>NC_139608.1:86708738-87911754 GCF_964270895.1 Podarcis filfolensis
AGTCTGCTTCGGGGCCCATATTGAAGTGCTAGTTTTGCTTTTTAAAAGTCTTCCACAGCTCAAGACGAAGGTAACTGAAGTATTCCCGTCCCTCCATTTGTAGCAACCCATGCATATGGGTAAAAGGTAAAGGAACCCTGGATAGGGTTGTGGGGTTCATCTCGCTTTCAGGCCAAGGGAGCCGGCGTTTGTCCACAGACAGCTTTTCAGGCCATGTGGCCAGCATGACTAAACTGCTCCTGGCACAACAGAACACCGTGACGGAAACCAGAGAACACAGAAATGCCATTTACCATCCCACTGCAGTGGTACCTATTTATCTATTTGCACTGGTGTGCTTTCAAACTGCTAGGTTGGCAGGACAGGAGCTCAGACACAGCAATGGGAGCTTACTCCATCGTGGGGATTCGAACCTCTGACCTTCCGATCGGCAAGTGGTTTAGACCACAGCACCACCCGTGTCCCTCCATGCATACGGAGGGAGTTCTTAAATGGAGTACTTCCTGCCAGTACCTGCCATCTGAGGTGAGGCAGGCGACTTTCAAAGAGAGAGAAGGAGGACCTTCTCAGAGATTCACCCAGGCACATGCCTTTAAAAAATATCCATAGCTTTCAGATGCAATTTTAATCCTGCTAATTGTTTTATGCTGCTTTTATAATTATGTGACTTTTAGCTTATTCAATTAATTTATTTTTATATTTTATGTTAATTATTTTTTATATATTTTGCTTGGTTTATTCTTATTATTTATTCCTATAAACCACCCTGGAAATGTGAATGAAGGGCAGTCGACAGATATAATAAAGTAAACAATGGCATCATAACATAATGTCAATGCAGAATTCTATACAGTGTATTTGGTCATTCTGTTAACTTTATATGTATATATATATATATATATATATATATATATATATATACACACATACACACACACACACACACACACAGTGGTACCTCGGGTTACATATGCTTCAGGTTACATACACTTCAGGTTACAGACGCCCCTAACCCAGAAATAGTGCTTCAGGTTAAGAACTTTGCTTCAGGATGAGAAGAGAAATTGTGGTCTGGCGGTGTGGCAGCGGCAGGAGGCCCCATTAGCTAAAGTGGTGCTTCAGGTTAAGAACAGTTTCAGGTTAAGTACGGACCTCCGGAATGAATTAAGTACTTAACCCGAGGTACCACTGTGTGTATGTATGTATGTATGTATGTATGTATGTAGGTATGTATCCTGCTGTTCCTCCATGGAGCTCATGGCAGTGTATACAATTACTCCTTTTCTAACCCTCACAACAACCCTGTGAGGTAGAATGGGGTTGGACTTGATGACCCTCATGGTCCCTTCCAACTCTACAATTCTCTGATTCTATTATTCTAAGTAGCAACTGGCCCAAAGTCACCCACTAAGCTTCATGGCAGAGTCAGGGGTTTAAATGTAGGTCCAACTATTGCTCTTATAGTTAAGAGGGGTGTTGCCATGTTCAATGCTTCTACAAATATCTAGTAGGAGAACCATGGCCACTGTCAATATAGTGCCACTCGTGGAATCACAGAATTGGCAGGAACCTCTATCAGTGCAGGAAACCCACTATCACCATCCCGGATAGGCAGCCAGAAAGCTGCTTTTAAAAAACCGCTAATGAAGGAAAGTCCCTGAATTTCTCAGGCTGTCAAACACTTGGTAGCATCTAGAAAGTTGCCCTAATGCTTAGTGAAAATTCCCCATTTTGTAATCTGAACCAGCTTGTCTAGGTCCTCCCCTCTGGAGATAAAAGCTCTTAATGGCTCTTATTGGTGGGATGCCCATGGATCCTGGCCCGGAATGTGGGCGCTTGCGTGCTAGGTGGGGGCAAGGCGCGTCACACGACATGTGATGTGACACGTCATGTGATGTGCCCTTGCAACGTGGGGGGCAAGTCAGCCCCCTTGTTCACAACAGTATCATCTAGAACAGATTTGACAAGCATGCCAACAAGAATATTGTAGGGGACTTTGTTGAAAGCTTGGCTGAAATCAAGATATCCTACATGAAACAGCGTTCCCTTGATCTACCAAGGAAGTACTTCTGTGACAAAGAGAGAGAGAAAATATGGCATGACTAGTTTTTGAGAAACTGGTGCTGTCCCTTTGTAATCACATTACAGTGGTACCTCGGGTTAAGTACTTAATTCGTTCTGGAGGTCTGTACTTAACCTGAAACTGTTCTTAACCTGAAGCACCACTTTAGCTAATGGGGCCTCCTGTTGCCGCCGCACGATTTCTGTTCTTATCCTGAAGCAAAGTTCTTAACCTGAAGCACTATTTCTGGGTTCGTGGAGTCTGTAACCTGAAGTGTATGTAACCTGAAGCGTATGTAACCCGAGGTACCACTGTATTTTTAATGACTGCTTATTTATTCTAGAACTTTTCCAAATATTCTCTTATTTACCCCCTTGGGAAAATTGCTTGCCTCCAGTCTCTTGACACTTCATCTGTGCAAGAATCTTCAAAAATAATAGACTACAGGTAGGGAATTACTTTTGTCTAGCAAGCTGGATCAAGAAGTAGTCTTGCCTCCAAAAGTCTGCCCAGCTGTTACCAACCACTCAGTAATGGATCCATTAGAGCAGACATCCCCAAATTCGGCCCACCAGATGTTTTGGGACTACAACTCCCATGATCCCTAGCTAGCAGGACCAGTGGTCAGGGATGGTGGGAATTGTAGTCCTAAAACATCTGGAGGGCCGAGTTTGGGGATGCCTGCATTAGAGAGGAACAAGACATTGCACTCCTGATTTTTCTTTGACAGCAGAACCTGCAGTTAGCACTGTCTAAATTCAGAATGCAAACCCCACTGCGGAACCAATCCCAGTGAGGAATGCATTTGGCTCCAAATTTAAACAGTGCCGGTTGCAAACCCTGCTGCCAAAGGAACATCTGGAAGCCTGTGAGCCAGTGTGCCTCTGACTGATCTTGGCAGCAGGCTTGTATCTAAAGATAAAGGTAAAGGGACCCCTGACCATTAGATCCAGTCGCGGATGACTCTGGGGTTGTGGCGCTCATCTCGCTTTATTGGCCGAGGGAGCCGGCGTACAGCTTCCGGGTCGTGTGGCCACCATGACTAAGCCGCTTCTGGTGAAACAGAGCAGCACACGGAAACGCCGTTTACCTTCCCACCGGAGCGGTACCTATTTATCTACTTGCCCTTTGACATGTGTATCTGGTGCTGCTTAAATTCAGCACCAAATGCAACCCTCGCTGCTTTGGGCAAGGAATATGTGCCCACCCTGTTTTAAGGTGCATGCGAAGAAATGGGGAAATAAGAGGAGATCAAGCTTCTGCAGTGGATAGTATTATATGGACTACTGCAATGTGCTCTACGTGGTGCTACCTTTGAAGGTGACCCAGAAATCACAACTAATCCAGAATGCGGCAGCTAGACTGGTGACTTCAGAGTGGCCACGAGACCATATAACACCAGTCCCGAGAGACCTACATTGGCTCCCAGTACGTTTCTGAGCACAATTCAAAGTGTTGGTGCTGACCTTTAAAGCCCTAAATGGCCTCGGCCCAGTATACCTGAAGGAGCGTCTACCCCCTCCCCATTGTTCTGCCTGGACCCTGAGGTCCAGCGCCAAGGGCCTTCTGGTGGTTCCCTCATTGCAAGAAGTGAGGTTACAGGGTACCAGGCAGAGGGCCTTCTCGGTGGTGGTGCCCTCCATGTGGAACGCCCTCCCATCAGATGTCAAGGAAATAAACAGCTATCTGGCTTTTAGGAGACATCTGAAGGCAGCCCTGTTTAGGGAAGTTTTTAATGTTTGATGTTTTATCGTGTTTTTAATATTCTGTTGGGTGCCATCTAGAGTGGCTGGGGAATAAATAATAAATGTTGTTGTTGTTGTTGTTGTTGTTGTTGTTCGTATTGTTATTAGATGGCATATATGTGGCTTTCTGAGGGAGGGAGAAGGTTAAAGAGGGGCCAAAGGAGACGTTTTCAAGCTCTTTAAGGACTGTTGTAAATAAAAAGGTAGTTGTGACCAAGTGCCACTCAAATCGGTTGTACTCTAATGCATTGCAAAGCTGTTACTTTGTGTTTAGAGAGCCAGAAATGTTAAGTGTCCACACAGAAAATCAAAGTAAGTCAGTCCTGTCCTTAGAGGGAGCATAAAGTTTTGCACTGACCACCAGCATCTCTCTAGGAAGATATCACCAAAAGATAAGGCAAATTAGGAACCCAGCAAAGTCATACTCAGAGTAAACCCGTTTAAATCAACAGGCTTACCTTACCCATGGCCCATTAATTTCAGTGGGTCTACTCCAAGTAAGACTTTGTTGGAATCAACCCTCTGTTGGAACGAGCAAAGCAAGAAAAAAAAATCTAGCTATTTACACCTTTCCTACCCAAATAGTTTCTTGGAGATGATGCACACTGGCTGGTTCTGTAAGAGTTTGAAGGACAGAAGAAGTTCTACAGGGGCACCTCAGTGTGGGTAATCCATGGTGGTTAAAGATGGTTTTCTGGTCTTTAGCTGGACAATTATCCATGTGGCCATTAAATAAATCACGGGTCCAATCAGTCAAGAGACATCTTGTGGCAACAAAGGTGTGATTTCATGATGGCAACCTAATCTTTTCCCATCGTCAGCATCCGCTGAAATCTGAGGCCTCCTCCCTGCGCTGTCCCTTTAACGGCCATCTGCTTATCAAGGTATCTAAAGAAAACAAGAGTGCAAGTCACTTAACACAGATGGAAGGAGACTTTCCCAGCTCGGCTAGGGAGGAGCTGAACGGGCAGGAGGGACTGAGGTGAAACCCAACATCAAAGATGGAAAAGGGGTTGTCAGCACATTTAACTTCACAGAAACTCTCCTCCTAATAAAAAATGAGTGACCTCGTTACTGCCGACACTAACAGTTCCCAGGGGAAACCCTTCAAGGCTGCAGACGGCACTTTTAATATTCTCTCTGCAAACAAATGAGGAAACCTTGGAATTATGTCATTGTTGTTCTTGTTAACAGTGTTGGGTTCTGGTGTGGGGGTGGGAGGGAGGAGGAAGAATTTGTGCAAAATGAATTTAGGTTTTGGTTGACGTGTTTGTGTGTGTGTGTATTAAATCTTCTCTGGCCATGCATACTATCCAAGAATGAGATTCAGAGATTCAGAGAATTGTAGAAGGGACCACGAGTGTCTTCTGTTCCAACCCCCAGCAGTGCAGGGATCTCAGC
The DNA here is from genome assembly GCF_964270895.1 of Podarcis filfolensis. Classification (NCBI taxonomy): domain Eukaryota; kingdom Metazoa; phylum Chordata; class Lepidosauria; order Squamata; family Lacertidae; genus Podarcis; species Podarcis filfolensis. Next base: position 86,713,947 of record NC_139608.1, read on the forward strand.
TAAAGCACCCATGACAGAAGGCCATCCAACATCTGCTTCAAAACCTCCAAGGAAGGAGAGTCCACAACCTCCTGAAGGAGTCCATTCTGCTGTTGAACAGCTCTTACTATCAGAAAGTTCTTCCTGATGTTTGGTCAAAGTCTCCTTTCTTGTAAGCTGAATTCTCTGGTTCGAGTTCTATCCTCCAGAGCAGGAGAAAACAAGCTTGCTCCCTCTTCCAGCCCTTGAGATATTTGAACAGTGCCAGACTGACGTATAAGCTAAACAAGCTATAGCTTAGGGCCCTACTCTCTTGAGGGCCCCCAAAAGATTTAAAGGGAAAAAACCTGGATGTACATTTCCAAAATATAAGATAAAAAACAAATGAAATAAAACCTACATACAGCAACAGCGTTTTGTCTTGTGTAGGTTCCTATGATGCAAGTAAAATAATAATACTACTAATATTAAATAAATTATTAATAATAATATTTAATTACTTATACGCCGCCCATCTGGCTGGGTTTCCACAGCCACACTGGAGCCCCGCCTGCTAGCCTGCTCCCTGAAATATCACTGGTTTGCTCATTTCTATATATAGGGTGCCTACATTCTGCATGGACTGGTTGCATGGCAACATGTGCAAATGGCTTTAGATGCTAAGTTCTAAAATCTTCCTGGATGTTTTAATTGTGTATTGACAAATGTACTTTTTTCTGACTGACGGTCGAATAAAAGGTTGATGATGAATGGCTTTAGATACCCATTAGGTCCATAAGTCACCATATAGCATTTATTCAACACAAAAAACAGTGACAAATTGTTGTTGACAAAGGACGGCTGGACTTATAAAGGGCCCCATTAACTTCAGTAGCTTAGGGCCTCATCAAACCTAAATGAGGCCCTGTATTTGAAGATGGCTATAATCTCTTTTGACCAAACTGCAGGAGGCAGTGGAAGACAGAAGTGCCTGGCATGCTCTGGTCCATGGGGTCACGAAGAGTCAGACACGACCAAACGACTAAACAACAACAACAATCTCTCCTCTCAGTCTCCTCTTTTCAAGGCCAAACATAACCAGCTCCTTCAACCTTTCCTCATAAGACTTGGTTTCCAGACCCTTGATCGTCTTAGTTGCCCTCCTCTGCTCACAGTTGCTCACAGCTTCTTTTGGACCTCCAAAAGAACCTGTGAGCAATCATGGTTCCCCCCCTTGTACCCCTCCAAGGCACCTATGCCCACACCCAAATTTAGGGACTGGCAGCCAAGCAAGCCATCTGGGGCTTGGGGTCTTCAGGATATGTGAGCATGCCTGTCATGGTCCCTCCAAGCTATTCCATCAACAGCTGACACAAACAGTCCAAACAATTCATCTTCACTTTAAAGTTGGCAACACTTACATGGTGGGGGGTTGTGTTAACATTTGCTTTTCGTGTTTTGTTTGTTTTACATTCCTGGAGGAAATTTACAATGCTGAAGGGGAAGCAGGGGTTACAGAAAACACTCCTGACCTGGGGTGCCATTTGGTTGAGGGCTGGCCATGCCAGAGTCCACAACAGCAGCAAAAGAGCCAAAGGTTTTGTAGGTGAATCTTTTCTCACCCATTGAAAGGCACACAGCTCTTAAAGGCACTGGAGCGCTGCCGGAGGAAAGGTTGGCAACCACAAGTCCTGTCAGCTGTGCCTGCCTCATCCATGGTGTTGCTTCCATGTGGAAGGATGTGAGGAGAGGATGTTCAGGAACCCACAAAGAAGGGATAGCTTGATCTGAGAGTCACTGTCCCAACTCCAGAGCAGATGTCCGATGCCTCAGCCCCAGCTCAGTGGCTCTACCTTTGGGGTTTGTATCTGAGGGGAAAATGCCAGTGAAAATAATCAAGTTTGAGGTGAAACCTCTCTCCCCTTCCCATAGAGACATTGCAGCATGCAAAGTGGAGAATGTCAAGACGATTCTGTCCCAGGAAGGAATTTTTGCTCTGGCACAGTAAAGAGACTTTCACCGCCAGCTTTTTAAAGACTGTTGCTTCATGTATTTCCAGAGCCGGCCCCACCATTAAGGAGAATGAGGCGAGCGCCTCAGGCGACAAATGTTAGTAGGCGGCCGTGCTGGCATCCTTTGCCTCTGCTAGGCCAGTCCTCTGCCCCTTGAACCAGCCTGCTGCCTTATTAGCTTACTTACTTATTTTATTAATTTTTGTACTGCCCTTCATCCACACCATAGTAAAGGTAAAGGGACCCATGACCATTAGGTCCAGTCGTGACCGACTCTGGGGTTGCGGCGCTCATCTTGCTTTATTGGCCGAGGGAGCCAGCGTACAGCTTCTGGGTCATGTGGCCAGCATGACTAAGCCGCTTCTGGCAAACCAGAGCAGCGCACGGAAACGCCGTTTACCTTCCCGCTGGAGTGGTGCCTATTTATCTACTTGCACTTTGACATGCTTTCGAACTGCTAGGTTGGCAGGAGTAGGGACTGAGCAACGGGAGCTCACCCCGTCGCGGGGATTTGAACCGCCGACCTTCTGATCGGCAAGTCCTAGGCTCTGTGATTTAACCCACAGTGCCACCCGCGTCCAACATCCACACCATAATAACAAACAAAAACAACAACCTGCCCCCACCAACCCCCCCCCCACATTAGGTCCAACAGAGGTCCCATCCCATTTCTGGTGTTGAAATAAGGATCATCTGCCAGTCAAGTCAGCTTCTGTACGTGGAATGAGGGAAGGGAGCCACCTCAGCCTTTACCTCAGGTGGCAAAAAGTCTTGGGCCGGCGAGAGAATGCTTTTATAGTTATGGAGCTTCACAAGTCTCCCTCACCGTAACCAGGCCAAAGTGGGTGCTACCAATCCCGCTTTCGAAATGAGAAAATGGAGAGTCTGAGGCAGTTATCTGTCAATATGCACCCACAGGGTGGTGATCTGAATCTGTATTTCCCCTGAATACTAACCCTAATACTAGACCGGTGAACCCGCCCCCACCCCAACCTCTGTGATAAGGCTGTTTCCCAAACCAGGGAGTCAGAAGTACTCTTTGGCTGCATTTCAACCATTCTGCAAAAGGCTCAGAAGCAACATTTCCACAATCATTCCCTGTAATATACTTTCCACTCGTAATAGGAACAGGTACAATAAATCAGTTGTTAGGTAGGTTCCCTTTCTTTCTTTTTTCTTTCTTTTTTTTATTGACTTAAGATAATTATACAGACAGCAAAACGAGGAAGTCTAAGTTAACATTGCCTTCTACCGATAAGGAATAATAATAACTATGACAATAATGAAAATACTAAAAATACATTTACTTCCCCTTTTGAACTTCTATTCTGGTTACAATATATTACTGTTCTATAAGAATCTATAAAGAAGGCTGATCGCCGAAGAATTGATGCTTTTAAATTATGGTGCTGGAGGAGACTCTTGAGAGTCCCATGGACTGCAAGAAGATCAAACCTATCCATTCTTAGGGAAATCAGCCCTGAGTGCTCACTGGAAGGAGAGATCCTGAAGCTGAGGCTCCAATACTTTGGCCACCTCATGAGAAGAGAAGACTCCCTGGAAAAGACCCTGATGTTGGGAAAGATGGAGGGCACAAGGAGAAGGGGACGGCAGAGGACGAGATGGTTGGATAGTGTGCTCGAAGCTACCAGCATGAGTTTGACCAAACTGCGGGAGGCAGTGGAAGACAGGAGTGCTTGGCGTGCTCTGGTCCATGGGGTCACGAAGAGTCGGACACGCCTAAACAACCACAAGAATCTATTATATCCTTTGCTGTCCCATATATTATTTTATTTCCCAAATTCAACCTAACCCTCCCCTCCTCCCCGCTGCTTTCCTTCACCTGTGTGAGATCTTCCCAACATAATATTTCTTCTAGGTAGGTACCCTTTCTTGGACAGGATGGTACACTTCACGGCAGCAAGATATGTGTACAAAATGGCATTGGCACATTTGAGAGCTTCGAACAAATGAGCAACAGAACACAGGGGACAATTGCTTCCTTACTAAGCCTCCCGGGTATCTGGGGAGAAGAGGATTGCTAAGATACTGCCACATCCCTGGCTGAATAACGGTTTTGGCTACTTCATCTCTTTCCTCCTTACGTTGCTAAGACCGTCCTCTGGTCCCTCCCCTTGAACTCCCCTGCTTGTAGGATTCTTGATAGTTCCCAGTCCTTTTATAATGAGCACTGCAGAATTACAGCTAATTAGGGATGTAAATGATGCTGGGGAGAGGGAAGGGAGGGCGACGCGACTAGCTGTGTGCAACTCTGCAGTAAAATGTTTTCGGCATCAGCAGAAAAGTTATCACAGGAGTTATCACAGGAGACAATGTCAACTTCAGAGGAGTTTGGGCTGCAGGAGAGGACTCTCAGAGCCGGCGTACGTGGCAGGTGCTTTTCTTTAAAATCTGCTTTATCAACGGACACCTTCAAAGGTCCGTGGGACTCGTTATTGAGTATGGAAGGCTGCAGATCATGGAGGAAGGAGGCAGCAAAGATGCGAGGCGGGGGCAAGGAGAGAGAGGAACCACAAGAAGCAGAGCTTCTTCTGTTACAGGTGCAAAGGTAGCCATCTCCCCCCTTTTATAAAGGATAGTCCACATTACGCATTGTATCCAGTGTCCCCTAGATGCCTGGCTTTGTTCTCCAGAGGGGGGGAAAGGGCCAGCCCTAACATGAGGCAGAGTGAGGCAGCTGCCTCAGGCAGCAAATGCTGATGAACAGGGAGTAAACAAAGCTTTGTGTGTGCTGGGTGTCTTGGTCATCTACTGTCCTCAGGTGCTGTGAAGGACACTGTCCTGTTTCGCAGCAAGGTTCTGCTGAAAGCCTGGTCAGCTTGTATACATGGAATGCTTGGCGGAGGGGTGCCATCTTTTCTCTGGCCTCAGGCTTTCAAATGTCTTGAGCCAGCCCTGAGAGCTGTGTTGGGACGCCTAGCCAACTGGGAGGCGATATTGGCTACTGGCTTCCTGCATTGCCAGAGGCTGATTTAGGTCAGCATGACCATTTCTGCCGCACTGGACAGTGAGCATAGGGGAACGACGCAGTGCGCTGTAACTATGACGTAGTGAATTGAGCTGAATGGAAGGGGAGAGGCAGGGGGAGCCAAATCTGGGCCTCACAGAGGTTGCCGCTGAGATTTGAAAGACCAAAGTTTGCCCCTGGTAGTCCGACAGTCCCACTGTTGAACAGTCTCTGTTCTTTGTTGTCCCATAACCCCCTCCCCCAGCAGCCATGCTTTGCTGAGCCTAAAAGTGTTCTACTTTGACATAAGAAATATCAAAGACTTGACTTTAGGTCATATGCGCCCAGTTGACTAGTGTTGCCATGTGTCCTCTTTATCCAAGACACGTCCTCTTTTTCAGGGGTAAAATTTCTGTCCTGGTGGATTTTTTTAAATTTGCCGAAATGTCTCTCGCTATACTTTCTGGATAAGACACGGACATAACTGGTGGTTGAAGACTTTCTCTTCTCCTGCCCCCACCCCCAAGCAATATATCACAGCTTCTATAGCCTACATTTAGTAGGGGTATTTAAAATGAGAGTCTTTTTTTGTTCTTCAAAATATGGCAAAGCGTGTTCTCATTAAAAGAGAGCGTGTGTTGCGGATGGGGCCAAGCAAGATACCCCATAGTTGCCAGGCAGGATAGGATAGAGGGGCCTGGCAAGGATTGGTTGTTGGTGTTGCTGGGGTAAAATTGATGTTGCCAATTTGGGGGTGGGAACAGAGATTATTTAAACAGTGCTCACAGCGATCTGCTTTCTCTTTCGCTGTGGGCACCAGATCACTGGAATCCGGGAGTCAGTTCTGTTCCCAAGGCGGGGGAACAGATAGTCATAACCAATGCCTAAGCAACCACTCACATCTTGTATGTTTAATAAAGTTGTGGCCAAAATTATGCCAAAAACCTTAAACAAAAATTATGTGTGATGCGTGAGTTATTGGGGTAGGGGTGTTTTGGGGGACCTCAGCACGCAACCCTACACTTGGCCACTTTGATCTGTGCAACTCACACTGTTTTAGGTGTCCCGTCATAGTTATACCACAGTTATAAGAAATCAATCCTTTAGTGCAGCCGCACCTACACCTTGGAACTCCCTGCCTATTGATCAGGCAGGTGCCTTCGCTGTACTCTTTTTGACACCAGTTAAAAACATTTTTTGATTTGTTTATGCAAGGATGTTGATGTGCTTTCGTCTCTTTTACTGCTAATATTAATTATTTTGGTTTCACACAGGAACCTAAAAGCCTCGCCTCGCCTTCTATGGTGCTATTATTTCTCCTGACTTAGAAACTATGGTTATTGTTGTTGTTTAGTCGTTTAGTCGTGTCTGACTCTTCATGACCCCATGGACCAGAGCATGCCAGGCATTCCTGTCTTTCACTGCCTCCCGCAGTTTGGTCAAACTCATACTGGTAGCTTCGAGAACACTATCCAACCATCTCGTCCTCTGTCGTCCCCTTCTCCTTGTGCCCTCCATCTTTCCCAACATCAGGGTCTTTTCCAGGAAGTCTACTCTTCTCATGATGTGGCCAAAGTATTGGAGCCTCAGCTTCAGGATCTGTCCTTCCAGTCAGCACTCAGGGCTGATTTCCTTCAGAATGGAGAGGTTTGATCTTCTTGCAGTCCATGGGACTCTCAAGAGTCTCCTCCAGCACCATAATACAAAAGCATCAATTTTTCGGCGATCAGCCTTCTTTATGGTCCAGCTCTCACTTCCATACATCACTACTGGGAAAACCATAGCTGCTGCCTAAAACTTCATTGGCCTCCACAGCACAGTTCTGACTGATGCTTTTTCACGTATACTGCTGCTGGGGCAGGTCTCCTCATTCCCCACAGTCCTTCTGTAAATTTCTTTTCCTTTCTTTTTGCCTTGCTCCAGAACTTCTTTTCATTTGTAAAGTTTTGGCCCAGTTCCCCATTCTGCCAACTTTGGAAGTTCATTCCTGTCTTCGGAGGGGTTAGCTACCCTTGCACATTTGACAAGCAGTCCCTTCACTCCTCTATCTAACCTACTGGAAGAAATGTTGAAAACTTCTGGGTCTTAATACAGAGCCCTGTGGCACTCCACTCAAAACTGGAGAGCTGTCCCGATAATTTTGGCCCAATTGCTTTTGGGGGAGAAGGTGGAGGAGAAGAGGGAGAAACCACCCCTGAAAGTTGGGAGAGGGACGAGAATTTTGTAGAAACTTCCAGGGGTGCATTGTGGGTATTTCCTGATCAATTCTTTGTCAAACTTCAGTTATGACACCCCTCTCACCTGCTAGCACAACTGAGGCAAGGTTGCACACAATTCCCCTGGAGTTAAAACAGACGTTGAGCATCTGTGCTTTCTTTGTCACCCTGTTAACATTTCTCCATTCCTTCAAAGCAGTGGCCCTACCATTCCTCTTGCTTTAGACATGCCTGGTGGATGACAGACCCTTGTTTTGCTCTTAGCACCCAACTTCATGATGCTGTCCTACAAGCTTGGGTTCAATGACTTGTCCTTCCTCCTTTTTCTTACAGGTTTCCTTTTTCTTTTCAACTCCTCGCTTTTTGTACAGCCACACTGATTGTTTTGAACACCCTCTTTTCCTGTCTCATTGGGTTGTTGTTGTTGTGTTGTTTTTTGAGTACACCTTTATTAGCTCCTCCTGCTCATCATTCGCTCCCTTCCGGAAGGCTATCTCTAGCCAGGGATTATTCACCCTGTTACTATGTGTGGTTCATGGAGAATTTTCAGTTATTTGCTAATTTTTGGTCCACTCTTCTGTGGGTGGTATCTTTTAAGCTTCTGTCAGGCTTGGGGAATCAGATCCCTCCCCCGGTGGAATCAGAGAAACGATCAAAGTTCTTACCAAGCAATTTATTCAATAATTTGCAGAGAACGGCGAGTGAATGCAGCCTTCCTAACAATGGCATTGCTCCAAGTAAAGTCCCAGCCTCCTACATCTCCCTTATTCGACGTCACTCCTGCGTCGGTTAAACGGAGCTTTCTGCCTCTGAGCTTTCTGTTCTAATACCCTCAATGCCCGTCTGGTCTTGGGGTGTGTGTGTCAGGAACGCTTTCCAAGGACACTGAGTCTGCCAGCTGTCTCTCAACTGGTGCTTCTCCTTCTTCCTCTTCCAGTATTTCCCAGCTTCTCCCCTCTGCAGCCTCTGAACTATGCCCTTCTGCAAACCACTGTTCTAAATCTATACTGTCCTCCTGCTCTCGGGAAGGTTCAGGAGAAGAAGGGGCAGTCCCCACCATTCCTCTTCAGTCTAGTCCCTGACAGCTACCTCAGCACACTTGAATTCACAGCCCTGAACTTTACAGGTGAGTGTGGGAAGAGGCTTGCTGCCCTTCCACCCACAGCAGAGAGTGACACAGAAGTGCACACTCCCTGTGCAATGGTCAGAGGGCTGACTGACTGACTCACCTCCCCTTGCCTTGACCAACATGCGAGGCAGGAATGGAAGCGGCTGGGGGTCATGCTAACCCACACTGCCTAATTCGCTTCCACAATGACCCTCCAAGTATCCCTATTTTCCAGGGACAGTACTGGATTTACAGAAGTCATCCTAGTTTCTTATTTGATCCCAGAATGTCCCGCTTTTCCTTTAGGATGTCCCTATTTTCATCAGAGGAATGTTGGAGGCTATGGTAGGATGACCCTATTTTCATTGGGGGGGGGAATGTTGGATGGTATGAGACCCCGAAGCCAAGGAGATAAGTATTTATACAATCTTAAAAAGACATCTGAAAGCAGCCCTGTATAGGGAAGTTATTAAATGTTTAATGTTTTATTATGTTTTAATATATTTTGGAATTCGCCCAGAGTGGCTGCGGCAACCCAGTCAGATGAGCAGGGTATAAATAATAAAGAAGTTGTTGTTGTTGTTGTTGTTATGCAATACGGTGTCCCTATTTTAATCAGAGAAATATTGGAGGGTATGCCTTGAGTGGCAAAAAAAAGCAGTAGTAGCGGCTTGTGGATCTCTTTCACACAGCACTTGATTGTGGACTTAGTTTTATAGACTCATAGAGCTGGAAGGGACCTTGCAGATCATCTAGTCCAGGCATGTCCAACAGGTAGATCATGATCTACTGGTAGATCATGGGGTGTGTTTGGTAGATCCTGGCAGATCGACAGCCCCCCAGTGATCTTCTTCTCCCCCCAGTGATCTTCTCAACAACTTTGGTCCATCCAATGACAATGGGTAGATCACTGCCAGTAGATTGCAGTCTATTGGGAGTTGGACGTCCCTGATCTATTTCAACCTGAATATGCAGCTGTCCCATACCGGGATCGAACCTGCAACCTTGGCAATATCAGCACTACGCTCTAACCAGACTGAGCTATCCTTAGTACTTGGCGCTGCAGGTGCCCGTGAGTTTTGCACAGACCCCATGTGACAACACTGTTGCTAACTCCTGCGATTTTCTCATTTAATCTGGATTTGCCATTTCTGCTGGGAGAACACTTCCTGCAAAAACAGAAAACCTGGTGTGTGTGTGTGTGTGTGTGAGAGAGAGAGAGAGAGAGAGAGAGAGAGAGAGAGAGAGAGAAATATGAGATAGCATTTTGATGGGGACGTCTAGTGGCTGCTGTGAAAAACTTGCATGCCTCAGCAGCACCATGGGAAAGTGGCCCTAAACTTTTGAGGAAGACTAAAATGTTCCAAGTTTTGCAAGGAATGCTCAAAGATTGATGCTTCCATTTCAGACACACTGCTTCATTGCTAACAGCTTCCACAGAGGAAGATAGCACTGTTTTGATTTCAGCGTCAATGCAAAAATGAGGCATCTAAGCTAACTGATCCAGTTCCTGCCTCGTTCTGATACAAATACCAGTAGCATTCTTTGATCTCCCATGTGAGGAAAAACTTAACTGGAAAAAATATTATGGTTCTAAATAGAAGTCTATTATATATCAAGCGGGTCCCTAAACGTTACTTGATTGTGTGTGTGTGTGTGTGTGTGTGTGTGTGTGTGTGTGTGAAATGAATAACTATTAACATTTTCCTTTCCCCCCTCCAAGTGGTGACCCTCACCCAATACCAACCTTGTGTCTCCTTGCTAGGCAAGTAAATCCCATTGCACGCAACAAGATTTACTTTGGATGCAGAATACTGGACTGCAAGGAGCTGTAAATGTTTTAAGGTGAGCAGGGAGAAGAGATCTAGATTTCCTGATCCAGAAGACTTATTTTATCATGTCTCTTTCATCTCCACCTAGTTCCTCTAGGAATTGATGCTTTTGAATTATGGTGCTGGAGGAGACTCTTGAGAGTCCCATGGACTGCAAGAAGATCAAACCTCTCCATTCTGACGGAAATCAGCCCTGAGTGCTCACTGCAAGGACAGATCCTGAAGCTGAGGCTCCAATACTTTGGCCACCTCACAAGAAGAGAAGACTCCCTGGAAAAGACCCTGATGTTGGGAAAGATGGAGGGCACAAGGAGAAGGGGACGACAGAGGACAAGATGGTTGGATAGTGTTCTCGAAGCTACTAACATGAGTTTGACTAAACTGCGGGAGGCAGTGGAAGACAGAAGTGCCTGGCGTGCTCTGGTCCATGGGGTCACGAAGAGTCGGACACGACTAAACGACTAAACAACAAGTTGCTCTTGAAAATAAATATTTTGGGGGGAGAACTATGCTCACTTTATCTCAGAAATTTCATTCCATTAACACCCAGGCATTTGTTTCGAGCTTTTGGATAAACAAAGCCCTTAACTTATAACATCATACAAACCTGGGGTGCTGAGGCAGAGAGAGAGAGAAAAATTGTTTAAGGCCATTCAGAGGGTTTATGGGGAGGGAAGATTTGAATCCAGGACTTTCTCATCTGTCTATTTCTAAGCCGCTACAACACTCAAGCTCTTATTGTACACTAGATTATATTGCAAAATAGGCCACCATTTACCTCCATCTGGTTGCCTCCACCTTTTATTAAGATACGACAGTCTGAAAAAGCTCTTATCACAGTATCAGAGGGCAATTCTACATCTTTTAACATAAGCTGTTGGATTTTATTCAGAAGTCTTCCCCTCATGCTCATTAAGGCTGCAATTTTACGCACATTTATTGGGGAACATTGAACTCGGTGGGATTTATGTATTTTATTAGGGATATTTATAAACTCCTAAACAACCCAAAATACCATAGTGGCAAAGAACAATAAAAACAAAATGCGCAGAATCAAATAAAACAGTTCGGGTGGGTGGGAGATCAGACACTGTCTGCAAGTATACTCATCTTTCTAGGGAAGCCTGTGAAAAAACAACAACCAGCCTCTGGCAATATCTGTGTGCAATGCTGGAGTTTGTCTGACTTCAAAGGGCAGTGTGTCTCATAGGTCAGAGGCCATTGTGCTGAAGAACCTCGTCTGAACCACTAGGGAGCAAAACGTGGGTACATGTGCCACCACAAAGAGGGCCTTGATAGATGGCCATGGGGGTCCACCTTGCTTGGTCTGAAGGCTGACCCTGTCTCAGTGGCTTGGAAGGTGGTGGAAAGGGATCCATCTTGCTTGGTCTAACGGTTGACCTGCCCAACAGCTCGGAAGGTGGTGGAAGGGAGTCTATCTTGCTTTATCTAAAGGATGACCCTGTCTCAACAGCTCTGAAGGTGGTGGAAGGGCGTCCATCTTGCTTGGTCTAATGGTTGACTTGCCCAACGGCTCTGAAGATGGTGGAAGGGGGTCCATCTTGCTTGGTCTGAAGGCTGACCTGCCCAACAGCTCTGAAGATGGTGGAAGGGGGTCCATCTTGATTGGTCTGAAGGCTGACCTGCCCAACGGCTCTGAAGATGGTGGAAGGGGGTCCATCTTGATTGGTCTGAAGTCTGACCCTGTCTCAACAGCTCAGAAGGTGGTGGAAAGGGATCCATCTTGCTTGGTCTGAAGGCTGACCTGCCCAACGGCTCTGAAGATGGTGGAAGGGGGTCCATCTTGATTGGTCTGAAGGCTGACCTGCCCAACGGCTCTGAAGATGGTGGAAGGGGGTCCATCTTGATTGGTCTGAAGTCTGACCCTGTCTCAACAGCTCAGAAGGTGGTGGAAAGGGATCCATCTTGCTTGGTCTGAAGGCTGACCTGCCCAACGGCTCTGAAGATGGTGGAAGGGAGTCCATCTTGCTTGGTCTGAATGCTGACCTGCCCAACGGCTCTGAAGATGGTGGAAGGGGGTTCATCTTGCTTGGTCTGAAGGCTGACCTGCCCAACGGCTCTGAAGATGGTGGAAGGGGGTCCATCTTGATTGGTCTGAAGGCTGACCCTGTCTCAACAGCTCAGAGGTGGTGGAAAGGGATCCATCTTGCTTGGTCTAATGGTTGACCTGCCCAATGGCTCTGAAGAAGGTGGAAGGGGGTCCATCTTGCTTGGTCTAATGGTTGACCTGCCCAACGGCTCTGAAGATGGTGGAAGGGGGTCCATCTTGATTGGTCTGAAGGCTGACCCTTCCCAACGGCTCAGAAGGTGGCGGAAGGTGGTCCATCTGTCTTGGTCTACACAGTTAACTCTGCCCAATGGCTCTGAAGGTGCTGGAAGGGAGTCCACCTTGCTTGGTCTGATGGTTGACCTGCCCAACAGCTCTGAAGATGGTGGAAGGGGATCCAGCTTGCTTGGTCTGATGGTTGGCCCTGCTCAACGGCTCTGAAGTGTGTGTATGTTTGTGGGGCTCCCATCTTGCTCAGAACCTCTTGAGACCCCGGCACCTGGCAACAGCACACTGGGGTGCTCAGCCTCACACAAACAACAGCTGCCTCAGGCCTTTGCAGCCTCGCTGGGTCCTCCTGAGTGCCTTTCAAAGCACTTGCAATCCCCACGGGTGTCTTTCTCCATGTACTGCCTGAATGAATGGGTTGCAGTAGCGTGTCTGTCCCCAAAGACGCTGTCCATTTGAGGCAAGAGAGAGTCATGGGCGTGAGCCATGATAGGACAGTGGCAGGGGCTGCTTTCAAGACTCCATGGGCAGGGGGAATATATATATATATTTCTGCCCCTTTTGTTGCTGTTATGGAACAGGGTGGTTTGGTTTTGTCATTTCACCGAGATCTGTCTGCAATATTTTCTGGGTTGTTTTTTCCCCTCTTTCCCTTTTTCTTCTTCCCCCTTCCTCTTGTCATTAAGCCAGTGCCTTGCAAATGATGATGCAGCCCCTATGTGGGCCGCAGAAAAGCACTTCGAGCGGGGCTGGAGTCGTGCTGGGTGGCTCTGATAGCAGAGCTAATGGGAGCGAATGGGATGCAGCGAACTGTTCTAATGATAGCAGCCAGGGAAGAGACAACAGTAAGAATAAATAAATGTTAACTATTTTCCTCTTCCAGACATTTGCATCTACTGCCATTAAGTTCATTTAAATAAGAAATAGAGGGGGAGAGGAATAGAGAGAGAGAGAACTAGAAGGGGAAAACTTACTAGCACTCTTAATAATGAGTGTCTAAAAATAAATTAGTATCTTGGGGTGCACTTAAGGCATTTTAAAAAATAAGCATGATCTTGCCCCTCCAGACACACACATACCTCCTTTCCCGCCCCCCTTTGGAAAAGTGTTGGAGGCTTTTAATTTGGGCCGAGTAATTTTGGTGCAAACGCTTGGGCGCCTTTCGTTGGGAAATTGGGAGAAATGCAAACAAGAATTCACTTCATTAAACAGGGGCAAACACTAGAGAAATTGCACTTACTTATGGAAATGACTTTTAAACATGAACAGCATTTGCTTGCATCTCTTTGCGCAGGAATTTTCAAAAAAGATTATACATGTGAATAATTCACTGCGGGCCAATTAGACGATGGCTTCGTTGATTCCTCTCTTGCTTCTGCTCTTCTGCTTGCTCTCCTTCTGTCTTGCATTGGAGCTGCCTGTTCCCTCCCTGGATTTCCGCCCCCCGCCCCTCGAGAAATGAATTAACATGGGGGGTGGGATGGGAAATAAAATACCAAACTATGAGAAACTGCAATAGGCAAAGTTCAAAAGAGAGCTATTCAGACTCCTTAGAAATTTGGTTTTGAATGATAAGGTAGATCCAGTATCACCAGGGGAGAAACCATAGGGCGATTCCTACATGGTGGTCTTCTTCTAAGTAAGTGTTACTGGTTATCACTGGGCCAATTATGGTGGCCTTATATGGGTGGGAACTCAACAGCAGAATTCTAAACATATTTACTGCACCTTTAGTTTCACTGAATTGAAAGTGGTTTGCTCTCAGGTAATTCTGTGTAAGGTGGCAGCCAAAATGTTACCAAGAACTTGACCGGCAAAAACTCAGTATGTAGTTTTTGCTTTTGGCTAGTGGTTCTCTCTTTTTTTAAAAAAATGTGTTTTTATTGAACAATTTTAACAAAACAAATTATCAATCCATATAACCAATGTAATTGGTTATATGTTAGTGATTCTCAAACATCCCCCCACCTCTGGGCTACCCTTTTAGAATAAAAAAATCTGCTTGCGTCTCACCAAATTTTTTATTGATAAGAAATATATTGGGAAACACAGCTAGGATCAGTATCACTTGATGCTCATCTCTCATTCTAACAATATACCTATCCCTATTCTGCAAATGATTGTTAAAAAGTCTGAAGCTTTCCTTTTAGGAAATTCTAGTAATTCTAGGCGCCGAAATCCCAAAGGAGTAGAAAATACTCTTTATGTATGTGACCACGGCTGCACGGATGTTATTGGCCCAGAGATGGAAAGAAGACAAAATCCCTACCAGAGAAGAATGGCAGATGAAGTTAATGGACTATGCTGAAATGGCTAAAATGATCAGAAGGGTCAGAAATCAGGAAGACCAAAATTTTAATAAGAAATGGGGGAAATTTATAACTTAGCTTAAAGAAGGAGGCCGACGTCTGGGTAGGTTGAGGAGCCACAAATTTTGGAATGTCCCTTGAGTAACTCTACTGGGAGGGAACCCTACAAACCATGCCATAAAACATGAGGCTGAAGGTCTTTCCAGGGAGCCTGCTCCATGGATGGGCTGCAGTGTGTTTCTGGAGAGGGATCCTCAGACATCCAGAGGACTTCTGCTCCCCCAGACGACCCAGCCCTTCCTCACTCGTTGCTCTTTCCACCTGAACTGTCTCTCAGAATACCTCTCTCGATTCCTTCACACCCCTCCTCACAACTCTTGTGTGATGCCTTTGACAAAATTCCCGACCCTGCTGCCCTACTGGAATCCATTGCCAGAGTCCGCAGTCCCAGACATCTCATACGAAAGAACCATCTGCTTAGATTTTGCTATGTGGATGAATAAATGAATGCATAGGAACATCCATGTACAGGAGCAGTGCATCTCTGAGCATCAGGTGCCAGGAACAAATGTCATGTGTCTGTGTGGACGAATATTCAGAGCCAGCCGATGGAGGGTACTGCATGTCTGAATGCTTTCCTGCCTAGTAGCAGACGCTCCAAGTGTCCCTATTTTCCAGGGACAGTCCCAGATTGACGGAAGCGATCCAGGTTTCTGATCTGACCCCGGAATGTCCTGCATTTCCCTAGGACGTCCCTATTTTCGTCAGAGAAATGTTGGAGGATCTGGAGTTATGCGACCTGAAATATACTCAGAGTCGCAAAGTGATTGCATGCTCTTTATTCAGCTCGTAGTGGTGAGGAGGAATGAATGAAAGTCCCCTCAAAGCATCTGCTTTATATACATTATTTACACAATGGGCTGCACATGATTGGCTAATTCCGGAATTCTACTGTAAGCCAATCAGGTTGTGGATTCACTTCTATCTGGAGCATGATTGGGTGGTTCCTGCCAACCAATCATACTGCTGCATTGTTCTAGGAACAATCAGACTGCTGCATTCTGAATCCTATTGTTCTAGGACCAATCAGACTGCTGCCTTTTGGATCCTATTGTTCTAGGACCAATCAGACTGCTGCAGTTTGGATCCTATTCAACTCAGTACATAACACGACCCCTGAGCCAAGGAGATAAGTAACTACACAACCTTTAGAAGACATCTGAAGGCAGCCCTGTATAGGGAAGTTTTTAAACGTTTAATGCTTTGTTATGTTTTTATATATGTTGGAAGCTGCACAGAGTGGCTGCAGCAACCCAGTCAGATGGGTGGGGTATGATAATAATCAGTGCTTTTTTGGGGGGGGACGCATACCGCTAAACATTTTGTGAATCTAAGTTTGGCCTCACTGAGGGACAGTATTTCAATATGAGTAGGAAAATGAGAGTACCCCTAAATATTTTTTTTAAAGAAAAAAAGCAATAATAATAATAATAATAATAATAATAATAATACAGTGGTACCTTGGGTTAAGAACTTAATTCATTCTGGAGGTCCGTTCTTAACCTAAAACTGTTCTTAACCTGAGGTACCACTTTAGCTAATGGGGCCTCCCGCTGCCGCCGCGCGATTTCTGTTCTCATCCTGAAGCAAAGTTCTTAACCCGAGGTACTATTTTTGGGTTAGCGGAGTCTGTAACCTGAAGCGTCTGTAACCTGAAGCGCCTGTAACCCGAGGTTCCACTGTAATAATAATAATAATAATAATAATAATAATAATAATAATGAAATAGGGTGTCCCAATTTTCATCAGAGAAATGTTGGAGGGTGTGAAATAGTTCCTGTTATCCTTAACTCTCTCCCCTTGTCTTCCTCCGAAAAGGAAAGGTTACAAAAGGACACAAAGACACACATGCACACAGGACGCAAGAGAGCTGCATGCCCAGCCAGGCCCTGTCTTTGGTGGGCACCTGACAGAGTTTTAAGGGAGATGTCTCTGTGCGTGTGTACATGCGTGTTTCTGAAGCAACGGCTGCGTTCTGAGCCCCAGGTCTCCTGCTTGCTGTAATGTTTATGACATTCGTTCCTCTCCTTGCCCTCCCCGGCTTCTAATAATTTAGGCAGTTGAGACAAGGACTAGTAATAGAGAGATGGAGATGGGACTCAAAGGGCAATAATTTAGAATCAGATTCCTGTGCTGTTATCGCCTGCAAAGCCATTCTTGGGAAATGACTCCCCCCCCCCGACCGCCTGCCTCCCCCCCCCCGGCCTGACTGCCCTATTCTGCAATAACAATAACAGAAATGCCTGCAGGATTCTTTCCTGCACGGATTGTGAATGGGTTTGTGTGAGAGCGGGAGAGAGAGAGAGAGAGAGAGAAGAATATCTTCCACTTTCAACCTCCTTCTCCGTTCCTCTACACACTCTGAAGCTCGATCGCTGCCCCCTCCCCCGAGTGCCGGATTTTAAAAATAAAAATAAAAAAATAATAATGGAAAGGGGTAATAAGAGAGGAGGTAATGGAACATTCTCCAACTGGGCACATGTCAGAAGCCATTATATGTGCAGTGGATTTGCATAATTCAAGAAGCATCAAATTAAATTTGCATAATTCCTTTGATTACACTTGTTATTAAATGTAAGTGACATTGATTTACAAAATGGCCCAATATAAGGTTAATAGCAAATGTCACCTTCCAACAGGGTGAAAAGGGGGCATGTGTGGTGGTGTTGGGGAGGGGAAGCAGGGAGGAAGTGAAAGGGGGGGGGGGGAGAAGAGACGGCAATTGATTCCTTCAAGGGCTCTGGCCTTCTTCCCGCATTTTCTCAAGGCTGGCGCATGGAGGCTTTTCGGTTTCATGTGGACAAGATGTAATTAGGATCGCCTGCCACGTGGAGTTAGTGCCGTGCATGATTCTATTAGGAGCATTGAGCTACCGAGGGCATTTGAGGGCCTGGGGGAGAGTTGAAAGCACAAGCCCCCCCAGCTCCTGAGGCCGTGAAACCCCCCAAAAAGCAGCACAGATTTGCTTAGGAAAAGCAGTGACAAACCTAGACAGCATCTTAAAAAGCAGAAACATCACCTTGCCAACAAAGGTCCGTATAGTTAAAGCTATGGTTTTCCCAGTAGTGATGTATGGAAGTGAGAGCTGGACCATCAAGAAGGCTGATCGCCAAAGAATTGATGTTTTTGAATTATGGTGCTGGAGGAGACTCTCGAGAGTCCCATGGACTGCAAGAAGATCAAACCTCTCCATTCTGAAGGAAATCAGCCCTGAGTGCTCACTGGAAGGACAGATCCTGAAGCTGAGGCTCCAATACTTTGGCCACCTCATGAGAAGAGAAGACTCCCTGGAAAAGACCCTGATGTTGGGAAAGATGGAGGGCACAAGGAGAAGGGGATGACAGAGGACGAGATGGTTGGACAGTGTTCTCAAAGCTACCAGCATGAGTCTGACCAAACTGCGGGAGGCAGTGGAAGACAGGAGTGCCTGGCGTGCTCTGGTCCATGGGGTCATGAAGAGTCGGACACGACTAAACGACTAAACAACAACAACGTTACAAACTCTGATTTTAGAAACCCCCAACCCTTCCACTTGTAAAAAACAAAAATCTGCCCTTATTCCCTTATGGGGAACACAAGAGCTCTTATAGAGTCCTTTGTAGGTTCTCCATCAGTCAGAGAAAATAACATAGACCAACCAGAGAATATTGAGAAGCAAAGCAGCTAGTAAGCCTGATCTTTATTGACTGTTGCAGCAGGGTGCTCCCCTCACACGCAGGAAAGGAGGAGGACCCAGAACAAAGGTGTGCCCGCCCTTATATATACATTTTAAATTGCCTGCCCTGGAGTCCAAACCACCCCCAGAAACATCATACCTACATCACAGAAAGGGCGGTCTACAACAGAAATCTGAGTGTGTTGTTTATCTCCTGTCTGGCAGGTTACCTGTTAATGGTCACTTGATTGGATTACCTGGGGGGCCTGGCCAGTCTTTTTTAATGATAGCTACTTAGTTTCCTGAGCCAGGTCACAGGCTCATCCTGTTCATACACAGACATACCCTTAAGACAGGATTTGTGGACAAAAAGACAATGGGCTTTTCCATTTTCCTTCGACCTTGCAGAGAAATATCTGAGGTCAATTTGGGAGGGACAAAATGGTTTCAGGACTTTTTCTGTGGGGTTTCAGACATGTGGTTTATATATGCAGTTATGAACATGTAATATATATATATGACCTTAAATTTTTTAACATACAACTGATGGGGAGCACACGGCTTTCAAAACACTTCCCTCTGAGCCAATATGGTACACTCAAACTAATAACCAGCCCTACCATGAGACAGAATGAGGCAGCCGCCTCAGGTTGCAGGTGCTGAGCTGCAGGAAATTGGGCAAAGCTGTGCAGGTCAGAATGCCTGCCCTCCTACCCCTCAGCTGGCCTGCTGCTCTCAGGCAGCAAAATGCAACCTCCAAAAGTAAAAAGAATGTTTAAAACAGGGGTAGGCAACCTAAGGTCCATGGGCTGGATGTGGCCCAATCGCCTTCTGAATCCGGCCTGCGGATGGTCCGGGAATCAGCATGTTTTTACATGAGTAGAATGTGTCCTTTTATTTAAAATGCATCTCTGGGCTATTTGTGGGGCCTGCCTGGTGTTTTTACATGAGCAGAATGTGTGCTTTTTTAAAAAATGCATGTCTGGGTTATTTCTGGGGCATAGGAATTTGTTCTTTTCTTTTTTCTCTCCCCCCCCCAAATATAGTCCAGCTCATCACATGGTCTGAGGGACGGTGGACCGGCCCACAGCTGGAAAAGGTTGCTGACCACTGGTTTAAAATAACCTTTGTAAAAAAAACACCCCAAAAGCTTTACTTTGGGGAATTTTAGGGACAGAACTACCTAAACTGTATAGAAACTAATTCATGTACGCTACTACAGTGGCCAGAACGTTACTCGCCCCAAAATGGAAAGAAGCAGAAGTCGTCCCAGGAAAGGAAGAATGGATACAAAAACTTGTGGAATGTGCAGAAATGGCGAAACTTGCCAGAAAAATAAGAAATCAAGGTAACAAACTTTTTTTTTTAAAAAAAAGAATGGAAATGGTTTATTGAATATTTACAGATGAATTGCAAACAGATAAGAACATTGGCAGGATTATTGTAATAATCTGCAGTTTCGTAAGAGTATATATTTCAAGAGGATGAATAAATGAACAAATTGATTTGGCTATGCAGAAGATATTAAAAATAAATTTAAGGAACTGCAGAAAGAGGGGGGAGGAAGTCAGGTTTTGAAATGTCAAAATGATTGTAAAATTAGTGAAATGTATAAACTTGAAAAGTATAAATATATTATTATTTTTAAATGTGACCTCCAAGCCAAGGAGATATATAACCTTTAGAAGACTTTCAATATATATAAAAACATTAAAAAAAAACATTAAACATAAAAAACATGGGTCTGGTACCACTTTTGCAAATTTTTCAAATTTTACCACTTTTGCAAATTTTGCAAATTTTGCAAATTTTACCACTTTTGTAAAATTTGCAAGGCAGTTCTCCAGCCAAGCAACATGGATACAAATGTATATACTAGCCCAAGAAAAACATTGAAACATTTCAGTGTTGGATGGTATAGTACCACACACACACACACACACACACACACACACACACACACACATTTGCAGACTCTGGATAGATATTTTTTCAAAACGAGAGCAAGAGCACTAAGTGAGGCTGAGGAGAATCCTAGTTGTGTTTCCAATGTATCCATTAAAAATCCGGTGTGTTGTGAGCAAATGTTTATTCTGAAAGGGTGGCCCAGATAAAAAAGTTGGAGAATCACTGTACCAGGACAATGTGTGCGCAGACATGAATTCGTGAAAAGTAGCGTGCAAAACAGGGGGAAATTGCATGCAAACACCTGTATACTGCATTACCACGAATTTGCAGTAACATATTGATGAGCATTTGAAAAATAAAAATAAAAATCACAAACTGATATGAAAATGGGGAGAAGTAAACTGTTAGACTGGAAAAACAAGGAATTCTGAAACGGACAAATCTGCCCATCCCTTTGCGACAAAGCAATCCTTACTCACAAGTAAGCCTGTGTTCGTTAGAGCTTACTTTCAGGTAAATGCACCCAGGGCTGCACTCTAAATCACAGTGCAATGGGAATAACAAGAGTAAGGAGATTGCAGAAGAGATTCCTGTTAGCCACTAGCTGATTGTCTTCTGTTGTCATATTTAGCGCCCGCACACAGTGAGCTCAAGACTCCAATAAACTGGAGCAGCAACGGTCTCAACCGCTGCAAATTCGTGGTCACCTCATTACTGCCCGGTGCCTTTCAGCTTCACGAAGATGCGTTTCCAAATGCAGCTTCAGTTGCAAGGTGCTGTTGGGGACAAAACTCGTCTCCTTTGATGGGGGCGACTAACCGTGCAACCCTAGACCTGCCTAAGGTAAAGGTAAAGGGACCCCTGACCATTAGGTCCAGTTGTGACCGACTCTGGGGTTGCGGTGCTCATCTCGCTTTACTGGCCGAGGGAGCCAGAGTACAGCTTCTGGGTCATGTGGCCAGCATGACTAAGCCGCTTCTGGCGAACCAGAGCAGTGCACGGAAACGCCGTTTACCTTCCCGCTGGAGCGGTACCTATTTATCTACTTGCACTTTGACGGGCTTTCGAACTGCTAGGTTGGCAGGAGCAGGGACCGAGCAACGGGAGCTCACCCCGTCCAGGGGATTCGAACTGCCGACCTTCTGATCGGCAAGTCCTAGGCTCTGTGGTTTAACCCACAGTGCCACCCGTGTCCCATGACCTGCCTACTCAGTTGTAAACTCCATTGGGTTCAATGGGTCCTGCAGATGCTCCATATTTTCCAGGGACGTCCCTGATTTAGAGAAGCCATCCCAGTTTCTGATTTGGTCCCAGAGTGTCCCGCTTTCCCCTATTTTCACTGGATAAATGTTGGAGGGTATGGAGTTATACGACTCCTGAGCCATTTGACGGCAACCGAATGGGTAGATTTTTGCACCCTGGTGCTGCATATGCTTAAGACAGCCCTACTATGCGCATTTATGTCTGGGTGGTGATGTGATTCCAAATGTTCCTACAACGGAAAATAATGCAATAAGGGTCTGAAGCACTGGTGAAAGCTCACTTCAATGTACATTCATGGTTCCTACCTGAAGCAGGCATGCCTGCTTCCTCTTACTGAATTGGGGCTGGTCCACCTTCTTCCTTGAGATACTTCCACTTCTCCCACTGCCCCTCCCCCCCATTTCTCCTGCTTTCCCCTCCATGTCAACAAACCCAGAAGAACATTTTAAAAGACTGGATAGCTCCGTTGGTTAGAGAGTGGTGCTGGTCATGCCAAGGTCGCAGGTTCAATTCCCCCATACGGGACAGTTACATATTCCTGCATTGCAGGGGTTAATCAGTGTTCCCCAAACTTGACCACTGGTCCTCCTAGCTAGGGATGATGGGAGTTGTAGTTCAATAAGAGCTGGAGACTCAAGTTTGGGAAACATTGGACAATGTGCCGGGTCCCTTCCAACTCTGCAATTCTATTATTCTACTTGTGGGGTTGGGACGCGGGTGGCATTGTGGTCTAAACCACTGAGCCTTGGGCTTGCTGATCGGAAGGTCGGCGGTTCGAATCCCCGCGACGGGGTGAGCTTCCTTTGCTCGGTCCCAGCTCCTGCCAACCTAGCAGTTCAAAAGCATGTCAAAGTGCAAGTAGATAAATAGGTACCGCTCCGGGGGGAAGGTAAACGGCGTTTCTGTGCGCTGCTCTGGTTTTGCCAGAAGCGGCTTAGTTATGCTGGCCACATGACCCAGAAAAACTGTATGTGGACAAACGCCGGCTCCCTTGGCCGTAAAGCGAGATGAGTGCCGAAACCCCAGAGTCGTTTGCGACTGGACTTAATTGTCAGGGGTCCTTTACCTTTTTTACTTGTCGGGTTACCTTCCCCTGTTGAAATCACTTGACTGCTTCACTGTGTGGAACTGGCAATGTTACAGAGACCACATAATACGCATCCTGCAATTCAATGAAATCAATCATTTAGTGTGGCGGCACCTACACCCAGCTAGATGAGTGGGGTAAAAATAATAAATTATTGTTGCTGTTGTTGTTACTTTAGAACTCCCTGCCTATTGACAGCAGGCAATCACCTTCTCTGTACCCCTTTTGGCTCCTGCTTAAAACATACAGTCTCAAACAGCTTAGTTGCCAAACAAATCGGATCCCGAATGCTGCAATCCCAGAAGTAAGTGTTCCGGTTTTCGAACGTTTTCCGGAAGCTGAACATCCGACGTGGCTTCCGCTTGAGTGCGGGAAGCTCCTGCAGCCAATCGGAGGCCATGCCTTAGTTTTCAAACAGTTTCAGGAGTCAAACAGACTTCCAGAATGGATTAAGTTTGAGAACCATGGTTCCAATGTATTTGTTTCAGCTAGCCTGTCCAGGCAAGTAGATGTTGACATTTCCTTATCTTTTCCTATTAATCTGAACTATCTTTTAAATGTTTTGATTACTTGCTTTTAACTTTTAAAAATTGATAATTTTAATATTTCTTGTAAACAGCTTAGTTTTGTTTTTTTTATTATTCCAACCAAGAGGTATATAAAGAGTGTTAAGTAAAGTAAGTAAGTAAGTAAATAAATAAAAGTCTGAAAAGTATCCAGTTTAGGCATGGACTTTGATGAAAATCTCAGTGTCAAACTTATCCCAATCTCAATGAGAAGCAAGCTTTGGAGTTTTTTTTTAATTTGGTCCACTAAAAATATGAACCATTGTCACATATCATATGCATTCGTATACACATTTTTATGACTATAATATTATATATCTGTTATACACATACACACTCTGGCTTTTCTGAAGTAAGCAGCACAGAAAGTTATGTCCAGAACTTCATATAACTTTTCTAAAAATACTTCAGTATTAATAATTGCATAATACAGCAATGCTTGTAAAATTATGCTGCAGAAGTATAATACCAGATGAGGCTTGACTCTTACTCTATGCATAATGTATATATTTTTATATATAGCCAGGCCTTTAAAAAAGAAGGCAGGAGCAGCGCTGTCACAGTCGGACACTCGGTGCAAGACGCAGTTCAGTGCGGGCAAAGCTCAATCTGCTTGAAACTGCCAAACTCCATCCATAAATCTATGTAGAACAAATTCTTCCTCCATCCCTCAGCTTGTTTCCCTCTGGGAAGCCCAATGTTCTCCTCTTGTTGCCCTTAGGATGTCTTAGGATGTCTTGGTGGCCATTGAAGGTTTTGCATAGACATCATGGCCAGTAAACACTGAAAGACCTCTCCTCCTCTTCCTCTTCCTCCACCACCACCAGCTATAACCAAATCATATGGTAAGCATATCCCATACACAAATTATGTTGCCATTTGACATTGTGCATTGTGTTCTTTGTGCTGATTTTGCAGCCGGTCAGTTTTGTTGGGTGGCGACCCTCAGTTATAGTAGTATGGAAGACACAGGGGAAAGATTATCTCAGATTTTATATACAGTCATACCACTTGTTGCGTTCGCTTCAGGTTAAATCTTTTCAGGTTGCGTCCCGCGGCGACCCGGAAGTAACGGAATGGGTTACTTCTGGGTTTCGCTGCTCGTGCATGCGCAGACGCTCAAAATGATGTCACGTGCGTGCACAGAAGTGGAGAATCACGACCCGCGCATGCGCAGAAGCGCAGATGTGGGTTGCATTCTGCTCATGTTGCCAACAGGGCTCTGGAACGGATCCTGTTTGCAACCAGAGGTTCCACTGTACAGTGGTACCTCGGGTTACAGACGCTTCAGGTTACAGATGCTTCAGGTTACAGACTCCGCTAACCAAGAAATATTACCTCGGGTTAAGAACTTTGCTTCAGGATGAGAACAGAAATCGAGCGGAGGTGGCGTGGCGGCAGCAGGAGGCCCCATTAGCTAAAGTGGTGCTTCAGGTTAAGAACAGCTTCAGGTTAAGAATGGACCTCTGGAACGAATTAAGTACTTAACCCGAGGTACCACTGTACCTCACTTTATCAGGCACCCCAGTTAAACATCTTTAAGAACAGCAGAAAACGGTTAAGAAAAAGAATAGGTCCCTGCCAGAGAGGAATGGCAAGCTAAGCTGATGGACTACACTGAAATGGCAAAGCTGACTGGGAAACTCAGGAACCAAGAGGACAAAAGCTTAAAAAAAAGAATGGGGAAAGTATATAAGTTATCTAGGAGACCAGTGCAAGCAGATGGAAACATTAGCAGGATTTGAAACCCACTTGTAATGTAACAAATACTATGGACAATATGGATTGATATAAAATAAAAAATATCGAATAATATTCAATTGTAAATGTTGACAATAGAACCCATGGAGGGGATGGGGCTAAGTCTCAAGATTCAGAGTAATCTCTATTTATGGATATGCATTTGGATTGTTATAAATTCATATTTGTAAAATAAAATAAAAATGATTTCCCCCAAAAAAAGAAGAAGAAAAAGGGGGGAGGTGTTAGCCTTTATATGACTATTTTGAACGACCTTTCCTGCACTTTTTCTATTTCTGTGGTATCATTTTTGATTTTCAAGTGTGGCCTCATGCAAGGTCCTGGCATTCTTATTTCAAAAACCCTTTCCTAATAACCCCTAATTTGGGCTTTTGCAGCAGCACTGCTAACTCTTGATCCTTTAATCTATCCAGAACATCCCTAAGATCTGTTTCCTAGCCACTCACACTTCGAGTTGGAACCCGATAAGTATATTTGTGGATTTCTTGCCGCGTTGCGCACCAACCTCATTTGTTGCCCCTTTGCCTAGTTCAGAAGGGGTCTTTGGAGCTCTTCATAGTCTGCTTGGACTTCAACCATTTTGAATAAGGTTGCAGACTTAACCACCTCCTTGCTGGTCCCTAGCTCTCTTAATCACAGCTCAGGGCATGAGCTGTTTAGTCCCGGGAAATTTGCCACTGCTCAACTCACCTGAGAAGGATTGTAAAGGTAAAGGTAAAGGGACTCTTGACCATTAGGTCCAGTCGTGACCGACTCTAGGGTTGCGGCGCTCATCTCACTTTATTGGCCGAGGGAGCCGGCGTACAGCTTCTGGGTCATGTGGCCAGCATGACTAAGCCGCTTCTGGCAAACCAGAGCATCACACGGAAACGCCGTTTACCTTCAGGCCGGAGCGGTCCCTATTTATCTACTTGCACTTTGACTTGCTTTCGAACTGCAAGGTTGGCAGGAGCAGGGACCAAGCAACAGGAGCTCACCCCGTCGCGGGGATCCGAACCGCCAACCTTCTGATTGGCAAGTCCTAGGCTCTGTGGTTTAACCCACAGCGCCACTCGTGTCCCTGAGAAGGATTGTAGCAGCAAGTAAAACAGCAGCTTCTGGTCAGGGCTAGCTAGGAATGGGGAGAGTACAGTAATTATGTTTGTTCCAGATTTTGATACAAATCTTGCCAATTGCCATTCTTAAACCAATGTGGAAACTGAAAAGCAGCCAGCCTTCACTTTTTTGAGTTATTCAGATTTTTAAAAAAATGGAACAGTTGAGAGAAAATGCATGGAAAATGATGAAAACAATGTACAGAAACATGGCAAAATTGTGTGTCAGATTGCTTATATTAGGAAAAACGAGCATGAAAAGATTTACAAATTTTTATGCTGCTTTTTTAAAAAATGACAAACTGGTGTGGAACTGGGAGGAACTGGGTTCAAGCTTGGGAAAAACTGAAATTGATGGTTCTGGCAGCCTCTAATTCAGACAAGTGTTTGAAGGGGCTATCGAAAATGTATAGCCTAGGCTTATCTGCTAGATGCATATAGTGTGCAAATATCCCATAATATGCAAGACTGGCTTCAGTCTGAAGGGGTCCAACTCTCTGTATGCATGCAGGCTCCCTGCATTTTATGTGAAGCAAGATGGCTGTGTTTTAGAATCCACTGTGAACACTGCTAAGTTGAATAGAGTGTTGCAGTGATTCTTCTCTTCTTGGAAGAAAAAGCACAAACAGCAGGAAAAGGTAAAAGTGGAAATCTCTCTGAGGAGCTGCAAGCCATGGCTTTACTGAGACACAGAAGGTTGAAAGTGATGAGCTCTGAAAAGAGAGGAAAATACAATTGCTTGGAAGCTAGAAGAAGAGACTGCAAGCCCATGCTTGGAGAAGCATGTGACTATAAATATTATGTGTCAATTCATCTATAAGTTTCGACAAGTAAAATTTTTGAATGCTAAACATTGGTTTAATTTCCAAAAAAGAGTTTCAGTCATGTACAGTGGACTTAAGAACTTAATTTGTTCTGGAGGTCTGTTCTTAACCTGAAACTGTTCTTAACCTGAGGTACCACTTTAGCTAATGGGGCCTGCTGCACAGCCGCCACGCAATTTCTGTTCTCATCGTGAAGCAAAGTTCTTAACCCGAGGTACTATTTCTGGGTAAGTGGAGTCTGTAACCTGAAGCGCCTGTAACCTGAAGTACCACTGTATATGATTTGAGCTTTTTAGCAGTGATTTCACTATTCTTAATTGAACACAGAAAACTATTAGTTCCCAGAATCTTAGGTTTTTGTTAGTAGGTAAAGGTAAAAAAGGTAAAGGACCCCTCGACAGTTAAGTCCAGTCAAAGGTGACTATGGGGTTGTGGCACTCATCTGGCTTTCAGGCCAAAGGAGCCGGCGTTTGTCCACAGACAGCTTTCCGGGCCATGTGGCCAGCATGACTAAACCGCTTCTGGCGCAACGGGACACGGTGATGGACACCAGAGTGCACGGAAACGCCGTTTACCTTCCCGCCACAATGGTACCTATTTGTCTACTTGCACTGGGGTGCTTTCGAACTGCTAGGTTGGCAGGAGCTGGGACAGAGCAACGGGAGCTCACCCCGTTATGAGGATTCGAACCGCCAACCTTCTGATTGACAAGCCCAAGAAGCTCAGTGCTTTAGACCACAGTGCCACCTGCATCTGTTAGTATTTAAAGATGGCTGCTTGGGGGTTTATTTAACCCCACACACTACAGGAAACCACGGAAGCTGAAAGAAGTCTATTTTTTAAAAAAAGTTACAGAGAGGTTATTTTCCATTTTGCACTTGTGGTCCTATTTTTAAGATGTGTTTATATTTTCTTTCTTCTCGCCTGGTATCAATCTGTCTCTCCTGGAATGGTTAAGAAGGGCTTGCCTTTCAAGCAGCTGGTTTATGACTCACTGGAGTTTGCGGCGTGTGCTGCTTCCAGTCGTTGCTTCTCCCTCTTTCCCAACTGGTGGGAAAGTCAGGGCAGGCTTCTCAGGGTCATTCAGCTTATTTCAGCACTTGAGTGTTAGGAAAGCTTTACACATTTACAACCTGGAAAGGGCTGGCTTGAACACAACCTTCAGCACTCTCCGAATTTGCTTCAGTGGAAAGGTTGCCTCCTCCTACCCCAGTTTTGTATTTTCAACAGCTGCCTGACATGCAGAAATTAAGGCTGTGCACACAAGTATACATTTAAAGCACAAGCGAAGCGCATTATTTGCCTCTATGAATTCTGGGCACTGTAGTTTGTTAAGGGTTACTGGTAACTGTAACTGTAACTCACTGACCCTCCAAGTTTCCCTATTTTCCAGGGACAGTCCCAAATTCACAGAAGCCATCCCAGTTTCTGATTTGATCCCAGAATATCTTGCTTTTTCTTAGGATGACCCTATTTTAATCAGAGAAATGTTGGAGGGTATGGACGCGGGTGGCGCTGTGGGTTAAACCACAGAGCCTAGGACTTGCCGATCAGAAGGTCGGCGGTTCGAATCCCCGCAACAAGGTGAGCTCCTGTTGTTTGGTCCCTGCTCCTGCCAACCTAACAGTTCGAAAGCACGTCAGAGTGCAAGTAGATAAATAGGTACCGCTCCGGCGGGAAGGCAAACGACGTTTCCGTGCACTGCTCTGGTTCGCCAGAAGCGGCTTAGTCATGCAGGCCACATGACCCGGAAGCTGTATGCCGGCTCCCTCTTCCAATAAAGCGAGATGAGCGCCGCAACCCCAGAGTCGGCCACGACTGGACCTAATGGTCAGGGGTCCCTTTACCTTTATGGAGTTATACGACCCCTGAGCCAAGGAGATAAGTAACCATACAACCTTTAGCACACATCTGTAGGCAGCCCTGTATGGGGAATTTTTTTAATGTTTAATGTTTTATTATTATTATTATATGTTGGAAGCCACCCAAAGTGGCTGGGGCAACCCAGTCAGATGGGTGGGACATTAATAATAATAATAATATAGGACATCCCTATTTTCATCGCAGAAATTTTGGAGGATATGAACTCTGTGAGGGGTCAACTACAGTGCCCAGAATTCTTTGAAGGAAAGAGTGTGTTAAAAATGTGCTTCAAAGGTCTCACGTGTACCGAGAAACTTTTGCTGACATGGAAGTGAAGGGGGGAGAATTCACTCCAATAAACCTGCCCCAAAAGAAGAAGAAACAATGGGCATCTCAGAAACATCCTTGTGGGCCTTCAAGCCCAACTATGTTTCTTGTGTCCATCTCTGCAACTGGCTCTCAAGGCATGTTCAGCTCAGCTCATCGATTCACCTTTGCTGTTCCTGCCTTTGCTTTCTGGAGAAACGCTGCAGTTTCAGCCAAAGAGGTTCAGAAGGCCCCTGACTTCCAAAGGCTGATTCCAAAGTTAATGGTTCATCAACGTGGATCTTAATAGCCAAGGTTTCAAGCTCTGCACAGATGTCACTGTAGAATGCTGAGGCAAACGCCATTTTCCTAAGCAGGCAGGCTGGCCGGCCATGTGATTTTAAGTCACACTGGCATAAAAAACGACAGGCATTTCTGAGTGACACTTGGCATGGGCCTTGGGATCAAACGTAACACCAGAGAGAGCCCACCTTACTTTACTTGTCCCACTTAACCAACGGGTGCTTCCCTAAACATAAGGTGATTCGTGACAACAAGGCATTTTTCCAGAATTCATAGCTGAAGAGCTGATCCAAACTATGCCCGAGTCGGCAACATTCATTAAAAATAATGCATGCCCTTTTTGCAGAAGCCTCCTCTGAACCAGACCCTGGGATCCAAGAAGTTAGGCTGCAGGCAGGTCAACCTGCCCCAAGCTGAAAGCAGTCTTGTGAAAGGTTCTGGAGATCTCCCCCAGTGTGGTGGCTCTTTACACTTTGCCCACCCCTCCTCCTCCTCCTTCTCCTGCGTAAAAGTTATTGTCATATTCCATGGAGGTTCAGGTAGGCAGATGAATGGAAAGCGTTCCTCTCCATTACTAGCTGCACTTGACTGGAGTCTCATTACATTACGATGGTGCTTTAGCAGGCGAATGGGCCTCGCGTCTGGGTTCCGAGCACCCCTCATACCTCCCTGATAACGTAAATTACCCTCCGCCTCATTGCTTCAAATGATCAAACATCAAATTGCAAGTTAAAAAAAAAAAAGAGGGGGGAAGGAAGAAGGGGGGGGGGCAGAGAAACAAGAAAAGCTGAAGAGAAGTGCAGGTTGAATCTTGACAGTCAGCAATGGAGATGCATTCATGCCTCTTAAACGCTTGCTAAAGATGAATCCATTGAAAGCTCGAAGCACAGTAATTTTGCTGACATTACGGCACACCTGTAAACCCAAACAAAGCTTTGTAACTCGGAGCCCCAGCCATCACGCGCCCGGATCTCATGTCTTTCGATGTGGGCAGGCAGGCGAGGTGGTAACTGATCTCTCCCCATCACAGGCAGAACTACTCAAGATAGATTCCCTCGATGTGCCTTGCTGTTGTTGTTGTTGCACGAAGTGGCTACTATTCCCTCAATGAAAAATCCCCCAACCATGCGAAAAGCTCCTCCAGTCTGAGCCAAGCTGAAAATAAAGTGTTGGGCCGGGGAGGAGGATATTGTGGGTGGGGGTCTTCCTTGGGCAATTGTTTGCTTGCATGCATGGCGAAGGGGGGGGGGGCGCGAAGGCCGGTCAACCCCACATCAAGAAATATGGATTTAGGGAGGGTAACGAGGCGCAGTCGAAAGAAGAGGCTGTATGTCTTTTCTCAGTATTTAAACGTGTGCTTAATGTGGTGCTCAGTGAAATGGCTAATCTGATAATGGGAAGAGTGTTTGCTGTAGTATTCTGTGAAATGTTTACCACAGTATTTCATGGGGATTGTGTTTGGTAAAAAAAGAGAGAGAGAGAGAGAGAGAGCAGGAATCACTCTAGCGTACAGGAAAACGTTCATTGCACAATATAGTGGGGATGTTAAGAGGTTTATTTAGACGTGCATTTAGGGCAGTGTGAAAAAAGAGTTAAGCGTGGGGCATTTTATTAATATTTTTCTGGGTGGGGCTGAGTTTAACGCGCATGGAAATGACGAATAAGCAAAGTTACCGAGAGCTGGACATTGGAGCAGATCCTCGCCCGACTCCTAATATGACACGTTTGCTTAAGTACTTTGTCGAATTGAATTGGACTCATGGTTAAACAATCCAGCTAGGTGGGTAATTCATAATTCATTATACCATTTATCCAACAGCTTCCTGCCTCCTCTCTGCTTGTTGATTGTCTCTGAGGCCGTTCCCTCACATCAACTCATTGTTCAGAATCATTCACTGGATAATTTCAGCCATGGAAAAAAACCTCTCAATCTGTAGCTCATTGGTAAATCATTTGCTATAAACACAAACTAGATACTTGGGGGGCCGAATACTCCAATAACGTAAATTGGTTTAATATCATCAGCTTCACTGGACTCACGCTGACTGAGGGCAACTGATCCTCACATTTAGAGGAGAGTTGGATTTGATTTGGTTGTGCAGGTCTCGCCATGATCTTCTGTTTTCTTCTGTTTTCTGGCCAGATAAAGATAAGGAGTTGTAGCCGTCCTTGCACGGGTTGACACCCGTGAACCACTCTCATCCAAAAGTATCGTGTGAATATCGTATTTTATTGGTACCTTGAAAGATCCTGAACTGTGAGTCTGGAGCCCAGCTGGCTCCTTGCAACTTTGCCAGGGAGCCCGTTGGTTTCTGAGGGTGGGAACAGATTGTCCCAGAGAGTTGAAGGTGTCATGAAATCTGTTGAATCAATGTAACTATTTAATTCGAAGTCCGCTTGTTAAAAAATTGGAAATTGAATAAAAATTACATTGTTTTTAAAAAAAAGCAAGAGATGGGTGTGTCTCCCATAGGTGACAATGCCTAAAAGCAATTATTGGTACCCAGCCTAATTCTTTTTTATTATTATTAACAAAAATAGCTTAATTCTTACAAGATGTTTGGGGGTGTCATCAGAAACGCAGGTGTGTGGCCTGCACCTTAATACCATTATACTACTTTGGTAACATGTTCTTAGGCTGTGAATTTGAGATGCCCCCATATTAAATTTGCTAACATTTGTGGCCTGAATCGGAGCAAGATGTACTTTGGTTCAACCAGATCCATGAGAGTCCCTGAAATAAGGTAAAAGGTAAAGGACCCCTGGGTGGTTAAGTCCAGTCAAAGGCGACTATGGGGTCATGGCACTCATCTGGCTTTCAGGCCAAAGGAGCCGGCGTTTGTCCACAGATAGCTTTCCGGGCCATGTGGCCAGCATGACTAAACCGCTTCTGGCGCAACGGGACGCGGTGATGGACACCAGAGTGCACGGAAACGCCGTTTACCTTCCCGCCGCAGCGGTACCTATTTATCTACTTGCACTGGTGTGCTTTTGAACTGCTTGGTTGGCAGGAGCTGGGACAGAGCAATGGGAGCTCACTCCATCGCAGGGATTTGAACCACCACCCTTCTGATCGGTCAGCCCAAGAGGCTCAGTGGTTTAGACCACAGCGCCACCCATGTCTCCGAACCCCTGAAATAGCCCTGAATAATCAAAGGTTTTTATCCCTCCTGCAACAACTCACTTTATGAGCATAACATCAGTATCTGACCTGATACCCTGAGACCCTGAGCTGGTAAGAGGTTACCTGGTTGCCTACTTGCCGGAAGATATGAAAGATGCGAGGGTCTAACTCCTCAACAATTTTCAACTTTTCAAGATTCATTTGTTGACAATGGTTAACTGGTGTCTGCTTTTAGCTTTCGTATGGTCTTATGCAGTGCTATTTTTCTAGAAAAAGAGGTGCCAGAATTTCCCCTTGTTCTCTTCTAATGGGAATGGTTTCCATCTGAGATATGCCAGATGTGAGCCCTGGTGAGTTCCAGCTAGGGGAAAAAGCCTGGTTTTATGTCTGATTGCTGTAAGCTGCTTTGATTCTTTTAGGACACAGCGGTATATAAATATTTTTTATACATAAATAAATATTCCCCAGCCCCACTGAAGCTAATGGGAGGAATTTTTTTAAAAGTATTATTATTATTATTATTATTATTATTATTATTATTATTATTATTTACTGTTATTCATCCAAGGATCACAGGGCAGTTTAAAGTATAAAGTTGTATAAAGAAGAACGTCACCAATGAAAATCAGAAGAAAACGAACCCAAGCGGGACTGTGGATCAGACAATTTGTCCGCTTGGCGAATACTTCCCACAAACTAGTGGGAATGCTCCAAAATAAGCAGTTGGGTTTTTTTTACCATGGCATTGACGTATTTGTGATCAAGTGCAATTGCAGTACTGCTGTGATCAGCAGTGTTGCCAGCTGACCAGAAGAAACTGACCTAGCCTGCTCTTGTGCTTTCAACAGTACCTCGATCAGAAATCAGTTGGTGATGCTCTTCAGAGTCACGAGATAAATAATTGCTAGGGATCCATCTCTTTTTCAAGGGAACAGTTACAAGGTTGGCACCTAGCCTCTCTTCTGTCTTACGATAAGAGCTGCAGCTTGCGTTTACAAAATAATGCCCATTCCCCCTTGGAAAGTTGGTCCGTGAACCACTAACCTTTCTACAGCTAGTTTTAAAATAAATAAGTCCTCTGTGTGTTTAAAAAATTCTAATATAATTTTCAGCCAAAATGTCCTTGGGAAGAACAAAATATTTCCCTGTTTTCAATAGCAGGGTGTGTGTGTGTGTGTGTGTGTGTGTGTGTGTGTGCTAAAATACAGACATATTTTGGAGGAAAATCTGGAATATTTCCATTGGAGCAGAACCCCCATAAAGTGTTTAATAATGATAATAATAATAATAATAATAATAATAATAATAATAATAATAATAAATGAGTTTAATCCACAAAATATAACTCCCCCTTCACACACACACCCCTGTTTGGAATATGCAGACAGTAGCCCTGATGCTTTTGAAAATAATGAGCATTTTTATAGCTTCCCTTTGTCTATCATATAAATCCAGGCCTTACAAAATATGGTTATTAAGGATTCTGTGGCATGTTTTGAAACAGGAGGGTTGTTCTAACAGTCACAGCAGCTTGGCTACATTCCAGCATGTATAATTACATTCTCTTGGTCTCTCCACTATCTTTCAGTTCTACCGGGTTGGCGAGTATTGGGGGGGGGGGCGGTTTGAGAGAGAGAATGACTTCTTGCTTTGCACTCCAGAACATCACCTCCTGCCTAGTGCTTTGACTACAGAGAGGCTGCTACGATCCTGTTCTGGAGGTGGCTGCTTTTGTTGTCAAGGGAAATAGGAGCCAATATATTTTCTTCGGTTTATTTTACAGTAATAATGTGCTGGATTTAAAGTTCTCATTTAAATTTGGGAGCTTTCAGGGTCCAGTTATTAGAAAAGAAATCGATTTGATTCACTTTTACATTGATTAATTTGTATTGTCTCAGTTTCGCACTCCATTCTAGGGGAAAAGACTAATGATGATAATAATAATAATAATAATAATAATAATAATAATAATAATAATAATAATATGCTGCCCATCTGATTGGGTTGCCCCAGCCGCTCTGGGCGGCTCCCAACAAAATATTAAAAACACAAGACAACACCAGCCTTTAAAAACTCCGCTGATTATCCTAAAGATGGAGAAGTTGGTCAATTTGGGTTTGTCTCCTTTTTATTCATTTTTACAATTTTCAGATCAATTTGCCACATTTCTGAATCAGTATGCATGGGGAAAAAAATACTCATGAATATTTGTCTGTACTTTAATGTGCATTTATTCTAATATACTCATTATTGTGTACAGTGTTGCCTAGTTTGCACAGTTTTGCAAGCAATTTCCCCTTCAACGCACTTCGTATACTATTTTCATGATTCTTGGTGCGCACATATACTCCTTTTTCTTGCTTGGAGAAATATTGTCATGTTCCAGTTCATATATTGTTTTGAAATGTGAAAGCCAGGTAGATTCAGATTAAAATATAAACTGAACCTAATTCTTGCCATACCTTGAGCCCCATTTTTCAAGGATAAGGTGGGTTCCTGTGTCTCCAGTCTTGCTCCTTAAGTCAAAAAGCTGGATACAGTGGTACCTCTGGTTAAGTACTTAATTCGTTCCGGAGGTCCGTACTTAACCTGAAACTGTTCTTAACCTGAAGCACCACTTTAGCTAATGGGGCCTCCTGCTGCCGCCGCGCCGCTGGAGCACAACTTCTGTTCTCATCCTGAAGGAAAGTTCTTAACCCGAGGTATTATTTCTGGGTTAGCGGAGTCTGTAACCTGAAGCGTATGTAACCTGAAGCGTATGTAACCTGAGGTACCACTGTATATACATAGAAGAATATTCACCAAGCTGCAACTATTACTCTTCCTTAACTGTAAAGATCCAATATCAAAGTTGGGAAGTAGCACCTCTAGGCTCTAACAAAGATATAGGATGGTGAAAGAAAGAAGAAATGGGATTTGTTTAAACCCGTCCGCTATAAAGCCAAGTGGTGACAATTGCTTTTTAGAGCATGTAGATCAGGTTTCGGGAACCTTTGGCTGTCCATGTGGCTGTACTACAACTCCCATCAGCCCCAGCAAGATTTGCAACAGTTGTGAGCTGTAGTTCGACAAGTGCCGAAAAAGTTGAGATGCAACTCAGCTTGTATCGCTCGGAGAAGCGTTTTCATCTCGGGCTTGCCGATCGGAAGGTCGGCGGTTCGAATCCCAGCGACAGGGTGAGCTCCCGTTGCTCTGTCCCAGCTCCTGCCAACCTAGCAGTTTGAAAGCATGCCAGTGCAAGTAGATAAATAGGTACCACTGCAGCGGGAAGGTAAACAGCGTTTCCGTGTGCTCTGGCACTCGTCACAGTGTCCTGTTGCTCCAGAAGCGGTTTAGTCCTGCTGGCCACATGACCCGGAAAGCCGTCTGTGGTCAAACACCAGCTCGCTCAGCCTGCAAGTGAGATGAGCACCACAACCCCATCGTCACTTTGACTGGACTTAACCATCCAGGGATCCTTTACCTTTGAGATAGTGCAATCAGCCTTTTTTTTAAAGAAAAACTCTTTGTGCATCTGCATCTAGTCTTGCCCCTTTCTAAAATGTATTAATTGGTGTGTGTTTTCCTTTTTTGTAAATCTACCACAGAATGAAATAAATTGGGATTAAGGGGTTTTATTAGTGTAGTGTGTGTGCCGTGTCCCATTGGTGAAATTGTGGCGGCACTTGCCCTTGTTTTGATAGGAAATTATAACAATAACAGCCACTCCCAGCCACTCTGGGAGGCTCCCAACAGAATATTAAAAGCACGACAAAATATCAAACACTAAAAACTTCCCTAAACAGGGCTGCCTTCAGATGTCCCCTAAAAGTCAGATAGTTATTTCCTTGACATCTGGTGGAAGGGCATTCCACAAGGCGGGTGCCACTACCGAGAAGGCCCCCTGCCTGGTTCCCTGTAACCTCATTTCTCGCAGGGAGGGAACCGCCAGAAGGCCCTCAGAGCTGGACCTCAGTGTCCGGGCAGAACGATGGGGGTGGAGATGCACCTTCAGGTATACTGGGCGAAAGCCATTTAGGGCTTTAAAGGTCAGCACCAACACTGTGAATTGTGCTCAGAAACGTCCTGGGAGCCAATGTAGTCTTTCAGTGTTATATGGTCCTGGCAGCCGCTCCCAGTCACCAGTCTAGCTGCCGCATTCTGGATTAGTTGTAGTTTCTGGGTCACCTTCAATGGTAGCCCCACATAGAGTGCATTGCAGTAGTCCAAGCGAGAGATAACCAGAGCATGCACCACTTTGGCAAGACAGTCCGCGGGCAGGTAGGGTGATCAAAGGAGTCAGCTTCCCATGGCTAGGCATAGCTTCCCTTCTCATGAACCAGAGAGCAGTGCCAAGGTAGCTCAGTACCTCTTTGTTCTCTCTGGAGACAGAGGAGCACCAGCGCTGCCACAATATGGGGCAGGATAGACAACTGTGGTGCTATGTGGAAGGCCATCGAAGATGACTCAGACCAGCAGAAGGAATAATAAGTTGGTAGGTTTGACCTATGCATGTTATTCGTTTTGTTTTGTTTTGTTTTGTTTTTAAAAAGAGAAGGGGGGAAAAAGCATTTTTACACCAGATCAATGCTTCCCTCAGCACTTTAATGCACCCTATTGGTGTTCTAAAACTCTAATGATGCAGTCTGTGAGAAGCTGTCATTTATTACCCACAGATGGGGTGATAATTATTGACAAGATTGTAACTAATAATTAAACCCATTTGCTCCTTTTAAACAAGTTGGTGTGAATTATTTTCAGGGAGTAGTGCAGCAGGTCTGTGGTCACTCTTGCCTTGTGGGTAGAATTATAATTCAGGCTACCTGATGGTGAGGGGGGGAGAATGGATGCTCTGGACCAAGGAGACAATGCCCAGATTTCCCGACAACTCCTAGGCTGGGACCTCTCTGAACCGTTCTGTTGTGGATTGGAAAGGCTTCCTTTTAATGTTCTGCATCGTGCCTAGGATAGCGTTGGTGGGCAGCAAGCAGAGTGCTCATAGAAAATAATGTCCAGTGGATTAATATATGAATCATTTCTAATCTGCTCCTCAGATGAAAAGGCAACCGGACCAGCTTGTGTAAGATCAACTGGAAACAAGAGAGCGCCAGCCCACAGGGTTACAATCCAAAAGGTACATCACAAAAGGAAAAGGGGATGAGTAGGGAAGAGGAAAGAAAGCAAACTTAGGTGCCAGTTCTTAAAGTTCCATAGGACTTTTGTTGACCAGCTGGAATTGAAATTATCAGCAGTAGCCCCCATCTCTTCCTCTTCTGCAATGGGTACTGCATCGCAGAGATGGCTCAAAAACTTCGAGATTGTTATAGATAGATCATCCTAGTCAATGAAACCTGCACACATTTAGTGGGGTTAATTTTGTGTTTTCCTGTTACCTTGCCTTCTATGATGGACAGAGTGTGCATGGTCTTGTCACTTGGCCAAATATTAGATGGAAACACATGCATATTATCACCAAACTGAAATCTGCTCAGTGTGCTTGCAATCTGTATTTCAACTAACATGCCCGTATTTCTTAATATTTCACCTATCTTAACTTCTGCCTTTTTGCTTAAACTGGGATTCAATAAGTAGCAGATCAACCAATATGTTCCAGACTTTAAAATGTTCATCGGGACAATTAAAAGATGGCTAGGTTGCTTTTACACTGTCCGTTTGATCTGAAATTCCTACCTTTGGTTTATAGAGAGTTTAGCTCATATTATTACCAACCTGTTGCAGTCCAGTATTTTCCATGTTGCCTTCTCCATCTTTTCTCAGAGCTAATCTGTTGCACTGTTGTCGTTGTTGTTTTGTAGTTGAAATATAATTACAGCACTGCTCTGCCCACTGCAGACTGGCAAAGTGCTGATGACACTTCCCAGGGTTTTCTGTGCTTCTGAGCTTCCACAGCTTTTACTTAGTTATTTTCTGTTCACTCACAAGGTAACAGCATAAGTGCATTGGACATTAATTGGTTAGTTCCTGTTCCTGGTGGTTGTGGTAAGGTAAAGGTAAAGGGACCCCTGACCATTAGGTCCAGTCGTGGCCGACTCTGGGGTTGCGGCTCACATCTCGCTTTATTGGCCGAGGGAGCTGGCGTACAGCTTCCGGGTCACGTGGCCAACATGACTAAGCCACTTCTGGCGAACCAGAGCAGTGCACGGAAATGCCGTTTACCTTCCCACCAGAGCTACTTGCGCTTTGAGGTGCTTTCGAACTGCTAGGTTGGCAGGAGCAGGGACCAAGCAACGGGAGCTCACCCCGTCGCGGGGATTTGAACCGCTGACCTTCTGATCGGCAAGTCCTAGGCTCTGTGGTTTAACCCACAGCGCCACTCGCATCCCTGGTGGTTGTGGTAGTTGCGTTCTAATGTCTGGTTTTCTTTTTGTACCCAGAATCACCACTCCATTTTCTCCACTCCATTTATCATGACTGCACAACTTAAAAGGGGGATGGGGACCACGAGCTGTATCTGCAAAGCAATTGTTAAAGCCCTCTTCCTTGCAACCAAGAACATAAAGTAACTGGCTAAGATGTGTTTCAGGTGTGTTGTCGTGTGACTGACCAGCAAAGCACCTAAAGGAGACAGAAGCTAAATTTAATGAAAAGGACATGGAGAAATTAAAATTTCGCTGAATAGGACTTATCAGTAGACAGCAAAACACTAGGATCGTCGTGTTTGTCCAAATGTATGCCCCCATTTTTTAAAAGGGGGAGTTGGAATTCAAGGTGTCTTATAATAAATGATCTTGCCTCTGGGGACAGATTTTCAGGGGAAAGGTAGCAATGTACTAAGTGCCATGTGGAGCTTGCATTTTAATTCTACTTCCTGCTGATTGTGGAAAAGCAATGTGTCAGCAACACAAAAGAAAGAGCCTCTTATTCAGGGGTGCAGTTGTCACACATGGTGTCTCAGTTCACATACCCTTCGACATTTCTCTGATGAAAAATAGGGACGTCCCATTCCATAGCGATAATTTTACTATTTATACCCAACACATCTTGTTGGGTTGCCCCAGCATTCTGAGCAGCTTCCAACAATTGTAAAAAAAAAAAATTCTAAAACATTAAACATTAAAAAAAACACACCTCCTGATACAAGATTGCCTTCAGACAACTCAGGTTTTGGATAATTCCATACCCTCCAACATTTCTCCAAAGAAAATAGGTACCATCATGGCCACTGGGCCCATCACCTCCTGGCAAATAGAAGGGGAAGAAATGGAGGCAGTGAGAGATTTTACTTTCTTGGTCTCCATGATCACTGCAGTTGGTGACAGCAGTCACGAAATTAAAAGACACCTGCTTCTTGGGAGAAAAGCAATGACAAACCTAGACAGCATCTTAAAAAGCAGAGACATCACCTTGCCAACAAAGGTCCATATAGTTAAAGCTATGGTTTTCCCAGTAGTGATGTATGAAGTGAGAGCTGGACCATAAGGAAGGCTGATCGCCAAAGAATTGATGCCTTTGAATTATGGTGCTGGAGGAGACTCTTGAGAGTTCCACGGACTGC
The DNA here is from genome assembly GCF_964270895.1 of Podarcis filfolensis. NCBI lineage: Eukaryota > Metazoa > Chordata > Lepidosauria > Squamata > Lacertidae > Podarcis > Podarcis filfolensis. Next base: position 86,753,955 of record NC_139608.1, read on the forward strand.
AAGAAGATCAAACCTCTCCATTCTGAAGGAAATCAGCCCTGAGTGCTCACTGGAAGGACAGATTGTGAAGCTGAGGCTCCAATACTTTGGCCACCTCATGAGAAGAGAAGACTTCCTGGAAAAGACCCTGATGTTGGGAAAGATGGAGGGCACAAGGAGAAGGGGACAACAGAGGACAAGATGGTTGGACAGTGTTCTCGAAGCTGCTAGCATGAGTTTGACCAAACTGCGGGAGGCAGTGGAAGACAGGAGTGCCTGGCGTGCTCTGGTCCATGGGGTCACAAAGAGTCGGACACAACTAAACAACAACAAAGGAAAAGCGGGACATTCCGGGATCTAATCAAACACTGGGATGGCTTCTCTAACTCAGGGATATCCCTGGAAAATAGAGACACTTGGAGAGTCATGTGGCCAACTTCCCTGATCTATACTCACAATATAACATATGAGCTGGAGCTTCCATACGAATCACCGATTGTGCAAAGGCCACCGATCTGAACTTTAAAATGGTGCTCTTTAAAATGGTGCCCTAAACATTTTTAAAAGGGGGAAAAAGCATTGTTATTATACATTAGATCGGAAGGTTGGCGGTTCGAATCCCCGTGACGGGGTGAGCTCCCATTGTGCGGGCCCAGCTCCTGCCAACCTAGCAGTTCAAAAGTATGTCAAAGTGCAAGTAGATAAATAGGTACCACTCCGGCAGGAAGGTAAATGGCATTTCCGTGCGTTGCCCTGGTTTTGCCAGAAGCAGCTTAGTCATGCTGGCCACATGACCCAGAAAAACTGTCTGCGGACAAACACCGGCTCCCTCAGCCAGTAAAGCGAGATGAGCGCCGCAACCCCAGAGTCGTTTGCGACTGGACTTAACTGTCAGGGGTCCTTTACCTTTTTTTACCTTGGGTTACAAATGCTTCAGGTTACAAACGCTTCAGGTTACAAACTCCGCTAACCCGGAAGTAGTACCTCGGGTTGAGAACTTTGCCCCATGATGAGAACGGAAATGGCGTGGCGGCGGCGCGACGGCAGCAGGAGGGCCCATTAGCTAAAGTGGTGCTTCAGGTTAAGAATGGTTTCAGGTTAAGAACAGACCTCCGGAACGGATTAAGCTCGTAACCTGAGGTACCACTGTACTGTCCTCCATCTATAGACCTCAGGGTAGTTTGCAACACAAAAATACCACCCACGTGTTGTGAGGAATTCCATTTTCCCCGGTACCTATTGCTCGGTTTATTCTTCTCGAACCCGGGCCACTTGAGTGTTTCATTCCTCTTCCCTCACACGCCGCATGATAACTGTTGGGAGAGTTAGAGATGAGCCTGATGGCTCCATCCCTCCAAGACACCTCCATCCACAGGGCTGGCCCAAGACATTTGGGCGCCTGAGGTGAACCGCAAAATGCCACCTCGCCCACCAAACCAGGGAAGAAGGAATGAATGAAGATCTACAACAGGAACAAGGTGGGGAACAAAGATCTTCATCAGGATCTGCTGCCCCTGTGAATCCTGCCGCCTGAGGCAGTTGCTTCCTCTTGCCTCATGCGTGGGCCAGCCGTGGTGAACAGGTGGAAGGAGACCACCAGCGCCTCCTAGAGGCTGCTGTAGAGGCAGCACTGGCAGGCAATACATTCCTTGAAGGCCAAATCTGCTTTCTTGTTGTATCCTGCTGATTTACCTCTCAGAATTTCATGCCCTTTCTGAGTTCTATAGATGAGAAGAGCACACATGCCATTTTTACACTTTTGGCCCAAATCCGCAGAGGGAAGAGTACCGTTCTTCATAGGAACTAATGCTGTGTTTTCTTTTTATGCTCTGATATTTTATGCATTCCTTGGTTACTGCATTTTGTTGTGAGGGCTTGAAATTTTGATAGAAGTTCTTACTTCAAACCTAATTTTACAGTCCACATTAAGATTCGTCTGATTTTTATTTTATTTTATTTTTTTGGAGGCTTCGTTATATTCATCATATTCTTTTATGTTAGAGCTCCTGATTTATTTGTAGGCTTGCCTTTTTTTATTTTTGCCCTGCTTAATGTGATTTTGTGTGATGGCCAATGGCTAAACACTTAATAAAATGACTGACTGAATTTCATTCCATTTCTATTACTCCAGTTCATGAGGTCACCCAATTCGTGCTGAATAACTTCCTGAACCTTCTCTGCATCAACAATGCTTCCTAATGGGTGAAATTATATATGGGACTAGCCTGGGTGGGTGAGGGTGGCTGGAGATTTAATTTCCATACAGCTCTTCCGAAGACAGGAGGATGGCAATTTAGTTTGGTGCAGGAAGTTGCAAGCTTTTGAGCTTCACAGAACTCTTCATCTAATAGAATATAGCCATGCCTCCAAACAGTTCTGTGGAGCAGGATCAGGACACAATGCTCTGTCCTGTTACACTTATGTGACATCAGTGAAGGGCATCGGAATAAGCATGGCAGCGATTCCAAGGAGGTCCTGAGACATTTGGTGAAACAATTGTAATAAAGTACGGTGGGGAGGACTGGGACACGGGTGGCGCTGTGGGTTAAATCACAGAGCCTAGGACTTGTCGATCAGAAGGTCAGCGGTTTGAATCCCTGCGGCGGGGTGAGCTCCCGTTGCTCGGCCCCTGCTCCTGCCAACCTAGCAGTTCAAAAGCACGTCAAAGTGCAAGTAGATAAATAGGTACCACTCCGGCGGAAAGGTAAATGGTGTTTCTGTGTGCTGCTTTGGTTCACCAGAAGCGGCTTAGTCATGCTGGCCACAGGACCCGGAAACTGTACGCCGGCTCCCTCGGCCAGTAAAGCGAGATGTGAGCCGCAACCCCAGAGTCGTCCACAACTGGACCTAATGGTCAGGGGTCCCTTTACCTTTTTATGGTGGGGAGGAAGGTAAAGAGAGACTCAAGAAGCAGCTCTGGATCATGTTGCAAAGGAGCTCAGACATTTCTTGCCGTGTAAGCATCTAAAAATGATTTCGGCCCAAAGCATGCAGAGGTAAATCCAGCACTTCCTCGACCAGGCCAAAGACCTTTCTCTCTTATACTTCCTTTCCCTGAGCTGATGAAAACAGTAAACTGGAGCCAAGGCTCAGAGTCCAGACCCTCCAAGTGTCCCTATTTTCCAGCAACAGTTCTGGATTTACAAAAGCCACCCCAGTTTCTGATTTGATCCCAGAATGTCCCGCTTTTCCTGTGTCCCATTTTCCGGTTTTTCAGTGTTGAATGTTTTATTATGTTTTTATATATGTTGGAAGCTACCCAGAGAGGCTAGCACAGTGGTTTTCAACCAGTGTGCCGTGGCACCCTAGGGTGCCTTGAATGATGGTCAGGGATGTGGCAAGCAACACTGGCCCCTGTCCCTCTTTCCTTCCCTGCCTCCTCTGATGCCCTCTTGTGTCTCTGCCTCCCAAAGGCTTGCATAGCTCTTTATTGCAGCAGGCCTGACTATAAGTTGCACAGGCGAATGTGTGGGGTGGGGTGGGGGGCAGTGGCAGAGCTAGCCTCTCCTGCACCCGGAGCAGCGGGATGGGGCGATCCACCACGGGGCAGGGCAATCCGCCCATGGGGCAATCGGCACAGTGGCGCGATCCTCCAGGGGGGCAATCGCGACGAGGCAGCACGATCCTCCCGGCAGGGGTCCGATTGCAGCATGGCACCGTGATCCTCCCTGTGGCACTGTGGCGCAGTGGTGCGATCCGCCCAGGGGGTATTATGTCACCCCTCTCTGAGATGGTGCCCGTGGTGCCCCGCCCCCTTCATATGCCCCTGGTGGGGGGCAGCTCAGACTAAGGACAACTGCAGCAGCTGCCTAGAAGACTCCCAAGAAGAGGGGAGGGGGCTGAGGGAACACGCCACAAGGGAGGGTGTTCGAAAATGTGAGTTGCTGCCAGTCCTGTAGGGTGAAATAACTGGGCTCCTCAGCCCCACGGGGGTGCCACAGGAAGAACGTAGTTGGTGAAGGGAGCTGTGGACTCGAAAAGGGCGAAAACCTCAGGGCTAGCGCAACCCTGGAAAATAGGGCCTGGACTTGGGCTGCAGTGCATTTGAGAAACCAACCCTGGGTCCACCTCTTGCCCTTTGTAGCTCTGTTGCTGCCTGTATCCGAAGTGCTGTGGAGGCAGCCGAGAGGTTAAGCGCCAGCCAGCCTTTGCCGCGCAGCTCTTCTGTTGCAAGATCGCTGGGGACTCACAAGAGCGTGTGCCAGAGCATGAAGAACTGTGTTCAGCACACCAGAGACTGGCGGGTTGGTAGTTGGAGGGTGGGGGAGGCAGAAGGAGGCAATGTTCTCGATCGCATATATTTCCAGGGAGGGTGTAAATCTAATCTCTGTGCTAGCTAGGGTCCATTACCAGTGGAGGGGAGTGTTGCATTTGCATTTCCCCCCCCCCCTCTCCAAGCACAAACCTCTTCACTGCACAGTTTAGTGTATGAAGGAGGCTGCGCATTAATTTTGCAGAGGCAGTGGATGGTGTTAATATGGCCAAGGGCACCAGGCATGTAGTTCTGTAACGCCTGTGAGGAGATAATAAATAGATCTGGATTGCACATAGAATATAGCCAGTGCTTTTCAGGTTTGCCTCCTCCTGGAATTCTCATGTTCCACTCCCTAAATCTGCAGCTCCAAATTTGCCTCAGAAACACCCCAGAAAGGTGTTTGGACATACTTGCAATTTACACCCTCCAATCAAGTATTCCGGGCTTCTGGAAAAGGATAAATGAGCAGCGGCTGTAATTTCGGCAGATTCTTTCTCTAATGACATGAACTCATTTGGTCCAGTTTGACAGACAGGCAGTTTTTAAGCAATAGCCTCGGTCGTCGTCGTCTGCAACATAGGATTATTATTTTTAATAGGTACAAGGCAGCAGTTTGCATTTAAGGCACAATCCAACATTGGAAATGTTTAGCCCTTTTTGAAATGAACAGATTTAAGTAAGTCTTAGTTTGGGGTTGGACTGTGGTGTGTAATAAGTGGCCTCGGTCCTGTATACCTGAAGGAGCGTCTCCACCCCCATTGTTCTGCCCGGACACTGAGATCCAGCACTGAGGGCCTTCTGGCGGTTCCCTCATTTGGAGAAGTGAGGCTACAGGGAACCAGACAGAGGGCCTTCTCGGTAGTGGCGCCCGCCCTGTGGAACGCCCTCCCATCAGATGTCAAAGAGATAAACAATTACCTTCAGACATTCAGAAGACATCTTAAGGCAGCCCTGTTCAGGGAAGTTTTTAATATGTAACGCTGTACTGTTTTTAACACTTGATTGGGAGCCGCCCAGAGTGGCTGGGGAAACTCAGCCAGATGGGCGGGGTATAAATAATAAATTATTATTATTATTATTATTATTATTATTATTATTATTATTATTATTATTATTATTGGAATAGGCTGTATCTATCACTGTAGGCTAGATTCATACATGCAGTAGCCTGGGTCCTGCACATGGAGTGTGTCAGTGCAGCAGAAATTGTGCTGCCTGAGCACTGTCTCGCCAGTGGTTCATGCTCTAGTTATCTCCCGCTTGGACTACTGCAATGCGCTCTATGTGGGGCTGCCTTTGAAGGTGACTCGGAAACTACAACTAATCCAGAATGCAGCAGCTAGACTGGTGACTGGGAGTGGCCGCTGAGACCATATAACACCGGTCTTGAAAGACCTACATTGGCTCCCAGGACGTTTCTGAGCACAATTCAAAGTGTTGGAGCTGACCTTTAAAGCCCTAAATGGCCTCAGCCCTGTATACCTGAAGGAGCATCTCCACCCCCATCGTTCAGCCCGGACACTGAGATCCAGCACCGAGGGCCTTCTGGCGGTTCCCTTATTGCGAGAAGTGAGATTACAGGGAACCAGACAGAGGGGCTTCTTGGAAGAGGAACCCACCCTGTGGAATGTCCTCCCGTCCAATGTCAAGGAGATGAGTAACTATATAACCTTGAGAAGACATCCAAAGGCAGCCCTGTATAGGGAAGCTTTTCAATGTGTAATGGTTTACGTTTTATGTGTGTTGGAAGCCGCCCAGAGTGGCTGGGGCAACCCAGTTAGATGTGGCTGAAGTACAATTCTATGGCACAAAGATGCTATTTTGAATTTAGTTGATTAGGAGCATTGTAGTTTTAAGAGGTGGGGAAGAAGAAACAGGACAGCTTTAGTGATGGTCAGCTCATCCAGAGAGAGAGATATCACCAAAGTTGAAGAAATTTCTTCAGACAACTGGTGTGAGGAAACACTAAGGGATCTGTGCTCATTTGGAACAAAGGACAGATCAAGGGGTGCCCATTTATTGTTTCCAAATCTCTAAAAGGATGTCAGGAAGAAGAAAGAAAGAAGAATAGCTTGCCGTGCCCTGTGAGGACAAGACAAGGAGCAATTGGTATGAAGTTCAGGGATGATGATTTAAGGTCAAAAAGCCCAGGAAGATCTTCTTAGCAACAACAGCAGCAGCAGTTCAGTGACAGAACAAGCTGTCTTGCAGAGGCTCTTTACCTCAAGGAAAAATGATGGGTTTTCTCAGGTGTTCCTTAAGTATTGGATATCTCACCTTAGGGCAAGAAGCTGACCTAGGTGACCCACCCCCTGGTTCTGCTCTTCTCAGCTCCAGCCTGCTGGCTCTCCTTGCGATTCTAGCCATGAGGGAAAGAGAGACCCCAAACCAGCTGATAAATTTCACTTCACAAATTGTCTGATGGGTTGAGCCACATCAAACACCCATGGGAAACCATCCTGGGACCAACTGGCTTGTGTGCCTCATCCCTTAGGGAGGAAGGGAACCCTTTCGGCCGAGAGAGGAACGTATAATAATAATAATAATAATAATAATAATAATAATAATAATATATGCAGCACATCTGACTGGGTTGCCCTAGCCACTCTGGGCAGCTCCCAACAAAAAAAATGACTAAAAACAAACACAACATCAAGCACTAAAAAACTTCCCTGAATAGGTCTACCTTCAGATATCTTTTAAAAACCACATAGCTGTTTATCTGTTTGACATCAGATGAGAGGGCATTCCACAGGGCGGGTGCATCTACCGAGAAACCCTCTGCCTGGTTCCCTGTAACCTCGCCTCTCGCAGTGAGGGAACCAGCAGAACATCCTTGGAGCTGGACCTCTGTGTCCGGGCTGGACAATGGGAGTGGAGACGCTCCTTCAGATATACAGTGGTACCTTGGGTTAAGTACTTAATTCGTTCCGGAGGTCCATTCTTAACCTGAAACTGTTCTTAACCTGAAGCACCACTTTAGCTAATGGGGCCTCCTGCTGCCACCGCACCACCAGAGCACGATTTCTGCTCTCATCCTGAAGCAAAGTTCTTAACCTGAAGCACTATTTCTGGGTTAGTGGAGTCTGTAACCTGAAGCATATGTAACCTGAGGTACCACTGTACTGGACAAAAGCCATTTAGGGCTTTAAAGTAAGGTTCCCAGATTTTTTTCAATGAATCCGGGGAAACTTTTCAACTTCAATGGATTTTGTATGGGGACTGATTTGTAAATCAGTCTGTCCCGGGAAACAGGGACGTCTGGTAACCTTACTTTAAAGGTCAGCAACAACACTGTGAATTGTGCTCAGAAACGTACTGGGAGCCAATGTAGGTCTTTCAGTGTTATATGGTCCTGGCGCCCGCTCCCAGTCACCAGTCTAGCTGCCACATTCTGGATTAGTTGCACTTTCCAAGTCGCCTTCAAAGGTAGCCCCACGTAGAGCGCATTGCAGTAGTCCAAGCGGGAGATAACCAGAGCATGCACCACTCTGGCAAGACAGTCCACAGGCAGGTAGGGTCTCAGCTAGCATAAAGCTGGTAGGCAGCTACCCTGGACGCAGAACTGACCTGCACTTCCATGGACAGGTGTGAGTCCAGAATGACTCCCAAGCTGTGCTCCTGGTCATTCAGGGGCACAGTTACCCCATTCAGGACCAGGGAAGTCGCCCATACCTGCCTGCCCCCTGTCCCCCAGAAACAGTACTTCTGCCTTGAATCCATCAATCGGCTGCCAAATAATAAAGACAGGAGGATACAGGAAGGAGTTAATGAGCGGAGGCCTGCTCTGGGCTAGGCTAATGTTATCGGATAAATCATTAAAAACAACCCCTATACCACAACATAGCCAGTGGCTACTGTCTGAAATATGGGCATGTCCGACGTAAGGATTCGGAGAGAAAGGAGGAGAGCTTGGAGATTTCATTAGCAAGAGGGAAGCCCTTAAACTCAGACAATAGAGGAAGCTCAATATGCCTCCAGGGTTTGGTTGAGATTTCTGCGGTGCTGCCTCTCTCTGTGTGTGTTTTAACCCCTTTATTGGTCTTTATCCATAAAAAGACCCATGGGCATCGTTTTTCCACTGAAAAGCCGGCAGGACAATAGCACGGCTGGGGGAGCTATTAGGAGACACAGTGGGCTTTTGGATCGGACATGCTCCCGCCTGAGATCAGTATCTGGGAGACGGGGAGCAGGAGCCTTGGAATCTGGGGGTGGAATGAAGGGAAGGCCTCCCCCCTCCCTGGGCTCAGTTGTTATGTTAAGAGCTCTTGCCCTGCAGCAATAGTGGCAATGGGATGCTCAGGCCAGAGGGGCCTGGCTGCTGAATGGCACCCACTCTGCATCCTTCTGTTCTCCATATGGAGGCATTGACTGACATTTGCCTAACAGGCTCCCTCCTTACATGCTGCCTCTTATCTCCCCCCTGCCGCGTTCACATAATCGGTTGTTTCCCCTTTTGATTAAAACCCTCTGTGTTGCCCGCATGACCACTACGGGCGCTAGGGATTTGCAGGCTGAAGAGGATGTATCTAGCTTCCAAGAGCTCACAGGGCTTGGCTGGAATAGGAAGGTGTGCTGAGACAAAGCTTGGCCAACCTGGTGCCCTCCCAGTTTTATGGGCTACAACTCAGGTGCACTCAGCAAGCACCGTTGTGCTGATTGAGGCAGGGGTTGTCTCAGGGTACCAGGTGAGGGCTGAAAAGGACCTCCCTCACCTGGTGCCCTCAGACGATAACTCCCATCCAAGGGCAGCACAACATCAACGGACCTCTAGCGGACCTTTGGTTTAAAAGAGGCTGATGGGTAACTCCTGGTCCTGATGTTTTCTTTCTGGCGGTCAGCACAGTTGCCCCCAGTTCACTGGCAAAACACAGCCACTTCGGAACTCACCTTGCCCACTTTGCCGGGTAGTCTGTAAAATAAATAGCATCTCTGAAATGCTTCCTCTCCCCCCCCCCCCCGCACCCTTGATCCAGCCTGGGAATTCAGTTCTGTAAATACAGTCTTTATGATAGGCCCTTAACCATTGCAATACAGATTCAGATACATATCCCACTCATTTGATCATCACCTGGTCTTCCACGTTCCTATCATCCTTGTGAGCGAAGCCATGGGAATCTCGTATACATATACACATAATTCATGCAAAGAAGCTTGGAAATAGAAGGGAACTTCTTGTCCATGCTCCTTCTTGAGCCACGATGCTCCGTTATTCAAAATATGTTCCCATCACATGCTGACCTCATACCCTTCAGCATTTCTCTGATGAAAATAGGGACGTCGTTTCCCATAATAATAATGGTGGTGGTGGTGATGATGATGATGGTGATGGTGATGATGATGATGATGATGATGATGATGATGATGATGATTTTATCACTTATACCCTGTCCATTTTGTCCCAGCCACTCTGGGCAGCTTCCAAAATATATAAAAACATAATAAAACTATGCAGGACTGCTTTCAGATGTCTTCTAAAGGTTGTATACGTACTTATTTCCTTGGCTCAGGGGTTGCATGACTCCATACCCTCCAACATTTCTCCAATGAAAATAGGGATGTCTTTTTTTAAAAAACCAGACATTCCAGGATAACAAATCAGAAACCAGGATGGCTTCTGTACATCCAGGACTGTCCCTGGAAAATAAGGGATGCTTGGAGGGTCTGTAACACTGGGTAACTCAGCTCATTCGCTCCCAAATAGTGTGCCTCATTTAGAGAGAGCAGACAAGATGTCCCTGTCAAGGCGTTTGCTCTCCATTCAAAGAATGATCGTAGCTTGGCAGTAGAGCAGCCATTTTCTGCCAAAGGTCCCAGGTTCAGTTCCTGGGATCTCCTGGCATATCTTCTGCCTGAAAATCCTGCCAGTCATAGTAGACTGAAGAAGATGGATCAGTGGTCTAACTTGGTGTAAGGTTGCATCCTGTGTCCCTGTAAACAGCTCAGAAAAATAATCCAGATAAATGGGATGGGCTGCTCTTTAGCATCTCCTTGTAGTTGATAGTCTGCGGGGACATCTACCCCACCCAAGTTAGTATGTGAAGCAGCTGAAATTGATGCTCCAGAGCAAGATCTGGACTGCAGAAGCTGATCTCTAGAGGCAGATGGGTGGTGCAGAAAGGTAGACAAGGATACCCTTGTGGCAGGGGCAGAACTCGGTTTTATTTTACCTGGGTCAAAGTCCCAGTTTGGTATACCACAATGTGCGTTTGTGTACACACACAAAGTGAGAGACAGACTGGGAGCCATAATGGCGCTCTCCTGGAGGCTTCACCTGGGACGAAAAATCTGGCTAGCTTGTCCCAGAGATGGAAAGAAGATAAAGTCCCTACGAGAGAAGAATAGCAGATCGAGTTGGTGGATTATGCCGAAATGGCTAAAATGACCGGAAGAATCAGAAATCAGGAATGGAAGGAATTTAAAATTTATCTTAAAGACCATTTTAAACAGTTAGAACCTTTAGTTGGATTGGAATAATGCTTGTAGTTTAATGATAAATTGTGGACACAGTGTAGAGGTAAAAGATTTGGATTATTATAAAAGATGCAGGGGGAAATGATTAACAATAGGACCTACAAAGGGGAGGGGGGAGTCCAGGAGATTCTTTGGTATCTTGTTTCTATGTTGTATGTTGGATATGTGACAGTAAAATTTTAATCTGAAAAACCAAATAAATAAATTTATAAAAAAAGAAAAGAAAGAAAAATCTGGTTAGCCATCCCCCGGTAGCTATGGCACTGCTTTTTGGTGACATCCTATTCCAGGGGTCAGCAAGCTTTTTCAGCAGGGGGCCGGTCCACTGTCCCTCAGACCTTGTGGGGGGCTGGACTATATTTTGAAGGGGGGGAGAACAAATTCCTATGCCCCACAAATAACCCAGAGATGTATTTAAAATAAAAGGACACATTCTACTCTTGCAAAAATACGCTGATTCCCGGACCGTCCGCGGGCCGGATTTATAAGGCGATTGGGCCGGCCCCGGCCCCTGGGCCTTAGTTTGCCTGCCAATGTCCTATTCTATGGCTCCACAGATGCAAGGCTGCCAGTTTCGAAAGGGAAGTAAAAGGTTACAGAAGGGTGTCGGGGAATGACTTTTTTGCACCTGCACCAGCCAGCGCAAGCCACTTTCCCTTGGGTCAAACGAAAGCAGAACCACAAAAATGCCTGCAATCTATTTCTGCTTGCAACATCTTCTTTTTTGATAACATTTTATTAATTCTCCAAAAATAACAAAACAAAAGCATCCTTAACGGATTTTTAAACCACAATTTTTGTGGCTGACTTCCCTTCACTCCCCCCCTACTGTTTCCATTGACTTCCCTTCACTCCTCCCTTGTTTCCATTGTTTATTACTCGTTCACGCACGTCCTTAAAACCTTATATTCTTAATATTCCAGTGTTAAACCTTCTTCATGGTATTACCAGTGACTTTTAAAAGTTATACTAATGTCAAAATCTATATATACAAAGCTTAAAAGATATGCATTAAACATTTGTCCCTTTTTAAAAAATCCAGAGTCCTCTTTCTTTCTTAGGTTTTCAAGTTAACTGATTTGTCCTGCATAGTTCAACAGTTTATTTTGCCAATCTTCATTATCTTCTTTGGCAGAGGCTTCTTCTTTCTGTAGGAGCTGGCTGGTCTTGGCTTGGCGTACATTCTTAAGTCATAGCTGTCAACTTACAGATTTGAAAATAAGGGACCAGCAGCCTTGAAAATAAGGGACCAGTAGCCAAAATAAGGGACCTGCAGCCTCACCTGTTCCAGGCACTCCAGTCTTCCTGTCCTCCTGCAGTCTGGTCAAACTCATGCTGGTAGCTTCAAGAATACTGTCCAACCAACTTTGTAACCAGAGGTTCAACTGACTAGAATCTGAATCACATGCACCACAAGGCCTATGCAGTCTCAACTTAAGATGGCTCCCCAGCCTGGCTTTGTACTGCAAAGTTTGCAGCAGCACGTGCAACAAAATGGCGTCCAGCATTCAAAAAACCCCTCAGCTTGCATTAACTAGCCACACACAAGGCATGCAAGCTCCACCCCCCAGTCGTTCTTAGACTTCTTATTGGGTGAGCAACACAGCCAAGCAACACAGTTGGAGCCTCCCTCCTCCCTGGCCGGCAGGGAGCGAGGGAGAGGAGCTGCTTCCTTTGAAATTTAAGGGACATCATTTAAGGGACATCCATCAATAAGGGACAGCAGCGGGACATGGCACTGGAATAAGGGACTGTCCCTTCAAATAAGGGACACTTGACAGCTATGTCTTAAGTACAGGAACAAAGTCTTTCGTTCAGTAATTCCAACTAAACCTGTACATCTCAATATCATAACTTCAATTTTTTTTTTAACAGCAATCATTTTCCACGTTCCTTTCCAATCTTTATATGTCTTTTCTCAGGTGTTTTTAATGGTTTTACATTGCCACCACATACAATAACCTTTTACTGCCCTCCCTTCCTGTTTCTTCTCTGTCACAGTCAAAGCCTCCCAAATCATTCGTTTCCACTTGCAACTTCGATACAAGCTGCTCCTGTGAGTCACACGGCCTGACTTAACGGCACAGAGCTCTTCCTACAGTCTGAAGGTGCAGCTGCTGTAGTTTCCTTCTTATTTTTTAATAAAAATTTTATTAACAATTTCAACATAACAAATTATCAAAACAAATCATCTTCAATATTTCCCCCCCTTTTCCCTCCCCCCCAAAGAACACTCCCTCCCCCCAAAGCCTTCCCTCAGCTCCTCTCTCTGATTTCAACTCATGTTGTTCTCTGCATACTGTAAAATTGCATACATCCTTTTATTATCTTTCTACTATATTGTTGTTGTTGTTGTTTAGTTGTTTAGTCGTGTCTGACTCTTTGTGACCCCATGGACCAGAGCACGCCAGGCACTCCTGTCTTCCACTGCCTCCCGCAGTTTGGTCAGACTCATGCTGGTAGCTTCGAGAACACTGTCCAACCATCTCGTCCTCTGTCGTCCCCTTCTCCTTGTGCCCTCCATCTTTCCCAACGTCAGGGTCTTTTCCAGGGAGTCTTCTCTTCTCATGAGGTGGCCAAAGTATTGGAGCCTCAGCTTCAGGATCTGTCCTTCCAGTGAGCACTCAGGGCTGATTTCCTTCGGAATGGATAGGTTTGATCTTCTTGCAGTCCATGGGACTCTCCTCCAGCACCATAATTCAAAAGCATCAATTCTTTGGCGATCAGCCTTCTTTATGGTCCAGCTCTCACTTCCATACATCACTCCTGGGAAAACCATAGCTTTAACTATACGGACCTTTGTTGGCAAGGTGATGTCTCTGCTTTTTAAGATGCTGTCTAGGTTTGTCATTAACCCTCAATAAATTTGTGTATGTTTATTCAAAACCTGCCAAGGAGTCTAGTTCATTTTGTTGTCTTTTTAAATAATTCACAAAAAGTTCCCATTCTTCTTTGAAGTCACAGTTGCCCATATCTCACAATTTGTATGTCAGTTTCACCAGTTCTGCATAGTTCGTCAATTTCTCTTGCCACTGTTCTTTTGTCAGGGTTTCCTCATTCATCCATCCTTGTGCTATCAAGACTCTTGCCACTGTTGCAGCATACATAAATAAGTTCTTTATTTTCCTTGGCAGGTCTTGTAGCTGCTGTAGTTTCCCATACGCTCTGTTCAAGACCACTGCCCAAACCCAGGAGTAGGCAACCTAAGGCCTGGGGGCCGGATCCGGCCCAATCGCCTTCTCAATCTGACCCATGGACGGTCCAGGAATCAGTGTGTTTTTACATGAGTAGAATGTGTCCTTTTATTTAAAATGCACCTCTGGGTTATTTGTGGGACCTGCGTGGTGTTTTTACATGAGTAGAATGTGTCCTTTTATTTAAAATGCATCTCTGGGTTATTTTGGGGCATATGAATTTGTTCATATACATTCGCCGCCATGACAAAGAAATGGCAACAATTCTTTACCCTCTCCTTCTTTGACCTTTAAAACCCTATGCGGCTTAGAACCCTCGTACCTATGGGACCGCCTCTCCTGGTATGCCCCACGGAGGACCTTAAGGTCCACAAATGACAACACTTTGGAGGTCCCAAGCCGCAAGGTGGTTAGACTGGCCTCAACTAGGGCCAGGGCCTTTTCAGTACTGGCCCCGACTTGGTGGAACGCTCTCTCACAAGAGACTAGGACCCTGAGGGACTTGACATCTTTCCGCAGGGCCTGCAAGACGGAGCTGTTCCACCTGGCCTTTGGTTTGGACTCAGTCTGACCCTTATGTTTCCCTCCCCTTATGGTTTTGATCTATGGTCTACTTTTGAAATGAGGCTGCATTTTAAATTGCATTTTAACCCGTATTTTAAATTGGTTCCCCCCTCCCATTATGTTTTTACAGTGGTACCTGGGGTTAAGTACTTAATTCGTTCTGGAGGTCCGTTCTTAACCTGAAACTGTTCTTAACCTGAAGCACCACTTTAGCTAATGGGGCCTCCCGCTGCTGCCACTGCGCTGCCGGAGCACAATTTCTGTTCTCATCCTGAAGCAAAGTTCTTAACCCGAGATACTATTTCTGGGTTAGCGGAGTCTGTAACCTGATGTGTATGTAACCTGAAGCGTATGTAACCTGAGGTACCACTGTATTGTAATTTTACTGGTGTTAGCCACCCTGAGCCTGGCTCTGGCCGGGAAGGGCAGGGTATAAATAAAAATAATTATTATTATTATTATTATTATTATTATTATTATTATTATTATTGCTTGCACTCTCCTGGAAGAGGAGCAGGGCTTTGCTGGTGTCAGAGAGCTGTTTATAAGAAAGAGATGCCTTTTTTGAATCTAGCTAGAGGATGGGGAGGATGGGGAGAAGGAGGGAGGGAGGCGGGGAGAGGTACTAACACAGCAATCCTTGTCAGTGATTTATAGACTGGGTCAGGCACAAATTGACTCGTATGCAAGAAATGTAAATGGAATAGAGACTTTTGATGGAGAAGCTCATTTTCAGACTTAAACGTTTTAGATTAAACACACTCACACACAAACGCAGGTGGGGAGTGGGGGGTGTTTTATATCATTTACATTACAAATCAATTCATTATCCACCCAGGCAGGTTTGCACTGATTTTCAAGGATCGGAGATTTGATGAAGAGGATTCATTTCAAGAAATAAACCTTTTAAATTAACCACAAGATGAGGGAAATTTCTTTATTTAAAAAATGTGCCAGCTCCCTTCTTTGTTTCCTTTATGATTATTGATATTATTTTCAATTCGGGTTTGGGTCACTGAGAAGGAGCCAGGGAAAACCTTTCCTGAGGAGGGGGAAAGAACTCCCATTTTCACGTTATATAATAATAATAATAATAATAATAATAATAATAATAATAATCTATTATTTATACCCCGCCCATCTGGCTGAGTTTCCCCAGCCACTCTGGGCGGCTTCCAATCAAGTGTTAAAAACAATACCGCATTAAATATTAAAAACTTCCCTAAATAGGGCTGCCTTCAGATGGCTTTTAAAGAGAAGATAGCTGCTTATTTCCTTCACATCTGAAGGGAGGGTGTTCCACAGGGCGGGCGCCACTACCGAGAAGGCCCTCTGTCTGGTTCCCTGTAACCTCACTTCTCGCAATGAGGGAACCGCTAGAAGGCCCTCGGTGCTGGATCTCTGTGTCTGGGCTGAACGATGGGGGTGGAGATGCTCCTTCACGTATACTAGGCCGAGGCCATTTAGGGCTTTAAAGGTCAGCACCAACACTTTGAATTGTGCTCGGAAACGTACTGGGAGCCAATGCAGATATCTCAGGACCTGTGTTATGTGGTCCCGGCGGCCACTCCCAGTCACCAGTCTAGCTTCCGCATTGTAGATTAATTACAGTTTCCGGGTCATCTTCAAAGGTAGCCCCACGTAGAGTGCATTGCAGTAGTCCAAGCGGGAGATAACTAGAGCATGTACCACTCTGGCAAGACAGTCCGCGGGCGGGTAGGGTCTCAGCCTGTGTACCAGAGGGAGCTGGTAGACAGCTGCCCTGGACACAGCATTAACCTGCATTAGTGGGAGCTGAGCCTGGCCTCTGATTCTGTTCTTTGCGCCCCCCAAAGTGGGTTGTGCAGTAACCCCGCTGTGAGGAAAGATGCAGTTCCAAAGTATGGGAACAGGCTGCTTCATTGCCATGCCTGTCAACCAGTACATATTATGGGCAGAGGTTGCTTTTGGATGGTTAAAGCAATTGGAGTGAACGAGTCATAGAATCATAGAATTGTAGAGCTGGAAGGGACCCAGGGGTCATCTAGTCCAACCCCCTGGCAATGAAGGAATCTCAGCTAAAGCATCCATGACTGATGGCCGTCCAACCTCTGCTTCAAAACCTCCAAAGAAGGAGAGTCCACTGTTGAACAGCTGTTACTGTCAGAAAGTCCTTCAAGATGTTTTGTCAGAATCCCCTTTCTTGTAACGTGAAGCCATTGGTTCGAGTCGTACCCTCCAGAGCAGGAGAAAACAAGCTTGCTCCATCTTCCATCCATGTGACAGCCCTTGAGATATTTGAAGATGGCGGTCGTATCTCAGTCTCCTCTTTTCCAGGCTAAACATACCCAGCTCCTTCAAGCGTTCCTCATAAGGCTTACTTTCCAGACCCTTGATCATCTTGGTTGCCCTCCTCTGCACATGTTCCAGCTTGCCAACATCCTTCTTAAATCGTGGTACCGAGAACTGGACACAGTATTCCAGGTGTGGTCTGACCCAGGCAGAATAGAGTGGTGAAATAAACTTCCCTTGATCTGGACATTATACTACTGTTGATTCCAGCCTAAGAATAGCATTAGCAGTTTCTCGCTAATCGTAAATATAATTTGTGCTAGTCTCATATAACTTTTTTTGCTAGTCATAAATAGAACTTTCAAGAACTGGCTACATGCACCCTCCAGAATGGAATCTTGGACTCAGAATGGAACCTTAGAGATTTGGCCCAATGTGAGATGTAGGGTCAAAATCTTGTTTTGTTGCAAGGGCAATTCAGAACCTAGGGTGTCTAACTGAGCCCTTTGCATGCAGTTCAACACATCAAATTAGCAAAAGAACTCAGAAACAGCCCCAGGGGACTTACACAGCTTTCTGCCACTCAGCTCCACCCTGAAAAGGAGCTCTGAACTTATCTAAGAAATGCCTATTGACTACAAGTTTATATAAACTGGAAGCCTGTTCCAGAAGATAAGCAATCTAACATCTAGGTGGGAATTGGCAGCTTCGTGTATTTATTTGAAAGAATTTCTAAGCTGCTTAGCTGTTAGAAACCTTCAAAGAGGTGTACAGAAACAAAACATAAACGCTCTAAAATAGTTATCATTAAAACAGAGGTACAAACAGCAAAGCAGGGTTATAAAAACAAGATTTCAGAAAGGACGGGGTCCAATTTTTACTGGTCAGGGAAAGGCTGGGCAAAAAGATATCATTTTATAAGGCCTATGAAGCAACAGATGTGCTTCATCTGTGTACAGGGTTACACAGGGGGCCCTACTCACCTCCTGGCAAATAGAAGGGGAAGAAATGGAGGCAGTAAGAGATTTTACTTTCTTGGGCTCCATGATCACTGCGGATGGTGTCAGCAGTCACAGAATTAAAAGACACCCACTACTTGGGAGAAAAGCGATGACAAACCTAGACAGCATCTTAAAAAGCAGAGACATCACCTTGCTGATAAAGGTCCATACAGTTAAAGCTATGGTTTTCCCAGTAGCGATGTATGGAAGTGAGAGCTGGACCATCAAGAAGGCTGATCGCCAAAGAATTGATGCTTTTGAATTAGGGTGCTGGAGGAGACTCTTGAGAGTCCCATGGACTGCAAGAAGACCAAACCTATCCATTCTGAAGGAAATCAGCCCTGAGTGCTCACTGGAAGGACAGATCCTGAAGCAGAGGCTCCAATACTTTGGCCACATCATGAGAAGAGAAGACTCCCTGGAAAAGACCCTGATGTTGGGAAAGATGAGGGGCACAAGGAGAAGGAGATGACAGAGGACAAGATGGTTGGACAGGCTACTAACCTGAGTTTGACCAAACTGCGGGAGGCAGTGGAAGACAGGAGTGCCTGACGTGCTCTGGTCCATGGGGTCACGAAGAGTCGGACACGACCAAATGACTAAACAACAACAAAACTCTCCTTCAAGGTGGTGAATTGAGGAGAAGCTGGTCTTCTTCCACCATAGCAATCTTCATTTCACTGTTGGCAGTTTTTCGGACCAACTTACTCTGTGTCTACCAGAGAGACGATGCTCAGGAACAACTGCATCAACTACTCAGCTCGTTTAACCATTCCAGAGGTTGGGCAGGGCTTCCATGAGGTCTAGCAGTCATTACTGCAGGGGTGGGGAATCTGTGTCACTCCAGATGTTGCTGGATCACAACTCCCATAAACCTTGACAATTGGCTATGCTGCCTGAGGCTGATGGGAGTTGGAGTCGCATGACATTTGGAGTGCCACAGGCTTCCCCAGCCCCGCTGGACCAAGACCAAAATGGAACAACAACGACAAATCTCTCAGAGCTAAATTGATGGAACGTTACGAAATATAAAATAAGTACATTCCTGCAAATGTACCCTAAGGTCAAGTAATGTATTTCAGTCACATAAGTTAAGTTATCACTTTGGAGAATATGGGATTGTTAGCACTGGTTCCTATGCCCCTAAATGAAACGAAGATTACTTCACAGAATGCACACTGCAGGGGGGGAATCAAAGGAAATATAATGCAATTACCCAAATTGAAATGTAGCCAAGTCCCCAAGGTATATCACCAGCTTTGCTCAGAAGAAAGCAAGAAAAAACTTTCCTGTCTGTAAAAGGAAGATAAATGGACATAATCTAGCCAGAGTTAAGCACTTCTAAGTCCTGTTGATTTCAGAGGAGGTCCTTCCAAACTTGGCATTTAATGTGGAATTGCTGTTTTGTTCACTCATATTTTAAAGGACATCCACACAACACCGCCATCCACTCATCATCACCCTATCTTTTCACCATGGTTCTCCCATCAGTTCTTAGACGGCGGGTTTTTCTCAGGTTGTTTCCAGACTGTCGATGTTTAGTTGGTGAAAATCAATCGCACACTAGCCAAACCCAAATACGATTTGGGTGCAATTCTTGTGCAACAAACTCCCCGCTTCCGCAACCAGACATTTTTGCACCAAGGAATCACAACTGCTTGGTGCAACCGTGTACAAGTCACAGAGAATGCTCAAGAAACAGTCAACAGTGTAGAACTTCCTTGCGGAATTTGTGATGACAAACCAGGAAGCTTGATAAGGAGGTCACTGATTATTGTGACTCACTCTACGTGGGGCTGCCCTTGAGACTGACCCAGAAACTCCAGCGGGTGCAGAATGCCTTGGCGAGACTCCTTACGGGGTCCTTGCCACAGGATCACATTCACCCAATGCTATACTAGCTTCACTGGCTCCCGGTGGAGTACAGGATCAAGTTTAAGATGCTGGTTAACCTTTAAAGCCCTATATGACCTAGGACCCTCGTACCTACGGGACCGCCTCTCCTGGTATTCCCTACGGAGGACCTTATGGTCTTCAAATAAAAACATCTTGGAGATCCCAGGCCACAGGGATGTTAGGCTGGCCTTGACCAGAGCCAGGGCTTTTTCGTCCATGGCCCCAATCTGGTTACAAGAGACTAGGGCCCTGCGGGACTTGACATCTTTCCGCAGAGCCTGCAAGATGGATCTGTTCCGCCAGGCCTTTGGCCAAGGCACAGTCTGACCCCCTCTCTCCTTTTGTAATCTTCATAGAACTCTAACCCGATGGTTGCCATTAATTTGATTCTGAATTGATTCTAGAATGTATTTTAATTAATTGACTGTGCAATTTTATGTACACTGTGCTATTTTTACCTGTTGTTAGACGCTCTGAGCCCGGCTTTGGCTGGGGGAGGGGGGCGTGATACAAATAAATTATTATTATTATTATTATTATTATTATTATTATTATTATTATTATCTAGAAGCAACCAGAAAGGCCAGCTTTTTCCAGAAGAAGGGATGCGTACTGCAATCTCCACAGGTGTAGATCTAATCTGAACTAGCCAAGACTGTGTTAGGGGATTTCAGAATTGTGGTAGCAGCAGTGATGATTCTACACTGGTACCTCAAAATGACTGAGCTGATGCAATGTCATGGAACAGTCACAAGCACGTGGTCTTCTGATGGGTGTTGCCAGCCTTAGATTGCAATCTTAAGCACCTTAACTAGTAAGTAGTCCTGTTTAAGTCAGCAGAGAGGACCTGCTTCCCAGAAAATAAGAACTGCAATGATAACTCAGGCTTGTGAGGGCTATCCCATGGCTGCCTTTTTGTTTTGCTCCAAACATTTGCCCCATTGAGGGAAATGGGGAGGTGTTTCAGAGAGAGAACACCTGAAATCAGCTGGGTAGCTCAGTTGGTTAGAGCGTGGAGCTTACAACACCTTGGTTGCAGGTTCGATCCCCGTAAGGGACAACTGCATAGCGGGGGTCGGACAGAATGATCCTCAGGGTCCGTTCTGACTCTATGATTCGATGAAATTCTATAAATTTGATGAAATTCAACAAAGGGTGGTGAGGGACAAAACATCAAGGAATGATTCAGGGAGTGAGAAGGGAGCTTTCAGGGGCTCTCAGCTTTTGGGGGGGAGGCACTTTTCTGCAGCTTTCATGGACAGCAATTCCTGCCATCGCACCACTCTCCAGGAAAAGGCATCGCTGCCGAAACGCCTTTCTATGCAAGGATCTTCTCACTAACTGGATCCAGAAACTGCCCAGAGGTGTTGATGGCATCAGGAGAGGAGATGAACAATATTCGACAGAGGGATTGTTTTGAAGATGGGTTGCTGAGTGTCAGGGAACTGCCATTGGAACTAGAGGAGGAGGCGAGGCTCCACAACGATGCTGGAGAGGGGCCAAGCAGGGAGAGAGGCAGGTCTCCTGTTGGGGAAGAAAATCAGCGCAACACCAGGGATAGAGGGGGGCCAATGGGGGAAGCAGAGAGCAGGCTCCGGGACTCTTCACTGGACACCAGCGGGGAGAGCACAGGTCCTCCGCTACCCACGCCCTCCCTGCGCAGAAGACTTCCGCGCAGGGAGAGTAGGAGGAGACTGGGCATCAAACAACTTTTATGTTGGAAAAGGTTTAAGAAACGCCCACTGACGGATTCTGCCAGCGACTGAACAGCCACGGAGTGGATGGCTGTCCAGCGAGAAATGGTTTAACCAGCCAACCTAGCCCAGAGCGGCGGCTATTTACGCACAAGCAACCCCTAAAGCCATTACACTGAGATATCGCAAATGGGTTGTTGGCAATAGATTAAATATATATATATTGAAATTTCCTCCAAGAAAGGGTCAATCTGGATTAAATGTGGGACACACACTGGCCTTTTGATGACAATGATGTCATGCGGCTTCAAAGACTGTGGGAATGTTGTAAATACTAGGAGAGGATATATTGATCAATAATATCCTTCCTAACTCATGCTTGTGAGTCAGCAGCAGAGTGCATTCCCCAATATATAGCAGGAAGTTGGTTGGTAGATTCGTTTGAATCTCTAGTTAAGCAATCCAATCTGGCTTTGTTCGGATTGGAGTATATTCCTGGTAAGACCCCTTTTATCCCTCCTAAAAAGAATAAAGGCACAAGAAGCTTCTTTTAAAAGTAATCAGAAGTTTACTCACATTCAGTTCACAGTTGGATGCCTGAAGGCAGGCTTTAGCTTAGAGCAGGCATCCCCAAACTTGGCCCTCCAAATGTTTTGGGACTACAACTCCCATCATCCCTAGCTAACAGGACCACTGGTCAGGGATGATGGGAATTGTAGTCCCCAACATCTGGAGGGCCGAGTTTGGGGTTGCCTGGCCTAGAGTTACAGAAGAGGGTTTGAGTTTGTCCCATATGGGAATGAGCCCATGTCCTGGTGGCCTAGAGCCAGCAGACAGCAAAATACATCAGTATCAAGAGAGCATGGCATGAAGAAGAAGAAGAAGACGACGAAGAAGAAGACGACGAAGAAGAAGACGAAGAAGAAGAAGAAGAAGAAGAAGAAGAAGAAGAAGAAGAAGAAGGCGGCCATTCTCCCGGGGTCACATCCATCTACCTGGTCACATGAAGGGCAAGGAAGCTCCAGACCAGGTGTGACAGGAAGTCCTCCTGGCTATGGAGTAACAACCCCTGAGTGTCCACTCTGGGCAAACAGGAAGTATTGTACTTGACTGCTTATGTTCCATCCCACATAGACTTGCATGCATGAGGAGCACTGATCCCACGACAAGCATTTGGTTGGAAGCACTAAACAACGAGATCTGTGGATCACTAGAATCCTCATGTAGACCCCACTGTGGTCTGTTACCTTCTTTCAGCCAATTTTACGGGGATCACACACCCCTGGAAGTCTGATACTGCCTTGCATAGTTTTTTAGATGCTTTTCAACATGAGCAGATACAAGAAGGGAAGGAAGCAGGACTGACCTTAAAATTACTTCCCCTCTGGGCCATCAGGGTCCGAACCTCGAGGAATTTTCCCGAGTGACTCTGTCCAAAGCCGAATTCCCCCCATCATTCGACAGTAGCCGCAGGCGTGCAGAAAACCTGCTTATTGGGAGACAGTCCTGGCCCAGAGTCAACAGGCAGCCAGGTGTGAGAAGTTGAAGAGAGATACATCTCATTAATGTGGAATTGTTTTTAGGTTAATAATCTTGCATTAATTTTCCTTTAAAATATTGTCTTTGACCGTTAAATGCTCGCACTGTTATAAAAAGGAACGTAATAAATGATCTTGAAGCAAATTCTCCTGCCAAATGTCATAATTTATTTGCATAATTAGCTCTTAATTTTAATTCAATATGCAAATCCATGCTTCCTTTAAATTGCAGCAGCCTGTTTCTCCAGCCCTGGCTGCCATGAATTTATTGTGACGCGGCTGTTGGAAGAAGAAGCTTCATTGCTTTCCGGGGATGGCTGGCTGGGGGAGGGGCTGCTGTTTGCAGGCAAGCTCAGTGACCACTTTTCAAGTTGTTTGGCTCTGCTTCTCTGAGTGTCAAGCCGATCTGCCTGGAAAATCCATGCGTATAGCAAACACACACCCACGACACACACACGCCAGGTCTTCATTGCATCCCTTTTGTGCTCTTATCTTCTCTAGCTACCTCCAAGAGGGCTTTATTATGATTATTTATTGAATTTTTATACCGTCCTATACCCAGAGGTCTCCCTGGGCGGTTCACAGAATAGAATCAAAATATAAAACCACAAAGTACAGTGGTACCTCAGGTTGCATACGCTTCAGGTTACATACACTTCAGGTTACAGACTCCGCTAACCCAGAAATACTACCTCGGGTTAAGAACTTTGCTTCAGGATGAGAACAGAAATCATTCGGCGCAGCAGCAGCAGGAGGCCCCATTGGCTAAAGTGGTGCTTCATGTTAAGAACAGTTTCAGGTTAAGAACGGACCTCCAGAACGAATAAAGTACTTAACCCGAGGTACCACTGTACACTGAAATATACTCGGAGTCGAGAGTGGATTTCATGCTCTTTATTCAGCTCATAGTGGTGAGGAAGAATGGAAGTTCTCCCACAATATCTGCTTTATATACATTATTTATACAATGGGCTGCGCGTGATTGGCTAATTCCGGGATTCTCCTGTAGGCCAATCAGGTTGTGGATTCACTTCCACCTGGAGCTGGATTGGGTGGCTCCTGCGGACCAATCATACTGCTGCATTGTTCTAGGACCAATCAGACTGCTGCATTTTGGATCCTATTGTTCTAGGACCAATCAGACTGCTGCATTTTGGATCCTATTCAGCTTTGTACATAACATACGCAATCAAAATAAAAACAACAACCCAATAACACCCCCACCAACCCCCCCCCCCCACATTATAAAAGGGCATGGTATGTCAATCAAATCAACCAAAGGCCTGGTTGAAGAGAAACGCTTTTGCCTGGCGCCTGAAGGTGTGTAATGAAGGTGTCAGGTGAACTTCCCTGGGGTGAGCATTCCACAGATGCGGAGCCACCGCAGAGAAGGCCCTGTTCTCGTGTTGCCACCCTCCAGACCTCACTATTTTCATCTGAGAAATGGTGGTGGTTATAGAGTTAAGTGACCCCCGAGCCAAAGAGATAAGTAACCATGCAACCTTTAGAAGACATCTGAAGGCAGCCCCATATAGGGAAGTTTTATTTTTTAATGTTTAATGTTTTATTATATGTTTTTTATATGTTGGAGTGGCTGGGGCAACACAAGCAGATGGGTGGGGTATAAATAATTAAATTATTATTATTATTAATATTACTATGGAATAGGATGTGCCTGTTTTCATCGGAGAAATGTCGGGGGGGTATGTGAAGACAAAGCTCTGGTCTGCAATAGCCTTAACATGGATTTAAGGAGGTGTTTTACTGACTGAATCATATCAGGTTGTGCTTCTGACAAAGACACCTTAGGTTGCACCGGAGGCGAGAGACAAGAAGCATTGTCACACTCCCTTTTAAAACACAAAGGCAGCAGTTGTCAGGTCCTGCCTATAGCATGCAGATTCGTACTAAAGATAGGACTGGCATTTTCTGTTTACAAAGGAAGTGCAACCATGCTTCCCTTTCCGTGCAACCTTAGATCCTTTTTTTTTTTTTTTTTTTGCAAAACATTTCTACAATTCCATCTCTTAAGGCTGTTGCCTGATCCCCCACCCCACCCCCGCCACCGCCACCGCCAGGACTCTAGACTCTTCTTAAAGCACCACCTGCCTCCCTGGAGGAGCCTGACTGTGAGAGAGTACAGAGCGAAGGGACCGTTATGCTGTCCACATGGAGCTGCAAACTTTCCTGTACAGGGGATGCTCGGGTTGCAAACGTGATCCGTACGGGATGCACGTTCACAACCCGCAGCATCCGCAACCCGCAGCAGCGTGTTTGCACACGTGTGGGTTGCAATTCAACGCATCTGCACATGTGCAAAGTGCAATTTAGTGCTTCTGCGCATGCGCAACCGCCGAAACCCAGAAGTAACCCATTCCGGTACTTCCAGGTTTCGGCAGTCCGCAACCTGAAAAACCCCAACCTGAAGCGTCTGTAACCCGAGGTATGACTGTACAGACATAACTGTTGACATGGAATGGTCCCTGAGCCCCTCTCTGAATTCCTCTTTGACAGAAAGACCACACCTCTCTTCTCCCCTCTGTGAATTACTTCCTTTAATTGCTATTTTATTGATTAGACATTTGGTGCTCTTCATTAGTCCCTCATTACAGGAATTGTCCTTCTTCTTCTTCTTCTTCTTCTTCTTCTTCTTCTTCTTCTTCTTCTTCTTCTTCTTCCTCCTCCTCCTCCTCTCCTCCTCCTCCTCCTCCTCCTCCTCCTCTTCCTCTTCCTCTTCCTCTTCCTCTTCTTCTTTGGATGATTTATTTATTTATTATAAATTTATTTATTTGGTTTTTCAGATTATAATTTTACTGTCACATATCCAACAAACAAGATCCCAAAGAATCAAGAATCTCCTGTACTCCCCTCCTTTGTGGGTCCTATTGTTAATCATTTCCTCCTGCATCTTTTATGATAATCCAAATCTTTTACTTCTCCATCGTGTCCACAATTCACCATTAAACTACAAGCGTTATTCCAATCCAACTAAAGGTTTTAACTGTTTACAATGGTCTTTAATATAAATTATAAATTTCCCCCATTCCTTATTAAAATTTTGGTCTTCCTGATTTCTGATTCTTCCACTCATATTAGCCATTTTGGCATAATCCATCAACTTGATCTGCCATTCTTCTCTCTAGGGACTTTATCTTCTTTCCATCTCTGGGCCGTTGTCTTCTCTCACTTCTGGGTATCGCTCTACGCCAGAGGAGGATGCTCTCAATTCAGGTGATTAATTCTGAAGGCCCTCAGAGAAACATAGAATTGTAGAGTTGGAAAGGACCCAATGGTTATCTAGTCCAGCCCCCTGTAATGCAGGAATCTAAGCTCAAGCATCCATGGCAGATTGGCATCCAATCTCTGCTTAAAAAACCTTCAAGGAATAGTCATGGTTTGACTCCTCTGGCTCCTCTGGTCTGCAGTAGTGTGACCTCTTTGCTCTTCAAATGTGCAATAAAACAACACACATTTGGGGTGAAGACAAAGGGTGCTTTCAAATGAGTGTTTATGGTGGGACGGGTGTTCCTCATGCTTTTCACGGCATCCACACTATTGGTTGTTGGCACCGATAACACCATTCTCTATCTCCCCTCCCCAGTTTAATCCAGATTTACCCTTTCCATGGGAAATCTGTAAGTTCTTTTAAATAACAACAACAACCTGTAGACCAGGGGTCAGCAAACTTTTTCAGCAGGGGGCCGGTCCACTGTCCCTCAGACCTTGTGGGGGGCTGGACTATATTTTGAAAAAGAAAAAAAAAGAACGAATTCCTATGCCCCACAAATAACCCAGAGATGCATTGTAAATAAAAGCACACATTCTACTCATGTAAAAACACCAGGCAGGCCCCATAAATAACCCAGAGGTGCATTTTAAATAAAAGGACACATTCTACTCATGTAAAAACACACTGATTCCCGGACCATACTTGAGCCGGATTTAGAAGGTGGTTGGGCCGGATCCAGCCCCCGGTCCTTAGTTTGCCTATCCATGCTGTAGACAGCCCCCTCCTGGAAGTACCCTAAAACAGATCACCTGAGAGCTCTGTTGACATCAATGAAGGTAGCTTTGCTCCCTTCGCTTACAAAAAAAATCTAACACGTGGGGCATGACTTCCTCTGAGCATGGGCCAAGTTCAAGATAAAGAAGTTTTTTTTTAAAAAAAGGACCTAAAGGCAAAGTACCTCAAAGCATGCGCAAAGTGCCGGGGGGGGGCGGGTAAAGAAACTTGTTTGCTCACCTGTCTAAGGTGTGTGGCGGAAGCTACTACCATGCACTACTCTCCAGAGGGGGGGGGGGTGTTACGGGGGTGATTGCCCTGGGTGCATTTTTTTTAGGGGTGTGCCTCTGAAGCTGCTGCCCCCACAGGAAATGCTCCCCATCCCATCCCACCCCCCTCACCTGAGCAGCGCACCGAGCAGGAGTTAGGAGAGGACTGGCCCTTGCATCCCTTGGCCACACGGCGTCCCCTGCTGGTGGAGGGAGGTGGGAAGATGGCGAGATTTGTGGTGGCAGTGCCCCAGCCTTAGGGTATGCAATACTTTCCTTGCCCTGGGCACTGGCAACCCATGCTATGCTACTGCCTCTCTCTCTCTCTCTCTCTCTCTCTCTCTCTCTCTCTCTCTCTCTGCTTGCTTGCTAGGGTGGCATTGGCCCCAGATGCAGCATGGCCTGAGTCCCTCTTTGCTCACACTTCTGACACCACCCCGCACCGTTCCCTCAGTGCTGAAGGCACAGCTGTCCTATCCCTTCTGGCATCCGTCTGTCTCAGGAAACCATGGAGGAGTGCGCCTTTGGGGGTGAAGTCAAACTGTTGGAAGGTCGCAGCGCCTGCTGTGGCTGTAGAGACCGATACAGGAGAGACATGTTTCGTTGCAGCTGGGGCAGATGAAGGCGTCTGGTTGTGCTGCTTGCAGATGGACCATGGCTTTTCTTCTTTCCGTGCTCCTCCCTTCTGTACTGTGGGAAAATCCTAGAATCGTAGAGATAAAGATTGCTTACACACACACACACACACACACACACACACACACACACACACACACCCTTTCATTCCTGCTTGCAGTCTTTCAAGAAAAAGGGAGAAGAAATATCGAGAAAAACCAAGGGTTGAAGTGTGGGACAAAGTTGGAGGCTTAGGCCATTCCAGGTGCAGGAAGAACAGAGAGCATTTTGGTGTCATGCATCCATGTTAGGAAACCCACTGGAAGGGGCAATTAGCATAGACAATGGAATATCTTTTTCAGCGAGGGAGGGAGGATAATTAAATGTTCCTTCATCAAAGCCATGACAGTTTGCAAGCTGCTCTCCCTTGTAACTCTATCAGGTTCACCTCCTGAGAGGGACTTTTCAGGTGGGCCAATTGTCCCCCAGGCTGCAGATGCATTTGAGTGCCGGGGGGCCGCCTGCGAGGGGTATGAATTCTGCTCTCAGAGGTGAGCGCGAAAGGTATGACGTGCTGGGTGGGGGCGAGGGAGGGATGCCAGTTGTCACGAGGTGGAGGGCAAGAGTTTAAAGAACGATCCAGTCACGGGGGCGGGGGGGGGGGACGGACACAGGTGGCTGGTGACAACGGCAGGACTGCAAGGTCTCCAGTTCTTATTGCAGCCTAACTTATTACTCTCTGCCATTGTGAGCTCAGGTCAAAGGTCAAGGAAGCTCACCTCTTTGTCAGTCTCTGACCAGGGCATGCTAAGAATAACTAGGAAGGGGGAAACAGCTCAAATCACGGCTCCTCCAAAGGTTTTGAAGGGACAGTCCCGAATTTTCAGAAGACATTCCGCTTTCTGATTTGATCCTGGAATGTTCTGATTTTCCTTAGGATGTTCCTATTTACATCAGAGCAATGTATGGAGGTAATGAGTTATGCAACCCCCAAGGCAAGGAGATGAACAACTATTTAACCTGTAGAAGATACTTGAAGTTTTATAGGGAAGTTTTATTATACAGTGGATGCTCAGGTTGTGAACGTGATCCGTGCGGGATGCACATTCGCAACCCGTAGCGGCGCGTCTGCGCACGTGCTGGTTGTGATTCGGTGCTTCTGCACATGTGCAAAGCGTGATTTAGCGCTTCTGCGCATGTGCGGCTGCCGAAACCAGGAAGTAACCCATTCTGGTACTTCCGGGTTTCAGTGGGTCCGTAACCCGAAAAAACACAACCTGAAGTGTCTGTAGCCTGAGGTATGACTGTATAAGGTAAAGGGACCCCTGACCATTAGGTCCAGTTGTGGCTGACTCTGGGGTTGCGGCACTCATCTCGCTTTATTGGCCGAGGGAGCCGGTGTACAGCTTCCGGGTCATGTGGCCAGCATGACTAAGCCGCTTCTGGTGAACCAGAGCAGCGCACGGAAACGCCGTTTACCTTCCCACCGGAGCAGTACCTATTTATCTACTTGCCCTTTGATGTGCTTTCAAACTGCGAGGTTGGCAGGAGCAGGGACCAAGCAACGGGAGATCACCCTGTCGCGGGGATTCGAACCGTCGACCTTCTGATCGGCAAGTCCTTGGCTCTGTGGTTTAACCCACAGTGCCACCAAAGCCACCTAGAGTGGCCCATTCAGATGGGCAGGGTATAAACAATAAAATTATTATTATTATTATTATTATTATTATTATTATTATTATTATGGAATAGGATATCCCTATTTTCATCAGAGTCACGTTGGAGGGTATGAAATCCAGCCTTGACTAATCACAATATTCTGTTGTTGCTTTATTTGCCACCTCGACCGGCCCTAGATGAAGGGGTGATGGAGAGGTGGGAGGGTGTGTGTGTCATGCTGAAATCTCCTTTACTGCCAGACTCCTGAGGAAAGACCTGAAGAGGAGTCTGTTTACTCAAGGCATGACAATGCAGTAAGTGCCCTAATGTACTGCTGAGCCCCTTGAAGTAATGAAGAGGAATAAAGCCATCGTAAAGAGAAAGAAGGGAGGCTTTTAAAAACGCTCATTTCCTCTTCCTTCAAGAAGAAGCTGGGATGCTAGCTGAGCCAGGGAGAACGAGGGAGGAAAAGGTTTTAGCACCAGCCTGTTAATGTTTTCCCTGGCTAGGATTGCAGAAAGTGCCGTCTGCGGCAAATGATTTCTGTTCAGAAGCACCCTCACATTCCCTTGTGATAGTTTCTGTCCTCTCGCCATAGGACCTTCAAGGGCTTATCTTGGCTGGGTTGTTAAGGAACCGACCCTTCGAGGTAGACCTGTGTAAAAGTTTCTCAGAAAAGAGAAATGTTGCTCACGGTGCTGCCGTTTCAGAGGCCAGTGCTATCGCCGAAGAATAATTTTTGTTTGGTGAGTTGAAGGGGTTTGGGTTTTTCCCACCTGAGAGAGAAATTATTTAGAGCTTTCAAATAGGGATCTTTGTTGAAAGTTTGCAATTTAATGCATTTTAGTTCGGCTGCTGGAATGATTGATAAACTGTTGGGAAAAGCTGTTTAATTAAAGCTGGTGTGTTTTTTGGTTTGTTTTTTTTTTAAAAAGCTCTAATTTGTTTATGGCACTGCTACAGCTGAAGCCACAGTTAAATTATGTGGCTTGTCTCATACAACATCCATTTCTCAGGCATGGAGAACTACAGACCCAGACCCCAAATGTGACTCTTCAGAACTCCCTATCAGGCCCTTAAGACTCTCACAAGGCCACACCCCTTCTTCTCAGGCCACACCCCTCTTCCCAAGCCACACCCCCTCTTCCCAAGCCACACCCCTCTCCAGCTCTATTTCACAGCATTGAGTGCTTTCACCTGTCTGGAATGTGTCCTTTGACTCAGATAAATGCCTCTTGGTTGCGTGATTGGAGGGCAGAGAGGGGCTGTGAGTTTGTGCAGAAATGAGCCTTGTTGAACAAAGCGTGTTCTCCATCACGGAGAGCACGTGTTGCGGTTGGGGATTCCAAGACACCTTGCTGTTTCTGGGCAGATGGTTTGGCCAACTCGTAAGCAGGGGCGGGCTGTTACTGGGGAAAATTACATGTTGCCATTTAGTGATTGACAGCCCTATTTGTTAAATACAAGGCACGCAGCAACGGACATCCTCTTTCGCTGCGTGCTTCGGATCACCCGCCCTCCCTTCCCTAGTGTTAGGCTGTTTGCTTGACCTTGCTATTGCCTGTCATGGGGTCGTCTGCTTTGGGGCAGGGGCCGGGTAGGAATTTTGTCATTTGGCTGATTAGTGTGTGCCACTTGGTTTTCGCCTACCGCGTAGCAAATCGTCACAACTTGTAAGGTTTGCGGTTAGGCATTGGTCTGGAATTGGTTGCTGGGGGGGTATGGACTCGGCTGTGCCTGCCCCCCAAAATGCTGCTGCTGGTGGAGGGGTATGGATTCGGCTGTGCCTGCCCCTCCAAAATGCTGCTGCTGCTGAAGGGTTTTACAGTTAAAGGAACCCAGGCGCTCCCCCATGCTTTTGTCCGAAAACCCCTGGCAAGGGGCTAGGGTCACGCAAGCCCCTGGGAGCATGCTGGGGAGAGGTGAGGCATGGTTCCCAGTCCCGTCTCTCTCCCCAGGTGACTTACCCTTCCTGACTTCGCGGGGGGTGCGAATGTCAGAGGTATCCCCGTGCGGGGGCAGTTAGTGCTACCAATGCCTAAGCAACCAGTCACATTGCTGTATTTGAATAAAGTTGTGGCCAAAATTATGCCAAAAATTTTAAACAAAAATTAAGTGTCAATTGTGTTTTCCTTTGGGGTGTATTGGGGACCTTGACACGCAAAGATTAAAAATTACACCCACGTCCAAGTCTTAAAACAGGAGAATCGGTTTAATATAGAAGTTTTGTCTCCAATGTGAGAAGAGAGTCCCAAATGTGAACATCCAAGTAAATAATGTCTATGTGGCCTTGGATAAATGGCGCTATATCATTGATCCTGGGTTTCTCTGCGTTTAGAGTGGACAGGCTGATATTTACTAGCCCCGCAGGGCAGGGAGAGCTCATTAAAGTTTAAGAACTGCTCCAGGACACTTGGCACTTAAGGAGGCCCAAGCTACCGTAGTCTGTTGTGTGCCAATTCACCATATGGCTAGGCTGGAAATGGAGTTGGTACGCTGCCAGGATTTTGGACAAGAGTCTCTGTTGTGCCATTAGCCACAGGAAGCGACAGAACCGAGATCACAGGGACAGCGTTTCTTTGAACCCTAGGAGATCAATGTTATCAGGTTTCATCTCTGAAAACCAGTGTGGTGTAGTGGTTAGCAGGTCAGATTAGAATAATACGAATAGCAGAGTTGGAAGGGACCATGAAAGTCATCTAGTCTAACCGCTTGCGGTGTAGGAATCTTTTGCCCAGGGCGGGGCTCAAACCCATGATCTTGAGTTAAATTGTCTCAGGAGCTACGAAAAGGAACAGACCAGAAAAACCCAGGTTCTTTGGGGGAATTATAGGGACAGAACTACCTAAATTGCATGTTACTACAGCAGCAAGAGGGACACAGTTGGCGCTGTGGGTTAAACCACAGAGCCTAGGGCTTGCCGATCAGAAGGTCGGTGGTTCAAATCCCCGTGACGGGGTGAGCTCCTGTTGGTCCCTGCTCCTGCCAACCTAGCAGTACGAAGGCACGTCAAAGTGCAAGTAGATAAATAGGTACCGTTCCGGCGGGAAGGTAAACGGCGTTTCCGTGCGCTGCTCTGGTTTGCCAGAAATGGCTTAGTCGTGCTGGCCACATGACCCGGAAGATGTACGCCGGCTCCCTCGGCCAATAAAGCGAGAGGAGCGCCACAATCCCAGAGTCGGCCACGACTGGACCTAATGGTCAGGGGTCCCTTTACCTTTTACAGCAGCAAGAATGCTACTTTTAATGTATGCTATTTTAGTGTTTTTTGGTTTCTATGGAAGCCGCCCAGAGTGGCTGGGGAAACCCAGCCAGATGGGCGGGGTACAAATAATAAATTATTATTATTATTACTTGCCCCAAAGTGGAAAGAAGCAGAAGTCCCAGCAAAGGAAGAATGGATAGAAAAACTTATGGAATATGCAGAAATGGCAAAATTTACTGGAAGAATAAAAAATCAAGATAACAAACTTGTTATAAAAGAATGGAAATGGTTTATTGAATATTTACAGATAAATTGCAAACAGATAAAAACATTGGCAGGATTATTGTAATAGCCTGCAGCTTTATAAGAGTATATATTTAAAGTAAATAATTAAATGAGCAAATTAAATGAATTTGGATCTGCAGAAGATATTAAAATATAAATTTAAGGAATTGCAGAAAGAGGGGGAAGGAAGTCAAGTTTTAAAATAATTGTAAAATTAGTGAAATGTATAAACCTGAAAAGCCAAAATATTTTTTTTCAAAAAGTAAAAAAACATAAAAAGCAGATTACAGTGACTTGATTTGATTTTTTTATATTACTATGCCGCATTTCATTCGAATGAATCCCAAAGTGGCCTAAAAATAATGAATAAAAATAACATGATAGAACATAATGGAACATCGCAAGTACAGCATAAATCAGAGGGGGAAGGGAGTCAAACTTTGAAATGTTAAATTTATTGTAAAATTAATGAAATGTATAAACTTGAAACAGGGATGCGGGTGGCGCTGTGGTTTAAACCACAGAGCCTAGGGCTTGCCAATCAGAAGGTCAG
Source organism: Podarcis filfolensis (assembly GCF_964270895.1). Lineage (NCBI taxonomy): Eukaryota > Metazoa > Chordata > Lepidosauria > Squamata > Lacertidae > Podarcis > Podarcis filfolensis. The sequence goes on from NC_139608.1 coordinate 86,787,410, forward strand.
TGGTTCGAATCCCCATGACGGGGTGAGCTCCCGTTTCTCGGTCCCTGCTCCTGCCAACCTAGCAGTTCGAAAGCACGTCAAAGTGCAAGTAGATAAATAGGTACCACTCCAGCGGGAAGGTAAACGGCGTTTCCGTGCGCTGCTCTGGTTTGTCAGAAGTGGCTTAGTCATGCTGGCCACATGACCTGGAAGATGTATGCCAGCTCCCTTGGCCAATAAAGCGAGATGAGCGCTGCAACCCCAGAGTCGGCCACGACTTGACCTAATGGTCAGGGGTCCCTTTACCTTTACCTTATAAACGTGAAAAGTATCAATAAAAACTTTTAAAAAACACAAAAAACCCAGGTTCAAACCCCCACTCAGCCATGAAGTTTAGCCAAGTGACCACATTTGCCCGACCACTGACACTGAATGTACATCAAAATACACCTTGTGGCTTGGCAGGACTATTCTGTGCCAAACTACACATGGGGGCAACAGACCCCTCTGTATAAACTCAAGCCCTCTGCAATCACATAGAAAGCAGCGGGTGGGACATACACTTCTCCTAGAGAAACTTTCCAGTGTTTGCGACTTAAAGTAGAATCCTGATTGTGCAGGGTTCTAAATTGCAAGGAGAATTGGAGGAGTTTACAGGGCCCTGTAGCTCACGTCTTCAAGCTCAGGAAAGGAGAGGGTGTACTGGAGAGGGTAAAATTTGGTAATGCACCTCTTCCCCTCCTACATTCATTTACACATGAGTAGGGATGTGGATGGCACTGTGGGTTAAACCACAGAGCCTAGGACTTGCCGATCAGAAGGTCGGTGGTTCGAATCCCCGCAACGGGGTGAGCTCCCGTTGCTCGGTCCCTGCTCCTGCCAACCTAGCAGTTCAAAAGCACGTCAAAGTGCAAGTAGATAAATAGGTACCGCTCTGGCGGGAAGGTAAACAGCGTTTCCATGCGCTGCTCTGGTTCGCCAGAAGTGCTTAGTCATGCTGGCCACATGACCCAGAAGCTGTACGCCGGCTCCCTCGGCCAGTAAAGCGTGATGAGCGCTGCAACCCCAGAGTCGGCCACGACTGGACCTAATGGTCAGGGGTCCCTTTACCTTTACCTAGAGCTAACACTCTTTTTTTGCAGTGGTCAGTGGCGCAGTTAGTAACGTGGTTCTTGGTGCCCCATCTTTCTGCAACTCCCCTTCTTGCAATTCTTGGCTGCACTGCCGTTATAACTATTGCTTTTGCTCTAAAGTGCAATGGCAAAAATGAAAACGATGGATCAATTTTTCGTTCCATTTCCCCACCACCACCAAAACACAACTGTGCAAATAAAATATAATGAAAGAAGAATGAAGGTCCCGATACAAAAAATGTTGGGGGCTGCATGCAGGCTTTTAGCTTTTAGCTTAAAACTTTTTTTCTCTTGTCTTTAATCAGGACGGGTCCATAACTCACCACATGCTTTTCATCCAGGTTCAGTACTGGCTTTCCCAGCTAAATGTGAAAGACCCCTCTCTGCCTGGAGCCCTGGAGATCTGTTACCATCAGGCAGAGTAGACAACCTGTGTGTAATTACTCATTTCCTGAAGTAACGCAGGAAGGAACTAGTTGAGTAAATGACTAATGAAAGGACTCATACCTGGGAAAAGCAAGAGCTACCCCTCCCTTCTCAAAACACCAAAATCCTAGCCACACTTCCTAGGGAATAAATCCCACTGAACTGATTGGGACTTACCTCTGAGTACACAGACTTAGGGTCTTGCCTCGGGCGACAGGCATGGTTGAATGGTTAATGGGGCTATTGTATTACTTCAAGTGTCAGGAGGAACTGCTTTTTTAATTATACCTCTAGCTTTCACTGTAGGAGCAGCGCCCAAATGCCGGAAAGACCTTGTCCCCAAAGGGAAAAGGGGCAATTCCCTAAAACGGGGGTGGCCAATAGAGTTACCACCCATCCCTAGAAAAACATGATCTTTTCTTTTGGATAAAAATATCCAGTGTCCTAGGGACACGGGTGGCGCTGTGGGTTAAACCACAGAACCTAGGACTTGCCGATCAGAAGGTTGGCAGTTTGAATCCCCGTGATGGGGTGAGCGCCCGTTGCTCGGTCCCTGCTCCTGCCAACCTAGCAGTTCGAAAGCACATCAAAGTGCAAGTAGATAAATAGGTACCGCTCTGGCGGGAAGGTAAACGGCGTTTCCGTGTGCTGCTCTGGTTCGCCAGAAGTGGCTTAGTCATGCTGGCCACATGACCTGGAAGCTGTATGCCGGTTCCCTCGGCCAATAAAGTGAGATGAGCACCGCAACCCCAGAGTCGGCCACGACTGGACCTAATGGTCAGGGGTCCCTTTACCTTTATCCACTGTCCTGTTTGTACTTCAAATGGGATGCCTTTTTTCATGTATTAGAGCTCCTGCTTCTCCTCCTCGAAGCTGCCTAGGCAGAAGATGGGTCCAGTAGGAGAGCAAGAACCTGAGCAGGAGTTTGTGCAGGCAGAGGTCCATGGGGAAGAGAGCTGAGAGTGACAGCGAGAGCTATTGCAGGATGAGGGCAGAGGGTGTGTTAGGGCAGGGCTGGGAGGAGAATTTTCAGAGAGAGTATTTGCACAGGCAGAGAGTGGGTCACGGAAATCAAGAGAGGGGTTTGCTGCGCACAGGGCTGGGATCTCGGGTTCTGCGTGGGCAGTGGGGGCGGCGGGTGGGTCAGACTTGGAAAGTGAGGGGTGGGGGTTCCACAGCCCTGGTGGAGAGCGGGGGCAAGAGAGTTTTGTGTGGGCAGGGGCTGGTGGGAAAGAAGACAAAGTCCCTACCAGAGAAGAATGGCAGATCAAGTTGATGGATTATGCCGAAATGACTAAAATGACCAGAAGAATTAGAAATCAGGAAGACCAAAATTGTAATATGGAATGGGGGAGATTTATAATGTATCTTAAAAACCATTGTAAGCAGCTAAAATTGTTGGTAGGATTGGAACGACACTTGTAGTTGAATTTCGGACATAATGGAGATGTAAAATATTTGGATTATCATAAAAGATGTAGGAGGAAATGGTTAACAATAGGACCCACAAAGTCCAGGAGATTCTTTGGAATCTTGTTTCTATGTTGTATGTTGGAAATGTCATTGTAAATTTTTAATCTGAAAAAACAAACAAATAAATTTAATAATGAGGCTGGTGGGTCAGAAATGGAGACTCTGAGTAAGATAGCCAGGGGTTTGGATTTTTTTGCATGGACCTGGTCCGTCCATCCAGGGTAGAGCAGGAATCTATGGAATCATTTCTGCATCAGGTAAAGTAATTTTCAGTCATCCCCCTCCCAACCTTTCCTATATTTTGCCCAACCAAAGGTGGCAACCATAGTGACTAACCCTCCATCTGTTGTTGAACTACAGTTTGCAATAGCCCCAGCCAGCACACCCACTAGTCAGGAAGGATGGGAGTTGTAGTTTGGCCACATGTGGAGGCCCGCAGACTAGCCAACGCAGCCCTGAAACCTCAGCCTAGATGTCCACAGCCTCCTCCAACCAGGTCCTGTTGGCTGTGGGTGATGGGAACATCTTCTGAAACAATGTTGTGCAATGGAGGTTGGGGAAGGATGTTCTAGAGCAGCCTTTCTCAACCTGTGGGTCCCCAGATGTTGTTGAACTACAACTCCCATCACCCCTAGCTAGCAAAGCCAGAGCTCAGGGATGATGGGAGTTGTAGTCCAACATCTGGGGACCTGCAGGTTGAGAACTGCTGTTCTAGAGGCATGTATTTAATTCTAGTGACTATACCCAGCAACCAAAAAAATAAAATCCCCTTCTGATCTCATCTAGTATTCTCTGCTTATGAGACTTTGAAGACTAAGAAGGAGGACTGACTGGGCAGTCAAGCCATTGCATGCCTTAGTGCTTCATAATATCCACCATTCTCCATGGTTGACTCTGCTTCTGATCTAAGACGCCACATGGCGTGTTACAGAGATGTAATTTTCTGTCCTTTGCTACGACCCCTTGCTAATGCCTCTTTCTCTCATCCTTAACTAATGGTGATGGGAGATACTCCCCCTTTTGGGGTGCTTGAATGTGGTCCCTGAGTAGACGGAAGTGTGGCTTTTATCAAAAGTCCAAACCTGGTAACTGTCCCAAGCAGGGCTTTTTTTCCCCTTTCAACTGGAGCTCACTGGAGCTCAGCAACTGCTATCTCTCAGGTTGGCTCCATTGCCATTTGAAGAGAACAAGGGAGAAGTTCGTGGTGAGCTCTGGCACCTCTGTTTCTAGAAAAATAGCACTGGTCCCAAGCACCTTTAGTTTGGGGGCTCTGTGTTGCTACACCAAGTCCAAGAACACCAAACAAGAGAAACAACTCTAGCAGAGAAATGGCAAGCTATTCTAGACAGCATCTTAAAAAGCAGAGACATCACCTTGCCAAAAAAGGTCCGTGTAGTTAAAGCTATGGTTTTCCCAGTAGTGATGTATGGAAGTGAGAGCTGGACCATAAAGAAGGCTGATCGCCAAAGAATTGATGCTTTTGAATTATGGTGCTGGAGGAGACTCAAGAGTCTCCTCCAGCACCATAATTCAAAAGCATCAATTCTTTGGCGATCAGCCTTCTTTATGGTCCCATGGACTGCAAGAAGATCAAACCTCTCCATTCTGAAGGAAATCAGCCCTGAGTGCTCACTGGAAGGACAGATCGTGAAGCTGAGGCTCCAATACTTTGGCTACCTCGTGAGAAGAGAAGACTCCCTGGAAAAGACCCTGATGTTGGGAAAGATGGAGGGCACAAGGAGAAGGGGACGACGGAGGACGAGATGGTTGGACAGGCTACTAACCTGAGTTTGACCAAACTGCGGGAGGCAGTGGAAGACAGGAGTGCCTGGCGTGCTCTGGTCCATGGGGTCACGAAGAGTCGGACACGACTAAATGACTAAACAACAACAATAATTCTTCATTTATTACTCTGGTTCTGACCTGAACCCAGGGAGAAATTCCCAAAGAGGAAAAATGAGGCTTATTGCCCATAGAGGGGAAAATAAGGAAGAGGCAGTGTTTTTTTCAGCCGGAGCGTGCCAGAGCACCAGTGCCGGATTTATGTATAGACTAAGTAGGCTGAAGCCTAGGGCCTCTAAATCTAGGGGGCCTTGCCAGCCTGCCAGCTCCCCAGTGGGCAGCCTCTCCTCTCCCAAAATTGCAAACCCAATACTTCATGCAAGGGCAGGGCAACTCAGGCCCAGCAACTATGAAACTCAGGGCTAGCCTGTGGGTCCCAATTTGAAGCAGGGGGCCCAATGTGAATTTGTTTTCTTTTTGACAAACACTGGCTCCCTCAGTCTGAAGTGAGGTGAGCTTCACACCCCAAAGTCGCCTTTGACTGGACGTAACTGTCCAGGGGTCCTTTACCTTTTACCTTACTTCTGAGAAGCCCAAAATGAACATTTCAAATCAAAACAGAAGCTGTGTGAGCCTATGCTCTTTTTAGATCTATGACTCTACCCTGCTCCTAGCCACAATTGGTCCTTTACTTCAATCCAACTCCCATGTAGCGGTGGTGGGTTTTAAGCTTTCCATCCATGTCTCTAGGGTTGCATGCATGCGTGTTTGCCCGAATGCCCTTCTGAGCTGCTCTAGTCATATGCCTGAATCTAGGAGAACGATTATTTATTTAACCTGCACCAGAACCAGGGGAGACCCCACCAAACCAGCAAGGGACATGGCTTTCCATAGTTTTTAGCACTTCTTGTTGCTGTTGTTTAGTCGTTTAGTCGTGTCCGACTCTTTGTGACCCCCTGGACCAGAGCACGCCTGGCACTCCTGTCTTCCACTGCCTCCTGCAGTTTGGTCAAACTCATGCTGGTAGCTTCGAGAACACTGTCCAACTATCTCGTCCTCTGTCATCCCCCTCTCCTTGTGCCCTCCATCTTTCCCAACATCAGGGTCTTTTCCAGGAAGTCTTCTCTTTCATAAGGTGGCCAAAGTACTGGAGCCTCAGCTTCAGGATCTGTCCTTCCAGTGAGCACTCAGGGCTGATTTCCTTCAGAATGGATAGGTTTGATCTTCTTGCAGTCCGTGGGACTCTCAAGAGTCTCCTCCAGCACCATAATTCAAAAGCATCAATTGTTTGGCGATCAGCCTTCTTTATGGTCCAGCTCTCACTTCCATACATCACTACTGGGAAAACCTCTACTGGCGGTGAATGTATCTGTTGTCAAAGAAGCATTTGTTCAGGGCTGCCCTGATTCACCCGGCGACTTATTGTAACCACAGTGAGTTCCGGTGCCTATTTTTCCTTTGGAAAAAGCACTGGTGAGAGGCATGGAGGCTCTTTCTACCAGAAAGCTCTGTCTACCATCGAGACAGAGGTAAAGGATGGCAATGGGATATAACTGGGGCTTAAACTTGCATTTATATGCAAAATTCAATTGCACTATTAATCCAAGCGGGAGGGGGGTGTTCGTCTACCATTGACAACCCCAGCATTAATTACCACGGGGTTCCTCCCCCAAGACACACACGCTGACCTTCATCTAGCCCTGATCCAACTCTGCGCCTCTCTCCCCCTGGGAACCACCTCTTGGTCCTCAATAGCATTTCCCTCAGTGCCTGTAGAAGTCTGCAAAGTGTCAACCTCAGCTTAGTTTTTAACCTGGAGTGATAGCTTTACTGATTTGCCACTTTACTACTCTTGTTAATGAATTTTTAATCTTCTTAATGACATTAAACACGGAAAGTAATTAAGGAAAACAAGTTTGAAACTGCTGACTTAAACCCTTTATTCAGAACTATTTAATGTAGAATTAATTTGATTTTGCCCATTATTCAAATGAACGCATTACCTTCCCAGGCATTGGGCTTTTTCTTCTCTTCACCTCCCCACCCCCCCAGCAAACTATTTTATTAAATATATCATACCACAGAGTTTGTTCTTTCCCTGGTGAGCTCTGACATCTACTGAAGGCCGGGGCAGATGCCTCCAGGGTCTCATAATCCTGCTGCAGAAAGGATTCGATCGTTGTAAGTAGCAGAGGAAATGTGCCCAGGCCAATGCCAGCTTGGCACGATCTTGAAGTGGCCTAGGCCAGGAGGAAAACAGCATTTGATGCTTTAAAATTTTATCTGGGGAAGAGAGAGAGCAGAACCAATTCATTCCAGGTGGTGATCTGCAGAGGCTCTGTGGATGGAAAAGCCTTTCCCTAAAGAGATGCAAGACTGACTGGCATTTGCATGCCTCTGATATAGACTACCAACCGTACAGTCTGTTTCGTTGAACCTGACAGCATCTTAGAAATCTCCGGGTTTCATTTTCTTTTCACCCTCCTGTGGTCGCACAGCAAAAACAACAACAACAGCCCTAAAATGTGTGAGCAGTTTACACCAGGGCCAAAAGAAATATGTTCTTTTGAGATATTGAACGGCCCTCACTTATCCCCCCTGTATTTGTATGGGAATGTCACCGTCTGGGAAAAACAAAACGTTGCTATCTTTTGAGAAAATGCCTGGGAATTGAGTGTTTTCTGCGGACGTGGCTTCACCTTTTCCACATGAAAGCTGTTCCCTCCCCCAAACGTCCCCCAAAAGTAGCAGGGCAATGCCACGGATGGAGAACTATACCACTTAAAAATAATTTCTAAAGACAGAATGGAGCTTGGCTGGTTGAGGTTTCTAGTGGATAGGGGCAATTTTTTTTGCTCAGTACAGCTCTTGATCCACCTATTCTCAGCCGCCAGAAACATCATAGCCAGACACTGGAGATGTGTGCTTTTATTTAAAAAGCATCTCTGGGTTATTTGTGAGGCATAGGAATTCGTTCATTTCCCCCCCAAAATATAGTCTGGCGCCCCATGAGGTCTGAGGGACAGTGGACTGGCCCCCTGCTGAAAAAGTGTCTGGCTCTCTCCAGTGTGATGTTTCTGGCGGTTGAAGATGTTTCTGGCGGCTATGATGTTTCTGGCGGCTGAAGAAGAAGAGGAGTTTGGATTTGATATCCTGCTTTATCACCACCCAAAGGACTCTCAAAGTGGCTAACATTCTCCTTTCCCTTCCTCCCCCACAACAAACACTCTGTGAGGTGAGTGGGGCTGAGAGACTTCAGAGAAGTGTGACTGGCCCAAGGTCACCCAGCAGCTGCATGTGGAGGAGCGGAGATGCGAACCCGGTTCACCAGATTACGAGACTACCGCTCTTAACCACTACACCACACTGGAGAGACCTGTCAGGAGTAAACATGGACCAATGGTACCAAGTAGTATGGGAAACAGCCCTATTAGAAAAAATAACCAATAAGCTGAAACTGACATGGGGACAAATGGAAGAAGACGCCTTCACCCCGGTATGGCTCCCCTTTATCACATACACAGCCCAACAAGACAATGACAATAATCCATCAACAGCATACGAATCAATATGGCTAACCTGATTCAAAACTCCCACCCGCCCAACTCACACATGAAAAGTTCACCACAGCCAGTCACAAACAAATAACCACACCCTAGGTCAGGGGTCAGCAAACTTTTTCAGCAGGGGGCCGGTCCACTGTCCCTCAGACCTCATGGGGGGCCGGACTATATTTTGGAAAAAATATGAACGAATTCCTATGCCCCGCAAATAACCCAGAGATGCATTTTAAATAAAAGCACACATTCTACTCATGTAAAAACACCAGGCAGGCCCCACAAATAACCCAGAGATGCATTTTAAATAAAAAGGACACATTCTACTTGTGTAAAAACACGCTGATTCCCGCAGGCTGGATTTAGAAGGCCATTGGGCCGGATCCGGCCCCCGGGCCTTAGGTTGCCTACCCATGCCCTAGGCCAACCCCAACCTCTCTCACCACCAAAGGAACACAAGCCAATAGTAAAGAGAACCTGCACGAGCGACGCTGACACAAAACCCCACAGAGACATTAAGTCAAATAAAAACATCGTCACCTGACCCCACCCCCACTTGCCATGGCCCCCTCCACCTCTTTCCCCCTTTTCTTCCTAATGCAACACTAATGGTCTCAGCAAATGAAACTGATCTGTAGAAAATGTAACTTGAAAAAAGAGACATTGCGCATACTTTTGTAAACCAAGAAATCTTTAATAAAAAATTCATTTAAAAAAAAATACAGCTCTTGATCTCCAAACCCCTCCTCTCAGTGGCCCATCAAACACCATTCTTATTTGTGCTGCTCTCTGTGAAACTATATAAACCCACCCAAACTCAGAAAGCAGCAAATTATCATTATTTCATCGTTTCCTAATATATTGTTATTGCATAAAGTGAGTTTTCTGACTGCAGATTTGCCCCAAGAGAGACAGAACAAAGTTGTACCCATAGGAACCAACCCCTAGGGGTCGAGGTATCTCTCTGTATCTATCTATGCAGTGTGTGTGTGTGTAACAATACTTTATTATATATAAACTATGGCATGGGAAATATCCTTTACTTAAACAATGTGAGGAAGATGACATTTGGACATCCACTGAAAGCATTCAGTTGGCTTTGATGTTTATTGGTAAAGGTCAGTTTTTTATTTTTTATTTTAATTTATAACAAAACAAAAAATTGACAGTAGTTTAACATTTCAAACCTCAACTTCCCTCCCCCTCTTTCTGCAGTTCCATAAATTTATTTTCATCTTTACCTGCACATCCCAATTATCTCTAGTTATTCTTTTCTTCGTCTATTTACATATATGTTTTGGAAACTGCAAGTTTTTACAATGATCTTGCTAATGTCTTAATTTGTTTGTAAAATGCCAATACAGTGGTACCTCAGGTTAAGTACTTAATTCGTTTTGGAGGTCCGTTCTTAACCTGAAACTGTTCTTAACCTGAAGCACCACTTTAGCTAATGGGGCCTCCCGCTGCTGCCACACCGCCGGAGCATGATTTCTGTTCTTATCCTGAAGCAAAGTTCTTAACCTGAAGCACTATTTCTGGGTTAGCAGAATGTGTAACCTGAAGCGTATGTAACCTGAAGCGTATGTAACCCGAGGTACCACTGTAAACAATTTCCATTCCTTAATAAAAAGTTTGTTATCTTGATTTCTTATTCTTCCGGTGAGTTTCACCATTTCTGCATAGTCCGTTAATTTCTGTAGCCATTCTTCTCTCATCGGAACTTCTTTCTATTTTGAGGCAATTTCTATATTGTTCAGGTAGCTCTGATTCCATAATCTCTAAAAGGAAAGCTTCTGGGTTATTTATTTTTTAAAATGTAATCTTAAAGATTATTATATATCATTTCCCAGTAAGCTTTAACCTTAATGCATGATCACCGATAAATGGCAGAATTTATTGATATTACCCTCTTAATATCATAAGAGTTACTGGTAAAATGACTATGATTATCAAAAATTGGACACATTGTAACAGTTACCTAATAGTCAGTTTCCACCTTTTTGTCTCATTTTTAAAAGTCCAGGTTCTGTTAAGCTCTAGCATTAAACAAGGAATGCCAGACTAGAACAAGCATATATAAGTGATGTTCTGGGACTCTGTAATTAGAAGCTGTTCTGTTCTCAATAACTCTCATTGAATTCTACAGAACTGGGGACATTTCTGACCTAGCTGTTTAGTTTTGGATTGCTATCATTCATTCACTCACTTTTAATGGATAATCCAGATAATATTATTATCATCCTGCTGCTTCTCTCTTCTTGTCCATACTAAATCCACTTAGCTGGATTATAAAGCTGGACTATAAAGAAGGCTGATCGCCGAAGAATTGATACTTTTGAATTATGGTGCTGGAGGAGACTCTTGAGAGTCCCATGGACTGCAAGAAGATCAAATCTATCCATTCTGAAGGAAATCAACCCTGAGTGCTCACTGGAAGGACAGATCCTGAAGCAGAGGTTCCAATACTTTGGCCACCTCATGAGAAGAGAAGACTCCCTGGAAAAGACCCTGATGTTGGGAAAGATGGAGGGCACAAGGAGAAGGGGACGACAGAGGACGAGATGGTTGGACAGTGTTCTCGAAGCTACCAGCATGAGTTTGACCAAACTGCGGGAGGCAGTGGAAGACAGAAGTGCCTGGCGTGCTCTGGTCCAAGGGGTCACGAAGAGTCGGACATGACTAAACGACTAAACAACAACAACAAAATCCACTTAAAACTGAGACTGTTGCCTGATATAAAACAGTTTATAAATCATATAAGTTTTAGTTGATTAATCGTCCAATTAATCAACTAAATACATACAATTTTGCACATAAAAATATGATGGGTTGTATCTAAAGGTAGCTTTTTGCCTCAGCAGAAATCACTTCGTCTCATGGAAGTTACTTTTGCAGATTCCATTACTTCCCACATTGTGCCCCCCCCCAAAAAAAAATGTTCCTGAAGATTGGAAGATTCTATTAGGATAGGTTATGGCATAGAGGACTACAGAAAGTAGGGGACTGACGAAAATTGGGTAGTCCAATTTCAACAAACAGATGCACTTTTTGCTAGGTCAAAGGCACAACTGGATACAAGAGAGTAAAAAAAATCATGTTTCAACTGTCATCATTGTGGAAGAGGTACCTCACTTTCTCACACAGGGTGGAAAGCCAAGTTTAATGTAAATTTTAATGTAAATTTTTAGCATTTACTTTTTTCTTTAAGTACCTACTGACTTTTTTAGTTGCTCAGAATGCTGCCAATCCAGTAATTCTGCAGCCTGACTTAAAAAGCAGATTCTTTTGGGAATTATAGGGACAGAACTACCTAAACACTATAGAAATTTATTCATGTATGCAACTACAGGTCAGGGGTCCCTTTACCTTTACCTTTTACAGCAGCAAGAATGCTATTTGCCCCAAAATGAAAAGAGGCAGAAGTCCCAGCAAAGGAAGAATGGATACAAAAACTTATGGAATGTGCAGAAATGGCAAAATGGGAATCAAGGTAACAAACTTTTAAATAAAAGAATGGAAATGCTTTGTTGGATATTTACAGATAAATTGTAAACAGCTAAGAACATTGGCAGGATTAATGTAATAACCTGCAGTTTCGTAAGAGTATATATTTTAAGTAGATGTACAAATGAGCAAATTAAGTTAATTTGGATATGCAGAAGATATTAAAAATAAATTTAAGGAACCACAGAAGGAGGGAGAAGGAAGTCAAGTTTTGAAATGTTAAAATGATTGTAAAATTAGTGACATGTATAAACCTGAAAAGCATAATTTTTTAAAAAAATAATAATAATAAACATAAAAAACAGATTGCAGTGATTTGATTTGATTTTTTATATTACTATTACTATAACAATAGCATGATAGAACATAATGGAACATTGCAAATACAGCATAAATCATACAGAGTAATTAACAAATCACCAATAAGACAGTTACAATTTATAAAACACTCTTAATGAAGCAACAATTAACACATAAGCAAAACGTTACAATTGAACCAAACCTTGTATTATATAGGTTTTGGTATAGGGACTATAGCACCCTTAATTAGAACATTCCTGTTCACTACTGCTGCTTATAATTGTTCCCTATTCAGCATGGCAGGGGTATGAATGATGAATTGCCCCTTAATTAGTTTCCTTTTTTTATGAAACGGAGTGATTTCTAGTTTCTTTGAATAATGTATTCTTCTCTTGTTATTGAAAAGTAGTGCTGTTTTGCAATTTTTTAAAAAATAAAAAAGCAAGAAGAGGAATCCAGTAATTAAATTTTCCTCCAAGGGAAACAGGAACTGATTAATTAGAAGTCAATTCATCACTGCCTCCAAATAGCACAGAATAAGAAGCAATTAGAGGTAGAAATAACAAAGAGAGAGCTTCTGAACGTGTGTTGCAGGGGACCTTTTCAAGATGGGATTTCTTTTGATTAAAATTTACAGAAAGATCTCGGTCGTAGTGATGGATACTGATGGGAAATACAGTGCCATACAGAGAGCCATATGGAACGATCATTCAAAATCTACTTCCAGATGACCAAAGGAAAGCACTGCCTCAGGTGGATTAAACGGTCCTAGTGCAAAAGAAGCCAAAATAAACATGGTTCTGTCTGGGGCACAGGAGAACAGCTCTTCTGGATCAGACCAAGTTTGTTCAGTTGTTGTTGTTGTTTAGTCGTTTAGTCGTGTCCGACTCTTCATGACCCCATGGACCAGAGCACCCCAGGCACTCCTGTCTTCCACTGCCTCCCGCAGTTGGGTCAAACTCATGCTGGTACCTTCGAGAACACTATCCAACCATCTCGTCCTCTGTCGTCCCCTTCTCCTTGTAACCTCCATCTTTCCCAACATCAGGGTCTTTTCCAGGGAGTCTTCTCTTCTCATGAGGTGGCCAAAGTATTGGAGTCTCAGCTTCAGGATCTGTCCTTCCAGTGAGCACTCAGGGATGGATAGGTTTGATCTTCTTGTAGTCCATGGGACTCTCAAGAGTTTCCTCCAATACCATAATTCAAAAGCATCAATTCTTCGGCGATCAGCCTTCTTCATGGTCCAGCTCTCACTTCCATACATCACTACTGGGAAAACCATAGCTTTAACTATACGGACCTTTGTTGGCAAGGTGATGTCTCTGCTTTTTAAGATGCTGTCTAGGTTTGTCATTGCTTTTCTCCCAAGAAGCAGGTGTCTTTTAATTTCGTGGCTGCTGTCACCATCTGCAGTGATCATGGAGCCCAAGAAAGTAAAATCTCTCACTGCCTCCATTTCTTCCCCTTCTATTTGCCAGGAGGTGAGTTTGTTCAGTAGCCTTTGGTAAAAGCCCAAATAAATAACTCTTAGAGTAGTGAAAACAGAGTTAAGAAGTTTAAACTATATATATGGCTGACACCTTTGGAAATTAAACCAATGTCCAGACTTTAACATTCAAAAACTTTACCTGCAGGAACTTATAGATGAATTAAAACATAATATTTACAGTCACATGCTTCTCCAAGCATGGGCTTGCAGTCTCTTCTTCCAACTTCCAAACAACTGTATTTTCTTCTCTTTCCAGAACTCAGCACTCAGTCTTCTGTATCCCATGCTTCTCAGCTCCTATGAGAAATTTCTGCTTTTGCCTTCTCCTGCAGTTTTGCTCTCTTTCTTCCAAACAGAGAAGAAACACCGCAACACTCTATTCAACTTAGCAGTGTTCACAGTGGATCCTAAAACACGGCCATCTTGCTTCACATAAAAATGGAGGCTCTCCTTCACTAGATGTGAAGTGACCAACATTACATGTGACCAACATTAGCCGATCACATGAGAACTGCTAAAGAACCCTCTAGAATTCAGTTACCAACCACTCAAATTTAAACACATCGTAATGCGTGCAGGCATTTACAATTTCAGTGAATTAAATTACTATACTTAACAATAATGTCTACCAGGCACTCTCAAGAACTCTAAAAGGTTATTGATGTACCTTTGTGGAAGTCATGCTGGTTCTTCCTCATCAAGACTTGTCACTCGAAATGCTTGATAACTTAATATTTAGTCATGCTTTCCACAAATTTACACAGAAATGTTAAGGTAAGTGGTTTTTAATTTCCTGGATTGTCCAGGAACCTTTAAAAAATAATAATAAAAAAAATGGTGTTACTTTGTCTGCTTTTGATTCCTTTGGTACAGAGGCTGACCTAACAATATCTTATAGTTAGGAGTTTCTACTAAATCTGCCCCCTGGCCCTGATGAGATGAGAACACAACCTCAGAGTCCTTCGCGACTGGACCTAACAGTCAGGGGTACCTTTAACTTTACCTTGACTGAGCAGGGGGTTTATGTAGCTGAATTTGGATTGTCTTGGAAATAATTCAAGCCATTCCCCCTGCCCTCGCCCCCAAAGTAGGTTGGCTTATTTTGAGCCAATCCAACACAAACTATGAGGTACTCACCATTTGCTACCCTGAAGTACTTTCCTATGTTCTTGCATGAGCGACTCTAGCTAGCTTGAGAGCTGCTTCTAGAGCTTTCCGTCATCTATCCATCAGCAAAAAGGGGACATGGGGCCTTGAAGTTGCCCATCAGAAGCTAGTACCTTGACAGCAGCCTGAGCAGGCAGTTCTCCTAGACTGTTCTCCTAGTCACCATCTTCCCTCACTCTGGTGAGATGTATTATTTTTCTGTTAAAATTATAGTAATTATTTCTGAATTTGCATCTATACATATAAATTCACACCTGCAAAAGTGTCGCATTTTGACCTTTTTGGCATTGCATAAGTGGACAATTTCACGAAAGAGGAGAAAACTATTTGATAGAGTGTTCCATCACTTTAACAGATTGGAGAACTGGGCCAAAACAAACAAAATGAATTCCAATGAGGACAAATGTCAGGTTCTGCACTTAGGAATAATCAGATGCACAAATATAGGATGAGGAACACCCAGATTGGTCTTGGTGGACCACAAGCTTAACACGAGTCAACAGTGTGATGCAGCTGCAAAAAAATGCACCAGTGGCACTTCTCTATTTTCTCAGACTTTGAACTTTTGAGGATAACGTTTTAGTGCTGCTGCTTGACCTTTTGTATAATTTCTCTGATCTTTTGCTGGTTCTATTATTCTGATTACCTTGTCGATCACACTGGAAATATTCATATGGAAGGGCAGTTTACAAATCATTGAAATAAACAAACGCCTATATTGGCATTCAGAAATATCAGAGTGTATTACCTGGGAGCAGAGTTCTGTGATTCTTCTTTCAAGATTATCACACCATTCTGTCACTTAGGCCCTATTTGTATGCTTGAATTTGAGGTAGTATGCTCTTCTTTTTTCGTAAGGGCACAAATGTCTCTTCAAATGAAAATGACTGCCACCAGCCCTGCTCTGCAGTCTCTCCTTAAGTGCTTTTGACCAGCTGGAAGACACACCACAGAGAGAGGTTGGCTGGTGGGTATAAACCTGGGGGTTTTTTGCACCTAGAATGTAAAGGTAAAGGGCCCCTTGACCGTTAAGTCCAGTCGTGGACGACTCTGGGGTTGCGGCACTCATCTCGCTTTAGTGGCCGAGGGAGCCAACGTTTGTCCACAGACAGCTTCCAGGTCATGTGGCCAGCATGACTAAGCCACTTCTGGCGAACCAGAGCAGAGCACAGAAAGGTCTTTACCTTCCCGCTGGAGCGGTACCTATTTATCTACTTGCACTTTGAGGTGCTTTCGAATTGCTAGGTTGGCAGGAGCAGGGACCGAGCAACAGGAGCTCACCCCGTCACGGGGATTTGAACCGCCGACCTTCTGATCGGCAAGTCCTAGGCTCTGTGGCTTAACCCACAGCACCACCTGTGTCCCTTCTTGCTGCTGTAGTAGCATGCAATTTAGGTAGTTCTGTCCCTATAATTCCCCCAAAGAACCTGGGTTTTTCTGGTCTGTTCCTTTTCTGGTCTGACCTTCTGATTGGCAAGTCCTAGGCTCTGTGGTTTAACCTACAGCGCCACCCACGTCCCTATTTCTCAAGAAACTACAGGATATATATGGATTGTGTCTGGTGCCAGGTGTCCTCAGTTTCAAACACGGGGTAGGGGGGACACACTGGAACCAGAGCAAAGGGTAATGCACAGGATAGCTCAGTCGGTAGAACATTGTTGTTGTTGTTTAGTCATTTAGTTGTGTCCGACTCTTCATGACCCCATGGACCAGAGCACGCCAGGCACTCCTGTCTTCCACTGCCTCCCGCAGTTTAGTCAAACTCATGCTGGTAGCTTCGAGAACACTGTCCAACCATCTCGTCCTCTGTCGTCTCTTCTTGTGCCCTCCATCTTTCCTAACATCAGGGTCTTTTCCAGGGAGTCTTCTCTTCTCATGAGGTGGCCAAAGTATTGGAGCCTCAGCTTCAGGATCTGTCCTTCCAGTGAGCACTCAGGGCTGATTTCCTTCAGAATGGATCGGTTTGATCTTCTTGCAGTCCATGGGACTCTCAAGAGTCTCCTCCAGCACCATAATTCAAAAGCATCAGTTCTTCAGCGATCAGCCTTCTTGATGGTCCAGCTCTCACTTCCATACATCACTACTGGGAAAACCATAGCTTTTACTATACGGACCTTTGTTGGCAAGGTGATGTCTCTGCTTTTTAAGATGCTGTCTAGGTTTGTCATTGCTTTTCTCCCAAGAAGTAGGTGTCTTTTAATTTCGTGACTGCTGTCACCCATAAGACCTTTAATCTCGGGATCATGGGTTTGAGCCCACACTGGGCAAAAATATTTCTGCATTGCAAGGGGTTGGACTAGATGACTGTTGTGTTCCCTTCCAGCTCTACAGTTCTCTGATTCTATGGTTCTCCCTTTTCTCAGACTTCTTAGGGTCCGCTTGCAATATCCCAACCGTTTTGTCTCCTTCATGATAGCCATAATAACCAAAATGACAGGAGGGTACTTTTCCCCCTCCAGGAAAGAAAGCAAAATTCATTATTTTACATTTTCTTCAAGAAGCAGGTCCAAACTTCCGCTCTGCAGCAGGAAAGCTTGCCTCTTCTCTAGTGCTGGCACACACTGTCCCTTCTCACCCACACTTGTCAGAAACATGGAGAGGAATTAATCTTCAAACATATAGGAAACAATGAAAAAAAAAGTGAGAAAGAAATTATGTTTCTCTCCTCCGGCAAAGGGGGGGGAGTAGGGTGGGTACTTGATGGGGCGGGGGCTTGCGGAGGGAGGAGGGTTGCTTTGTTTTATTGATTAAAAAAAAAAGCAGCCCCACACAGACACACACACACACGCACACACATCCCAGAGGCGCCCAAAAGCACAGGGCAATGATTAATGTCCCCTCAGAAAAAGAAATTATATAGAATAAATTAAACTACTGTGGCAGCAAATTGAAAAATAAGGATGTAAATGAGGTTTGAATACTTAATATCTGAGAAGGGGAAGCTAGTCAGGGGCATAGGCAGAATGAGCAGATTTTGTTAGGGACTGTATATTAGTTCCTCTATAGGGAGAAGGACTTGGGGCAAGGGGAGGGGTGGGGGTGAATGGGAAGGAGACAAGCCCAGTCCTTACCGACCTCACTCTTTCTCCACCTAGGACAGAAAACCTGTGCGCTGCGCACACACAATGTTTGTTCATCACTTACCCTGGCGAGGGTCAGGGGGAACTGACATTGGTCCTAACGTTCTGCTGCAGGCGCTTCCATGTTTTCTTCAAGAGGTTTTCATCCAGTAACTAGTGCGAGAATGAGGCCGCTGCTTCTTGGTCTGGAGAAGTTTGCCGAGAGTTTGGGGTCTGTGTGACGTGCCCACACATCCCATTGCTGTCTCCTCAGCGTCCATTTGGAAAGGAACGAAACGGCTCAGAGGGCTACCCGCCCTCCCTCACAGGGAGCACTTGCAAACGAAGCACCATTGTGCTAACCCCTCTGCGCAACTGACCTCTGTGTCAGGGTGTGATGGCCTGGGACTCAGCCTCGGACTCGGAACCAGAGGAGTCTCAGTCTGCACCGGATCCTTTGCCTCAGGAGTCATCTGAACCAAGTCTGCGGCCTGATCCTGAAGAGCCCCAGTCTGCACAGGTTCCCCTGCAACAAGCACCAGCTGGGCCGAGTCAGGGGCCTGAGCCTGCCCTGGCTCCAGATGCGGGGATTACCTCTTTGCCTTCAGCTGGGCCATCGCTTACAGCTGTTCCACTATTGTTTGGGTCAGGGGAGGCTGAGGTGGCCCCTGGGTCTAGTAGCCCACTGACATCTCCCGAGCTGCAGAGACTAAGGTCTGAGAGGAGATACAGTGGTACCTCGGGTTAAGTACTTAATTCGTTCCAGAGGTCCGTTCTTAACCTGAAACTGTTCTTAACCTGAAGCACCACTTTAGCTAATGGGGCCTCTTGCTGCTGCTGTGTCGCCGGAGCCTGATTTCTGTACTTATCCTGAAGCAAAGTTCTTAACCTGAAGCACTATTTCTGGGTTAGCGGAGTGTGTAACCTGAAGCGCATGTAACCTGAAGCGTATGTAACCTGAGGTACCACTGTACCTGAGTACTCGCAGGAGGAGTGCTTGCCTTCGGGTGAGACACGGAGGTGAGTCACAAGGGGTTCAGGACTTGCCGTTACCCTGACTAAGATAAAAGGCTGTTGGACCCTGGCTTAGGTTGTGGGAGCAACATTGCTGTTTGCCAGATCCTGCCTGACAGTCTGTACCTGACCTTGCCTGGTTTCCTGCCTCGTGTCCTGCTTAGACCCTGTTGGACCAGACCTGGACTGTGGTGCTCGGGTTACCCCTGGGCCCAGCACACAGGGACTCGGCAGAGGAGGAATGATGGAGACTGCCTCCCCAGCAGGACCCTTCTAGAGAAGAAGGAGACAGTTCAGAATTACAACAGGGGTTTGAGGGAAGTCACATCTCAGAGGCAGAGGAAAAGCTGTGAAATAATGGGAAAGGAGGAGGAAGAAGCAGTACCAGGGGAGAGACAGCTGATGGAGTCAGTGTCTTTAGAAAGCATTCCAGAACCCCTTCTCCCAGAACACGGCAGGCCTTGAAAGTAGGAGAGCAAAGAGCTCAAAGGCAGAGGGAACTGTCCAGCACCTGTAGCGATGACTCATGAAGAAGTGGGAGGGGTGGAGATTCACTGCCATGAATGAATGAGCCAGAGCAAAGTATTGGAAGACACAAGAACTACCCACGCTGGAAGAGTGGCAGACGAAGGTGATTGACTATATGGGACTGGCTGAGATGACTGGCAGAATCCGTGACCAAGGGAAAGAGACGGTGGAAGAAGATTGGAAGAAATTTAAAGTTTATCTTAAGAACTGTTGTAAAATTAACGAGTGCTAAAATGTCATGGGTAATGTAAAACAGAATTGCAGTGATAAATAATTGGGTAAGAGGAAAAAGATTAGAAACTGAATCATAAGTATTGAAATTAGGGGTTGCTGGAAAAGTTTAAAACAGGGATGCAGAAAAGGGAGGTATGGGGAAGTCGTTGAAACAAGGTTCAAGAAAAAGAGGTTAAGAAATTATACGTGTTTATATGTTTGTTTGTTTATGTGTTGTTAGTTGTTAGTTGTATTGTGTTTTAATATATGTTGGAAAATCAATAAAAATTTATTTTAAAAAAAAAAGAATGAATGAGCCAGCTCCCAAGGAAAGGTTGCTGCCAACTGGAGAAGGCAGCCAAGAACAGAGAGGGTTAACTGCCAGGCAGGATGAGCACCAACTAGCGCCAACTCCTCCACCCCTTGCAATGCCGGCTGATAAGGGAATGGCGGGGAGCAAGCGAGAACGCAGTCAAAGCTCACCGGAAGCACAAACAGGCAGGAAAGAGTTAAGAGACAGCCTCTCAAGAATAGGGATAAGGAGGGAGCTGAGCCACTCAGTCCGAGCTCTCGACGAATGGGAGGGCTGCAAGATAGGAAGTAAAATGAAAGTCGTACGAAGCAAAAGTTCAGTTGCTTCTGGTCACACTGGAAGCAGTCTTCAGAAGGGTCGTCTTGATTGATGAGAGCAAAGGCTGTGTTAAGCCGTCCAGAGCTACCTGTTTGTTTTGACAATGAACCTTTTTAATTGCCGTATTTTTCGCTCTATAAGACGCACCAGACCACAAGACGCACCTAGTTTTTGGAGGAGGAAAACAAGAAAAAAAATATTCTGAATCTCAGAAGCCAGAACAATAAGAGGGATCGCTGTGCAGTGAAAGCAGCGATCCTTCTTGTTGTTCTGGCTTCTGGGATAGCTGCGCAGCCTGCATTCGCTCCATAAGATGCACACACATTTCCCCTTACTTTTTAGGAGGGAAAAAGTGAGTCTTATAGAGCAAAAAATACGGTAACTACATTCACTGTGTTATCAAGCAGGGGACTTGACTCCTGACATTCACTCCAAGCAATGCCATTATTCCGAGAGGCCGCATTCCCAAGCCTCTCTCTGTGAATATTGAATAAAAGCAGATGGTAAGGATTTTTCCATGTCTTGTCCATTCATGGCAACCTGCCGTGGGGGTTGGTTCCTCTGCTGCCTGACACTGTGGTACCTGCACTGACCTCAGGTGCAGCATGGAGCCAGTGGTGGCACAGCAGTTAGAGTGTCGGACTAGGACCTGGGAGAGCTGGGTTCGATTCCCGACTTAGCCATGAAGCTCACTGGGCAGCCTTGGGCCAGTCACTAACTCTCAGCCTAGCGTACCTCACAGAGTTTAAATAAGGAGCAGGAAACTCTAAGCCACCTTGAGCTTTGTGGAGGGAGGGAAAGTTGGGAGATAAATGCAACTAATAATAAATAAATAAGGTGGGTGCAGAGGAGAGTGTGGATTTGACAAGGGAGTGTTGGTGGGAATAATAATAATAATGATAATTTTTTATTTATATCCCGCCCTTCCCAGTTCAAAAACCGGGCTCAGGGCGGCTAACAACAAATTTAAAACACTTTAAAACACTTAATTATAAAAGCAGCATAAAATACAGCATAAAAACATGAATAACAATAAAACTCAAAAATAAATTGGATAATCCCCAGGGCTAGCTGGCTGAATTGGTCCTACTTGGGCCAGCGAGGAGGCCGGGGAGAATTAGCTGTGGGGTCTCAGAGCGAGTGATCTTCATAAAAGGGGAGGGGAAGGAAGAGAAGGGAAATAAAAGATCAGGCTGAATTCAAATTAAAGGCCAGGCGGAATAGCTCTGTCTTACAGGCCTGATGGAAGGAGGTTAAATCCTGAAGGGCCCTAGTCTCATGGAGCAGAGCATTCCACCAGGTCGGAGCCATCACTGAAAAGGCCCTGGCCCTGGTGGAGGAATGTACTGATAGTAAGCCATATTACATTAAAATGTTTGTTCATTAGGCAAAATAAATTAAAAAATTAATTGTCCAGTAGCACCATAGAGACCAACTAAGTTTGTTCTGGGTATAAGCTTTCATGTGCATGCACACTTCTTCAAATACACCAAAAGAGAAGTCACCAGACCCTCCCACTATATATAAGAGTCTGGTGACTTCTGTTTCATTATATCTGAAGAAGTGTGCATGCACACGAAAGCTTATACCCAGAACAAACTTAGTTGGTCTCTAAGGTGCTGCTGGACAATTTCTTTAATTTGTTCATTAGGCAGGCAGCATGACTTCAGATGCACTATCTCGAAGGCCTGGATGGGTTAAATTTTAAAATAGACAATGAAAACAACATTTTAAAATAAATAAATGAAACAATATCTTTCAAGTGAAGCTGAAATAAATTTGTTCCCGGGGTGGGGTGGGGGAATCCTCTGCGAATTTTGATAGCGAATATTATCCGAACACTCTGCAGGCACGCGAATATTCTCCAATAGTTTCAGATTATTTCAGAGACGACATGGCAGCCACCAGGTGATACTTTGTTGTCACAACGGCAGCCAAAAAGGAATGATATGTACCAGCTGCTGCTGCTGCTGCCAGGACATGGCAAAGTGATCTTCAGGGTCTGCTCTAGAGAATATGGAGATCAGGCATTTGCCAGATTCCCAAGTCCAGTAAAATGTTCAGTGAGGTGCCTTGCTTGCTGATCTACAAAATATTGGGTGCTGGTACAGTGGTACCTCAGGTTACAGACGCTTCAGGTTACAGACTCCACTAACCCAGAAATAGTACCTTGGGTTAAGAACTTTGCTTCAGGATGAGAACAGAAATTGCGCGGCGGCAGTGGGAGGCCCCATTAGCTAAAGTGGTACCTCAGGTTAAGAACAGTTTCAGGTTAAGAACGGACCTCCAGAACGAATTAAGTTATTAACCCAAGGTACCACCATATTAGGGATGTCATAACTACTCAATTTCAGTGAGTCAGTTGAGACATGAGGCCTGTAAATCACACAAGACAGACTTACGCAATAGATCCCTTTTTCAGAAGTGACAGGGGAATATTATTTGATGGGTCCAAGCAGTTTTTCGTTCGTCCCCTCACTTTTCCTAGGAAAACCAGCTGCTTTAACGCTGAATAGGAACAAATGTCAATCCTAAAAAACCTGATTGACATTTATTCCGATTCAGCAGTAAACAGAAGTTTTTTTCTGGGCGAAAGCAGTGAGACAAGTGAAAGTCTGGATGAGACTGTAAGTTAGAAGTTGCTTTGATGTGGAACAGATACAGAAACTAACAGTTGAAATGGCTCAAAAAATGTGCAGCCCAGCCCACAACCACAACCAATAACCCTCACTAATTCATATCATTCCCCCCCCTCCACTGTATTACCTGGGTGCGCGGAGTACTTGGTTCTGTATAAATTGAAGCAACAGTAGAAAAGAAAGATAAGAGCCCTCAGGTGCAGCAGGCAAGCTTGTGCAAAATAAACTTGCCTTTGGGTTACATGAAGATGCACTTTTGCTACAGTTCCTTTGCACAGAATTTTTCAGTGCAAAACAAGAGCCACTCTGGCCATATTACATAGACCTGGTTACGAAGCATGCTTTCCTTTTCCGGAATGATGAATCTGGAAGAGATGCTCCTCCTTGCTTCTCATTTCACTTCGCGTAACCAAAAACAAACATCATCAGTTTATATGTTAAAGGTGGCGGATGTTCTCAAAAGAGCGTATTGTGAATGAACAAAACCTGCCCAGTTTCAAGCACAATTTATACAGTCAAGGTTCTCCTTCACACACTCATTTTTCCACGATATACAAACATGCAGATATGAGCATTTTTGCAACCATTAAAGCGCATTTTGAACCATCAACACCTTTCCATTTTGCTACGGTCACCAAGGCTATATGAAGAAGGTGATGGATGTGTGTGAGAAACAAATTAATCCATATTTATCTGTACATGCATACTTGACTATGTCTCTCACACACATTAGATGACAGACATTGTATGAATCTTTTCACACTTTTGCAAATTGAGAGTATTTCTATGTCCTTTAGGATAGTCCAGGTCACAGGTCACTTTGCCTACAGCTCAGCAATACAGTCATACCTCGGAAGTCAAACTGAATCCATTCCAGAAGTCTGTTTGACTTCCAACACGTTCAAAAACCAAGGTGCGGCTTCCAATTGGCTGCAGTAAGCTCCTGCAGCCAATTGGAAGCTGTGGAAGTCATGTCAGACATTCGGGTTCCAAAGAATGTTCGCGAACTGGAGCAATGAACGTTTGCGGCGTTCAGGAGCCAAAACGTTTGACTCACAAGGCATTTGGGATCCAAGGTACAACTGTACTTTTCACTGTCTGTTGATATTTCCCCTATGGGTTATGATCCTGACAGCAGGAACATACCAGAGGGTAAACCCTTTTGAATTCAGTGGGACTTAAAGGTAAAGGGACCCCTGACTGTTAAGTCCAGTCGCGGATGACTCTGGGGTTGCATGCTCATCTCGCTCTATAGGCTGAGGGAGCCGACGTTTGTCCACAGGCAGCTTCCAGGTCATGTGGCCAGCATGACTAAGCCACTTCTGGCAAACCAGAGCAGCACACGGAAACACCATTTACCTTCCCGCCAGAGCGGTATCTATTTATCTACTTGCACTTGACGTGCTTTCAAACTGCTAGGTGGGCAGGAGCAGGGACCGAGCAACGGGAGCTCACCCCGTCACAGGGATTCGAACCGCCAATCTTCTGATCAGCAAGCCCTAGGCCCAGTGGTTTAGACCACAGCACCACCCGCGTCCCCTCTGTGGGACTTAGTTCTGAGTAAAATGCTTAGGATTGCAGGGTAAGGCTGCACAGTCTTTACCCAGTTACCCGGGAGTAAGCTTCATTGAATACCACAGGACTTACTTCTGAGTAGACAGCGGAAGGCTCCACTGCCAATGACAGAATCAACACTCCTTGCATTTCCTAAGAAAAGGCTGGCTGCTGAAGCACTGCAATTAAAGAAAGCAGCTGATTATCATCTTGTCCAACCCCCTGCAATGTAGGAATATGCTGCTGTCTCATACGGGCATCGAACCTGCAACCTTGGTGTTATCAGCACCATGCTCTAACTAGCTGAGTTATCCTTCATCTTTCCCTCCATTGCAACATGCACAATCAAGCAATCCTTTAGCACTTTTGTGCAGGGCTGCATTTGACAGTTAGTGAAGATGGAAAGTTGTGTGCTCATTGAACATCCATCCCAAGGAGAAAAGTACAGTTGAAGTTTTTGACCATTGGCCAGCACCCTCAAAGACTCCAGTTCTTGTTTAAAGAGTGAGCCACGTCGTATTTTATTTTATTTTACGCTATGGATATACAAGCGTTCACACACACAAAAAAATGGCATGTGGGGAAAATCTGACTCCCCTCCCCTCAACATTGTTGCTTCTGCTGCCATCCGAAATTCTAGCTAAGTGATTGGAAGGGTTTTTTCCCCCCCAATTTTTTTTAATTGATTTTCCACATTTATCACAAAAATGACATAACAAAACACACAACAAAGAAAAACACATTACACTACAATAAACTAAACACAAAGAAAAATGGTTTCTTCAAATACCTAATTCCCATTACATTGATAACTGACTTCCTCAAATCCCCTCTAACTGAATTTCATTATGTCACCTGTATAACAGTTTTCCAAATTCATATTTCTAATAATATTAACTCCTTTCATTTACTAACCTCTTCTCCTCTATTAATATTTTAATCCTTAATATTTACCGTATTTTTCGCCCCATAGGGCGCACCGGCCCATAGGGCGCACCTAGTTTTTTTGGGGGGGAAATAAAGAAAATAATGTTTATTTTTCCCCCAGGCGCAGGGCTGGGGTGGGGGAAGCCCGAGCTTCCCCTGACCCCAGCCCCCAGAAAAGGCTGCTCTCCGCAAGCTGTGGGAGGGCTCCCGCGGCTTGCGCAGAGCTACCCAAAGCCCGGGCGCGACTGCTCAGCGCGCCCAGGCTTCGGGATAGAGGCAGCTCTCCGCAAGCCATGGGAGCCCGCCGGGAACTCCCGCGGGCTCCCGCGGCTTGCGGATAGCTTCCTGAAGCCTGCA
The DNA here is from genome assembly GCF_964270895.1 of Podarcis filfolensis. Lineage (NCBI taxonomy): Eukaryota > Metazoa > Chordata > Lepidosauria > Squamata > Lacertidae > Podarcis > Podarcis filfolensis. Next base: position 86,813,142 of record NC_139608.1, read on the forward strand.
TTCACCCCATAGGACGCACACACATTTCCCCTTCATTTTTGGAGGGGAAAAAGTGCGTCCTATAGGGCGAAAAATACGGTACTACCACATATTCTTATTCTACCCCTAAGCCTAATTATGACTTCCAAGAAATTTCTCATTATCTTATGTTACAATGTTTAGCTAAATATTCTTTAAATTTCTTCCTATCCTCTTGTATCTCCTCTTCTTTCTGGTCGCAGATTCTTCTAGTCAGGTTGGCCAGCTCCAAAAAGTCCAACATCTTCATCTGCCATTCTTCTATTGTTGGTATTTCTTGCGATTTCCAGTTTTTGGCTAATAAAAGTCTTGCCGCTGTAGTGGCATACAAAAACAGTCTAACATCTTTTTTGGGCAATTCCAGTCCTAGTATTCCAAATAGAAAGGCTTCTGGTTTCTTAATAAATGTATTTTTCAACATTTTTTTCAACTCATTATAAATCTTTCCCCAGAAGTCTTTCACCTTAGGACACGTCCACCACATATGATAGTGATTTTCTGAAGTGATTGGAAGGGTTTTGATGGTTTTTTGATGGCTGGGCGAGCAGTGGAGCTGGGATCTGAGCAGGAGAAAGGTAGGAACAGGGTTGTTTTCTGAGGCATCCTTTAAAGAAGCCCAGAAGTACCTTTCCCAAGCCAAGCAAGAGCAAAAGTTCACAGCTTCCCCCATCCTTTGCTCATTCTCTTTTTAGTGAGAGAGCAGTTGCTGTTGTCAACTTGTCGATATCTATTTCCACGTTCCTTATTTCTATGTCCAAAGAATTGCAGTAATACCTAACTGCTTGTACCAGCCTATTCGGCAGGCAAACAAAAGTGTTACTCAAGAAGGCTGTGTGCAGATAAACTTTCGAACCAAAGCAATGTTTCAAGATGAAGCTGGAAAGCTAAGAGTTTTGGAATGACGCAGTTAAAAATGCCGTCGCCATTTTGGGAGGCATTGTTGGAGCTCTTGGGTCTGGGAGGAGAAAGAGAGAAATAGAGTTGTTTACATATCGTGGATCAACTTCTCGGTGGGACTTAAGAGCGACAAATGCCAAATTTATGATGGAAAGAGCGATGTTATCTACGAAGGAGATATATGGAAACCATCTGGACTTAGTGGAGGAACGGGAAATCCACACAGGATTATTATTTTGCTTATCGGCTTAAGGAGACTAACAGAAGAGATTGTAAAGGAAAAATAGAAATTATATGAACAAGATATGATGTGGAAACACCAAGAAAAGACTGGATAGAATTATGAATTTTGTTTGGACTGATTGGGACTGATTTGGACATTAACGCAGTAATAAGAAGATGATCTGAATCCCCCTTTGGATCTTGAAGTATGGGTTCCCCCAACAAAATTTAAAAACTTGGCTTTGTAATTTGGAATTTATGTGATGTGATTTAATTTGATGTGATTGGCCAGTTAATAAAAATTATTTTAAAAAAAACAAACAAAAGCGTTACTCAAGTATTGCCTTTAATTTAAAATATTCCGTCTGCAGTTCTTGACTGTTGACCACAGCTAGGTAATTTGGGATGAATAACCTGCTAATTGTGCTCCAGAGTTGCTTCCTATTCCAGGGGTAATTAGCAGCCTTAATTTCTGGTTTCCTCTTATTATTCCCCTGCCCCCCCCATTTTTCTTTCTTTCAATAGTGAAATAGTGGTTTTTGTTGGGGGAAAATGAAAAGAAAAAGGTAATGCAAGAAAACCAGTAATTAAAGGCTTCCCGACCTGTCTGAGAACAAAAATTGGGGCAATTTAGTGGTGCTGTTGTTACAATTACTTTTTTAATCATCTTCTAAACCACCATTTCAAAGGCAATTTGCACATAAAAACAGTTAAAAATGCAAAAACAATAGACATTTGAAACAGGAATAAAGCCCTAACAAGTAGACACTTGTGATAAATTAGTATTAGTAGTATTAGTATTGGTATTAGTTTCCCAGTAGTGATGTATGGAAGTGAGAGCTGGACCATAAAGAAGGCTGCTCGCTGAAGAATGGATGCTTTTGAATTATGGTACTGGAGGAGACTCTTGAGAGTCCCATGGACTGCAAGAAGATCAAACCTCTCCATTCTGAAGGAAATCAGCTCTGAGTGCTCACTGGAAGGACAGATCGTGAAGCTGAGGCTCCAATACTTTGGCCACCTCATGAGAAGAGAAGACACCCTGGGAAAGACCCTGATGTTGGGAAGGATGGAGGGCACAAGGAGAAGGGGACGACAGAGGACGAGATGGTTGGATAGTGTTCTCGAAGCTACCAGCATGTTTGGCCAAACTGCAGGAGGCAGTGGAAGACAGGAGTGCCTGGCGTGCTCTGGTCCATGGGGTCATGAAGAGTTGGACACGACTAAACGACTAAACCACAACAACATTAGTATTAGTATTAGTATTAGTATTAGTATTAGTATTAGTATCAGTAACTCGTCTTTTCCCTGACAGGACTGAAACAGAAACAACTAAAAACATACCAAAAAAACCCCAGTTGAAGAGCCAAGTGTGGTTGGTTTTTGCTTCTCCTGTCATGGAAAGCTTTCGAGTGCAAGAGAGGAATAGCTGTCAGCTATCTCCGTCCCCTGGTTCCTTCCCCAACATCACATGATGTCATATGCCACGGGTGTGACATCACACACAACACCGCGCATCACATGTGTGACATCACAAACAACACTGAGCACTGTGGCATCATCCGGCCCTCTCCATCTTCAGCACAAGTTGGTGCCTCTGGCACATCTTACAGAAGATCTTAGCGTTGCTGGGTAACATAGAGCTATTATATTAAGCGATCTGTGGTACCTCTGTTTTTAATCCCAGTCACAGCTAATTGCAGAACAACAGTGCCTCAGCAGTTGAAAGGGCTTGAGTGTGGAAGCAGCCCAAGGCAGGTTCAAATAAAAACACCATAGAAGTAATCTGTTTGGGATAATTAGTCATTACATTTTTATCCCACTCCTCAGCCAAGGAGTTCTCAATTGCTTATACTGCTCACCCAGCCAACTACCCTTTTTATCCTTCAACCAGCTCTCTGATGTAGGTTAGGCTGAGAATGAATGGCCCATTTTAGAGGGTGAAACTTAAATTTGGCCCATTTCTTCAGTGAGGGGGTCTTAAAAATAAGTTTTTAGGTCTGAGGAATTCAAATCTGCTGTTATTTTTGTGATTGGGAAGCATTTTACTTGATAAGTCTACGTCTGATGAAGAAGCACTGCTTTTGGAGAACCAAAGAATTTTAATTTTGCCTTCTGAAAATGTCAGCTAATGCTAAATAATAATAATATTAACATACATTATAATTGCAAGTACTTGGCCATTGTTTTTAATGCAATTTTTCGCACATTTTACTTCCCAAGCAAAGCTAAATTATATTAATCCAAATATATTTTGAATTCCCAAGTCATATTGCAGCATTTTAGCACCCTTCATTTGGGGAATGTGAAAGTAGAAAAAAAAAACCCAGCAAGCCCTACTGGCCTAACATTACCTGGTTTGCTTCATGGTGGCATGGAGATTTGAACACATGTTTTTCTAGCTTTATTTTGCTAAAGACTTTACTACCCTGGCTCTCCTGGTTAATATGACAACAACAGGCGCGATGACAAGACAGAAATATCTCTGCAGCCGGATGGATGATGCGATGGTCTTCTCAGAATCATGGAATTTTTGCAGAGTCCTTTGCAGAATTGCAAAAAGCTCTGGGGGAAGAAAAGCTCTGCGTTGAGAGCAACAGGTGTCAGAACAGAAGTGAAAACAAGGAAGAACGAATTTATAATATGTTTCCCCCCCTTTTGTCCATGTATCGGAGGAGAGGATGAGACTGGACAGAGCTGGTCCCAAGGGGTGGGTGTGTTATAAAGCACTTCTCCAACTCGGGGGTAGCATATTTTGTTCGCATTAGCAAAACCAAGGGGCCTTTTCGCTGCCGCCCTCATTCCAGTGGGTTACTAAGGAACAAGATGAGAGAGGCCACGTTGGCTGAAACTGGAGACAACAAACAGCCATTGTGGTTTCTGGTTCGAGCAATAAGCCAGGTTGCCATTGATGGCTGAATCAGTGGGGTGTGGAGGAAGAGACCTTGCTTGCACCTGGGGAAATGGCACGAGAGGGAGGCAACCGGCAGGTTACAGGAACGAGAAGGGGGAAGAGCGAAACAATGAGATGCGGGGAACCAGATCCTCCGTAAATCTGGTCCGCCTAATTGGCTCTGTGCCAAGTGACAACAGCTGAGAGAGCCTGGCCCTTTGGGCAGTTTAGCAAACAAAAGGCGAACCATAAGGCAGAAGGAGAGGGGAGGAAATGTCCCATAGAGAGCATTTGGGGTTGGGATGAGGGAGGGAGGGGGACAGTAATTGCACAAAGCTCCTTCCTTCTGACCTTTCAGCCACCACAGCAGATTCACCTCAGGCATGGCTGTTCCCAGTGCGTTTTTTTTTTAAAAAATAAAAATAAAAATGTTTAGGGGTACTCTCATTTTGACTCAAGGAAATCGCCATTTCATCTTTCAAATCGGGAAAAATAAAGACAGTAAATGGACAACAGTACGAAGATTCACAAGGGATGTGGGTGGCGCTGTGGGTTAAACCACAGAGCCTAGGACTTGCCGATCAGAAGGTCAGCGGTTCGAATCCCCGCGATGGGGTGAGCTCCCATTGCTCGGTCCCTGCTCCTGCCCACCTAGCAGTTCGAAAGCACGTCAAAGTGCAAGTAGATAAATAGGTACCGCTCCGGCGGGAAGGTAAACGGCATTTCCATGCGCTGCTCTGTTTCGCAAGAAGCGGCTTAGTCATGCTGGCCACATAACCCAGAAACTGTACGCCAGCTCCCTCGGCCAGTAAAGCGAGATGAGCGCCGCAACCCCAGAGTCGGCCACGACTGGACCTAATGGTCAGGGGTCCCTTTACCTTTTTACAAAGATTCACAAAATGTTTAGGGGTGTGCGTACCCCAGCGTCCCCCCAGAATAAAAGCACTTGCTGTTCCCCTAACCCAATGGGAAATTCACAGCTCACATTTTGCCACAGAGCTGCTGGCACCATTGCTGTTACTTCACATCTGGCTGGGGCAGAAAATTACCTGTCTCTTCAGGTCCCCCGCCCCAACCTTCTCCTCTCCCTCCAGTTGTGAGTTGTGTACATGCTTTCCTTCCTTGCCGCCCTTGTCTTCTTCTCTTCTCCTCCATCCTTTTCCACCTGCATCCTTCTCTCTCCCCCCTGCCCCCAATACACACAAGAGAGAGACGCTTCTTTTCCTCCCTCCGCCTCATTTTCCTGTGTATATTTGCATGCTCTTTCAAGCACTCTCCTCTTCTGTCTTTTCCGTTCATATATATTTAGTATTTATTTACAAGCTTGGTTTTCCCCCCCCTGGATGTGAAGCCAGGCATGTACAGAAATCCTTAAGATGCTATAAAGCTGCTGAGGTATAAAATGGAAAGTGCTTACCCTGTCTGTATAGAAATATCTCACTGCATGGCAATGGGAGCCACCAGCGCTGGGCACAGTAAATCTCGCAGAGTTTAGCCTGTTTGTTTACACCATGACGAGGAGGCTGGGGGAGAGAGAGAGAGATTCTGCTTCCCTGTCAAGCCCACTGAACATGTCGGCCCTTGCATTTGGCATTGCCTTCATTACATGCACGGGGTCCTAACTAACAGTCAGGAGAACGCTCTTGCTCCATAGCCCGTTGCATGAGAAGGGGTGTGCGTCATCCAGGTAGCAACTACCAGGCTGTTTTCTCTCCTCAGCCTCAAACAACTTTAAAACACTCAGGGGCCCCCTTTATTTATTAAATATTTTCTTGTTTTACAGAAGTATGTGTAATGCATAGCTGTCAAGCATCCCTTATTTGGCGGGACAGTCCCTTATTCCAGCACCATGTCCCACTGCTGTCCCTTATTGATGATGTCCCTTAAATAAGCTACTGAAGGTAATGGGGCCCTTTCTATGTCCAGCTTGCTTTGTCAACAACAAATTGTTGCTGTTTTTTGTGTTGAATATATGCTATATGGTAATTTATGGACCTAATAGGTGTCTAAAGCCATTTGCACGCAACAAAATATGTATTTTATCAAAGTAATTGTTGATCCCTTATTTTGGCTGCTGATCCCTTATTTTCGAGGCTGCTGGTCCCTTATTTTCAAATCTGTAAGTTGACAGCTATGGTGTAATGTCTCTCATATTTTTTCCATGTAACATTTTTACAAATCAGTTTCAATTGTTGGGACATTAGGGGTGGGGAAAAGGGGGGGAAGATGGGTGGGGATGGGGTCGGGTGGCGATGTTTCTATTTTGCTTAATGTATGTAGGGTTTCGTGTCAGCATTGCTCGTGCTAACCAGACATTGGAGAGACCTGTCAGGAGTAAGCATGGACCAATGGTACCAAATAGTATGGGAAACAGCCCTACTAGAAAAATTAACCAAGCATGTATTAGAAAAATTATATAGAAAGGTTTATTGTTTTGTGTACATTCAAATGTAAGATAAAACATATGCAAAGGGACTTGACAGGAAGTCAAAGTTGAAGAAAAGATTTTGGAAGATAAAAGTGGGAAAATATTTACTTTCATTATTATCATTTTGTGTGCGGGTGTGGGTGTCTGCACATATGTGTGTTGTTGTATGCAATGTTTGGGAGGAAATAAGACGGTAAATAACAAAGAACAAGCTAAATATCGATGTATGTAATTTTTATTTCTTGATTATGTTTGGTGGTAGTATGGCTGTATTGTTTTTTGTGGCATAGAATCATTCAATAAAAATTATTTTTTAAAAAAAGAAAGAAAAATTAACCAATAAACTGAAACTGACACGGGGACAAACAGAAGAAGATGCCTTCACCCCGGTATGGCTCCCCTTTATCACATACACAGCCCAACAAGACAATGACAATAATCCACCAACAGCATACATATCAATATGGCTAACCTGATCCAAAACACCCACCCACCCCACTCACACACAAAAACAAAGACCACCACAGCCAATCACAAACAAACAACCACACCCTAGGCCAACCCCAACCTCTCTCACCACCAAAGGGCCCCTTTTTTTAATAGCCGGAACTAAGTTCTGGCACCTCTCCGGTGGGTGCCATTGCCAATCTAAGTAGGGTTGCCATATCCCAGGATTTCCCTAGACATTATCAGGATTTCAAAGGCGGAATTGACGTCCGGGGGGATTTCCAAAAGTCGGTGCTTTGTCCTGGATCTTAGATACGTCAAAAAAAAATCGCATTGTTTAGGGGGTTTCCTCTTAAAAAGCTCAACAATTTTTGGGGTGTCCCGGTTTGAAATGTGGCAACGCTAATTCTAAGAAAACGAGGGAGGTGTTCATGGTGAATTCTGGCACCTCTTTTTCTAGAAAAAGAGCACTGAATACATACACACAGTGCTTTTTTATGGGGGGACGCAGGGGGACGCATACCCCTCAACATTTTGGGAATCTAAGTTTGGCCTCATTGAGGGGCAGTATTTCAAGATGAGCAGGAGAATGAGAGTACCGCTAAACACATATTTTTAAAGAAAAAAAGCACAGCATACATACACCCTTTTTTTAAGCAGGGCACAAAAACCTCACCCAAAGTTGTGGGCGAATTCTGGAAACATTCTAGGGCCGTCGAAGTTTCACCTCAACATCTGTATGTGTCGGAATGGAACAAAGCAACCTGCATCAAGTTCTAGGAATAGACAAATCTGTCCATTTTTGTTTCTGCCATTTTCCCAATCTTAAATGCGCTTCTCCACATTTCCGCAGCTTATTTGTTTTTGAAATCATCATCACTTTTAATTTGTATACCATTTTTCTATCTTACAATACCCAAGGTGGTTTGCAAGCTGAAGAAGCAAAGAATGTACACCTTATAACCATCTAACGCAATACAAAAATCTGATACTAAAACATAACTTTAAAATACGCAACCTACGTCAAATAAAATAACAACCAAGATTCATTAGAATAGTATAGAATGATATTGAATATCGGCATATAAAAATTAAACAGAAATTCACTCTTTAGCAATTACAATAAATAATTTCTAAACTACAATTGATAAAACAACGGCAAGCCACAATGCATAAAATAATATTTGTTTTTGAAATCCTCAGATGGAACTGCACTTCGGAACTCCTGGCCTGTTTACATCAGGCATGTACCTTGGCTGTACTCTTTACAGCACCTGCTTAAAGCCTTTTTGTTTAGGCAAGCCTCAGAGAGGATAGCTCAGTTGGTGGAGCCTGAGACTCTTAACCTCAAGGTGATGAGTTCAAGCCCCATGTTGGGCAAAAGATTTCTGCATTACAGGGGGGTTTGACTAGATGTTCCTTGTGGGTCCTTCCAACTCTACCTTTCTATGACTCTCATTCTATGTAGATGCTGATGTGCTTCGATCTCTCCTTAGCCTGCTGTTGATTTTGATATCCTTTAAATGTCTTTAACTATTTGCAACTGATAATTTTAAATGTTTATTCTAAACTGCTTAGGGGTTGCTGTCTTGTTTTACAGTCAAGCAGCATGTAGATTTTGTTAAAGAAATACCGTATTTTTTGCTCTATAAGACTCACTTTTTCCCTCCTAAAAAGTAAGGGGGGATGTGTGTGCGTCTTATGGAGCGAATGCAGGCTGCGCAGCTATCCCAGAAGCCAGAACAGCAAGAGGGATCGCTGCTTTCACTGCGCAGTGATCCCTCTTGCTGTTCTGGCTTCTGGGATTCAGAATATTTTTTTCTTGTTTTCCTCCTCCAAAAACTAGGTGCATCTTATGGTCCGGTGCATCTTATAGAGCGAAAAATATGGTGAAATGAAAAGCCATTTCACCGCAGATTTCTCCTAAGGAATGCCGTTTTGACTAATATGTACATTTTTGCAAACAGTTCTCCCCATTGCAAAGCGTTTTTGCGTGCAATTTTCCTGAATGCACGCATCTTCGTGCATTTTCCTGTACTATACGCATTTGGTACATGTTGGCTGGTTGGAGAAGCGCTTTGCAAAATTCAGCACGAATTTTGAAGAATGGCTGTGTTTTGTTTGCATATTGGTTCACGAAGTGTGAGTTAGGTAGATTCGCACGGAAGTCCAAACAAAGCCCAACTTCTTCCTCATCCCCTATCCAGGTGTGACAGAAGCCCAGATTCCCATTCTAGGGAAGGAGAAATTTGCAAGGAGCAGCCAGTGCAATGGATTGTGGATGTCCCACCTGCTGCTCTCAGATCCCTGGACCTGCCAAGTGGAATTTCCCATCGGGTCCTTGGCTAACATAACCTGATTCCTAACACTCCCTCATGCCCATGGTGATCTGAAAGTTCCAGGCTGGTCTAGAACCAGTAGCAACTGGTGAGAGGGCATGAGTAGGGCACAGTTCCCCAGTTCCCAGCACAGTTGGCCATTGGTGCTTGCTGAGAGGGAAGGGGCAAAGTGCAGGGCACCCAGTGTGGGGCAATGCGCCCAGTGTGGCACCTTGTGGCAAGAGCATTAGATTGCATCCACCACCAGACATTACACTGGGCCAGATTCCCCACACCTTGCCTCTCCCCTCTCCTTCTCAGTAATTGTTGTTTAGTCATTTAGTCGTGTCCGACTCTTCGTGACCACATGGACCAGAGCACCCCAGGCACCCCTGTCTTCCACTGCCTCCCGCAGTTTGGTCAAACTCATACTGGTAGCTTCGAGAACACTATCCAACCATCTCGTCCTCTGTCGTCCCCTTCTCCTTGTGCCCTCCATCTTTCCCAACATCAGGGTCTTTTCCAGGGAGTCTTCTCTTCCCTCAGTAAAGTAAAGATAAAAAGTAAAGGACCCCTGGACGGTTAAGTCCAGTCAAAGGCGGCTATGGGGTTGGGGTGCTCATCTCACTTCAGGCCGAGGGAGCCAACATTTGTCCGCAGACAGCTTTCTGGGTCATGTGGCTTTCATGACTAAACCGCTTCTGGTGCAACAGGACACCGTGATGGAAATCAGACCGCACGGAAACATTGTTTACCTCCCCGCCACAGTGGGAAGGATATGCTCAGATGCAGGATTTGAACTGCCAACCATCTGATCAGCAAGCCCAAGAGGCTCAGTGGTTTAGACCACAGCACCACCCGCGTCCCTCTCAGTAAGCAGCAGCGACTCACTGTATTGGAGAGCCGGGAAAGCAATGGTGCTTCGCCTGCACCTCCTCACAGGCTGCTACTGCCTAGAGCTCATTCTGGGATGGGGAAGAAAGGATATGCTCAGATGCAGGAGAAGATTAGACCAGTGGGGGGGGTCTAGGGGAGCCCTGAGCATAGTGTCCCCTGGTGGGGACCTTCCTCCATTAGTGGGCCCCAATGGGCTTACCTGGCCACTCTGGGTGATGCTGGCAGCTGGGTCTAGCCACCCTTTCCATTTCTCACAATGCCCCAAAGCAACACTAGGTCGGAGTCATTGCAGTAAAGTAAAAAGATGGACAGAACCAGCTGCCTGGTGCTGCAGGGAACACTGAGACTGAAACGAAATCTAAGGACGACCCAAGGTGGGCACTCTTTACGAAGGGTCCTGTCAGGGTGCTGGGCACCTGAGACTGCCCAAGTTTGGATTTGATTTGATATCCCGCTTTATCACAAGGGACGCGGGTGGCGCTGTGGGTAAAACCTCAGTGCCTAGGGCTTGCCGATCGTATGGTCGGCGGTTCGAATCCCCACGGCGGGGTGAGCTCCCGTCTTTCGGTCCCAGCTCCTGCTCACCTAGCAGTTCAAAAGCACCCTTAAGTGGAAGTAGATAATAATAATAATAATAATAATAATAATAATAATAATAATAATAATTTATTATTTATACCCCGCCCATCTGGCTGGGCCTCCCCAGCCACTCTGGGCGGCTTCCATAAAAACCAAAAATATCACACGTTAAATAGGTACCGCTTTATAGCAGGAAGGTAAATGGCGTTTCCGGGTGCTGCGCTGGTGCTGGCTCGCCAGAGCAGCTTCGTCACGCTGGCCACGTGACCCGGAAGTGTCTGCGGACAGCGCTGGCCCCCAGCCTCTTAAGTGAGATGGGCGCACAACCCTAGAGTCGGACACGACTGGCCCGTACGGGCAGGGGTACCTTTACCATTACCTTTATCACTACCTGAAGGAGTCTCAAAGCGGCTAACATTCTCCTTTCCCTTCCTCCCCCACAACAAACACTCTGTGAGGTGAGTGGGGCTGAGAGACTTCAAAGAAGTATGACTAGCCCAAGGTCACCCAGCAGCTGCATGTGGAGGAGCGGAGACGCGAACCCAGTTCACCAGATTACGAGTCTACTGCTCTTAACCACAACACCACACTGGCTCCCGGCGAAAATTGTCAGACGCTAGGCATCTTCCTCTCTAAGCAACCCCAGAGGGAGCTACTGCTGCCTCTACTGTGTTGCATATTGAATGGGGGTTCATTCTTTTTGGAAATGGGGTGGTAAGTGGGGGCCTTCCTGGTGGGCTTTGGTTCCCAGGCAGCTTCCCGAGCTGCCAATGTGTTAAGAGCAATCCTTGAGAGAGAAAGCGAATACGAGATTTACCCGCCAATTTCCTGGTCAAATGAGCCCGTCTTCCTCCTGCTGGTTGTCTTAGCTTCCCCTTTAAGAGATTGGGAAGGTTGTCAAGAGGATGTGGAGGTCAGGGCCGCTCTGGCATTAGGAACCAGGCCTGAGACAGCTGCAGGGAAAGGGGATGGTGCACTTCTAAATGTCCTGTGCGCTCTACATATTGTGAAAAAAGCTGTTGCATTCATCAATGTCAGGCACAGAGTTTGAATAAATTTGAATGCACTCAAGCGTGCTCCCTGCAGCTTTCTATAATATCACTTTCCAGTTTGAATATTTCACTTACTTTTTTTTCAAATTTCTTTTTATCCACCTTTTCATCTCCTTTCTCTCTCCCTCCCTCCTCGCTCCCCACCATTTTCCCAGGACGCAGAACGGGGCCTGCAGATGCATTTGCCTCTCAGCGATGCCCATGTGTGCCAGCCAGATTGTGCTGCCGGGGTCTGTGCACAGCGGACTTCTTCCTACCAGGCTGCGGGGAATTAATGCCGCAGGAGATGAAGGCACTACCTGGCTCACAGAAAGCAAGGGGCAATGGGCCACCTTCACACAAGAGGCTTTAACCTTTCGCTGGCTTGTGCAGTGCTGCGAATGTAGAACTGTAGAATGTGGCCCCCATCTCTCTTCTGCGTGTTCTCCCTCACTGGGAACAGTCATACGTGGCATAGAAACATGAGAAACTCGCATGTCATGCAAGATAACTAAAGCATTCTGGGAAATGATCTACAATGAGTTGAAAAAAATGTTTAAAATAACATTGGGGGGGACAGAGACTTTTTCGTTAGGAATTGTAGGTACAGTGGTACCTCGGGTTACATACGCTTCAGGTTACATACGCTTCAGGTTACAGACTCCATTAACCCAGAAATATTACCTCAGGTTAAGAACTCTGCTTCAGGATGAGAACAGAAATCGTGCTCTGGCGGTGCGGCAGCAGCGGGAGGCCCCATTAGCTAAAGTGGTGCTTCAGGTTAAGAACAGTTTCAGGTTAAGAAGGGACCTCGAGAACGAATTAAGTACTTAACCCGAGGTACCACTGTACAGAGATTCCGAGGGAGCAGAGATGACTATTCATGTATGCAACAACAGCAGAGAGGATACTACTGGCCCAGAGATGTAAAGAAGACAAAGTTCCAGGCAGAGAGGAATGGCTGGTGAAGATGATGGACTATGCCGAAATGGCGAACCTGACTGGGAAAATTAGAACCCAGGAAGAGAAGAACTTTAAGAAGGAATGGCGGAATTTCATAATGTACTTAAGAGAACACTGCAAACAACTAAAAACCTTCGCAGGATTTGAGTAATGCTTGTGATGTACAAAAAGCTATGGGAAAACGGATTACTATTCTTTTAACAAATTAGAGAAAATAAGATAAGCAGATGAAAAGAAAGATTGATAATGGTAACCTTGGAAGGGCAGGGGGGAGGGGAATCAAGGGATTCAGAGAAGCCTAAGTGAGAAGGTGAATGATATGATTGAAATTAAATTTGTTATGTACAACTTAATAAAAATATAGTTTTTTTAAAAAGAGAGGAACTCACATATCACATTTTAATCCTATTTGTGAAAACGGTCTTCGCCATGAGCTGCCCATTCCACTCGGTCGGGTCACTCTGATTTCCCATCCATCAGAAGTACTCCCTTGAAATCCCCCACAAATAAGTGCAAATTATGCCACTGCCATGTATTTAGAACAACTATCTAATTCGTGACACACGTTGATGCATTCAGGCACATGGCCTTATTTTATGCCAGCAAGTTTTGATCTCCAGCTGATCACGAACACCCCATGGCCTGAACTTTGGGCATTGCATAGCAATGGCCCCAGCTGAAAGTTGCATGGCTAGGGGGGAGTGGCACATGGATTTTGTGTGTAGGGAAACATTTGTGCAGACCAAAGCCACAAGAAAGCAAGGGTCACTAAGAGGCGTAGCTACTTAGCAAGCCACAGGACTCCAAAGGGATGTAAGACAGCATCGTTTTCCCTTTCATTCTGCGCTCATCACATGCAACACTTCCACCGCAGTTCAACTTCTACTGAAAACTACCGTCTTTTGCCGTGTATAAGATGAGATTTTTTTATTTAAAAAGAATACTAAAAATTGGGGACTGGGGACTGGGAGCGGCCACCGAGACCATATAACATCAGTCTTGAAAGACCTACACTGGCTCCCAGTACATTTCCGAGCCCAGTTCAAAGTGTTGGTGCTGACCTTTAAAGCCCTAAACGGCCTCGGCCCAGTATACCTGAAGGAGCACCCCCAACGTTCAGCCCAAACAATGAGGTCCAGCTCCGAGGGCCTTCTGGCGGTTCCCTCACTGCGAGAAGCCAAGTTACAGGGAACCAGGCAGAGGGCCTTCTTGGTAGTGGCGCCCTCCCTGTGGAACGCCCTCCCACCAGATGTCAAAGAGAAAAATAACTACCAAACTTTTAGAAGACATCTGAAGGCAGCCCTGTTCAGGGAAGCTTTTAATGTTTAATAGGTTATTGTATTTTAGTGTTTTGTTGGAAGCCGCCCAGAGTGGCTGGGGAAACCCAGCCAGATGGGTGGGGTATAAATTATACTACTGGAGAGAGAAGGGACGCGGGTGGCGCTGCGGGTTAAACCATAGAGCTTAGGACTTGCTGATCAGAAGGTCGGTGGTTCAAATCCCTGCGACAGGGTGAGCTCCCGTTGCTCGGCCCCTGCTCCTGCCAACCTAGCAGTTTGAAAGCACGTCAAAGTGCAAGTAGATAAATAGGTACCACTCTGGCAGGAAGGTAAACGGCGTTTCCGTGTGCTGCTCTGGTTCGCCAAAAGTGGCTTAGTCATGCTGGCCACATGACCCGGAAGCTGTACGCCGGCTCCCTCGGCCAATAAAGTGAGATGAGCGCTGCAATCCCAGTGTCGGCCACGACTGGACCTAATGGTCAGGGGTCCCTTTACCTTTACCGGAGAGAGAGTTGAACTGGATTTAGCAGATGATAGGGGGAAGTAATTGTTTTTAACCACAACTTCAGATTGACAGACAACAAAAACAACAAAAGCCACCCTGGTACTATTCTGGCTGAGTGGGACATATCAGACGCCCATATGATGTTCCTGGAATTTTGTTTCGCAGTGTGTATTAACAGAATGTATGGGAAAGGGATCAGAGAGTGGTAAGATGTCACGGAGAAGTAATAGATGCTGTAGCTTGGACTGAACATTTCTTTCTCTCCCTGATTGTGAAAACTCTCCGATGGTGTGCATCTCTCCCTTGCTTTCCCTCTCTCTGTTTTTGATTTATATCCCATTACTTTGCCTGTTTGTGCCTTGCAGACATGAATTTTCCCCCTGACATCCTCTACACCACTGCCGCCACATCAAAACGTTTGATAAAATAATAGCGGCGAGGAGGTTTGTATGGCTGTCTTTATATTTTCAGGGGATATAGACATCAATTAAAAACACTTCACAAGATCTGATCCATCGTTATTAACAGCATTAATACTGCCACACCCCTCATATTAAGTGCTGTTCGCTGGGCAATGCAAGAATTGTTGGTCTCGCTGTCCACGTGAGGCTCGTATAGAAGCTACCAAAGGAACATGATTAAAAGGAAAAAGGGGTGTATGGGAAAAACATAGGGGGGCCATGTAGGTGACGCTTGTTCACTCCGCAACAAATAAGTTTATACCGGAAGCCTCTGAGGCAAGAAAATGACTATGATCACAACATTTACAACTGGGGAACCAGTTTCATAGCGTACACATGGGGTTAGCTGAGCTGCCTTCGAGTTTCATAGCCTCATTTTAGCAACAGCTGAAAAAAGAAACATCCCATACATTCAATGTCTCGTGAACGTTACAAAATTCAGATCAGGGCTTTCGAAATGCAGGGGGGGGAGGGAGTGACTCCATATTGAACAAAATCTGATGTTAAAGAATCTTGGTGCACTTCCCAAATTTAACACACCCGCATTCTTCACGGGCAACATTCTAATTATTTTTTCTAAAATGTTTCCAAGTATCTCGAATTCGGAAATCCAAACGTTCCAGGTGTGAATTTTGGCTTTGAGAAGCAAACATTACAAAGCACAAATTTTGCATTGGACTGAAAACGCCTGCCCTCATCCTAAATTTATTTCAGCTCCGATGCACAGCTAGGTTGATCTGAATGTGGCTGCTCTGTGCAAATGTTCAGAACTGCAGTCAAGTTACTCTTACAGCTCAAACTGGTATCTTTGTTTGTGTTCACAGTCTGTTCTCATGGTACAATTGTACATGTGTAGAGCCTGTTCTCGTGTTCCGTCCACAACATCAAGCATGGGTCTAATGAATTCATATTGGTGGGGAGGCAGCAGTCATGATGTGTTTTCCTGGAGCATGAGAAGAGGACTATAGACTCTCCCACTCCAAACCTGAAGAAGCCTCAACATTTGTGTGCTGCACAAGCTGTATATAACTGTGTGGAAGCTGCACTGTGGTGTGGACAGTCATATGTTGAATCTGCCTGGAAGATAAAGGGACACCTGACCATTAGGTCCAGTCGTGAACGACTCTGGGGTTGCGGCGCTCATCTCGCTTTACTGGCCGAGGGAGCCGGCATACAGCTTCCGGGTCATGTGGCCAGCATGACTAAGCCACTTCTGGTGAACCAGAGCAGTGCACAGAAATGCCGTTTACCTTCCCGCTGGAGCGGTTCCTATTTATCTACTTGCACTTTGATGTGCTTTAGAACTGCTAGGTTGGCAGGAGCAGGGACCGAGCAACGGGAGCTCACCCTGTCGTGGGGATTCAAACCGCCGACCTTCTGATGGCAAATCCTAGGCTCTGTGGTTTAACCCACAGCGCCACCTGTGTCCCTGTGCCTGGAAGATAGCCTGGTTCGTATACTCCCATATATGCTGATGATAGAAAGCACACACACCCATATATTCTCTGCCATGGCATCCAAGCTTCTGCCTTGGCAGGTGGTAAGTTCTTGGCCTTAGGCTAATCTACCTCCTTTACCATTTCGCCATATGTCCTCTTTTTCCAGTACATGTCCTCTTTTTCATGGGTGCGTAAAATGAGAGTCTTCATAGTGATCCATAGTTTAAACCAGAAGTCAGCAAAAGTGTCCTCTTTTTTGCTCTTCAAAATATGGCAACCCTAAAATGCTGAGCTCCAATTCTGCCCTTTCCTTCTTGCCTAAAACCTTTCTCACACAGTGCTAGGGATATTTTTCATGATACCTTTCTAAACAACAAATTCCGAAAATCAAAGCGAGCTTTACAGAGGTTCAGACATTACATCAAATCAGAGCAAGAGTCCAGTTAGTTATTACAGACAAGATAATTCGGAAGATTTCAGTGGCAATAAGAAACAAGAATCTCCTTCTAGAGCAAATTAGATACTACAAACAAGCAGAACTCGTTTTATTCACAATTTGAGTTCAGTGTGTAAAATTCTCCTCTACTTCTTCCCACTGTCTTCCTGGCTCGAGCTCCCACAGCCTTTAGAGTGCCCTCACTTTCCAAACAAAAAATTTGCCTGGCAATGCTGAACCTGCCCTTTGCTGAAGACGATTGATGGTTTGTGATGAAGTCGTGTCTTTGGTGAGCATAGATGAACAGCTATTAGTTAAGACACACCCACAAGCTTAAGAAACACAGTTTGAGGTGCTGAAATATAGCCAGTGAGGGAGAGAGAAATCTGGGTTTAGCAATGGGCTGGAATAAGGGATTCCAAGCATATCCTGTTTTATTATTTACTGTTTATTAAATGTATATACTGCCATTCAGCTGAAGAGCTCAGGGCAGTTTAAAGTAAAAAACCACAAAATTCGAAGAAGAAGAGGAAGAGGAAGAGGAAGAGGAAGAGGAAGAGGAAGAGGAAGAAGAAGAAGAAGAAGAAGAAGAAGAAGAAGAAGAAGAAGGGAAACCAAGCTTTATGAAGAATGGTTAAAGGAGCTGGGTATGTTTGCCTGGAAAAGAGAAGACTGAGAGGAGATATGATAGCCATCTTCAAATATCCAAAGGGCTGTCACGTGGAAGATGGAGCAAGCTTGTTTTCTCCTGTTCCAGAGGGTAGGACTGG
This sequence comes from Podarcis filfolensis, assembly GCF_964270895.1. NCBI lineage: Eukaryota > Metazoa > Chordata > Lepidosauria > Squamata > Lacertidae > Podarcis > Podarcis filfolensis. The sequence continues at coordinate 86,830,726 of NC_139608.1, forward strand.
AACCAATGGCTTCAAGTTACAAGAAAGGATATTCCCACTAAACATCAGTAAGACATTAAGAGCTGCTGGACAGTGGAACAGTCTCTCTCATGAGGTTGTAGACTTTCCTTCCTTGCAGGTTTTTAAGCAGAGATTGGATGGCCATCCATCATGGATGATTTAGCTGAGATTCCTGCATTGCAGGGGGTTGGACTAGATGACAGTTGAGTTCCCTTCCAATTCTATGATTCGAAGGAGGAGGAGGAGGAGGAGGAGGAGGAGGAGGAGGAGGAGGAGACAGCTTGTACAATCTGCCTGAGTGCTTGGCCAAGTCTATGATGCTGATATTTTCCAGTAAACAAATATCACCAAAATGCCCAGTGGGGCAGCCATCTCTTTGTCCCCAAGCAGGGCTCTGAGAATAATTCTGCAGCATAACATAGCATTGCTGCCTTGGGACGTGGTGTCTCCAGTTATAAAGGGAATGTCAATGGGCTTCTGAGGGTAGATGAGTCACTGTCTGAAGGCTCCTTTCAGTTTGAGATCAACTATCACGTATTGTATGTATATTATATCTACACGACATATCGTAAATATCATATTGGACGGGCCTCTTCATCACTCTTGTTTCTTGCCATCATCCCCCAACGACTAGGCAAACCTGGCTGTCCATGGGCTTTGCTGCCACAGAATGTACAACCCCCCCTCTGCCGTTGCTCAAAATCACCTCTCTAAAGGAAATGAAATGCATGAGATTTAAGAATATGACTTTCTCAGTAATAGCTCCGAGGCTCTGGAATTCTCTTCCTGTCCCGATACGCCAGAGTTTATATTTGCTGAGGTTTATAAATCTGTACATTTCGGCTTTCTGGGATGGTGACTCTGAGATTTTGGTGGAAAGACTGTTTTCCATAATTCGTGGTTCTTGCTGTGCTTATGTGGTTGTGAAGTACATGGTTGCTTAAATTCAGTTGTGCTGGTGCATTTTTCTTTGAATTTCCAGGGTGTGGAGCCATGTCAGTCTGATGCAAAACAATAAGAACAAGAGGGGCAGAAGCCAACCATAGAGATTCTTGTGGTATCTTAAAAGCTAGCAAATTTATTAAGGCACAAGCTTTCATGGGTTGCCATCTACTTCATCGCATGCATGAAATGTTAACTGAGATGTGTAGGATATGAAACACAAGAGCAGTCAAGTACAACATTCCTAGAGTGAACATGTTTACACATGGGGAGGGATGTTTGTCCAGTCAGCAGGTAAACTTCCTGTTTCCTTCTGGGATGGGGCAGACTTCCTCTGCATGTGACTGGAGGTGGGTGTGGCCTCACCTGTGCAGGTAATGACAAAAGCACAGGGCAGGGCAGCCATCTCTCTCTCTCTTTCACCACATGCATCGAAGAAACAACAGCTACTGAGCCAAAGATGCCCTCTTGGCTTCCAGCCAAGAGAGGACAAAGGGACTGTCTTCTTATGAGATAGATTCCAAGTGTATGTTACTTCTGGGATCTGATTGTGAACAGAATGTGAGTAAACTCTTTTTATACTTTTGTAAAAGACTGTGTCGTCTCTTATATTTTATGAGGGAATAAGGAGAAAATACCAGAACAGTTATTATAGAGGCTTTAGCGAGCCTGAGCAAACGCATCTGTTGCAAAGTTTAAAATAAGGGGAATGTTACTCTGCTGAAATTGTGGAACTTGTTAACACAAGTTGGATAAGGATATAATCAGACAATATATCTGTTCCTGCATCCCTGAACATTCCCACAAGATGTGTGTGTTTGCTGGCAGGGGAGAGAGAAGTTCATAAACAGTGGGGTTAGCGGGAACTGAAATTCAGAAAAATACGCATATTTTTATAGTCAAAATGCAGTGGCAATTGCATGAAAAGTAAGCTAAAAGAGAATTACGTAAGAGCCGAGCAGTATCTATCGCCTCCAACTCGCTAGATTGCTCTCTTACCACAGCCCAGTATACCTGACGGAGGGTCTCCACCCCATCATTTTGCCAGGACGCTGAGGTCTAGCTCTGAGGGCTTTCTGGTGGTTCCCTCACTGTGAGAGCTGAAGCTACAGGGAACCGGCACAGGGCCTTCTCGGTAGTGGCACCCGCCCTGTGGAATGCCCTCCCATCAGATGTCAAGGAAATAAACAACTATCTGACTTTTAGAAAACATCTGAAGGCAGCTCTGTTTAGTGAAGTTTTTAATGTATGATGATTTATTGTGTTTTTAATATACTGTTGGGAACCCTCCAGAGTGGTTGGGGAGGCCTGGCCGGATGGGCGGGGTATAAGTAATAAATTATTATTATATTATTATTTAAAAAACACCCAATCACACCCACTTTTTAAATCGCCAGTAGAATCGCTCCCTCACTGTAGCCCAAACCCTGGGCAAAAAAAGAAGCACCTGTACCACCATGATCCCTTTTGACCTCCCTGTCAGGATTCCCCACCACCTGTGACAGGCCTCCCCTCCAAAAAGCAACGTCCACCTTGGAAGAGTCTGCCAAAACATCTGGATATAGCCAAGTCCCTCAAAGGGATGAGGTTTGCTTCTTGACTCAGTGCCAGTTCCTGGCTCCCTAACTCAGCTCCAAGCACCCCAAAAGGTCAGCTGTGCCCACGCCTCCCCTGGCACTGATTTTCCTGCTCTCGCTCCTGCCTGCTGTCTAATATTTAGTGGTAATAAATCAGGAATTCCATGCAGCACACATTCATCGAAAAGCCACTTGTCTTCGGCGGCACAGAAATCAAGAAATTCATTTTCTTGGAGGGTGGGCGTGTTTCAGTCTGAAACTCCTCGTTCGGATGTTGGGCTCTCTTTCCTCAGATTCCCCCCTTCTTTAAATGGAGCCCGTCTCCCCCAAAATATTTCTCCTATATGTTCGAAGCAAAACATGAACCATTGCTTTCCCCCCTTCTCCACAGCTGCAGTTTCATTCAGGTTTGAGGGGGAAGTTGGTAAATTTGGTCTGTGTCCCACTTACGCACTCTGGTTTTTAAGCACTAAGGTGGCTTTTTGTTGTTGTTGTCATTGTTGTCGTCGTTGTTGCCTGGGGGAGTTTTGAGGGAGTGTGTGTCTCTCAGGCACATGGCAGCCCTGACTGGGTAACGGTGCAGAACATAAAGTGTTGTCTATTAGGTAGAGAGACTGGTTAATACAAAGAGTTGTTGGTAATAACAATGTCCTTTCAGCGTTGACAGAGATAAAGCACCTGCGTGTGGTGTCTACCACTGCGTGCAGCGACTGATGGTCTGAGGGAAGCATTGGAGAGCATTTGAATTTCACATCCAGGGAGAGTCGGCCTATCATTAAAAAACCCTAATTTCAGTGTCAGGTGGAGTTCCAGGTAATCGATCATGGTGTCAGCAGACACAGCCTCTTCCTAGCTGCCTCTCCTCCAAGTCAGCCTTGGGGTTTCCAATTAAACTTATGGCACAGATCTGGAAGGAGGTAGAAGGGAAGCCGTCCGGAGAGATGTGGAGCTGGAAACATTCCGCACCGGGACTGGGAAGGTGGAAAGGCAGGTAGGCAAGCGACACAGGTATGGGCCGCACAAGGTGTTATGAAAACCCACAACCCGGTACAAAGAAAAGTACAGTGGTACCTCGGGTTACATACGCTTCAGGTTTCAGACTCCGCTAACCCAGAAATAGTGCTTCAGGTTAAGAACTTTGCTTCAGGATGAGAACAGAAATCGTGCTCCGGCGGCACAGCAGCAGCGGGAGGCCCCATTAGCTAACGTGGTGCTTCAGGTTAAGAACAGTTTCAGGTTAAGTACAGACCTCCGGAATGAATTAAGTACTTAACCCGAGGTACCACTGTGCAGCGAAAGGAAGCGGCATTTGATAGGTGGAAGCGAACGATTCTTGTGCCCCAATTTTGCCATCCACCACCACACCCCAATAATCTTCTTGTGTATGGTTTGGCTCATATGACGCTTGAAGCAGACTGCCACAGAATTCATTGGGATTACTCAAGAGGAGGGTTAAAACGCATCTGGCAATTTCAGCGTCTTGTTTTTCCAACCTTCCGTATAGTTCATTTCCAAGTCAGTTTGCGATTTGTTAGTTTGCTTACAAAAACGTTCTCACAAAAAAACAACAGCAGCATTGCGGGACCCGTTTCTTATAATATACACATATTTCAGTGGCGGATTTATGTATAAGCTAAACAAGCTACAGCTTAGGGCTCCACTCTCTTGGGGCCCCAAAAAAAAATTAAAGGAAAAAACCTGAATGTACATTTCCAAAATATAAGATAAAAACAAATAAAATAAAACCTACATACAGCAACAGTGTTTTGTGTTGTGTAGGCTCCTGTGATGTAAATAATGGGCCCCACCTGCCAGTCTGCTCCCTAAAATATCACTGGTTTCTTCATTTCTATATATAGGGTGCCTACATTCTGCATGGACTGGTTGCATGGCAACCTGTGCAAATGGCTTGAGATACCTATTAGGTCCATAAATTACCATATAGCATATATTCAACACAAAAACCAGCGATAGTTTGTTCTTGACAAAGGACAGCTGGAGATATAAAGGGCCCAATTACCTTCAGTAGCTTAGGGCCTCATCCAACCTAAATCCGGCCCTGACATATTTGTATGCAATTTTCTCTAACATGCACATTTTGCAAGCAATTTCCCCTAATATAATTTTATATGTTATATTCGCTAATGCATGCATCTTTATACAAATTTATGTACGCATTATTTGTGTGGAGAACTGCATCACAAAATCCAGGGAAGTGTGAATTTCTTGGGATTGTAGGGATACTGTTTTGGAAAATGTGGAAAATCAGTTTGGTTCACAATCTTAGAATCTGAACTGACCACATCCCCACCCCTATTCCTTCTCAGTCCCTACATCGTACCTAATCAGGTATCTCAGAGTTTTTTTCTTGAAATCAGGGGGAATATAGCAAATTCCCATAAGTCCATTGACAGAAGGAACGTTGCAATTGTCTGATGCTTTTAGCTAGACTCCTACACCCATTTCCTTGGAGGCAAGTCTTCCTGAAATCAATGGGATGCCCATCTCAGTAGACGCAGCCCCCAAGTATCTGACAGACCATCTCCTTCCTTAGAGACCCATGGGGGTGCTAAGATCAGCAAAGGGTGCCCTCTTGGTGGTCCTGTGTTACGGACAGCTGAGCTAGAGCAGAGCCTTGTGGTGCAGTGCCTCAGAATTCCACCAGAGGGCTGGAGACTCTCTGTGATTGGCTACCAAGACAGCTAGTCAGAGGGGGTGGAGCCAGCACTTTGGAAGGGGATATAAAAGGAGCCATTTCTGAGAGAGCGTTCAGGTGGTTTTGGGAGGGAGAGCTGGTGAGTTGGTTCTGGTCTGCGTGTGTAACATCCACTCTGAGGAAGATATCTGGAGCTAGAGAAAGGAGTCTCTGAGCTTAGATAGAAAGGCAGTGTGGGAGGCCGAGTTTGAGGGTAGGACTCAAACCAACGCCTTCAAGCTACAGGAAAGGAGATTCCAACTAAATATCCTCATCCACTTGGAGTGTGCTTCTCTTTTAGGGAAAACTTTGTGCAGGCAGAAATGGGTATAATTTGCTACAAAACATGAGCCTTACAAAAAAAATTGACATCATCAAGTTGCTTAGCAAGCAATTCATGAATTGCTGCATTTTAGTCTGTTTCCTAATCTTAATTCTGAATTAATAAACCCTTATTTGCAGGGTTTTCTGAACTGTGTTTTCTCGAGTTCTCTTTAATTCAAGAAGATAGCTCCTCACACCTCCCCAAGTGTAACTAAAACAAGCAAAAGACAGGTGTCTCAGCTTTGGAAGACTATTTCAAGGCAAGCTAAACCAAAGGTGGGGGGGGGAGAAGAGGAAGACGGTGTAGATCCAGAGCAGATTTATGGTTGAGAGGAGCCCAAAGAGAGCCCAAAGACCATGAAATTTAGGCTGTTGCCCTGTTGCCCGCAGCAATATCAATCAACAAAAGTGTGAGTTTTTTGGGGAGGGGCAGGAAAACAACTGCCCACACAGCTTCTCAAGTTGCACTGATTAGGAAGGAACGGGTGAGGGGTTAACATGTCTCCACATCAGTCAGGAGGTGGCCCAAATGCAATTGTTCCTTGACTGACAACAGTCTGCATCTGTGAAGACTACCCAGCTGACGGCTTTTGATCTGCTTCTGCCTCCAGATATTGCGTGGACAGTCAAACGTAGGACGCGATGGCCACAAACTCCACCTGTATTTCAACTTTTGGTGTGCCACTTTGAAAGCCTTTATGGAAAAAAAGTGACATAAAATGGAAGTTCATTTCTTTAAACATTTAAAACTTGCGCATTCATCGAGTGTATCAAGGCAGCTGACGGCATATGGAATTTAATAAAAACCAACCTACAAAACGTCACTGGAAAAACATCAACAAAACATCAGTAGATGCCGGCTGGTTAGAATGATAAATTCATATTGTGAAGGTCTGTCTGTATGATACACTCTTCAGAAGGCGTCTGAAAAGAAGGCAGGGGTGGTTTCTGTTGAACTTCTATTTGCAAGGAGTTCCACAGGGCAGAGCCTTTCATGCTAAAAGCCTCGGTCTCTAGTGAAGGCCAGCTGAACTCAAGGGGTGTGGGGAACCAGTGGTATAAGGAACCAGGTCCTTGAGGTACTTTGGACCAAAGTTGTTTATGTCTCTGTGAATTAATTGAATTTCACATTATTGCCAAGACCAGCATAAACAGTCCAAGCTAATGCAGTTCCCTGAGATCAGCAAAGCAGTTGTCTCTGTTGTTTCCAGTTGTTTCCAGTTGTCTCTGATGACAGCTACTGCCTTCTTCTTCTTCTTCTTCTTCTTCTTCTTCTTCTTCTTCTTCGATCACTCATAGCCGAGTAAGATTGTCTTCCATAAACACGGTTTTAACAATGACTGTAAGTGACTGTGGAGGCCTGTTCTGAATCCACATGTCCTTCCATAGTGGGGGCATTGGTTTCCGGGTGGGAGTTGATCACGGTGTGGATTTGCCAAGCGTGCCTTCCTCCTAGCACGTTTCTCCCTTGCGTCCTGAGTTTGAGTGCCTTCAAAGCCCATGACACCTTTGGTAAAGGCTGTTCTCCAACTGGAGCACTCACAGGCAAGCATTTCCCAGTTGTTGGTGTTTATACTACATTTTTTAAAAAATTTGCCTTCTAGGTAGTGAGTGACTCTGCTGCCCACACATTCTGAGCTGTTCCTGCTCACATGAAGAAGAGAAGAAGAGTTTGGATTTGATATCCTGCTTTATCACTACCCAAAGGACTCTCGAAGTGGCTAACATTCTCCTTTCCCTTCCTCCCCCACAACAAACACTCTGTGAGGTGAGTGGGGCTGAGAGACTTCAGAGAAGTGTGACTAGCCCACGGTCACCCAGCAGCTGCATGTGGAGGAGTGGGGAAGCGAACCCGGTTCACCAGATTACGAGTCCACCGCTCTTAACCACTACACCACACTGAGGAATATCCCAGCCTGTCTTCCCACCCCAAGAGACAAGGTGCTTCGCTTGCCTGAAGGAGTTACTGATGTGCCCCTTTCTCTCCACTCACACCATGGCCCCTTTCTCTCCACTCACACCATGCGGCCATTTCAGTGAGCTGGACCAGTCTCTTTTGGGAGCTCTGAACGTCAAAGGATGTTCCCCCAGCCTGGTGGCTTCATGACCGTTCCAGAAAATAGTGATACTTGGTCCTTCTGTAACTCAAGTTTCCCACCTCAGATGTCAGGCAAGAGAACCAGTGGGGAAAAAGAGATTGCTACTCTGTAGAATGCGAACTGCTCTGGTGATGAGTCAAGGCAATCCAGATGGAATCTCCTTCTTACGGGCAAATAATGGCCTTCACATTGGTTAAGAAGATGCCAGATTCCTATGTGCGCTTATCCTTTGGGCAGTAAAACACCACCACAGTTTCTGGGTCATCTTAACGCTGCCTCAGGACAGTCAGTTTTCTTGCAACTCCTTCAAAACCATACCCTCCAACATTTCTCCAGTGAAAATAGAGATGTCTCATTCCATAAAGATAATTTTACTATTTATACCCCATACATCTGACTGTGTTGCCACAGCCACTCTGGGCAGCTTCCAACATACATAAAAACATACTAAAACATTAAACTTTTTTTTTAAAAAAAAATACTTCCATATACAGGATTGCCTTCAGACGGCTCAGGGGTCGGATAACTCCATACCCTCCAACATTTCTCCAATGAAAATAGGAACATCCTAAGGGAAAGCGGGACATTCTGGGATCAAATCAGAAACTGGGATGGCTTCTCTAAATCAGGGGTGTCCCTGGAAAATAGGGAGACTTGGAGGGTCTGCAAAACTGCAGTGTGTACAGCAAGTTCCCTCCACTAGGGTTGCCATATTTCAAAAAGGTGAAAATCTGGATACAGAAGTTTTTTTCATTTTGCCCAAAGTTGTTGAGCCTTTCATGCAAAATCTCAAGGGAAAAAATAGAGGTTTTGAGCTATTTTTAATGAAATTTACGGAAATCTACACTTTCAACAGGATGTGGGTGGCGCTGTGGGTTAAGCCACAGAGCCTAGGACTTGCCGATCAGAAGGTCGGCGGTTCGAATCCCTGTGACGGGGTGAGCTCCCGTTGCTCGGTCCCTGCTCCTGCCAACCTAGCAGTTCGAAAGCACGTCAAAGTGCAAGTAGATAAATAGCTACTGCTCTGGCGGGAACGTAAACGGCATTTCCATGTGCTGCTCCAGAAGCGGCTTAGTCACGCTGACCACATGACCCAGAAGCTGTATGCTGGCTCCCTCAGCCAATAAAGCGAGATGAGCGCCACAACCCCAGAGTCGGCCACGACTGGACCTAATGGTCAGGGGTCTCTTCACCCTTTACCTTTATACTTTCAACATGGGCAAGTCGTACGTCCGGATTTTCCAGGACATTTCAGCGATGTCCAACCAGATGCTGTTTACGAGGGCTGAATACTGGCTATGTTTGGGAAATTCTGGGCATATGGCAACCCTACCCTCCATGATACTTTATTTCCTTTTCTTAATGCACGTTCAGTGCCTCCAGCATCTGTCTGATATATCTTTCAACTAGACAATGCACGTGGTAAACATAAACTGCAATATCACAAGCACCTCAGACGGTATGTCGTCTTCATTATTCCTATTTTACTGATGGAGAACTGAGGCCGCAACACTTTGCATCTGAGCAAACACAAAGGAAAGGTTGCAGATCTGAATTGCAAATGTCATAACCAGTGGCAGCAGGCTTGAATCGGAGATGATGGCATGGAGAGATATAATAGGAAGGGGAGGGGCCAAGGACACTGCTCACCGCAGCTCCCTTTCCTCTGAATCAGACTTTCTTTGATGTACTTCCTGGAAGATCCTGTTCAAGCAAATGAACCAAGCCTCAAACTGCACATCAAGGCCAAAAACCTACAGGGTCGCTAGTCTGAGAGTGCCAATATTTCCAGCTCAATGTGTCAGTTTCTGATAGAAAACCTATGATTTTTGAACCCATTTGCCTCGCCCAGCAGGCTGCCTCTCTAAATCAGGCACATTTATCACATTTTCATGGGTCGTAAGATGTTGGAATGTGTAGTCAAAAGCAGGTCTCGATATATGTGATCGCTGTGTCCTCCGACCTCGATATGGACTAAGGTGAGATTACAGACCCTCCTAATGTCCCTATTTTCCGGGGACAGTCCCAGATTTACAGAAGCTCTCCTGGTTTATGATTTGATCCCAGAATGTCCCACTTTTCCTTAGGACGTCCCTATTTTCATCAGAGAAATGTTGGAGGGCATGGAGTTATATGACCCCCGAGCCAAGGATATAACCTTTAGAAGACATCTAAACGCAGCCCTGTTCAGTGGAACCTTTACTTACGGACGTAATCAGTTCCGGAGGTCAGTCTGTACGTCGATTCGGGTCGCTGGTAGAAGCACCATTGTGTGCAGGCGCATTTGGCGGCAGTGCGCTTCTGCGCATGTGCAGATGGTGGCAGCCGCTTCTGCACATGTGCGAATGGCAGCAAACCCGGTATTTACTTCCAGGTTTGCCGCGGTCGCAACTTGGGTCGGGCCCAAGTAGAGGCGGTCGTAAGTAGAGGTTCTACTGTATAGGGAAGTTTTTCAGTATTTGATGTTTTATTGTTATTATTTTATATGTTGGAAGCCGCCCAGAGTGACTGGGGCAATTCAGTCAGACATTCGGGGTATAAATAATCTAATTATTGTTATTATTATTATTATGGAATAGAATGTCTCAATTTTCACCAGAGAAATGTTGGAGGGTATGATAGGGTGGGACTTTTCCTCATGAGAAGGCAAAGTGTGTCACCCACCATTTTCAAACATGCTGTTTGGATTGACCTCTCTTAGGGTAGATCTACACACAGAGAAACCGCTGTAAATAAGCCATAAATTAAATTATAACAAAAGGAAAAAAACCGCTATGTAAAATCACTTAGAAAAGTTTTGTGCTCTACAGTGCCATCTTGTGTTGCATGTTTATAACACATTCAAATCCCCCCCTTTTTACTAATGTAGCTGAGTCCTTACATTGATAGGTGCTGCAAGTACAGATAGAAACTTACAGCACAAATACAGATTCAGTGGACAGAGGGCCCTTTCCTTATCTACTGCAAGAGCCAACATCGAAACCCAACACAAAGTCAGGATTGGTTGGTGTTTGCCCTAGACTCAGCTACATTAGTAAAGAAAAAGCGTTTTAAATGCGTTATAACAGTGTGACACCAGATGGCGCTGTAGAGTTCCATCTTTCATCAATGTGATTTCCCATAATGAGGTTAATAATGCGTTTTCCTGAATATATATATTTTTAATGTGTTTAGATCCAGCCCCAGCCAGCTGCAGCTGTTTCCCTATGAGGGACCAGTGTTCACTCAAAAGGTGTTTCACATTATTTCCAATATTACGCCGCAATCCCTTACAGCCAATTTGGCTCTGGCTTGGTTATCATTAGACTCAAATTTAGACAATAACCTTAAATGCAGAGATTTGGTATTCCCCCCCCCCCCCTAGTATCAGCTGGCCACTTCACAATAGGCCAATACTGGAAACAATTGCTGAAATAATATTTGGAATCTGCCTCTACTGGAACGCTTTACTCACCACAGAAGGGCAATTAATGACATTTCAGGAATAGAGACTTTTTACCTTCCTTCCTCTTCCTTTCTAAATGAGACAGAAAATACTTTTATTTTACCCACAACACGAGAATGTATGTGGAGAGGATACTTCAATTGATAAGGCATTATTTTTTAAAAAAATAATTTTTCTTAAGTTTTACATTTTTTATCACAATAACATCAAATCAAATAACCCAAAATGCAATCCTCAAATTCCCCCCTCCCCCCGACTTCCCTCAATTTCTTTTTCTGGTTCTTTTACATATTAACTTCTCCTGCTTGCTTTATTATATCTTAATATTAAATTCTTTATATTAAGTATCTTTATGCTCTTACCGTTTTAACACTCTCTTTATAATTTCTGCATTTGTTTTGTTAATTGCAAGTTACTGTATTTTTCGCCCTATAGGACGTACTTTTTCCCCTCCAAAAATGAAGGGGAAATCTGGGTGCGTCCTATGGGGCGAATGCAGGCTTTCGCTGAAGTTTGGAGAGCGAGAGGGGTCGGTGCGCACCGACCCCTCTTGCTCTCCAGGCTTCAGGAACACATCCGCAGCCTAGGCAGCCCTGCGGGAGTTCCCGCAGGGCTGTCAAGGCTGCGGATAGCAGCCTGCTTCCCGGAGCGTCGGGCGCCCTGAAAGCAGAGCGCCCGGCGCTTCGGTAACACATCCGCAGCCTAGGCAGCCCTGCGGGAGTTCCCCGCAGGGCTCCCCACGCTGCGGATAGCAGCCTGCCGCCCGGAGCGAGGGGCGCCCTGAAGCAGAGCACCTTGCCGCCGGACAGACATCGGCCAGCCCCACAAGCTCGGGGGACAGCAAGGAGGCGCAGCGCCGCCATCCCGCTGTTCCTCGACCTGGTTCGGTTTCCCCAACCTGGTTTTTGGGGGGAAATAAAGGGGGAAAAAATTTCCTTTATTTCCCCCCCAAAAAACTAGGTGCATCCTATGGGACGGACCGTCCTATGGGACGAAAAATACGGTACTCAAATCCTGCTAGTGAGTCCGTTTCTTCGCATTGTTTCTGTAGATACAGCACAAATGGTTCCCAGTCTTTTTTAAAGTCTCTGTTGTCCTTGTCTCTAAGTCTCTAAGGTATCTTCATCATTACAGCATATTCCATCAATTTTTGTTGCCCTTCTTCTTTAGTTGGTAATTCGTCACTTTTCCATCTTGGGGTAGCGATATCCTGGCCGCAGTTGTAGCATACATAAAAAGTTTCTTCTTCTCTTTTGGCTGGTTCCGAATTTTCCCAGTTAATTTCGCCAACTTGGCACAATCCATCAATGTCATCTGCCGCTCCTCTTTTGTTAGCAATTCTTCCTCCTTCCAATGTTGGGCTAATAGTATTCTTGCTGCAGTTGTCGCATATAAAATCAATTTTTTATCACACTTATGAGTACCTACAATACCAAGTAAAAGGGCTTCTGGTTGTTTTTTTACAAGTGGACCATAAAGAAGGCTGATCGCCGAAGAATTGATGCTTTTGAATTATGGTGCTGGAGGAGGCTCTTGAGAGTTCCATGGACTGCAAGAAGATCAAACCGATCCATTCTTAAGCAAATCAGCCCTGAGTGCTCACTGGAAGAGCAGATCCTGAAGCTGACGCTCCAATACTTTGGCCACCTCATGAGAAGAGAAGACTCCCTGGAAAAGACCCTGATGTTGGGAAAGATGGAGGGCACAAGGAGAAGGGGACGACAGAGGACGAGATGGTTGGACAGTGTTCTCGAAGCTACCAGCATGAGTCTGACCAAACTGCGGGAGGCAGTAGAAGACAGGAGGGCCTGGCGTGCTCTGGTCCATGGGGTCACGAAGAGTCGGACACGACTAAACAACTAAACAACAACAACAATATTGATAAGATGGTCTCCTGTCCTCTGGCACAGCAGAGGACATTGCCTCATCTCCAGAGCTGATGTTAATGTCAGCTGCCAATCTGGTCAAGTTCTGTATCATAAAAAGGGGAGGTGGCGCTGGCACTTAAACTGGTAATCATAGGATGCATCAGGGAGGGATAGAATATCCCCAGCAACAAAACTGGACAGCTTCAGACTCGGTGCTGGGAAATGGCACTCTCCTCATAAAAGAAGGGGATAAACATCTGAATTGCCCCCCCCCCCCCGCAAATGATCTGAATTGCAGAAGCCCACCGGTGTGTATGCCACACTGCAATGAAACGGAGCTATTTCAGATTCATTTGATTGATTGTGCACCGTGCATCAGTAATGACTGAACTGGAGCCGATATCTCATGCCACGCACATTTTACGGCAGAAGAACCTGGGAATTGTTATTTATTTGGCTGCATTTTGTTCACGATCCTATGGAATCCAGACTATTTGAGGTGTAAAGGAGCCAAGTCTGTCCTGTGTCCCCCCCCCCCCCAGCACTTATTTTTGCTCTTAGATCTGCTCGTAAAAGCCTAAGTCATCCCAACTTTTTTCTTATTTTCCATATTTTCTGCTGTATAAGACTCACTTTTTCCCTCCTAAAAAGTAAGGGGAAATGTGTGTGCGTCTTATGGAGCGAATGCAGGCTGCGCAGCTATCCCAGAAGCCAGAACAGCAAGAGGGATTGCTGCTTTCACTGTGCAGCGATCCCTCTTGCTGTTCTGGCTTCTGAGATTCAGAATATATTTTTTTCTTGTTTTCTCCTCCAAAAACTAGGTGCGTCTTGTGGTCTGGTGCGTCTTACAGAGTGAAAAATACGGTACATCCTGCCTTTCCTCCAAAAAGCTCAAGGTACTGTGCATTCCTGTTCCTATTTTATCCATACAACAACCCTGTGAGGGAGGCTAAGCTGAGATATAGTAGTATTATGAGTAGCATTTAGCGGCCTTTTACTCTAAGGTCCCAAGGTGGGTTACAACATTAAAACACAATAATAATAATAATAATTTTTTATTTATACCCCGCCCTTCCTGGTTCAGGAAACCAGGCTCAGGGTGGCTAACAACAAATTTAAAACACTTAATTGATGCTACCAAAAAAACCCAGCATAAAATACTGTATAAAGCGTAAATAATAATAAAATCAAAAATCAATTTAGGGGGAAAATCCATCCAATAAACATTAGATGATCCCGAGGGCTAGCTGGCTAAATTAGTCCTATTTGAGCCAGTGAGAGGACCAGGGGAGAATTAGCAGTGGGATCCCAGAGCGGGTAATATTCATTAAAAGGGGAGGGGGAGGGAAGGAAGGGGAACAAAAGATCAGGCCAGGTTCAAATTGAAAGCCAGGCAGAATAGTTCTGACTTACAGGCCCTGCGGAAGGAAGGTAAATCCTGCAGGGCCCTGGTCTCATGAGACAGAGCATTCCACCAGGTCGGAGCCATCACTGAGAAGGCCCTGGCCCTGGTGGAGGATAATCAAACTTCCTTAGGGTCTGGGACCTCTAAACTATGATTATTCATGGACCTTAAGGTCCTCTGCGGGGCATACCGGGAGAGGCAGTCCCGTAAGTACGAGGGCCCTAAGCCACAAAGCGCTTTAAAGGTCAAAACCAGCACCTTAAACCTGACCTGATATTAACAGCGCTTTAAAACAACTTGCCCTAAAAAATATACGCCTCAAGTGTCAAAAGCCAGGGCAAAGAGGTTCTTTTTCAGCATTTGCCAGAAGCTGTATGATGAAAGCGCCAGAGACACCTCTGTGGAAAGGGAATTCTGAAACCTAGGGGCCACCACCAAGAAGCCCGCTCCTAGGGGACTACCACCCTGAGCTGCTGAGGGCAGAGGAACCACTGAGGTTCTCCTCTCCTGACCCCAGCACCTAAGAATGTCTGAAGGGAAGGACATGAAATATCTTGACGGCAATGGCATGGACTCCTTTGCAAACTGTGGAAGGGTTGTAACGCAACTGGATTTCCATATTAATAATCACCTTCCTCACCGTTCTTACCTGCTCTTTTACCGATCAGACCAATAAACCCACCTTCGAGCAAAAAATCATGAAGATTTTGGAGCCGGCCTGAGAAAAGTGGTGTGCTTCTTTCCTAACCCCACTGCTGGTTTTGACCCCGGTACTAAAGCAGCCAAGCTGTGTCCCTGACCTTCTCGGGCTTCCATCAGCTTTTGCTACCAACTCAAAAAAATCCCCGGATCTGCGCCTGATCCGCCGGTCCTGCTTATAAGAATCCACCAAGTTCTACCCCACAGCTCTGCCCAAGGACTTGTGAAGCCGAACATTGGCAATCCTCTCTCCACCACCTTCCCCTCTTCCATTAGCACCAGTGGTGTAGTGGTTAAGAGCAGTAGTCTCGTAATCTGGTGAACTGGGTTCGCTTCCCCGCTCCTCCACATGCAGCTGCTGGGTAGCCTTGGGCTAGTCACACTTCTCTGAAGTCTCTCAGCCCTACTCACCTCACAGAGTGTTTGTTGTGGGGGAGGAAGGGAAAGGAGAATGTTAGCCGCTTTGAGACTCCTTAGGGTAGTGATAAAGCGGGATATCAAATCCAAACTCTTCTTAGCAGTCCCATGAGTCTGTCAGTATTACTGCTGGCCTGTTTGGCACCGTGGGACACTGGTTTCTAAGTTGGCCATGTGGATGGTGGAAGGAAAGAAAGAAGGAAGGGGAGTCACAACAGGCAGTTAATAAATAATAATAATAATAATAATAATAATAATAATAATAATAATAATTTTTATTATTTATACCCAGCCCATCTGCCTGGGTTTCCCCAGCCACTCTGGGCAGCTTCCAACAGAATATTAAAATACAATAGTCTATTAAACAGTCTACTAAACAGGGCTGCCTTCAGATGTCTTCTAAAAGTCTGGTAGTTGTTTTTCTCTTTGACATCTGGTGGGATGGCGTTCCACAGGGTGGGTGCCACTACCGAGAAGGCCCTCTGCCTGGTTCCCTGTAACTTGGCTTCTCGCAGCGAGGGAACCGCCAGAAGGCCCTCGGCGCTGGACCTCAGTGTCCGGGCAGAACGATGGGGGTGGAGATGCTCCTTCAGGTATACTGGGCTGAGGCAAAGTATACCTTTGTGTAAAGGAGATCTTTGCAACGGTCCTCTGCAAAGGCACTATGCTTCCACCACCATACTGCCTCCTCAGGGCTGCTTCTGACAGTGAGCCGAGTGCACGAGCCTCTGCCCCAGCTTCTTCCTGGAAATTCCACCCCTGAGTGGTCCATTTAGCTCCGACGTTTGTCCGGCTAAGCGAGATCTGAGAAGGAAGCCGCTGTCCGCTTTCTGAGCTGGGATGCTGCCTGTTTGGCCGTCTGTGTGTGTGTGTAGCTCGTGGTCAGAACTGGTGGAGGGGAGGCACCTGCCGGCCGGCCTTCCGCACCCTGTGCCCCCCTCCCCACGGCCCCTTAGCACCGAGCAGAGCCTGCTGTTGGCTGGAGAGGCTCTGTTCCTGCGTTGCCACATTGTGACAGATGATTGACTCGAAACAATATCTAAGGCGATCAGGATAAAGTACCGACCATTTCAAGGCTCAGCAGAATTCAAATTCTAATTAGACTTCTCACCACATTCCAAATAAAAATTGTTCCCCTGATATCCTTTTTGCCTATCAGGTGTCTCTCCCTGATCGCTGGAACAAAACGCATAAAGAAAGTGATTAAAGCCATAACAAAGGCATAAAATTGAAATTATTGCTGGCATCACATCTGGGAGTAGAAAGTGTCACCACACACATCCCTCCCTGTCCCCTCCCCTCCCCCATTGCACCGGCTGGAGCTCCCCTCCCAAAACACACACAAAGCATTGAAACTCTTGGCCAGAGAACACCTCTGGCTTTCCTCCCATCTTTACCAGTCCGGGTCTCTCTTCCTCTCCCCCATGACCTGAATCACATACGGGGTGGCTGTGTATTTATTAGAAGGGCTTATTTCCCTCTCTCTCTTTTTTAGAGCGATTCCAATTCTGCCAGCGTTGGTTTTTTTACCATCTCTATCATTCCCATCATTTCCTGCATCCCTGCAAAATGCGTCATTGTCATGATTTTATATGGCGGTGACGGAGTCTTACAGATATTTTCCACAACGCCACCAAGCGAATCTGCGGTTGAGGTAGGATGATTCTTCCGGCTGGCAGTCCAGCGTTCTGTTTAATGGCACCCACGGTGCGTATTTCACCTGCAAGCCCGGTCCTACTAAGCTGTTTGTTTCTTCTTAATACACGTCACGCTAACCGTCGCCTGATGATGACATCATAAGGGGGTCATATTATGCCCAGCAACATGGTCACCTGAAGGATGAAGGTACCTCCATCAATTCAGCAAACCCTTTGAATTTGTCTTAGGGCGTCTTCATAAGCAAACGCAATACAAAAAGCAGACACACACACACAAACAAACAGAAAAACGCTAAAGCATTCAAGCCGAAAGCAATATTCACACATATTCAACATTCACTAAAAAGTCCTATTTTGTCATCCAAATTTGAGACATTTGAAGGCAACTTTATCTCACAATCTGAATGCCCTGTAGTGAAAACCTGCACGTCTACTTGAGTTCAGTGACCCTTATTCCCAGGTAAATGTGTACAGGATTGCAGCCTCAGACTCGTTGGCACCTCTCAGTTGTCTGGATTTTGGCAGGCTTTTAGCACTGAACGTTCATAAACATCACATTTCCATTGCATGTCACCTATCAAATGCTGTCAGCTAAAAACATGCCATTACATGTCAGCCATCAAATAACAACTCATATCAAATATTTAAAACGCATCTCATTTGCTGTAAAATATGGATGTAACCTGGTGGCTATTCAGAAAATAGCCAGAGAATATCTGCAAAATATAAAAGTCTTAAGGGATTTTGGTATGGGGGGTGGGATTCATTTCAGACCTACGAAACCTAAACCGTCATATTGCCGACAATAAACCCAGTCGTATGTATCATTTGTATAGTAGATACTGAAGACCTTCACACACAAAATGTGATATTGCACTAGGAAGCAATGCTCATTTCTTTAAGAGCTCCAGGGCTGGGAGCTTTTTTGACTATGTGGGGCTCTGAGCAACATGTACATGTACCACAGACAGAAAAAATGGGGGGGTGGCCATTTTTCAACTTTTGTACCTTTAAACACATGAATTTAGCAGCTATCATTGTTGTCCATCCTTGATACTCACAACAACCCTCTGGGATAGGCTAGGCTGAGCACTTCATGGTCTCTGCAGTCTTAGCTACATATAGATGCTGAATGAAACATTACAGTGAGAAGGTGATTGTTTTTCCTATTCGTGTTTTTCATGTATGTGCTTTTTACGGGACATGAAGAGACTAATGTGGTCTAAAAGGAAGAGTACTCGCCTTAGATACTTTGAGACCATGATGGGCTTCTGTGGTCTTGTCAAGTCACTCACTCGCAGAGAATACAGTGTTCCCCACCTGTGAAATGGGCTCAATAAAACAGTGTTCAAATTATCAGCAGTGGGGCAGAAGGTCCCTGGATGAAAGCAACAGCTCTACCCCCTGGCCCTCCACCCCAGTTTTAACCGAATTATGTGGCCTATAAACAGCACTGCAAAAGAGAAGGGGTCTGGGTCTCTGCGTTCCACACCAAGCACAGATGAAAATAATGCAAGCGTATAATATCTGTTTTCACCGACTGCTCAATGTGCAAAACATAAAGCAGGTGTTTGTGTGTGAGAGGATATGTCCCAACCTGGATGTGTTCAGAGCACCACCCACATTTTCAAAATATATGCAAACATACCCATGCAACATCAATATTTTAAGACTAGTGAGGCTCGTGCAACTCATAGACACACACACACCATTGTTGCATTCGCCTCTAGCTATGTGTCTCAGGGTCCTTCTGCGCTCTGATGTGAGAGGGCATAATGCACATTATTCTCACGGGGCTGGTCCCATTTCCCAGTGAAGACTTGCATACACGTTCCATTATTCCCCCAGACAAATGTGATATTCTGTGTTAGCTGTCCCTTGTTCCACTGAGGCTGCACTCCTGTGCGCTCTGACCTGGAAGGAAGCCCCCGTGAACTCCGTGGGACTTGCTTCTGAGTAGGGATTGATTGATTGATTGATTTTAATATTGATATCCCACTCTTAATCCAAAATATCAGGACAGGGGACAGAATATCTTCAAGAAACAACCATAAACACCAGGCATAGGATTGCATTGTAAATTCTTGCCTGCCTCTAGTGAAGTGAATTCTAGACAGAGAGAAGTTAGAGGTAAGGACTAGAGACAACAACCAACGTCTATATCAGGGGTAGGCAAACTAAGGCCCCAGGGGCAGGATCCGGCCCAATCGCCTTCTAAATCCGGCCCGCGGACGGTCCGGGAATCAGCGTGTTTTTACATGAGTAGAATGTGCCCTTTTATTTAAAATGCATCTCTGGGTTATTTGTGGGGCATAGGAATTCGTTCATATATTTTTTTCCAAAATATAGTCCGGCCCCCCACAAGGTCTGAGGGTCAGTGGACCGGCCCCCTGCTGAAAAGGTTTGCTGACCCCTGGTCTATATACAAGAACATGTGTAATGGCACTGACTCCTGGATCTAGACTCCTCACAGGGTACCCGGTTCCTTACAGGGTATCCAGGGCTGAGAAACATTCATACTTCCTTCATAGACCAAACTTGGCATCTTCCTACAGAGATTCTGCACATACAGAAATAAAACTAATGTGTGAACAGGGTAGTCCTGGCTTTCCTGGGCTCAAGCAAGTTCCACTGGGCATAGCACTCGGGCATATCAGAATGCCTTTCTTGCCCTTTCTCCCTTACATCAGTGCCCTGAATCGATATTTCACCTCACCAGTGGCCTAGCCAGCCCTTTTAGCTAGCTGAGGGGGCACCTCCAGAAGAGAGTTAGAAAAAGAAAGGAGAGGGAGGGAAGGGGAAGGAGGGAGGGAGGGAGAAAGAGAGAGAGAGAGAGAGACTGAGACTAAAGCGATATAAAATTAAAAGGTAAAAAGCAGGAACGCAAATGGGAGCACTCTTTCAGCTTTCACATTATTAATGACTCTTCAAAAAATCGGCGAGTTTTCCAATCTTCTCCGAGAAGCGCTTGAAGGAGCTCACAGATGAAACTGACCTTCAAAATGTTCTTTGGTCTTTAGTTAAGAAATTCGCTCGCCATTATGGCATCATTAGGGAAACAAGGATAAAATTACTCCATGGTTAATGACCTATAGTATCTCCCCACCAAAATTTGTTTCAGATCTAATAAAACTGTGCTTAACACACTCGGATGAGTTATGAGGACTGTTCTGCAGGGTATTAAAATGTGGAAAATAGATTTTCCGAAGCTGGGGGGACTGGACTTTTCGAATCAGATAGCAGAATGGAATTTTCTGGGCAATAAATTCTTCCATGTCTCAATTTCATCTCGCTCGCTCGCTCGCTCTCCCTGTCTCTCTCTCTCTCTCTCTTTCCCTCTCTCTCTCTCTCTTGCTCTCTCTCTCTCTCTCTCTCTTTCTTATTCACTCTCCCCCTGAAATGCAAAAGCAACATGAAAATCTTTATAGTGCAGAGACTTATATAAACTTGGCTTGAGAAGGAAAGATCCCCCTTTCTGCTTTTATGTTTTGTGTTCAGGTGGAAGTTATTATTTCTCCCTTCATCTAAGCAATTCCACTGCCATTCTCTTTTGGTGTAGCAGTTTTTATTTTATTTTACCTTAGTTGGGTGTGGCATTAGAATTAAACTTGTGAAGGATATTGTGGTGGCTGGGGGAGAAGAGGAGGTGGAGTTTTGCACCAGAAATAAAGATCCCTTTCCCTTTCTCTTCATTTGTGCCCCGAACCAGTGAGGGTCACCCCACACCTTAGGGATCTTGACCCACACCAGTGTGCAGAATCTAGGGAGACAGGATCCAAGCTTGCTTGCCAACAGATATGAAGGGGTTGGCTGACCTATAGAGAGTCCACCAGAGAGTTCATGTTTGGCATGGAACGCACACATGCCGCAGCAGTTAGGAGCATAGCTGCTCTCATCTGCAGAACGCGAAAAATAAAAAAATATTGTGATGCATCTCTCTATAATTTGGGGTCACCCGGATCCCACAGATGGACTGGAGGTAGTGGATGAACCCAGTCAAATCTGTTGTTGCCTGAAGCAGGAGCCCGCGTCTCTGGTGGTGCTTCTAGGTTAGCGAGGGCTAGTTACTGCCGCTGAGAGAGGTGGCTTGCGAGGTAATGGCATTTTGCTCTCTTTAAACTTTAATCTTTCCTATTAATTCCCAGCAACTGGAGAATGTATGAGAGTTAATGTTCCATGAACGTGTTTCTCACTCGACAGTCTCTTCGAGCTAATTACCTTCAGGTGCTAAATGGAGGGAAATTGCAATCCATTTGGATGTGAAAAAATTTCGCCTTTCCAATCCCCTGTGAAACATTCTTTTTCCTGAGTGTTGCAGAAAGAATGCACTTGGGTTTTTTTTTTAATGTTTTCTTTCTCTACCAACTCCCCCCCCCCTCCACACACACACACAACCCAAGCAACATCCCCTCTTTCCTCAAAGACGCAAGAGTTCTTCTTTGGCAATCTGTGAGTAGTTTGCTAAGTGAAAGGAAGGAGGTATCTCAGCATAGTCACTCGGGATCCAGCACCAGCTTTTAAGAAGGGGAGCTGGAGGCACAGAGACGTAGTACACTGCAAAATATGTAGGAGAAAAATCCATTGCTTTACAGGCCTGGAATCCAGGTGTGCGACACACGCATGATTATTACAGACATTTTCTCAACTGCCGAGTTTTGAATACAAGGATAATAGAACATCCCAGGCTATAGCAAGCCATTTCCATTTCATATACAGCTGGGGGGGGGCTGAAGGAGCATCTCCGCCCCCATTGTTCTGCCTGGACACTGAGGTCCAGCGCCAAGGGCCTTCTGGTGGTTCCCTCACTGCGAGAAGTGAAGTTACAGGGAACCAGGCAGAGGGCCTTCTCGGTAGTGGCACCCGCCCTGTGGAACGCCCTCGCGTCAAGATGAGCTTTTTTAGGGGGAGGGATTTACATCGCAAATCCCACCAATCCTATGTCCCATCGCCAGCAGAATCCGCCAATCGCCCGCCCAATTCCCACAGTGAAGGCCAATCAACAACAGCCCTTGCCACAGCCAACAATAACACACCCGATAGCCAATGACAATCTCCGACTCGTGGCAGCAACCAATCACACGTCCCCCCTATACACTATCTGTATATAAGACGACCCACTATTTTTAACATACTTTTATAATAAAAAAAATCTGAAGGCAGCCTAGTATAGGGAAGTTTTTTTTATGTGTAATGTTTTATTATGTTCATTGGAAGCCTCCCAGAGTGCCTAGGGCAACCTAGTCAAATGGGCAGGGTATTATTATTATTATTATTATTATTATTATTATTATTATTTCTGATTTCTGACTTCCGGTCATTTTTGCCATTTCGGCAACTTGATCTGCCATTCTTCTTTGGTAGGGACTTTGTTTTCTTTCCATCTCTGGGCTAAGAACATCCACACAGCTGTGGTCACATACATAAATAGCCTTTTCTGCTCCCTTTCATAAAATCCAACCAGAGAAAAATTGGCTTTATATGAGAGATGGTCTTGCCCAACACAAGTATGTTAGTTTGGTACAAAACAACGTTTGTGTTTTAGTACAACAAACAGGATCATTTCTCTCTGTCTCTCTCTGTCTCTCTGTCTCTCTCTCTCTCTCTCTCTCACACACACACACACACACACAAGTTTGATAAAAGCAAAACAACAAGGACAATGACTAGAGCGATGATGGTGGAAGACACTGACAGGATACAGACCAGAGACCATATTAACCTGCAGCGATGGTGATGGCAGTAACACCATCTTACTTCCTGCCAATATTTTCCTGGTAAGACCCCTTGAATCCCTCCTACAAGAATAAAGACACCACAGTCTTATTCATAAGTAACAAAAAGAAAGTTTACTCACGATCAGGCAGAGCACAGTGTGATCCCTGAAGGCAGGCTTAAGGCTCAGATTATCTTCCACCAGGGCCAGGGCCTTCTCAGTGATGGCCCCGACCTGGTGGAATGCTCTGTCCCATGAGACCAGGGCCCTGCGGGATTTAACTTCCTTCCGCAGGGCCTGTAAGACAGAGCTATTCCACCTGGCTTTCAATTTGAACTTAGCCTGATCTTTTATTCCCCTTCCTTCCCTCCCCCTCCCCTTTTTATGAAGATTACCCGCTCTGGGATCCCACAGCTAATTCTCCCCTGGTCTCCACGCTGGCCCAAATAGGACTAATTTAGCCAGCTAGCCCTGGTGATCATCTAAGGTTTATTGGATGGATGTTCCCCCTTAACTGGTTTTTGAATTCTCAATTTATTGTTATTCATGTTTTATACTCTATTATAAATTTTTGTACTGTATTTTATGCTGTTTTTTGTAGCATCAATTAAGTGTTTTAAATTTGTTGTTAGCCGCCCTGAGCCCAGTTTTTTGAACTGGGAAGGGCGAGGTATAAATAAAATTATTATTATTATTATTATTATTATTATTATTATTATTATTAAAGTTACAGTGGTGCCTCGCAAGACGAAAAGAATCCGTTCCGCGAGCCTCTTCGTCTTGCGGTTTTTTCGTCTTGCGAAGCAAGCCCATTAGCGGCTTAGCGGATTAGCTCTATTAGCGGCTTAGCGGGCTTAGCGGATCAGCTGATAAGCGGCTTAGTGGCTTGGGGAAAAGGGGGGGGAGGAAAAAAACCCCGCAGGAACTCGCAAGACATTTTCGTCTTGCGAAGCAAGCCCATAGGAAATTTGTTTTGCGAAGCACCTCCAAAACGGAAAACCCTTTCGTCTAGCGGGTTTTCCGTCTTGCGAGGCATTCGTCTTGCGGGGCACCACTGTACAAGCATATACAAACAGGTTTCCCCCCTATGTGGGTTGACCTAGTGATTGCAGTTAGCAGTCCGGGAAGTTTGCAGGATGAAAGGAAGATGGAAAAAAGAAAGAGTGGCAGCATACCATGGCCTTTTACCAGGTCTGGAAAGGTCATGCCCACCCACTGGTCATATGCAAGGAAGGATGCTCCAGGCCAGGAGGAACAGGAAGTTTCGACTGGCTCGACCAAACATTCCCTTGCATGTCCACTCTAGCAAAACAAGGAATGTTGTGTTTGACTGCTCCCAGTGGATTACATCCCACAAACCAGTGGTAAAGTTTTCCTGGCGAAATAATAAATTATAATAAATTTTTATTTATACCCTGCCCTTCCCGGTTCAAAAACTGGGCTCAGGGCGGCTAACAACAAATATAAAACACTTTAAAACACTTACTGTATTTTTTGCTCTATAAGACTCACTTTTCCCCTCCTAAAAAGTAAGGGGAAATGTGTGTATCTTATGGAGCGAATGCAGGCTGTGCAGCTATCCCAGAAGCCAGACCAGCAAGAGGGATTGCTGCTTTCACTGCGCAGCGATCCCTCTTTTTTTCTTGTTTTCCTCCTCCAAAAACTAGGTGCGTCTTGTGGTCTGGTGCATCTTATAGAGCGAAAAATATGGTAATTATAAAAGCAGCATAAAATACAGTATAAAAACATGAATAACAATAAAATGCAAAATTCAAAAATCAATTAGATAATGCCCAGGGCTAGCGTCAGAGCAGTTGGGAAACTGCTCAGATCCATGCCTAAAAAGAATGGGACAAGCAGTAAACCTCCTGGACCAATGTTTTCTAGGTGCAGGACGCGCAAAAGTAAGGATGAGCCCTGGTTTTCAGAGGAAGAAATGTTTGGCTTGGGGAGGGGAGGGTGCTGTGATTTGTGGTGGTGATGGTTTTGCCTTCCTGCAGTTGTGGCAAAAGCGCCTCTCCCTGGGGTGTGGGCAGTGATGAATTACCCGGACAGACAGTGCGCCAGCCAGCTGGCAGCAGCTGGCTGGCTGACTTGTTCAGAAGATGCTCAGTGTAAAACATTTTTAGAGCAAGGTGGTTGGCAGCTGGCCAGACAACAGCCACTTCCTGGCCGGCCAGCTTGCTTTAAGGACAGCTAGGTAGTCGGTAGCTTCTCCCCTGCCCTATGGACAAGGGGGTGCTATGAAGAGGGAAACCCACACATCCTTCAGAAATGTACAACAACAACAAAATCCCTTTCAGCCTTCTCCCCCCGCCCACCTGAAGAATGGCAGGCGAAATTAATGGACTATGCAGAATTGGACAAAATGACAGGAAGGATTCGAAACCTGCAGGACCAGAGATTTACAGAAGATTGGAATTATGAATTATTTGAAGAGCAAATGTAATCAACAAATTACACTAGTAGGACTACAAGAAGTTTTGTAAGGAGAAATATACGAAGTGTTACAAAGTAGAACAAGATAGAGATCGGTAATGAGTTTGAAATGCAATAGGGAAGATAAGAAATGCATACTGAGAGATTAGATTGGAAAATTTTCAGACAGGATTGATGGAAGTCAAAAATTTGAATAAGATGTAAAAGTATGTTTAATTACTGTTGAAAATGATATGTTAAAAAAACTAATAAAAAATTATATCTATAAAGGAAGTTTTTGCCCACCACCTGAAAATCAAAAGGGACTAAATTCACCCTTCGTGGTTTGTTTGTTTTTTGCCAGATCGTTTTTATTGATTTTCCAAATTTTACCAAACCATCCACAAATTAAAACAATTTTCCCCAAAATTGGTTTCCCGCACTCTGTTCTTGATGCGTCCAAGGTTTTCTCTCGTTGCTGCTTTATTTTCCTAGTTGTTTCTTTTTTGCATACTATTCCTTACCGTTAGCCTTATACAGCGGTACCTTGGTTTACAAACTTAATCCGTTCCGGAAGTCCTTTCTTAAACCAAAGCGTTCTTAAACCAAGGCGTGCTTTCCCATAGCAGCAGGGGACTCAATTTACAAATGGAACACACTCGACAGGAAGCGGAACATGTTCTTATTCCAAGGCACTTTGTGGACTAGATTGCATGGGTCAGCCAATCCCATCAATGGCCTTTGGTCATGTGGGCTAGACTGGCAAGTAGGATCAAACCCTTGGGAGGAGGAAGGCTCGGGTGCAGAAGAATTCTCTACCTTTCCTTTAAGCCTCACCATTCAGTGGAACTTTGAGCTATCCCTTTGAGCTATTCCAGCACTGAGATTTCCACTAATGGCAATAAAAAGGAGGAAGCCAATCTTTGATTTTGGAGTACATATGAAAAAGAAAATAAAAGCCCCAACATTAATCTCTCATGTACAGGGACATTTTTTAATTAATTTAATTTTAATTCTTTTCCCTTTTTCCTGTCACATTTTTGCATGGACTTCCTTCCTTCCTTCCTTCCTTCCTTCCTTCCTTCCTTCCTTCCTTCCTTCCTTTCCTTCTTCTTTCTTTCTTTCTTTCTTTCTTTCTTTCTTTCCTTCCCTTCCTTCCTTCCTTCCTTCCTTCCTTCCTTCCTTCCTTCCTTCCTTCTCCTTCCTTCCTTCCTTCCTTCCTTCCTTCCTTCCTTCCTTCCTTCCTTCTCCTTCCTTCCTTCCTTCCTTCCTTCCTTCCTTCCTTCCTTCCTTCTCTTTCCTTCCTTCCTTCCTTCCTTCCTTCCTTCCTTCCTTCCTTCCTTCCTTCCTTCACCTTCCTTCCTTTCTTTCTTTCCTTCTCCTTCCTTCCTTCTTTCTTACTTGTTTCTTCCTTCCTTCCTTCCTTCCTTCCTTCCTTCCTTCCTTCTGTATTTCTGTCTTCTTCCTGTTCACTTGTCTGTCCTCTTCCATTTGCCCTCTCCATCCCATATGATTCTCTCGCTCCCTCTCCCCCTCTCTGTCCTGCCTGGCTCTGCCTCTCTTTCTTTCTTTCTTTCTTTCTTTCTTTCTTTCTTTCTTTCTTTCTTTCTTCCTCAGCCTCATTTTCCACCCTGCGCCTTGCCCTCCCCTAGCTGTGGTGCAGCAGCCAAGTCTGAAACAGGATGCCTCCCCGAGAACCTGGGATGTTTTCAGAGGTCACCGCGGGGTTAACAGGTGTGAGTCCAGACAAAAGGCCATTTCATAAGTCTTTGAAGGGAATGAATTATTTAAGTGCCAACACATTTAATAGGCTAATGCAAGCAGATATCTCACCTGCTCCCGAAAATGGCAGAACAGACCCACCTCTGCACAGAACGTCAGATTCAAATGGTGCAACTCACCTTTCCAGAGTTTCTCTTTCCTTCCCACCCATATGCATCTGGTCCGTCCACCACCCAGCATTCTAATTCCAAGTCAATTCTCCGAGGGTCATCACATATTTGGCCAAAATGGCAACAGCCGCACACAGTTGGTGCGGCAATAAAACTGCCAACACATTTGCAAAGCTAAGCAGGGTCTGGTGTGGTTTCAAATTGGATGGGGGACCACTTGTACCTACTGGACCGCCTCTCCTGATATGCCTCGCGGAGGACCTTAGGTAAAGGTAAAGGGACCTCTGACCATTAGGTCCAGTCGTGGCCAACTCTGGGGTTGTGGCGCTCATCTCACTTTAGTGGCCGTGGGAGCCAGCGTACAGCTTCTGGGTCATGTGGCCAGCATGACTAAGCTGCTTCTGGCGAACCAGAGCAGCGCACGGAAACACTGTTTACCTTCCCGTTGGAGCGGTACCTATTCATCTACTTGCACTTTGATGTGCTTTTGAACTGCTAGGTTGGCAGGAGCAGGGACCAAGCAACGGGAGCTCACCCCGCTGTGGGGATTTGAACCCCCAACCTTCTGATCGGCAAGTCCTAGGCTCCGTGGTTTAACCCACAGCGCCACCCGTGTCCCTGCAGAGGACCTTAAGGTCCACAAATAACAACACTTTGGAGGTCCCAATCCGCAAGGTAGTTAGATTGGCCTCAACTAGGGCCAGGGCCTTTTCAGTAATGGCCCTGACTTGGTGAAATGCTCTGTCACAAGAGACTAGGGCCCTGCGGGACTTGACATCTTTCCGCAGGGCCTGCAAGACGGAGCTGTTCTACCTGGCCTTTGGTTTGGACTCAGTCTGACCCTTATGTTTCCCTCCCCTTATGGTTTTGATTTATGTGCCTCTTTTTCTCATAATCTATAAGGGACACACTGTATTAGGCAGTGTCATTTTAGGGGGCAAAGCTTAATCTTTGCAAATTTCTTCATTGAAGGGTCCTTAGAGTAAATTTTAGGGTGAGAGAAATTCAAATCTGCAATTATTTTTTGCGATTGGACCACATTTTGCTTGGTAAACCTATGTTTGATGAAGAATCATGGAAACTGTTTTCATAAAACCAAAGAATTTTAATTTTAGCTTCTGAAAATGTCAGGTAATGCTCAGTGCTTGTTTCATTTTATTTTATTTTTAAAAGAAAAATAAAGTGCTGGTACACACCATGAAGTTGTTAAAGTAAGTGTCACACTTTAAACATTGGGTGGGGTGCTGGTATTGCACACCCGTGAGTACCCCCCCCCCCAAAAAGCACTGATAATGCTTAATAATAATAATAATAATAATAATAATAATAATAATAAATATATACCATATCTGCAAGTACTAGGCAGTCATTTTTAATGATTTCAAGGCAATTTTACAGACATTTCACTCACTGAGCAAAATTCAATATTAATTTAACCAAAATAGCCTTTGAATTCCTTTTTTTTTTTAAATGATCTTTATTGGTTTTACAAATTTTGCCATCATAATACATAATACATACCTTACATAACCTTAATACTTTAACTCTAAACGAATTTGTACTTCCCTCCCTCCTTCTTCTGGTTTCTCTATATTTTCTTTATATTTACGCATTTGTCATGTTTACATTCTATGTGTACTTAACACTATGGACTAATACTACCCAAAATTTCATTCATGTACATCCTTCAATTGTTGTAATATGTTTGTTCGATATTCTTAAACCCAAAACGAATGATTTTTAATAAACATTATGAGGTTATTTCAGCAAAATTGCCTTTGAATTCCTAAGTCAGGTTACAGTTTTTTAGTGACCCTCATTTGGAGAAGCTGAAAGTTGAAAAATTCAACACGCCCTAACACTACATGTCACTTTGGGTTTTGAGCCGCTAGTCTGCTTCTCTTTCTAAAGCAGTTTTGGCACCCTGCCCTTTAGTCTAGATTAGGCCATGGCATGTGGGAGAGTTGACCCCCGTCCCCCACAAACAGGGGCCCTAGTCTAGATTTAATCTTGCATGTCTTTCTGACCCTCCCCGCTGGAATCTTCAAGCACAGAACTGTTATATAACATATAGATTGGTTCTCAGTGCAGTGTGTTTTTCATGCACTTCTGTGCTGCTTCACATTACAGTGATACCTTGGTTCACAAACTTAATCCGTTCCGGAAGCCCGTTCCAAAACCAAAGCGTTCCAAAACCAAGACGCCTTTTCCCATAGAAAGTAATGCAAAATGGATTAATCCGTTCCAGACTTTTAAAAACAACCTCTAAAACAGCAATTCAACCTGAATTTTACACTCTAACGAGACCATTGATCCATTAAATGAAAGCAATAAACAATGTACTGCAGTCACACAATCAATCAATCGGTCAGTAGCTGAACTGGGTTCCACACAGTCACAAAAACAAAACAAAAAGAACCGCAAAAACAAAAATGCAAATTTTTTTAGCAAAAACAGACAGCGTAACACTCAACACGGAAGTGTGGCACTCAAAATGGAAGTGTGGAACTCAAATTGGAAGCGTGGCACTCAAAACGGAGCACGTTCGGCTTCCGAAAAAAGTTCACAAACCGGAACACTTACTTCCGGGTTTGCAGTGTTTGGGTTCCAAGTTGTTTGAGTACCAAGGCGTTTGAGAACCAAGGTACCACTGTATTGCCTGGCGGGAGGGGAGCAAAGTATAGCATGCTGATAACATGCAATGGGTAGTGTTAAACCCGGTGTTAGGAGAAATAAAGGAGGGGAAGAAGGTTCCTTTGCCCTTCGGCCAAAGGAAAACATCCTGCCTTTCCACTGTCGCCCAAATCTCTTCCCTTGTTGTCCTTTATTGTGGAGTCTGGACCAAGCGCCTCCCAGTTATTCTTCACCTTGTTTAAATATCAGCACAAGAGTTAAGAAATGTGAGACATGAGGATGGTTCAAGCATCAGCTGATTCTACTCATTAATTTCCAACATAAATCATATTCCCGCTTTTTAAAGCAGCAAGGGTGATAAAGCACACAGTAAAAGGGAACGGAGGGAAGGAGACAGAGGGAGATCAAAATGTTTGAAGAGACAATTTGCTGCCGATAAAACAGAATTAATCTGCATACGAGAAATGCAGCCAATCCCACTTTGCAGGCATGGCTTGAAGCTCCAAGGACCATCTGGCGCCCCCATTTAGGCCTAGCTCAGGGTGAAACTAGATGCACTGGGCTCTTGGAGTTCTGGCTGTTGCCTTTGCAGTGCAAAGCTGCAGGAACCACAGGTTGCAATGGTAAGGTAAAAAGGTAAAGGACCCCCTGGATGGTTAAGTCCAGTCAAAGGAGGCTATGGGACTGTGGCGCTCATCTCGCTTGCAGGCCGAGGGAGCCAGCGTTTGTCCACAGACAGCTTTCCGGGTCACGTGACCAGCATGACCAAACCGCTTCTGGCGTACCTTCCTCCAAAAAAAATTACACATCACTTGGGAAGATAGGCAAACTAATGCCAGTGTACTGGAAGAAACAAAGATCACCTGTATTGAAGCAATGATTTTTCAACATCAACCTCATTGGACTGGTCATGTCATGTGGAAGCCTGATTATCGTCTTCCAAAGCAACGACAGTCATACCTCAAGTTGAATACGCTTCAGGTTGAGCGCTTTTGGGTTGCGCTCCATGGCAACCCGGAAGTAACAGAACGTGTTACTTCTGGGTTTCGCTGCTCGCGCTTGCGCAGACAGTCAAAATGATGTCACACGCATGCGTGGAAACAGCGAATCGCAACCTGCGCACGCACAGATTCGCAGTCACGGGTTGCGTTCTCTTCAGGATGTGAATGGGGCTCCGGAACGGATCCCTTTCGCATCCTGAGGTACCACTGTACTCTATTCCAAACTTAAAAATGGAAAGCGTAATCCTGGTGGTCAACAAAAAAAGGTTTAAAGACTCTCTCAAGGCAAATCTTTAAAAATGTAGTATAAATGCCGACAACTGGGAAACACTAGCTTGCGAGCGCTCCAATTGGAGAACAGCCTTTACCAAAGGTGTCATGGGCTTTGAAGACGCTCAAACTCAGGACGCAAGGGAGGAACATGCTAAGAGGAAGGCACACTTGGCAAACCCTCATCGTGATCAACTCCAGCCCGGAAACTTATGTCCCCACTGTAGAAGGACGTGTGGATCCAGAATTGGCCTCCACAGTCACATACTGTTAAAACCGTGTTCGTGGAAGACAATCTTAAACGGCTATGAATGATTGCCAAAAAAGAAAGAAGAAGATGTGTAAGGTATGGGTAAAGGTAAGGTAAAGGTAAAGGTACCCCTGACCATTAGGTCCAGTCGTGGATGGCTCTGGGCTTGCGGCGCTCATCTCACTGTATAGGCCGAGGGAGCTGGTGTTTGTCCGCAGACAGCTTCAGGGTCATGTGGTCAGCATGACTAAGCCGCTTCTGGAGAACCAGAGCAGCACATGGAAACACCGTTTACCTTCCCGCTGGAGCGGTACCTATTTATCTACTTGCACTTTGATGTGCTTTCAAACTGTTAGGTGGGCAGGAGCAGGGACCAAGCAACAGGAACTCACCCCATTGCGGGGATTCGAACCACCGACCTTCCGATCGGCAAGCCCAAGGCTCTGTGGTTTAGACCACAGCGCCACCCACTTCCCATAACTCTACTTAATTATTATATCAAAAATGACAGTACATGTGGTTAAAGGGAAAGCCAACATGTGGACGAAACTCTGCAAAATATGGATTAGTGCTACACACATGTTGAATGTTCCTATGTCATTGGGCTGCTTTGAGGTGCCTAGCAGCTGTGTGGGATCAGAGAGTTAGGGCAATAAAGTGAATTAATAAAATTTAGCTGGAACAATTAAAAAAAACCTCAAGAGTGAAAGAGAAAATAATTTATTAAAAAAGAGAGGAATGGAGGGGTAGGAGCATTGACTCTTCAACTCTATTATCATACATCTAAATTAATATTGATGTTGCCTGGCTGGTCATCAATCTCTGACATGAAATGAACAACTATGTAGTACCTCCATTGATTTGGCTTTTAAAAAGAAGAGAGATGAGAAGTATTATATGAGTAGTAACTTCATTGTAAAAATGGCATTAGAAACTGAGAAGAAATACTATATGAAATGGGCATCAGGAATATGGCCTTTGACAGCAGTAATATGAGAGGGGAAGTTCAACTCCAGTCAACATCTTGTTAGTGATAAGCTTTGGGAAGTATCTGATATTGACATACATAAAGACGTGATTGATAACAATATAGTCAAGTCATATGCTGAGCTTATGCAGTTATTGCAAGAAAGAAAGATTACCAATACGCCTTTTTGATCAAACAGAAATTAAATACCGAGTCTGAGAATTAACAGAATTTGGTTCTAAAATATTACTGTTTACGTTCATTGACGAAGGTCAGCCACAGAGAGAGATCTCGAAATTATCGTTACTAATGTTTGGACTTTACATACAGTACAATTGCATTGGGTGCACAATTCCAACCTGACGCAGTTGAAAGCTGGCCGGTTTGAGCTACACAAATTAACTGCACGCAAGGAAGAGAGCTTTAGAGGTCTTTTTGCGCCAGGTTTTCCTGGCATGGAAAGAGCTTTGAAGCTGTCTGTTTCATTTACTGCCTTGCTCAAAGGGCTCTGGGATGCTTTCGCAAGATCTTGCAGGTACTTGGAGAGCCCTGCGACATTCACGAGAGCATCCCAGAGCCTGTACGCTGAGCGTGACTTGCCCAATAAGCAAGGTGGAGAGCTCTCCACCTTGGTTGGGGGATAGATTTTGCTTGGCACACTGGTCCAGAATAAAGGATGCTCATGCCAGAAGCATTTCCAAGGAAGCAGTTTGAATATGTGCATTTTTGCATGTACATGCCATCCCCGGAATACAACCCCAACACAAGATGTGACCGTACTGTATATAGGTATAATATATATGAATCACAATTCTCTTTAAATATGAGAGACCCGCAGACAGGGCATGTGGTCAGTGTTAGTTTCTGTTTTTCACTGAGCAGCTGCGTGGAGTCACAGGACTCTGTTTACATTCCAGAGACCTTGCAGCCTCACGGGAAATGTCCAATCCAGGTTTATCAGGACAACAAAGCATGTTTGGCTTTGCTGATAAACCTGGATTGGACATTGGACAGGAATTCTCATGTCTTTACACAACTGTAACAACCATTCACAATTCACAAGTGAATAAGACAGGGCGTTCAGTTCAGCTTCACAGTCAATACAGTGGTACCTCTGGATGCGAACGGGATCCATTCCGGAGGCCCGTTCACAACATGAAAAGCGTGCAACCTGAAGCTCTGTATCTGCGCAGGTGCACGGCGCGATTTTGCACTTTTGCACATGCGTGAAGCACGATTTAGCACTTGTATGCATGCGTGAGCTGCGAAACCCGGAAGTAACCCTTTCTGGTACTTCCGGTTACCTGAAAAACGTAACATGAAGCAAACATAACATGAGGTATGACCGTAGATCTCTCTTGCTGGGACCCAGCACCTGGTGTCTCTAACTGCCAGGCGAGAGAAATTGTTATGCAGGGGTATGTTTCCTTACTTAATATTATTATTATTTATTGAATCTATATACTGCTCTATACCTGGAAGTCTCAGGGCAGTTCACAGAAAAGATCAACATAAAAACCACAATATATATAATCAAAATAAAAACAACAACCCAATAACAACCCCAAAGGGCATAGGATGTCAATCAGATTAACCAAAGGCCTGGGGTTTTTTTGCTTGGCACCTAAAGGTGTATAATGAAGGCACCAAACTTCCCTGGGGAGAGCATTCCAGAGGAGGGGAGCCACTGCAGAGAAGGCCCCGTTCTCGTGTTGCCACCTTCCGGACCTTTCAAGAAGGAGGCACAGAAAAAAGGGCCTCAGAAGATGATCTCAGGGTCCGGGTAGGTTCATCTGGAAAGAGGCGGTCCTTCAGGTATTGTAATCCTGAGCCATTTAAGGCTTTATAGGTCAAAACCAGCACTTTGAATTGAGCCTGGAAACTCATTGGTAGCCAGTGCAGTCAGACCAGGATTGGTGTAATATGCTCAAACCGTCTTGCTCTGGTGAGCAACCTGGCCACTGAATTCTGCATCAGCTGAAGTTTCTGAACCGTCTTCAGAGGCAGCCCTACATATAATGCATTGCAGTAATCTAACCTTGAGCAGTGGCGTAGCGTGGGGGTGCAGGGGGGGTCGGCCGCACCGGGCGCAACATCTGGGGGGGGCGCGCTCGCACTCGCAGCTCTCTGCCCCTACCTGGCTCACTCACTCTCTCTCACTGCAGTGCTGGCTGTGCGAATCCGATCCGAGCCGCCGGGTCGCCGGCCACTGTGGAGGGGGTGGGTGCCAGGCGTGCGGTGCGGAGAGAGAGCGAGGGACTATCTGGGGGAGGGGCAGTGCAGCGGCCGCCCAGTGCAGCGCTGAGCGTGGGAGAGAACCACACCAGACCAGCCCAGGCAGCAGCAAGAAGAAGCTGGCAGCGGTGGCAGGTTAGGGGTTAGGGGGCACAAATTACTTGCCTTGCCCCGGGTTAGGGGGCGCAAATTACTTGCCTTGCCCCGGGTGCTGACAACCCACGCTACGCTGCTGACCTTGAGACTACCAGAGCATAGACAACAGTAGTTAGGCTACGCCTGTCCAGATAGGGGCATAGCTGGGCCACCAGTCAAAGCTGGTGGAAGGCACTCTGAGCCACTGAGGCCACCTTTTCAGGATAAATTATTGTTACACAAGACCCCAAATCTCTGCCGAGCACTTGCAAGATTCCTGTGGGTTCCAGTCGCTGATCGACGGTTGTGTTTCCGTTGGAAATTCAAGGAACAGCGGAGTCTACAGAGTCTTAGAAATATGGTTTATTCACACATATTTGTACCTGAAGTCTTCAAAGGAGGGGATGAAGAAGTGGCTTCACCCCATCGTTCTGCCCAGATGCTGAGGTCCAGCGCCGAGGGCCTTCTGGTGGTTCCCTCACTGTGAGAAGCAAAGCTACAGGGAACCAGGCAGATGGCCTTCTTGGTAGTGGCACCCGCCCTGTGGAACGCCCTCCCATCAGATGTCAAGGAAATAAACTACTATCTGACTTTTAGAAAACATCTGAAAAATATTATTATTATTATTATTATTATTATTATTATTATTATTATTATTATTATTACTACAGGCAGAGGGCCTTCTCAGTAGTGGCGCCCGCCCTGTAGAATGCCTTCCCATCAGATGTCAAGGAAATAAACAACTATCTGACTTTTAGAAAACATCTGAAAAATTATTATTAATAATAATAATGACCCGACCATCTGACTGTGTTGCCTCAGCCACTCTGGGCAGCTTCCAACATATATAAAAATGCAATAAAACATTACACATTAAAAAACTTCCCTAGACAGGGCTGCCTTCAGATGTCTCGTAAAGGCTCAGGGGTCGCATAATTCCATACCCTCCAGCATTTCTCTGATGACGCGGGTGGCGCTATTACTTAAACCACAGAGACTTCCGAGGTACGGCTGTACTGTGACTTTAGTTTTAGGTTTCTCTCTGCTGGAGATGTGCATGCTTCAATCATTTTTAGTTATATATTTAAAATATTGTCTATTATTATTTTCTCTTTGCGAGACATCCCGATAACTATCTTATTGGGAGCCCAGTATACATGCCACAAATAATTAACATCCAAATGAACATATACAGAGTCAGGGCTGTAACCATGTTTTGCGCAGGGCCAAGCATGGTATTGGGACGCAGGTGGCACTGTAGGTTAAACCACAGAGCCTAGGACTTGCCAATCAGAAGGTTGGCAGTTCGAATCCCCACGACGGGGTGAGCTACCGCTGCTCGGTCCCTGCTCCTGCCAACCTAGCAGTTCAAAAGCACCTCAAAGTGCAAGTAGATAAATAGGTACCACTACGGCGGGAAGGTAAATGGCATTTCCGTGCACTGCTCTGGTTCACCAGAAGCGGCTTAGTCATGCTGGCCACATGACCCGGAAGCTGTACGCCGGCTCCCTCGGCCAATAAAGTGAGATGAGCGCCGCAACCCCAGAGTCAGCCACGACTGGACCTAATGGTCAGGGGGTCAAGGAAAAGCAGGACATTCCAGGATCAAATCAGAAACTGGGACGTCTTCTGTAAATCTGGAACTGTCCCTGGGGAAAAAAGGGACACTTGGAGGGTCTGCAACACTCAAAAGAGTGGCAGGGGTGAGTCACCAATCATCCAAAGGCAAACTAGAATTGTTTTAAGGTAGCGGGGCATTACCCCGTTTTTCTCATGCAGGAATATGGCGCTTTTGCGTCACTTCAGCTCATAGGATCTGCTCCTTTCCCATCCTCGCTTCTGCTCTCTGTTAGCTTCAGAGGCCCTGGGTGGTTTTGGTTGGCATTGCCTTGCCAGCGGCTCTCCTCTTGCCAGTTGGCAGGGAGACAGAGGGGCAGTGACGATGGCCTCATTGTTGAAATGGAACAGCTAAACATTAACACCTCTACAAACAGCAGCGGAGTTGGTCGCTTTCCAGAAGCCTTTATCTTTGGTAGCTGGGGGAAAAACGGCAAAGGCTTAGAACAGGATATCCTCTCCACAGAAGGAGTGCTGCCATTTCAGAGAGTGGAAGCCATTCGTATCTTCTGTGGGAAGAGCTGAGAGCACACGTACCCATCAGGGCCGGCCCGAGACATTCTGGCGACTGAGGCGAACCACAAAATGGTGTGCGCCCAAAAACACATCCTACCAACATTTCTCCAATGAAAATAGGGGTGTCCTCTTTAACAACAATAACAACCTTTAGAAGGTTGTATAATAATATACAGTGGTACCTCGGGTTAAGTATTTAATTCGCTCTGGAGGTCTGTTCTTAACCTGAAACTGTTCTTAACCTGAAGCACCACTTTAGCTAATGGGGCCTCCTGCTGCTGCCGCGCCGCCCCCGCACAATTTCTGTTCTCATCCTGAAGCAAAGTTCTTAACCCGAGGTACTATTTCTGGGTTGGCGGAGTCTGTAACCTGAAGCGTCTGTAACCTGAAGCGTATGTAACCCGAGGTACCACTGTATAAGCTTTAGAAGACATCTGAAGACAACCCTGTATAGGGAAATTTTAAAAAATATTTAATGTTTTATTGTGTTTTTATATATTTTGGAAGCCACCCAGAGTGGCTGGGGCAACCCATTCAGATGTGTGGGGTATAAATAATAAATTTATTATTGCTATTATTATCGAATAAGATGTCCCTATTTTCATCAGAAAAACATTGGAGGTCAGGAAAATGTGTGTTGTTACTACACGTACCATAAATGAATGAATAGTTTATTGATTTCACTGCTTTTCTGCAATGAACTCAAAGTGGCATGTATGTTTCTTCTCCAATCTTTTCTCCTAACAACATCCCTTCAGTGTAGATTGGACTGAGAGATGTTGACTGGCCCAAGGTCACCCAAGAGAGTTTATAAGTGAGCAGGGAGAGAGAGAGAGAGAGAGAGAGAGAGAGAGAGAGAGAGAGAGAGACTGATTTATTCCCCGACAGGAATATTTTTTTAAAACAACAACAACATTTCTTCATGTCCAGAATGAGCTAAATAAATTAGGAACATTTTCCAAATTGCAGCCGTTATTATTTGATCTAATTGCAATGCAATCAATCACAATCAGAAGCCACCTGTGTCACAGATATGGTACATTCCAGGTTCTGGTGATATTGTTGCAAAGCTTGAGGGCCGGACAAGATGACCTCCAGGGCCCCTTCCAACTCTGGCAGGTATCTCCTTTATTGCTAGGTAAAGGTAATGGTAAAGGACTGGATGGTTAAGTCCAGTCAAAGGCAACTCTGGGGTTGCAGAGCTCATCTCGCTTTCAGGCCGAGGGAGCCGGCGTTTGTCCGCAGACAGCTTTCTGGGTCATGTGGCCAGCAGGACTAAACCACTTCTGGTGCATTGGAACACCCTGATGGAAACCAGAGCAGACGGAAATGCCGTTGACCCTCCCGCCGCAGCAGTACCTATTTATCTACTTGCACTGGCATGCTTTCGAACTGCTAGGTTGGCAGGAGCTGGGACAGAGCAACGGGAGCTCGCCCCATCCCAGGGATTCGAACCGCCGACCTTCCGATTGGCAAGCCCAAGAAGCTCTGTGGTTTAGACCACAGCACCACCCACTTCCTAGGTAAACTCAAGGTGACATGTTGCCATGGGAACTAAATAGGGACTAACTGTTTTCAGTTTCTTCTGAAGAGCCAGCAAATACCTGCATAAATATGTACTGGAGTGCTGAGGGATGTTCCTGTGAAAGAGAACAACAGGCTGAGGCAAAAGACAATGAGAGAGCTAAGTTTTGGACTCTGAAAAGTTTAGAGCCCTTGGAGGTTCTGCTGGAGATCTGAGTGCTCTCCCTGTAAATTTGTAAATAAGCTCAAGTATTACAAAATGAGAGAAAGGAAGCAAAGCTGGGTAAGTGCTGCAACCCACACACTCAGAGAACTGGTGGGTGGGTGTAACAATACCGTGCTTAAAGGTAAAGGGACCGCTGACCATTAGGTCCAGTCGTGGCCGACTCTGGGGTTGTGGCACTCATCTCGCTTTACTGGCCGAGGGAGCCGGTGTTTGTCTGCAGACAGCTTCTGGGTCATGTGGCCAGCATGACTAAGCCGCTTCTGGCGAACCAGAGCAGCACATGGAAACGCCATTTACCTTCCCGCCGGAGCGGTACCTATTTATCTACTTGCACTGGCATGCTTTCGAACTGCTAGGTTGGCAGGAGCAGGGACTGAGCAACAGGAGCTCACCCCGTCATGGGGATTTGAACCGCCGACCTTCTGATCAGCAAGTCCTAGGCTCTGTGGTTTAACCCACAGCGCCACCCGCGTCCCAATACCATGCTTGGCCCTGCGCAAAACATGGTTACAGCCCTGACTCTGTATATGTTCATTTGGATGTTAATTATTTGTGGCAAGTATACTGGGCTCCCAATAAGACAGTTATCGGGATGTATCGCAAAGAGAAAATGATAATAGACAATATTTTAAATATATAACTAAAAATGATTGAAGCATGCACATCTCCAGCAGAGAGAAACCTAAAACTAAAGTCATAGTACAGCCATACCTCGGAAGTCGAACGGGTTCCGTTCCGGAAGTCCGTTTGACTTCCAAAACATTCAGAAACCAAGGCACGGCTTCCGATTGGCTGCAGGGAGCTCCTACAGCCAATTGGAAGCCGCGTCAGACGTTCAGGTTCCAAAGAACGTTTGCAAACCGAAATGTTCGACTTGCAAGACGTTCAACAACCAAGGTATGACTGTATAGCCCCAAATGTGTGCTATATAATTGGCAGAATCAAAATTCAGATTTTAAGGTTTTAGACTTTGAAAAGCTGAGGGAATAAAAACAATTGCCAAAAAAACCACACCCCAATCAGAAAGGCTGTGATTGGCTGCCGCCAGTATCCTGTATTTCATGGTGGGTAATTGGATCAGGATAGGGGGCAGTGATTATTGGCTCTCTGTAAAGAATCACAGAATCATAAAGTTGGAAGGGATCCTGAGGGTCATCTAGACCAACCCCTGTAATGCAGGTGTCTGGACACAGCGGCAGAGCAAGCCGATCGGGCACATGACCTGCGCCCAGGGGAGGGGCCAGCCACCTGTAGGGACGGGGTGAGCCTGGACAGGACGCTCTGTGGGGCCTCTGAGGAGTCTGCCTGCCTCCTCCCATTCAGCCGCCCTACAGCTGGGGGTGAGGCAGCGGGCAGACCGTTTGGGGCAGGGTGAAGCCAGCGGGCGCCCAAGCCACCGTATCACTTCCCAGGAGAGACACGTGGTTTGGGTGCGCTGCAGGCCCTGATGTGAGTGCCGCCAGGCATTTTGTCACCCCCTCAGTGGTGACACCCGGGGCGGTCCGCACCCCACCGCACCCCCCTTCCTCCGCCCCTGTGTGGACATGCTGTCTCAGGCATAAAAACATCTTGTGCCATTTCTATTTATCAGACCTTTTAAAAAGCAATATAGTGGTACCTCAGGTTACAGACGCTTCAGGTTACAGACTCCGCTAACCCAGAAATAGTACCTCGGGTTAAGAACTTTGCTTCAGAATGAGAACAGAAATCACGGGACGGCGGCAGCGGGAGGCCCCATTAGCTAAAGTGGTACCTCAGGTTAAGAACAGTTTCAGGTT
The DNA here is from genome assembly GCF_964270895.1 of Podarcis filfolensis. Lineage (NCBI taxonomy): Eukaryota > Metazoa > Chordata > Lepidosauria > Squamata > Lacertidae > Podarcis > Podarcis filfolensis. The sequence goes on from NC_139608.1 coordinate 86,871,031, forward strand.
AAGAACGGACCTCCAGAATGAATTAAGTTAAAACTGTAGCAGGGTTAACATAAATCCTATGATGTGTATAGAAGGCAAATAAGAATCTACAAGAGACGATATAAACTAAGAAAACCGAAGCAGGGAAGGAAGGAAGTCTGGGCGTGAACTCACGCAGTGTAAATAAGATGATATAATATGATGACTGTAAAAGATCAAGTTTTATTTATGTTTGTGAAAAAAACCAGTAAAAATATTTGGGGAAAAACAAAACAGAATGAATTAAGTTCTTAACCCGAGGTACCACTGTATTGGGAATATTTGGCACACACATACATGCACACACACACACATAATATGATATACTCTCTTTCTTTCTCTTTCTCTCTTTCATTCATTACAAAATCCTGAAAAGGCAGCCTTTCTCTTAGCCATCTGCGTGTTGAAAAGACACCAGCCTAAATCCACAAATTAAGGCAAAACCCTTATTGTATTTAAATCACATTTAATTAATTGCCTGAATAGGCCTAAAACCTATTGCATTCTCTCAAGCAGCTTGTCGATTGGGCTGTCTCTTTAAATTGCCCCGTCTCTCAAAGCATGGGCTAATGTCCTGGTCTCCTTTTTCAGAGCTAGCCCTGGAGAATCAGCCTCTTCTTTGATGCAAGGTGAAGGACCTCTATTTTGGGGGGCCCTGAAGCTTGAACTGTTATGGGGACCCCTTCGCAACCAGAAACGAGATCTGGGCAACTGCTGTTGTCTGCTTCAAAACAGTTTGTTCCATGACAGATCTCTCTCTCTCTCTCTCTCTCTCTCTCTTTCTCTCTCTCTCTCTATATATATACACACAGTGGTACCTCGGGTTACATACACTTCAGGTCACATACGCTTCAGGTTACACACTCCGCTAACCCAGAAATAGTACCTCGGGTTAAGAACTTTGCTTCAGGAGGAGAACAGAAATCGTGCTCCGGTGGCGCGGCAGCAGCAGGAGGCCCCATTGGCTAAAGTGGTGCTTCAGGTTAAGAACAGTTTCAGGTTAAGAACAGACCTCCAGAACGAATTAAGTACTTAACCCGAGGTACCACTGTATAAACTACTACATCTCAGATTTTGATTTAAATTGCTATACTGGATTATCTCACATGCCAAAGTCACTGGTGTGAATAAAAAAATCCCAGGGCATTTTTCCAGCCGGAACTTGACGGAAATCCAGCACCTCTCAGGTGAGCCCCATTGCAAATATAAGAGAACAAGAGAAGCGTTCATGGTGAGTTCTGGCACTGCTTTTGCAGGAAAGTTGTGGATAGTAGGAGAGGTAAAAGGTAAAGGGACCCCTGACCATTTGGTCCAGTCGTGGCCGACTCTGGAGTTGCGGCGCTCATCTCGCTTTATTGGCCGAGGGAGCCGGTGTACAGCTTCCGGGTCATGTGGCCAGCATGACTAAGCCGCTTCTAGCGAACCAGAGCAGCACACGGAAACACCGTTTACCTTCCCGCCAGAGTGGTACCTATTTATCTACTTGCACTTTGATGTGCTTTCGAACTGCTAGGTTGGCAGGAGCAGGGACCGAGCAACAGGAGCTCACCCCGTCACAGGGATTCGAACCGCCAACCTTCTGATCGGCAAGTCCTAGGCTCTGTGGTTTAACTCATGGTGCCACCCATGTCCCCTTATCCGTGTGGATAGTAGGAGAGGATATATTGATTAAATATTATCCTTCCTCACTCACGCTAGCGAGTCAGTAGCAGAGCACATTCCCAGGTAGATTTGTTAGAATCTCTTGAGTTAAGCAATCCAGTCTGGCTTTTGGAGTCGCCTAGGGTCTCTCTTCATCTAAATCCGGTCCTGGTCTGGGGCCTCCTCTAGGATTAGGAGCCCTGAAGTTTAAGCTTTGTTAGTTTCATAACAGATCCACCCCTGCTTGGCTTTATCCTTCCAGGTAGCTTTCATCCATAGCTCAGTGTTGCGCTAAGCAGCAGATGGCCAAACATCATCTCTGCATTATCTTCTGAAGGCCCCGCAGCCTCCACACAGCTTCCAAGATCCTCTTGGCTGACCAGCAACCACCTAGTAGCCAACCACTCCTGCCCCCTCAGCCTTGCTCCCCACCTCAGACACATCACCCCTAGCTAATGGGATCAGCAGTCAGGGGTGATGGGGGTTGTAGTCTGTAAAGTGTTGCTTGTCCATTTTGTCCTGCCCTGCCCTGAGCAAGAAGGAGGAGAATGACAAGCTGGAACGTGTGCAGAAGAGGGCGACCAAGGTGATCAAGGGTCTCAAAACCATGCCTTATGAGGAACAGTCGAAGGAACTAGGTATGTTTAGCCTGGAAAAGAGGAGACTGAGAGGAGAGAGGAGAGCTCAAGGGCTGTCACATGGAAGGCCTCTGTCCAGTATACCTGAAGGAGCGTCTCCACCCCCATCGTTCAGCCCGGACACTGAGATCCAGCACCGAGGGCCTTCTGGCGGTTCCCTCACTGCGAGAAGTGAGGTTACAGGGAAACAGAGAGAGGGCCTTCTCGGTAGTGGCGCCCGCCCTGTGGAACACCCTCCCTTCAGATGTGAAGGAAATAAGCAGCTATCTTCTCTTTAAAAGACATCTGAAGGCAGCCCTGTTTAGGGAAGTTTTTAATATTTAATGCTGTATTGTTTTTAACACTTAATTGGAAGCCGCCCAGAGTGGCTGGGGAAACTCAGCCAGATGGGCGGGGTATAAATAATAAGTTATTGTTATTGTTATTGTTATTTAAGGGGAAACAAGCTTGTTTTCTCCTGCTCTGGAGGGTGGGACTCGAACGAATGGCTTCAAGCTACAGGAAAGGAGATTACGACTAAACATGAGGAAGAACGTTCTGACAGTAAGAGCTGTTTGATGGTCTCCCTAGGGAGGCTGTGGACTCTCCATCCTTGGAAGTTTCGAAGCAAAGGTTGGGTGGCCATCTGTCATGGACGCTTTAGCTGAGATTCCTGAATTGCAGGGGGTTGGGCTATGACCCTCAGCACCCCTTCCAACTCCACAACTCTATGATTTTATGTACTGGGGCCTCCCTGGATGGTGTGGTGTTGATTTGAAAGGTACCCTGGGCCAGAAACTCCCAGAGAGGAAGTCATTATGTTCTACTGCTGAGGTTCCTTTCCAGCATTGGGTCAAAGCAAGGGACCTACATGTCAGTCTGACATGTAGGTCAGGTTTTTATAAAATGGTGGGTTTCTTTCAATGGTGGCTTCCAAAATATAAAAAACACAATAAAACATTAAACATTTTTAAAAACTTCCCTATACAAAGTTGCCTTCAGATGTCTTCTAAAGCTTACACAGTGGTACCCCGTGTTACATACGCTTCAGGTTACATATGCTTCAGGTTACAGACTCCGCCAACCCAGAAATAATACCTCGGGTTAAGAACTTTGCTTCAGTATGAGAACAGAAATCGTGCTCCGGCGGCGCGGCAGCAGCAGGAGGCCCCATTAGCTAAAGTGGTGCTTCAGGTTAAGAACAGTTTCAGGTTAAGAACGGACCTCCGGAACGAATTAAGTACTTAACCTGAGGTACCACTGTAGAAGGCAGTGGGGGGGGGGAATGGAGAATAACCCAAACTTCCTATCTTTCTCCCTGCTCCTTGCCTCCCCCCACTCCTGCCTGCAACAGACAGAGCTGGCCGCAAGCACACTGTGTTGACACGCATCGCTCTCTGTTCCTTTTCCTGCTCCTTTGCCAAAACATCTACTGCTGTTTATTTATTTATTTCCTCCCGATAATGGAGGGGATCGTGTTTCCGGAAGAGCGCCAGCAGATGATACGAGCCCCGGCGCTGATACTGCCAGCGTAGCCTATGCCAGCTTTTTCTGCCGGAAAAAATTCATTTTTTCCAGAAGGAAGCCATGAGTGTGAAGTGGAATCCAAATTCGATTTCTCTGCACTTTCAACCCTCCCCCCCCCCTTTCCTCTTATATTTGTTATCGCACAGCAGCCCACCAGGTGGGGCAATGGAGGAGCTCATTCAGCTGCAACTCAGAGCCTTAATCCAATTTACAGTTTCTCTCAGAGAGATAATTACAGCCGTTAAACCAGTTAGTGCGCCACAAAGAAGCTCTCCTACAAAGTTCTAGTCCTGTCTTTCAAAATCTCACCTAAAGTATTAGGGAATCTCGGGAAAGTGTGGGGCAGCAGGGACAGATGGGGTCTGCCTGCAGAAAACCTGAAGGTTTTCTGTTAAAAGGTAAAGTAAAAGGGACCCCTGACCGTTAGGTCCAGTCGCAAACGACTCTGGGGTTGCGACGCTCATCTCACTCTATAGGCCGAGGGAGCCGGCATACAGCTTCCAGGTCATATGGCCAGCATGACTAAGCCACTTCTGGCGAAGCAGAGCAGCGCACGGAAGCGCCGTTTACCTTCCCGCCGGAGTGGTACCTATTTATCTACTTGCACTTTGATGTGCTTTTGAACTGCTAGGTTGGCAGGAGCAGGGACTGAGCAACAGGAGCTCACCCCGTCACGGGGACTTGAACCACCGACCTTCTGATCGGCAAGCCCTAGGCTCAGTGGTTTAGACCACAGCTAAGTGTTAGCTTTCCTTTAAAAACACTTATAACAGACCTTCCAAGTGTCCCTGTTTTCCAGAGTCTGTCCCGTATTTACAGAAGTCATCCTGGCTTCTCATTTGATCCCAGAATGTCCCGCTTTTCTTTAGGACATCCCCATTTTTATCAAAGAAATGTTAGAGGGTAAGGTAGGACATCCTTATTTTCATTGGCAAAATGTTATGCAAGCCCTGAGCCAAGGAGATAAGTAACTATACAACCTTTAGAAGACATCTGAAGGCAGCCCTGCCTAGGGAAGGGTTTTTTTATGTTTAATGTTTCATTGTGTTTTTGTATATGTTGGAAGCTGCCCAGAATGGCTGGGGCAACCCAGTCAGATGCGCAGGGAAGAAGAAGAGGAGGAGGAGGAAGAGGAAGAGGAAGAGAAGAGGAAGGGGAAGGGGAAGGAGGAGGAGGAGGAGGAGGAGGAGGAGGAGGAGAAGAAGAAGAAGGAGAAGAAGAAGAAGAAGAAGAAGAAGAAGAAGAAGAAGAAGAAGAAGAAGAAGAAGAAGAAGAAGAAGAAGAAGCAGCAGCAGCAGCAGCAGCAGCAGCAGCAGCAGAAGCAGAAGCAGAAGCAGAAGAAGAAGTTGTTCCTATTTTCACTGGAGAAATGTTGGAGAAATATTGGAGGGTATATTTTAAGTCTTACTGTGAAATGTCCCTTATTTCTCCTTTCCCGTGCTGGGACAAACATGTGAGTCACAAAAATAAAAAATAACAAGAAAATTGGGCTCAATATAAGGCAGTTTCCTGCGACCTTCGCAGGTCCTCTGTTGATATGTGGCCACTTTCATATGACATGGGCAATTCTTCCCTGAACAAGAAGGCTGTGCTTGCCCAGCCCTTCCCTGTCTGCCTGTGATTGTCGGCAACAGTAAGTGATGTTGACATGGAGCATCGCTGTGTCTTAAAAAATGGCAGGTCACTGTAACTGACCCTCCTCATCACGGACACACGATGCATCTTTTATCGAGGAAAGGACGTTTCCTCTTTTGCGTTATACATGCATGCCAGGTTAAAGCGCTGCCTATTTTGATCTGGTCTGAGCTCAGCGGATCTGTTGCTTGATTTGCGACAAATGCTGAAACTCCTTTCTCCCAAAAGACTAACCCCTAAAAACATTGGATCAGCCTGGACCAGGGGATGTTATCAGTGCTACAGAAAAACTGGTTTAACAGCCTGAATGCAGGTCATGTGAAGGAGAGGAAAGAAATTAGGAAGGGCAAGAATGAAAAACCTGTTTACTTCTACACCAGGAATTACTGAAATTCAGAAACTGTACCATGCTGAATCGTGACACTGGAGAGAAAAGGTTTGAGATTTGGGCTTAGCAACTGGCCTGGCAAGGGAGAAACCAAGCAGTCACAGCCAGGGTGCCCTTCTGCTCGATTAGATACTTGGGGCAGCAAGTTTATATAGCTCATAAACAGCAGTCAGAAATATGTTGATCTCTCTGCAGATTGATGGGTATGGCCTTAAATGCTCTATGAAATACAGATTGCATTTCCCCCCCAGAGACAGGGTTGGACTCAAAAGAATAAGCACAACAATCTGGGAATAACCAGAGACTACGTATTTGGGGTGAAGTAGGATTTGTTTGGATTACATTTTAATTCAAACCTAAGCCAAGCCTATGCATGAACCAAAATGAAGTTCTCATACAAAATTCACGCCTCTCCAAATTTTGCGACACAATTCTCCAAACAAAAAATGTTGGGCGGGGGGACACACATACTAGTATGCACAATGTACAAAATGCTTAGTGTTAGGCAAAACTGCATAGGAAAATGCATATATTAGGACTCCTAAATGAAAAAAAAAAATAATAATAACCTTCCAGTGCATTTTTTTTTTAATTAAAAAAAAAATCACATCTAATGCAAACTGAACTTGAAATTGGAAATATGAAAAACTAAGATAAACCAAAATGGACGGATTCTTCTGAGTTCATGTGTCCTCTTTTATCATGTTTTTAGTCCAAAAATTTAACACATACATTTCAATGCATAATAAAAAAATTCTTTGTTGTTGTCAACTTCCCACCCCCTTTTCCATGGTGTTTTTATTTCTCTCCCTCTGCTGCACTCTTGTCTTCTATCTCTTATTTCTTAAAAACACTACTATAATCTTTAAATTCTTCAGTTGCTCATAGTTCAAATCCTGATCACATATTCAGCTTATAATAATATTTCTTTAAATCAGGCAAGGCCAAACTTGGCCTTCCAGATGTTTTGGGACTGCAACTCCCATCATCCCTAGCTAACAGGACCAGTGGTCACGGATGATGGGAATGGTAGTCCCAAAACATCTGGAGGGCCAAGTTTGCCCCTGCCGGCTTTAAATAGTCAGAAAAATACTTCCATTCTTCCACAAAACCTTTGTCATTAGTTTTCTTATTTTGGTTGTTAACTTTGCCAGTTCTGCATAGTCCATCACCTTAACTTATCCATTCTTCTTTGGTGGAAACTTCCGGTTGCTTCCATTTTTGTGCAGAAAGAATCCCAGCTACAGTTGTAACATACATAAACAGCTTAATCATCTTTTTGGGGACATCAGTCCTGATAATCCTTAGTAGAAAAGCTTCAGGTTTTTTTGGAGGGGGTATGATGATATTGGGACGCTGGTGGCACTGTGGTCTAAACCACAGAGTCTAGGACTTGCCGATCAGAAGGTCGGCAGTTCAAATCCCGACGACGGGGTGAGCTCCCGTTGCTCGGTCCCTGCTCCTGCCAACCTAGCAGTTCGAAAGCACATCAAAGTGCAAGTAGATAAATAGGTACCGCTCCGGCGGGAAGGTAAACGGCGTTTCCGTGTGCTGCTCTGGTTCGCCAGAAGTGGCTTAGTCATGCTGGCCACATGACCCAGAAGCTGTATGCCGGCTCCCTCAGCCAATAAAGCGAGATGAGCGCCACAACCCCAGAGTCGGTCACGACTGGACCTAATGGTCAGGGGTCCCTTTACCTTTACCCTTATGATGATATTGGGACGCAGGTGGCACTGTGGTCTAAACCACAGAGCCTTGGGCTTGCCGATCAGAAGGTTGGCAGTCTGAATCCCCACGACGGGGTGAGCTCCCGTTGCTCGGTCCCTGCTCCTGCCAACCTAGCAGTTTGAAAGCACGTGAAAGTGCAAGTAGATAAATAGGTACCACTCCGGCGGGAAGGTAAACGGCATTTCCGTGCGCTGCTCTGGTTCACCAGAAGCGGCTTAGTTATGCTGGCGGACAAACGCCAGCTCCCTCGGCCAGTAAAGCGAGATGAGCGCCACAACCCCAGAGTCGTCCGTGACTGGACCTAACGGTCAGGGGTCCCTTTACCTTTATGATGATATTAAACATCTTTTTTTATTGAATCCTATATCATTTCCCAAAATACCTTTGCTTTCTTTGAAGTCCGCCACATATGAAAAAAAAAGGGTTCGTGTGTCCTATTTTACAGAGAACAGTCTCCTCTTCAATGGATTGTGTGTCTATGTTTGGTTTAAGGTGAGAGAACCATAAGAAGGGAGGAGAATCGGGGCCTTGAAATTGTTCATCAGGGGTTAGCACAGGCTTCCTCAGCTTCGATCCTCCAGATGTTTTTGGCCTACAACTCCCATGATCCCTAGCTAGCAGGACCAGTGGGCAGGGATTATGGGAATTGTAGTCTCAAAACATCTGGAGGGCCGAGGTTGAGGAAGCCTGTGCTAACTCTTGATGAACCACTTCAAGGCCCCGATTCTCCTCCCGTTCTATGGTTAGCACCTAGAAAGCAGATTGAGCAGACACAGAGATGACCTGGCCACAGTCTTTCTAACTATGGTAAAATGTACAGTGGTACCTCGGGTTAAGTACTTAATTCGTTCCGGAGGTCTGTTCTTAACCTGAAACTGTTCTTAATCTGAAGCACCACTTTAGCTAATGGGGCCTTCTGCTGCCGCCGTGCCGCCAGAGCACAATTTCTGTTCTTATCCTGAAGCAAAGTTCTTAACCTGAATCACTATTTCTGGGTTAGCAGAGTGTGTAACCTGAAGCGTATGTAACCTGAAGTGTATGTAACCCAAGGTACCACTGTATTTCTGTTTAAATTAATCATTTCTAAATTTGCAGTTAAACATATAAATTAGGAAATGCATTTTTTAAATCCATGTTTTACCTCTCTCTCTCTCTCTTTTGGTGTTGCATAAGTGCCTCCCCTAGTACTATAGGACGATGCAGACACACTTGCTAGGTCTAATTGTAGTAGAAGCCAACCGAAGGAGGAATCAAATGCCAAATTTGCTTTGGGCATCATGGCCAAGTCCAAATCGACATGGATCTGCAAAGAAGGGATCTCTCTGCCTTTGGGCAGCTGCCAATGGAGCCTGCTGCACAGGGCTTGCTGTGACGTGAGGTGGGGAGAAGTCCAAAATGCGGCAGCAATTTGACAGCCTGTGTGATGCGTAATGGCACAGATGCTCCTGTGTTAATATGGGCTCTTGCTCCCATTCTGATTACAGGCATGGGTGTTGCTGGCTGAGGGATCACCTCAACTCGTTCCAGCAGATTCATGAGGCCTGGGAAGCAACCCTTCCTAAGAGGGAAAGCTAGGCAAAGGCATTGGGTAGGGTTCAACCAAACGTTTGTTCTAGTGCAATGACTTTTGGCTCTGTAGTGTAACTTCTCTGCCCTCTCCTCTACCAATGTACTCCCCCCCCCACCCTAAATCTGCTCTGGGGTTTTCCCCAACCCACTGAATCAGATTTAGGAGGTACATGGAGAGAGGAGAGGGTAGGGAATTCAGATTGCCCAGCTAAAAGTTATTGCACTAGCACAACTAGATGGCTACCCCCATGCAGTGGCGTAACATGGGTTGTCGGTGCCCGGGGCAAGTTGACTATCCTCGGCACCGCCCACTGATAGGCTGGAACAAAGGGGCAATTGCTCAGTGAGCTCCCCAAGTGGCAGCCGTGGCAGCTCATGAGCATCAAACACGGCGGAGTGTGGGACGCGGGATTGGTCGGGAATGGGTACCATTCTAAAGTCCACACAGAGGACACCTTAACAACTGTCCGTCAGCCAAATCTGCTCCTCAGTTTGCCCACGCAAACATTGGGAGATTTTCTGTGTGAGCAGGAGGGAGTGCTATTTTTTGATTATAACTACTTGCTTTCCGTTTTGAAGTTTTGCGCCCCGAAGAATTTTGTGCCCAGGAAAAACCACTCCTGTGGCCCTGCCCATGCTATGCCACTGCCACCACGCCCTCTGAATGTAGGGTCCTCTAGATTTACTCTTCCCATTCGATTAAGAGTGCTTCTGAGCATCATGGTCAAACTGGGCAAATCTAAGAATAATAGATTGGGACTTGGATACAGCCCAGCTGGGGTCTGCTGTCCCTGCACCCTTGGCTTTCGGCTTTCTCCCAACATAGCCATTGCCACACCTTACCCTTGGCAGCGCTGTACCTTCATTCCATCTTTCCTCCCCTGAGCAAACACCTCTGTTTGCACCTCAGCCCAGTTTCCCCGCTTCTCTCCTTGAGATCTAGCAAAATGGCTGGGACCAAAGCAGTTCTGTAGATGGCAACCTCACCGTTGGTAGCAGATATGAAGGTCTCTAGTACTTGCTTCGCTTCTGTAGCCATTCACAGTTCTGGCCACTTTTCTTCTGACTTGCTCTTTCCCAGTGGTGATGGAATAGGCCCCAGGCAGAGTTCTGTGCCTTCTGAGAGGGTTGGCCACTGTGAGAACAGGATGATAGTCTTCATGGGCCATTGGCCTGATGGTTTTCCCAGTAGTGATGTATGGAAGTGAGAGCTGGACCATAAAGAAGGCTGATCGCCGAAGAATTGATGCTTTTGAATTATGGTGCTGGAGGAGACTCTTGAGAGTCCCATGGACTGCAAGAAGATCAAACCTCTCCATTCTGAAGGAAATCAGCCCTGAGTGCTCACTGGAAGGACAGATCCTGAAGCTGAGGCTCCAAGACTTTGGCCACCTCATGAGAAGAGAAAACTCCCTGGAAAAGACCCTGATGTTGGGAAAGATGGAGGGCACAAGAAGAGACGACAGAGGACGAGATGGTTGGACAGTGTTCTCGAAGCTACCAGCATGAGTCTGACCAAACTGCGGGAGGCAGTGGAAGACAGGAGTGCCTGGCGTGCTCTGGTCCATGGGGTCACAAAGAGTTGGACACGACTAAACGACTAAACAACAACAACAGGTTCCTTTTGTGTCCTTAGCAGCATAGCGCCACTCCAGAAACTGAGGGATAGCTCAGTTGGCAGAGCATAAGACTCTTCATCTCAGGGTTGTGGGTTTGAGCGTCAAGAAAGATTCCTGCATTGCAGAAAGTTGGACCTTCCAACTTTACAATTCTATGATTCTGTGACTTCACCCACTCCTTTGTGGATACTAGGAGTGATGAGAGAGGGAGCTGTCCTTTCCACTGCCGTAAAGCTCTGAGCCCCACACATTTCTTTCACAGTACCCACTTTGTACTGTGTACCCTCCTGCACATCATTGGCAAGAGGAGTAGCAAGGTGAAGCCAATCACATCTGCAGAGCAACCTCCTGAAAAGCAAATTCTGTCTCTTTAAATGTAATACAAGTTTTTTTAAAAAAAAAAAACACCAAGAAGAAGAATTGACAAGCTCCCTCGCTCTCTCAGAAGAGTGAGAAATTTTCATTGATTGATTTCTTCATGGCTTCTTAAACAGATAATTAATTCACCACGAACCTCCGGACACTCCGTAGCTAGTCGTTAATATTGTAAATTCAGATATACTTCAATAATCGCCTGACCCCCCCATCACCCTGTAATAGATAGCCACGGCGTTATGCTGATGTGCTGCTGGGGGGGAGCAAATCAATTTGAGAAGACATGAAGGGATCACCTAGTGAAAGGAAGCTATTGATTCTCTCTTATAAGCCACTGCTATAATATTTATTCTTTTGTAAACAGAATTAACCCGGCACCATGGGTCATTCCTATTGAGTAGCATTCTTCGTGTTCATATAGTAATACAGATTGTAGCAGACAAGGTGGAAACAACAGACAAGACATCAAAACCACACCACTTACTTCGAACATGCTTGTCACGGGCCTGTTGCTCTTTGAAGAGGCCATTCAGCAACCACAGAAATCTTACCAAATTAACCACTTCTAAGGTTCGGGATCTGTACGCATATGAAACTGCAGTGTGGGGGTTGCATGCTGCTGAGCGGACAATTGCACAAGGATTCCGTTCTGCTGAGTATCACCAGAGCATGGACATGCATCTCGAAGGCGGGCCAGTGAAACCATTGATAAGCCACAGACATCCAGCTAGGGGTCCTGAGGGATCTCAGTGTAAGGTAAAAAGGTAAAGGACCCCTGAACAGTTAAGTCCAGTCAAAGGCGACTATGAGTTGCGGCGCTCATCTCGCTTTCAGGCCGAGGGAGCCAGCATTTGTCTGCAGACGTCTCCACCCCCATCATTTAGCCTGGACACTGAGATCCAGCACCGAGGGCCTTCTGGCGGTTCCCTCATTGCGAGAAGTGAGGTTACAGGGAACCAGACAGAGGGCCTTCTCGGTAGTGGCGCCCACCCTGTGGAGCACCCTCCCGTCAGATGTGAAGGAAATAAGCAGCTATCCTATCTTTAAAAGACATCTGAAGGCAGCCCTGTTCAGGGAAGTTTTTAATATTTAATGCTGTACTGTTTTTAACATTTGATTGGGAGCTGCCCAGAGTGGCTGGGGAAACTCAGCCAGATGGGCAGGGTATAAAGAATAAATTATTATTATTATTATTATTATTATTATTATTATTATTATTATATATTTTCGGGTCATGTGGCCAGCATGACTGAAGCGCACAGAAATGCCGCTTACCTTCCCGCCACAGTGGTACCTATTTGTCTACTTGCACTGGCGTGCTTTCAAACAGCTAGGTTGGCAGGAGCTGGGCAGAGCAATGGGAGGTCACCCCATCACGGGGATTCGAACCACTGACCTTCTGATTGGCAAGCCCAAGAGCCTCAGTGGTTTACATCACAGCGCCACCTGCGTCCTTTATCTCTGTGTACAGTCTTCCTGTGCCATACATAACCTCCTCCCCACACATTTTATTTAATAGCCCTTCTTTCTGCTTCCTGCTGACTTTACGTACTCAAAGCTTGAGCATGAGGCAGGCTGAACACTCTGCCTCACACAGCACATTTTGGAGCACACTGTTATTTTCCAACATGGCCCGGCTCTAGAAGAATTGCTGAGGGAAAGGCAGAATGAGGCCATTGTGAGATGATCCTCACCATCACCGCTGCTGACCATGCAATTGATCAGACCTGTCTGGAGTGGCATGCTGTAGCCATTTCCAAACATGACTACAGTGGTACCGTGGTTCCCAAATGGCTTAGTTGTCAAACAAATTGGCTCCCGAACACCGCAAACCCTGAAGTGTTCTGATTTGCGAACACTTTTCAGAAGCCAAACGTCCGACGTGTCTTCTGTGGCTTTCAGTTGAGTGCAGGAAGTTCTTGCAGTCAATCAGAAGCCGCTCCTTGGTTTTCAAACCATCACGGGAGTCAAATGGACTCCCAGAACAGTTTAAGTTCGAGAACCAAGGTACCACTGTACTGTATTGTGGTCACATCCACAGCATGCATTTAAAGCACAGGCGTGGTTTCCCCTCAAAGAATCCTTCGAACTGTAGTTTACCCCTCACAGGGCTACAATTGTCAACGCCCTTAAACAGATTACAGTTCCCAGGATTCTTTGGGACTTTATATACAGTGGTACCTCGGGTTACATACGCTTCAGGTTACAGACTCCGCTAACCCAGAAATAGTGCTTCAGGTTAAGAACTTTGCTTCAGGATGAGAACAGAAATCGTGCTCCGGTGGCGTGGCAGCAGCAGGAGGCCCCATTAGCTAAAGTGGTGATTCAGGTTAAAAACAGACCTCCGGAACGAATTAAGTACTTAACCCGAGGTACCACTGTACTTTAAAGGAATGTTGTGGATGGGACTGATGTGGAGCTGTCTGAAGACAGCTCAGAAATTTTGGTCATCCTAGCTGCCGTAACCGAGGAGCAAAGACTCTCCCAAAGCTGAGGAGATGGAGGAGAATGCATGGCAACTGCTAGGCCCTTGCAGAACATGTTCCCCAAGCATGAGACAAGCCTGAAGGGACAGGAAGGAGGCAGCGGGCTTGTAAGGATGAGCTGGCATGGAATGCGGCAGTGAATGCCAAAGTCTGGCCCTGATCTTTGGAGGAGGCCTTGACCGTCAAGGATGAGTTCCAGAACTTTCCTGCGCTGGCTACTTCCTCGTCCCTATGAAGGGCCAGAAGTAAGGTTCCTTTCTGCTTGGCTCGCTTTCCTTCTTCCTTCCTTCCTGCTGGAAGTCAAGAAGAAATTAGACTGTTCAAATTGGGGCAGAAAATTGGAAAGGAACAGAGAACGCTAAAGAGAGGCGAAGGAGCCTGGCCTGTGAAGGGCTCTTGCGCAGAGCGAAATCCCTAATTAAAAGACAGACAGACCCATTCAGAGGGAAGACAATGAGACAGTCTGTCGAGCAGAACCAGGAAGCCATGAAAGGAGGCTGGAGCCACCGCATCTCCCCTTGGAGCCTTGCAAAGGGCTTCACTTCATGGGGAGACCCCCAGCGGCCCACCTTGGCTTGCCTGCACGGAGATGCGAAGTCACCTCCATTCAAAGAGATTTGCATCTTCCCATTTGCGCGGGAGAAGGTGGCGGAGGTCAGAGGCAAAGCCGGCTCAGCAATTCCTTTTGTGCTTCCTGCTAATTTTTGTTGTCGCTGCTGCTCAATAGTTAAACTCTCTTTACCCTTGGAGGGGGCACCTGGGGTCAGGTAAATGAAAGCAGCCCAGAGGGCAGCGTTTCTATGGCTGTAAAGAAGAGCAAACCTGACTTGCTGGGAGGGGGAAGAAGGAGATGCAGACAGAGCCTTCCCCCGTCTTTTTCCTGGGTCAGTTCCCCAATCCTTCTCATCAGACAAGCACCCTCCTGGCCTTTCTGCTTGAGCAAAACCCCTGAATGTGTTAATTAGCCGCAAGCCGGTGCCCTGAAAGGGCAAGGAGAGGAAGTGCGGTGTGAATCATAGGACAACTATGGAAAACTTGGCCTCCTTTCACACTTTGCTTGGCAAGAGGTGCGGTGGGAGCAGCCGGGATGCTGAGTTCTTCCAATGCCCCTCCTCTAAAAGACTCTTGCTGGCTCATGGTACTCCAAACACACAACCTTTGGCTGGGAGAAGCCAGGGCAGGAGGGGGGAATGTTTGCCAGGCCTGGTGGTTCCAGGAAGGGAATTCTGAACCTGTCAATCTTCTAGAAAAGGCTTCCCGATTGACAGACGACAGCGGGATTTAAGACAGAGCTCTCTCCGAAACATGATTTTCAGCATCTTTAGGCAGCAGCACAAAGCAAGATCCTCTGTAGTTCAAGCATTCTACTCATGAGTAAGTAGAACGCTCAAACAGGAGTGAGCAAGCTGGATCTGCACCCCGCTTTAGATTTCCCTTGCTGTTGGACAGCCAGTGTGGTGTAGTGGTTAAGAGCGGTAGTCTCGTAATCTGGGGAACCGGGTTCGCGTCTCCGCTCCTCCACATGCAGCTGCTGAGTGACCTTGGGCCAGTCACACTTCTCTGAAGTCTCTCAGCCCCACTCACCTCACAGAGTGTTTCTTGTTGGGGAGGAAGGGAAAGGAGAATGTTAGCCACTTTGAGACTCCTTAGGGTAGTGATAAAGCGGGATATCAAATCCAAACTCCTCCTCAGGGGAAAACTTTTAAACTGATTGCTATATAAAAGACTAACCGAGTGACGGGAAACTAATTGTGGAAGGCCGCTGGGGTTTTTTTTAATCGGTTGCTGGGTTGATTTTTCTTCCCAGAAAGCCTGAGGAAGCCTTATGCTGAGTTGCACATACTGGCAGAATCAGAAATTAGGCCTGAGTTACAGGTTACATGCGGGACGCGGGTGGCGCTGTGGGTTAAACCACAGAGCCTAGGGCTTGCCAATCAGAAGGTCGGCGGTTCGAATCCCTGCGACAGGGTGAGCTCCCGTTGCTCGGTCCCTGCTCCTGCCAACCTAGCAGTTCGAAAGCACATCAAAGTGCAAGTAGAGAAATGGGTACCGCTCCGGTGAGAAGGTAAACGGCATTTCCGTGTGCTGCTCTGGTTCGCCAGAAGCGGCTTAGTCATGCTGGCCACATGACCCAGAAGCTGTACGCCGGCTCCCTCGGCCAATAAAGCAAGATGAGCGCCGCAACCCCAGAGTCGGCCACGACTGGACCTAATGGTCAGGGGTCCCTTTACCCTTTACCTTTTTACAGGTTATATGGCCAACCAGCTAACTAACTGCCGTATGCGCAGTCCTGTTTCTATTCCTCTAGGGTTGTTTTCATCCGTTGTCATCAAAGCCATTGCCGCTGTTTTGATCTGTAAGTTGTCTTGAGTCCCGTCGGGAGAAAATGTGGTATATAAATAAAGATAATAATAATAATAATAATAATAATAATAATAATAATAATAACAACAACAATAATGTACTCAAGGAAGAAGAAGAAGAAATAGCCACTATAATAATGTGTATAGTGAGTGCTTTAAAAGAGTAAAGGGTAACTTAGGGTAGATATTTTTTTTCAGTTTACTTTAAGTTATCTCTTTATTTCACCCTTCAGCAATAGGCACCCAATTCTGCTCTACTTATCATCATAATTGCACAGTTAAAAGACTCATTTCTTCTTTCTGCAGGCACACAAACAGGCAACTTTATTGCTGACTTGGTAGAGAATACAACTGAAACTGAAGAGCAGAGGAAAAGAAATTTCAAGTAGTGGAGTCACACTCTAGCCCAGAATGCAACATTCTAATATTTAACTCTTCAAGGCTGTTGTCTTTTCAGGCTCGCTTACAGGGTGATTGTGATCATGAGGAATCCACTCTCAGTCAGGGAAAGTCTTGAGTGAGCAAAATTTAAGGGTCTCTTCTCCCAAAAGGCTTTCGTTGTGTGCTCACCCTACTTTATTCACTGAATTTTTCAGAGGGCCCCATTCTTATTTCTCTCCCGTCCTTAAAGCAAGCTGTCATTCATTAAACGGAAGCTGGCATTATCAAATATGTCACAAATTAAAGAAGACAGTTCCCCTTTAAAAAGCCTGGCTATGGGGCTGGGCCAAAAGTGTGATCTGCCACATGGCGTCCATCAGACCAATAACATGTATGAAACGTGTTATGAAAACTATAGATTAAAGTGCAATATGAGCTGCAGAGATGCTCAGATATCTAATTCAGGTATATATTCATTTTCTTTTTTTGCTATTAGCATTTTATTGATTTTTTTAATACTCGTACAATTCCCCTCTTCCCCACCCCGACTCCAATACATAGATATTCCACACATTTTGGAAGTGAACAGAAATGCCGTAAATAGCAGCTTCAATGTTACTTTGTCCCCCAACCCACTCACTTTTTAACTTAGTTTCTCCCCCTTTCTTTTATTTTTCTTTTTAAAATAATTTTTATTAAATTTTCCATTTTAACAATCCAATCAAATCACATTGAATATTCCAAATTATACAAATGCCTATCATATAGTCCAAATATTCTGCCAAATTATAAATTTTGTTGGGACTTCTCATGCTTCAAGTTCGGGGGGGGGGGGGCTGATCCTATCATATCTCTGCTGCCTTGAGTTTCCAATAGTTCCTTTAAATCTTCCTGTTGTTAACCTTCCTGCCTTATCCCTTTCATACCTTGGGCAAAGTGGGTAAAAGGACCGCCTAGAGCGGACAGTTCATTTTACTTACTTTTCACTCTGCTGTGAATTCCCTTTTCCATATGTTGTTGTTGTTGTTTAGACGTTTAGTCGTGTCCGACTCTTCGTGACCCCATGGACCAGAGCACGCCAGGCTCTTCTGTCTTCCACTGCCTCCTGCAGTTTGGTCAAACTCATGTTCGTAGCTTCGAGAAAACTGTCCAACCATCTCGTCCTCTGTCGTCCCCTTCTCCTTGTGCCCTCCATCTTTCCCAACATCTGGGTCTTTTCCAGGGAGTCTTCTCTTCTCATGAGGTGGCCAAAGTACTGGAGCCTCAGCTTCACGATCTGTCCTTCCAGTGAGCACTCAGGGCTGGTTTCCTTAAGAATGGATAGGTTTGATCTTCTTGCAGTCCATGGGACTCTCAAGATTTCACCAGATCCTGTAGAGAAAGTTTATCACTCCTGCTTCCTGCTTGTGCACTTCCAAAGACATTAGCTGGCCTCTACTGAAAGGGAAGTCTACCTGCTGCAGTTGTGCTTGGAAACTGATGGCCTAGATCAGTGGTGGTGAACCTTTTAGAGACCGAGTGCCCAAACTGCAACCCAGTTTGTGCTATTGGGTGCGTTCGCTGCTCACAGTGGCATGGGGGGTGCGCAACTCCCCCCGACACTGCTGCGGGTGGCGAGGGCTCTAGGGAGCGTTTTCTGCTGGGACAATGGCACATGTGCCCACAGAGAGGGCTCTGAGTGCCCACTTTGGCACTCATGCCATAGGTTTGCCACCACTGGCCTAGATAGACCCAGGGTCTAACTCATGGGTAGGCAACCTAAGGCCCGGGGGCCGGATCTGGCCCAATTGCCTTCTAAATCCGGCCCATGGACGGTCCGGGAATCAGCGTGTTTTTACATGAGTAGAATGTGTCCTTTTATTTAAAATGCGTCTCTGGGTTATTTGTGGGGCCTGCCTGGTGTTTTTACATGAGTAGAATGTGTGCTTTTACAGTGGTACCTCGGGTTACATACGCTTCAGGTTACATACGCTTCACGTTACAGACTCCGCTAACCCAGAAATAGTGCTTCAGGTTAAGAACTTTGCTTCAGGATAAGAACAGAAATTGTGCTCTGGCGGCACGGCGGCAGCAGGAGGCCCCATTAGCTAAAGTGGTGCTTCAGGTTAAGAACAGTTTCAGGTTAAGTACGGACCTCCGGAACGAATTAAGTACTTAACCAGAGGTACCACTGTATTTAAAATGCATCTCTGGGTTATTTGTGGGGCATAGGAATTCGTTTCTTTCCCCAAAAAAATAAAGTCCGGCCCCCCACAAGGTCTGAGGGACAGTGGACCGGCCCCCTGCTGAAAAAGTTTGCTGACCCCTGGTCTAACTCAATAAGCAAGGTCTCATGTTGGTCTTTCGAAGTTAGAGGGTATAGCTCTTACTCCTTGTTACTACCACTGGGGGTCACTGCAGGAAAAAGCATGGTAAAAAAAGCCTTTTCTCCACTATTGCGATAAGAGGCTGTTGTGGAAAGCCGTGTAAGGTACTGGAGTTAGGGAGTTTTGATCTGGCAGCACAGAATGCCAAGGCAATAATGAATGATGTTGCGTGATCTGGAATAACAAGTCTCTGTGGTCCATAACGTTTGCCTCAACTATAAAACAAACATTACCTCCATCTCCTCCTCATTCTTCTTCAGCTTGGCTTGGAATCTAAGCTGGAGAAGAATTATTCTCCTATTCAGAAAGCCCCCAAACCTCCTCCAGCCCCCTCATGTTCCTGTTCGTACAGCCTGGGGAAGGGAAGTTGGTCATTCGTTCCGGAGGTCTGTTCTTAGCCTGAAACTGTTCTTAACCTGAGGTACCACTTTAGCTAATGGGGCCTTCGCTGCGCCACCGCCATGCAATTTCTGTTCTCATCCTGAAGCAAAGTTCTTAACCCGAAGTACTATTTCTGGGTTAGCGGAGTCTGTAACCGGAAGCGTCTGTAACCTGAAGCGTCTGTAACCCGAGGTACTACTGTACCACAATTTGTCCAGGGTGCTCAGTCTGCATCCTCCCATTCGACGATAATCAGTGTGAGGCTCCTGTCACCAAAACACCACAACAGTGCTTCTTACTTAAGAGTAAGGAAAAGGAGTTTCCGGTAAGGGCAAATGGCGTTACAGACTCGGCATAAAGTCCAGGAGTCAAGATCGCAAGATTCATGAACAATGCAACATGTTCACAACGAAATGAAAGCAACAAAGACGTCCTGAGAATTGGCACAACCCACCCACCGAGCTTTCATTTTTTATTTTTAAAAGATATTTATTGAAGTTTTACAAAAACATAAATTTAAAAAGATCATATAAAAAGAAAAAAATACAAAAAAACCATAGAAAAATACATGAAAAAGAAAAAAGAAGAATAAAAACAAATCCATTTTTTGTAACCCTAACTCATTATCTTATTTCCTTGGCCTCCTCACACCTCCCCTTTTTGTATTCCCATTTAAGTAATCAAATCAGCAAATCCTTACCCTCTTTCGTTTATCTTAACTCTGTATCTTAACATATTATAACTCTATATTTTCATCCATTATCAATTCAATTTTGCATACTCTTGTCAACTTTGTTGCTAATGCCACTTATTTTCAATCCAACATCATTTTAACATTCATTAATTTTACAGTGTTTCTGCAGATAGTCTTTAAATTTCTTCCAGTCTTCTTCCACCAACTCTTCTCCCAGGTCTCGGATTCTGCCAGTCATTTCCGCCAACACCCACCGAGCTTTCAAAGGCAAGGCAAGGCAAGCTCACTCACAGGACTCTCACAAACAAACTCCGGCCGGCTGGGTGTGTCTAATGCCACCTGGCTTTTGGCAGCCATGCT
This sequence comes from Podarcis filfolensis, assembly GCF_964270895.1. Taxonomy (NCBI): domain Eukaryota; kingdom Metazoa; phylum Chordata; class Lepidosauria; order Squamata; family Lacertidae; genus Podarcis; species Podarcis filfolensis. Next base: position 86,891,179 of record NC_139608.1, read on the forward strand.
GTGTCTTCTCCCTCTGCCTCCAACTCTACTGCCTTTCCTCCTCTTCAGCCCCTCTCTCCGGCTGGTCAAAATCCTCCCTTCTCCCCGATGTGGTGCTCTGCTGGAGGGGAAGGGGAGAGAGCTGCCAGACAAGCTTACCTCTCTCTAATATCTACTGTCACAAGAACAGTCCCCCTTTCACCCCTGGGTGCCAGTCTTCCAGCCCCCATTTCCTCCTTCTTCCTCCATCTGTGTCAGATCCAGGAGGTCATGATGATCAACTGGATATGGGAATACAGTCGAACCTCCGTTTACTTAACTCTCTGGTTATGTAAACTTTGGGATGCGCGTGGGGCAAACCTGGAAGTATATTACCGGGTGTCGCCACGTACGTATGCGCAGAAGCGGTCTGCACATACGCAGAAGTGGTCCTCAGGTTGCGAAAACCTCAGGATCCGACCGGACCTACGAGACGGTTCCTGTCTGCAACAGGAGGTACCACTGTATGGGAAAGAAAGGAAAATTATGCCCGATGGGTTTTCTAAGCACTTCTCAATCAATCCAGAATTGTTCAGGTCTGGGCAGGATTTTCTGTGAGTCAATCAGCTGAGAATGCAAGGATAGCCAGCACATTAGTGTCTTAAAGGTAAAGGTAAAGGGACCCCTGGCCATTAGGTCCAGTCGTGGCCGACTCTGGGGTTGCGGCGCTCATCTCGCTTTATTGGCTGAGGGAGCCGGCGTACAGCTTCTGGGTCATGTGGCCAGCAGCACTAAGCCGCTTCTGGCAAAACCAGAGCAGCACACAGAAACACTGTTTCCCTTCCCGCCGGAGCAGTACCTATTTATCTAATTGCACTTTGACTACTACTCTATCTGCAACCCCCCTCCCCTTTTGTTCAAAGGCAACACAAACCTCAATAATGAAATTGAGGTGGAGGGCAGCAAAATGGAGTCAGACAGACCCAAAGCCAAACTGGTCAGCCTTTAAAGCACCTCGGACTGAGATAAGCCAAACCAGGGTCCGAACTGAATCTTGTCATTGGTGCACGTAGCTGATAAATCATTCTCATGTCCCATTTTGAGGCACAGGAAAGGTTTGCAGGAGTACACAAATACTTCAAAGCATAACACAGGGTCTAGGACTGTCAAATCAAAGTTTAAGAATTGAGGAGGACATCAATTCTGCAGTGCTTGAAAGAAGAGGCCTTCATCATAAGTTTGAAAAGTAGAAATCTGGGACACTCATTAGGTTGTATGTATTATTTTTAGGACTGTGAGGTTTAATTGATTATTTGGTTCATCGACTAAAAGCATGTCCCAGATTAATCAGGCTGTAGCTGTTATATACAGAGATAGACAGTTTTTAATGAAAGGGCTTATAGAAATTGCAGAGGCAAAAACCATCTTAATAGAGGCATCCTTCCTTCTCTAATACACAGGAGGGAATGCCTTTCCTAAAGATGATACCTACAATGACATAATTCTACCTTCTGAAATAGTGTTTGTACCTATATGCAAGTGCTATCAATTAACCAGCTAAAATTTCTTAGCTGCATGTTCTTTTGCTGCTTTGATTCTGTCGCTGCAGGTTTTGTAACAACTACAGACAACTCCCGATTTAGGTGCGTCTGAATGACACGCGATCACACAGGCCCCGAACCTGGAAGGAACCCCAAAATGTCATAAAGAAAAGGGGCAGGGTGTGGACTGGGCAGCCTTACACACACTCCATGAACGCACACGAGAGTCCGGGACAGAACCCCTGCGCAAAATGAGGATTGTCTGTATCACTAAATGCCACACCGCAGAATAGGGGACTCTGCCGCTCCTCCAATACAACATAAACATTAGGAAGGCTTCTTTTGAAACTGAAGACCCCAAGACAAAACATGGCCATCTTGTGGGATGTGAAACACAAGAGCAGTCAAGTACAACATCCCTAGAGGTGCCATAAAAGGTGGTGTCTGGACCAGCCAGTGGGAACTTCCTGTTTCTCCTAGGCTGGGACAGACTTCCTCTGCATGTGACTAGAGGTGGGCGTGACCTCACCTGCCCAGGTAACAAAAGAGCAGGACTGGTCAGCCATCTCTCTCTGACCACATTTGTCAAAGAAGCAACATCTGCTTAGCCTAAGATGTTCTCTTGGCTTGCAGCCAAGAGAGGGCAAAGGAGCTGTCTCCTTATAGGATAGTTTCCAGGTGTATATTACTTTTGTAACTTAAGTCTACCTTCTGGAGTCCATTTGTGAACAGAATGTGAGTGAGTAAACTCTTTTTATACTTTTATAGAAGACTGTGTCGTGTCTATCTTTTTATGAGGGACTAAATGGGGAATTACCAAGGAAATGTGTTTTAGAGGCTTTAGCGAGCCTGAGCAAACGCATCCGCTGTGCAAGTTTAAAAGGGGAATGTTACTCTGCTAAATTGTAGAACTTGTTAACACAAGTTGGAAAGGACATAATCAAACAATATATCCTCTCCTGCATCCCCGAACATTCCCACACATCTTTCCATCAGCCTTATTCTGAACTGCCTGACAGGGATCTTATCAAGAGATTGTTGAGGCCCTGGACCAATAGAGCCACATCTTGCTTTGCCTTGGCAAAGTGTATCATCCCTCCTGACCTAATCTCTTGCCAGTGATATCGTCCCCTGGAAGAAGGCTCCTGCTTTTACTGGAGCACTGCTACAAAGGAAGTGCTTACTAATCTATTGATCGTAGGCCACACAAGCACACACAAATTACTGCTACATTTTGGTGACAAATTGATAAACTGCATCTTCTCTGGGTTAAAGATTTGATCTCATTCACTTAATCCACTATCAATAAGATATTAATCGTGCACCGACCCACCGTGCTCCTCATCCGCCTACAAATCCAATAATCATTTCAGAATTCACAGCTGAGTAGGACACTTGCTTCAAACAATTAATTTTAGGGGAGTCTCATTTATTTTCCCTATAACCCTGTTCTCCCTCCCTTGGCTTGTACACACAGAGACACACATACACAAACACAAACACTGCCCTGCTGATGCTTCCACTCAGCCATGTTTATAGGGAAGGAAGGAAGGAAGGAAGGAAGGAAGGAAGGAAGGAAGGAAGGAAGGAAGGAGATATTCCCCACACTGCAGGGCACAGGATCTTTTGTTACCCAAGTACTTGCCTGCTTGCTGACATTCTTCTGCCCCCGTCGACAAACTCCACAAACTTTATGAAACAGAAACTGATCAGCCTGAGATACCTTCCATGCTAAAGGTAAAGGGACCCCTGACCATTAGGTCCAGTCGTGGCCGACTCTGGGCTTGCGGCGCTCATCTCACTTTATTGGCCGAGGGAGCCGGCATACAGCTTCCGAATCATGTGGCCAGCATGACTAAGCCGCTTCTGGCGAACCAGAGCAGCACACGGAAACGCCGTTTACCTTCCCACCGGAGCAGTACCTATTTATCTACTTGCACTTTGACGTGCTTTCAAACTGCTAGGTTGGCAGGAGCAGGGACCGAGCAACGGGAGCTCACCCCGTTGCGGGGATTCGAACCGCCGACATTCTGATTGGCAAGTCCTAGGCTCTATGGTTTAACCCACAGCGCCACCCACGTCCCTTACCTTCCATGCTAAACACTGAATAAAGGCAAAGTGTGTTCTTCTTCATGGAGAGCACGTGTTGTGGTGGGGTCTAACAGGACACCCCCTCTTGGTTACTGGGGGGGGGGACCATTTGGATGGCCATGACTGTGATTGGGCCAATTTGGGTTGTTGGGGAGATTTTGATGTTACCATTTAGAGGGTTGTTCTGAAGTTTATATATTCTTGGCACACAGCTTTTTTCAGTCTCTTTTGCTGTGTGCATCGGATCACCCGCCCTCCTTCCCTAATTTAGGGCTGTTGCATTTGACATTGCTATGCCTGTCATGGGGTCGTCTGCTTTTGGGGCAGGGGCCTGGTAGGAATTTTATCCATTTGGCAGATTGGCTGGTACCGTTCGGTTTTTGCCTACTGCGTAGCAAATCGTCACAACTTGTAAGGTTGCAGTTAGGCATTGGTTAAAATTTGGTTGGTGAAGGGGTAAGGGTTGGCTTAGTTGGTGAAGCACTCTTGTTCTCAGAATTGTGGGCTCAAGCCCCACGTTGGGCAAAAATATCCCTGCATTGCAAGGGGTTGGACTAGATGACCCTCGTGGTCCCTTCCAACACTATGATTCTATGATTTTATGCTTGGGTTAAAGGGGGGACCCATGCCTGAAGGCTGCTGGGCTGTAGAAGCTTTTTTGATCAGAGTGGTGGCGCCCACTGGAACACCCTCCCATCAGATGTCAAGGAAATAGACAACTATCTGACTTTTAGAAGACGTCTGAAGGCAGTCCAGTATACCTGAAGGAGCGTCTCCACCCCCATCATTCAGCCCGGACACTGAGGTCCAGCTCCGAGGGCCTTCTGAGGGTTCCCGAGAAGTGAGGTTATAGGGAACCAGGCCTTCTCAATAGTGGTGCCTGCCCTGTGGAATGCCCTCCCATCAGATGTTAAAGACATAAGCAACTATCAGACTTTTAGAAGACACCTGAAGGCAGCCCTGTTTAGGAAAGTTTTTAATGTTTGATGTTTTATTGGGCTTTTAATATTCCGTTGGGAGCCACCCAGAGTGGCTGGGGAAACCTGGCCAGATTGGTGGGGAATAAATAATAAGTTATTATTATATTATTATTGTTGTTGTTGTTGTTGTTGTTGTTATTGTTATTGTTACTAGTTGAAGCATGTAGGAAAAGGTAGCAAGCCCTTAACCCACCCTCTGAACGCAGGGAGAGGAAAGCAGAAAAGCTGAGCAGAATCTCCTAGTTCTGTGCTGGACTCTGGAAAAACAGTGCCAGAAAGCCAACAGTGAAGACACAAAATGGGCTGTGTGGGATTTAGAGAAGATGGAGATGGAGAGAGAGAGAGACTCCCCCCAAAAAACCCACGTCTGCCTTTTTTTGACAGCCAGAGAGATGAAGCGAGGATTTCACCCTGCCCACAGTTGGTGCGAGTTTTCGTCAGGGAAGGGGGGTGAAATTCCCTGCTGCGGGCAGGGAGGAGAAGCTGGCTCCAGAGAAGCTGCGACACAAAAGTGTTTGAGCAACAAAAGCCACAGCAGAACAAACACACTAATCCCTTAATGAGGCGCCTCATCTCCTCTTCCTTGTGTGGGAGGTGGCAGTGGGCAGATCCCTTCGGAGACACCCTTTTAAACTCATTCAAAGAGCTCGCCAGGGTCCAATCCAATTACCCTGTATCCCGCAGAGCATCCCTGCATAGAGCGGTCAGGGCACACACGGCCCTTTCAGAGCCGCCTCTTAGTGCTTGTTAATCCTCCCCTCATTAAAGGCCTTTTACCTCCTTCCCGGAGGACTCCATGCGGCAGCGACTTTGGTGCCACACAAAACTTACCTGCCAAGACTTACAGCCGGTGGCAGCTCAGAGGGAGAGCCGGCCTTCCAAAGGGGAGCAATGGGGAGGGAGGCGAACCAGTTTCCAGCCTTTCAAATGCTGCCCATAATCTTCTGCGGTGTCCCATTGGCTCTGGGCAAGATCCTTCAGGGCTTATGCATGGCATGGTTTTGCTGCTGCCAACTTGGCAGTTAAAGCAGAGGACAGAGGGGTGGGTGGGTGTTGGAGGTTTCTCATACAACTCACAATCCTGCTTTATGGCCAGTGGCAGAAACTCCCGCGAGAAAGGGCACCCAAAGTCTAGCTGTTGTTTTCAAAACAAAATAAAAAAGTTCCCTCCAGTAGCACCTTAGAGACCAACTAAGTTTGTCATTGAGGGACGCAGGTGGCGCTGTGGGTTAAACCACAGAGCCTAGGACTTGCCGATCAGAAGGTCAGTAGTTCGAATCCCCACAATGGGGTGAGCTCCTGTTGTTCAGTTCCTGCTCCTGCCAACCTAGCAGTTCGAAAGCACGTCAAAGTGCAAGTAGATAAATAGGTACCGCTGCAGCGGAAAGGTAAACGGCGTTTCCGTGCACTGCCCTAGTTCTCCAGAAGCGGCTTAGTCATGCTGACCACATGACCCGGGCTGGCTCCCACAGCCAGTAAAGCGAGATGAGCGCCGCAACCCCAGAGACGATCACGACTGGACCAATGGTCAGGGGTCCCTTTACCTTTATGTTTGTCATTGGTATGAGCTTTCGTGTGCATGCACACTTCTTCAGATACACACGAAAGCTCATACCAATGACAAACTTAGTTGGTCTCTAAGGTGCAGTTACAGTGGCACCTCTGGTTACATGCGCTTCAGGTTACAGACTCCGCTAACCCAGAAATAGTACCTCGGGTTAAGAACTTTGCTTCAGGATGAGAACAGAAATCGTGCTCCGGCGGCGCGGCAGCAGCAGGAAGCCCCATTAGCTAAAGTGGTGGTTCAGGTTAAGAACAGTTTCAGGTTAAGAACGGACCTCCAGAATGAATTAAGTACGTAACCAGAGGTACCACTGTACCAGACATCCCCGGATTTGCAAATCTGTCCCCAGAAAACGTGGCAGCAGCAGCCTCAGCAGCCCGAAGCTAGCCTGTTAGCGCCATGGCACAGGAAAAATGGCAGGCGCCACGGCGGTGAGCAGCAAGCATCTCCTGAAGCCAGCCAGAGCCAACTGCACTACCATGCTGGCCCCTCCTGGGCAACGGCCACCCGCCCATGACTCCTGAACCTCCCCTGATCTATCAAAACAAAGGGGGAAGGGGGAAGGAGATCGGGGAAGGCTCGGGAGTCACGGGCAGACGGCGCGCCGTTGCCCAGTTTAAAAAAAAACTCTGCGCATTTATGTTTCACAGGGTGCAAAAGAAGGGCTTTGCACCTTTGCACAATATACATGTGTGCTTGGGCCCAAGGTCTTTTGCCTCACCATCCCCACTACTGACTCCCTGTTACTACTCAGCTTCCAAAAAAAAAAAAAAAGTGTCTCTGGATTCATTGAAAAAAATCTGGTGTTTTTACATGAGTAGAATATGTCCTTTTATTTAAAATGTATCTCTGCATTATTTGTTGGGCACAGGAATTTGTTCTTTTTTTCTTCTTCCAAAATATAGTCTGGCCCACGGCTGAAAAAGGTTGCTGACCCCTGATCTACATCCTTGATGGGACAGATCAGGGCCTCACTAGACGTAATGGGGCAGCTGTTGATACCACTGCTCTATTCATGTATGTAGTAGGTGTGTGTATCTGTCAGTGTTTTCTCCCTTTGTTTGCACAGTACTGCGTTGCTTTAAGCCCTTTCCCCCCTGCTTGACTACAGCGCTGGAAGTGAGCCAGGCTGGGAAGTAGTTGCTTGAAGTAATGAAGTGCAGCAAGGCAAGGCTGCGAAGGGCTTGCTCTCCTCTCTTGCACATTCCTTCCTGAGATAACAATAAGCCCGATCCTCACTTACCCACCCCGGCCTCATGAGAACACAAAACACCGGGCAGCTTACAGCATACCTAAAAAGATAATAATAACACCAAGCATTATTACTGAATAGGACATCCCTATTTTCATCTTATTGGGACGCGGGTGGTGCTGTGGGTTAAACCACAGAGCCTAGGACTTGCCGATCAGAAGGTCGGTGGTTCGAATCCCCGCAACGGGGTGAGCTCCCATTGCTTGGTCCCTGCTCCTGCCAACCTAGCAGTTCAAAAGCACGTCAAAGTGCAAGTAGATAAATAGGTACCACTTCGGCAGGAAGGTAAACTGTGTTTCCGTGCGCTGCTCTGGTTCGCCAGAAGTGGCTTAGTCATGCTGGCCACATGACCCAGAAGCTGTACGCCGGCTCCCTCAGCCAATAAAGCGAGATGAGCGCAGCAACCTCAGAGTCGTCTGCGACTGGACCTAATGGTCAGGGGTCCCTTTACTTTTATTTTCATCTTAAAAAGCAGAGACATGACATTGCCGACAAAGGCCTGTATAGTTAAAACTATAGTTTTCCCAGTAGTGATGTATGGAAGTGAGAGCTGGACCATAAAGAAGGTTGATCGCCGAAGAATTGATGCTTTTGAATTATGGTGCTGGAGGAGACTCTTGAGAGTCCCATGGACTGCAAGAAGATCAAACCTCTCCATTCCAAAGGAAATCAGCCCTGAGTGCTCACTGGAAGGACAGATCCTGAAGCTGAGGCTCCAAGACTTTGGCCACCTCATGAGAAGAGAAGACTCCCTGAAAAAGATCCTGATGTTGGGAAAGATGGAGGGCACAAGGAGAAGGGGACAACAGAGGGCGAGATGGTTGGAGAGTGTTCTCGAAGCTACCAGCATGAGTTTGACCAAACTGCTGGAGGCAGTGGAAGACAGAAGTGCCTGGAGTGCTCTGGTCCATGGGGTCATTAAGAGTCAGACACGACTAAACAACTAAACAACAACAACAAGTTATTCCAATGTCTCAAGATGGCCTCTTTCAATCAATGAAACAACTCTTGCAAACAATGAAACAATGACATAACAATTCTTGCAAAACATGAACGGATCGCTTTCAGAGGAAGATTGTGCACAGACAAATTAAATTATATTTGGAACATATTTATTGAGATCATAGTGAGCCCTCAAATCAATGCATATTTGATGGAAACAAAAAGTTCATCCATTTACATACAGTATATGTTATATAGTTCTGCAATCTTAATTATATTTTACTGTCATGTTGTTATTGCTGTTTTCCTGTGCCTTTTAAAATGCATTATGTATTCTTTTTCTTTCCTTTTTTTTACTTTAACTCATTGTAAATGTTCCTAATAAACTTTTCTTAAAAAGCAGGACATTAAAAAAATGTTTGTAGTTATGTAATTTTTAAAATACGCTGTAAGGCGCCTTGAGCATAGTTTTAATGTTGGAAAGATGGTATACAAGTAAAATGATGGATGGGTGAATTGTGATCTCTCGTGCTTTGTGAAGAAGTACTTTGAAAACCTGCTACTGGTGATCATCTAATATTTATTGGATGGATTTCCCCCCCTAAATTGATTTTTTAATTCTGAATTTATTGTTATTCACGTTTTATACTGTATTTTATGCTGCTTTTTGTTGCATCAATTAAGCGTTTTAAATTTGTTGTTAGCCACCCTGAGCCCGGTTTTCTGAACTGGTAAGGGTGGGGTATCAATAAAAAAAAAAATATTATTATTATTATTATTTATTTTTACTAACTCCACCAGCCTCCTCCAGCCTCGTCCAGCAGAACTACTGCAGTTACCATTAGAGCGCTGTGGGAATGCACAGTTCTTTGAATTCAAGCCTCTTGCCGCAGAAGACACTGCCCAAAGACTGGGTTGGGGACTGCCCCAAATTCTTCCAGCCTGGATGCTATTCTTTATCTAAATTCATGGGACATATATCTTTGGAAGAAACATCGTGCTGATGGATCGCCTCCAGGCTTCCTTGCCTCCATCTTCCTTGGGGACTGGAAGTTTTCATGCCTTTATGTGGGGCCTCCATGGGGGATACAACAGACCCTCCAAACATAGCTGTCAACTTACAGATTTGAAAATAAGGGACCAGCAGCCAAAATAAGGGACCTGCAGCCTCACCTGTTCCAGGCACTCCAGTCTTCCTCTCCTCCTGCAGTCTGGTCAAACTCATGCTGGTAGCTTCGAGAACACTGTCCAACCAACTTTGTAACCAGAGGTTCAACTGAATAGAATCTGAATCACATGCACCACAAGGCCTATGCAGCCTCAACTTAAGATGGCTCCCCGGCCTGGCTTTGCACTGCAAAGTTTGCAGCAGCACGTGCAACAAAATGGCGTCCAGCATTCAAAAAACCCCTCAGCTTGCATTAACTAGCCACACACAAGGCATGCAAACTCCACCCCCCCCCAGTCGTTCTTAGACTTCTTATTGGGTGAGCAACACAGCCAAGCAACACAGTTGGAGCCTCCCTCCTCCCTGGCCGGCAGAGAGGGAGGGAGAGGAGCTGCTTCCTTTGAAATTTAAGGGACATCATTTAAGGGACATTTAAGGGACATCTATCAATAAGGGACAGCAGCGGGACATGGCGCTGGAATAAGGGACTGTCCCTTCAAATAAGGGACACTTGACAGCTATGCCTCCAAAGGTCCCTATTTTCCAGGGACATTCCTGGATTTACAGAAGCCCATCATGGTTTCTGATTTGATCCCAGAATGTCCTGATGTTCCTATTTTCATTGGAGAAAGTGTGTTCCCCTTCATGGAGAGCACGTGTTGCGGTGAGGAACACTCCAAAGTTGTGGGGCGGGCTAATTGATCGTGGCCACTGTTGTGATTGGGCTTCCCTTGTTGTTGGGAAGAAGTTAATGTTACCACTTGTTGATTGACAGCCAGAAATGCTAAAACTCCTTGCACGAGGCTAGGGCTTCCTCTTTTCACCCGTGCATCAGATTGCCCGTCCCCCCCTCCCTATATTTAGGGTTGTTCGCTTTGACCTTGCTATGCCTGTCATGGGGTCGTCTGCTCTTGGGGCAGGGGCCCGGTAGGAATTTTGTCCATTTGGCTGATTGGCTGGGGCCATTTGGTTTTTGCCTACTGCGTAGCAAATTGTCACAACTTGTAAGGTTGTGGTTAGGCATTGGTTTGTGGTTTGGTTGGTTGAGGGGCATGGATTGGCTGTGCCTGCCCCTCTAATGCTGCTGCTGCAAGGGATTCTGTTAAAGAAATACAGGGGCTCGCCATTGCTTTTGTCTGAACCCTGTCAAGGGGCTAGGGCCACGCAAGAGCCCCTGGTTGCATTTGGGGAGGGCTGAGGGCAGGTTCCCTGCTCCGTCGCTACCCCCAAGTGTATTCCCCTTTTCTGACTTTCACAGGCTTGTGAAATCTCAGTCTGTCCCCCACTGGGGGGCAGATAGTCGCAACCAATGCCTAAGCAACCACTCACATTTTTGTATTTTAATAAATTTGTGGCCAAAATTATGCCAACAACCTTAAACAAAATTTCTGTGTGATGTGTGAGTTATTTGGGGTGGCCCTGGGGACCTCGGCACGCAAATGTTGGAGCATATGGAGTTATGCAACCCCCAAACCAAGGAGATAGGTCACTATACAACCTTTAGAAGACATCTGAGGGCAGCCCTGTATAGGGAAGTTTTTTTTCAATTTTTAATGGTTTGTTTTGTTTTTATATATGTTGGAAGCCGCTCGCAGTAGCTGGGGCAATGTCGTCAGATGGGCGAGGTATGATGATGAAATAGGACATCCCTATTTTCACCGGAGAAATGTTGGAGGGTATGAGACAGGGGAATCGGGTATGGGTTTTTAAAACCATTATTGTTACCAGAGGAAGGCAGTTCTGGCCCCATAAATCAGAAGCAGGCAGCAGTAGGGCTAGCATACTTGGAGTGTGTGAACAAACTTCATTTCCTGGGAGACTGGCGTTCAATCACCCTCTGTCATACTTCACTGATCAGAGGTGGACATGAGAGGAGTTCATTAAGGGGGAAGAAAAATAATATAATAGGCCCTCCCTTGTGTACGCACTATTCACGACCCCAGCTTTGGGAAAGACACGCTCTTCCCACCGTTCAAGGAAGCTCCAGAATGCTTAAGGGAAAGAAGTTGTGTCCCTTCTTCGAAGGACATTTTCTTTGGGAAATGGCACAAACGTGGCGGTTTGTTTTTTATTGTTGTTTTCCCCCTGGATTCTGCTTCCCTCTCGTTTCTGTTTTCTATTTTCTGTTAGAGGCGAACTAGATTAGATACAACAGTAGATCCAGAAACAGAGGGTTGTTTTTTAAAAGAAGAAGAAGTGTTAATGAGCAGCTGTGGTGGGGCAGGATTTGGCTCAGAACTTTGGCACCGGGTGGCCCCTTCACCTTTTCTCTTCATGTTGTTTTCCAATTTAAAACCAATTTCCCTCAAAGCTGCTCTTTGCCCTGTGAGGCAAAAGTTTGCAGGTACCTGTGTGAGATGTGCATTTTCCCCACATGGGGCAAATAGAAGTTCTGGGTGGTAGTGCTGGGAGCAAACCCCCCCCCTTTATTTCTGTCATTTTGAGCTGTTTTAAACCAGGGGTCAGCAAACTTTTTTAAAAAATGTTTTTTTAAAAAAAATGTATTGAATTTGCCATGGCTCACCTCTGCCATCTAGTGTCAACATTTGCATAATGCACTTTACAACACACTTAAAATGTTTTATTTGCCGCTGTATAGCTGAGTCCTAGATGATCCTTGTGGCCCCTTCTGCAATTCTATGATCATATGCTTAAAATGCAAGCAACTAAAACAAATTCTTCCATCTACATTAGGGGTCAGCAAACTTTTTCAGCAGCGGCCAGTCCACTATCCCTCAGACCTTGTGGGGGGCCAGACTATATTTTGAAGGGGAAAAATGAACGAATTCCTATGCCCCGCAAATAACCCAGAGATGCATTTAAAATAAAAGGGCACATTCTACTCATGTAAGTGTTATTCCAGTCCTACTAATAATTTTAACTGTTTACAATGGTCTTTAAGATAAATTATAAATTTCTCCCCATTCCTTATTAAAACTTTAGTCTTCTTGATTTCTGATTCTTCCGGTCATTTTAGCCACTGCAGCATAATCCATCAATTTTATCTGCCATTCTTCTCTGGTAGGGACTTTGTCTTCGTTCCATCTCTGGTGGAGGCTGGTGGAGTTATCAGCAGGGTTTCAAAGTAAAGGTAAAGGTAAAGGGACCCTTGACCATTAGGTCCAGTCGTGACCGACTCTGGGGTTGCGGCGCTCATCTCACTTTATTGGCCGAGCGAGCCGGTGTACAGCTTCCAGGTCATGTGGCCAGCATGACTAAGCCACTTCTGGCAAACCAGAGCAGCACACGGAAACGCTGTTTACCTTCCCACCAGAGCAGTACCTATTTATCTACTTGCACTTTGACGTGCTTTTGAACTGCTAGGTTGGCAGGAGCAGGGACCGAGCAACAGGAGCTCACCCCCTCGCGGGGATTCAAACCACCGACCTTCTGATCGGCAAGTCCTAGGCTCTGTGGTTTAAACCACAGCACCACCCGCGTCCCTATCATCATTTACTAGGATGTCCCTATTTTCATCAGATAAATGTGGGGGGGGATGCTGTACACACTTCAAGGAGTAAGTCACATTGAGTAGGCATTTAGAGAATTACAATCTGTCTATGTTATTTTGCAAAACCAAGGATGGGAAACTTTGACTGTGTAGATGTTGCTGGACATTGTTGGGCTTCCAGTTCCCATCATTTCTGACCTATAAGGAAACAACTTGAAATATTTTCAACAGGTGAATTGGGGAGTAGCGAGAAGAGAAGAGAAGAGAAGACCTGGATCTCCCACCTCAGGTGTCCCAATTTCATGGATTTGCCTTAGCTAAAATGCTCTTATTGACTTCACAGGACTACAAAATCAAGGGACTGATGCATAAAATATGAACAGGTAAGTGTCAGAAGTACGTGAGATATTGTTGTTCAATTCTTAGGTACATCTTTGGCCGAAAGGACAAATGCCCCCACATTTTAAACTGATGAATGGCAAACTATTGCTGAGTAAGTAGACACAACAGTGGGGGACATAGACAGTTGCACAACAGACAAAGAAAGAAACAACTATCTGGCTTTTAGAAGACATCTGAAGGCAGCCCTGTTTAGGGATGTTTTAAATGTTTGATGTTCTATCGTGTTTTTAATATTCTGTTGGGAGCTGCCCAGAGTGGCTGCGTAAACCCAGCCAGATGGGCGGGATAAAAGATAAAGGGACCCCTGACCATTAGGTCCAGTTGTGGCCGACTCTGGGGTTGCGGCGCTCATCTCGCTTTACTGGCCGAGGGAGCCGGTGTACAGCTTCCGGGTCATGTGGCCAGCATGACTAAGCCAGAGCAGCGCACGGAAACGTCGTTTGCTTTCCTGCCGGAGTAGCACCTATTTATCTACTTGCACTTTGACGTGCTTTCAGACTGCTAGGTTGGCAGGAGCTGGGACCGAGCAACGGGAGCTCACCTCATCACGGGGATTCGAACCGCCGACCTTCTGATCAGCAAGTCCTAGGCTCTGTGGTTTAGACCACAGCACCACCCACTGTTGTTGTTGTTGCTGCTGCGGCTGCTGTACTTGCTGTTGTTAATAATAATAATAATAATAATAATAATAATAATAATAATAATAATACAATGATCTTTAGAATGAGTTTGCACAGAATATGTTAGGTTATTGGCAATTATATGTGTATGAGGATAAGAAGAATGCACACATTTGCACCTGGAAGTCTTTTTTTCACCCTCACTTTTTTCTTTCTTTCCCCCTCACTCTTTTTAAAATGAAATTCTTCCAATAAAATACACACTAAAATACACACTGGGGTTCGAAGCAATCCCTTGACTCATGCAGGAAACTCGGCATGGCATTCTCTTTTTCTTCATGCAATATGGTGCGGTTATGGTTTAGGGCAGGAATCAGATGGGCATGAACTAGGTGGATTCTATGAATTTTGGGGGGAGGCAGGTGATTTCCCCCTTCCATCTCCCAGTCCCTGGGACCCCCTTCCCATTGCCATTGTTGCTGTTGTTGTTTAGTCATTTAGTCGTGTCCGACTCTTCGTGGCCCCATGGACCAGAGCACGCCAGGCACTCCTGTCTTCCACTGCCTCCCACAGTTTGGTCAAACTCATGTTCGTAGCTTCGAGAACACTGTCCAACCATCTCGTCCTCTGTCGTCCCCTTCTCCTTCTGCCCTCCATCTTTCCCAACATCAGGGTCTTTTCCAGGGAGTCTTCTCTTCTCATGAGGTGGCCAAAGTATTGGAGCCTCAGCTTCACAATCTGTCCTTCCAGTGAGCACTCAGGGCTGATTTCCTTCAGAATGGAGAGGTTTGATCTTCTTGCCATCCATGGGACTCTCAAGAGTCTCTTCCAGCACCATAATTCAAAAGCATCAATTCTTCGGTGATCAGCCTTCTTTATGGTCCATACATCACTACTGGGAAAACCATAGCTTTAACTATTCGGACCTTTGTTGGCAAGGTGATGTCTCTGCTTTTTAAGATGCTGTCTAGGTTTGTCATTGCTTTTCTCCCAAGAAGCAGGCGTCTTTTAATTTCGTGGCTGCTGTCACCATCTGCAGTGATCATGGAGCCTTTTTAGGGAGCTCAATTGGGCACCCCAGAGAGCTTAGCACATTCAGCAGGCTCTGTCTTGCCTTCCGCACTTTCTCCTACATCAGTGTGTGGTTCTCGGCAACTTCTCATGCTAGTTCTTTCTAATCTCTGTTTGGATCATTAGTGCCTCTTTTAATTTATTTATCCAATTTTACCGCTGGAAACACTTCATGATTTACAGTCCTTTCCTAAGTGCACATATTAATAAGGCTTCTCCCCATTTCCTCAAGAGACAATTATCATGTCCCCATGATGGGAAATGACGGCAAGAACCCAAGGAAGGCAGCTAAGGCCAGATAAATTTGAATAAATTCTAGCTGCTGCTTCTCTTCAGAGAGCAGAGCTCAGACTGCCTTTCCAGACGTTTGCGTATCAAGAAACATTGGGGTGGGCAGACCCGAGGAACACAGAATGTGTTTGTTTCTTGCCAGAACCCAGAGATCCACCAACCAGAGACTGATGCAAAATAAATACATATAAAATTAAAGAATTCTGAGTCCGGGAACTAATTCTGAGCAGCACAATTGAACAGAACTCACAGTCCCCCCCCTCTCTCTCTGACCCACAAACACACAATTCTGGCTACCCAAGGCTTCTTAATTCAGCAGTATAATTTATGGCATGGGAATCATTTTGTTGTTGTTGTTTGTTGCTATTGTAAAGCAACCAGGAGTGAGAAAGAATAGCAGTTACTTCAGCACTAGTGATGGAACAGAGTCTTCTACAGCACCCGAGGGCAAAAGGCTAGATTGGGGGCTGCAGGGCAGACCACACAGCACAGACTTCTAACCATCTTCTGCCCCTCAAAATTTGCCACCTGAGGCAGCTGCCTGACTCTGCCTCCTGGAAATGCCGGCCCTGAGATGGGCACGTTGTATTCTGCATTTGCATTTAGATTCTGTTATGTTTTCAGAGTGACAACAGGAGACTAACCTACACTCATCGTTTAAAACGTTATAAATGTGTTGTTAAAATGTGACCCCAGAGGGCGATGCAGAGCTGCAAGCCTCCAACAGTGGGAAACTCCAATTAAGCTTTATAGACTGTTTTAATTTAAAATGTTTAGAACATCAATGTAGATCCAGCCAGGGCCTTTCTCAAACTTCTGTTCCATACCGTCCAACACTTCTCTGATGAAAATAGTGACATCCTATTCAATAATAATACTGATATTGATAGTAATAATAATGTTATTTATACCCCGTGCATCTGATTGGGTTGCCCCAGCCACTCTGGGTGGCTTCACACACACACACACACACACAGAGAGAGAGAGAGAGAGAGAGAGAGTGCTACCTTGGTTTACGAACTTAATCCATTCCGGAAGTCCGTTCTTAAACCGAAACCGTTCTTAAACTGAGGCACACTTTCCCTAATGAGGCCTCCCACTGCTGGTGCCCGTCCACCATTTGGTTTCCGTTCTTAGACCAAGGTAAAGTTCGTAGACCGAGGTAAACTTCTGGCTTTGCGGAAGTTCGTAACCCGAATCATTCAAAAACAGGGCTGTTCTTAAAGTGAGGTACCATTTTGTGTGTGTGTGTGTGTATTTTGTTGTTGTTTAGTCGCTTAGTCGTGTCTGACTCTTTGTGCCCCCATGGACCAGAGCACGCCAGGCACTCCTGTCTTCCACTGCCTCCCACAGTTTGGTCAAACTCATGCTGGTAGCTTCGAGAACACTGTCCAACCATCTCATCCTCGGTTGTCCCCTTCTCCTTGTGCCCTCCATCTTTCCCAACATCAGGGTCTTTTCCAGGGAGTCTTCTCTTCTCATGAGGTGGCCAAAGTATTGGAGCCTCAGCTTCACGATCTGTCCAGAAATAGTACCTCAGGTTAAGGAGAGAGGAGTAACAGTTGTTGTTGTTTAGTCCTTTAGTCGTGTCCGACTCTTCGTGACCCCATGGACCAGAGCACGCCAGGCACTCCTGTCTTCCACTGCCTCCCACAGTTTGGTCAAACTCATGCTGGTAGCTTCGAGAACACTGTCCAACCATCTCGTCCTCCGTCGTCCCCCTCTCCTTGTGCCCTCCATCTTTCCCAACATCAGGGTCAATCTTTCCCAACATAGGGAAGTTTTGAAATGTTTAATGGTTATGTGTGTGTGTGTGTGTGTGTAACCATTAAACATTTAAACACCTCCCTATACAGGGCTGCCTTCAGATGTCTTCTCAAGCTTGTATATCCTTGACTTGGGGGTCACATAACTCCATAACCTCCAACATCTCACCAATGGAAATAGGGGTGTCCTAAGGAAAATCAGAAACTGGGATGGCTTCTGTAAATCCAGGACTTTCCCTGGAAAATAGGGACACTTAGACACTTAGTTCAGGTGACCAGAAACTTTGTTCATCAGAGAGGCAATCGCAGCAGAGCCCATCTCCCTTCCCCTCCGTCAATCAGAATTAAACTTGAGTTTGCTTATTATACGACTCTTCTTAACTAGGAGAACACAAATATTTAACAACTTAAAAAAACCACACTGATTTCCTGCTTTCATTTTTGCCGAAAGAAGCCTTAATGGTGTCACGTGACTCTCATTGGAAGTGATAAAACACAGGTCATAAAGCAAAGCTTTATCACTCTGCGCAAGGAGTATAAATAACAGCTATTACTCAACCTCACTCTGCCTGCTAAGCTCAGAGAGTTTCTATATACACTTCTGATTCTTAAGAAGCTAATATTCATTATCATTTCCCCTTGCGTATTATGAGCCCCCATCTCAATGCCTTTGTCCACAGCCGGGCCTCCAAGCCCCCTGTACAGCCTACCTGATTTATGGGGACAATGGTCAGGTCTGACACCCTAATGAAATCCATGACACCACATTAATGGGGTTGTTTGTTACCACCAGAGTGCACCCTCTGAGCCACTTTTAGGAAGGCACACAAAGGCAGTCTATAAAGGCCACTGGGTGAGTGACAAAGCCACACAAGCCAGTCGCACCGTGGCAGCTGGGAAAAGACAGGGGGATTCGTCGAGTCCACGCGGTGGAGACATTCTTGGCCACAGCCCGTGACTCCTTAACCTAGGTAAAGGTAAAGGGACCCCTGACCATTAGGTCTAGTCGCGGATGACTCTGGGGTTGCGGCGCTCATCTCGCTTTATTGGCCGAGGGAGCCGACGTACAGCTTCCGGGTCATGTGGCCAGCATGACTAAGCCGCTTCTGGTGAACCAGAGCAGTGCACGGAAACGCCGTTTACCTTCCCGCCGGAGTGGTACCTATTTATCTACTTGTACTTTGACGTGCTTTCAAACTGCTAGGTGGGCAGGAGCAGGGACCGAGCATCGGGAGCTCACCCCGTCGCGGGGATTCGAACCATCAACCTTCTGATCAGCAAGTCCTAGGCTCTGTGGTTTAACCCACAGCGCCACCCACATCCCCCGACTCCTTGACCTACCTTAGCATAAAGATCATTCCTAGGAACGTAAGGGGACCGTAACCTGCCCCTAGCACGATTAGTTGTGCTATTCTTGCCCGTCGAGGTGGGAACCCCAAAGACCGAGTTATGGCAGCCAGGGGGATGCCATTGGAAAGAACACCCACATGGCAAGATCTCCAGTGAGCCAGTGTGGTGTAGTGGTTAAGAGTGGTGGACTCGTAATCTGGTGAACCGGGTTCGATTCCCCACTCCTCCACGTGCAGCTGGTGGGTGACCTTGGGCTAGTCACACTTCTCTGAAGTCTCTCAGCCCCACTCACCTCACAGAGTGTTTGTTGTGGAGGAGGAAGGGAAAGGAGAATGTTAGCCGCTTTGAGACTCCTTAGGGTAGTGATAAAGCGGGATATCAAACCCAAACTCTTCTTCTTCTTCTCCAGACCAGGGCCATAATGCGTACAGTACCTTACCACATGGCATGGCGCCAGCATGTTGTGCGTTTGGCACCCTAGTTGCTGTGGCAACCCAGGGCAGGGTATAAATAAAACAACAACAACAACAACAACAATCCCTGCCCGTCACCACTAGTGATAAGGGTTGAGCCATGTGGCAAGAGATTGTGCACATCATAGGGGTGCTGTCCCCCCCCAGAAGCTGAAACACTCAGCCACAAAGTTCACGGGGTGACGTGGTGTGTTGCAAAGTGCATTATACAAATGTGACACTAGATGGCGAAGGTGAGCTAGGGCAAATTCCATATATTTTTCAAAACGTGTTGTTGTTTTTAAAAGCATTTGCACAACCTTTTTTATATGTGTCTAGATTCCACCCTAAGCTGATGGTGACAAGGCTGATCTATCTCCCTCTTCGTTCTAGGGTTTTCTCTACTTTGCACTGATCAGTTTCCTCTGCATGTGACCTTGCCGTCATGTCTTCAGCGAAATTTCTCAGATCCTCTGATGAGAATTTGAGATATACAGAAGTTTATGGTTGGGAAGAGATGAGCTTCTGAGTTTCAAGGCAGAGTTCTGGCAAGGGGTCAGGTCCTCTCTGGGTTGGTTCACTCGACAGTAAGAATAAGAATAAGAATAAGAATAAGAATAAGAATAAGAATAAGAATAAGAATAAGAATAAGAATAAGAATAATATATTTATTCATATAGGGACACGGGTGGCACTGTGGTATAAACCACAGAGCCTAGGGCTTGCCAATCAGAAGGTCGGTGGTTCAAATCCCTAGCAGTTTGAAAGCACGTCAAAGTGCAAGTAGATAAATAGGTACCGCTCTGGCAGGAAGGTAAATGGCGTTTCCGTGCACTGCTCTGGTTCACCAGAAGCGGCTTAGTCATGCTGGCCACATGACCCAGAAGCTGTACGCTGGCTCCCTCGGCCAATAAAGCGAGATGAGCGCACCAACTCCAGAGTCGTTCGTGACTGGACCTAACTGTCAGGGGTACCTTTACCTTTTATGTACCGTATTTTTTGCTCTATAAGACGCACCAGACCACAAGACGCACCTAGTTTTTGGAGGAGGAAAACAAAAAAAAATCTGAATCTCAGAAGCCAGAACAACAAGAGGGATCGCTGCGCAGCGAAAGCAGAGATCCCTCTTGCTGTTCTGGCTTCTGGGATAGCTGTGCAGCCTGCATTCACTCCATAAGACACACACACATTTCTCCTTACTTTTTAGGAGGGGAAAAGTGAGTTTTATAGAGCAAAAAATACGGTATTCATATACACCATGTATTTAAAGCACCGCCCCCCCCCCCAGGGAACTGCAGTTTGTTAAGGATGCTGGGAACTATCATTCTGTGAGCAGTAAACTGTAGTACTTTACATGTCTGGTGTGCTTGCAGCCATAGTGCAATTAACACACATCTTTTTAAAGTAGGCAGGAAACCTTGACTATGTGAGTTCATAAACAAAAGAACTAACATTGATAAAGTGTGTCAGGTATGTGGAATATCTGGATGCTTTCACTTCCATTGTGCCTTTACAAATGGGTGGCATTGCTTGATGATGATGATGATGATGATGATGATGATGATTTGTTTATTTATACCCCGCCCATCTGGCTGGGATTCCCCAGCCTCTCTGGGTGGCTCTCAACAGAATATTAAAAGCACAATAAAACATCAAACATTAAAAACCTCCCTAAACAGAGCTTCCTTCAGATGTCTTCTAAAAGCCAGATAGTTGTTTATTTCCTTGACATCTGATGGGGGGGTGTTCCACAGGGCAGGCGCCACTACCAAGAAGGCCCTCTGCCTGGTTCCCTGTAACCTCACTTCTTGCAGTGAGGGAACTGCCAGAAGACACTTGGCGCTGGACCTCAGTGTCCAGGCTGAATGATGGGGGTGAGACACTCCTTCATTTAGGGCTTAAAAGGTCAGCACCAACACCTTGAATTGTGCTCAGAAACGTCCCGGGAGCCAATGTAGGTCTTTCAGGACTGGTGTTATATGGTCTTGGCAGCCACTCCCAGTCACCAGTTTAGCTGCCGCATTCTGGATTAGTTGTAGTCTCTGAGTTATCTTCAAAGGTAGCCCCACATAGAGCACATTGCAGTAGTCCAAGTGGGAGATAACCAGAGCATGCACCACTCTGGCAAGACAGTCTGTGGGCAGGTAGGGTCTCAGCCGGCGCAGAGCTGGTAGACAGCCGCCCTGGACACAGATGGCAATCTGGAGATCCCACCTGCACCTTTTTGTACCCCAAGCACTCTCCCTTCCGCCACAGAACAACTTGTCAAATGCCATGTTCTCATTCTCTCATTGGTACAGAGTTTCCCAGAAGGAGCAAAGCAGATTCTACCCAAACTCAACAGCCACGGTTTAGTATTACTTGCCATCGTTGAAAAGGCCCACCTCTCACGGTTGTTGTGAGGAGGAAATTGGAATGAGGAGCTCCACAGAAGGGGGAAATAAGGGCCAGGATATAAATCCCAGAATATCAGCCAAAGGACCAGAACTACTGGACCCATGAGAAGCAACTTGAAATGAGCGCACTGCATTTGAGTAGTTAATTAGCAGAGTTACACAAAATTGCAACAAGGAAACTAGATGGATATAAATGTGGTTATCCTTAATTAAAACTTAACTTAAGTCTAATGGAATTGTCATGATTGTGAAACTTTTCATTTTTTAAAAGAACCAAAAACCTAGGGTTCCAAGCAGCCTGAGACTGCATTTGCCAAGTGCAAAAGTACCGTATTTTTCGTCCCATAGGACGCACCTAGTTTCTTGGGGGGGAAATAAAGGAAATTTTTTCCCCTTTATTTCCCCCCAAAAAAGCAGGTCGGAGAAACTGAACCAGGTCGAGGAACAGCGGGATGGCGGCGCTGCGCCTCCCTGCTGTTCCCCGAGCTTGTGGGGCTGGCCGATGTCTGCCCGGCGCGAGGGGCACTCTGCTTCAGGGTGCCCCGCGCACTGGGCGGCAGGCTGCTATCCGCAGCCTAGACATCCCTGCGGGACCTCCCACAGGGCTGCCTAGGCTGCGGATGTCTTCCTGAAGCCTGGAGAGTGAGAGAGGTCGGTGCGCACCAACCCCTCTCGCTCTCCAAGCTTCAGCGAAAGCCTGCATTCGCCCCATAGGACGCACCCAGATTTCCCCTTCATTTTTGGAGGGGAAAAAGTGCGTCCTATAGGGCGAAAAATACGGTATATCCCATCTTACCCACCCACAAAAAAAAAAATCCAAACCCCCCTCTGCCGCTGTATACACAGACATTTCAATTACTTCAGAAAACATTGAGTTGTATCCAACTAAGTGCACTCTATGTACATAGAAAGGAGCACATTCTTCACACAGGAACTTGCTTTTGGTACCAGAGCTGAGTCCTGTCACTCAAAAATCTACCAATAATACTTTGATTTAGCAACCTGGTTTAGAAAGGGGGGGATCTCTTTTTTGGTGGCTATTTTTTAAACAACTGGGAATCAGAATCCCTTGCAGATCTACTCTTGAGCTCTCCCAGTAGATCCCAATCTACCTGCAGTCTATCCCTGCACTTGGGAAGACAGGCGAACTAATATCAGTGTACTAAAAGAAGCAAAGATCACCAGTGTTGAAGCAATGATTCTTCAACATCAACTTCGTTGGACTGGTCATGTTGTGCAGCCTTCTGATGATCGTCTTCCAAAGCAACTACAGTGGTACCTCAGGTTAAGTACTTAATTCGTTCCGGAGGTCCGTTCTTAACCTAAAACCACTTCAACTAATGGGGCCACTGCACTGCCGCCACGCGATTTCTGTTCTCATCCTGAAGCAAAGTTCTTAACCCGAGGTAATATTTCTGGGTTAGCGGAGTCTGTAACCTGAAGCGTATGTAACCTGAAGCATATGTAACCCGAGGTACCACTGTACTCTATTCCGAACTTAAAAATGGAAAGCGTAATGCTGGTGGTCAACAAAAGAGGTTTAAAGACTGTCTCAAGGCAACTCTAAAAAAAAATGTAGTATAAACGCTGACAACTGGGAAAAACTGGCCTACGAGTGCTCCAGTTGGAGAACAGCCTTTACCAAAGGTGTCATGGGCTTTGAAGACACTCAAACTCAGGATGCAAGGGAGAAACGTGCTAAGATGAAGGCATGCTTGGCAAATCCACACCGTGATCAACTCCCGCCCGGAAACCAATGTCCCCACTGTGGAAGGATGTGTGGATCCAGAAATGGCCTCCACAGTCACTTATGGACTCATTGTTAAAACCGTGTTTATGGAAGACAATTTTACTCGGCTATGAGTGATCGCCAAAGAAGAAGAAGAAGAAAGAAGCTGTTAGCCATTTAATTAATAATTGTTCTGAGCCGAGTAGTTGATTTGGTGTAATCAGCAGCAAACTGAAGGCCAGTTTCCTACTCCCTCCCAATGGATGACGGCAGTTTTCGAGGATTTTATATATGTGCAGACAGTTGGCTGGCTGTCAGCTCAAAGAGGGGCACTCCCCGCACTGCAACCTTTCGTCGCAGTTCCCACTTGTGTCTAAATAAAACTGAAACAATGACACACTTGAGATAATTATCTCGAAATGTCTATAAGAACAAATCGGCATTTGAAAAAAGCTTGATGGGTGGAATGAGAAATTGTGAGAATGGACCAAAGGTGCACAGCAATGTCAGATTTCCCAATCCATAAATACTTTGTTCCATTGTGTTTTTGATGCTTTCTTTACAGATTGGAAGCCGAGATATGGAAAGGGAGCCTAAGTTTGTTTATCTTTCGCTTCGTCATGTTGCTAAACCAATCCCAACGTATTTTTTTAGGAAACTGCAAAGTCTCTACAACTCCAAACTAGGCACGCAGACCACCAGCAATGAGGCCATATGGAGTAACTAAAACAGGTTCCAAAACAAATTCTGAGTGTCTGTAACATAAGATCCCTCAGTTGTAGCTGATACCCAGGGCCTGAGTTTTCCAATACTAGGACAAACCCGCACACAACTCTCATTGAAACAGAGGCTGAATCTCCTGCGCTGCTTTTTGAAATCTTAATCATAGTCTATGCAACAATGATCAAATGTATCAGTTGCACCATAGAGAGGATCCCTTCTGAAGAGCCTTTTTCTAATAAGCACACACACCTGTGAAGAGGAAAAGAAGAGGTATTATTATCATTCTCTCTGCAAAGGATGGATGTCACATAATCAGACCCTCGGGTGATCTTTCTTTCTTTTTCCCTGAGGCAAGACACACAGAGAGTTTGGAAGAAAGCACTTGCAGACTTCGTACCAGCCTTTTCTCAGATCTTTTCCAAAGCAGGTTAATATCTTTCATCATAGCCCACATAGACTTGGTCCCAACTGATCGCTGCCACTCATGCAGGCTGCAGTCAAAACACAGAGACAATGACAATGCTGGTAATTTGGGCATACAGCAGTAGAGCAGGAAACAGCTTCAGCCCAGTATACCTGAAGAAGTGTCTCCATCTCCATTGTTCAGCCCGGACACTGAGGTCCATCTCCGAGGGCCTTCTGGTGGTTCCCTCCCTATGAGAAGTGAGGTTACAGGGAAGCAGGCAGAGGGCCTTTTCAGTAGTGGCACACACCCTGTGGAACACCCTCCCATCAGATGTCAAGGAAACAAACAACTATCTGGCTTTTAGAAGACATCTGAAGACAGCCCTGCTTAGGGAAGTTTTTAATGTTCGAAGAAGAGAAGAAGAAGAGTTTGGATTTGATATCCCGCTTTATCACTACCCTAAGGAGTCTCAAAGCGGCTACCAATCTCCTTTCCCTTCCTCCCCCACAACAAACACTCTGTGAGGTGAGTGGGGCTGAGAGACTTCAGAGAAGTGTGACTGGCCCAAGGTCACTCAGCAGCTGCATGTGGAAGAGCGGGGAATCGAACCCGGTTCACCGGATTACGAGTCCACCACTCTTAACCACTACACCACACTGGCTTGATGTTCTATTGTGCTTTTAATTCTGTTGGGAGCTGTCCAGAGTGGCTGGGGAAACCCAGCCAGATGGGTGGGGTATAAATAAAATAAAATATTACTACTACTACTACTACCTAGCATGTTTTATTTATGTATGGAGGTGTTTTTTATCTGATGCTGGTCTATGACCGTAATAAAGATTTGGATTGGCAACAGAGGGAGGGTTCATGGAGCTCTGGCACTTTCCCCCACTGCCTCCCTCGCATGTTGCCTGAGCACTGGGTCGTGATTCCTGAAGATGGCGAAGGTCACTCCTTATCCCATGCTCCTCCAGTCGATGTGAACCAGAGAGAGGACTGCATGCTTAGGCGATAGACTATCCTCCTGCTGCCAGCATAAATCAAGGCAGTGTAATGTCTGGCTCTTGAAATGTCATGAGCATTCAAACTGATGGCCACTTACCAGAAGTCGCACAGAGAATCTGGGGCAGGATGAGAACCATCTCTTTTACCGTTGGCCACTGCTGGTCCAGTTCCTTGGAAACATTCCTGGAGAAACAGGAGGGCTCTGTACACTTGCTGTCATATTTACAGGAAGGCTTTTGTGTTTGTGTCTGGAGGGCTGCCTCCCCCCCGAAAAGTTCTCCTGTTGCTTGGCCGTTTTCTTTTTCTCTCCCCCCCCCCTCTTTCTTCCTTTCCCCCCACATAGCTGCTGAAGTGCTCTCAATATGTTTAATGGGCCGTTAACTAGCTCTTTCCATGCTAGGGTTGGAATGGAAAAGAATTGCTGAGTTCTGTAGAAACACCCAGAGAGAGAGAGAGAGAGAGAGAGAGAGAGAGAGAGAGAGAGCACCTTTGGGGAGGAAAATAAGTGGAGGGAGGTGTCCACACTCCCTTAAACACACACACACACACACACACACACACACACACACACACACACACTGAATTAGCAGAGAGAGAGAGAGAGAGAAGATTGTTAAGGATTCAATGAGCTGTGCCAAAAAGACTGGAAAGGTGCTTAAGAAATGGAAGAAATGGAGGACCGCTCCCCACCAAACACACACACACACACACACACACAGAGAGAGAGAGAGAGAGAGAGAGAGAGAGAGAGAGAGAGAAAGAAAGAAGGAAGGAAGGAAGGAAGGAAGGAAGGAAGGAAGGAAGGAAGGAAGGAAGGAAGGAAGGAAGAGTCATTCGTTGTCATCGTTTTTATCATTTGCAAAACTTCAAACGTTAAAAACTTCCAAAGGCTGTAGACTTATTCATCTCCTCGACATCTGATGGGAGGGCATTCCACCTCTCGCCACTACCGAAAAGACCATGGGTAGGCGAACTAAGACCCGGGGACTGAATCCGGCCCAATCGCCTTCTAAATCCGGCCTGTGGACAGTCTGGGAATCAGCATCTTTTTACATGAGTAGAATGTGTCCTTTTCTTTAAAATGCATCTCCGGGTTATTTGTGGGGCATAGGAATTCGTTCTTCATTATTTTTTTCCAAAATATAGTCCGGCCCCCCACAAGGTCTGGGGGACAGTGGACAGGCCCCCTGCTGAAAAAATTTTCTGACCCCTGGAAAAGACCCTCTGTCTGGTTCCCTGTAACCTCACTTCTCACAGTGAGGGAGCCACCCCACAGAGGCGCAATGACACATTGGCCGGACACAGGGAATAAGCGTCAAAACAGAGCCTCCAACTGGGGCCCTAGGGAAAGAAGAGTGCAGCCACAGACCCACAAGAGGTTTGAAGCAGAGGTCAAAACACAGAGAAGACGAAAAGGTGCAGGAAAAGGCATTTCAGGTGTCATTTCAGGCACCTGTTGAAGTTGAAACAGAATCCTTCCTGCCACAATGCATGTGTGCATTACAGAAGCCCTATAGTACAGCCCCGAGACCTGTGGGAATAGGGCAGTATAAAAATTTAATAAATAAAATAACTAAAATAAACTAGGGTTGCCATATTGTCAAGCTTTTTTTGGGGGGAGGGCACAGTGGGTGGACATTTTTATTTTTATTTTGCAAACTCTCCCCCCCAAAATGACATTTTGGAGCTATTTTTAAGGATATTCACAAAAAAATATTCAACACTTCCAACCTGAATTGCAATTTGCCCGGGTTCGGCATTTTTACTAACTTTTGGAAATGTTGAGAATATGGATATGTGCAGTAGCTGCAGTGCTTTTTGCTCAAAAAAAATATATATAGTGCTTAGGGGTACTCTCATTTTCCTACTCATATGAAATGTTGGTGTTGTTGTTTAGTCGTTTAGTCATGTCCGACACTTTGTGACCCCCTGGACCAGAGCACGCCAGGCACTCCTGTCTTCCACTGCCTCCCGCAGTTTGGTCAAACTCATGCTGGTAGCTTCGAGAACACTGTCCAACCATCTCGTCCTCTGTCGTCCCCTTCTCCTTGTGCCCTCCATCTTTCCCAACATCAGGGTCTTTTCCAGGGAGTCTTCTCTTCTCATGAGGTGGCCAAAGTATTGGGGCCTCAGCTTCACGATCTGTCCTTCCAGTGAGCACTCAGGGCTGATTTTCTTGAGAATGGAGAGGTTTGATCTTCTTGCAGTCCATGGGACTATCAAGAGTCTCCTCCAGCACCATAATTCAAAAGTATCAAAAATCTCTCACTGCCTTCATTTCTTCCCCTTCTATTTGCCAGGAGGTGATGGACCCAGTGGCCATGATCTTCGTTTTTTTTATGTTGAGCTTCAGACCATATTTTGCGCTCTCCTCTTTCACCCTCATTAAAAGGTTCTTTAATTCCTCCTAGCGGGTGGCGCTGTGGGTTAAAACCACAGAGCCTAGGGCTTGTCGATCAGAAGGTCGGCGGTTCGAATCCCAGACATGGGGTGAGCTCCCATTGCTCGGTCCCAGCTCCTGCCAACCTAGCAGTTCGAAAGCACGTCAAAGTGCACGTAGATAAATAGGTAAATAGGTAGATAAATTCCTCTGGCGGGAAGGTAAACGGCATTTCCGTGCGCTGCTCTGGTTCGCCAGAAGCGGCTTAGTCATGCTGGCCACATGACCCGGAAGCTGTACGCTGGCTCCGTCGGCCAATAAAGCGAGATGAACGCCGCAACCCCAGAGTCGGCCACGACTGGACCTAATGGTCAGGGGTCCCTTTAATTCCTCCTCACTTTCTGCCATCAATGTTGTGTCATCTGCATATCTGAGGTTGTTGATATTTCTTCCATATGAAATACTACCCCTCAATGAGGCCAAACTTAGCTTCACAAAATGTTTAGGGGTATGCGTACCCCTGCGTCCCGTCCCCCCCCATAAAAAAGCACTGGGTCTCTGGATATGTGTGCTGCCCTACAACGTCCATCTTTTTGAAGTTGTTTTGCTTCTCACACCCCTGCCCACCCTCCTCATAGCCTCTTGTCCATCGGAAAGTCTTTGAGAGTGAGAAATCGAGCAGCAAGCTCCAGAAAGTCGAGGCGACTCGAGAGAAACTGTGCCACCCTGTACAAGTAGCAAGTTCCTCAAGCCGGAGGCCTGGGAAAGTTTAGACAGATACCTGACTGGCTCACTGACAATCCTTCACAGAGTTGACATTAAAAAGTGCTGACAGCGGTAAGGAGAGAGGAACACTTTCATCTCGCGACAGCCTCCTCCTAGCCCAGGGGTCAACGCTTGTCTCCACAGCCTTTCCCTGCCCATCAAAGCCTTCTTTTTCTCAGCATTTTATTAAATAGGGTCACAACCCATGTTACCCATTCCACCTCCCACCATAAGCGAGAGCAAAAACACTCCCTTGCCAGGCGGACCCCGGGCTCGAAATGCAAGGACCTCATTCCTGCCGTCACCTTGAACTTTCTCTGCCAAACATCAAGGCAGAAGAGGGCACTTGTATGTGGTCTTTTCCTCCCTACATTAATTATCTCCTTGAGTTGAAAGAAAAGTTTTTAAGACGGAGCCAGTCGCTGGCAATTGGCAGCGCTGGGGGAGCAGAGCAGTAATCTGTGGCTCGGCCCAATTTGTTTAGCCCGCACCCCGCACCCCCCGTCTTCGTAGACACAAAAATAACAAGACGGGAAGGAAGTGTCAACCTGGAGTCATCGCAGCAGTTAGTTACCTGCTTCTGAGCAAGCTGGGGCGTAATTCACAGGCAGGGTGGTGAAAGGGGCTTTTAAAATGAAAGTTAAACATTAGAGAGCTGTTCTCTGGCACACAGAGGCTCCTACGGAGGTAGAATAAATGCAGTTATGAAAATTGGCTTCTCCATTTCAGGAGAAGAATGCGATGGTAATAAAACAGCAGGATTGTCAGGCGAGGACCGAGACATGGCCAAGCTAAATAAATATATGCTGTATTTATTTCACAAAGGCAAGCCTACTTATCCATTATCCCATTAAAATCATTGCCAAAGCCCAATGTCTTGTGTGGAACACAATTTAGGCATGTGGGTCTAGCCTTTGGGTATATGCAGGGCCGGCTCTGTCATTGGGCAGAGTGACGCAACCTACCGCAGGCTGAAAAAACTGCTGTACCTTTCATGCTATAGGGCAGCAAACCAGCCCACGTACCCGGCTGCAGAAGCCAATGATTCTCAATGCAAATGAGTGTGAAATATCTATCTAGCCAAGATAGGTAAAGGTAAATGGACCCCTGACCATTAGGTCCAGTCGTGACAGACTCCGGGGTTGTGGCGCTCATCTCGCTTTATTGGCCAAGGGAGCCGGAGTACAGCTTCCGGGTCATGTGGCCAGCATGACTAAGCCGCTTCTGGCAAACCAGAGCAGCACATGGAGACGCCGTTTACCTTCCCGCCAGAGCAATACCTATTTATCTACTCGCACTTTGACATGCTTTTGAACTGTGAGGTTGGCTTTCGAACTGCTAGGTTACTTTCAAACTGCTAGGTTGGCTAGCCAAGATAGAAGGGCCCAATTAAGAAACAAAGTTGTCCTGACACGAAAATCCGCATGATCTATATGACGTGAAGGCATTCGTGCAAAAACCAGCTCAACTAATAAACCAAACCCATGTTGTGTGGGCAGGTGGGTTTTTTAATGCTGCAGCCCCCTTAAAATAGGACTGCTATGTAAATGAAAACCAAAGACTCACGCTATAGGTCCAGGCTCTTCAAACTTTAGGTACAGTACTTTGTTAATAATCTGTTGTTTTTGTGGTGGCCCCAGGGTGCTTTTGTGTTGGGCAGAAGACAAATTCAAGCAATTCCACACTTCAGACAGTTGCCCTTCATGAGTTGGAGTGTCACAAGAATAGCGATCTTTTCTCCAGCTCTGGAATCAATCCTGATTTTCTACCGAAAGACAACCATAAGCATTTTTACCTTTCCTATACCTTTCTGTCAGGGAATCAGGAGCAGGAGCACTGGGGAGAGAGGATTGGGAGAGCGAAGGGGAAGAATCCGAGGGCAGCGTAGGGGAGTATGACAGTGGTCCGAGAGATTCCATGAGCTTCTCCAGTGAATCAGAAGATTCCCAGAAGGGGGCGCCGATGGTCAGGGCAAGGGGGGTCCCAGGGGGGACGCACCAGAAACAAGGAGCCAGAGGGGAACCCCAAAGCAGCAGTGGAGGATCGGGACCAGTTTCCCCACCAGAGCGTAGTGGGGGGGAAGAGTCACATGTGTCAGGGGCAGTGTCTCCTCCAGAGAGGGAGTCAGGGCTGACCACGCCTCCAACGGAGGGGAGGTCAGTTGCAGCTAGCCCCCCCGAAGGGGGAAGCAGTGACAGCAGCAGTGGAACGGTCAGGAGGAAAGCTGCTGGCTGGGCGCGCGCGCCAAGTTCAAATGTGCAGGCGCGCGGAACAGCAGGAGACCCGGATGGGGAACCAGCTCCTAAAGCCCGCCGGAGGGAGGGAGAAGGCTCAGGGGAATCAGCGGGAGAAGAGGCTAGAAAGGGCAGAACCCCGGTGGGCAGGCGGACCCAGAGGAGGAAGGAGCAGCGGAGAAGGTGGAGCAAGGCTAGAATCTTAAATTGGTGTCAAGGGGGAGGAGACTCAGACGGAGCATCAGTGGTCTGACACTTAAGACGTGGAGCTGCGCGCTGCGGCTCTGGAAGTGAATCTGAACTTCAATAAAGACTTTTATACTTAACAACGAAGCAGCGTTGGTCCTTTGTGAGCTGGGACCTAGGGTAGCTCTGACACTTTCCATTATTGTTTCATTATTGGCTTTGTTGCTTTCTTTTCCTTTGTTTTTTAATTAACTGTGGCTTCTGTTTCAAATGCTGACACCCCACACCCATAGGAGCCAACTCCTAGGGGCTGAGATCTCTTCTCCCACCCCAATAAAATATTTGAGGGGGCTGGGGATCCCCAAAGTTGATGGGCGTTGCCATTCAAATGGGTGCTGCATCTTGTGACTGATTATATGGGCCGGGGTGTACCTGCCCCCCCAAATTCAAAATACTTGCCCCCTCCCACCCAAAAAATACTGTTTGATACAGGGGTGTTTTTGTATTGGTTTTTTATATTAGTTACTTTCGTGGATCTGTGCAAAGCACCTTTTCGGGGCAGAAAGGCAAGAATTTTAAAAATAAATAAATACAAAAACAAATGTGAAAATGTTACAGTTCATGTAGAGGACCACAGAAGACCAAAGGAGGACATCAGTGTGTTACTAGAGGAACAAGACTTGTAAAAATGAACGGAGAAGATGAGATTACTCCTGACTGTTAAATGCTCTGTGCAGAGGAAAAGAAGGGTCTTCAACAAATCATGGCAAGCATTAAATAGTAATTGAAATCTATGTATTTTATACTGCTTTAATTATAAACCCAAGCTTTTCATAAATCTTATTGTGGTGTGTTTTATGACTGTGTTCCAATCTCGTTCGCTGATGTTTTTCAAGTTCCAAGTTTCCAGAGACTCATGATTAAAGGAAAACTGGGCGGATCAGAAGAAACTGTTTTTGTCTCGTTTACTTGCTAGAAAGATCCCAAACTTGGATCCAGTGTACTTCGTTC
Source organism: Podarcis filfolensis (assembly GCF_964270895.1). Taxonomy (NCBI): domain Eukaryota; kingdom Metazoa; phylum Chordata; class Lepidosauria; order Squamata; family Lacertidae; genus Podarcis; species Podarcis filfolensis. The sequence continues at coordinate 86,922,913 of NC_139608.1, forward strand.
AAGATCCAGAATGCGTGTGGAAAATAGCATAATCCTTGAATGAAACATGACCTCCGATTTTCAGTGCTGTCTTAATGAGAAGGCTCTAGGTGCTTTCCATCGTAGGGTATTTTTTTTAATGTTGGGCCTGTTGAATCAACATGACTAATATTTTTATTTCATTTTTATTCCTTGCATTAGAATCCCACCTTCACGCTGCACAACTGTCCCGTTTTAAGCGGGACATCCTGGATTGACAGAAGCCACTCCAGCTTCTGATCCCAATCCTAGATGTTTTGGCTCTGGTGCTCTGGCCGGCCAGTTTGGCCGAGAGACAGTGATTCCCTCAAGGGCACCGACCAGGCTGAGTAGGGATTTGAACCTTGATCTCCCAGGTCCTAGTCCAACACTCTAACCACTACACCAAACCACATGGGGACAGTGGTGATCCCTGTACTGGTTGCTTCTAATCCAAATGACAAGCATGGCAAACATGGTTCAAGAATGCACAAAGCGGGCGGTGGTCGTAGCACCAAACTTTCATAGTTGTCGGTTCTTCTTCCTGGATGTGCTATTCCCCTTGCCACCGCCACCTCCCACTCTCTTTCATAGCTCCAGTAACTGACGCAAATGCTAACTGGGAACCAAAATCCCAACAGATTTCCAGCAGAAAGAGAGTCGAGATATAATGAGAAGTCTGGTGCGAATGCAATCTGATTTAAGTGTACTGTAGAGTTCAGAGGCGTGGACTTTTAGGCGGCATGCACACCTCCAGTTACCTTGCTGCTTCCGCCCGGGAAAACCTGCTCTTTGGCGCTTAATTGGAACAAACAGCCACTGGGTTTTCCGGGGATTACCGTTTGTTCCAATTTATCACAAAAAAGCATGTTTTCCGGGGGAAGAGGCGAAGCAAAGGCAAAACTGCTTGGACGCATTGCCAGGAGAAGCAGAAAACCAATTGTTCCCATGGTTTCTAGATACAGAACGTGTGGAAGAGCCCTTAGAAACAATAACCTGGACTGAGGCAACAGTTGTTAAATGAAGATGTTTATTTTGGAGTGCTTTCCTTGCTCACAGTTCCATAAAGACTGGTGTTCTTGCTTCCAGAATTCTCTGTAAGTCCCAGAGTAGACTACCCATTGCAAAAATGGCCAGAATGGTGCCTGAACACACACCACACCACACTACACCACACCACACTTTGCAGCAGAACTTCTGTTTTAAGCCTTCAAATGTATCCATAGTGGCACACAGCCATCGCTTGTTTTCCATGGCAGTTTACACACTCCTGTTTTCTCTGAATCTAGTAGATTCCAACTGCCATGGGATGCCATGATTAGGGTTGCCATCTGTCCCTCGAAAAAAAGGGTCGCCCTGTTTTTGAACAAAAGTGTCACCTGTCCCGTTTGAGATTCAAACAGGATACCTTTTTTCCCCCGTATTCAAGTTCAGCCAGCCCAAAATGGCGGCTGTGTCACTGTTGGTGTGGCTGATGGAGCCCAAGACAAGTGACCATAGGGAGAAGGGGGAAGAAGCGACCTCTCACCCCTCGCCCCTTCCTTCCTTCCTTCCCGCTGGTGCTTCTCCTCAGCCGCCACAGCTGGTCTAGCATGGTGTGGGTCCAACGCTGCTTGGCCACCACCATGACCTGACCTCTCCTCCACCCCCAGCCCTCTCTATGCTCAAGTCTCTTCCAACGCCAGCATGGGCAAGAGGCTAGAGCTGTGAGAATGTTCAGAGTGGCAGGAGAGGATATATTGTTTATTAACATCCTTCCTAACTTGTGCTAGCAAGTTCCTTTACTTAGGAACAGAGTTACATTCCTCCTTTTTTTATATGCACAGCAGATAGCTGGTTGCAGACTCGTGTGAGCCTCTCACTATTATTTTAATTGTGTTTTTTTCCCTATTATGTTGTATTGTAATTTATATTTAGTGTTAGCTGCCCTGAGCCCGGCCCTGGCTGGGGAGGGCGGGGTATAAAAATATTATTATTATTATTATTATTATTATTATTATTATTATTATTATACAATTCAGTCTGTCTCAGACTGAATTGTACATTCCTGGTAAGTTCCCTTGAATCCCTCTTAAAAGAATAAAGACGCCACAATCTTATTCAAAGTCAATAAAAGAAGTTTACTTACATCAGTTCAGTTGGATTCCTGAAGGCAGACTTAGTTACAGAATTGTATATGTGGATCTACCCCATATGGGAGAATAATCCCAGTGCTTCTGCTAGCTGAGAGCTAGTAGAGCAGTCCTAGCTAAAAGCTGGTCAAACGAAGAAGAAAGTCAAAAGGAAGGAAGGGTGCTGCGTCACTCATCCTTTTGTTACCTGGACAGGTTAGGTCACGCCCACCTTCTATCACATGCCAAAGGAAGGATGCTCCAGCCAGGAGGAACAGGAAGTTTCGACTGGCTGGACCAAACATTCCCTTGCATGTCTTCTCTAGCATTACAAAGAATGTTGTACTTGACTGCCTCTCATGGATCACATCCCACAAGAGCTGCGTTTGAAGTCGGCCATGAGAGCCAGCCATCTACCCCTGGCCCCTTCAAGGGGGAGAGCGGGGCCGGGGTGGTAAGGGAGATGGGAGGCTAAATGCAGGGAAGCCCCTCCATAAAAGGGGGGGCAAGGATTTGGTGTCATGAGTGCCCCCCAATTCCCCACCCACCCGACCTGTCCCGCATTTTGCCTGACCAAATGTGGCAGCCCTAGCCCTCATCCAAATCTGCCCTGTCTCTATTCTGTCATTTCTTATGAAATGCTGCATTTTAATGCATTCCCCCTGCCCCCAGCCAGTTTGGATCCAACATGAGAAAACAAATACTGTATTTTTCACTCTATAGGACACACGTTTTCCCCTCCAAAAATGAAGGGGAAATGTTTGTGCGTCCTATGGAGCGAATCCAGGCTCCTTGGCTTCAGCGAAAGCAACACAAAGCCTCCAAAGCGCAGAAGGAGCACTCCCTCCGCTCTCCAGAGGCTACACGTTGCTTTCACTGGAGCCTGGAGAGCGAGAGGGGTCGGTGCGCACCGACCCCTCTCACTCTCCAGGCTTCAGATATAGCCACCTGAAGCCTTTGGAGCACAGCAGTACCTCGCGCTGTGCTCCAAAGGCTTTGGGTTCCTTTCGCTGAAGCCGGGAAAGCAAGGCTCTCCTGGCTTCAGCGAAAGGAACCCGAAGCCTTTGGAGCGCAGTGCGAGGTCCTGCTGCACTCCAAAGGCTTCAGGTGGCTATCCCTGAAGCCTTTGGAGCACAGCGGGACCTTGCGCTGTGCTCCAAAGGCTTCGGGGTCAGCTGCCCAAAGCCTCTGCAGGGCAGCGGGGTGAAGGCACCCCGCTGCCCTGCGGAGGCTTGAAAGGCTGTCCCTGAAGCCAGAACAGAGAGACAGAGCGCTGTGCAGCGTCTTGCTGTTCTAGCTTGGGGGTGCCGGGGCTTTATGGGGAAACCCTGGGCTTCCTCCTTCAGCCCTGACACTGATTTGATTCAAAATATTTTTTACTTGTTTTCCTCCTCTAAAAACTAGGTGCGTCCTTTGCTCGGGTGCGCCCTATAGAGCGAAAAATACAGTAGCCTAGCTGTGTGTATATCACTGAAGACTCGCCCCTCTTTTCTCTCTGTTACCTTCCCCACTGTCAAAATTTAGATTTCTAGTCCTTCCCCCAGAAAGCCTCTGAAGCTCCACGTAAATTAATGGCACTGGATAAGCCTGCGTTCCCCAACTTGGTGCCCTCAAGATGTTTTTGACGGCAACTCCCTTCAGCCCCAGGCAACACTGCACCCTGGCTCCCCCACTTTCACCAGTTCGGCGCTTTTTTCAAGAGACAAAGATATTTCAAAGCCCCCTTTCCTTTCCATCGTTGTCAGTTTGCATGCATTGTGTTTTATGTGCCTCGAAAATGAATTTTCATGTCAGGAGAAGAGAGCAATTATCTCAACGAAGGCATGCCAAATTGGCTCTTTTAAAGAGAAAATAAAGTTTAGAACTTATTTGATTAACGAGATTCCTTCTAAACCTCAAATGGATTTTTTTTAAAAATATCTCCACTGGGAAAGGTGAGAAACGAATTCGAAACTGGCACACATTCATTCACACATAACGTTTGACTGTTTTATATGTGAACAACTGTTGGATGGGGAGAGCTGTCCCCACACACAATGCACATCCAGTTGGAACAAGCTGTGAACTTTGGACATTATCACTGTATTGACTTTGGTAGTGGGTCATTAGACGTTGCATAAAATGTGGTGTTTGGGTGTTGGCCAGACGAATGCCTGCAAATGAAAGGGAATGTAGTCATTATCTTTCCATGATTCTCCCAGTACGTTTCCGAGCACAATTCAAAGTGTTGGTGCTGACCTTTAAAGCCCTAAACGGCCTCGGTCCAGTATACCTGAAGGAGCGTCTCCACTTCCATTGTTCTGCCCAGACACTGAGGTCCAGCGCCAAGGGCCTTCTGGCGGTTCCCTCACTACAAGAAGCCAAGTTACAGGGAACCAGGCAGAGGGCCTTCTCAGTAGTGGCACCCGCCCTGTGGAACGCCCTCCCACCAGCTGTCAAAGAGAAGAACAACTACCAAACTTTTAGAAGATATCTGAAGGCAGCCCTGTTTAGGGAAGCTTTTAATGTTTAACAGACCACTGTATTTTAATACTTTGTTGGAAGCCACCCAGAGTGGCTGGGGAAACCCAGCCAGATGGGCAGGGTATAAATAAATTATTATTATTATTGTTATTGTTATTGTTATTGTTATTGTTATTGTTATTGTTATTGTTATTATTCTGTAAGACCTCTGCTATGTTTTGACCAATGGGTGGGAAACTAGAGAAACCCTGGGGTGTGTTTTCAACACATTCTCTTGAAGCACTTGCAATGTCTGTGGAGCATCTATTGTTTGCTCTTGGTGGCTATAACTTTTACCCGGAGGTAGAAATGGTCACAATTACATCAGCAAGTGGTGTCACTCCCAAATTATACTAGATTTTCTTTTCATTTTAATGGAGTTGTGCTGTTGTAAAAACTGACCTTTTTAATGTCTGCAGTTTGTTCAGTTTTCTTTTACTGTCATTATTATTATTATTATTATTATTATTATTATTATTATTATTAAATTGATTTTACATACAAAAATTCAAAAAAGAAAAACTTAACAAGCAAACAATTTATCATATATTTCTTTTTTTCGACTCCCCTCCTCCTCTTTCTGAGATTCCTTGTTTTTATAATATTTTACTGCATTTCCAAATTAAAACCAATTTATTATTCATCCCTTATGTTCCATATACTTTTTTTTTTACTACTGCACGTTTTTATATTAAGCCTGCTAACGCCTGTATTTGTTTACAATAATTTTGTACACACTCTATAAATGCTTTCCATACTTTCTTTAAAACTTGATCATTCTGATTTCTTTTTCTTCCGGTAAGTTTCGCCACCCATTGGATTCAAACGTTGGGGGGAAACCACACCTCACCAAAGATTTCAAAGGAAATTGCACCTAGTTACACAAACTGACGGGACAGAACTGCATTGTGGGACATTCCAGACTTCCTCCTGCTTCAGAACATAAAACACCAAAAGGGGAGCCATTTTCTTCCCAGAATGCCCTGAAACAATGCTACATACAGGGAATTTAGAGTGGGGTGGGGGTTAGAGTTCTTCAGCAGAATCCCTGATCTAGATCTTGTGTAGAAATGAATTCTCTCCAAACAAAAGCACTTTGAAGCATTACTGCAAAACAGTCTTAAACACTAGTTACAACAACGACAATTTGTCTTTTGTACCCCGCTCATCTGACTGGGTGGCCCCACCCACTCTGGGTGGCTTCCGACATAATATACAGAAACACAACCACAACCACCACCACAACAGAACACAACACATTAAAGGCATCCCAAAACAGTGCTGCCTTCAGTTGTCTACATAATTATTTATCTCTTTGACACCTGATGGAAGGGCATTCCACAGGGCAAGCACCATTACTGAGAAGGCCCTCTGCCTGGTTCCCTGTAGCTTCACTTCTCACAGTGAGGGAACCACCAGAAGGTCCTTGGAGCTGGACCTCAGTGTCCAGGCTGAATGATGAGGGTGGAAATGCTCCTTCAGGTATACAGGGTTGAGGCCATTAAGGGCTTTAAAGGTCAACACCAACACACTGAATTGTTCTAGGAAAGGTATTGGGAACCATATAACCAGTGTTATATGGTCCCAGCGGCCACTCCCAGTCACCAGACTAACAGCCACATTCTGGATTAATTGTAGTTTCTGAGTCACCTTCAAAGGTAGTGAGGGAACCACCAGAAGGCCCTTGGAGCTGGACCTCAGTGTCTGGGCTGAATGATGAGGGTGGAGGTGCTCCTTCAGGTATACAGGGTTGAGGCCATTAAGGGCTTTAAAGGTCAACACCAACACACTGAATTGTTCTCTGAAAGGTATTGGGAACCATATAACCAATGTTATGTGGTCCCAGCGGCCACTCCCAGTCACCAGTCTAGCAGCCGCAATCTGCATTAATTGTCGTTTCTGTGTCACCTTCAAAGGTAGCCCCACATAGAACGCATTGCAGTTGTCCAATAAGATGAACATTAGAAAATAGCAAAGCAGCACATTGAACACAAGCAATGAAGTTCCCTCCTTTATACAATTCTGTAAACTTTTCTCTCTCTGATCCCAGAGAGAGATCCTAAGCTTGTTCATCATTACAGAACTTCCCCGCAAGTTCTGTTGTTGCTACTGCTAGCCTTCTCCATGAAGCACACATAGATTTCTCTAATTTCAGCTTCCTGCTGTCAGAGCTCTGATGAGTCACCAGGTAGCTTCTCTGACTCTAATGGGAAAATACCAGCCTTCTCTGACGCTTTTGCCAGAATGGAACCTTTCTGCCTAAGGTGAACTTCCAATTACTGCACTGTAAATACAATGCATTCAAACACAGCATTTTATGTACATTAAACTTATAACTGTAACTTGGGGGGCTGGCAGCCACCAAAAGACCATTGCTATCATTAAAAGGCTCTTAAACTGAAAAATCCCTGGCAGCGTTCCCCACCTCACCCCAGTTTCCCAGACGGTTCTGTACTATCCGTTTGTTTAACTGGCTACAATTTCCTTCAGTTCACAAACAGGATTTGGGCTAACACTGGAGCAAAACATTTTAGGAACACTTTCAAAGGATCATCTCTCAGCAGAACAGTCCAGCCTAATGGCAGGAATTACATTAATGGCAATTGAAGGATTGAATTCCGCTTGACTATAAAGGAATTCAAGTCTGGATGAGGGCTTTAAGTCCCTAATATTCCAGTGCATTAAAGTAGGCCATTGTGCTAACCAATTTATAGCAAAGACCGGTACACCTAGGAAGAGGGCTGGATGTGGAAAGACAGTTCTTGACTTCATTCCAGACTGCAAAATAAGTTATTATCTAAAGTGAGCTGTTGAATCTACAATTGTCCAATAGAATGAAATTTATGATCGGGTGCAAAGGTAATCTTGGTAAATCAAGGCCCAGTAGTGTACAAGATACATTTGGAAATTTCGATGTGCTTTATCTATAAGTACAGGTCTGAAATACTTTTTTTTTTAAGCCAATGGGACAACGCCAGAGAAAATGAATAAGATGTATCCTGGTCTCCTGGCTGCTTGCTGGGAGTGTAATATGGTTAATGCAAATTCTATTACATATGCAGGAGGACGGTAATAAGGTCAAGTTCTTTTGAAAGAAAGTGCTCACAATTACAAAAAGCCACCGGGTATGCATTCCCTTTGACCCACCAATCATACAAGTAGGATATTTAAAGGGGGGGAGAGTACATTTGAGAGATATGGAGGTAATTATGGCTTCATTAACAGCAACATTGAGATTGCAGCTTCCTAGATATTACCTGATACCCCAAAATAGAATACTGGAGCAGCTTTCTGGAGTTTGGATTCGGAACAGCACAGACAGGATTAAGTTGCCAAATATAATGAATTACGATTATTCTTAATGTCAATTTTTACTAAAAGGAAATATAAACATACTAGCCACCAGAGATGAGTGTGGCTGCTGATTTTGTTTTAATAGAAAATCTTCCCTTTTACCTTAACAACAACAACAAAACATTTATGCGCCGATTTTCTTAAAGCAAGAAGACTTCCATTTTCTTTTTTTAAATAAAATAAAATAATGTTACAGATTTTGGGGGGAACCCTCTAAACCCTGAAAATTAATAAATGGTAGGCTTTTGATTATTTGCGATGTGGAGGGAGAAATACAAGCTGCAGAGGAATTCCTGGGCTAGCCTGTGCAAAAAAACGACCTGGCTAAGTTAGGGCCATTAAGAAACAATACAGGGTCATTGAGAGCCATTGGCAATTCAAGAAAACTGTACTTCCCCCTTGTTCTGAGGTGTGAACAGAGACTGAGGGAAACTGGGTTTGGGGTGACAGGAAAAGAGAGGTTTTTTAGCAAGGTGTTCTGGGACGAGGAAGAGAGAAGAAAAGACTGAGGACCATCTTGGGCAGGCTGGCTGAAGACAGGCTGGGAGAGATGCCTTGGACAAGCCCTTCTTTAAATGACCATGCTGTAAGATCCTACCTCCCTCCATGCAGACTGAAGGTGTAAATAGGTGAAGAAACCATATTTCTTAAAGCTACAGCAGTCTCTGCCATGTCACAATTCTCCAAAAGGAAACAGACCCATGAGCTCTTTCCACTGCTTGGCAGAGAGAAGGGGAAGCACCCAACTTTTGTAGCAATAACAAGGAAGAGAAGATTAGCACAGAGTAGGCAACATCTCCTTCTGCACTTACAAGAGAGTCCTGCTGAGGACGTCATGCTTTTTTTAAATAATAATAATAATAATAATAATAATACTCTGGGCGGCTTCCAATCAAGTGTTAAAAACAATACAGCATTAAATATTAAATACTTCCCTAAACAGGGCTGCCCTCAGATGTCTTTTAAAAAGAAGATATCTGCTTATTTCCTTCACAGGGCGGATGCCACCACCGAGAAGGCCCTCTGTCTGGTTCCCTGTAACCTCACTTCTCGCAATGAGGGAACCGCCAGAAGGCCCTCAGTACTGGATCTCAGTGTCCGGGATGAATGATGCGGGTGGAGACGCTCCTTCAGGTATACAGGACCAAGGTCGTTTGGGGCTTTAAAGATCAGCACCAACACTTTGAATTGTGCTCAGAAACGTACTGGGAGCCAATGCAGATCTCTCAGGACCGGTGTTATGTGGTCCCGGCAGCCACTCCCAGTCACCAGTCTAGCTGCCACATTCTGGATTAATTGCAGTTTCCGGGTCACCTTCAAAGGTAGCCCCACTTAGAGCGCATTGCAGTAGTCCAAGCGAGAGATAACTAGAGCATGCACCACTCTGGCGAGACAGTCCGCGGGCAGGTAGGGTCTCAGCCTGCGTACCAGATGGAGCTGGTAGACAGCTACCCTGGACACAGAATTAACCTGCGCCTCCATGAACAGCTGTGAGTCCAAAATGACTCCCAGGCTGCGCACCTGGTTCTTCAGGGGCACAGTTACCCCATTCAGGGGTAGCCAGGAAGACTGAGGAGTTCAGACTACCAGAGAAACGATGTTCACAACCTTAGCCACTTCAAAGGTGAGCTAGGCACATCAAAAGCACTGCACCAACCTGTGGGAATTTGTCCAAGATATTCTCTCAGATTAGTTCCGATTGCAATTTTTGTTCTCATTCCGTGATGGGGAGAGATGCAGGTGAATTTTTCGGCACGGCACAGTGCTCACTTTAAGAGCCAGAGGCAAGAGATGTTCCTGTTCTTTAAGAGCTGGGAGTCAGAGCTGATCAGCTACTTTCCTAGAACGTGCCTAGCTGGAAAGTTGCGTGAAAGGCAAAAGAGGTAAAAATCACACACACTTGACATGCTGCTGCTCTTAACTTCTCAGCCAGAGCAGCTGGCAGAAGAATAACTACTTCTGAGGATATGGACTTCACTAAGTAGCATTTATTGTAACAATAAAGGTAAAGGTACCCCTGACCATTAAATCGAGTCACGAACGACCCTGGGGTTGCGGTGCTCATCTCGCTCTATAGGCCGAGGGAGCCAGCGTTTGTCCGCAAACAGCTTCCGGGTCATGTGGCCAGCATGACTAAGCCACTTCTGGTGAACCAGAGCAGTGCACGGAAACACCTTCCTGCCAGAGTGGTACCTATTTATCTACTTGCACTTTGATGTGCTTTTGAACTGCTAGGTGGGCAGGAGCTGGGACCGAACAACGGGAGCTCACCCTGTTGCGGGGATTCAAACCACCGACCTTCTGATCAGCAAGCCCTAGGCTCTGTGGTTTAGACCACAGCACCACCCTTGTCCCATTATTGTAACAATAATTGTTGCCATAAAAAGTACCTTGGTTTTTCTGAAGCTCAAAGCACTCACAATAAAGCCTGTTTCGTAGCGTTCCCTCCCCTTTTTTGCTTGCAAAATCCTGCCTTAAGGAAGTGTTAGAGATTTGGGGGGGACCCCACCTAAACCCTAGAGATTACTAAATGAGAGGATTTTGTTTACCTGGGATGTGAAGGGAGAAGTACAAGCTGAGGGAATTCCTGAGCTAGCCTATGCAAAATGACCTGGTCAAGCTAGGGCCATTAAGAAACAATATGGGGCCATGATTGAGAGCCACTGGCGATGCAAGAGAACAGTCCTTTGTTCATATCTCGGGGCAAGGGAGAAGGACAGGTACACAAACCATTTCTTGAAGCTATGGCAGTCTCTGCCGTGCCTCAATTCTCCAAAGGAACGCAGACCCTGGGTGAGTGCATGGAACCCAGAGAGTTGGGGTGGAACCCAACTTTTGTAATAGAAGGAACAGTCTTTCAGCACCCAAGAAACTTCACACCAAACAAGCTTGCCAAAATGTATAAAAACCAGGATAAAACTTGTTGGAAATGCAGGGAGAAGGAGGGGAATTTCTTGCATATGTGGTGGACTTGCTCCAAGATTAAAGCCTTTTGGGATACTGTATATAATGAATTGAAAAAGGTATTTAAGTATAATTTCAGTAAAAAACCAGAGGCTTTCCTGTTGGGGTTAATTGAGGAGATTCAAGTGAAAGATGTAAATTTGTTCATGTATGCAACGACGGCCGCAAGAATACTCCTGGCCCAGAAATGGGAGCAACAAGAACTCCCCACATTGGAAGATTGGCAAGTAAAGATGGTCGAATATGTGGAGCTGGCGAAGCTGATGGGGAAGATTCAAAATCGCCATGATGATTTGTTTCAAAAGGACTGTGGCAAATTTATACTCTATATGAAAGAAAATTGTAAACAGTTGAATACGTTTGTAGGTTTAAGTTGAAATGTTTGGTAATGGGAAATCAAGGAGCTGATATCCTTATAAGAAGGTGATTCTTAAAAGATTGATTTAAGGTAAAAAAGTGAATTTAGGAATGTGGAGAAATCGGTAATGAGATATGGAAGTCTGTTAGAGGGAAGGAAGGAGGTCGATGCTTTATTTAAGCAATGTTTTAAGTCATGAATTATTATTACTATTATTATTATTTTCTCTAATTCTTTGATACTGAAATGTAATAAAATATGGAAAACTTAAAGAAACTTCAAAACCTCTTCCCTTTGCATGTGAAGCAATCAGGGGCAGCAAGAATATCAGCAGAGAGGAAAGAAAGTTTCCCTGTCACCTCCAGTTGCGTAGATGTCTTGACCATGTGGCACTCCTAACAGGGTGGTGCTGTGGTCTAAACCACTGAGCCTCTTGGGCTTGCCAATCAGAAGGTTGCTGGTTCAAATCCCCATGACGGGGTGAGCTCCCATTGCTCCGTCCCAGCTCCTGCCAACCTAGCAGTTCAAAAGCACACCAGTGCAAGTAGATAAATAGGTACCACTGCGGTGGGAAGGTAAACGGCATTTCCGTGTGCTCTGGTTTCCATCACGGGGTTCCGTTGTGCCAGAAGCGGTTTAGTCATGCTGGCCACATGACTCAGAAAGTGTCTGTGGGCAAATGCCAGCTCCCTCGGCCTGAAGCCAAGATGATTGTCGGAACCCCATAGTCGCCTTTGTCTGCCTTAATGGTCCAGGGGTCCTTTACCTTTTGTTTACCTACCTCTGGGATTCCTCGGCCGTCAACCACACTCAACACACAGATGTCAGAGGAAAGAGATGTGGTGCCAGAGGCAGGACCACACACACACTCCCGCTTCGACACAGAAATGTTCTACGTGCGAGTTAAGAAGTGAATAAGACTAAAACATAAGCTTTTATCCAACGTTGTCCAGGAAGCAGATCCTGCAAGCAGAAGCAAATACAGATGATGGCTATATGCAAATATTCGGCCAGCAGTAGCAATGGTTGGAGGGCTGAGCATTCAGGATTCCCCGGAGGAAGAAATGTCTAACCCAAGAGTCTTTGGCCTTTCTTGGGCCACTGGGCACATCTGGGATTTTGAGAAAGCACCGGAAGTCTCGGTCACAAAATGGCTGCCGTGGCGTGTGGCACAACACAAAATGGCTGCCGCATGCAAAAGAGCAGGGGGGGGGGAGAGACAGGACCATGAAATGAGGCAGGTGTGCCCTCCCCCTTTGGCCCACCCCCCCATCAATGGGTGGAAAGGCACCGATGTCGTCCCCTAAAATGCACACTCACATAGAGAAGCACTTTGCATCTGTTCAAAAACAGGAGGGAGGGTGGCTGGCTGTCCGTCTTTGAAATGTGGGCATGTTTAAGGGGACGTGCTCCTTGAAGGAGAGGCTGCAAACAGAAACTGAGCTGGAAGGGCAAACGGTCTCTCATGCTTGGGAGATTTTCAAGTGCATGCTTATTAAGACATTTTGCAGGTACCCTAGGAGGTACTGGCACACACTGGTGCCCAGAGCGTTGCACTGGCAACCCCTAACTTAGCCAACAAATACTTTTCATGTCTTGTAAGGGGAGAAGGGAGCACAAGGGGGAAATATTTGTGCAGGGAGTCAATACACTGAAACGTGGATTCTGCCCTCATTTGCTCAGCTATGTAGAGTGCTCTACCCTGGCATCCCAAGATGGAGGAGTGAAGCCAATTTGCTGGGTATTTGCATGTGGGAATCCCGAGGCAGAAGATTCCAACAAGACGGGGTTTACAACAGGATTTTCCTATGGTGAGCTCTGGCTGTTTGTGCCCTTTCTCTACAGTTCCCATCAGCAAGGTTTACCTGTGTCCTCTCAAAGGATGCACACATGATGGGGAAAGCGCAGTTTCATTGTGTTTGTGAATGGGACACGGCACCAAAATCAATCAATCAATTTCCTTTATTCGACCGATAGTCAGAAATAAAACATTACACAATAATTATAAACTATAACATCATAGGGGTACATAAATAAGGTAGGGTTAGGGTACTAGACCTCTCACAGATAACCCACATCAAAGCATTCAGTTATACGTTTCCGACACTTGAGTGCCAGGAAAAGGAATTTAGCCACTGACAAAGTTATTTTCCCTGAAGACTTATTTAGCAGATATGCTGTCTGCTTTCCTCTTTGTCGGGAACTGAGCTGGGGTAAGTATGGAGTTATAAGGTACTGTCTTAAATCGTTGTAGATGGGACAGCTCAGTAAGATGTGCTCTGTGGATTCTACCTCACCCAATGCACAGTGGCATAATCTCTGGTCATATGGGACTCCTCCATATCTTCCCTTCAGAACCGCCGAGTCAAGAACATTCAGCCTAGCCGCAGTAAATAGTCTGCGGTATTCCACGTAGTGGATATCCGCCAGGTAGCGAGCTGGACGGCACCAAAATGTTACATTGGTGTATTCCTGACATTATGCTGGTCTCAGGGACCTAACAAGAAGCCTAACTCCAACATCTACCAGAACAGGAGACATACACCAAATCTGTGGGGCGCTGGGTCCCCACAGAAGGCAAAGGATGATTGGAATAATTAAATTATTCTTTTTTTAAAAAAAATCCTTGCCTTCATGTTCACAGAGAAAAACATGAAAATGAGTTAACAGTTTCTGCTAAAAAGAAGGAGAAAAGCAGAAAGGGTGTCACTGGAATATGGCCCGGCATCCCTCATAATATTTTCTGAATCCTGTTTGGGGGTCATCTGACCCCTAGATCCTACCTCTCTACCCTGACTAGGGGAGAAATTTGATGCAGTTTTATTTTAAAGCCCGAACTACCTAATTCATACTTTCTGAAACAATGCACAAACCAACAAATAGCCATTTTTCAAAATTTGCACTTCTCTAAGTAATGCGCACAGCCATCTATATACTGAGGTAAAACGTACATATAAATGCATGTATTAGTAAAAATAATATTCAAAACCTCTTCTTCATCTTCATCTTCATCTTCATCTTCCATTTATTTATATTCCATCTTTTTCCCTGACAGGGACTCAATGCAGCTTACAGATAAAATAAGAACAGCTAACAGCTAAAAACATAGCGGACAGGGAATGCTTTGCAAAAATGGAAAAATGCACACATACAAAAATGTGCATATTAAGAGAAAACCACACTAAATGCTGATGAATTTTCATGGAGAGAGAGAAAAAACACAAGCAGATGCCGAGAACTTAAGAATGGAAAAATGAAAAACTGAGAGAAACCTAAATTGGCACATTCAGTCATCCCTAGCCCTGACAGATCCAGTCTGCATTTAAAAGGATATGCTTTCAAGTAAGCTGTTTCTGGATAGAAAAGGGGTTTACCTTTTTCCCTAGAAAAAATGTAATGGAATATTGTTGTCTTGCAACTTTTTGCCTTGATTTTCTTTCTCATCCTTCACACACACATATCCAAAAATAAACACTAGACAAAGCAAAATCTTCCCAGCAGGCGATTAAGTAATTGGATACAAACTTTTCATAATTGCATTGAAAAACAGAGGCTGTACAATTTTATGGTGCTGCTGTCATTATTACAAAATTCCAGAAGGAGGGATGACATCCATGGCCTGCCCTCTGACCTGAAAAACCTGAATGCTGGTTTTCTGCATATGCCGCAATGTCTGCCACGCAGATTCTGAGGTACATGATGCCAAGTGTGCTACAGAATGGGGCTTCTGACAAACCAAAATGGTTTAACCATTTGGTTAAATGTGCAAAGTATGAAAACCCTTGTTTTTGTTATTAAAAACAGCACAGGTGACACCTACCTGGTGGGGTCAGCAAAAGATTTCCATTTTAAAATGTACTAAAACACACCTCATTCCATCTCTTCTTCACTGGAATGCCTTATCATTGATAAACAAACAAACTTGAAAGCTCAAGTTGCAAATCCCGGTATTGGGGGAGTGTTTTGATGAGAACCCTGCAGACGAGACACCAGAAAAGGCTGAATGCATTTTGTAGGCATGCATTGTGACATCTGACTTTACACAGGCCCTTCACTGTGAAACGAAAAGCACCGCACACAAAAAGGAAAGGAAAGGAAACAGAAGCATAACATGTGAAAATGTTTGTGCTCACGAACCTCGCACTCATGTGCGAAAGATGGACACATGAAATGGCATTTAGTGTGACCCACTGATTCCATGCGTCCGCCTTGCTTACAAGGGGACAAAGCGTGGGGTGAGAAATCATGCGGCCACTTTGTCACAACCAGGAAGTTGACCACATGTACCAAATTCTGCCTCCAACCTGAGCTCAGGTGTTTTGTAAATCCTGTCCCGATTTTCCGATGGGATGCACTCTTTATCACAGTGTTTTGCTGCCCCCTTTGGCCTGATGGAAGAATAGCCCTGGCATCTTTAACTCCCAGAAAGGTAAATACATCTTGTTTGGACTTTATGCAGCAGTTGTGTTTTCTTCTTTTTTAAAAAAAAAAAATGGCAGTTTTATGGCCCTGCATAATAAGACATACTTTGGCATACTGAAAAATAAGTCTCTGGTGATCCCTGCCTCCAAAGTTATCTTAGGTAAAGGTAAAGGGACGCCTGACCATTAGGTCCAGTCGTGACCGACACTGGGATTGCGGCGCTCATCTCGCTTTATTGGCCAAGGGAGCTGGCGTACATCTTCCGGGTCATGTGGCCAGCATCACTAAGCCGCTTCTGGTGAACCCAAGCAGCGCACGGAAACGCCGTTTACCTTCCCGCCGGAGCGGTACCTATTTATCTACTTGCACTCTGACGTGCTTTCGAACTGCTAGGTTGGCAGGAGCAGGGACCGAGCAATGGGAGCTCACCCCATCACGGGGATTCGAACCGCCGACCTTCTGATCAGCAAGTCCTAAGCTCTGTGGTTTAACCCACAGCGCCACCTGCGTCCCGTGAAAGTTATCTTACAATGTAGTATATTATCCCCTGTATATTATCCTGATATCCCTAGGGCTCAAAGCCCACAGCTCCATGCTTTAGATGCTAGTCAACGTTGCTGCTTGTGGCGAGAGTATGAGTCCACCCTTTCCATTTGCCCCACTGCTTTCCCCAGGGAAAACCTGCTGTTTCCAACTGAATCGGAGCAAACGTCAATTGGGTTTTCCACAGATTGACGTTTGACCCTGATTCAGGAGAACAAAGTGGGGTTTCCTGGGGAGAGTGGTGAAAAACCTCTCCAGCCCATGCTTTCTAGATACAGGTCGAGCAGAAGGGTGGATAAGCCCTCAAGCAGCTTTCGGCAAAACACTGTGAAGGAGAAAGCTGGCTTTCGATACCTGGGGAACCAAACCCATCTCGCTCAGCTCAGGCTATGCATAGGGAAGACAGTCTGGCTGGTTCTTGCATAAAAGAGAGACAGGGTCGTGGTGATGATTCAAAATCGAAAGGGTGGGCAGTACAGCTGGGTCTAGGTGAAGTCTCCTACTATAGGAGAAAATAATAATAATAATAATAATAATAATAATAATAATAATAATAATAATACTTTTTTATTTATACCCCGCCCTTTCTTCATTGTGCAGCCGCACATCATGGCAACCCAGAAGTGGCCAGAAAGAGGGGCAGATCAGCTTATACACCTTCCATTGTCACATACAGTGACCCAAAACATAACCCCAGTGTAAATCAAGGATTGTCACGTGGGTGGCGCTGTGGTCTAAACCACTGAGCCTCTTGGGCTTGCTGATCAGAAGGTCGGCAGCTTTCCGGGTCATGTGGCCAGCATGACTAAGCTGCTTCTGGCGAACCAGAGCAGCGCACGGAAACGCTGTTTACCTTCCCGCCGGAGTGGTACCTATTTATCTACTTGCACTTCGACATGCTTTCGAACTGCTAGGTTGGCAGGAGCAGGGACCGAGCAACGGGAGCTCACCCCATCATGGGGATTCGAACCACCGACCCTTCTGATTGGCAAGCCCTAGGCTCTGTGGTTTAACCCACAGTGCCACCTGTGTCCCTTTTTGTTAGGACGTCCCTGTTTTCTTTGGAGTAATGTTGGTGGGTATGCTGGGTTATGGAACCCCTGAGCCAACCATACAACCTGTAAAAGACATCTGTATAGGGAATTTTAAAAAATATTTAATGTTTTATTATGTTTTATATATGTTGGAAACCACCCAGAATGGTTGAGGCAGCCTAGTCAGGTGGGTAGGGTAGAAATAATAAAAATTATTATTATTATTACTATTACTGCTACTACTACTACAACTGTGGGATAGGACATCCCTATTTTCATTGAAGAAATGTTGGAGGGTATGTAAGCACATTCAGCCCTGCTTTGGCATAATTTCTGAAATGACACAGTACCTCTATTAACTAAATAAAAGTGAGGACCCATTCTAACAGCAAGTGAGAAAAAACAAAACAGCATTATTAGAATGGCCACTAAATTTTGTGGCAATGTGTCCAGGCTGTGCTTACAAAAATAAATAAATAGAATAAATAATAATAATAATTTTTTTTTTATTATTATTATTATTATTATTATTATTATTATTATTATTGAAGGTCAAGGGTTTCTGGAAGTGCGGTGCTCAAAGGAGCTGCTCCTCCAGACTCTTAAATTCCCTTCCCCTAACCAGACTGTCGTCTTCTACTTATGCTGACCTTTCCGTTTGCTACTGCGCTGCTCCTTTGCACAAAACAGAAAATTCTGTAAAACCCCACATATAAAGTTCCAAAAAAAATCAAAGGGGGCCCAAAATAGGGGGAAGGAACAGTCAGCCTTGAAATGGAGTTTCTTTCAACTCGCTCAGCCTCTGCACCGCAGAAATGTCGCCACATAGAGCAAAGGCATCCCCTTGTGGACAGACAGAAATATTTCATCTCTGTGCTTCTCTGCTAAAGAAAAATTAGTTACAGGCACACGCAGACAGGCAGGACCCAGTGTCCTGAAATACAACCGTTTTCACGGCATATTTCTCAAGCTTACAACTTTCCTGGAAAAACATGTCTTCTGCTTCCCCTTATTTCACATGAGCATGGCTAGCTGTCTAAACAAGCAGTCAACACTTTCACACCCTCCAACATTTGCATGTTCAGACCCAGAAACCTCCCCCTTAAATAAATTCACACTTGACTCAAATTTTTGGTTTGGTTTTTGGCAGAATTTAGGCCACAACTTTATTGATTACAGAAAGTGACTGGTTGCATAGACTCTGCTTCGACTAGATCGCTGCACCGTTGCAGGTAGCGCTGACCCAGGGCACCAGCATAGGTCAGCCTAGGGTGAACACCTGGATAAGCGGAAAGCCGGGAATGGGCTAACTCTGCCACCCAAATGTCCCCCTGGACTCAGGCACGGGCACAACCCCCTCTCAGGGGTTGAGCAAACCATCGAGTCCCTGGATTCCTTTAACAGAATACCCTTCACATAGGGATGGCAAGAGCGTTCTCCCATCCCTATCACCTGAACCAGAGCCTATCCGCAACCTTACAAGTTGTGGCGATTTGCTACGCGGCAGGCGAAACCCAAATGGCACCAGCCAATCAGCCAAATGGGGAAAATTCCTGCCATGCCCCTGTCCCAACGACAGACGACACACAACGGCATAGCAAGGTCAAGCGCAACAAGCCCTAAAAGTAGGGAGAGGTGGACGGGTGTTCCGAATGCACGCGCCGAAAGAGGAAGCTCTGGGTCACATGCATGGGCATAAATAGGTCCCTCGAACCGTTTGGACTGTGTCCCATTGGCCAGATTGTACCCAGCTACGAGGGACCTACCAATTGGGTGTTGTGGCTGACCAAATGTACCCACCCACAACACAGGGTTTCGGTTGTCCAGGTCTCACCTCAATACGTGCACTCTTTAAGGAAGGACCCAATTTCTCCAATGAAAATTAATATTCAACAGTAGTAGTAGTAGTAATGTTATTATTTATGCCCCACCCATGTGACTGGGTTGACCCATTTACTCTTCCAACATATAGGAAAACATAAGAAAACATTAAACATTTTTTAAAAACTTCCCTATGTTTTCTGAAGGTTGTATAGTTACTCATCTCCTTGGCTTGGGGGTCTCATAACTCCATACTCTTCAGCATTTATTTGATGAAAATAGGGACACCCTAAGGAAAAGCGGGACATTCTGGGGTCAAATCTGAAACCAGGACAGCTTCTGTAAATCCAGGACTGTCCCTGGAAAATAGGGACGCTTTGGAGAGTCTGCATTTTCACAGCAAGCTGCATTTGCTGCCAACGCTGAACATCTAAAAGGGTTAGGCCAGAAAACAAGGGACCTTGTCCAGGATGTGGCCAGGTTGGGATACAATGCAGTTGAACTGGTGCAAGGCAGGGCCAGATTTAGGTTTGATGGGGCCCTAAGCTACTGAAGGTAATGGGGCCCTTTATATGTCCAGCTGTCCTTTGCCAGCAACAAATTGTCACTGTTTTTTGTGTTGAATATATGCCTGTATGTATGTATGGGACATGGGTGGCACTGTGGGTTAAACTACAGAGCCTAGGGCTTGCCGATCGGAAGGTCAGTGGTTCGAATCCCTGCGACGGGGTGAGCTCCCATTGCTTGGTCCCAGCTCCTGCCAACCTAGCAGTTCGAAAGCATGTCAAAGTGCAAGTAGATAAATAGGTACCACTCCGGCGGGAAGGTAAACGGCGTTCACACGCGCTGCTCTGGTTCGCCAGAAGCAGATTAGTCATGTTGGCCACATGACCCGGAAGCTGTACGCCTGCTCCCTCGGCCAATAAAGTGAGATGAGCGCCGCAACCCCAGAGTCATCCGCGACTGGACCTAATGGTCAGGGGTCCCTTTACCTTTATATGCCTGTATATTGAGCAAACCAGTGATACTTTAGGGAGCAGGCTAGCAGGCAGGGCCCATGACTTACATCATAAGAGCCTACACAACACTGTTGCTGTATGTAGGTTTTATTTTGTTTTTTATCTTATATTTTGGAAATATACATCCAGTTGTTGTTTTTCGTTAAAAAAAAATTTGGGCCCCCCCAAGAGAGTGGGGCCCAAAGCTATAGCTTATTTAGCTTATACGTAAATCCGGCACTGTGGCTCTGCAGAAATAGGATGGCGACACATCAAAAACTTACGTGTGGCTCTGGCGGGGGAAAGTGGAGGCACCATAATTACCAAACTACTGGATCTCACTGCAGCATGCCTACAAGTGATAACTGCAGTGATGATGTCTACCCGACTCTGGTGCACTCGCTTAAGCCAAGGTTCAGCGCAAGACGCATGAAAGGGAACATGAATGCTGTTGGTTTAGGAATCTCATTGCCAGGAAGGATAATCTGTGGGTTAAACCACAGAGCGTAGGGCTTGCCGATCAGAAGGTCGGCGGTTCGAATCCCTGCGACGGAGTGAGCTCCCGTTGCTCGGTCCCTGCTCCTGCCAACCTAGCAGTTCAAAAGCACGTCAAAGTGCGAGTAGATACAGTAAATAGGTACCACTCCAGCAGGAAGGTAAATGGCGTTCCGTGCGCTGCTCTGGTTCGCCAGAAGCGGCTTAGTCATGCTGGCCACATGACCCGGAAGCTGTACGCCAGCTCCCTCGGCCAATAAAGTGAGGTGAGCCCCGCAACACCAGCGTCGTCAGTGACTGGACCTAATGGTCAGGGGTCCCTTTACCTTACTAAAAGAATCCAGCATTTCATTCCTTAACCAGCAGAACATATCACTTACTCATGGGCAAGTGACATTTGCAACTGGCTAGAATGAAAAGACACAGATTGTGGGCCAGCAGCACTCACAAGTGTGAGGATCATGGATTTTTTTTCCAAAATCATTGCTGGGCTGTGGTCCACACCTGCAGGCTGGCTGCGGAAGAGTGTCCATATGCCCCTGTTCAGCAGAATGGCAGCTGCCTCCAACTCATATCTCGCATTAGGAAGGAGTCAGAAAGCAGGGCTTTGAAGTAGATTTGAGTGCTTGCATCATTCTGCAATGAATATGAAGCACCTACAGATACCACCTTCCAGACAGTTGCTGTTTTTGGATAGGATTTAATCTGCAAATTCAGATTGCAAGATGAAAGTCGATTTGGCACTTTTGCATGACAAACTTGCACCCCCCAAAATAAGGCAAGTGACGGGAAAATGCACTGGGAAGTGTAGGGTGGCAATTGTTTGACACAATATCTCATAACCTGTCTGCAAACAAATCTGAATGAAAGGCCAGTAAATAATAATAATAATAATTTAGTATGTATACCCTGCCCATCTGGCTGGGTTTCCCCAGCCACTCTGGGCAGCTTCCAACCAAATATTAAAAACAATACAGCATCAGACATTAAAAACTTCCCTAAACAGGGCCACCTTCAGTTGTCTTTTAAAAGTAAAATAGTTGTAAATTGCCTTGACATCTGCTGGGAGGGCGTTCCACAGGGCAGGTGCCACTACCGAGAAGGCCCTCTGTCTGGTTCCCTGTAACCTCATTTCTCACAGCGAGGGAACCGCCAGAAGGCCCTCGGCGCTGGACCTCAGTGTCCAGGCTGGATGATGGTGGTGGAGATGCTCCTTCAGGTATACAGGACTGAGGCACTCCTCAGCACGGTCCCTGACAACACCTGGTTTGTAAAAAGGATCTAGGGGTCTTCGTAGACCACAGGCTTAACATGAGTCAACAATGTGATGCAGCAGCAAGGAAAGCTAATGCTATTCTAGGCTGCATCAACAGAAGTCTAGTGTCCCGATCAGGGGAAGTAATAGTCCTACTCTGTTCCTCCTTGATCAGACCACACTTGAAATACTGTGTCCAGTTCTGGGCACCACAGATTAAGAAAGATATTGAAAAGATGGAATATGTGCAGAGGAAGGCTACCAAGGTTATGGAAACCAAGCCTGATGAGGAATGGTTGAGGGAGTTGGGTATGTTTAACCTGGAAAAGAGGAGACTGAGATGAGATATGATAGCCATTTTCAAATAAGTAAAGGACTCTTGTAGCCGTATTGGAGTTCACTGATTGGGTCTGCGTTGCTCCGGGACAGGAGGAAGGAAGTCAAATGACACCGAGGTTGGTTCAAAGAAAGAGTTTATTCTGCTCTCCGGATAGCAGAAGGCACTTGCGTGGTGAGTCCACAGCAAGTCCAAAGAAATGAGACATTTCATGCAGTATATATATATCCTCCAGGCACCCTCTCCCCCCTTCCCCAGTAATCCAACCACGTCAGCCTATGTACGCAGGTTGACATCACAGATGTTCCTGCTCCGGCACTCTTAACCATAAAAGGGATTTCCTTCCTGCACTCCTGACCATAAAAGGATATTCCTGTTCCTACTTTTATCTTGGAGCCAGAGGTCACCATTTCCGAGAACACGCTCTGGCGTTGTTCCCAGACTTGGGTCTGTGCGTCTTTTGTGGTCAGAACATAAGATAAGGTACAGACGTGTTTTCTCCACTCGGCTAGAACATCCGGGGGTCATCTCTTGCCGTGACTGATAAAGGAGAGAGTTTGTTTATACATCTGTGTCCTTGCTATGCATTACTCATCAGCTCAAGTTTTATGCATTTTAGAAATGCTAAGAAGAAAAGGGGGGGGTTGAGTCAGTTTTAAACTGACTGCTCAGAAACCCATTCCTTCACTCTCACATAGAAGATGGAGCAAGCTTGTTATCCATTGCAAGAAAGGAGATTTCAACTCAACATCAGGAAGAACTTTCTAACAGTAAGAGCTGTTTGACAGTGGAAGAGACTCCCTTGGGAGATGATGGACTCTCCTTCCTTGGAGGTTTTAAATCAGAGGTTGGATGGCCTTCTGTCATTGATGAACCCCCTACATTGCAGGGGGTTGGACTAGATGCCTCTCGGGGTCCCTTCCAACTCTACAAGACCTCTCCTCCTTCCTGAGGGGAAGTGAGCGGGAGCCGGTTCCTGCACCCTGCCTTTGTTACCTGGCTGCCGCACCGTGCCCCCTGCAGCCAATCGGTCTGGCTTGGGGGGCGGAGTTTAGCCACACTCTAGCAGCCGCGGCAGCACTGCCCCCTCATTTGGTCCCAGGAGTTCGAAGAGATCACCTGCTCACCCTCCCTTTAGGTCATGTCTTCACTTTGACATTGCTATGGACTTTGGTTGGTAGGAATTTTCATCCATTTGGCTAATTGGCTCCAGCCTCTTGGTTTTTCGCCTACCTCGTAGCAAATTGTCACAACTTTTGGTATTGGCCATTAGGCATTGGAATATGTGTGGTATGTTTGAGGGCAGGTTGTGGCCAGCACCTACCCCTCCCCTTTGGGGTATTCCGTTAAAGGGATCCGGCGGTCGTGGATCCTGTCCGATGCTCTGCTGGTGGCTAGAGCCATGGCATGACCCCCGGCGACATCAGGGGAAGCTTCCAGTTGTATTTGCATCAACAAGCTCCTCCTACTGGTTGTTAATGTTAAGTTGTGGGTGAACATATCAGACGACACAGCAATTCTTCAAACAGCTCTTGTTTATTCACAGGCCAGGACAGAACTGAACTGAAGGGTTCAGTCAGCCTGCTTATATAGAGCTCCAGTACCACGTAACTGTAACAACTTTCTAAAACTATCCAATCACTGAACATCACTTTCGATCCCTTATTTGCATAACTATCTACAGTATCCCCCTGCTGGCCCAGGGTGAGAACTTCAGTACATAACAGTTAAACCACTAATGACCCCCACAGAGTGGGGCCGAGTCATGTAGAGATTGTTTCTTCCAATGCCTAAGCCAATACTACTCACATGCTGTAACCAATAAAGTTGTGGCCTTATTTAGCCCATTAACCTAAAATACATGTGTCCTTGCATCTTATTTATCTCCAAGCAGGTGCCGGGTCCTCAACTCACAATTCTATGATTCTATGATATGACTCTCAGTGCTCATTGTAAGACTGGGGAGCACATTTTAACACCCATCTTAAACAGATATCCATACGCAAAAGAGGCACCACTATCTGCAGCAGAAGGGGTGTTTATTATTTTCCTTTTCTTGTATACGATAATCTTTATTGTCATTGTCCCATACAGAACAACGAAATTGAAAAAATCGACATCAGACATTCAAAAACCAACAAGCCTGCTATCCCAGCTATCCCAGCCTGGTTAGCCCCCTAAAAACTCTGATACCCCATAATCAAATACAATATACACTGGCACCTCTGGTTACATACTTAATTCGTTCCGGAGGTCTGTTCTTAACCTGAAACTGTTCTTAACCTGAAGTACCACTTTAGCTAATGGGGCCTCCCGCTGCTGCTGCCGCGCCGCCGGAGCACGATTTCTGTTCTCATCCTGAAACAAAGTTCTTAACCCGAGGTACTATTTCTGAGTTAGCAGAGTCTGTAACCTGAAGCGTATGTATCCTGAAGCGTATGTAACCCGAGGTACCACTGTACTCCCATAGAGACTACCTTCCACTGCGTTTAAAACCAAAATCGCATTTGGATAGAAACTGTTTCTCAGGCGGCTAGTCCTAGTGTTTATAACCCTGTACCTTCTTCCAGAAGCTGAAAGAGATCATTTCCGGGGTGCGCACTATCTCTGAAGCTTTCTTGTGAAACCTGGAAGCATAGATTTGATCCAAGGTGGGAAGAGTGCACCCAATTATTCTCTCCACAGTCTTTACAACCTTGGACAGCATTGTTTTTCCCCTGACCGTGCATCTACCAAACCACGCACACAGATCATAAATATACTTGTACTTTGGCATTTTGCTTCCTTAGTATATATTTTTTTTCTGTCTCCTCTTCTTTTTCCTCTCGCTCTCTCACTTTGCAGAAAGTGGGGACAGCTACTATTTTCTTAACAAACTGGTCTGAAACTGGCAAAGGAAGTGCATAAACTTCACTTCTAAACACAGTCCTCGGCTGCAAACATACCATATATTTTAAAGCACATTATTTCCTTCAGAGAACGCCAGCAATTGCTTGTTATTTAAATATGTATACCACCCATCATCCAAAGATTACAGGGCAAATTAATTCACAACATAAAAATACAAAATGAGAACACAAAATACGTTAAGAAAAGCAAACCAATAACCCCCTCCCGTAGGAACTGCAGTTTGTTAGGGGTGCTGGGAATTGTAGTTCTGGGGGTAAACTACAGTTTGCAGAATTATTTGGGGGACATCATGTGCTTTAAATGTGCTGTAAAGAAGCCTTTCAGAGTGTTGAGATCGATTTAAAAAGCTATGGAATTGCTATGGAATTTTATTATGGTTTATGTTGCAAGCCTCCTTTATATATTTTATGTAAACATAAATATATTTGAATATTTATATATTTATATATATTCAAATAAATAAAGGAAATGATGGGGTCACAGCAATCCTAAAGACTCCCTTCTAACTTAAATCTGGAGCTTACACAGAAGTTAATAAATCAAACAGCAATGTTTAGCTTAACTTGTGGTCAGAGCAGCAGGCGGAAGAGGAGGAGAGAACAAGAGGTGAATAAAAGAGCTGTGAGTGGATGGTATCTAACACCAAGTAAACTGGCAAAAATGTATAAATCTAAATCAAACAAATGTTGGAAATGTAAAGAGAAAATAGGTTCTTTTTATCCTATGTGGTTGTCTTGTAGTAAGGTTAAAGCTTACTGGGAAATGATATATAATGAATTGAAAAGGATGTTCTAAATAACTTTTATTTTTTTAAAAAAAAACCCAGAAGCTTTTCTTTGGGGAATTTTAGGGACTGAACTACCTAACCTATAAATAAATTTATTTATGTATGCTACTACAGCAGCAAGAATGTTACTTGCCCAAAATGGAAAGAAGAATTCGTCCCAGTAAAGGAAAAATGGATACAAAAACTTATGGAATGTGCAGTACTGGCAAAACTTACCAGAAGAATAAGAAATCAAGGTAACAAACTTTTTATAAAAGAATGGAAATGGTTTATGGAATATATTTACAGATAACTTGTAAACAGATAAAAACATTAGCAGGATTATTGTAATAACCTGCCATTTTATAAGAGTATATATTTACAGTAGGTGATTAAATGAGTAAGTTAAATGAATTTGGATATGCAGAAGATGTTTAAAAAAATAAGCTTAAGGAAATGCGGAAAGAGGGGGAAGGAGGTCAAATTTTGAAATGTTAAACTGATTGTAAAACTAATGAAATGTATAAATTTGAAAAGTAAAGGAAAGAAAAGAAAAGAAGAAAAGAAAAGAAAAGAAAAGAAAGAGCTGTGAGTTGAAGGGGACCCTCTTTCCTGGCTTTTGGACCCCCTGGAAAACTCAGAAAATCTGCTGCATTTGGAACTGCAGAGCAGCTGAATGGAACATAGCTGTGAGCAGCTAGAGAAAGCATCAACCACCTTGTAAGGTAAAGGTAAAGGGACCCCTGACCATTAGGTCTAGTTGTGGCCGACTCTGGGGTTGCGGCGCTCATCTCGCTTTACTGGCCGAGGAAGCCGGCGTTCAGCTTCCGGGTCATGTGGCCAGCATGACTAAGCCACTTCTGGCGAACCAGAGCAGCGCATGGAAACGCTGTTGACCTTCCCGCCGGAGCGGTACCTATTTATCTACTTGCACTTTGACATGCTTTTGAACTGCTAGGTTGGCAGGAGCAGGGAGCAAGTAACGGGAGCTCACCCCATCGCAGGGATTCGAACCACTGACCTTCTGATCGGCAAGTCCTAGGCTCTCTGGTTTAACCCACAGTGCCACCCATGTCCCCCAACCACCTTGCGCCTGCCCTTAAAAAGTCAGGCTAGAGGGAGGGACTTTTCTCCTTGTGAGATTTTTGTGGGTGAGTTTGTTTAGACCCTGGGTTAGAACCGGGGGGGGGCAGATCCTTCATGTGTCCCTCTTTTCCAGGGAGAGTCCCAGATTTACAGAAGCCGCCCCTGTTTCTGATTTGATTCCAGAATGTCCCGCTTCTCCTTAGGACGTCCCTATTCTCAATGGAGGAATGTTGGAGGGTATGGAGTTATCCGACCCCTGAGCCAAGGAGAGAAGTAAATTTACAACCTCTGGAAGACTTTTGAAGGCAGCCCTGCATAGAGAAGTTTTTTAATGTTTTATTATGCTGGAAGCTGCCCAGAGTGGTTGGAGTAACCCGGTCAGATGGGAAGGGTATAAATAATAAAGTTGTTGTTGTTTTTGAAGAGAACATCCCTATTTTCATTGGAGAAATGTTGGAGGGTATGCCCTATACAAGAGCTGCGCAGCACACCTTCAGCAAAGCGGGAGGAGGAACGGAAGGGGCTCCATTCCTCCTCCCGCGTCGCTGAAGGGGCGCTGCACAGCTCTCCCTCTCTGCGCAGCGCCATTTGCTCCATAAGACGCACGCACATTTCCCCTTACTTTTTAGGAGGGAAAAAGTGCGTCTTATGGAGCGAAAAATACGGTATTTTGAGAACAAGGCATCCACAGAGCCAAAACAAGAGAAAGAAGCCACCAGGATCCTGCCCAGAGTTGCCAAGGTGTTATGTACTGAATCCTAGAACAATAGGATCCAGAATGCAGCAGTCTGATTGGTCCGCAGGAACCACCCAATCCAGCTCCAGGTGGAAGTGAATCAGCGACCTGATTGGCCTGCAGGAGCAGCCAATCAGGCTCCTGGATGAAATGAATCCGCAACCTGATTGGCCTAGAATTAGCCAATCACGCGGGGCCCATTGTGTAAATAATGTATATATAGCTAAACATTTTGGGGAAAGATTCATTCATTGCTGCTATGAGCTGAATAAAGAGCATGAAATTCTCACGTGACTCTGAGTATATTTCACAAAGTCTCTTGAATAGCCAGCCTTGGAGTCAGTGCCAGATTGCCAAATAGACAGAGCGAGCTCCACACCTTTCAGGGGCCCCACGACAATAAATCAAGGTAATATTGATTCAATCTTGAAAGAAAATTGCCACCAAGCTTTCTTAGTTCAGTGTTATCACACTAGAGCGTGCACACAAGAAACCTCCAGATACAAAGCTTTCAAAAAACATATTAGGAGAGAATTTCTGAGAGGCCCCTCAAGATTTTGACTGCCTTGGGGCCTCCACAGGGTTCCACCTGGCACGCAGTGGTTCTCAACCTGTGGGTCCCCAGATGTTGTTGGACTACAACTCCCATCATCCCTGAGCTCTGGCCTTACTAGCTAGGGATGATGGGAGTTGTAGTTCAACAACATCTGGGGACCCACAGGTTGAGAAAGGCTGGTTAGAGGTTGAGTGCTGGATGAAATGGCAAAGGAATTATCAGATTTAGTGTTGCACATACCCCAACCCATATAAATAAGAGACCAATAAGACTGGTTTAGGGTCAAAACATGCCACAACTTTATTGAATACAGATGAAAGAAGTTTGGCTTGGGCATGGGGCAATCAAAATACTTCCAGCCTGCCCACCGGAAGTGACGTGTGGTCAATCCAGGCAGGGGTTCCTAAGACTTACATCAAATAGGGTGACCCCCACAGGGACCACCGTCTGGGGGAGTGCCTTTGGTCCTGGCCCCCGCCTGGACATGCAGACATGACTACTCCCCCTAGATCACTTTAACAGGATACCCCAGTGTTTGGAGGGGCAAGTGGAGACTACAACCTCCCCTCTGTCCAAAACAGAGGTTTGCCCCAATGCCCAACCAGTTGTGGTGATTGCTATGAGGTAGGCAAAACCACCAGGTCAGTGCCAATTATCCTGGTGGGCAAATTCCTACCCGGCTCCATAAAGAATGGCAACCACCGTAGCCACAGCAAAGTCATTGACTATCAGCTTAAACTGAGGGTGGGTGAGGAAGAAGAAGAAGAGTTTGGACTTCATATCCCGCCATTGGAGTCTCAAAGCGGCTAACAATCTCCTTTTCCCTTTCTCCCCCACAACAAACACTCTGTGAGGTGAGTGAGGCTGAGAGACTTCAGAGAAGTGTGACTGGCCCAAGGTCACCCAGCAGCTGCATGTGGCATAACTGTCAACATTGCCCTTTTTAAAAGGGAAATTCCCTTATTCCAAATAGGATTCCTCACAAGAAAAGGGAAAAGTTGACAGCTATGACATGTGGAGGAGAGGGGAAGCGAACCCTGTTCACCAGATTACGAGTCCACTGCTCTTAACCACTACACCACTGCTGGCTCTCAGTGAGCTAGGAAACCCAACGAGGGAACAAGCAGGTAGCGCCCCAGGTGCAGGCTGCTTAAATGGGCAAGGGCCTTCCCGCTCCATCAGCGCTGCCCCCTGGCACAGTCCAAGTCCCATCCTAAAACCCCATTTGCCAAATCAGGGTGCAGCCTAGGATCCAGTTCCTGATAGGCCTATCAGGAAGGGCACTGAAGCTCCAGCTCCCTCACTGCGGCCCCAGTGAATGAATGAATCTTTATTTGCGTCAGCCATCGGCCATAGCAATAAAACAACAATACGACATATAAAGAATAGAAATTATAAAGTCAATTATATAAAATACATTTTAGGGTTTTGAATCAATAATCAAATAGTGGGTCTTATTCTGATTATCCCAGCTAAAAAACCTCGCAACCTTTGCTGTCACCTGCTCATCTTGATCTGCCAAGAGAAAGGACACTGTGGCAGTGGCTGGGCGACCCGGAATGGACAATAAAAGAAGGGTGATAATCTCATTCCTCAAGTCTTTATAAAGAGTGCAAGCCAGAAGGGCATGCGCCACCGATTCGGTGCTGCCATCTCCACAGGGACATGAGCGTTTTTTGTGTGGAATCTGTTGGAGTCGTCCCTCAAGTACAGGCGAGGGAAAACATACAATCTTGCGAGGGTAAAAGCGCATCCATATTTTAGAATTGCTAGGTTATGCAGATAGGGTGCCAGAGAGCCGAAATGGGAAGGTGGAAAACAGTCATACCATGGGCGCAATTTCATTGGGGCCCCAGTGAAGCCTCTGAGCGGACTTACTAAAACATGAACCTTATTGGGGATGGAGTCTTTTATTCACTTTGGGGGGGGGGTGCGCTTTTTTTACCCTGTGTGCCTGTTTCCTTTCCAAGCTGAGGAGCCTCCGATCAGAGTAGGGTTACCAGACATCCCCGGTTCCCGGGGACAGTCCCCGGATTTGCAAATCTGTCCCCGGGAAACGTGGCAGCGGCAGCCTCAGCAGCCTGGAGCCAGCTTGGTAGCACAGTTGGCTCTGGCTGGCTTTAGGAGCTGTTTGCTGCCGTGGCACCCGCCATTTTTCCGCGCTGGAAGCCCCCATATGATGTATCTTATGTGCAACACATATATGAGGACTTCCGGCGAGGAAAAATGGCAGGCGCCACGGCAGCGGGCAGCGAGCAGCTCCTGAAGCCAGCCAGAGCCAACTGCGCTACTAGGCTGGCTCTGGGCTGCTTACTGCCACTGCCAAAGGGGAACCGGGGACATCCGGCGGTACAGATCTGCCCCCTTCCCCCTTTGTTTTGACTGATCCGGGGGAGGCTCAGGAGTTGCGGGCGGCTGTTGCCTAGTTTTTAAAAAACTCTGCACGGCCTAGGACCCTCGTACCTACGGGACCGCATCTCCCAGTATGCCCCACGGAGAGCCTCAAGGTCCATAAATAGCAACACCCTAGTGGTCCCGGGCCCTAAGGAAGTTAGATTAGCTTCAACCAGTGCCAGGGCCTTTTCAACACTGGCTCCGGCCTGGTGGAACGCTCTGCCTCATGAGACCAGGGCCCTGCAGGATCTGATTTCTTTCTGCAGGGCCTGTAAGACAGAGTTGTTCCACCTGGCCTTTGGCTTGGAGCCAATTTGATTCCCTCCCCCTCTTTCTTTTTTCTTTTTCCTTTCTCCTCCTGCGATGAGGCTGCATTTTAATATTTTAATGTTTCAATATTTTAATGTTGTATTTTAATCTTGTTTTTAAGTTGTATTCATTCAACTTGTTTTTATTAGTGTTTGTTAGCCACCCTGAGCCCGGCCTTGGCTGGGGAGGGCGGGGTATAAATAAAATATTATTATTACTATTATTATTACTATTAGTATTAATATTTATGTTTCACAGGGTGCGAAAGAAGGGCTTTGCACCTTGCCTGGCAGGGAAACTGCATGCCTTGCACCCTGCTGGGAATGGCCGCCCACCTGCAACTCCCGAGCCTCCCCCAATCTGTCAAAACAAAGGGGAAAGGGGGCAGGAGATCAGGGAAGGCTCGGGAGTCGCAGGCGCATGACACGCCATTGCCCAGTTTTTTAAAAAAACTCTGCGCATTTATGTTTCACAGGGTACAAAAGAAGGGCTTTGCACCTTTATACAATACAGTGGTACCTCAGGTTAAGTACTTAATTCGTTCCGGAGGTCCGTACTTAACCTGAAACTGTTCTTAGCCTGAAGCACCACTTTAGCTAATGGGGCCTCCTGCTGCTGCCGCACCGCCGGAGCATGATTTCTGTTCTCATCCAGAAGCAAAGTTCTTAACCTGAAGCACTATTTCTGGGTTAGCGGAGTCTGTAACCTGAAGCATATGTAACCTGAAGCGTATGTAACCTGAGGTACCACTGTATTCACGTGTGCTTGGGCACAGGGTCTTTTGCCTCACCATCCCCACTACTGACTCCCTGTTGCTACTCAGCTTCCAAAAAAAAAGTGTCCCCGGATTCATTGAAAAAAATCTAGTAACCATAGATCAGAGGGAAGACTGGGATGTGTCCAGAGCGTTGGGTGGGATCGCTCTTTCCCCTCCAATGGCAGCAGCTGTCACACCTGTCAGCAACGTGGCCTGTCAGCCGCCGCTCGGCTGTGCCATTATTGCCTGACACCTCCAGAGTTGTGTGTGTTTGTATGGTGATTATTACCTGTCCCTTCCGCAGAGGCTGCACAGCTTTACGGTTATTGCCTGACACCTCTGGAGGAGCTGCACGGCTGGCAGGTCATTGGCTGATCAGGCCTGCAGAGCCTTCCCGGCTACAGCAGGGAGGTGCAACGGTGTAGTTACTGCCTTCTGTCTGCCGGCGACAACGACGAAGACTCTGCCTTTCATCCCTGGTGCAGGTGTTATTATCTGTCACCCTCCGAACAGCTTGTCAGGTTCGTCCTACAGATGACAGAGCAAGAGTATCACTCCTCCCTGCCTTTCCTCTTCCCGAAGGCATTCTCTGTGGTCAGGTCGGGTCCTTTGCAGCTACAATGACTAGGCTTTTATACCCACTGAGCTGCTGTTGTGCTTGGCATAACCTTTCAGAAGCAATTTCTTTTACTGCCGGGTTCCAGAGCTGTGCGATGCACTAAGCAAGGGCTCTGACCAAGGAGACGTTAAGACATGCACCAGATTTTCCTCTCTCCCTTCCGGTGTTTCCTCTGACACTGTCCTTTCTAAATATAATAATGTGTTTTTCAGAATCAAAATTAACTGTTACATGCTCATTAAGAGAACAATAATTAAACACAACCCGCAGGGATTTGCTTAATCATACCCTTGTCTCCCAGCTCAGCCCTGACGTGATGAGAGAGTCCTTATTGTAGATCATTGATTATTTAATTTCTATACAGCTTAATGTGTTTAAAAAATGTTTCCAAGCAGTACAGAAAACTGTAGCAACAGCAGACAGCTTTAACACAACATTGCAAAAATACACAGCTACATTTGAGAGTGTTACATTAATACAAAGTTGCTAATATAGTGGTACCTCGGGTTAAGTACTTAATTCGTTCCAGAGGTCCGTTCTTAACCTGAAACTGTTCTTAACCTGAAGCACCACGTCAGCTAATGGGGCCTCCCACTGCCGCCGTGCAATTTCTGTTCTCATCTTGAAGCAAAGTTCGTAACCCGAGGCACCTTTTCTGAGTTAGCGGAGTCCATAACCTGAAGCGTATGTAACCTGAGGTACTACTGCATGTATAAATCGGTATCAGTTCATTTTCCCTTTGGCGCACACCCCCTTCTCTCAGCCTCCCAAACCCTCCAACATTCCTCTAAAGAAAATAGGTTTGTCCGATTCCATCACCGTCAACATATTTATACCCCACCCATCTGACTGGGTTGCCCCAGCCACTCTGGGCAGCTTCCAACATATATAAAAACATCAAAAAACATTAAAAATTTGTAAACGTCATAGAATCATAGAATCATAGAGTTGGAAGAGACCACAAGGGCCATCGAGTCCAACCCCCTGCCAAGCAGGAAACACCATCAGAGCACTCCTGACATATGGTTGTCAAGCCTCTGCTTAAAGACCTCCAAAGAAGGAGACTCCACCACACTCCTTGGCAGCAAATTCCACTGTCGAACAGCTCTTACTGTCAGGAAGTTCTTCCTAATGTTTAGGTGGAATCTTCTTTCTTGTAGTTTGGATCCATTGCTCCGTGTCCGCTTCTCTGGAGCAGCAGAAAACAACCTTTCTCCCTCCTCTATGTGACATCCTTTTATATATTTGAACATGGCTATCATATCACCCCTTAACCTCCTCTTCTCCAGGCTAAACATGCCCAGCTCCCTTAGCCGTTCCTCATAAGGCATCGTTTCCAGTGTAGAATTCAGCGGCCAGGTTGCTCACTGGAGCAAGACAATTTGAGCATATTTCACAGATCCTGGTCCGACTGCACTGCTTACCAATGAGTTTCTGGGCCCAATTCAAGGTGCTGGTTTGGACTTATAAAGCCTTAAACGGCTCAGGACCGCAATACCTCAAGGACCTCCTCTTTCCATATGAACCTACCCAGACCCTGAGATCATCTTCTGAGGCCCTTCTTCATGTGTCTCCTTGAGAGGTCCGGAGGGTGGCAACACAAGAACGGGGCCTTCTCTGCAGTGGCTCCCCTTCTGTGGAATGCTCTCCCCAGGGAAGTTCGCCTGGCGCCTTCATTATACACCTTTAGGCGCCTGGCAAAAATGTTCCTTTTAAAGCAGGCCTTTGGTTGATTTGATGGACATCTCCTACCCTTTTAAAATGTGGGGTGGGTTTCTTTTGAGGGGGGTGCTGATTTTATTTTGAGTATGTATTTTGTGGTTTTATATTTTGATTTTATTCTGTGAGCTGCCCTGAGACCAGTGGCGTAGCGTGGGTTGTCAGCACCCGGGGCAAGGCAAGTAATTTGCGCCCCCTAACCCATGGATTTGCGCCCTCTAACCCGTGGATTTGCGCCCCCTAACCCGTGGATTTGCGCCCCCTAACCCTAACCCCCAGATGTTGCGCCCGGTGCGGCCCGCACCCCCCGCACCCCCCACGCTACGCCACTGCCTGAGACCTCCAGGTATAGGCGGTTTATAAATTCAATAAATAAATAAAAACTTCCCTATGCAGGGCTGTCTTCTAAAGGTTGTATAGTTACTTATGTCCTTGGCTCGTCCCGCTAGTCCACTGACTCCTCACCGCTGCATCCATCTTTAACGGATGACCAGTATGCAGAAAAACATGGCTTGGAAGAGGGGAGGTTGATGATAACACTTCAAGGCAGAATGAGAAGATTCAGCAACAGGGGCAAGGAATCTCACTGCAGCCATGCTTGATCAATAATAATAATAATTTATTATTTATACCCTGCCCATCTGGCTGGGGTTCCCCAGCCACTCTGGGAGGCTCCCAACAGAATATTAAAGACACGATAAAAAATCAAACAATAAAAAATTCCCTAAACAGGGCTGCCTTCTGAAAGTCAGACAGTTGCTTGTTTCCTTGACATCTGATGGGAAGGCATTCCACAGGGTGGGTGCCACTACCAAGAAGGCCCTCTGCCTGTTTCCCTGTAACCTCAATTCTCGCAGTGAGGCCCTTGGCGCTGGACCTCAGTGTCTGGGCTGAACGATGGGGGTGAAGACGCTCCTTCAGGTATACTGTCAGTGCCCACCCTAATCTACACACTGCAGTGACATCCCAACTGCCCACCTGGTGCCAAGTGATGAGAGGTGATCACTGTACAGAAGGTCCTTGCCAGAGTCAGCAACATGCTGCCCTAGGGCAACTTAGCCCCAGTGGCGTAGCGTGGGGGGTGCAGGGGGGGCCGGCCGCACCGGGCGCAACATCTGGGGGTTAGGGCAAATCCATGGGTTAGGGGGCGCAAATCCACGGGTTAGGGGGTGCAAATTACTTGCCTTGCCCCAGGTGCTGACAACCCACGCTACGCCACTGCTTAGCCCTGCAGTATTCATTCAGGTACACTCAGTGGCGTAGCGTGGGTTGTCAGCACCCGGGGCAAGGCAAGTAATTTGCGCCCCCTAACCCGTGGATTTGCGTCCCCTAACCCTAACCCCCAGATGTTGCGCCCGGTGCGGCCAGCCCCCCCTGCACCCCCCATGCTACGCCACTGGGTACACTCGCCTTGCCCACTTACCCTAGTGTCCCACCAGAACTTTGAGAAGAGATTTTGAAAACGGTGAGTATATTGTTACTCAGCACCACATATGAGGCTCTTAGGGTATGTGATGTAGGAAACAAAGCCACAGTTCACATATTCTGTTACCCTCTATAATATGAGAAGAACTGTCAGATTAGTAATCTGAAATATACTCGGAGTCGAGAGTGGATTTCATGCTCTTTATTCAGCTCATAGTGGTGAAGAATGAAAGTTCCCCCACAGTATCTGCTTTATATACATTATTTACACAATGGACCGCACGTGATCGGCTAATCCCAGAATTCTCCTGCAGGCCAATCAGGTTGCGGATTCACTTCCACCTGGAGCTGGATTGGGTGGCTCCTGCAGACCAATCATACTGCTGCATTGCTCTAGGACCAATCAGACTGCTGCATTCTGAATCCTATTGCTCTAGGACCAATCAGACTGCTGCATTTTAGATCCTATTCAACTCAGTGCATAACATAATCCAAGCTCGGACCCTATGATGGACTTTTGTTCTCCCCCCCCCCCACACCCCTTCCTTTGGGTTGCTTTATTTCCCATCCTTGTGTAAAGTCATTCCTTCCTGGGCACAGAAAGCCCCCCACAGATGCCAGCTGGCTTGCCCTCTCGCACAACCCTTCTGGAGTTTGGCAGAGGGATGTGTGCATGTCGGCGCACGAAAAGCCACTGTTATCTTCCGCATTTAAAACCTGCCTCCCTCCAGATTCATCAGCGATGCACACACATTGCCAAGGATCTAAAGACTTCATCGAAGACCCATCAGAAACAAAAACCACAGGGTACATTTTAGGCTCTCATTTGCACCATGGATACACCATCTACCTTGGGACTAGCCCAAATGGTGCCTGCTGGCAAGCCATTTATTTACAGAGGGTCCCCGCCCCAGCGGAAGCTGAGCCTCGAAAAGGCATTTTATTGCAGCCAATAGACCAGATTGCATTGTCTGCTTGGTTGTGGGCTGTGTGGTTGTGGTGCTTTCAAATGGGACCATGGGACCCTCAAAGGTTGGTGACCCCTGGTCTGCCTGCTCAAAGATGGGCAGTCAAGTCCTTAAGCACAGGTGGCGCTGTGGTCTAAACCACTGAGCCTCTTGGGCTTGCCGATCAGAAGCTTGGCGGTTCGAATCCCCGCGACGGGGTGAGCTCCGTCACGGTGTCCCGTTGCACCAGAAGCGGTTTAGTCATACTGGCCACATGACCCGGAAAGCTGTCTGTAAACAAATGCCGACTCCCTCAGCCTGAAAGTGAGATGAGCGCCACAACCCCATAGTCGCCTTTGACTGGACGTAACCGTCCAGGGGTCCTTTCTTGTTATTGTTTAGTCGTGTCCGACTCTTCGTGACCCCATGGACCAGAGCACGCCAGGCACTTCTGTCTTCCACTGCCTCCTGCAGTTTGGTCAAACTCATGCTGATAGCTTCAAGAACACTATCCAACCATCTCATCCTCTGTCATCCCCTTCTCCTTGTGCCCTCCATCTTTCCCAACATCAGGGTCTTTTCCAGGGAGTCTTCTCTTCTCATGAGGTGGCCAAAGTATTGGAGCCTCAGCTTCAGGATCTGTCCTTCCAGTGAGCACTCAGGGCTGATTTCCTTTAGAATGGATAGGTTTGTTCTTCTTGCAGTCCATGGGACTCTCAAGAGTCTCCTCCAGCACCATAATTCAAAAGCATCAATTCTTTGGCGATCAGCCTTCTTTATGGTCCAGCTCTCACTTCCATACATCACTACTGGGAAAACCATAGCTTTTACTATACGGACCTTTGTTGGCAAGGTGATGTCTCTGCTTTTTAAGATGCTGTCTAGGTTTGTCATTGCTTTTCTCCCAGGGGTCCTTTACTTATTCTTTTTTTTTTTACTTTCACGTGCTGTGAGGAACCTCCATACCCAGGCATTTGCCTCTAACAGCCAGGCACCTGACGCCCCTGTTAGGCTGACCTGTAAGCTCAGGTGACCGAAGTTCAGAGTCCAGACTTCTAGATGCTCAGGGCAAAATTGTTTGCCTGTCTGGTGGCTCCCTGCTTTGGCCACAGGTACGTCCTGGCGCATTAGGAACCTCTGGCAACTGCCTGGTGCAGAAAGACAAGCCTTGTTGAGCGTGGCTGAGTAATCCTGTCAGTGAAGCTGCATGAATTCTCATTCCAAAGCAAGGCCCACTGCCTCCCCGAATCACCCCATTAAATTGCTAATATCTTATTGTTTTTTAAGATTCTGCAACTTGCTGGGAAATGTTTATAATTTTTTTCCCTCTCCCTGCCTGCAGTCACTGTGCCTAATGCCCAGTCATTGAGTGCCATATGTGTTTATATGCACTGCAATTTTCCACTTGATTACATTTTACCACAACCACTTTGAGCCACTCTGCAAAGGAGGCAAAACATCCATAACGCCCAGGCAGATGAAACCCAAAGATGTGAGCATCTTGGACGCCATGGCTGCTGGGCCTGCATCAAACCCCCGAGGCTGGAGGAGTAGAGGGGGGGTGAGGTTACAGTAGATGACCAGCGACAGTCACGTAAAAACAGACGCCTGTAGCCTCTCCAGGTTTGCAGTTAAAACTCAGCCTTCTACCCTCTCTGCAGTAGCATAAAAACTCAGGGAACAAGACTGGATTTAAGCAGGAAAAGTTGAAGGCCTCATTATAAGCTTTCCGGCAGCTCCCAGTGGTCTAAACTTGCCCAAATAGGAAGGAGAATCAGGGCCAGAGCTCTGTGAAAAGAAAACAACAGAACAAAGCATACCATTACTCTTTTTGCCTGATTTTCTATCTGGAAAAGCTTTTCTGCCATCCTTAATTATAATAATAATAAAAATATCAATGCATTAATGATGTTAACCTCAAGATAGATCCACCACAGAATGAGATTTTTCCTTTCCTTGCAAGAATATTTTAGAAATCACGCAGTGCCGAGAAGACATCGTTTTAATTTTGCTCAGAAAAAAGCAGTTCTTTTTTTCAGATCCTAAAGGTGGTTCTCCTTAGTCCTTAGTCGTCGTCCCCCTTGTTTTTTTGTTGTTGCTCTACAACAGAGTAGCAAGTAAAATGTGATTTTCAAGAATAACCGAACGGTTTGCTTCCTGTTTTGTCTTCCTGGCAGCCCATATGCACTTCTGCCCAAACTGAGGGCTCGCAGTGATCTCCTGATTGTTGCGTTCAGCGTTTCGTCAAGCTCTGTACATTTCAACATCTCCTGATCGATATTGTGAAACACAGCCAGATTGTCGCACTTCTCTGGGTTATCCCAGAAACAAGCCTTCTAGTTAATACAGTGGTACCTCGGGTTAAGTACCGTATTTTTTGCTCTATAAGACTCACTTTTCCCCTCCTAAAAAGTAAGAGGAAATGTGTGTGCGTCTTATGGAGCAAATGCAGGCTGTGCAGCTATCACAGAAGCCAGAACAGCAAGAGGGATTGCTGCTTTCACTGCGCAGTGATCCCTCTTGCTGTTCTGGCTTCTGAGATTCAGAATATTTTTTTTCTTGTTTTCCTCCTCCAAAAACTAGGTGCGTCTTGTGGTCTGGTGCATCTTATAGAGCGAAAAATACGGTACTTAATTTGTTCCAGAGGTCCGTTATTAACCTGAAACTGTTCTTAACCTGAAGCACCGCTTTAGCTAATGGGGCCTCCTGCTGCCACCGTACCACCAAAGCATGATTTCTGTTCTCATCCTGAAGCAAAGTTCTTAACCTGAAGCACTATCTCTGGGTTAGCGGAGTCTGTAACCTGAAGCGTATGTAACCTGAAGCGTATGTAGCCTGAGGTACCACTGTACTTGCAAAGATTTTGCTATCTTCTGTCATAAGAAGGACATATTTTCCTGCTTCCTGAGGTGTAATCGAGTACCGCAGGGGTCAGTTGGTCTTATGAATCTGTGGTCAGTTGGTCTGTAGTTTTCCCCTCACAGTGTTATCGTTTCCAGAACCTTAACAAACTGCAGCTCCCATATATATATATTTGGGGGAGGTGTAGTCATGTGCTCTAAATATGTGCTGAATATGTTTTTAATGTGTTGGTTGGGTCTGCCCATCTCTATAGGGGTGGGCCTGTAGGAGATCTAGCAACTAAGTTTGTCATGCCTGAGACTGACTAGATTTCTACTTTGAACTTGACAAGGAGCTGCACTGCCCTCTGCTGAATGGAAGGAGAAAACCGCAAACACACATTCCTCTTCCGTTGCAGGATAAACACAGGATAAGCTGTCAACGCAGTTCCAAGGCATGAGAAATTTTACCACTTCCATCTACTTCTTACCATGTGCAGGTCAGCTGGCAGTTATGCAAGCGGTCCCTAAGCTACCTCATGGTCAATGGTTGGCTGCGTACAACCAAGTGGTCAGGCTTTCTGCAAAGGAGGAAGAAATTAGGAATAAAAAAACCTCAGAGTTGCAGCCAGGAGCCACAATTGGGCTCTCCTGGGTGGCGCTGTGGGTTAAACCACAGAGCCTAGGACTTGCCGATCAGAAGGTCGGCGGTTCGAATCCCCATGACGGGGTGAGCTCCCGTTGCTCGGTCCCTGCTCCTGCCAACCTAGCAGTTCAAAGCACGTCAAAGTGCAAGTAGATAAATAGGTGGGAAGGTAAACGGTGTTTCCGTGCGCTGCTCTGGTTTGCCAGAAGCGGCTTAGTCATGCTGGCCACATGACCCAGAAGCTGTACGCCGGCTCCCTCGGCCAACAAAGCAAGATGAGTGCCACAGCTCCAGAGTTGGTCACGACTGGACCTAATGGTCAGGGGTCCCTTTACCCTTTACCTAGCAGCGCTTACAGATTTGCTGAAGCAATTCAGCCAGCAACGCTTGCCAATACACAGATATGATAAAGTTCTGTAGGTTGAAATCTCTCTCTATAGCCATATATATTGTTCCTAGAGGGAAGCCGATGACCTTGCACACCTTGCCTCATACATTTTTATAAAGGAAATTAAGCATTGGGTGAGCCTAGCCAATTTCGAGACATAATTTAATGCATTCAAATGCAAGGTCACGCATTTAAAATTGAGACGGCAGTGTTACACCTATAGGAACAGCGAACTGTCTCTTGGAGGGCAGCCTTTCTCAGGAGAAGCTGGTCTCAGCAGCAGACAGGCAAGCAAATGTACTCCCGGGGCATAGACTCAGGGTAAGCTCCGGCAGTGCAGCAAATTTGGGCACTGATCTCTCTTATCTGTAAAATGAGGGAAACTGACATCTACTTTATAAGACAGAAGTACTGTTTCTGGGGGACAGGGGGCAGGCTGGTGTGGGGGACTCACTGGTCCTAAATGGGGGTAAAGGTAAAGGGACCCCTGACCATTATGTCCAGTCGTGGATGACTCTGGGGTTGCGGCGCTCATCTCGCTTTATTGGCCAAGGGAGCCAGCGTACAGCTTCTGGGTCATGTGGCCAGCATGACTAAGCCGCTTCTGGCGAACCAGAGCAGCGCACGGAAACACCGTTTACCTTCCTGCCAGAGTGGTACCTATTTATCTACTTGCACTTTGACGTGCTTTCGAACTGCTAGGTTGGCAGGAGCAGGGACCAAGCAACGGGAGCTCACCCCGTCACGGGGATTTAAACTGCTGACCTTCTGATCAGCAAGCCCTAGGCTCTGTGGTTTAGACATTGACATTAGACGGCTCAAAAAAACACAAAATACTCAGAGGTTGGCATCTGGTGGGGTTCTTTGAGGAATCCCTTCCTAAGTTATCAGAAATTTCTAGGACCTAGGAAAGATCTGAATGCAACAGATTTATTTTATAGCCAAGGAAATTGCTTTTGGGAGGGAGGTCTTTCCTGTTTCTGTGATATAATTGTGTCTGTGTGTATGCAGACCCACCCCCCAAGTGTCCCTATTTTCCAGGGACAGTCCCAGATCTATAGAAGCCATTCCAGTTTCTGATGTGATCCTGGAACATCCCGCTTCTCCTTGGGATATCCCTATTTCCATGGGAGAACTGTTGGAGGGGACACCTCCATTTTCATCGGAGAACTGTTGGAGGGTATGGAATAGGATGTTCCTGTTTTCATCGGAGAAATCTTGGACGCAGGGCTTTCTTTCAGCTGGGACTCATCGGACCTGAGTTCTGGCACCTCTCAGGTGAGTGCCATTGCCATTACAGTGGTACCTCAGGTTAAATACTTAATTCGTTCCGGAGGTCCGTACTTAACCTGAAACTGTTCTTAACCTGAAGCACCACTTTAGCTAATGGGGCCTCCTGCTGCTGCCGCCGCGCCACCAAAGCACGATTTCTGTTCTCATCCTGAAGCAAAGTTCTTAACCCGAGGTGCTATTTCTGGGTTAGTGGAGTCTGTAACCTGAAGCGTATGTAACCTGAGGTACCACTGTATAAGAGAACAAGGGTTTGTAGTGCATTCTGGCACCTCTTTTTCTAGAAAAAAATATCACTGGTTGGAGGGTATGGCACACGTACAGAGATTTGTTCAAAGGCAGAGTGTATACAAGAGAAAGAGGCAGTGCCTGTATTCATTTTGCACGGCCCTTTAGTGAAACCACAAACCACCATGTCTCCCGCAGCCTTTACAAACACGCTGCCTGTGTCGGCCTCTGTCTCCCGTGATTCTGCTGAGCTGAGAAATATTGCTTCCCCAGAACAACAATGGCATGCATGCCAAACGCCCACAACCTACTCTTTAAATGCTGCTGTTTAGTGCCTGAGGCACAAAATCAATATCCCCAGCAATGTGGAACAAAGTAGTGGTGGCCTCAATGTCAGGCATCTTCCCCACTGCCACCAGGGGGGTCAACTGCCCGGTATTTGCAGCCAGGGAAGGAAAGGCTGAAAGACTGTCAGCAAGCAGAAGGGAAAGAAACTCGGCCTTTAAACTTTGGGGGTCAGCTGCACTCTGCACATGCCCAGAAATCCTCTGCTGTCAGGGCAGGTAAACAAAGACTTGGTTATATATGTTCTAAAGATAGTGGGTTCTTGCACTGAATTTCGCCCCCAGTA
Source organism: Podarcis filfolensis (assembly GCF_964270895.1). Taxonomy (NCBI): domain Eukaryota; kingdom Metazoa; phylum Chordata; class Lepidosauria; order Squamata; family Lacertidae; genus Podarcis; species Podarcis filfolensis. The sequence continues at coordinate 86,965,351 of NC_139608.1, forward strand.
TGGCTGATAAAGGTAAAGGTAAAGGGACCCCTGACCATTAGGTCCAGTCGTGACTGACTCTGGGGTTGCGGCGCTCATCTCGCTTTATTGGCCGAGGGAGCCGGCGTACAGCTTCTGGGTCATGTGGCCAGCATGACTAAGCCGCTTCTGGTGAACCAGAGCAGCGCACGGAAACGCCATTTACCTTTCTGCCAGAGTGGTACCTATTTATCTACTTGCACTTTGACGTGCTTTCAAACTGCTAGGTGGACAGGAGCTGGGACCGAGCAACGGGAGCTCACCCCGTCGCGGGGATTCGAACCACCGACCTTTTGATCGGCAAGTCCTAGGCTCTGTGGTTTAACCCACAGCGCCACCCGCATCCCTAGTATGGCTGATAGCCAGGTTCAATTATCTAAAGGACTGTTACATGGAAGATGGAGCAAGCTTGTTTTCTCCTACTTCAGAGGAGCTGATGGACTCAAGTTACAAGAAAGGAGATTCTGACTACTAAATGCCTGGAAGAACTTTCTGCCGGTAAGAGGTGTTTGACAGTGGAATGGATTCCCTTGGGAAGTGGTGGACTCTCCTTTCTTGAAAGTTTTTGAGCAGAGGTTGGATGGACATCTGTCATGGATGCTTTAGCTGAGATTCCTGCATCTAAGCATGCTGGACTGATTAGCCATCGGGGTCTCTTCCAACTCTACAATTCTGTGATACTATGATGTTGTTGTTGTTCTTGTTTAGTCGTTTAGTTGTGTCCAACTATTCGTGACCCCCTGGACCAGAGCACGCCAGGCACTCCTGTCTTCCACTGCCTCCCGCAGTTTGGTCAAACTCATGCTGGTAGCTTCGAGAACACTGTCCAACCATCTCGCCCTCTGTCGTCCCCTTCTCCTTGTGCCCTCCATCTTTCCCAACATCAGGGTCTTTTCCAGGGAGTCTTCTCTTCTCATGAGGTGGCCAAAGTATTGGAGCCTCAGCTTCAGGATCTGTCCTTCCAGTGAGCACTCAGGGCTGATTTCCTTCAGAATGGAGAGGTTTGATCTTCTTGCAGTCCATGGGACTCTCAAGAGTCTCCTCCAGCACCATAATTCAAAAGCATCAATTCTTCGGCGATCAGCCTTCTTTATAGTCCAGCTCTCACTTCCACCTGGAGCAGGAACCGGCAAGCCACTCCAGTATCCCTGCCAAGAAAACTCCATGGATACTATGATAGCCCTGGATTAAATGAAGCTATGGCCACTGCGCTAAGAGACAACTTCCTGGCCAGCTCTGGAAACGACATACTCCTAATGCATTTGGAGGGTCTGCGATTTAGACCCTCCGATATCAACCTGTACAATAGTGAATAACATAGCGTATCAAAAACATTGATGTCCTAAAAGACTGTGTGTATTTCAAATAGACTTTCAACAGTTTTCCAGCAACTGGATCGTATATACTTTGTTTGACAGACTAAGCCAAGCATTGTTTTTATATGTGATTGGGTCTTGCCTGGATAGCTCAGTTATTTAGAGCACGGGTAGGCAAACTAAGGCCAGATCCGGCTCAATTGCCTTCTCAATCTGGCCTGTGGATGGTCCAGGAATCAGCTTGTTTTACATGAGTAAAATGTGCCTTTTTATTTAAAATGTATCTCTGGGTTATTTGCGGGGCATAGGAATTCATTCATATATATTTTTTCAAAATATAGTCCGGCCCCCCACAAGGTCTGAGGGACAGTGGACCGGCCCCCTGCTGAAAAAGTTTGCTGACCCCTGATTTAGAGCATGGTGCTGAAAACGTCACGGTTGCAGATTTGATCCCTATCTGCATATTCCTGCATTGCAGGGGGCTGGACTAGATGATCCTCAGGGCCCCTTCCACTTTACAATTCTATTATTCTGTTTCTGACTGTTGGAGTAAAGAGGTGGATATAGACAGGGGACAATAACAATAAATAAGTCAGAAATTAGATTGTTATAACAAAAGGAAAAAAATCTATGGAAAATGGTGTTTAAAAATTTCTGCTCTCTTGCACCATCTGGTGTCGTATGTTTATAAAGGTAAAGGGACCCCTGACCATTAGGTCCAGTAGCGGACGACTCTGGGGTTGCGGCGCTCATCTCGCTTTATTGGCCGAGGGAGCCGGCGTACAGCTTCCAGGTCATGTGGCCAGCATGACTAAGCTGCTTCTGGCGAACTAAGCCGCTTCTGGCGAACCTATTTATCTACTTGCACTCTGACGTGCTTTTGAACTGCTAGGTGGGCAGGAGCTGGGACCAAACAACGGGAGCTCACCCCTTCGTGGGGATTCGAACCGCTGACCTTCCAATCAGCAAGCCCTAGGCTCTGTGGTTTAGACCACAGCGCCACCCACATCCCTTCAATGGGACTTAGTTCTGAGTAAAAATGCTTAGGATTGCAGTGTAAGGCTGACCCGTCTTTACCCAGTTACCTGTGAGTAAGCTCTATTCAGTGGGATTTAACTTCTCAGTAGACGGTGTAAGGCTCCATTTACAATAAAGGAAAAAGCAGTAAAACCGTTTCCTTAAAAAATTAATGGCTGCCTGCAATTCAATAATTTAAATTTGGATGGGTGACATTTTCCTTCAAAATCATCGGTCAGCTTCACCATTTCCTTCATTTGGTGCAGGAATTTTATTTTCAGCATGAACAGGACTCCGTTTTTGCACCTACACACACAAACCACTTTTAATTGTTCTCCGAGATGTGGAGGAGAGGAAAAAAGGAAAAGTGGGACATTCTGAGATCAAATCAGAAACCGGGACGGCTTCTGTAATTCCGGGACTGTCCCTGGAAAATAGGGACACTTGGAGGGTATGGCAATGCAGTTTCATCAAGAGGAATATAGGATTGGGCACTTTCAGTACTGCTGGGTAGAGTCTCTGTGAGACTGCCTATATCGCTATGATTACTCTTTCTCTGTGACTATTATGGCTTGACAATGCTTCTGGGAAAGCAAAGTATACGAATAAGCCAGGTTGTTTTTGTTTTAATAATATTTTATTAAATTTCCATTTTGTAACGTTTAAACACATCCTTGATTTTCACAGTAGTTTTTGTTCGACTTTCCTCTCTCCCACCTCATGATTACCATACTTCCTTTCTATGTCATAGCATTTCTATCTTTTCCTGCTTATCTTGCTTCAATTCAATTATCAAATTTTTAAATAAATATAAGAAGGTATGAGTCATAATCATTACAAGTGTTTTTAAATGAATCCTGCTAGTGTTGTTAATTGTTTGCAATTGTCCTTCAAATATTGTACAAATTTACCCCAGTCTTTTTGGAAAGCTTGATTATGCTGGTTTCAGATTTTCCCGGTCAGCTTCGCAAATTCTGCATATTCTACCATCTTCACCTGCCACTCTACAATCATTGGTAATTCCTGTTGTTTCCATTTTTGAGCTAAGAGATGCTTTTAGATGAATAAGCCAGGTTGAGTTCCAGTGTAGCAAGAATCATCTTGGAATGGACAACAAGATTGCCCTTCTCTGTGTGGTTTATTTTAATAGGGACCATGCAAAAGAGGCATGTACTTGCGAAGTGCATAAAACACTAGTCAACATTTTCAACTGCATATTACACTGGTACCTTGGTTCTCAAACTTAATCCTTTCCGGAAGTCTGTTCCAAAACCAAAGCGTTCCAAAACCAAGGTGCACTTTCCCATAGAAAGTAATGCAAAACGGATTAATCTGTTCTAGACTTTAAAAAACCACCCCTAACACAGCAATTTAACATGAAATTCACTATCTAAGGAGACCATTGATCCATAAAATGAAAGCAATAAACAATGTGCTGCAGTCACACAATCAATCTATCAGTCAGTCAATCAGTAGCTGAACCGGATTCCACACTGTCACAAAAACAAAACAAAAAGAGGAAACAAGAATGCAAAATAAATAGCAAAAACAGACAGACCTCAGCGTCACACTCAAAACGGAAGTGTGGCACTCAAATCGGAAGCATAACACTCAAAACGGAGCATGTTCGGCTTCCGAAAAATGTTCGCAAACCAGAACACTTACTTCCGGGTTTGCAGTGTTTGGGTTCCAAGTTGTTTGAGTTCCAAGGCATTTGAGAACCAAGGTACCACGGTAGTCTGCTGCTTTAAGAAGAGTCCACCTGGGCTGGGTTAGCATCCCCTCCTGTTACAGGTGTGTCTGGCTGGAGACAGACCCTAGTTCTTAAGAGCTAACAGCGGTGGTCTGCATATTGGGTTTTTTTAGTCTCACCATCATCTCTCATTAAGCAGGTGCTGAAACACAGGAAGGGTGGTTTATGGGGAAAGCCCCCTGTTCCCTCACATTAACTTCAATTTCCTATTTTTTAAAAAAAAGACACCAGGCCAAATCTGCCGTTATACCTTTTCTCATCTTACTCCACTACCTTGGCCAAATAAAGTTGCCTTCATTTTGCTGTTGATCTCCTTCTCATCTCTGCACTGAGATAATACCGCATTTATTTAACTCTCTGCTTATTTATAGATCTCCCATCTGCTGTCCACCCCCCCTCTATTTTGTTTTCCTCGCCTTCCTTTCCATTTCTTTCCCTCCCACACTCCATAAGCTATTAATCATTTTGACAGTCTCAGCGATGGCCTTTATTTCCTTGAGGGAGCCAAGAAATGTCTATTGGCACCTTTCTGACACTCACATTCTCCCACCAATGAGTCTCGACGTTTGTGCTGGATTGACACATTTGCGAATCGGGGGGGGGGGGAACCTTGATCATTGCAAACTGGGAAACCGGTGGTATGGAGGCAACTGGGGTGGTTGCCATATGTATGGACCACTGAAAGCTTTGAGGTGCCATTCCATTTCATTTCGTCAAAGTCATTCCAATGTCATTCCTTGCTTTTTGCTGTGCCAGCTTGATCGAAGGGATCTGTGTTTGCTGTGTTAGTGCTGGGGGGAGTTCATGTGCACTGAGTTCACATGGAAATTGAGCAGAGTTGGAGATTTGATCGACCCACTGACCGAAAGGCAAGGAGCTGAGGTGTTGCTAAAGACTGGCAAGCAAAAGACCTACACTGGCTCCCAGTACGTTTCCGAGCACAATTCAAAGTGTTGGTGCTGACTTTTAAAGCCCTAAACGGCCTCGGTCTTGTATACCTGTTAACGGAGGAATCTGAGGGCTCCCTTGGACAAAAAGACAAAGACACCAAGCAGGACAATTTGGAGCAAAACAGCAGCCTGTAGGCTTGGCCTTTATTGAAAACTGTTGCGACAGGACTCTCACCCACAACAAGATGAAGCAAGATGGAAGGCCCGAACAAAAGAAGACCCCAACTTTTATTAGCTACTAATCCCCCAAGCTACACCCCTAGAACTACATCACAACTACATCATGACTACATCATTGAGACATCACAAAAAGGAGGGGTTGAGGAAGGGGTTGTGGAAGTAACCTGAGAATCTTGTCACCTGGCTGGTTCCTCCTTTCCCCCTCCCCATGAGTCATTTCCAGAGGACAAAGGGGAGTTGGCAGTTTCCTGCCCCCAGAGGGAAAATCTGATCATTGTCCTTTGTTCCAGTCCGTGTTGAATCCACTACCATATGCAAGTCCATTGTGTCCTTGATGGTCTTCTGTCTGGGACCATCAAGGTTGCCATGCCAACTGGGCAGGGATTCTGAGTACGTGTTGGTATGGTTAAAGGATTATGGCCATCCTGTATCAAACCATCCCCCTTTGATAGTCCTTCCTTCATGGAGCAAAATAAAAGTGGACCGGTGTAAATCCGATGTACGGTTGATTTACTATGAATTTATAACAGAAACATCGCGTATGTTGTGTGTGAGTGTGTGTGTGTCGTGTTTGTACAAACTGAACGATTCGGGGGGTTCCTGCAACATACCTGAAGGAGCATCTCCACCCCCATTGTCCATCCCTGACACTGAGGTCCAGCTCCGAGGGCCTTCTGGCGGTTCCCTCACTGCGAGAAGTGAGGTTACAGGGAACCAGGCAGAGGGCCTTCTCGGTAGTGGCACCTGCTCTGTGGAATGCTTTCCCACCAGATGTCAAAGAGAAAAACAACTACCAGACTTTTAGAAGACATTTGAAGGCAGCCCTGTTTAGGGAAGCTTTTAATGTTTGATAGACTATTGTATTTTAATATTCTGTTGAAAGCCGCCCAGAGTGGCTGGGGGGGGCAGCCAGATGGGCGGGGTATAAATAATAATAATAATAATAATAATAATAATAATAATAATAATAATAATAATAATTATTATTATTATTATTATTATTATTAAAATGGTCCTTCTGGTGTGTGGAAGTTCTCCTTGTCCTCCCAGCTTGGCTGATTCCAGCCCAGTCTCCCCATTGGCCATATTCAACCGCCACGCTAACCAGCAAAAAAACCACAAAATATAAACACTTCTGCAAAGAGTAAGGGCATCCCTGCCAGTCAATGCCTCTTGATGTGAACCCAAACAGAAACAAGTTGAACCCATGCTGATGTGAGCAGCTGGGGGGGGGAGAGAACACATGGAGGGAGCAACTTCTCTGCACTCTGAAGTAGTCATGTTAGCACACCTTTCAATGGGAGCACGTGGACATGGCAATTGTGCTGGTCATCTTTCACCACTAAACTTTTTGTTGCTGCTGCTGCTGCTTTTTTATGTTCTGCCATCTAGGACTCAGGTACATTAAAAAAAAAAACAGCTATTTGAATGCACTATAAACATACGACAAGGGTGACGCTGTGGGTTAAACCACAGAGCCTAGGGCTTGCCGATCAGAAGGTCGGCGGTTCAAATCCCCACAATGGGGTAAGCTCCCGTTGCTCGGTCCCTGCTCCTGCCAACCTAGCAGTTCAAATGCACATCAAAGTGCAAGCAGATAAATAGGTACTGCTCCGGCAGGAAGGTAAACGGCATTTCCGTGCACTGCTCTTATTCGCCAGAAGTGGCTTGGTTATGCTGGCCACATGGTCCAGAAGCTGTCTGCGGACAAACGCCAGCTCCCTCGGCCAGTAAAGCGAGATGAACGCGCAACCCCAGAGTCGTCCACGACTGGACCTAATGGTCAGGGGTACCTTTACCTTTACCTTTTAAGTGCCACTGAGTTCAATAGGATTTAGTCTCTGGCAGTGGCGTAGCGTGGGTTGTCAGCACCCGGGGCAAGGCAAGTAATTTGCGCCCCCTAACCCGTGGATTTGCGCCCCCTAACCCGTGGATTTGCGCCCCCTAACCCATGGATTTGCCCTAACCCCAGATGTTGCGCCCGGTGCGGCCCGCCCCCCCTGCACCCCCCACGCTACGCCACTGGTCTCTGGTATTTTCCTGATCATTCTCACAGTTTACATGAATATGATTATTATATCCCACGTTTTTCCCTAACAGGCGTTAACGGAGAAATCCGAGGGCTCCCTTGGACAAAAAGCAAAGACACCAACCAGGAATATTAGAGCAAAACAGCAGCCAGTAGGCTTGGTCTTTATTGAGACTGTTGCGACAGGACTCCAACTCACAACAAGACGAAGCAAGATGGCAGCCTTGAACAAAAGAGCCCCCAAATTTTTATTAGCTGCTAATCCCCATGTTACACCCCCCTGAACTACATCACTAATACATCATGGTTACATCATGAAAGGGGAGGTCTGGTGGCAGTAATCTGAGCATCCTGGACCCTGCCCCATGGTTCTCCTTGCCCTCCACCAAACACCCATCAAGTGTAACAAAAGAGATATTTACATTTCCCTGTTTCCCAGCCAAGTTAATCACACCCTTTTGTCTTCATCTGGGTTTGTTATTTCTGGAATGGCTACCTGTCTGGCACTCAGTTATCAGGATGCCAGGAATTATCACTTAGGCAGAGGGACTGCAGAGTAGCTGAGCTCACCTGCCTATATGAATTTCTGAAGTTTTCCCAGTGAGCCAGTACAGAGATACATTGATCAGTGAATTCAAAGGGGCAGCAAAGACCCTTTGAATAGATAGGAAGAAACTGTGATGAAGTGTTTTGTGGGGACAAATCACAAACGTCACAAAAACGATTGTGCTGATTTCGGTAGTGGGCTGCATATGCATGATATCTGCTGGAGGGGCAAACCCCCCCCCCCAACCTATACATAAATTCCTGCAACACAGGGATTTAAGGCAGCTCGCAGTTCACATTTTATTTCATTCCATTTATCTGTTGGAACATTATCCCTTCCCTCACGCATTTTTTTCTTTATAACCACCTTGAGAGGTAGGCTAGGCAGAGAGGTTGTAATTGGCTCCAAGTGACATGTATGTGCACATGACATCTATGTTTGCAGCGAGATCAAACGGGGAAGAAGCTTCCTGACGTAGAATAGAATATCTGAAAAATGTTGGAGGGTATGCTCCTTTATAGGACCGGCGCTGTGGGTTAAACCACAGAGCCTAGGACTTGCCGATCAGAGAAGGTCGGAGGTTCGAATCCCCGCGACAGGGTGAGCTCCCGTTGCTCAGTCCCTGCTCCTGCCAACCTAGCAGTTCGAAAGCACAGCAAAGTGCAAGTAGATAAATAGGTACCACTCCGGCGCGAAGGTAAACGGCGTTTCCGTGCGCTGCTCTGGTTCGCCAGAAGTGGCTTAGCCATGCTGGCCACATGACCCGGAAGCTGTACGCCGGCTCCCTCAGCCAATAAAGCGAGATGAGCGCCGCAACCCCAGAGTTGGTCACGACTGGACCGAATGGTCAGGGGTCCCTTTACCTTTACCTATACTGTACACAATTCATTATTGTTATATATATTTTCCGTTTCTTATCAAGAACATTCTATTATATATTTTCTTTGTAGTTCAAGATTCATTCTAAGTTTGCCAGGAGTTTACCATTGTCACAATAGTTTTTAAGATATTCTTGAAACATTATCAAATCTTTATTAACTTTCTGTACTGAATTTCCTCTTAATCTCCCTGTCATCCTTGCGAATTGTAAATATTCTATCATTTTTGCTTGCCAGCCGGTTTTTGTGGGGATGTTATCACTTTTCCAATTCTTTCCTGTTGAAATTCTAGCCGCTGTGGTTGCGTACATGAAAAGAGGTCCACGATTTCTCTTGATTTCCACGGACATAACTCTTAATAGGAAGGCTTCAGGTTTGGGGGGCAAAAGACAATTTAAATATCTTTTTAATTTCCTTATATATGCTGTCCCAAAATGTAAGACAGTACAATGAGAAGAATCGGAAGTTAGTGTCCAAGGTGTGTTGGTGTTGTAATGTGGGTAGTGTGTATTGTCTGTATTATAAGCATATTGCCAAGCTAAAATTATGAGTTATGTGTAAACTGTTGTTGATTGATGTTTGATAAAGATTGAAAAATTTAAACAAAACAAAAAAATATAGGGCCAAACTATACAAAATGCTAAATGTGCTCTGAAAGTACCGTATTTTTCGCTCTATAAGACGCACCAGACCACAAGACGCACCTAGTTTTTGGTGGAGGAAAACAAGAAAAAAAATATTCTGAATCTCAGAAGCCAGAACAGCAAGAGGGATCGCTGCACAGTGAAAGCAGCGATCCCTCTTGCTGTTCTGGCTTCTGGGATAGCTGTGCAGCTTGCATTCACTCCATAGGACGCACACATATTTCCCCTTACTTTTTAGGAGGGAAAAAGTGAGTCTTATAGAGCAAAAAATACGGTACATTTTTCTCAGTAGCATTGCTGTGTGCGCCCCCAAATTCATCAGGCACTACATTGTGTGTGGAGGATTAACCCTTTTCTTCCCAGCTGCAATCACTGCGACCCCCACTACTGCTCTTGGCTATGAACCTAAGTTGGGCTTACCTTACATTGGCACAATAGTTGCCAATAGTTGCAAGCTATTTAAGGAAGCTATAAGGTAGTGAAGCCTAATGTTTGCTGTTGTGATAGGAATTTTGAGGTCTTAGATATATGGCAATGTTCATAACCGCACATACATAGATCAGCACAGGAAGACCGACCTGAAGCCATTTTGATTCCTAAACTGAGCAAATGTTTTCTCTGCATGGTTAAAGTGGAAAAGCCTCCCCATTGTCTTTTCCTTCACAAATCCTGTCTTAAGGGTATGTCTGTGTTTGAATAGGATGTGAGCCTATGACCTGGCCCAGGAACTAAGTATTTATCATTACAAAAGACTGGCCAGGCTCCCCAGGCAATCCAATCAAGTAACCTGCCAGACAGGAGATAAACAAGGACAGGAGAAAAACAATATTAAAATTTCTGTTTTAGACCGCCTTTTCTGTGATGTAGGTATGATGTTTCTGGGGGTGGTCTTGATCTACAGGGTGGCAATTTCAAAAGTCTTTATAAGGCCTTGTGGGCCATTGTTCTGGGTCCCTCCTCCTTTCCTGCGGGTGAGGGGAGCACCCTGTTGCAACAGATCAATAAAGATCAAGCTTACTAGCTGCTTTGCTTCTCAATATTCTCTGGTTGGCCTCTGTTATTTTCGCCTACCAATAGGGAACCTATGTAAGGACTCTATATGGGCTCTTGGATACCCCATAAGGGAAAAGGACAATTTTTGTTTACAACACTATAAAGAACACATGTCTAAAAGTTGAGGTTTTATTAATAATGGAAACACTATGAATTCTAAGTAATTCAGAGTATTTTATCCACCACTTAAAACGCAAGCACTAAAAAGACAGCAATTCAAAGGGTGCTCAAGGCAGTCCTAGTGCTTTCTCACTAAATTTCAAGAATTCTGCTAGAGCTGTGTGTAACAAGAACCATTTATCAGCTGTTTCCTCCAGTTATCGGACACAGGAAGAGGGGGATTCCCCCAAAATCGTTTCCCTCCCCGTCCAACTAACGGAATTCTTACCATCTACCGAACAACACTTATTTTTAAAAATATATTCATGTTGACACCACACAGATGGAGTCTATCTGTTTCCCAAACATCTCTCTCACTAGCAATGTGTCTGAAGAACTCCCAAGAGGAAATTTCCACTTTTTTTAAAAAAAAAAAAAGCTATACAAAATGTCTATATTTCTCTCACACACACCTCCCCCCACCCACTTTCTTCACTGTTCTCCTTCAGCTGAGTGCGTTTAAATACAAAAGCATGGGCACTGCCAATTATTGCACTCATCTCAACTCTGTACTATCCAAGTAGCAAATACCGTATTTTTCGCTCCATAAGACGCACCTGACCATAAGGCACACCTAGTTTTTAGAGGGGGAATGCAAGGAAAAAAATATTATTTAAAGGGAGCGCTGAGCTGAGCCTGTATGCATCCCAGGCTCTGCCCAGCACTCCCTTTCACGAGCCGCGTCGAGCGTGTGTGCGACACTTGCAGGCTTTTCCCCAAGGAAGGAGAAGGAATGCTCCCCGTGCCCTGCGGAGGCTTCGCGTGAAGCTAGAACAGCTAGAGGGAGCACTGTGCAGTGCTCCCGCTAGCTATTCTGGCTTTGGGATACCCCCGTGAAGCCTCCGCAGGGCAGCAGGATGAAGGCTCCCCGTGCCCCACGGAGGCTTCCCGCGGCCAAGCCAGAAGCTAGAACAGCAAGAAGGAGCACTGCGCAGCGCTCCCTCTAGCTGTTCTGGCTTCTGGGATAGCCGTGCAGCCTGCATTCGCTCCATAAGACACACACACTGTCAGGGGCTCAGGAGCAGGAGCACTGGGGAGAGAGGAAATGGAGAGCGAAGGGGAAGAATCCGAGGGCAGCGTAGGGGACTATGACAGTGGCCCGAGAGATTCCATGAGCTTCTCCAGCGAATCAGAAGATTCCCAGAAGGGGGCGTCGATGGTCAGGGCAAGGGGGGTCCCAGGGGGGACGCACCAGAAACAAGGAGCCAGCGGGGAACCCCGAAGCAGCAGCGGGGGATCAGGACCAGTTTCCCCACCAGAGCGTAGTGGGGGGGAAGAGTCACATGTGTCAGGGCCAGCGTCTCCTCCAGCGGGGAGAGAAGGCGAGTCAGGGCTGATCACGCCTCCAACGGAGGGGAGGTCAGTTGCAGCTAGCCCCCCTGAAGGGGGAAGCAGTGACAGCAGCAGTGAAACGGTCAGGAGGAAAGTTGCTGGCTGGGCGCGCACGCCAACTTCAAATGTACAGGCGCGGGGGACAGCAGGAGACCCGGATGGGGAACCAGCTCCTAAAGCTCGCCGGAGGGAGGGGGAAGGCTCAGGGGATTCAGCGTCAGAAGAGTCTAGAAAGGGCGAGACCCCAACGGACAGGCGGAATCAGAGGCGGAAAGAACAGAGGAAGAGGTGGAGTAAGGCTAGAATCTTAAACTGGTGTCTGGGGGGAGGAGACTCAGACGGAGCATCAGCGGTCTGATAGTTGAGACGTAGAGCTGCACGCTGCGGCTCTGGAAGTGAAACTGAACTTCAATAAAGACTTTTGTACTTAACAACGAAGCAGCGTTGGTCCTTTGTGAGCTGGGACCTCGGGCAGCTCTGACACACACATTTCCCCTTACTTTTTAGGAGGGGAAAAGTGTGTCTTATAGAGTGAAAAATACAGTAGCTGTCATCCTGTTTCCAAGGTTACCAGGCTCAAAGCTTGCTGCTCTTTTAAGTGTCCCTCTAAGCACCTTGACTAGGTCCCCCCCCCCAAAAAAAAATTGCTTTGGAAGGGCTAAGCACAAAGCTTAAAAACTGAGGGCAGGAAAGTTTTTCTTTGTATTTGCTGAACTTGATTTATGTTGCTTAATGTGATGTTCTCCCTGGGTACGACATGCAAATGCCTCTTATTTCCTCACCGTGATGAAATCTGTAAGTTAAATAAAAACATCCGAGAGCACGCACTGAATTTGATCCTCTTACGATCCGGGTTGCAACACAGCATCACCCTTCAGACACCACCCCTGTCAGTCAACCCATATTACAGCTATTAACCTGTCTTAACAACAGCAAGGATGTCAACACCAGGGACATGTGCAGGAACAAAATTTTGTCATTCATTCTGTGCCTGTGGCAAATCCTAGCTACCTATCAACACCTTTTCCCTTCTCTCTTATGTAGAGAAAAACCCCTCCAGGTTTAATTTGACCCATAAGAGGGATTTCCAGTTAGGTTTTGGTGAGGTCTTACTGGGCCCCTGCTCAGGCTGTTTACAAGGCACTTGTGCTGCTCCCAGTGGCGTAGCCTGGTGGGGGCACAGTGGTGGTTGCCCTGGGGCACAAAATTGCTAGGGGCACAAAATTTCAGCACCCGGTACTGCCTCAATACCGCCTCCATCACTGGGCTCCATTGAAAACAGCTTCTCTGTGCAAACCAGGAAATGACCACTCCAGACACTCTTATTTCTGTGCCTGCGATTTCCTAGGTGACACATATGCTGTTAGGTAGTTGAATGTGCATGTGTACTGCATCTGTTTCCCTCCCTCCCATCTGCTCCTTGTGGCCCCGGGTGCTAGCAACCCACGCTATGCAACTGGCGCTGCAGATGCGATTTCCAGCACCGCGGAAGCGAGGCCCTGTTCCATGCTGCACCGATTTAGCGCAGTGCGAGAGCAGGCAGCTCGGTTCGGGGGTGGCTCGTGGGCCGGTCAAACGACCTCCATGGACAGCTTCTGGCCTATGGGCATTAGGTTGCTGACCCCTGTTCTAGAGGCTGCATTGGCACACATTTCCCTTACTACCCCAATTCAAGGAAACTTCAGGATGATCCAGGCTCCAGGGACCTACAAACTCAGGGAGCTCCAGCTCTCCACTCCCAGGGACCCTCAACAGTCTGGTGCTAAGGGCTCAGGCCTCTTTCCATCAGGCCCAGGAGAAATAAAGTTGGTGCTTCTCTCTTCTAATTCATCTCTTCTCCTTTCAGACTTTCTGAATTTAGCCACTCTACTGCTAGCTCCTTTCCTTCTACCAGTCATAGCTGTCAACTTACAGATTTGAAAATAAGGAATCAGCAGCCTCGAAAATAAGGGATCAGCAGCCAGAATAAGGGATTTTCCAAGCACAGGTATGTTCAACTTCTGAGACCCTCCAAGCCAAAGGCAGAAAGCCCAGCCAGCAGCCAAACAAAGCCTCAAGTGGTGGTTCCCACAGCGCAGCAACCCGGCAAAGGAGATGCAGCAAGGAAAACCACCGTCACCTCTCCGCCGGGAAGCACTGAGCAAAGGCGAGTCCCCAGGCAACGCGGCCGATTTGATCGGCACAAGGCATGCAAGCTCCACCCCCCCAGTCGTTCTTAGACTCCTTATTGGGTGAGCAACGCAGCCAAGTAACACAGTTGGAGCCTCCCTCCTCCCTGGCCGGCAGGGAGGGAGGGAGAGGAGCTGCTTCCTTTGAAACCCGGGAAATTTAAGGGACATCATCAATAAGGGACAGCAGCGAGACACGGAGCTGGGATAAGGGAGTTTCCCGCCTTATAAGGGACAGTTGACAGCTCTGCTACCAGTGGGGCTCTGTTTATGTGGCCTGGCACCTTTGGCCATCCCATTTTCTCCAGGTTTGGCAGCTGGTTCTTGTACCCAAACTGTCCCAGCTGTAGCCTAGTTGGTGGCCTGATCTGAATGTTGTTTGCTTAACCAATAATCTTTTCTTCTTCTGTAAACAAGCTGTCCTACTCATCAGATGTTCTGTGTCCTAATAAAAGAGCACATTCTCTGCAATAAAGCCCTACGTTATTTGATTCTTAGTGCTGAGGAAGCGGATCAGAGCTAATTCCCTCACGCTAGTGTCAACAGTAATCTGGCACATTGTGACACTGAACGAAAGATCTTGTTCCAAGTACGGGTGCAATGCAAGAAGGACACGTGAAGTCAAGAAGGCAGGTTCAAATGCCACCCTGGGAACTATGTCTGTGCGAGAAGAATATGTTTTTGTTAGGCAAAGGGAAAGACAGGGCTGGAAGCTACAACTGGATTCCTTCCATCCTCATGTGCGCCTGGAAGTTATCCCTGGCAAAAGGCCTGCTTCAAGGTTTTGAGAAACTATTATCTGCGGATATGGATGAATTTTCCCTTAACCTGTTGAGCTGTACCATTTTTTGTCCAGGCAGGGCCGGCAAAATATTTTTTGGCACCTGAGGCAAACCACAAAACAGAGCTTTCCCTGCCAGGGAAGAAGTGAGGGGAGTGAAGGTGTGCATTGGAAACTAGGGTTGGTGGGTAAAGATCTACATGCAACACATTCCTTGTGAGGCTGGATCTTCTGCCCCTATAGATCCTGCCACCTGAGGAGGTTACCTCACTTTGCCTCATGGATGGCCAGGCCCTGGGTGAACTATTTTTGGACAGTGATGGATGAAGCAATGGTTATCAAAGCAATCTGCCATCAGCACCTGCCAACAGTGGGTGCTTTTCCATGCACGACCTCCAATATTTCCCCAATGAAAACAGGGACAAGTTACTATATTTTTCGCTCTATAAGACGCACCAGACCATAAGACGCACCTAGTTTTTGGAGGAGGAAAACAAGGGGAAAAAATTCTGAATCTCAGAAGCCAGAACAACAAGAGGGATTGCTGTGCAGCGAAAGCAGCGATCCCTCTTGCTGTTCTGGCTTCTGGGATAGCTGTGCAGCCTGCATTCGCTCCATAAGACGCACACACATTTCCCCTTACTTTTTAGGAGGGAAAAAGTGAGTCTTATAGAGCAAAAAATACAGTATTTTCTTGGAACACAGTGGGTCCAAGTGGATGTCAAAGAAGCTCTCCTCCTAATGGCAAATGCAAAATGTGACAACTTTGCTTTGATTGGTGGAATTGGCACTGCTACAGGTGGCAGGGTGCAGGTGGCGCTGTGGTCTAAACCACTGAGCCTCTTGGGCTTGCCAATCGGAAGGTCGGCGGTTTGAATCCCCGCAATGGAGTGAGCTCCCTTTGCTCTGTCCCAGCTCCTGCCAAACTAGCAGTTTGAAAGCATGCCAGTGCAAGTAGATAAATAGGTACCACTTCAGCAGGAAGGTAAACGGCGTTTCCATGTGCTCTGGTTTCTATCACAGTGTCCCATTGTGCCAGAAGCGGTTTAGTCATGCTGGCCACATGACCTGGAAAAGCTGTCTGTGGACAAACGCCGGCTCCCTTGGCATGAAAGCGAGATGAGCGCCGCAACCCCATAGTCACCTTTGACTGGACTTAACTGTCCAGGGGTCCTTTACCTTTACCTGCTACAGGTGCCACACAATTTCTGTTCTGCATTTATTTATTCAATTGTTTAGTGTGGCAGCACCTGCACTTGGGAACTCCTTGCTTATTGAGATCAAGCAGGCGTCTTCACCAGTGGCATAGCGTGGGTTGTCAGCACCCGGGGCAAGGCAAGTAATTTGCGCCCCCTAACCCGTGGATTTTAGTAGGGGCAGAGAGCTGCGAGTGCGAGCGCGCCCCCCCCAGATGTTGCGCCTGGTGCGGCCAGCCCCCCCTGCACCCCCCACGCTACGCCACTGGTCTTCACTGCACTCTTTTTGGTAAACATTCTTGTTTAGACAAGTCTAGCCAGATGCTTAGAAAGTTGATGAGATTTTAACGTTTTCGTATTTTGACTTTTGCACGTTTTAAAGTACGATTGTGAATTTTCCTTGACTTTTATCTTTCGTAAGCTGCTTTGAAGGTTGTTGTTTGGGGTTTTTTTTTTTACAATCAAGCCATATATAGATTTTATGAAATAAATGACAAAACAAGAAAGGAAGGGGACAACCTCAGGCTGCTTGGATATCTAAACAAGCCATTCATGTAGCAAGGTTTGATTACAATTCTTTGTGTTTTCCATAACTGAGATTTCAGATACCAAGTGTTCCGACAGCAAGATCTGCATGTAGTTTGATTTGTGTGGATAACATTGTCATTAAATAACCACATCAAAACGAACACATTGCTTGCTTTTTTAGCAATTGAAATTTTGAGTCTGTCCAAGCTTGAGCATCTGAACATGATTGCTATGGATCTTGAATTTCTGAAATACCATGATTTTTACAATGAACTGCAAACCTAAGATCAGCTGATGAAAGACCTACAGCGATGCAACTGGTTTACAACTCAAAGCTAGAGTTCTTTGCATGGGGAAACATTTTCTAGTATACAACTGCAATCAAAGGGAAAACTTCACCTTTTTGACATTCTGCCTGCCAAGCATCTTATTACCTGTGTGTGGCCGATTTATTTTGGGGCCTCCATGCCACCTGTAAGAGAGGAAACAAATTTGCCCATGACACAAAGGGCATTCAATTGTTATGCAACTTCTTATCACCTTTTGCAGGTTGAGCACAGGACCCAATCCACATAGAGTGTACTGGGCCCAGAAAATCCCTGATGCAAAGATTGACAGGGTTGCAAAATGGTTTTTACTGCTTGCACATTTTTAATGAAACACCTATCCAAGTTTTATTGGCCTGGAAGTAGTTTGGCAACCCTATGGGGACTTTGTTTGCTTTCCCCTCAAAAAACACACCATCCTACATGGCAGATTACTTGATAAACTGAATTTCTCAGGAGCAGTTTATGATCTGGAGCAGTCAGCAGTCCGCGGCAGTGTAGCAGGAACCACCCCCCCAATCATTCAGTTTGTACAAACTTCACACACACTCACACTCACACACTACATACGCTACGCTTCTGTTATAAATTCATAGAAAATCAACCATACATCGGATTTGCACTGTTCCACTTTTATTTTACTCCATGAAGGAAGGACTACAAAATGGGGAAGGTTTGATACAGGCCAGCCATAATCCCTTCAGCATACCAGCACATCCACAGGAGCCCTGCCCAGTTGCTATGCCAACCCTGATGGTCCTAGACAGAAGACCATCAAGATCACAAAGAACTTGCATATGGGAGTGGATTCAGCATGGACTGAAACAAAGGACAATGATCAGCTCTTCCCTCTGGGGGCAGGAAACTGCCAACTCCCCTCTGTCACCTGGAAAGTACTCATGGGGAGGGGGAAAAGGGGAACCAGCCAGGTGACAGGACACTCAGGTTACCACCACAACTCCTCCCTCAACCCCTCCTTTCTGTGATGTATGCATGATGTTTCTGGGGGTGGGCTTGATCTACAGGATGGGAATTTCAAAAGTCTTTATAAGGCCTTGCACACCATTTTTCTGTGTCTTTCCTCTCTCCTGCAAGTGAGGGGAGCACCCTGTTGCAACAGTTCAATAAAGGCCAAGCCTACAGGCTGCTGTTTTGCTCCAAGTTATCCTGGTTGGTGTCTTCGTTTTTGTCCAAGGGAGCCCTCGGATTTTTCTGTTAACAGCAGGAAGGGTGCTTTTTACTGGGTTAACCTGAGCCAAAATAGTCCTTAAGATTTTAGCGCTTTGCTTTGCTTTTAGGATGGACTTTTCAGATGCTGACAAATAACTCCCGGACATCATGTCTCCTTGCAGAATTCTTCTGAACAGGGCGTCATACATTGGAGAACAAGTTTCTGCGCCTCCATCTATGGATACAAATGTCTGCCACCGCGGAACACAAGCGAGGTTGTTCCCTATTGTCTGTGAGATATTCTTTCCCCTTCTCCTAACCAAGTTTCTGATTAATGATCATTCATTCCTAATTGTCAAATTTCTTTTCTTTCATCCTCTGTCTAATCAGCAGTGACAGAAGCCATTACGCAAATGAGAGCAGACGACTTCCCACAACTGTTGGCATCAGTAAAAGCCTTGTAATTTAAAGCTCTGATTTGTAGGAGAAAGCTGTGCTTCCCCAAGGCATTCAGGCATCTGTTCCTGTTATTCTGCGAGAGCCTCCACTGTCTCTCCCTTCCCCTGCCAATTAATCCTCTGCTTGCAACAAATATTTGACTTTGCGAGGCAGTAATTAGAGCTTACGTTTCATTGTCGTGGCGAGATGAGAGCTCCTCCGCCTCTCGCACAAGGGCCGTCCACCAAGTTGGAGCAATAAATTACGCAGAGGAGACCTACCAGCTTCTCAGCAGTTAACTCTAAACTAAACCCCAAAGACTAGGTGGACGAGGCACTGGAAAAGACCAAAGCTTTTGGGTAGCGGGTGCGAATCCTTCACCCCTTCCAAGATGTGCCCACTCCTACAGACTTGGACCTTGCTTCTAAGATGGAAGCGGTGCAATTCTTGCTTCTTGCATGATCCCTTCCTAAGCGCCCCCCCCCCCGCCCAAGACATAACCTTTAAAATGTGCTTACTAAAACAGGGCTTGGTATAGACCATGGGTCAGCAAACATTTTCAGTAGGGGGCCGGTCCACTGTCCCTCAGACCTTGTAGGGGGCCGGACTATTTTTTTTTGGTGGGGGGAGAACGAATTCCTATGCCCCACAAATAACCCAGAGATGCATTTTAAATAAAAGCATACATTCTACCCATGTAAAAACACCAGGCAAGCCCCACAAATAACCCAGAGATGCATTTAAATAAAAGGACACATTCTACTCATGTAAAAACACACAGATTCCCGGACTGCGCACGGGCCAGATTTAGAAGGCGATTGGGCCGGATCAGGCCCCCGGCCCTTGGTTTGCCTATCCATGGTATACAGACACAACGTGTGGCACTGTGGTGTAAACCACTGAGCCTCGGGCTTGCTGATTGGAAGGTCGGTGGCTTGAATCCCCGCGATGGGGTGAGCTCATACACCGGTTCCCTCGGCCAATAAAGCGAGATGAGCGCCGCAACCCCAGAGTCGTCCACTACTGGACCTAATGGTCAGGGATCCCTTTACCTTTATTGATTTGAACTAAAGCAGCCCATTCTTTGGCTGCAAGCGTATGTAACCCGAGGTACCACTGTAGTCTCTTGCATGCCCCCCCCCCAAAGGCACCCTCTTGAATTGTAGCCCAATCAACTCTTTTATTATTTATTTCATATTAAAGTTTCACAAGTTATAATACTTGCTGGAGGGTCAGCCATGTTACTGACAGAGATGACGAACAGTTATCTTCTTGGGTGGCGGGGTAGGAAAGTCGGACCCCTGTGCGACAAGCTCCCTCCCAACCACAACCGAATAAAGGCCCTCATATTGCAGAGGTGGGCCAACAAGGGAAATATGAAGGAAGCACCAAGGCAAACATACCCACCATGTGGCAAGACCTGCTGTAAAAGGGATACTGCTCCCTCCCTATAAACTGTTGCTCTAGAGCCGATGCACTATTGAGCTGGGCTGATAACTGTGACGTTAACATATATGAAAGAGTGCTGGAGGGTTAATAATTAAATAGGTTGCACAGACAGGACCCAGGGGGGTGGAGTCAGTGGGTCTACAAAACCAGTTCTGGGAGGAGTTCTGGGTGGGTAGTTGGTTGGATTTCGTGGGTTGGCTGGTTGGGAAAGGCAGTTGGTAATAGAGAGACAGTTAGGGCCGTGGGTTCTCGAGGGTGAGGAGGTAGAAGAGATAGAGAGGAAAATAAGACTACGAAAGTAAAGAGCAACAACGTTTGGAATGCTGTAAAAGTTTTGTTTGTGTCTGAAATAAAATACACTCTTCTTTATTAATTGAAAAGCTGACTGAGACTGAAGTGATTTTACCAGGGAGGACCTGGTTGGTGGCAGCGGATTAGTGGTGTACGGGTCAATAGTCCGTGAGACGACCGGGGGCTCTGTACGAACGCCACAATAACCAGCAAAGATTTCTCAATGTCTAGATTGGGGTTTCCCAAACTTGGGTCTCCTGCTGTTTTTGGACTGCAACTCCCATCATCCCTGACCACTGGTCCTGCTAGCTGGGTATGATGGGAGTTGTAGTCCCAAAACAGCTGGAGACCCAAGTTTCAGAAACCATGGTCTAGATACATTGCCAAGACAGGGGTGGGTGGGTTTGTACGTACACTCCAGGAGGCCACAGGCTATGAACCTCCTTTGGAAGGGCTGTGTAGGCTAAAATTGTAGTTCCAGAGATCTACAAACACAAGGTTCTAGCAACAGCATCAAGAGTCTGAGCACTACACAGCGAGCCTATGCCACAGCCCTCAAAGGGATAGCCATTCCCGCAGTCCTGATCGAGTTCTCTGATAGAGAGGGCCATTTGTTGGGTAGAACAAAGGAAACGCCATACTTCTCTTTTTGGACAGTTTTATTTTAAGAACTACGCTTCAGGATGCATTACGCCTTTCCCACATGTCCTCACACATCATCACAGAAAACGCACACACACACACACAGCTTTCCCCAATACCACAGCAGGGCATCAAAAGCATAGGATTAAAAAAACACAAAAAAACACAAGAGAAGACAGTAACTTAATCAGTCCATCAGTGCATTGTAAACTGAGTTCTTGCACCGGTCAGGCGCAATGATTTTTTTTTCTTCTTTATTAAAAAAACCAACTGTTAAAAAACTTTCAAAAGTTACCTTTGGCAAAAAGAAATGAGAGATCCGAAGGTTGTGTTTAAGTCCCATCCTCTCCATTCCAAGCGAGGCGTGTGGCCCCTTTCCGCATGGGCTCTATGCAACAGCAAAATTCCACAAATTGCTCCAGTCTCTGATGGCACCCTGCCCAATACTGCTGCACATCCAGGGCACTTTCCGTGAAGCACAAGAATTGCTTTTGCCCTCAGGCAAAGGCAGAATGCTTTTATTAGTACTACCGTTTGCCAAGTCCAATCTTGCTCTTCAGAAGCCATTCCATCCCAATCTATTATCTATGGCAAGAACTCTGGCATTCCACTGCTTCTATGTGGCTGGCAGAGCTAAATCAAACAGTAGGTTTGGCTTATGACAAAGCTCCATTGCTCCCTCATTAAAGAGTCTGACCTGCCCAGTGGAATCTGAACCACTACCCAGCTTTCTCCAGAATGTCTTCAGCTACTGCATTCTGAATTCACAGTAAAAGATTAGGAGTGTGATCCATACAATAAAAGGATAAGAGTGTGATCTGTCCTAGAAAAAGTGAAGTCATGCTCAGGTCATGACCTCTCTCCTGCTGGGACAAGCAAAGCTTTTGCAGCGAGGTCTTTTCAAAACTCTCCATTTCACAGAAAAGCACCTCTGTGGCAAAGGAACAAAGCAGCCAGGCAGGGAAAAGTGGAACAGAATGGAAAATAGAGGCTTCCACCCTACATAGAAGTCTGTTGAAAAAGTCACTGCGATAAAGTGTTACTGTAACTTTGCTGTTCCCCTTCTCCACCTATTTATCCATTATAATCCAGTATGCAGAAGGCTGAGGATGGAGTGAAATTAACATTTCCATGTATGGAAAGAGAAACACAACACAAAGGTGTTTTTTTACTGACAAAGGGCACTGGTGCTCATTGTGGAAAAGCCGTCCGGAGTGTAGCAAAGGGAATCTGTGTGTATGGGGATTTCAGCCCGGACTCCCAACAGAATTAAGAGGTCAGGCCCTCCAAAACGCTGTTTTCGATGTTAATTTGGCACAGCGGACTTGGAAGACTTTATTGTCTCCATCCCTACCTGCTCCCTCTGTGTACTTGTAACCATAATTTTGCTTTACATTAGAAAATTGTGCCATCAAAGAGAAGGCGACCTTTGACAAACACGGAAGCTAAACCTCAGAGAAGGGGTGGCGGGGAGATTTCTAATGCCAAGGTACAGAGGGAAGATCTAAATGGCTTGTCTAGTTGCTTCTCACACACAGGCAGCTATGCAGATGCCAGCATGCAATTGCTTTCACTTCCCAGGCAAAATAAGCAGACAGTGGAGTCTTACATGGCCAAAGGTTCTCTCCCGCTTCGGGAGACTCTCAAGACTTTGAGACTTACTGCGTCCACCCCTCATGCAACATCATACAATTCAGCTGGTGGGATGAACGCAAAAGACTGGCAGGGCCAGTCTAAACTCTGCTCCCTCCCCCAAAAAAGTATTTTGCAATGTGACAGGTGGCAGGCAAGTACCAGGCGCCAATCTCTGTATACTGGCAGGTCGCAGACACATGAGTCCTTGGCAGCTAGGTTCCTACTTCGTAAAGCACGGGATCTTCTGGAAGGTTAAGTGAAGTTGAAAGAGGGATGGGCAGGAGTGTTTGATGGTACCAGTCACTCCCTACGTTGGTGCAGGACAGGGCAGAGTTGTACCAGGGGCACCTCAGTCTTTCAATTTCTGCGTGCGATACTAGCGCCTAGTATCTTCCACTTGTCTGTGAAGCAGCTCGCAACATCCACCACTGCAGAGGCCGAGGATTAGTCATACCGCCCCTTAATCATCATATTCAACAAGGGGCCCACCTGTTGAGACAACAAAAAAGGAGAAAAACCACAAAAACTGTTGGCTACAGACATATGCCGAATGGAATGATGTTTGCACAGCCAAAAATCTTCCCAAGATGCAAAACTGTAAGCACAGCATTGTAGCACCGTTGAAGTCAACACTAGAGGTTAATTCTGTGTCCAGGGCGGCTGTCTACCAGCTCCACCTGGTACACAGGCTGAGACCCTACCTGCCTGTGGACTGTCTTGCCAGAGTGGTGCATGCTCTAGTTATCTCCCGCTTAGACTACTGCAATGCGCTCTACGTGGGGCTACCTTTGAAGGTGACCCGGAAACTACAACTAATCCAGAATGTGGCAGCTAGACTGGTGACTGGGAGTGGCCGCCGGGACCACATAACACCAGTCCTGGGAGATCTGCATTAGCCACTAGTACATTTCCGAGCACAATTCAAAGTGTTGGTGCTGACCTTTAAAGCCCTAAACGGCCTCGGTCCTGTATACCTGAAGGAGCGTCTCCACCCCCATCGTTCAGCCTGGACACTGAGGTCCAGCGCCGAGGGCCTTCTGGCGGTTCCCTCATTGCGAGAAGTGAGGTTACAGGGAACCAGACAGAGGGCCTTCTCAGTAGTGGCGCCCGCCCCGTGGATCGCCCTCCCTTCAGATGTGAAGGAAATAAGCAGCTATCTTCTCTTTAAAAGACATCTTTAGAAGGCAGCCCTGTTTAGGGAAGTTTTTAATATTTAACGCTGTATTGTTTTAACACTTGATTGGAAGCCGCCCAGAGTGGCTGGGGAAACTCAGCCAGATGGGCGGGGTATAAATAATAAAATAATAATAATAATAATAATAATAATAATAATAATAATAATAATTATTACAGTGCATCTTCCAACCCATTCTCTCTTTTTTTAAAAAAATAATTTTTATTAAGTTTTACAATTTTATAATCACCACAATCAACACTGTCTCAAAAGCAAAAAGGAATATAAATCCCCAGGCCCCCCCGACTTCCCTCAACTTCCTCTTATGGTTCTTCGGCTATTTACTTCCCCTGCCTGTTTTATTCTACTTTAATATTGCAGTCTTTAACTTAAAAGTTGTTATATTCTTCACTTTTTTATACCATACTTATTTTCACATTTCCACTTACGCTTTGTTTTTCTCCAGTTTTTACATCTTAACTTCTATATTTATTTTGTTAATTGTAAATGTTTGCTCAAACCCTGCTAGTGAGTCCACTTCTTTACAATATTTCTGTAAATACAACATAAATGGTTCCCAGTCTTTCTTAAAGTCTCTATTGTCCTTGTCTATCTTCCAACCCATTCTCAGTAAAGGATAATAGGCTTGGAACTCAACATTAATGTTTGGAGCCCTCACCCCAGTAGAACAAGCAGCCTGAAAATCACTGTCAATTGTCACTTGTTTGCAACAGCAGTGTGCAATTGTTTACAGAGGTTTTCCTTAACAGTAACATCTATTGAACTCCGAGGACCTTTGAAACCCTGCCCCTTGGGCGAATCAGCCTATTTTTGAAATCCACCACGTTTCCTGATGTATATAGAAGATCTTATTGTATCTTAAGTTTCGAGAGATGTCAATTTGCCAACAACATAGTGCTGAACCTCAAAAGTTAAACCGGGATGTCACTCGGCTTTGGGCAAATAGTATCAGATACCTCAAATTTGTATGACTCTATTAAAACCCACATTTTGTAGTGGATTTGCTTGTATTCCTTTTCATTTTAATACCACCCCGGCATCTTCGTAGATGATGTCCGGAGGTATTTTATAATAAATACCATATTTTTTGCTCTATAAGACTCACTTTTTCCCTCCTAAAAAGTAAGGGGAAATGTGTGTGCGTCTTATGGAGCGAATGCAGGCTGCACAGCTATCCCAGAAGCCAGAACAGCAAGAGGGATTGCTGCTTTCACTGCGCAGTGATCTCTGTTGTTGTTCTGGCTTCTGAGATTCAGAATAGTTTTTTTCTTGTTTTCCTCCTCCAAAAACTAGGTGCGTCTTGTGGTCTGGTGCGTCTTATAGAGCGAAAAAATACGGTGCATAAATATATGGCATAATTTATAGCCTTTCTTTTCTCCCAGGGTTAACCCTTCATGCATATCTAAGGAACTGCAAACGACTGACAGAATTAGGCTGTTTTGGTGCTCTCAGGGCCCAATTAGAACTCGGGGGTTTCTGTGCAACTTAGCCCCCTTGGCCCCCAATAACAGTTTCCAGGTTTGCCCTGTACCTCTTGTGGGTTTCCAAGCGCCTCGCCCAGCATTTTCTCTATGTTCCTCATTATTGCCACCTTCTGATGAGCCTTTAGGGGATATTCAATCCTTTTGGGAGTTGGGGCACCCTGGGAAAAACACAAAAACATATTTACTTTACAGGTAGGTAGCCGTGTTGGTCTGCCGTAGTCGACACACACACACACAAAAATAAATTCCTTCCAGTAGCACGTTAGAGACCAACTAAGTTAGTTATTGGTATGAGCTTTCGTGTGCATTCAGTGTATCTGAAGAAGTGTGCATGCACACAAAGCTCATACCAATAACTAACTTAGTTGGTCTCTAAGGTGCTACTTGGGACGCGGGTGGTGCTGTGGGTTAAACCACAGAGCCTAGGACTTGCCGATCTGAAGGTCGGTGGTTCGAATCCCCGCAACGGGGTGAGCTCCCGTTGCTCAGTCCCTGCTCCTGCCAACCTAGCAGTTTGAAAGCACGTCAAAGTGCAAGTAGATAAATAGGTACCGCTCCGGCGGGAAGGTAAACAGCGTTTCTGTGCGCTGCTCTGGTTCACCAGAAGCGGCTTAGTCATGCTGACCACATGACCCGGAAGCTGTATGCTGGCTCCCTTGGTCAATAAAGCGAGATGAGCACCGCAACCCCAGAGCCGGTCACGACTGGACCTAATGGTCAGGGGTCCCTTTACCTTTATCTTAAGGTGCTACTGGAAGGAATTTTTTAAATTTTGTGTCGACATATTTACATGTGCTCATACTCTCAGAGAGGATTCCCCCCCGACACACACACTTAGGAAGCTTCCAAATCAAAACAAACCCAGCCAGATGGTTGGGGTATAAATAATAAATTATTATTATTATTATAATATAGACAAAGAGACTAGCATCAAACTTGCAGCGCTCACTCTGGTTTCTGGTTTGGGAGGTAGCAGAAAAACCAAAAGGAAACAGCAGGATCATAAGTTTGTAACACTTCATGTTACTTGAAAAAACTAACACACACACACCCATCACACACATACAAGCACAATAAAACAGTGGCCAATAAAACAGTGGGGGACAGGATAATGGTTGGTATTCTATTAGCAGCCAAATGGCACAGAGTCATACTACAGGTCATTGCACAAATGCTGGTCTAGGAGAGGGCTCCCTAAAAGAACCATCATCATTAAACAATTAGGCATTATTTCAACCCAAGGAACTACATACTTCACAGAGGGATTATCTATGGACCGCCTCTCCCAATGTGAACCAGCTCTGACCCTGTGATCATCATCGCAGGGGCCCTTCTTTGTGTGCCCCCTCCATGGTAGCTCCAGAGGGTGACAACATGAGAAGGGGGTCTTTTCTGCAGTGGCTCCCTTTTGTGGAATGGGCTCCCCAGGAGTCTTCATTACATATCTTTAGGTGTCAGGTGAAAAAGTTTCTTTTTAACTAGATCTTTGGCTGATTAGCCTTCTACGTCCTTTTAAATATGTTTGCGGGGAGGGGGGGTATTGGTTTTGTTTTGCTTTTGTTCTGTTATGTACTTTGTGTTCTCGTTTTGTATTTTTATGTTGTGAACCGCCCTGTGACCTTTGGATGAAGGGTGGTATGCAAATTTACTGAACAACACCAGTGCAGCCATACAAATGGAATTAAGAGATGGAATTAAGAACACAGGCCAGGTTTGGCAGAGTTAATGTAACTCGAGGGAACCTTAAGCAGCCTTCAGAGGTGTGTAGAATGAAGAGGACAGATTTTATAATGCAGCAACGTCAATACTGCATTACACCACACAACAAATATTTCAAGTAGCAGCTCTATGTTTCTGTTCTGTCCATGCACAAAGTTCTCTTCTGCCAGCAACAAAAGCTAGTGACATGTTTACCTTGTACCAAAAGTTTACAGTGATGGTAATTCCTCCGTTCAGCAGAGACTCGATGTGATGCCACCTGAATAGAATAATAGAAAGGCCAGGGAAATTGTATACGTTTCCAATTCTAGCCACAGAGAATTTAAGAATTAACAACGTCAGTGCTACAGTATCAATGCAGACAGCTCAGCTTGAGCCTTTGCTATTCTTTTATCCCCCTGGCTTCTATCCTATTTGCACTTTGTGCCAGGGAACTATGCTATGACTATCCGTGACCTCTTGCTGTTTGTATCTGTTGTGCTCAATAGATCACACTCCCATGAATTGGTGCTCTCTTGCATGTGCATACTTTATCTCAGAATACAAAGCATGCTTCCCGCCTTCAGTACCAACCTGACAAAGGTAAGTTCACTTTCATTCTAAGTTGAAAGGGCTACAGGAACTGAAGGCAGGCACTTTCTCTCCCTTTCCCCTATAATTTGACTTCCTTTGGGATGTCTGCCACCTCCCATTTAAGTCCTATAAATATTGGTACATGGACAGATCCACATCCGGCCTGGGTCAGACTTACTCTACCCTTACAGTAAAGGAGAACTCACCCCATGAGATTAGCCTCAGCTACTTGGGGTTTTTTTTAGAAAACCAATAGAGATGGACTAAAATATTACACAGTTGTGTATGACATTTTCAGTAATTGGAACAGTTCAATCCTTTGTTGAACTGCCATGGTGAGAGTGCAAAAGGATAAACCTCACCTAACCTAAACCCACCCACCCAAATCCAAGCTACTAGCAAATGTCAAGGATGTTTTTATTTTTCCTCTCTCTTCTGGGATGAGAACACCTTAAAACACAAAAGCCTATTTATCCTCCGTATCTTGAGGATAAAGGAAGCACTCCCTCCCTTTTGAATACACAGAGAAGGTAAAAAGTGTAGGCCTTACAATACATCTGAGTCAAAAGAGAAAGAGCCACAGGCCTCTTGGGAGCCCAAGCTTCCCATTCCTTAATTTGGGGCCCTGGGTTCTGCTGCAGTTGCCCCATTCCCACACCACCCTGTCCAATCCTCCGTCTATGCTCATTACCAATACATGGGGATATAAAGCACATCGCCTGGGCCCACCACTGTCTCATAGCCAACTACGTTCTGGAAATTGGGAAAGCGCTCATAGTCAGGATTGTCGAAGTCAACCTAGCAAAACAGGAGAAAAGAACATGTCACTGAAGAGGCTGAAGTCACAAAGGTCATCTAGAGAGTTCCCCAGAGTATGGTCCCTCCCATGCCCCAATTCCCCTCAGGTAAACCTGCACGAGCTCAGGTAGAGACAACAACCTGTTGCATACTAGTCACAAAAGTTAACCTGGAAAGTCAAGTGCTAGACTAAATTCTAGATTTAACCCAATTTGTTTTCTTCAAAGCAAAATCAGTTAACACAGGATTAAGTAAGACAGTAATAGACAGTGTTTGTCTCCTAAGTGCACATCAGTAAATGGTAGAAAAGAGGTCTGTGTTGCATGTCTGTACTATAGGTAGACAGTAAGGAAAAGAAACAGGGAATGGGTTCAGGTTGAAGTCCAATTATGAGCTAGAATCTTGCTTTTACATTTCTTTAAAAAGACAGGCTACCTAGAAATTTGGTAGGTTGTTTAGATACCTTGGTGGAAGGCGAATTCCATCCCATTAAATTGTTGTCCCTGGACAAGACTACACATATGGTTGTAAAAACTGGTTACTCATGCCAATGTGGAGTGTACATGTTCGGAGGACAATGCACTACTCAACTTGCATCCAATAGTATAGTGCTTTCTTAGTATAGTGTAAAGTATAGTGTATAGTATGGATGCTGCATACTGGAGAGCCAGTGTGATATAGGGATTAGTGTGTTGGGAGTAGGATTTGAGTCAAAGCTCCGATCAGCCACAAAGTTCTGTGTGTGTCCTTGGGCCAGCCACTCTCTCTCTTGGAAAAACCTGCCTCAGAGAGTTGTTGAGAGAGTAAAATGGGGAAGAACCATCTTGAGTTCCTCAGAGAAGAGGCAGGATGCAAACGCAATAATGTGGGACGTTGCTGCGTTTAATCTGGAGCACAGCCACACTTTTCCCCATGGCACTGAATCACATGCAATCGTTTGAAAAGCAGGGCGTGTTTGTGTGCAGAAACCCCACATATAAGCACCTGCTTGCACACTGGGGTTTCTTTGCAGCACGGTTGTTGCTTTTCATGTCTCTTTCCTTCAACATCAAGGGGTTAGGCTAAATTATCAGACTAAACACCAGCAAGTAAGGCCTGAACAGGACAAAGAGACGTTGACCACAAATAACAGGAGGAAAATACAGGTCACGTTTTGCTTGTGACCTCTTTCAGGCTGGTCATTGTTAGACAGGACATAGAAGCCTGTGTGAATCTTCCATCTGATCAGAACAAAGGATAGTATTCAACTCAGTTTTACTCAGACCCACTGAAATTAAAGAATGTGAATAAGTTAGGTCCATTCATTTCCATCAGTCTACTCTGTGTAAAACTAAGTTGAATGCCACCCAAATATTTTATATCACATATTCTTACAAAGTTGCCAACAAAGGTCCGTATACTTAAAGCTATGGTTTTCCCAGTAGTGATGTATGGAAGTGAGAGCTGGACCATAAAGAAGGTTGATCGCCGAAGAATTGATGCTTTTGAATTATGGTGCTAGAGGAGACTCTTTGAGAGTCCCATGGACTGCAAGAAGAACAAACCTATCCATTCTGAAGGAAATCAGCCCTGAGTGCTCACTGGAAGGACAGATCCTGAAGCTGAGGCTCCAATACTTTGGCCACCTCATGAGAAGAGAAGACACCCTGGGAAAGACCCTGATGTTGGGAAGGATGGAGGGCACAAGGAGAAGGGGACGACAGAGGACGAGATGGTTGGATAGTGCTCTTGAAGCTACCAGCATGAGTTTGACCAAACTGTGGGAGTCAGTGGAAGACAGGAGTGCCTGGCGTGCTCTGGTCCATGGGGTCACGAAGAGTTGGATACGACTGAACGACAACAATTCTTACAAAGTAGGGGCCATTTGGCACAGATATCGCCTTACCTGGCTCTGCCGATCACATGGGTGGTGCACAGGATAAGGATAGAGGCACTCAAACTGGTCAGGGGAAAACAGGATGCAACGCTTGTATCCCTTAATCTGAGCAAAGAAGTTCTGCTGCTCATCATAGTGTGCTGGAGTCACATTCCCTTCATAAAAAGAAACAGAGACACTGTAAACCTGATAGCCCTCTTAGCACAAGTATTAATAATGAGGGTGTGCCTACATTACAAGTAAACCATTAGAAAATAAAGTTTTAAGAGCATGTTGGGCAATTTAACAATACTGTCAGGACCCACTGAAGGCAGCGGCTCCCATCATTGTGTAAGGAAAGCCACTGACAAACCAATTCAAAACCAGCTTAACGGCTGTGGTTTAGAGGTTTTCTGAATAATAGTTATCCATACAGAGAGCTATCCAAAGCAAGGGAGGTAGTTTAATGGTTTTACTGTAGGCTGTCTTGTGAGAGATTGCCCTGAAAGGCAGGATAGAATCATTACCTTACAATGGGTGATCTGCATCGGTCATGCACCAAAATAAATCAAGTTCTACGTAGGGGGGGATCTAAACAGTGTATTCAGTTATACAGAGGACACATCTGAATGTATGTCATCGGTTCAGAGCACTTGCATCATCTGGGTCCTCGCAACAAGACAGTGGTACACGAAGAATTAGTTACGTGCAGAAAGTCCTTCTCACTAGAGAAGTCAGATGACTGCCATGCTGCCTATTTGTGCAGCCAGAGGGAATGGATGCATGTGAAAGAAGTAAGAACCAAGTAAGAAAAGTGTGGTTTATCTTTTCAGATGTAACCTGTGAACAAGAGGCCCTGTTCTCAAAGATTATGTATGTCTCGGGTAGCCAAAGCTATGCCAAGACATTTGGGCTGCAACTTCCATCATCCCTGCTCGCTGGCCATGCTGCCTGGAGCCCAACAAGATCTGGGAGGCATAATGCTGGCTATTCTGGCATCTATGGACTACATCCCTGACACCGCTTCTTTGAATCAGGCCTCTGAATCACCTACGTCAGATTTTCGTATATGAGATAACAGGGGCTAGATGTTGGGTGTTTGGGCGCAAAAGGAATCCCTATCCTAAAAAACCCCAAAAACAATAAAAGCAAAATGCAATGAGTTGTCCAAAGACCCTTAGGCACATTTAAGTCTACGGCAGATCTGCTACCTTCCATGCCGATCAGTAACAAGTTGGATGTCAGCTGACCCCAGCCTCGCTTTGCCTGTTGCCTGTTAATCCAATTCCAATTGAAGCCCAGGAAATCCACCACGATTTTCCTCCCAACTGTGTCGTTCAGAGTCTGCTGCAGATAAAGCCTGCAGACGGCAGAAAACAAGGGGGAAAGGAGAATTTTACATGTACGTCTGCAAAAAGGAAGATCTTGCTTGCCATCTTTCATTCATTTTTAGCCAATGCCTCAAAAATACATTCACTTATATAGAAACCTGATAAGCAAAGGCTATCTTTGCACAGAGGACTGCGGATTTAAGGAAAGGATTCACTTGAGCACTACCAAGTCAATAGAAATTGGGCAGGTACACAAATGCAGGATGACCCATCTGTTCCCTGATGCACAAAACACATGGTTTCAGGTACTCTCATTCTCAGAGATCAGTCTAGAAGCTGTCCTGTCTTTGTATGCTTTCAGAAAGGATGCAAAACCTATCTTCCAAAAGACCTACAGCAGTGGATTAGGGACTGTGACCTAGTGTTAATACTGCTGTTGATTATACTGATTATGATAATAGGTTCCTAGCCTGCCTTTTAGGGTGTATGTCCTCCAGATGGGTTGCAACAAAGTAAGATACACCATTAAAATAGCAGTAAAAATAGCTAGCATTAAAATAGCAGTAGCAGAGTAAACAGTTCTCATATATAACCAACCATAAAACAACCCATAAAAAGCCCTTGTTTATGATGCTCTTATTTTCAAAACTGCATTTTTTTACTATTTTTATTCTATTATTTTTATAGGAAGCTGCTCTGAGCATTGGGAAGGATGGACAAAAATGCTAAACAATTTTTCAAAAAGAAAAAACCACACACATCCAGTTGTACAACTGGCGAATGAGCGACTCCTCGATTCCGCTCACTGCAATCAACAAAGGAAGCAAAGGGTCTCTTCTCCCAAGCTGTGCAGCACTTTCTTCGTTGTAGACTTTTTCTTGGCTTTAATTACACAGCCACTTTCCAATGAATTTAATAGGAAAGGGAGCACCAGAACCAGTCCCCCATTAAGTCCAGAATCCTATTTCTTTTCCCCATCACCTTGAGTGCTGCCCAAAGGAACACACACTTATTGGATGCCTTCAGCAGCAATACTAGCACAATAACTACTAGATATGATCCTGCTGCTTTAGGAAGACGCTTGTGCATGGTAAAAGGGAGATGAACAGGAAAGGGGAAAATTCCCTAGAAGGTAGGAAGTACAGGATTTAAATGTGTGAAGAGAGAAATATATTCTGTTTTGGATCAATCTGCACTGTGACAGAATTTCTGTATGATGTAGAATGTCTCACCGTTTCCTTCAGTTTAAAACCCTGCAAGCAGCTAGCCAGGGATGATATCTCACACTAGCCGCTTAGAACAGAAGTAGAGAACCACAGGCCTGGGGGCCAAATGAAGCCCTCCAGCCCTCTCTATCTGGCCCTCAGGACTCTTCCTGCCCCCAGAACTCAAGGGGCTGCCCTTGAGACTGACCCAGAAACTCCAGTGGGTGCAGAATGCCGCAGCGAGACTCCTTACGGGGTCCTTGCTGCGAGATCACATTCACCCGGTGCTATACCAGCTGCACTGGCTCCCGGTGGAGTACAGGATCAGGTTTAAGGTGCTGGTTTTAACCTTTAAAGCCCTATACGGTCTAGGACCCTCATACCTACGGGACCGCCTCTCCTGGTATGTCCCACAGAGGAACTTACGGTCCTCAAACAAAAACATCTTGAAGGTCCCAGGCCACAGAGAGGTTAGGCTGGCCTCAACTAGAGCCAGGGCTTTTTCGGCTGTGGCTCCGATCTGGTGGAACGCTTTGTCACAAGAGACTAGGGCCCTGCGGGACTTGACATCTTTCCGCAGGGCCTGCAAGACAGAGCTGTTCCACCAGGCCTTTGGCCAGGGCACAGCCTGACTCCCTCCTTTGGCAATCTTCGCAGAGCTCTGGCCCAATGGTTGCCATCGGTTTGATTTGAATTGATTTTATAATGAATGATTTTAGAGTGCTGTGTTGTGTTGTACTGTTGTACTGTTTTATTGTTGTTAGCCACCCTGAGCCCGGCTTCGGCTGGAGAGGGCGGAATATAAATAAAATTTATTATTATTATATTATTATTCCTATGTCACACCCTTCACCAGTCCTGCTTCACAATTTACTTGAGATAAAACTTACACCAGTTGCTCCACCCACTCTGGCTCTGGCCCCATCCGCCACTGAAATGTGTCCCCTAAATGAGAATGCAGCCTTTAGACTGAAAAAGGTTCCCACTCCTGCCTTAGAAGATACACCAGTCCATGTCTCACGACAGAACCAAACCGCCAAGTCACCAACCGATGTTACCTTTCTCCACTATCCTGCTGTTCTATTTCTTGGAGCTGCTCAACGAAGTCGCTGAATTTCATCTCTTCCCTACTTGACTTAGGCTTGAAGTTCTTAACGTTTGCCATTTTCTTCTCATCATAATACAGGAACTTGTGTGTGCTTGCTCTATATACCGAAAAGTCCCCACTCCCAATGTTCTCCTGAAGATAGTCCAGATCCCATTTTAGAGCAGGAAACACCAGGTTTGTATCTGTCAACACCACTGGCTCCTAGGAAAGAGAGGAAAAAAGCACAAGGCATAGCAATGCAAAATCCCAAGGTAAGGTGGGAGGTATCTAACTCTCAGCCACAAATATTCAGGCTGATTTTGCAACTAGGAATAAGCAATGGAAGGAAAGTAGCTGCAACTATTCACTGCCGTCACTCATAAAGCACAGCCTTACACACTGACGACAGCCCGATACAGCGGAACACTAGAA
Source organism: Podarcis filfolensis (assembly GCF_964270895.1). NCBI lineage: Eukaryota > Metazoa > Chordata > Lepidosauria > Squamata > Lacertidae > Podarcis > Podarcis filfolensis. The sequence goes on from NC_139608.1 coordinate 86,999,530, forward strand.
GTCAAAAGGAAGAATGGTGATGGGTTTACCTTTCTGATTAATGCTCAAGCCATGAAACAAAATGCTTAACTCTTCAATAAGGATATTCAAATAGTGTTCAAAACTGAGATATATAAGCAAGGCACCAAATGGCAGCTTAAACCTAGGTTATGGTCACAACACAATGCTTATTTGCCAGGGGTTGGACTAAATGACCCTCAGTATCCCTTCCAACGCCACAATTCTATGATCTCAACTACATTGCTTGACTGTAGCTTGCCCTTACAATTCATTTGCCCCAGAATGCAAGAGGGAGAAGCACACACAGTGGAAATGGAAATGGTATTAACTATGGTCTAAGGCAGAGGTTTTTTCACTGGCTCGAGGGAGATGCTGGCTGCCAACCGGGTGCCCACAAATCTCCATATAGTCACAACTGGGCCCGAGCCAGTAGCAAAATATGCCTGGCACCCAGGAAATTTCTAATACTGTACTCAAATATTAGAAGCAAACACAGATTTGCCTCCAAATACCTCTATTGAGAGGTCTTTGAAGAACTTAAAGAGTTGTTTGAAAGGGAACAAGGCCTATCTCATCCATCATTCTATTCTCACAGTGGCTAACCAAGGACCTAAAGCAGGCTTCCTCAACCTCGGCCCTCCAGATGTTTTGAGACTACAATTCCCATCATCCCTGATGAGTGGTCCTGCTAGCTAGGGATCATGGGAGTTGTAGGCCAAAAACATCTGGAGGGCCGATGTTGGGGAAGCCTGGCCTAAAGGGACACCTATAATGGCCCTCTCCCTTGTGAACCCCAGCAGCTGATGTTCAGAGGCACACTGCCAATTACTAGTAGCCTTATTCTCCAAGAATGTGTCTAATCCCCTCTTAAAGTCACCCAAGTTAGTGGCTATCACTCCAATGATGAGAATACACCAGCCATAGAAATAAATTATTGGGGAGCAGAAGACGGGCAGCAGAAGGGCATACTTTTCCTGTCTATCCTAAAGCTGCTCACTTTCCATTCCGCAATCAAACCACTATGGTGCTGCTTCTAGTCTTGCAGACACCCAAAACCATGCCTTCAGCCCAATGCCCCTGTTTACCACAGCAGTGTCACTTGCTATTTCAAAGCCCTTTTTTAGTTGTAAATGCACAGGAACTGTAATGCTGAAACAGAAACAATATCAGCAGGTTTTTCATATAGCAACTGCAGAATAAAGTATAATGAGTAAAAAGGGGATCCAGGTGACTAAGAAATATTTTGGAAACAAAAATAATATAAAAACCACCCTCTTCTTTCCTATGTGCCACAAATCACTAACCTGTGCATGCGTGGGCCAGCTTGCCTTTATTTGAAGGCTGCTTGTCAAAAGTGAATATTCCTACCATGGGGATGTTTAAAAGAGGAGGTGGGAAAACTTCCCTCTATGCCCCCCTTTCCCCCCTATTTTTCAAGGTTGAAGCCTCCTGATCCAGCAAACCTACTCCATCATGTGAACCTTCCCAGGATCTGAGATCTTTGAAGAAGGCCCTCTTCTTGGACCCACCACCCTCACAGATACAGAGAGGGCCTTCTCTGTGGTGGTTGCTCCCAGTCAACTTTGGAACACCCTCTCTGGAGAAGCCACACTGGCTCCCTCCTTCCTATCCTTCTGCCGGCCAACAGGCTTCTGGGAACTGACCGCTTTTAATTAAATGGCTGGTGCCATGCTGTTTTGATAATAATTCTGTGTGTGGTTTTAAACATACGTGTAATTAGTTTTAATTCTATCAATGTTTAATGGTTTTTATAATGAAAGTTTCTTTCTCTGTTTTTAGCTGATTTGTTTTTAGCTGTAAGATGCCTTGAGTCTCTTTCTGGGGAAAAGGCAAGGTGTATATTTAAGTACAGTGGTGCCTCACAAGATGAAAATAATTCGTTCCGCGAGTCTTTTCGTCTTGCGATGTTTTTCGTCTTGCGAAGCACGGTCCGTCGCAACTGCGCCTCTTCAAGCGGCTTTAGGAAAAAAGCAAACAAACTCGCAAGACGTTTTCATCTTGCGAAGCAAGCCCATAGGGAAATTTGTCTTGCGAAGCGACGCAAAAACCCAAAAACCCTTTCGTCTTGCGGGTTTTTCGTTTTGCGAGGCATTCGTCTTGCGGGGCACCACTGTATGTATATGTATAATAATACTGAAAGCACACTAACAAAGGCTGGTGGCAAAGCGGGGGGAAGCAGATGAGTGGGCATGGATGGGTTGCTCTCAGCAGAGGGGATGCTCCACTTCCTCCAGGAAGGAAACTCAGTCCTCCATCCCTCTCACTGTAAGCTTCCTTAAGTCATTGTCAAGGAAAAAGGCAGGGTATAGAGTATCACAGAATTGTAGAGTTGGAAGGGAGCCTGACGATCATCTAGTTAGTATAAGCCATGGATAGGCAACCTAAGGCACGGGGGCCAGATCCAGCCCAATCGCCTTCTAAATCCAGCCCGTGGACGGTTTGGGAATCAGCGTGTTTTTACATGAGTAGAATGTGTGCTTTTATTTAAAATGCATCTCTGCATTATTTGTGGGGCATAGGAATTCGTTAATTCCCCCCCCCCCCAAAAAAAATAGTCTGCCCCCCCCCCCAAGTAGACCGGCCCCCTGCTGAAAAGGTTTGCTGACCCCTGGTAAAGAGTATCACAGAATTGTAGAGTTGGAAGGGAACCAGAGGATTATCTAGTTAGTATAACCCCTGCAATGCATGCATGTGTGTGTGTGTGTGTACACACCCCCACCCCCACCACATTTGGTGGTGTGGAAAGACAGATAGGAATGAATGTATAAATGTATATACATATTTGTGTTTGTGTGTATAGTTAAAGCTATGGCTTTCCCAGTAGTGATGTATGGAAGTGAGAGCTGGACCATAAAGAAGGCTGATCACCGAAGAATTGATGCTTTTGAATTCTGGCGCTGGAGGAGACTCTTGAGAGTCCCATGGACTGCAAGAAGATCAAACCTACCCATTCTTAAGGAAATCAGCCCTGAGTGCTCACTGGAAGGACAGATCCTGAAGCTGAGGCTCCATGACTTTGGCTACCTCATGAGAAGAGAAGACTCCCTGGAAAAGAAGCTGATGTTGGGGAAGAAAGAGGGCACAAGGAGAAGGGGACGACAGAGGACGAGATGGTTGGACAGTGTTCTCGAAGCTACCAGCATGTTTGGCCAAACTGCGGGAGGCAGCGGAAGACAGGAGTGCCTGGAGTGCTCTGGTCCATGGGGTCATGAAGAGTCAGACACAACTAAACGACTAAACAACAACAACATATGTGTGTGTGTGTCTGTCTGTGTGTACACCCCCCCCCCCAATTTGGGGGTATAGACAGACAGATAGGAATGAATGTATAAATGCATATAAATATTTGTGTGTGTGTGTGTGTAATAATAATTATAGTGCTGGAGGCACCCTAACCAAGGGTGGCGGCAAATCGTAGGAGGGGGTCAGGGTGTTTGCAAAACCCCCACACCCTACCCCTCTCAACCACCACCACCCCGGATCTCAGCACAGGGGACCCCTCCCCCCTTCCTCCCGTCCGCCGTGTGTGTATATATATGCACCCCCACCCCCACACATTTGGGGGTATGGATAGACAGACAAGAATGTATAAATGCATATACGTATTTTTGTGTGTGTAATAATAATAATAATAATAATAATAATAATAATAATGCTGGAGGCCCCCTAACCAAGGAGAGGGGGCCAAACCCCACACCCTACCCCTCCCACTCCCCCCCCGGGTCTCAGCACAGGGGACCCCTCCCCCCTCCCTCCGAGGGGGGGGGCGTGTGTTTTGTGTTTGGGAAGGAGCCCAGCCCCCTCACCTCGTTCTCGATGAGCTCCTCGGCCCGGGGGTCCCCGTGGCGGAGCCTGGGGATGGGCCGCGTGGCGAAGCCGTAGCGCCGGAACTGGGCTTCGCTCCAGCCTCGGTGGGGGCGGCCCCCGACCTCCCGCTCCTCCTCCTCCTCCTCCTCGCCGCCGCCGCCGCCTTCGGGGCCCCTGGGAGGAAGGGGGGGCGGAGAAGGGCCCCCGTTCTCCTCAGCAGCAGCCGGGGAGGGGGAGGAGCAGGACGCGGAGGCCTCCGCCATCGCCCACCTCGCGACGCTGGGCAGCCCGGGGACTCTCGGCGGCGACGGCAGCGGCGCCTCGCTCGCTCCCTCAGGCGGAAACGGCGGGCGAGGAACATCCGGGTACGCCAGGACGTGCCTGTTGTTGTTGTTGTTGTTGTTGCCGGCGCCGTCGTCCGCGAGGAGAGGGGAAGACTTCCGGTCGGCCCGAACGCAGCGGCGACCCCTGGCGGGCGGTGGAGGAAACGCGCCCCTGAGCCATCAGCATCTCAGCTTGGAGCACCTTTGGTAAGCAGTAGGGCCGGCGCAGGCAGTTTTTTGGTGCCTGAGGCAAGAAGACACATGCACGCAAACTGCCGGATGGTGTGAGTGAATATCTTCCTCGGGAGCAAGAGGGCAGGGAGGCAGCTAAAGATCTGGCTTTTCGACCTGGCTTGATTTGCATCCCAAAGCGGGTACCAACAATGTAATGAAATGGAACGTCACAAATGCAGTGTAAATCAAGTAAAATAATTAAGGTGGGGTATAAGAGACGCGGGTGGCGCTGTGGGTTAAACCACAGAGCCTAGGACTTGCCGATCAGAAGGTCGGCGGTTCGAATCCCCGCAACGGGGTGAGCTCCCGTTGCTTGGTTCCTGCTCCTGCCAACCTAGCAGTTCAAAGCACATCAAAGTGCAAGTAGATAAATAGGTACCGCTCCGGCGAGAAGGTAAATGGCGTTTCCGTGCGCTGCTCTGGTTCGCCAGAAGCGGCTTAGTCATGCTGGCCACATGACTGAACTCCAGCTCCCTTGGCCAATAAAGCGAGATGAGCGCCGCAACCCCAGAGACGGCCACAACCGGACCTAATGGTCAGGGGTCCCTTTACCTTTACCTTTATAAGAGAGAGAAAGAGAGAGAGAGAAATCTGCTCTTGGCATGCATAGGAAATTATTTGCAACTAAAATGGCTGTCTATTCTATTTTTCTTTATTTTCTTTGTTTCATAAAAAAAGATACACCACTTGGTTGTTGTTTTTAAAAGAAAACCTTTAAAAAGAGAATAATACCATAACGTTAACTAGCAATCCTACGCTGTACACTCGTGAGTTTTAGTCAATTAAGTTCTACTCAAAATAAACACATTGAAATTAACTAACCTAAGTTAGCCAGGTCTGTTAACTTCAGCGGGTCTGCTCAGAGTAGGACTGGCATTGTGTAAACGTGTGTTGATAATGAGATTTTTTTTGGCGTTCCCCTCTCAAAAACTTTCTGGCTGCTTTCAGGCTTGTGCATGTGGCTGGGAATCACTTTGTAATTTGGTTGGTTGGGGAATGTGATATACAGTGGTACCTCGGGTTACATGTGCTTCAGGTTACATACACTTCAGGTTACAGACTCCGTTAACCCAGAAATAGTACCTCGGGTTAAGAACTTTGCTTCAGGATGAGAACAGAAATCGTGCTCCAGCGGCGCGGCGGCCGCAGGAGGCCCCATTAGCTAAATTAGGGCTTCAGGTTAAGAACAGTTTCAGGTTAAGAACGGACCTCCGGAATGAATTAAGTACTTAACCCGAGGTACCACTGTACTGTACAGAGCACGCCAGGCACTCCTGTCTTCCACTGCCTCCTGCAGTTTGTTCATAGCTTCGAGAACACTATCCAACCATCTCGTCCTCTGTCGTCCCCTTCTCCTTGTGCCCTCCATCTTTTCCAACATCAGGGTCTTTTCCAGGGAGTCTTCTCTTCTCTTGAGGTGGCCAAAGTATTGGAGTCTCAGCTTCAGGATCTGTCCTTCCAGTGAGCAGTCAGGGCTTTTCCTTCAGAATGGAGAGGTTTCATCTTCTTACAGTCCATGGGACTCTCAAGAGTCTCCTCCAGCACCATAATTCAAAAGCATCAATTCTTCGGCAATCAGCTTTCTTTATGGTCCAGCTCTCACTTCCATGCATCACTACTGGGAAAACCATAGCTTTAACTATACGGGCCTTTGTTGGCAAGGTGATGTCTCTGCTTTTTAAGATGCTATCTAGGTCTGTCATTGCTTTTCTCCCAAGAAGCAGGCGTCTTTTAATTTCGTGGCTGCTGTCACCATCTGCAGTGATCATGGAGCCCAAGAAAGTAAAATCTCTCACTGCCTCCATTTCTTCCCCTTCTATTTGCCAGGAGGTGATGGGACCAGTGGCTATGATCTTCGTTTTTTTTGATGTTGAGCTTCAAACCATATTTTGCGCTCTCCTCTTTCACCCTCATTAAAAGGTTCTTTAATTCCTCCTCTCTTTCTGCCATCAATGTTGTGTCATTTGCATATCTGAGGTTGTTGATATTTCTTCCGGCAATCTTAATTCCGGCTAGGGATTCATCCAGCCCAGCCTTTCGCATGATGAATTCTGCATATAACTTAAATAAGCAGGGAGACAATATACAGCCTTGTCGTAGTCCTTTCCCAATTTTGAACCAAACAGTTGTTCCATATCCAATTCTAACTGTAGCTTCTTGTCTCACATAGAGATTTCTCAAGAGACAGATGAGGTGATCAGGCACTCCCATTTCTTTAAGAACTTGCTATAGTTTGTTGTGGTCGACACAGTCAAAGGCTTTTGCATAGTCAATGAAGCAGAAGTAGATGTCTTTCTGGAACTCTCTAGCTTTCTCCATAATCCAGCGCATGTTTGCAATTTGGTCTCTGGTTCCTCTGCTTCTAACATACGCTCCACAGTATTCCACTCTTAAGGTTACCAGAGGACACTTTACTGCAGCCAAGGTGTAACTCCATCCACTAGTCTTAAGGTCATCGTTGAGACACCAGCCTAAGCTTAATTTTTCCTGTGGTCTGCCCACTCAGAACCACCTAAGCTGCTTTTCTCTCACAACTTATTTAGTTTGGCCAAAGGTGAGTCTCTCCACAGCAGGAAGATTGCCAGGTTGGTGCAGCAGCTACAGCTTCTCCTCCCACTGGGTTTCAAAGTAGATGGTGCAATACTTTGAAACATTCCCTGAGGTAGTTCCATGGAGCCTTCTTCTAGGTCAGCGGACATGAGATTGCAGCTTTGAAAAAGTGGAGAAACTTGCATCTGAGCAGGGATTCATCGGGGAAGATGGTCTGCAAATGGCTGGCATAGTCCACCACAGCTCACAGAGCTCCACAGCCTGGTTTGGCTGGAGAGTGAGTCTTTCTCTCTGAAGAGGGAACTTCCTCTCCCAAAAAGGTTCCATGCAATACCTGGAGAGACATTTCTTCTGCATTAAGCTATGCCAAGCCTGTCAACTTGAGGCAGCAAAGTATACTTAAAGCCCTTCTTGCAGTGGGTTGGTCCACATTTCAACAAACATTGGCTGCACCTCGTGGTTCGTGAAGAGAGCTCTTAGCCACAAGTCCCAGTTTAGACGACACCTTGAGTTAAACCAGGGGTCAGCAACCTAAGGTCCATGGGCCCAAAGCAGCCCCTGAGCTGCCCACTCAGCGAGTCCCCACGCGCTGCACTAAATCGGCACAGCATAGCATGAGGACTCTCTTCCACTGCTCCAGAAATCGCTTATGCGCATGCCCAGATGCCGGAAATCGCGTCTGTGCATGTCCACAGCGCCGGAAATTGCTTCTGCGCATGCCCAGATGCCGGAAATCACTTCTGCGCAGGTGCAATTTTCGGCATCTGGGCATGCGCAGAAGCAGTTTCCGGGGCCGCGGACATGCGCAGACACGATTTCCTGCATCGTGCGGGAGGATCTCCGCGGGAGTGATCCGGCCCATGCCGACCCCTGAGCTTTGGTTTTTTTAAAAAAATGAGAATTTATTTGCTTTGGATATCCAGCAGCAGCAGCAGCTCTTAACGGTTGGACTTGGCCACACGCTCCAACTCGTCCTTCTTCTTGATGGCATAATAATAATAAAAATGATAATAATGATGATAATAATAATAATAATAAATTTTTATTTATACCCCATCCTCCCCAGCCAAGACCGGGCTCAGGGCGGCTAACAACCAATAATAAAAACAAGTTGATTAAAATACAATTTAAAAGAATTAAGATACAACATTAAAACAATTAGGGAGCAATCTCTTCATAGGAGGAGAAAGGAAAAAGAAAGAGGGGGAGGGAATCAAACTGATTCAGAGCCAAAGGCCAGGTGGAACAACTCTGTCCTACAGGCCCTGCGGAAAGAGATCAGATCCCACAGGGCCCTGGTCTCAAGAGACAGAGCATTCCACCAGGCCGGAGCCAGTGTTGAGAAGGCCCTGGCACTGGTTGAGGTTAATCTAGCTTCCTTAGGGCCTGGGACCTCTTAAGAGTTGGAGGAATTCTGACACGACGCAAAGGTGACAGACACATCAACAGCTTGTCTCCTCACTGTGCCAGCTCGACCAATACGGGTAGAGTCTTCACGTGGGCCACTGCTGATGATGGCATTCACCAGGACTTGAAGGGGGTTCTCTCCTGTGTGCAGATGGGTGATCTCAAAGGCATGCTTGATGATGCGCACAGTCATGAGCTTCTTGCCATTGTTGCGTCCATGCATCATCATTGAGTTAGTGAGGCGCTCAACGATAGGGCACTGGGCTTTCCGGAAGCGCTTGGCAGCATAGCCGCCAGCACTGTGTGGCAAATACTTGCCATATTTCTCCTTCACTGCAATGTACCGTATTTTTCGCCCTATAGGGCGCACTGGCCCATAGGGCACACCTCTTTTTTTGGGGGGGGGGGGAATAAAAAAAAATTATTTCCCAACCCAGCCCCCAGAACAGGCTGCTATCCGCAAGCCTTGCGAGCCTGGCGGCGACTCCCGCCAGACTCGCAAGGCTTGCGGACATCTGCGTGAAGCACGGGGCGCCCTCCAGAGTGCGCCCCGTGCTTCGGGCTGCAGGCTGCTGCCCGCAAGCCTTGCGAGCCTGCGGGAACTCCCGCCGGGCTCCCAAGGCTTGTGGATAGCTTCCTGAAGCCTGGAGAGCGAGAGGGGTCAGTGCGCACCGACGCCTCTCACTCTCCAGCTCAATATTTGTGTTGCATATTTTATGTGCTTGCCCTACTTGCGGCAAGCAACAGGCCTCCCTTTCTGGCTTCTGCCATCTCTTTATTTCTGCCCACCCCTTGCTAAAATATATTTCATTTACTCAGCCATGGTTAGAATAATATTGACTTTAAAAGTTGAAATGGCCATTGATGTAATCTTTCTCTCCATGTGGCAAATTCTAGCAAAAGTTAATGAGAATTTACAGGGCAGAGTTTTATGGGATGGAGGGATCAATTCCAAATAAGATCAATTTTGCATCTCACCTCATTATGCAAATTGCCTTTTTTGGAATGGTATCAATATTATTAAAGTTAATATCCAAATCTAATTGTCTTGTCCTGGCAGAGCTGGGAAAATATAAACAGCTGAAACAGCATGCTTACTTTCAGATATATATATAATATTAGCATGACTGATGCATTATCTTGCATAAGATCAATATTAACATTAATGAAGCCTACATTTTACTTCATTACATAAACTCTGGCGTACTAGTTCTCATTTTTTCTCCCGTTATTCACATCAGACATAATGGGGAATGTCTCTGTAACGATCTCTATTATAAACCTCTGCAGATCAAAACCCATTCCAGATTATTTATCATTAAACCCATTTGCTCTAATGACAACATTAGTTATAAACATACTAATTTAATGAAGACAGTGATAAACCAGGTATACCTACATCTAACTGCTGTTTATTCTCAACACGAATGTTTTGCTTGCTTGCTCTTTCTGTTTCTTCTGCCTTTTTTCTTATTTACAGAACCCTCCCCTGTGCAAGCAGACCAGGAAGACATGCTGCTGCTGGGAACTTTACATTGGTACATTACAGTATCAGGAGGAATATTATGGCTTAACTTTGCATCAGTTTAACCCCACTACCAGAGCAACCTCAACCGTGTGTAGTGATAGGTGGAATCAGAGATGTGTCATGGGAGGAGTACAACCTAGTCAGCAAAACAGTGTAATTTTACCCCGGGCAGAAGAGGTGGTGTATATGTTAACTGTTAGGTACTGAAGTTCTCACCCTGGGCCAGCAGGGGGATACTGTAGATAGTTTTCACTCAGGTCCACATATGCAAATAAGGGATTGAAAGTGACGTTCAGTGATTGGATAGTTACAGAAAATGGTTACTGTTGCATTCTAGTGGAGCTCTATATAAGCAGGCTGGCTGAACCCTTCAGTTCTGTTCTGTTCTGGCCTGTGAATAAACAAGAGCTGTTTGAAGAATCGCTGTGTCGTCTGATATGTTCACCCACAACTTAACATTAACACTCATGTTGAACTCAGCAGACCACCATAAAATACTTCCGCCTTCTCCTTCCACCCTGCCTGCGCAACCCCCGTGGATTCTGACTATGTAGCCAGTTACTGCATATTATTATCATCATCATCATCCAAGGGGACGCGGGTGGTGCTATGGGTTTAACCACAGGGCCTAGGGCTTCCCAATCAGAAGGTCGGCGGTTCGAATCACCGCGACGGGTTGAGCTCCCATTGCTCTGTCCCTGCTCCTGCCAACCTAGCAGTTCAAAAGCATGTCAAAGTGCAAGTAGATAAATAGGTACCACTCTGGAGAGAAGGTAAACGGTGTTTCCGTGTGCTGCTCTGGTTTGCTAGAAGCGGCTTAGTCATGCTGGCCACATGACCCGGAAGCTGTACGCCGGCTCCCTCGGTCTATAGAGTGAGATGAGCGCCGCAACCCCAGAGTTGTCCACGACTGGACTTAACGGTCAGGGGTCCCTTTACCTATCATCATCATCATCATTATTTCAATTTGTATACCCACCCTTTATCAAAAGGGGCCACGAGCTTACCTGGGAGTAAGCTGCGTGGAATTCAATAGGACTTACTCTCGAGTAGATAAGCTCAGGCTCCGCAGGAGCCATGCTATAAAATAAATAGCAACGAAACAGCCATGAGGTTTGTTTAAACAAGAAAATAACAGGTGTGGAATTGGAATAACAGGTTTGGAATTGCCCAAGAAAGATGTTAAATTATTTTTGTATGCCACAACTGCTGCTCGTATTTTGTTAGCTAAAAAGTGGAAAACCCAAGAATTACCAACAATAGAAGAATGGCAGATGAAGATGGTGGATTTTTCAGAGCTAGCCGACCTAACCGGAAGAGTCCACGACCAGAAGGAGGAGGAGTATCAGGAAGATTGGATTAAAATTAATGATTACTTAGTTAAATATGTTAAGTTAAATTAACTGAAAACAGCTTGCAGATACTCAATTGGCTTAGGATTTTATTTAAGTGATGAATTAATACGTTTAATTTCATAATGTGAAGATCTAAGGATGTTAATGTTTAAGTTAAATTTGGTAAGAACTGTGATTTGGAAAACCGTTAAAAGGACGTGCAATGAAATTCAACCAAGGGGAAGCGAGGAAGTCACTTAACAATGCTAATAAGTGTAATTTTTAATAAGGCTGTGATTTATGTTTGTTTGTTTTATGTGTTTGTTTGTTTATAACGTTGTGAAAACCAGTAAAAAAAAATTTGAAAAATAAATAAAACAAAACTCAACAATTAAATTAAACGTTTCACGTTCAATTTAGCAGGAAGGCCCCGTCGCCCTGTCTCTTGCTTGGGTGGGGAAGAGGCCACAGAAGCAACCGGCCCTTAGCCGCGCGTGCGCTGTAAACCGACCCTCCGTTCCCCGTGAGGGAAGAGGCCGCTTCCGCCCGGCGGGAGGCGGCGACGGCGCGTGCTTGCGCGCGTGCGCACGCGGAGGCATGGCGTCAAAAGCAATCGCGGGGCTTAGGTCCTGCGACGCAAAGGCTGGGGATGATGGGAGCTGTAGTCCAAACGACATCCGGGGAACCAAGGCCGGCATTTAATGCGTCTATGGTGTGCGCGACGGAGCGCGCCGCGCGCCTCCCCCCGCCTTAGCTCCGCCCCTTTCCGCCGTCAAAGGTCAGAGTTCCCTTCGGCGCTTGAAGGGCCGCCATGGCGTTCGGCGGCGCCGCTGCTGTCCGGCTGCGGCCTCTCCAGCTGCTGCGGCCGCTGGCGTGGAAGGCGGCGGGTCCGAGCGGCGCCCGTGCCGGTCCGTGAGTTGCTGCTGCTGCCGCCGCCGCCTCCGCCGCTTCCCATGGGGTGGTGCAGAGAGGGGAGGTGCGGAGGTCACCTTCCCCTCAGGCAGGCGGGTTGTGGGGGTCAACATCCCTTGGGGGGGGTCACTGCCCCACAGGTGGGGGTCACCTTTCCCTCAGGTGCGGGGGCCACTTTCTCAAGTGGAGGCGTCACCTTCCTTCAAGGTTCAATGACTGTTCAATGGGGGGGGTCGCTTCTCCACAGGTAAGGGGGGTCACTACCTCAGGTGGGGGGATTACATTCCCCTGAAGTAGGGGGAGTCTCCTTCCCCTCAGGTTTGGGGGCCACTTTCTCAAATGGAGGGGTCACCTTCCTTCAAGGTTCAATGACTGTCAGATGGGGGGGGTCACGTTAGGTGGGGAGTCACCTTCCTCTCAGGTGGGGGTTACCATGCTCTAAGGTGGGCAGGTCCGTGACGACCAGGTGGGCGGTGAGCATCCCCTCACACAGGGGGTTCACTTCTCCACAGGTGGGGGGGTCACATTCCCCTGAAGTAGGGGGAGTCACCTGCTCAGGTGGAGGTCACCATGCTCTAAGTTGGGAGGTCAACATCCCCTCACTTCTCCACAGGTGGGGGCCACCTCAAGTTGGGGGGGTCACTTTCCCCTCCGGTGTGGGGGTCCCCTTTCTTTTTACCTGGGGGTCCATTGAGAGGGGGAGGAAGTTGAGGATGCGATGGACCTACGGGTGCCACCAAACACCTGTTTTCTGCGTTTAGCACCTACCACTTTGGAACTCCCTGCCTATTGATCCCAAGCAGACGTCTTCACTGCACTCTTTTGGCACCTGCTTAAAAAGACATTCCTGTTTAGGGAAAGCCTACCTAGGTGCTTAGAGGGTTGAGGTGGTTTCTAACCTGTTTCGGTGTTTTAATTTTTTGTACATTTCAAAGGTTCTCGGTTTTAGTGTCTCTCTTTCCTGTATACTGTTGTTGTTGTTTTACCATCAAGTGGTGTATGAAATAGAAGAAATGGTCAGAGCAGCCTGCGGATCAGGCCATTGGTCCTTCTTTGTCCAGCATCCTGTTCTCACAGGGGCTGACCAGGTACCTGTGGGGAACCAGCAAGCAGGAACTGAGCACCAGAGCAAAATCCCACACTCATGGTTTCCAGCAACTGGAATTTGGAAACATTCACTGCCTCCATGTGCTGAGGGCAAAGCCATTAATAGCCCTCTCCTCCATTAATTTGTCTAATCCATTCTGGTTGATGTCCACCTCTTGCCTCCTGTGGGGGCGAGTTCCACAGTTTGACTATATGCTGCATGAAGAAGAGCTTCCTTTTACCTGTCACTCCATAGCTCAGTTGATATGGGACAGCTGCATGGTGCTGATTACACCAAGATTGCAGGTTCGATCCCCATATGGGATAACTGCATATTCCTGCCATTACAGGGGGTTGAACTTGAAAATCCTCAAGATCCCTTCCAACTCTACAATTCTGTGAATCTTCCAACGGTGGCTGCAGCCCTTTTGCATGCTGGCTTTGGGAGACAGCTCCATGAACACACAGTGCCTTTAACACTGAGTAAAAGAGAGTGGGATAGGGCTGTGGCTTGGTTTTTCATGGTTTTCTAGTTTTCTTTTTGTGCTGTGAATTTAGTGGGGCTTCATTCCTGAATGCCTGTGACCAGAGGGTCCCGGGTCCCAGGTTAGAATTCCCTGTTCAGTGGCACCGAGGATGATGGTGGCTTTAAAAAGAGAGAGAAAAAAACCCAAAGCCAGCTCCTGCCAGCACAATATCTGGGCTATTCACGTCTTCTCAATTTTCTCTGTGGCTTCTGTCATCTTCATCACCATCGTCACTTTTAATTTGCATACCGCCGTTCTGTGTTGCTATACACAAGGCAGCTTACAAGCTGAAGAGGCAACAAAATATGCAAGAAAGGTCACACACCTTACAACGATCCAATACAAATAAGCCATAATTTTAAAATGACTTAAAATAAACATGTAAAATAAAGAATATTCAGTAATCCATCAGCCTGTAATACACAATAAAATTAAACTCTCAAAATATCAGCCAATAATGATTAAAGAGAAATTTACTCTCAACAGTTACAATAAACCGTTACTAAATTATAATCAATAAAAATAACAAGTCATAAAATACCATGATACATTAAACTATGTAAAAAAGATTGACTTGAACAACAAGGTCACATAACTTTTGAAATTATTAAAGGAACCCGCCCCCACTCATTCCTTCCTTCCTTCCCTCCCTCCCTTCCTTCCTCCCTCTCCCTCTCTCTCTCTCTCTCTCTCTCTCTCTCTCTCTCTCTCACACACACACACACACACACACACACACAGAGCCTTCGCATTGGTTAGACTCTTCTGGTCATTCCACCCCTCGCCCCCTAGCTGCCACTGCGCTTTATGCAGAATGTTGTGCTCTTTCTGCATAAAGGGCAGGGATTTGTGCTTCTGGATCTCTTTGCTTTAGCTCTCATTTTGAATGGCAGGTGGTGACTGAGGATGGAACCGCCTGTGATTCTAGACTACACGCAGGGCTGCTGGAAACACACCCATGTTGGGGTTGTTTCTGCAGATTTTCCCGTGTTATGTGAGCTCGCTATGTGTTCCCCTATGCTTGCTCCACATCATTGATTGTCACAGAAGTAAGAAAAAATGCAGGGAAGTAACACTACTAGATCTGGCAAAAGTATTAGATTGTGAAGGGGGAGAACATTGTCATTTTCAGTGGCAACCCCACTTGTTTTGCCGTGAGGTGAGTGTGCTGCCGAACACAGCTGTACACTTATTTCCTTAACTGTGAATTCAAAGCTTCCTTTAATGCAGGCCTAAATGAATTCAGCTTTTTGTTCTACAGCACTGTACTGTTCCTGCTCTGAACAATCTATTCTTTGTAAGCTGCTGTTTCCCCATGTAGCCTTGGGCTTAACTTGCATTTCTTCCTCCAGCTTCGGACACGCCAAAAGACTTGCTGCCTGGGCCGTACCCCAAAACTCTGGAGGAACGGGCAGCTGCGGCAAAAAAGTACAACATGAGACTGGAGGACTATGAACCTTATCCAGATGATGGCATGGGGTGAGGTATACTTGACTCAAAGATTGGGTGATGTGGGGAGCTGGGATTGTGAAAAGCATATGTCTCTCCTTGTGTTGTTTGCAGACACTTGGGTAAAATAAAACATAATATTCATGCTTCTTGACTCTTCTCTGCCTATCCCACCCCCAGCAATAATAGATGGTTTTCATGAAGTTCAGTCAGTGGGGATCCAACCACACCATCTTGGGACCCCTTGGACTTTGCAAGGCCAGCCAAAAAGGAAGGGATAATTTTAAGCACATATTCAGCTCAATACTGTCTCTCTCAGCATGAGCCACATTGAGATATTTGTTCATCTTCATATCAACTCAGTGACTTGGGTTATTAGTCCGGTTTTTACCAAGGAGTAATGAAAACTAGGGAAATGAACCTGCATTAACAACATGAGGTCAGGGCAGTGCCTCAGGATTTTAAAATAGGGAAAATTCCTACCCTATCCAAACCCACTTGAGAATGTTAAAAGGTAAAGGGACCCCTGACAATTAAGTCCAGTTGCAAACAACTCTGGGGTTGTGGCACTCGTCTCACTTTAAAGGCCGAAGGAGCCGGCGTTTGTCCGCTTCCGCAGACAGTTTTTCCAGGTCATGTGGCCAGCATGACTAAGCCGCTTCTGGCGAAACCAGAGCAGCGCACAGAAACGCCGTTTATCTTCCCACCAGAGAGGTACCTATTTATCTACTTGCACTGTGTGCTTTCGAACTGCTAGGTTGGCAGGAGCTGGGACCGAGCAACAGGAGCTCACCCCGTCGCAGGGATTCGAACCACCAACCTTTTGATCGGCAAGCCCAAGCGGCACAGTGGTTTAACCCACAGCTCCACCCATGTCCCTGTGTTGAAAATGTTAGTAGTATCCAAAATATTGGTCTGTAAACTTCTACTTTAAGGGATTTGGGTGGCGCTGTGGGTTAAACCACAGAGCCTAGGACTTGCCTATCAGTAGAGCAGTTCTTTGCATGCCTTCTGTGTTCAGAACAGAAGGGAGAGTTGATGTCCAATCATGGCATCCAATGAAATGTGGGCGTGTTTAAGGGGACCTGTTCAGTGTAAGAGATGCTGAGCCAATACTCACAAGCACTGAGCAGGAAGAGCAAATAGGCTCTCATGCATTGCTGATTTGGAGGGCAATATTTACAGAAACCTTTTTAACAGACTCCATAGATACCCAGGGAATCAGGTTGGTGACTGCTGAAATACAACACGTTAAATCTAAAGTTTTTAAATGTAAGCAAACAATTCCATGTTAATGGCGTCCTTCTGTAGTATGAAGCTCTTCAAGACTCGTAATTGGAGAAACATTGGCCTAATTCATGGAGGATCCTCTCTCTTAGCTCACATTTGTAATAATATTAAAGTGGCAGTAGCTGCCACTGTGACATAAACTTCAGTCTACCTCCCTCTCTCTCCCCTCCTTCCTGATTGGAATTTGGATCTTTTCTAACCCTGTGATATATATTTTTAATTAAATACACAACTCCGAATGGGTTTTGTTTCCATGACTTAGTG
Organism: Podarcis filfolensis; assembly: GCF_964270895.1. NCBI lineage: Eukaryota > Metazoa > Chordata > Lepidosauria > Squamata > Lacertidae > Podarcis > Podarcis filfolensis. Next base: position 87,016,262 of record NC_139608.1, read on the forward strand.
GTATATCACACTATATCCCGCAGAACCTGCAAACTAGGAAAACTGGGAAATGGTAAAACACAGGCAAATTGCTTTTTACAGAATGAAATGGCTGAGTATTTTTTAATGCATAAACATAAGAGTACTCAGATCTTCATAGGATGCTTTACCTGCTTTCTCTTCTGCTCTTGTATTATTGCTCTTGCATTTTTCTGTTTGTCTAGTGCAATGGATTTATGGTGACTTCCTTATATACTTTTCATAGTTACGGTGACTATCCCAAGCTTCCTGACCGATCCCAGCATGAGAGAGATCCTTATTATCAGTGGGACCATCCTGAGTTAAGGCGTAACTACGGCGAGACAGTAAGGATGATAGTTTTTTGTGTTCCATTTCTGTGATTTCAGTTTGCAGTCCATATTTATCTGGGTTAGTGAGAGTATCACAGACTTTTTACTGAATGACATTCTGATGCTTCCAAGCTCAAAAAATCGTCCTGTTCTTGAATTTACTTAGTGTACACACATTGACGCTTTAGAATCCAAGTTTTGAGTATGAAAATGATAATTGTATGTGTTTTAAAAATAGATTCTGACCTTGCAGATATTTTGCTTTCTGATTGCAGTGTATGAAGTCACACAGTGTCATCAATACCTGTGGTGCTTTGCAATGTAACACAAACTAAGCAGGTCCTTTTCCTAAGAACTTAGTCTAAACATGGATAGGGAGGGGACGGAAAGATGCTGGTAATAAGGGCTAAGCAGGAGCAACTGAAGTTATAGGCACATAGGATGTGTTTTCTCCTGGAAACATAGATTTAACAAAGGAGGGCAAATATTAGAGAGAGATCTGTATCAGTGGCTTGAAGACTAATAAGAGAAGGTGCATGCATTCAGGGGGATGATGTCACCTAGACATCATCCAGACTTCCTGCATTGCAGGGGGTTGGACTAGATGATCCTTGGGTCCCTTCCAGCTCTATGATTCTATGACGTAAACAGCATCAAGGATGAATGGGTGGCTCTGTTTCAAGGAGCAGGAGGTCTCTAAGCAAATCAGGGCAACAGAGTTGGAGGAGTGAAGATCACAGGCGAGAGTATATTAAGATACAAAACAGAAAAAGTCATCATGGGATGATGTCTCATCACAGCAGAGTCCCTTATTTGCAGAAAAATCCAGTTTTTTGTTGTTGTTTTTTGTGGGGGAAGCAAAACAAGTCTGGAGGGGGAGCATGCGAGGAAACCGGGTGTGTCCCCCTCCTGTTTTTTTTACTGGGTCTTCACAACTAACTTTGTTTGCTTGTCATATCAGTTCAAGGGGAAGATTTATTCCTGCGATGTGAACTAGTTCACGTCTAAGCTTCCCCATAGACAACCACTGGTTCATAGTATTAGCAGTGAACGTGTGTGAAGCCCTCTCTCATCTCCATAATAACCCCAAGATAACTCACAGGTGGTGTTGGCCATATATAACCACTCCACCCCTTTGTCTTGACCAGCTGCACTGGCATTTTGATATGTTCATCCGGAACCGGGTTGACACATCTCCCACTCTCGTGCCCCGGAACACAATGCTTAAGTACCTCTTCGGCTTCATTGGCTTCATGGTCTCCATGTTTGTTCTTGGCGAGATATTTCCATCCTACCAGCCTGTGGTGAGTTACAAGTCAGCCTTTAAGAGAGGTTCTTGAATATCTGGCTGTGAGAGCCCTCTAAAGCTCATACCTAGACTCCAGTGCCCCATATCATCCGGGGGGGAAACCACTTTCTGTCTTTTGTTAAAATACTTGGGGAACCTCAGTCTAGGGAGTCATCTGTGCTCTTCAGGACACTCCCTAGGCCATGCCCCTCTCTCCAAGCCACACTGTAGTAATGCTCCAGCCGCTCGCCCCTCCCTCACCTGTCCTACAATCCAGCAGGGTCAGGCTTAGAGGAACGATGGCTGGCAACATATACTTTTTTGCAGGACAAAACACATCAGAGGGTAGTTGCTGCCACCACTCCCTTGTACCAGGGGCACCAGAAGACTTAACCCAAGGGAGAAGGTTATTCTTCCTAGTTACCGGCTGCCCCACCCTGCAAGCTGTTTCCACAAAATGCAGGCAGAAATTCAACAGATACAGTATGCAGCTAATTAGTCAGGCTCTGGATTCAGACCTCCCTCAGAATGGCACGCAGGACAACAAGAAAGTTCTCTTTTTAAAATGTATTGGATCAAACGGATCCTCCCAACTTCTCAGAGACACAGCAGACACAGCAGATTCCCGGAGTGATTAGGGTTGATAACTCATTCACACCCATACAGCCTTTTTAGGTACCAGGTGCTAAAATCCCACTAATCAACTTGGAGAGTTTCCTTCCTTCAGATGCCTGAGATAAGCAAATCACACTTTCAGAGACGATGAGTCTCCTCTTAAAACAACAAGGACACATTCCCCATAAATCCTTTGGCCTTTGGTCTTCCTATAATACTTTGCTTCTACTTGACCAAAGTTTGTCTACTAGAATTTCCTAACTTCACTACACACACTTTCTGTTGCCCAGCTGGAATGTGTCATTGAACGTGCCTCTGGTTTGCTTGCATAGAAGAGGGGTGGGATGTAAACCTTGTGAGCTGTTAATATTATTATTTATTAAATTTGTATATCGCCCTATACCAACAGGTGTATTCCAGCATGTGGCTGGAATGTAATCTGCTGTAGCAAAGTCAGAGTTGCAGCCCTGGATGGATCCCCATAAAGAAATGGTGGCCCTGAAAAAAAACTATCCTTGAAGCCTGAACTTGATCTACAAGCATGGGGTTCTTACTGCTCACAATAGATTGTTTGGCAGGTGATAATCTGTCTTAAGTGAGAAATGCCACATGCAGGTGGCCTTGTGAGCAAACGAAAAGTGGGGGGCATGGTCAGATTCAACATGTGGGTTGGCAGGTATTTTGTTACTTTGAAAAGGCTCACTTGATGTGAAGTTCTGTACTCTATAAACATGTAGTGTGATGAGTTAATTCTCGCTGTCTCCTATTCTCTGCAGGGCCCAAAGCAATTTCCCTATGGCGACCTGCATGTGGCACGAGGTGGGGATCCCAGCGAAACACCTGTGGTGAAGCACTATGAGATATAAGGATGGCTGGAACTGCAACTCCTCTTTAATCCTCTCTGATCAGGATTATCTATAAAACAAACTGTACACCACTCTTCTCAAGATCCTGGTGTGGTTTTTTTTTTGAGGAGGGGTGGACAGGATGGGAGGGCACAACCATGAAAGCCTCTATTTAGTTATTTCTGATTTGTATGAGTATGTTGTACAGTGGGCCATGTGGACTTAGCATGCATCGCTCTAAAACCTGAAGAGAGTTCTTTTATGTGTAACCTTGTTTCCTTCAGAACCTTTTGCATCGTGTGAGAATCGGCACACAAAGTATGATCAATACAGCATGACTCAGAAATGTTGTAAAGTAAAAACAACAGAGCTGCAATATTCTGACAAACATCCAGGTTATTCAGTTAAGTAGCACTGGACCAGCTTATTTTTGAATGAGGGGCAAACAGTTAGCAAAAGAAAACAAGCCAATCTCAGCTACTGTGTGGTTGGCTTGTCAGGCTAAGGCCTGGGTTCAAGTGCTCATTCTGACATAAAATTAACTCTCGCCAGTCACAGCCTGAGCTATGTGTCTGGGCTTTTGTGAAAGATGAGGAGGAGGACAGTTATATATGCAGCTTTGAGCAGTGAGATATAAATGTGATAATAGATAAAATAATCTGTCTTCTATTTAAAAATCCATTGATCCACAGTAAAGACACATTTATCATTATTATTATTTATTAAATTTGTATATTGCCCTATAACTTTGGGCCTCAGGGCGGTTCACAAGATCAAATCAGAATATAAAGCCACTAAATACATAATCAAAAACAACCCAGTAACCTCCCCTCCACCACCACTTGTACAGCGCCAGCAAACAGTACCAAACTGCAATGGCGGAAAATCAGAAAAGGTGACTTCAAAAAGAAAGCATTTCCTCGCCTTCCATGAAAACCTAGCTATCAACTCGCAAGGAATTGTCACAGAAATCTATAGATCACAAGTTACTACCAAAAAATATCCCCTCAGGCCTGAAACAAACAGAACCAAATGAGAATTCTCACCACGTGTAAGAAATAAAATAAAAAGTCAGCAACAGTAATAAAAACAAACAGGGTATTGAAGAAAAAATGAAGAAGTAGAGGAGGTACAGACAAGCCTTCAGCAAAGTTAACAGTGGATAAACCCTTGGAATGAGTGTGAGAATAGGGGCGTTGCATAAATAAAATACCTCTATTTTTTTTTTATCACGGAGGCTATACAATGCAATACAATTGGGTGAAGGGAAATTCTAATTTTCTTTCTCTGGGTTACTTGGCACCAAGCCAAAGAAAATGATCCTTCGCATAGTGATACGTGCTCAGTCCGAGTGCATTTTAAAGATCACTTTATAAAGATGTCTTGCCCCAGCGGCACGAGCAGGTTCAACAACAAAGCTTGCTGTAATAACGAAACAGCATTCCACCAACATTGCCGCAGTGCTGCTTAACAACAACCTGGCGATGTAGTCCGATCCTTGATGCGAGTGAGCACTTGGACTGAATTTAGCCCCCGGCACATGCGGGGGGGCGGGGGGAGCAGCTGCAATGCCATGTGAGGGTCAGAGAAAATGCTCCCACTTCCCCCCTCCCCATGTAATTATAAGGGGGAAGGGAGTGGAGAAAAGGCAGTGACTGTTAAGACTGCAGAGGATCAGGCTGCTCAGATACAGATAGCACTGGGGTCTTAACGCCTTCCTGAGAGTAAACACCAGTGGATACAATGGGACATACAAAGCATTTGTAGGCTGAGATGTACCGCGAGAGGTGCAGAGGGAATCCGGGTGCCAGAAAGTGACAGAACGAGCAGAGTGGGAAGGTTGATGGGTCCAACCGATGGGTGCAACTCTCCTTTGCTTCCCAGCCAAATCAAGCAGTCGGTTACGAAGCCTCGTGCTCCATTGGCTTGCATGCACTTTTAAAAGTTCACAAACACAAAACCCGGTGTATTGATGCCAATTTGTTTATCAACCTGGGAATTGCCACGCAGGAGCACCCTGCAACATTTAGCGGCTGGCCCTGCTTGCCTTGTGCTCTGTTTCTGCTCTTCAGAGACAAGAACAGCTTCTTACGTTGCCAAGGCTGCAACAGTCGGAGGTAAGAGAGAGGTAACCAGGGTAACCCCAATGTTTCCAGAAGTGCAAAAAATGGGAGGTGGGAGGGGAAACTGTAAGAAGCACCCAGAACAGCCTGATGAATATGCAGGCGGTATGAAAGCCAGTTGGTGGGAATGGAATACAGTAGCTTCGGAAGAAAAATAAATGAAGAGACGCATAGATATAAAGTTGTTGCTTAGTCGTGTCCGATTCTTCGTGACCGCATGGGACCAGAGCACGCCAGGCACTTCTGTCTTCCACTGCCTCCCGCAGTTTGGTCAAACTCATGCTGGTAGCTTCGAGAACACTGTCCAACCATCTCGCGTCCTCTGTCGTCCCCTTCTCCTTGTGCCCTCAATCTTTCCCAATATCAGGGTCTTTTCCAGGGAGTCTTCTCATGAGGTGGCCAAAGTATTGGAGCCTCAGCTTCAGGATCTGTCCTTTCAGTGAGCACTCAGGGCTGATTTCCTTCAGAATGGATAGGTTTGTTCTTCTTGCAGTCCATGCAACCACAAGAGTCTCCAGATATAAAGTAAGGTAAAGGTAAAGGGACCCCTGACCATTAGGTCCAGTCGTGGCCGACTCTGGGGTTGCGGCGCTTATCTCGCTTTATTGGCCGAGGGATCCGGCATACAGCTTCCAGGTCATGTGGCCAGCATGACTAAGCCGCTTCTGGCGAACCAGAGCAGCGTACAGAAACACCGTTTACCTTCCCGCCAGAGTGGTACCTATTTATCTACTTGTACTTTGACGTGCTTTTGAACTGCTAGGTTGGCAGGAGCAGGGACTGAGCAATGGGAGCTCACCCCATTGCGGGGATTCGAACCGCCGACCTTCTGATCGGCAAGCCCTAGGCTCTGTGGTTTAACCCACAGTGCCACCCGCGTCCCAGATATAAAGTACAGGCAACCTATTCGTCACCACCTGGCAGGGCAGTAGGAAAAAATATTGCAGTTCCTGCACTGCTAATAGCAATCTGAGGACAGCTGTCTTTGGGATATTGGGAGTGTATGCTTTTCACATACACCCACCCAAGCCTCTCCCTCCTCCTGTTAGGTGTCTCTCCCTGGAAATACGCTTTTTTGAGCTGGGATTCACTCTTCTGCCAAGGGGCAGGGCAGCTTCCGTCAAACTCTGCCCTTGTGCACTGTGGCTAACCCACCAGGAGCTGCGCTACTGTTAGGAAAAGAAGCAGCAGCGAAGCCCTGACGCCCCAACTTTCTCCAGCTCGGTAGTGCTGGAAACTGGAGAAACAACACAGCTACACCTTCCCAGTCTTGGTGGTGCTGCCTGTTCCTGGAAAAGAAAATGGGGGTGGGAAATGCAACCACAAAGCTGTTTAGGACCAGCAAAGCTGCTGAGAACTTAAAACCGAGGGCTGCTGTGATGTGAGTGAAACAACAATGGCAATATCTCAATTTAGGTGAGCGCCGCAGCCACTGTGATAGTTTTATCCTGCTCCCAGACCCTCCAAGTGCCCCTGTTTTCCAGGGACAGTCCCAGATTTACTGAAGCCATCCAGGTTTCCAATCTGATCCCGGAATGTCCTGTTTTTCCTTAAAGGTAAAGGGACCCCTGACCATTAGGTCCAGTCATGATCGACTCTGGGGTTGTGGTGCTCATCTTGCTTTTCTGGCCGAGGGAGCCGGCGTACAGCTTCCGGGTCATGTGGCCAGCATGACTAAGCCGCTTCTGGCGAACCAAAGCAGCACACGGAAACACCGTTTACCTTCCCGCTGGAGTGGTACCTATTTATCTACTTGTACTTGATGTGCTTTCGAACTGCTAGGTGGGCAGAGCAGGGACCGAGCAACGGGAGCTCACCCCGTCACGGGGATTCGAACTGCCGACCTTCTGATCTGCAAGCCCTAGGCTCTGTGGTTTAACCCACAGCGCCACCCGTGTCCCTATTTTCATCAGAGAAATGTTGGAGGGCATGGAGTTATGTGACCCCACCGAGCCAAGGAGATAAGTAGCTATACAATCTTTAGAAGACATCTGAAGGTAGCCCTGTATAGGGAAGTTTTAAAACGTTTAATGGTGTATTATGTTTTTATAGATGTCAGGAGCTGCCCAGAGTAGCTGCAACAACCCAATCAGATGAGTGGGGAATAATAATAAGAGGAAGAATGGAATAGAATTTCTCTATTTTCATTGGCGAAATGTTGGAAGTTATCATAGAATCATAGAGTTGGAAGGGACCACAAGGGTCATCGAGTCCAACCCCAGCAGTGCAGGAATCTTTCACCCAACAGTGGGTTTCAAACCCACAACCCTGAGATTAAGAGTCTTATGCTCTACGAACTGAGCTATTGCAGCTTATGACAAGAGAAGGTGCCAACTAACACGAGGGGTTGACTCTGCGCCAGCTACTTTGGGTCGTCCCAGCATGCCTTGCTTGCAAAGCCCTCTCTCCTAAGAGCACTCAGCCTTGCTCCTATATCCAAGTGGTGGCAACTTTGAGCGTGCCCTGTTTGCTGCGCTGTGCCATTCCCATGCAGCCAAACACACACACACATATCCCCATCTTCACACAGAGCCAGCTGTGTGTGAGAGCATGTCACTTCCCTTCTAGAGGGCAAAATGCCTCGAGGAGAACATGGCGCCCGAAGCCTCGATTGCTGTGGGTACATTTGATGGAGGCAGAGGGGGCTCGATTGTTTAGCGGGATGGGGTTTGTAAAGGCACTTGCTTTGAGTATAATACTTGCACTAACTTCTATTGAGGGAACAGTGTGAGTCCCCACAAAGTCCTTTCTCCAAGTGTCTTTGAAGCCAAGAACCCATTGAAAGGAAGAAAGCCCTGAAGAGGGGATTAGTTTGTTCAGCAGCTGTGAATTTCAGTGGGAGGTTGATGAACTCCAAAGTCTTTGTTTAATTTCTTCCCTCTTGTAAATGGCCCTGCTGGAGGGGAGAGACCCACAGGACTAAAACAAGGAAGAATCCGAGCAGCGGGGCGCTGTGTACCCGCCACAAGGACTTTTCCCAAACACTTTCGGGAAAAGGTGTTGTTGAAGAGAGCCAGTGGGGATTAGCATGTGAAATGGACTTTCCATTGACTCCGCCGTGGGGAGGGAGAAAGGCAGTTGGGTGTCTTGGTTATTGGACTTTTGTTCCCTCGCGTCACCCTCCTCTCGAGGCCCGCTAAAGAGGTTTTGATTGGGAGGCAGCTGGGTCTGTGTCGTCTCGCTCGAGATGTGGCCACCTGGGAAGCCCAATGTAAATATTTCTCCTCTCAGGAATGCACCTTCATTAAGGAGAAATGAATATGGGGAAGCATCCAATATGCGGGGACAATGGCCCGCTGCCTCGGCCGCTGGGAAGCCTGTTGCTCCGGCTGACCCCGGGCTGGCCCTGCACTGCTGTGAGGGGTCAACGCGCTCTGCAGCTGTGTTGCACCGGCATATGTGGCGCAGAAAGGAGCCTTCGGCCGAGTTCCCAGAGCCCCGTCTGCTTGGGCACCCGCCTGGAGGGAAACCATCCTGCGCTTCGCCAACAGGTGTCACTCTGCTGAATGGCACGGCTTGGAAGGCCGCAGCCCCCAAGCGCCAATTGTGTGGGGAAGAATGCCGGCCGTGAAAGAGGGGGCCCCTGTGGACCAGACCGGGCTGGGCCTTTCTGCTTCCCAACACGGGTGGAAGGGCAGCGTCAGAGAGCTGCTCTCTCAGGTCCCCCCCATCCTTGTGCCACCCCCTCCCCACATTTGCCTGCCGACTAATTGGCACCGAGACAAGGAAAGGGGAAGAAAACGAGCTTTTCAAGAAGGGGAGGGCGGTGCAGAAAAGTGATCTTTATTTCTCTGGCTCCGCACTCAACGTGCAGCCCCTCTGAGCTTCTCAGGCGTGCTCTTTCTGAGGTGCAAAACGGGGTGGAGAAGGCCATGCTTGGAGAGGAAGCGCGCAAGTCTACAAAAAAAAAAAACAAAAGCAAAACCTGGCTAAGCCTTGCGATGCTGCAATGCTTCCTCAGATAATTTGGGAACATTCTCCACAAAAATGAAAGGGCCTGTGTGCTTCAAGTTCACCTGTCCTCCCCCTGGATTTGCTGCTTTACTCCCACTGCAGTAAAAATTACAGGGGCAAGGGGTGATTCATGGCTTATCTGGGTCTCACGATTCTCCCGGGCTGAACTCTTCAGTGGCCACAGGTAAAGGTAAAGGACCCCTGGCCATTAGGTCTAGTCATGACCGACTCTGGGGTTGCAGCGCTCATCTCGCTTTATTGGCCGAGGGAGCCGGCGTACAGCTTCCGGGTCATGTGGCCAAGCCACTTCTGGCGAACCAGAGCAGCGCACGGAAACGCCATTCACCTTCCCGCCGGAGCGGTACCTATTTATCTACTTGCACTTTGACGTGCTTTCGAACTGCTAGGTTGGCAGGAGCTGGGACCGAGCAACGAGAGCTCACCCCGTCGCGGGGATTCAAACTGCCAACCTTCTGATCGGCAAGTCCTAGGCTCTGTGGTTTAACCCACAGCGCCACCCGCGTCCCTCAGTGGCCACAAGCCACTCCTAAACCTGGTTTGGTGTTTTTTAAATAGCAGAACTCACAATGCTAATTGCGTAGGACATCACTCTTAAAATATTGCAGGACAGGCTCACCCACAGGAGTAGTTCTTGCCTGTCTGCAATTTCCCAGCAGTTCTTTTCTGCTGCCCTGCACCTAGCAGATGGATATCTCAGTCTGCAGCAAACACTTAAAATAAAATAAAATGAAAATCTTTGTTTAAAAAGGGGCCTCCTTTGTGGCCAAATGCGAAAGCTGGTTTGCATGGTTTTTGCACTCTGGTTTGCCTGGGGTTTGCATGCCCTTTGTTTCTCCGATGAAAATAGGAGCATGAAAATAGGGACAGAACTATATAAATGGTATAGAAACGTATGCTACTACAGCAGCAAGAATGTTGCTTGCCCCAAAGTGGAAAGAAGCAGAAGTCCCAGTAAAGGGAAGAATGGATACAAAATGGATATGCAGAAATGGCGAAACTTACCGGAAGACTAAGAAAAAAAGATGACAAACTTTTTATATAAAAGTTGAAATGGTTTATTGAATATTTGCAGATAAATTGTAAACAGATAAAAACATTGGCAGGATTAGTGGAACAACCTTCAGTTTTATAAGAGTATATATTTCCAGTAGATAAATAAACAAGCAAGTTAAATGAACCTGGATATGCAGGAGGTATGAAAAAATTAATTTAAGGAACCGCAGAAAGAGGGGGAAGGGAGTCAAAGTTTTAAATGTTAAATTGATTGCAAAACTAATGAAACGTATAAAATCGAAAAGTATAAATAAAAACTAAAAAAGAAAAGAAAACAGGAGCATCCTCTGCTACGTCAGGAAGCTTCTCCTGTTTGTGATCTTGCTGCATACATATTCGCATCTACATTGGTCACCGTGTGCCAATTGCAACCTCTCCGCCTAACCTAGCCCCAGAGCCAAAATGAAGGCATTTGGCACTTGGCTTCAAAGGAGGACGCAGCTCAGTTGGTTAGAGTGTGGTGCTGATAATTCCAAGGTTGTGGCTTTGATACCCATATGGACCACTTGCATATTCCTGCATTGCAGGGGGTGGAAACCTCATGGTCCCTTCCAACTCTTCAATTCTATGATTCTGTGATAGAGCTGCTGGTCAGGTTTGATGAGGCCTTAAGCCAGGGGTCAGCAACCTTTTTCAGCTGTGGGCCAGTCCACTGTCCCTCAGACCATGTGGTGGGCTGGACTATTTATTTTTAATTTTTTTAATATTTTATGAACGAATTCCTATGCCCCACAAATAACCCAGAGATGCATTTTAAATAAAAGGACACATTCTACTCATGTGAAAACACCAGGCAGGCCTCAGAAATAACCCAGAGATGCATTTTAAATAAAAGGACACATTCTACACATGTTCAAACACGCTGATTTCCGGACCGTCTGCAGGCTGGATTGAGAAGGTGATTGGGCCGCATCCGGCCCACGGGCCTTAGGTTGCCTACCCCTGCCTTAAGCTACTGAAGGTAATGGGGCCTTTTGTATGTCGCTGTTTTTGTGTGTGTGTGTGTTGAATATATGCTATATGGTAATTTTTGGACCTACGGTAATAGGTATCTGAAGCCATTTGCACATGTTGCCATGAAACCAGTCCATGCAGAATGTAGGCACCCTATACAGTGGTACCTCAGGTTACATGCACTTCAGGTTACGTACGCTTCAGGTTACAGACTCCGCTAACCCAGAAATAGTGCTTCAGGTTAAGAACTTTGCTTCAGGATGAGAACAGAAATCGTGCTCCGGCGGCGCAGCAGCAGCAGGAGGCCCCATTAGCTAAAATGGTGCTTCAGGTTAAGAACAGTTTCAGGTTAAGAACGGACCTCCGGAACGAATTAAGTACTTAACCCGAGGTACCACTGTATATGGAAATGAGCAAACCAGTGATATTTTAGGGAGTAGGCTGGCAGGCGGGGCTCATTACTTACATCAGGCACGTCCAACAGGTAGATCCTGATCTACCGATAGATCACTGCATGTCAGTGGTAGATTACTGGTAGATCACTGGCTCCCCCCAAGGAAGCTCAACTAACAAAAGCTCAACAACTACTTTGACCTGAACCCCGGAGTTGGCCACCCTGACTTACATCATAGGAGCCTACACAGCACAAAACACTGTTGCTGTTTGTAGGTTTTATTTTATTTGTTTTCTATCTTATATTTTGGAAATGTACATCCAGGGTTTTTTTCCTTTAATTTTTTTGGGGCCCCCAAGAGAGTGGGGCCCTAAGCTATAGCTTGTTTAGCTTATTCGTAAATCCGGCACTGGTGGTCCTAAAGGGACCCAGGTACTATGGAGAGAACCAGTAAGATATGGTTACAGAAGGGGAAAGAATGAGAAAACTTTCAGACACTTGTCTTTGTTAAATGGCTGCGTACCAGCTTGTCTGTGTGCAGAACAGTGGGTTCGTGCACTCAGTTCCACCCAGGGAGAGAAATTCCAGACCGCTTGAAATATTAGGTTGCGGGAGATGCAAAGAGGTTGAGGGAACGTTTTTTCATATGTGGTGGACGTGTAAAAGAGTAAAAGAGTATTGGGGAATGATACATAATGAATTGGGGGGGGGGAATGTTCAAAAGTACTTTCCCAAAAAAAAACCCAGAGTCCTTTCTGTTGGGGATAATTCAGACTGAATTTCCCAAGTGTCAGAAAAGGTTATTTATGTATGCCACTACTGCGGCACAAAAATGGAAAACGAGTGAGGTCCCAACCAAAGAAGAATGGCAACTTCAGTTGACAGAATATGCGCAGCTTGCAGACTTAGCATATAGAATAAGAGAACAAGAAGATCATACGTTTAGAGAAGGTTGGAAAACGTTCATTGAATATATGGGAAATATACAGCTGGAAACGCTGGCAGCATTAAGAGAAATTCAACAGTGTAAATAAGCTTTGATGGATGCAATAATGGAATACTGAATGGTATAGTTTTTGTAAAATATGCAGGGATTTATGATATGCAAAATGAACCATGGAAAGAGAAGAAGGGAAGTCATTGACATTTTAAGGTTGTTTAAATGAATATTCTAAATTGTAAAACAGAAAAAAATTATGTGTGTGTGTGAGAGAGAGAGGTTGCGGGATCAATCACGAGGAGGAGAAATTTTGACTTCCTGCCTGACCTCCTCCCTCAGTACTTATGAAAGACTTTAGTTTTCTTGTAATTCACAGCCAACTGTTCTCTTTGTCATTATCCTGAGAATGCCCTCATCAATCTTTGTAGGACCATGTTTGTTTGAGATAGAAGTACCCCTCTACTATTGTCCATGTTGGATTGCTCAACCATTCCTACTGTGTCCTTTCTTTTAGCAGATCAAGACGATCAGGTGATAGCAAAAACTGCAAGATTATTCACGGGGGGCGATTAGAATAAGATCTATTATTTGATTATTGATGTAAACCTCCAAAATGTATTTTGTATAGTTAAGTTTTCACCTCTATCTTCCGTACATTATTATTATTATTATTATTTTCATTGCTATGGCCAGTGGCTGATGCAAACAAAGATTCTTCTTCTACTACTTATGAAAGATTTGTGCTAGCCAACTGCCACCGCCAGAGGGAGCCTAGGAGATTTCCTGCGAAACCTTCTCTGAGGATGATTCCAGATGTTGGCTTAATCGTACAAAGACTGCTGCAGAAACTTGTGAGATTTTCTGCACAGTGGCGTAGCGTGGGGGGTGCAGGGGGGGCCGGCCGCACCGGGCGCAACATCTGGGGTTAGGGCAAATCCACAGGTTAGGGGGCGCAAATCCACAGGTTAGGGGGCGCAAATCCACGGGTTAGGGGGCGCAAATCCACGGGTTAGGGGGCGCAAATTACTTGCCTTGCCCCGGGTGCTGACAACCCACGCTACGCCACTGTTTCTGCAGAAAGGATAAGTTCAGATTACGTGGGGAGGGAATACCAGGCTTGTTTATCCCAGAACAAAATGAGGATTTATACCTGCTTGTCTTCCCATTAGTGGCATCCATATCACTTCCTCTTCTTCCCTGTGTCATTCCTGGATGTCCCCCCTATTTTAAGGGAGGGGTTTTCCCTCCAATCCTGGCCATCTTGGACTTTCCAAGGACTGCAAAACACCACTATGCAGTGTTACCTCGGGTTACATACGCTTCAGGTTACATACACTTCAGGTTACAGACTCCGCTAACCCAGAAATAGTGCTTCAGGTTAAGAACTTTGCTTCAGGATGAGAACAGAAATCGGGCTCCGGCGGCACGGCAGCAGCAGGAGGCCCCATTAGCTGCTAGTGTTTCAGGTTAAGAACAGTTTCAGGTTAAGAACGGACCTCCGGAACGAATTAAGTACTTAACCTGAGGTACCCGAGGTAATGTGGAGTCAGGCCGGTGCAAATCCACATTTTGCTCCACTATGGCAATCCTGGCGGCGGGCATTTTGATACCCACAAAATGTGTTGATGCTGTGAAAAACTCACACGTGTGAGGAGCACCCAGACTGCAATGAGCACCCATCTGAAAGCACCCTAAGACTACAGAGTCTTCCACTGGATCTTCCAGTGTTTCTTCCCCGTTTTATTGCAGACAAAGATCTGGTTCCTGGGAGTCCCGTGGCACTAACAACAGTAAGAACATGGGGAAAAACAAAGAGCTCCTTTTCCATCTTTTCCTCTTTCTCTTGTAATCATGAAATCCCAAGTGGGGAGTGCGCAGGTTGGAATTTTATTTCAAAAGGATGACTAAAAGGGACCCCTGACCATTAGGTCCAGTCATGGCCAACTCTAGGGTTGTGGCACTCATCTCGCTTTATTGGCTGAGGGAGCCAGCGTACAGCTTCCGGGTCATGTGGGCAGCAGGACTAAGCCGTTTCTGGTGAACCAGAGGAGCACACGGAAACGCTGTTTACCTTCCTGCTGGAGTAGTACCTATTTATCTACTTGCACTTTGATGTGCTTTCGAACTGCTAGGTTGGCAGGAGCAGGGACCAAGCAACGGGAGCTCACCCCATCGCGGGGATTCGAACCTCCGACCTTCTGATCGGCAAGTCCTAGGTTCTGTGATCAAAAAGATCATTGAGAATATCATTGAGCAAAGGGCAATTCCAGACTGTCGCTATTTTGCAAGTGGGAATTCTAGCTCATAGCAGCCAGGCCAGGTTGCACAATTATCGTGGATTTGGCACTCAACAAATCCTCTTATTTGGGGAATTTTTGCAGTTAGGTAAGTGTTGGGTAAAATGGTTTGCTGAAAAGTGTGAAATAACAATTGTGATGTCATGTAACACCCACCAGAAACAAATAAGAATGAATGCTTAATAAACCTACAACATTGTGCAACGGGCTGAAAAAATAGAAATAAATAAATACCACATGGACATCTCAGTGTTTAGCAAGCACTTAGCTTTCAATTTATTTATTATAACCTAGACAGAGGTCTATTGACCAGTAATAGGTAGCTAGACTGGCTTTAATACTGAAAATTAACAGCAAAAGCTGAACCGACATAGATAAATTAATGCCTCGGGGATTAATCTCAGCAAGTCATATTCCAAAGTCCCATGAAAAAAAGTTGTGTTGTGTAACCCATGCACAGCAAGGAGGGGAAAAACAAGCAAACCAGTTTTCTATCCAAAGTTACAAAGCTTCACTAGGCCTAATGGAGATACACAATCTAGACGGATAAACAGTTATGCATACGTATATCACAGTTAACTGTGCAATAAATAAAACTTCAAAGTGCTTAACTCTCCTATTTACAACATAATTAAATACCTTACTGGTGTTATCCATGCCATCTACTAAGGGGAAGGGTTTTGTAAGTCGTAGCATTATGAATAATAGGAAAGAGGGTTTTAATAATTTCATCTTGCCCTGGAGTGACTGGGTAGGACATAGGAAAGCACTTTCACTCCCTCCCCCCAAATATAATGTCTAATGTGAGGCTGGGGGCTGAGAAAGCTGCTGTGCCGGTGGACTACAAGCTGGTTTTCGGCACAGCACCCTGCCTGTGAACATGAACTCAAAGTGTAGGCTGCTCAAATTTGGGTGATTGTATTTTTCAACCCAAGAAGCAGTCTCCCTGTGCCAGCAGCAGTTAGCGCTCAGATCAGGCCCATGTTTGCTCTCTTTTAATGCTTGGCATAGTAATGTATGGAAGTGAGAGCTGGACCATCAAGAAGGCTGATCGCCAAAGAATTGATGCTTTTGAATTATGGTGCTGGAGGAGACTCTTGAGAGTCCCATGGACTCCAAGAAGATCAAACCTATCCATTCTGAAGGAAATCAGCCCTGAGTGCTCACTGGAAGGACAGATCCTGAAGCTGAGGCTCCAATACTTTGGCCACCTCATGAGAAGAGAAGACTCCCTGGAAAAGACCCTGATGTTGGGAAAGATGGAGGGCACAAGGAGAAGGGGACGACAGAGGACGAGATGGTTGGACAGTGTTTTCAAAGCTATGAACAAACTGTGGGAGGCAGTGGAAGACAGGAGTGCCTGGCGTGCTCTGGTCCATGGGGTCACGAAGAGTCAGACACGACTAAGCGACTAAACAACAACAACAATGCTTGGCAGTACAGACTTCTGGGGAACAACTCTCCTGCGATCAGTTCCTGGGAAGAAGCAGAGGGCTTTCTCCGCAGCATCGCTGGGAGAGATAAAGGGAGGAGAGAGTTGACGAGGATCTTAACGGGGACAAAGAGAAGGCGCCAAAGAAAGCAAGAATGGATACTCCAGATGGACTGCCGAAAACATGAGAGAAGGAGTCATGGGATCTCGAAATCAGGACGTTTGAGACAGCAGCTGATTAAGAAGGTCAAATGGCACCCTGAAATTTTCCACCCAGAGCCTCTAAAACGCTTATTCACACTGCACTGCACTGTTGAGGGCTGCAGAGATTATTAAAGAGGCAGAGGATTCTCCCCGTGGCACACAAGGTACGCCAGCCCAGAAGTGCTCAAAGAAAAATCCTTCTAATTCTCTGGATAATAAAACTCCAGATATTAAGTAAGCATTGAAAATAACACTCCCATGTATTGAGATTTAGTTTACATATCTGGATCAAAATTTCCTTCTTGCAATATTACATGTTTTCCATGGTGAAGATGTGCAATGATCTCCATCATTCATTTTTTGCTGAGGGCTTTCCAGAGGAGCAAAGGGTTGTTGTTTTTTTAATTCAGAGCTACACTTTTGCTACCTTCAGTCTAGCACCAGTCGTAAAATAAACACTGATAACTGGGAAACACTGGCCTGCGAGTGCTCCAATTGGAGAACAGCCTTTACCAAAGGTGTCATGGAGTTTGAAGACACTCGAACTCAGGACGATAGGAAGAAACATGCTAAGAGGAAGGCACGCTTGGCAAACCCTCACCATGATCAACTCCCGCCCAGAAACCTGTGTCCCAACTGTGGAAGGACGTGTGGATCCAGAATTGGCCTCCACAGTCACATACGGACTCACTTTTAAAACTGTGTTCATGGAAGACAATCTTACTTGGCTATGAGTGATCACCAAAGAAGAAGAAGAGGTCGTGAAATATCTTATCCCCACATTGTAATGGATAGGTTTGAGGGAAGCCTTGGAGGGAGGGAGCTGTCAGGTCTTTTTGTAAATGGGGCTGGGCGAGTCTAGCTGGGGTCTAGCCCCATACAATTTGGCACCATACATCTACACTGGGCTCTGCTTTCCCTGTGGATCCTGCTGCCCGAGGCAGTCTCCCCATCTTGTCTTATGGGTGGGCCGGCCCTGGCTGAGGAGTCTGCAGACAGCAAGCAAAGGAATTATTAGAATAGCCTTTCCCAAGCTAGTGCTCTCCAGATGTTTTGGAGTACAACTCCCATCATCCATGACTCATGGGCTATGCTGACTGGGTATGATGGGAGTTGTAGTGCAGAATATATGGAGGGCACTAGTTTGGGGAAAGTTGGGCGCTCATGGAATAGCTTTACTGCTTTTCAGTAGATATTTTTTTTAAGCACTAGACAAACAATGCAGCATGCACAGGGAGCATGTGTGCATAGGATCTGAGAACATAAAAGTTCGCAAAATGGCATGTTATCTTTGTCTGTTTCGGTGTCATAAATGAAGCCACTATCGAAGTGGAATTTGGCTCCCACTACAGCTGCAAAAAGCTACAATGCACTATTGGGAGAAGAACGGCATTTTCCAAGTACAAAAGCCTTGATCACTTGAGTGCCATGAAAATGTGATATCCTCACCCCAGAAGAACTATACTGGGAGAGGATGTCTTGACCTTACGACTGACTAAGCAATGAATGTAAAATTATCGTGCCAAAAAACATAACAAACTCTCATCACCTGGTAAGGCCATGAGATTATGATTATTTTGTCTGATTCTAAGGAACAGTGTGTCCATATTTTTTTCTTCTTTTCGGCACATTATAGCAAATTTATGAGTTATGGAAATGCATTTCCATTAGGGAGCACTCAAAACAGAAGCTGTATCCTTCCTTTTTCACCCATGTTTGTCTCTCCTTTCACCTTCCACTTCAGAACTGCATTCTTTTCCAACTGCGGCTAGTTCCTGGTTCCTATTCCCTCCTTGAATGTGCAACGTAGCCTGCTACTCGTATTTCCTGTTCCTCCTGGCCCTTCAAGGTTCGTTTCAGCATTCAGGGATCCCTAACAGTGCCCTTTTCCTGAGGAGCCTCTCAAAACAATTGGCTTCCCTGAAATAAAACTCTTTTTAACTCACTTCACTCCTCCCTGATTCAGCTCTCACAATAAAAGGGCTAATCAGGTTCTGCAACAGAGGTCAGAGAGAGAGAAAGACCCTACTTAAAAAAAAAAAAGTGGGTGGGTGTGTAGCTGTGCTTTTCTCACACCTGTAGGCAGAAGCACGGTCCTGATCCCAGGCATGTACTGGAATGTGGAGTTCAAAGCTAATAGCAAAGGACACAGAGGGAAGCTATTCTTGAAGACAGCAGATCGAGCAACGTGGCTCAAACACACTTGGAATTCGCTGCCTATGTAAGCAAGCTCTGCAGATGTGGAGTTGCTACCTTGGAATCTCGGGTAAAAAAAAGTCCTAGATTGGGTGGATGTTTGGAGCTTCTGTTAAGAGTAGGATGGCCTCTGAGGTCGCAGCAAAGGACCATGTGTTTCCTTGCTTGGAAAAGAAACCCAATTCTTGTGTCCAACAACAAATCCGCTTCAGTGGTATGCGGTCGGTGGACCAAGCTAGTCCCCTAAATGTTCCCGGTAAATCAGAGTATTATAGTATTAAAGCCTGCTGCCTCCTCCCCAAAGCCCAGGAAGCCTTTGCTTGGCTCTGTGAGGGATATCTGATGCTCTGACGGGTCCAAGAGACATCCCCACACCTTCCCAAAGCCCACCCAGCTTTGGCAAGGAGGCAGCAGGTTTCAGCATCCTGGCAGAGGCCCAACACCTCCTTCACAAACCCAGGAAGCTTCTGCCCAGCTTAGGGAGGGAGACATCGAAATAATGTATGTGTCACCTACCCCGCCCCGCCCCATCACCCTCACAAACTGGTCCCTCTGGCCCTAACTGCTCCCCTATGAAAAATTTCACTGTACACGACAACATTCTGTGAAACTTCATCTTTGCCGGAATGCCTGTGAGCTCCCTCCCTCTGGACTTCCCCAGCTACAGTGGTACCTTGGTTCTCAAACTTAATCCATTCTGGGAGTCCATTCGACTCCCGTAACCCTTCGAAAACCAAGGCACAGCTTCCGATTGGTTGCAGGAGCTTCCCGCACCCAAGGGGAAGCCGCGCCGGACGTTCAGTTTCTGGAAAACGTTCGCAAACCGGAACACTTCCTTCCGGGTTTGCGGCGTTCGGGAGCCGATTCATTCGACGACTAAGCCTTTCGGCAACCAAGGTACCACTGTACGGGGTCGTTGGTTCTAACTTAAATACTATCCAGAAGTGAAGAAAAACCGGAGGGGGAGGAGGTTGGCAGGGGGCTGGTATTAGGGCTGCTTCCTCTTGAGTTTGCGGGAGGCCGTGCTGCCCCCACCACGTTCCCGCTTCTCCTTGCGCACGCAGTAATATTTGGTGACGCGCTTGCGGCACTGCTCGCACCGGACGGCGCAGCACCAGTGGAACTTGCAGTTGCAGCTGGACACCATCTCGGCTCGCCGCTCCTCCACGGCCAGCCCACAGTCCCCGCACAGACGCTGACAGCTGCGCTTCTCCCACTTGCTCAAAGCCTTGCCCCTCTTCAGGCACTCCCGGCCCTCCGTCCCCAGCAAGCCCAGAGTCTTGTTCTCCAGGCAGTAGTCAGGGGAGTCCTCCAGGTGGACCAGCTCCTTCTTGGAGATGGAGCTGAAGGTTTCGGCAATCGCCCCCCGGCTGGCGGCACTGTTGCCTGCCCCTTGGAGCAAGTCGACCTTCAGGCCTTTGTGGTATTTCTCCTTCAGGTAGGTCCCTACTTCTCGAAACTCGGGCAGCTGCAGCCAGCAGGTCTGCGTGGTGCAGCTGCCGGATACTCCGTGGCATTTGCAGGTCCTCTTCATGGTCCCTTTCACTGCCTAGAGAGGAAGGAAAAGACAAGAGGGAATGCCATGCAAGAAGGCCAGGTGGACCGGAAGCCACTCCCAGGGCCGGATTTCGGTTTGATGAGGCCCTAAGCTACTGAAGGTAACGGGGCCCTTTATATGCCCTTTGTCAACAACGAATTGTCACTGTTTTTTGTGTTGAATATATGCTATATGGTCATTTCTGGACCTAATAGTTATCTCAAGCCATTTGCACATAACAAAATATGTATTTTATCAAAGCAATTGCTTTTTATCTTATATTTTGGAAATGTACATCCACTTTTTTTCCTTTAAATTTTTTTGGGGCCCCCAAGACAGTGGGGTCTTAAGCTATAGCTTATTTAGCTTATACGTAAATCCGGCACTTGCCACTCCCCACCCCCCAGCCCAAGTTCAGTAAAAAGGTAAGGTAAAGGACCCCTGGACGGTTAAGTTCAGTCAAAGGCAACTGTGGGGTTGTAGCGCCCATCTCGCTCTCAGGCCAAGGGAGCTGGCATTTGTCCACAGACAGCTTTCCGGATCATGTGGCCAGAATGACTAAACCGCTTCTGGCGCAACAGGACACTGTGATGGAAACCAGAGCGGATGGAAACGCTGTTTACCTTCCTGCCACAGCGGTACCTATTTATCTACTTGCACTGGCGTACTTTTGAACTGCTAGGTTGGCAGGAGCTGGGACAGAGCAACAGGAGCTCACTCCGTCGCATGGATCAAAACCGCCTACCTTCCGATTGGCAAGCCCAAGAGACTCAGTGGTTTAGACCACAGCGCCACCCGTGTCCTGCGAGTTCAGTATCTAGAACTAGAAGACTTTTGATTGAAATGGATCATAATTTTCTACCTGAAAGGGTACTTTGCAACTGTTTTGGAAAACTGTTCCATCAGTGGTCAGAGTCTTCCTTCCAATTTCGACAGAAATTTATGAATGGCAAACCTGCTGACATTAAATTCTGGAGCCTTCAGGAAACTTGCCAAAGTGTTTCTCTGTATCAAGCCATCCATCTAAATTGGCTGCGCCAGAGGAGGCTACCTCATCAGGAAGAAGGCTAAAGGATACCCATCTCCTCCTTCATTTTCATTTGCCATAGGTGGAAAATGTGTTGTTACCTTTCTGCCTGCCTCATTGTTATGCAGGTTCATCGCTGCTCTAGCATCCTGCCCTGTCTCAAGTGCGTCCACAAACTGCTTTGAAATGGCCTCCCCAAAGCCCACGTTGTCGCTGCAGCCTCCCCACAGCCATCCTTGTCCTCCTGTTGGAGAGAGAGAGAGAGAGAGAGAGAGAGAGAGAGAGAGAGAGAGATGTCATCAGATATATGGAGTCAAGAGGCCGGTGAGCTTCTCTCAGTTCCTTTCATCCTCATGGTGAGTGTTACAGCTGCAGCCAGAAAAGAGCTGGATTCTCAATAACGAGATTTATTTTAGGGGCAAAAACAAATTCTGCAATCCCCAGAGCGGTTTAACAATCAAACCCTTTTTGCAGGGAACTCCAGGAATTGTTATCTTTCCGAGGGGAAATAGGGGACTCCTGGCAAACTCTCAGCACCCTTAATAAACCACAGTTCCTGGGATTCTTTGGAAAAAGCCGCGACGGTTTCAAGTTGTCTGAGTGAGTGCATTGAATTGTGCAGGAGGTTGAACTAGATCACCTCCAAGGTCCTCCGCCCATCTCTAGGATTCTATGAAAATACACCATTTCTTGCAGAATACCGAAGCTACAGTCCTAGGTAACCTGGTGGGAGTAATTTCCACTGGATTCAGAGGCACTGACTTCTGAATGGACACGCATAGGATTGCACTCACTGCCATAGCACTGATAGGGGAGAATCAGTTCTGCACAGTTTTCTAGCTCAGTTGGTTAGAGCATGGTGCTGATAACAGCAAGGTCACAGGTTTGATGCCCATATGAGAAGGCTACCTATAAACTACAGGATTCTCAGGGACCCTTCCAGCTCTGATCTATGATTCTAATAAAGTGAGGACATGGAGAAGGGCAAGAAATATTATGTTTGGATTGGCAGTTTTGCTTCTCTTGCAATAAGAATGGTCACAAGAGTAGGGTGGATTTTTCCGTCTGGATTTTTCCAGACACGACTTGGATTTCAAAGGCAGAACTGATGGGGGGGGGGTCCAAAAGGCAGCACTTTGTCCTGGATCTTAGGCAAGTCAGTCAAAAAAGCTTCACAACTTTTGGGATGTCCTGGTTTTTTACTTTTTGAAATATGGCAACCCTACACAAGAGTCCTTACCAAGTTGCCCGTTGCGTGAATCATCGCATCCACAATTGTCAAAGTCGCCCAGGCTGCAATTGCGTGTCAGTGTGTACATGACTCCAGCGGAGCTGATCGCATGGACAAAGGCTGTTTCTCGGTTTGCTGTCAAACGAAGACACAGGAAAAAGGAAACTAAAGGAGGTGCAAGACAGGATACGTCAGCAGCTCCTGTGATTTGGAGCATCCATGATCAGTAAGGCTGAATGGAAACATGGAGTTGTAAAAGGGTAAAAGAGCATTGGGAAATGATCCAAAATGAATTGAAAAAAATGTTTTAAAGTAAAGGTAAAGGTAAAGGTACCCCCTGATGGTTAGGTCCAGTCGCGGACGACTCTGGAGTTGCGCGCTCATCTCGCTCCATAGGCCGAGGGAGCCGGCGTTTGCCCGCAGACAGCTTCCGGGTCATGTGGCCAGCATGACCAAGCCACTTCTGGTGAACCAGAGCAGTGCACGGAAATGCCATTTACCTTCCCGCTGGAGTGGTACCTATTTATCTACTTGCCCTTTGACATGCTTTCGAACTGCTAGGTTGGCAGGAGCTGGGACCGAGCAACGGGAGCTCACCCCCTCGTAGGGATTCGAACCACCGCCCTTCCGGTTGGCAAGCCCTAGGCTCTGTGGTTTAGACCATCATTCAGATTGAAATTGTCATGTGTCAAAAAAGGTTATTTATGTCTGCTACTACTGCGGTTTTATGTTTTGTTAGCCCCAAAATGGAAAACGAGCAAGGTCCCAACTAAAGAAGACTGGCAACTTAAACTGATGGAATATTCACCGCTTGCAGACCTAACATATAGAATGAGAGAACAAGAAGAACATATGTTTAAAGAGGATTGGAAAAGGTTAATTGAATATATGGGAAGTACCGTATTTTTCGCACCATAGGACGCACCGGACAATAGGACGCACCTTGTTTTAGAGGGGGGAGAACAAGGGAAAAAAATTCTTCCGCTCTCTGCCCAGCGCCCCTTCAGCGAAGCGGCAGGAGGCGCTGCGCAGAGAGTGGGAGAATTTTCCCCCTCTTGTTTTCCCGCTCTAAAACAAGGTGCCGTTTAAGGTGCGTTCAGGCGGCTACCTTGGAAGGTTCCTTTCGACCTGCTCTTTGGGGCTGGCGGGGGGAAGCCCACCACCAGCCCCAAAGAGCAGGTCAGGGAGCAGCGGAAAGGCGCAGCGGAGAGGCAGCTGCCATAGTCACGCATCACTTCTCCAGCTGGGAGAGGGTCGCGGGGCTATGGCTTCTTTAGCCCCGCACGCGCTCTCCCAGCTGGAGAGGTGACGCACGGCTATAGAGGCTCCTGCCATAGCCACGCGTCACCTCTCCAGCCGGGAGAGGGTCGCGGGGCTATGGCGTCTTCGCTCCATAGGACGCACACAGATTTCCCCTTCATTTTTGAAGGGGAAAAAGTGCGTCCTATAGAGCGAAAAATACGGTAATTGTGTACAGCTGAAGACGCCGGCAGCATTAAGATAAATTCAGCAATGTAAATAAACTTGAATGGGTGTAATAATGGAACACAGAATGGTATAGTTTTTGTAAAATATGCAGGGATTTATATGTAAAATGAACCATGGAAAGAGAGGAAGGGAAGTCATTGATATCTTAAGGGTACAAAATGAGTATTTTAGATTGTAAAACATATATATAGAGAGATGAAAAGGGACCCCTGACTGTTAAGTCCAGTTGCAGACGACTCTGGGGTTGCGGCGCTCATCTCGCTTTATTGGCCGAGGGAGCCGGCGTACAGCTTCCGGGTCATGTGGCCAGCATGACTAAGCCGCTTCTGGCAAACCAGAGCAGCACATGGAAATGCTGTTTACCTTCCCACCAAAGCAGTACCTATGTATCTACTTGCACTTTGTGCTTTCGAACTGCTAAGTTGGCAGGAGCAGGGACCGAGCAACGGGAGCTCACCTCATTGCGGGGATTCGAACTGCCGACCTTCTGATCGGCAAGCCCTAGACTTAGTGGTTTAACCCACAGCGCCACCCGCGTCCCATAATTTATATATAGATATAATAATAATAATAATAATAATAATAATAATAATAATATAAACTGAACAGCAACCTTCTGTTTAGAAATGGCGAAGAACAGCTTAGGGCTCTTCATCCAGCAGAAATGAAAGGTAGATAACATTCTACTAAATAACATGAACTGATGCTATTATTGATGTTTTTTGGGGACCAGTCTGCTAAGAACTGCCTAGATTAAAAACAGGAGAGTTAACTCCTACTAATGCCAAAGACAGCCATGGGAGGGAGTGGACTTGTAGATCTCTCCTCTGCTATCCTGCCCCTAACACGAAGGCTGAAATCTTTTCCCTCTGATAGCAGAAAGAACAGCCACCTAAACAACTCAGGATCACTGATGTGCCATGTAGTGATGTGACTGCTTTTCCCACTGCATTGTAAGTGTGGGTTAAATGCAAATAAATATCTAGTTGCTTCAGGGTTGTACAAATAATTGGCGGGGGTCTGGCTCCTTCTTTCCTTGCCAGGAGGGAAAAGCCTCTTGGAAAAGTTTTGGCACTGAGTGGGTGTAGCAGTTCCTAAGTGAGACTGTTGCTCACCCTGAAGCCATCTAAAAGGTAAAAGGTAAAGGGACCCCTGACCATTAGGTCCAGTCCTGACTGACTCTGGGGTTGCGGCGCTCATCTCGCTTTACTGGCCGAGGCAGCCGGCGTACAGCTTCCGGATCATGTGGCCAGCATGACTAAGCCGCTTCTGGCGAACCAGAGCAGCGCACAGAAACGCCCTTTACCTTCACGCCGGAGCGGTACCTATTTATCTACTTGCACTTTGACGTGCTTTTGAACTGCTAGGTTGGCAGGAGCAGGGACCGAGCAACGGGAGCTCACCCCGTTGCGGGGATTCGAACCGCTGACCTTCTGATTGGCAAGTCCTAGGCTCTGTGGTTTAACCCACAGCGCCACCCACGTCCCTTGAAGCCATGTAGATTGCAATCAAAAAACCAAACCTGTTAGAGAAAACAATACACAGAGCGTATTGTTTGGCTTTTGGTTCTCTACATTTCTCTTGGATGGCAGTGCCACTGATGGGTCACAGCTGGAGGTACAGATGTGCAAAGATAAGCAAAGCAGCCAGATTTGGTAACCAGAGTGCTTTTCTTCTTAAAAAACAAAACGTTTAGGGGTACTCTCATTTTGACTCAAGAAAATCACCATTTTATACTTCAAATCGGGGGAAATGAATACAGTAAATGGACAAAAGTACAAAGAATATGCATTACTTATATTGAAAGACTGCCCCTCAATGAGGCCAAACTTTCATCAATAAAACACCACATGTCCACATTCCACACTGCTTCACACATTAAACCATGGGTAGGCAAACTAAGGCCCAGGGGCCAGATCCGGCCCAATCGCCTTCCAAATCAGGCCCATGGACGGTCTGGGAATCAGCGTGTTTGTACATGAGTAGAACATGTCCTTTTATTTAAAATGCATCTCTGGGTTACTTGTGGGGCATAAGAATTCGTTCATTTCCCCCCCTTCAAAATATAGTCCGGCCCGCACAAGGTCTGAGGGACAGTGGACCGGCCCCCTGCTGAAAAAGTTTGCTGACCCCTGATGCTCGCTTCCGTATGCGACTCAGGAAACACCGGGAAAGGAAATGAAGGTGGTAACAAGAATCAGAGGTGGTAACAATGAAACTGGCCAATCACCATGCTATTCAACTGAACTGACAATTCACCGTGCTAGAGAAGAAACTATTTTTTAATTAAAAAATTGTTTCTTCTCTGTTAGATTCACAAAATGTTAAGGGGTATGCGTACCCCTGCGTACCCCCAGGAAGAAAAGCACTGGTTAACCATATTTGGCTAAAGCAGCAGTCGGCCATAGCTTTTTCTCCTCAGCTTCCCTGTTGTGTAACAGACAGATCAATTGCCAGGGAACTAGATTATGTCAGTGATGGTTGTGAGATCATAAAAGCTTCTTCCTTGGGTGACTATGTCTTTAAAAGGGCACATAAACTCTGGAGAATTGGCAGTTAAAAGCATCCTTAAATCCCCTTAACAGCTCCTATGGGGCCGGTCCTATCTTTAGACTAAGCGAGGCAGCTTCCTGGGTGTCATGAACTAGCAGCAAATTGTTAGTTGGTGGCGCTGTGGGTTAAACCACAGAGCTTAGGACTTGCCGATCAGAAGGTCGGCAGTTTGAATCCCCGTGACGGGGTGAGCTCCCGTTGCTCGGTCCCTGCTCCTGCCAACCTAGCAGTTCGAAAGCTTGTCGAAAGTGCAAGTAGATAAATAGGTACCGCTCCTGCGGGAAGGTAAATGGCGTTTCCGGTCACTGCTCTGGTTCGCCAGAAGTGGCTTAGTCATGCTGGCCACATGACCCGGAAGCTGTACGCCGGCTCCCTCGGCCAATAAAGCGAGATGAGCGCCGCAACCCCAGAGTCGGCCACGACTGGACCTAATGGTCAGGGGTCCCTTTACCTTTTACCCTTCAGGCAGGCAATTTCTTACCACTACGACATTTCTTACCACTACGCAGTCCTCCATGGCTGGAGAGTTGCAAAGCTCTCTCTGGGCAGTTCCAGCGATCCCAAGCAAACTGGAACTTGCATTCCTCAATTCCACTCTGTGCGCCGGCCGCAACGCTGCTGGAATAGATGAGGTATGCCTGCAGGGAGAAAAGGGCAAGGGCAAAAGAGGAGCTTCCACAAGGGGACATGCAGAGATTGCCATGGCTTTGAAACCTCCCTCTAAGAGTGCAATCCTTGCCTGACAAAGGAAACCCTATTTGTATCCTCTGCAGCAAAATGGGACCTAGCATCATTGTCTCCCAGAAGGCCCAGGAAGTGGGTGGCTATGTGCTCAAGTCCAGGAGACTTGTCTGACTGTGTCCAGGGTTCGAGTCGATAGAGATAAGATTGTGCAGTGAATTTGGTGACATCTCCCATAATTAACATGCAACCAGTAAGCGACGAATTCGAAAAACAATTCCATTAGAAGCTGAAAAGGCGAAACAGAGCATGATCTGAATATAAAGTACTAAAATGAGAAAGTGCAGCTTCCTAAACCACTCATTCCAGGGCTTTCGGAATGTCTCGCCTGCTACTCCTCCTTTAGATTACCAAGAGGATTTTCTTCCTTTGAACTGGGTCTTAAGTGCCTTCTTTTTTTCCTTGCATTGAAAAAAAAGGACGTTGAATTTTCAGGGCTGTGCTGAAAATTCATCCCAGTTTTTCTCCATCCCGGTGATCCTCGGATGAAGGGCACTGGAGAAATTTAATTATTAATAGAAAATAATAATCGCAGAGGAGAGCATTGGGGTGTGTGTGTGTGAAATTCCTGTGGTTGGGAGGGAGATAAGTTGTTTTTTTTTCCAGATCAGGCAGTATAGTCAGTTTAGGGAGGCTGGAGAAATTTTTAAACACTAGCCAACTCATGACACTGAGGTAAGCTCAAAACCCCATGGCCACCCAAATTTTACGCCAGGAAATGCTCGTGCCCTCAGAATGAGGCAGACAAATTGAAGTCTCAATCACAGGAGAGGAAAACATACAAGAAATTGGAGAGTCATGGATGCTTTTGCTGGGATTCATGCACCGCAGGGCGTTGGAACAGAGGACCCCTGGGGTCTTTTCCAACTCTACAATTCTATGATTCTAAGATTTTATGGTGCACCGCGGCCCAGCACTAGTTCCAGCACAGAAAGCTGTTTGCCTGACCTGGAAACAAAAGCAAAAAAAGCAGCAGGACAGAGAGGGAAAGGGCCTATTGAGCCAATGCGAAACAGACCCTACCGGTCCTTCCTCAGGAATTTCAGATAACAGGAATTCGAAATCTGGACGTGCTACCTCTTCTATCTCCTCTGGGTAAGAGATAGAAGGGCCAGCACATACCCTCCAACATTTCTCCGATGGAAATAGGGACGCCCTAAGGAAAAGTGGGACATTCCAGGGTCAAATCAGAAACTGGGACGGCTTCTGTAAATCCAGGACCGTCCCTGGAAAACAGGGTCTCTGGCAGCACATCGGGACTTTGAATTACAGTGGTACCTCAGGTTAAGTACTTAATTCGTTCCGGAGGTCAGTACTTAACCTGAAACTGTTCTTAACCTGAAGCACCACTTTAGCTAATGGGGCTTCCTGCTGCTGCTGTGCCGCCAGAGCACGATTTCTGTTCTCATCCTGAAGCAAAGTTATTAACCTGAAGCACTATTTCTGGGTTAGTGGAGTCTGTAACCTGAAGCATTTGTAACCTGAAGCGTATGTAACCTGAGGTACCACTGTATTGTTCTCTCAATTTCCCTGAAGAAGGGCCAGTAGAATGTGGAACCCTTTGGATCAGGAGCAATACCACACCACCACCACAGTTTACCACATAGGTGTTTTGTTCATTTGCTTTGTGTTTTAGGTAGTTTGCTCCCGTTTTCTTTTTGCAGGTTCCAGAATTTTGCTGGGTGTTCCCTATGTGCTAACTGCATGGCTGAGCCAGACCCCACACTGTTGAGAACTGCAGAGCCTCTCGTTTGTGTCGTTTGCTAACTTCCCACTTGGATCATGCTTTCTCTCAGCCTCTTAATCCACCTCCCAGCCCAACCCCCAAACAGCAAACCTGTCAAGTACAGCCAGACTTTTATCTAGACTCTTCAGATGTGTGGCCCCCTCCTCAACTCCTCACCCCCTTTCCCTTCCTTCCTTTTACTTCAGGGGGCCAAGTTCAATATGGTGTTTTCCTCTATGAAACAGTATCGGTGGAGGAAGCCCTATTCAAAGTCTTCAAGGCAGGCAGCTGTGTTTGTTTTTGCTGCAACAGACGGACCGGCAGAGCAACTTCAATGGGGCTTACTCCTAAGTAAGTGTGCATAGGATTACAGCCAAAGGGCCCCTTCAAATATCCTTCTTATTAGGCACCCAGGATTTTTTGTGCTCAAGATGCTACAGGAATGGTCACGTGCAATCCACTTTTAATACTGTCTGCATCTGCAAACATTTTTTGGGGGGAGTCACACTGCTTCGCTTCCAAATCAGGGCATATTGCATAAGAAATCTGGTGACTTTTATGCCACAAATGTTCTAGTTTCTTTACAGTGGTACCTCCTGTTGCGCAGAAGATCCATTCTGGAGCTCTGGACGGATCCTGAGGTGTGCTTGAGGTGCCTCTTCTGCGCATGCGTGTGGTGTGGTTTGGCGCATCTGCGCATGCGTGTGGCATGTAGAGCTCTTCTGCGCAAGGATACGTAACCAGAGGTGAACGTAAGCAGAGGTACCACTGTATTTTGTTTTGCTTTTGTTCCGCTATTGCCCCTCCAGAGAGCAATAATGTGGAAGCATTGTGGAAGCACCGCAGAACAAACAAAAGCAGAATAAATCTACCGCCAATGCACTGTTGCAGAATACACAGGTGGGGAGAGCCCAATTTTGTGGTGTTCGTTCAGAGCCCCGGTCGTTTTACTGACTTTTGACCTGTACACCACTGCTTTATTCTTCCGCTGCCACCAACCACGTTTCTTCTGAGTCTCAGTCAGGTTTAAAGTCAACAACGAAGATTGAAGTTTATTGAAGAACAAACAAGTTTTAAATGTGTTCAGAACGGTTTCTCAAATGTGCGCCCTTAACTAGATGTGGTACTATCTCACACAGTCACAATCTCCTCTCTCAGTTCTATCCCTGTCTCTCACTCTAACTGCCACAACCACTATGTTCGACTTTTACTGCCTCTGTCTGACCCTCAGTCCTCTATCTGAAAGATTAAGCAGGGTTTTGTAGCAAAATGCTAGCACTCGGAACATCACCCAGAAGATTGCAACTAGAGAGATCGTTGTCTTGAGATGTCACTTCCTGGTTTGCCTGGAGAAGCCATTTTCAACAGAGCTCAGCAACAGAAGTATTGAGGAAGTGTCGGGTGTTGAAATTTTGTGCCCCTGACCATTTTGCCCCCAGGGAAACTGCCCCAGTGGGTCCACCCATGCTAGGCCACTACAACTCAAGAAGCTTATGAGGCTTTTAGCTCAAGGAACCAGTCGAGTATTTGCTAGGTTGCATTTATATGTTGACCTGCTCCATTTTATACTTGACATCTCTGGGCTCGATCAGGTCCGCACGCCCCTCAACACGGCTGTTGTTGGCATTTGTCTGTCTCGAGAGAGAATGGAGTGTGCCTCCGGAGGTAAACCACTGTGTTGGCAACACGGAAGTGAACTTCCCGGGGAACAAGAGTGTCTGGAGGTCCTGGGCTGCTCAGACGACAAGACCCCCCACCCTCAGCCTGACTGATTTGGTCCAAAGGAAAGCAGAGCAATGCGTTCTCTGGATAGCAATTCCACAGCATGGAAATTAGCATTAAGTTAAAGGTAAAGGGACCCCTGATCATTCGGTCCAGTCGTGACCGACTCTGGGGTTGTGGCGCTCATCTCACTTTACTGGCCGAGGGAGCCGGTGTACAGCTTCCGGGTCATGTGGCCAGCATGACTAAGCCACTTCTGGCGAACCAGAGCAGCGCACGGAAACACCGTTTACCTTCCCGCCGGAGTGGTACCTATTTATCTACTTGCACTTTGATGTGCTTTCGAACTACTAGGTTGGCAGGAGCAGGGACCAAGCAACGGGAGCTCACCCCGTCACGGGGATTCGAACTGCCGACCTTCTGATCGGCAAGTCCTAGGCTCTGTGGTTTAACCCACAGCGCCACCCGCGTCCCTAATACATGAAAGGTGCAAGAATAGGGACCAGTAAAAAAATAACAAAAACCAGCCAGCAAACTGGTAACCCTAACACCAGGGCTTTTTTCGACATCTCTCAGGTGGGTGCCATTGCCATTATAAGAGAACAAGGGAAGCATTCATGGCGAGTTCCGGCACATCTTTTTCTAGAAAAATAGCACTGCTTGGCACTATGCGTAAGGTTCAAGTCATCAGCTACTATGGTGTAGAAGAGTTGAATCTGGACTTTAGCAAGTTGGATTCAAATCTCTGAAACCTGCCCAGCCATAAAGCTCCCTGGATTGCCTTGGACAGGGATGTTGGGAAGATAGAATTTTTTTGGGGGGGGGGACGGGGAATACTGCCCTGAGCTCTTTAGAAAAAGAGAAAAACCGCTTCTTTCCTTGCTTTTTGTGCTTAAGATTCAGCACTCAAGAGACAGAGAGTGCAGGGAGCCCCTGTCCAAACCTTAGCAAACCTGGGAGGCTGGAAAGAAGCCTGATTCCCAGCCGATCTTGGCTGGTTGGAATTAGAAACACAGATCAAAGGAAACGCACTTACCTTGGGACCAGTCATCAGGAAATTATTCACTGACCTGGAAGGGAGGAAAAGGGATCATCAATGGAGAGAAGCAGAGGGAATGCCTGGAATTCCCCTGTGCCACCCCTGCCCAGCCCTTGGAGAGTCGTCCCACTTACTGAACCAAGCGCATTTGCCCATTGCTGCTCAGTAGGTACTGCTGAAGGTTCGTTGGGGCTGTGAGCCTCTCCCTGTCCTCATTCATTGCCTAAAGATAGTTGAAGGGTGGTCAAGTATTTGCACTTGGGTTGAAAAAACAGGATGGAGTTGTGGTTGGCAGTAGGCTTGTGGCTGCAAAGGTATTGTACGAAATGGAAAAAAACCACATACGGACAGAGGGAAAACGCTTGCCAAAGTCTGAGGACCGATTAAGGTATTAGAAATGTATTTAACAACATGGTGTGAGACCGCAGGTTTTGGATATTTCTTGATATGACACCTTAAGTATGATTTTATATAGATTTGATTTGTATTCTCTCCCCCCCCCCAGCCTTGCAACTGTGTATCTTTCTATTTTGTACTTTGTATACGAAAGATGGAAAGATGATGGTGATGATGATTTGATTTATACCTTGCCTATCTGGCTGGGTTTTCCCAGCCACTCTGAGCAGTTTCCAACACATATAAAAATGTAACAAAACATCAAACATTAAATCTAGGGCTCCAGATGTCTTCTAAAACATGGAAATCTTTAGTAAAAGGTGAAAGATTTATATGATCTCAAGAGAAACTTTTCATAGAACTGAAATTCGAAAGCGCCTATGACAAATAAAAATGACATTTGCTGCCTGAACACTTGAAAACTAAGTGAGAAACTAAACACGTAAGAAATCAGAAGGTGGCCCAGATTTACAATTTAGTAGAGATAATGAAATAGAATATAAAATTGTCTGAAAATGTTGAAAATGCAATTTTTCCTGTTGAAATGTAGTATCAAAAACTGAGCTTTTCAAGTGAAATTTGAGCAGTCCCACCTATGTAGAAAGATTTGCCAAAACTTAAGACGTGATAGTATCATTGTACCCCAGTAAGACCTCCTTTTCAAGGCTTCCTTGACTGCATAGGAGAAAGGGAAACAGCCCCCCAAGAGTCACTGTGGATGGGACAAGAAGGAACAGAAATGTATATCTGGAAAGTGTTCCCCCCTAGAAGATCTGGGTAATTATTGCAGTTGCTTTTAGCTTAATAGGTGCGTCTGTTGATATGGAAACAGACCTTCACCCAGCACAGATGAGGGCGAGGCAATGCTACCCCTAAGTGTAAGTTTATAATGAATTTATAAAGCTTTGCATCTCTCCACCATAAAACTGAAATAAACTTCATGTGGGACATGCAAAGAATAGACTGCAAGAACCAACTGTGAAACCCAAGAAGAATGCTTTTATCCCCCAAGCGATTCTCCAACCCCGATCTCTCAGGTTTCCTTGCTGATTTTCATCACCCTCCCATAATGGCCCCATTCAGATGACCATATCTCAGCCTAATAAATTCAGGTATCCATTTTCCATGTTGTGTAGCACACACCTTTGCCCCTCCCTACACAATATGAGCAATCAAATTAGGAAGCCTCTAAAACTTCCCATTTTCGTCCAAACTGAACAACCGGTTCCCAGTTTAGGAACCAAGCCAGGATATTAAAACCACAGTTGGTTTGAGCTCCTGGCTTGATCTGAAACTGGGAACCAGTTTCCCAGTTTGGACAAAAGGCGAAACGATGTTTCTTGATTTGATTGCTTGTGCCGTGCAGGAAAGAGCAAAGGTTGCTGCATTCAAGTTGCACCCTTTGTCAGGAAAGACTACGATGGAAATATTTCTATTAAAGCACCTTCACATTCGTTTTTGTAGCAAACCTTTGAAGCAATCACTTCTTAGCAGACTGGCTTTATCTCCCTTCAAAGGCAAGGGGAGAAAAGACAGAGCATGCAAATTCAAGTTTACTGGCCAGCACACAAGGGGACAGATTAATCGCTGGCACAAAATAAGGCATCTATGTGTGAAGATGTCCCCTTTAACAATAGAAGTTGTGGTTATTTCTTTTTTGGAACCAGTTTCTGTCAATTTACCACTTGCCACGGAGTGAACAGGGCAGCCACAGATTCCCAATTGGGCGAACTAAGCAGACTCTAAGCTAAAGAGGCAGACCACCCTGATCCTCTTCTTCAAGACGATGGGATTACCGGTAAATACCCGAATGGCCTTGAAGCTAGGATATGAAATAGAGCCGTCAAATTTTTAAAAGTTGTTTTAGGTTTTTTTACTGCTTAAATCCTGCTTTTCATCCATTTATTGTTTAACTAACTGTTTAACTGAATGTGTATCTTCTTCTCTGGCCTGATCCAGCAAGCTAATTATTATGTTGCAATTACTTTTTAGTGATAACAGACAGTCGAAACATTATTTCCATTGGCCCTGAATCTTTTGGATTTTATTTCTGCTTGGCTGAGTTGCAGATCTTCTGGATTATGCTCAGAAGATAACTATATCAGATTTTTGGGGAAAAACAATAGCCGAGGGAATATTACTGGACCTCAGGAATACTTGCCGCTGGCAGAGCCACAGCACATTAAATTGTAATTTGCAATCTAAAGAAGATGGTATGCGCATATTAATAAATCACTTTTTAAGGGCCAAGGTGTCGTCTGAAAGTAAAACCTCTAAAAGCAATGTCGGTTGCTTCCTAAAACTACCATTTCATCTCTTGAGCCAATTATTATTGCTATTAGTTGGTGTATTATGGCATATTGTTAGCTCGCTCTTCCGCACAGTATATCACAGGTCAAGCACAATCCATGGGTTAGAATACACAAATTACATATAAAGCAACAAAACCAATCAAAATGAGAAATCATCATATTAAGAAGAGCAACAGGAAATGCGCCATGAAGACTACAACAACTACAGAATGGGCTACTCACTCTCCTTTAGTAATTACTCCAATATCCTACAAATGCGCATCCTATTTATGGATATATGCATAGCCATGAGTGAAGGGGTCATTAAAACAATCTCTTGCCTTACAATCTCATGAAACACAACTTTCCAGTTGCGCAAGCTGGGCGTACAACTTGTTCTCATGACACACACAAAAAACCCCACCGTCACAGAAATCACTTCTGGCGCGATTGGGTGCTTAGAAAACATTATTCAAGAAGAATCCTAATTTTCCTTCAACCTTATTCTCAGTGCTCCTGTAGAATTTGCTGATTTCCTTGTAAAAGGTAAAGGAGCCCTGGACGGTTAAGTCCAGTCAAAGGCAACTATGGGGGTGCAGCACTCATCTCGCTTTCAGGCCGAGGGAGCCGGCGTTTGTCCACAGACAGCTTTCTGGGTCATATAGCCAGCAGGACTAAAATGCTACTGGTGCAACGGGACACTGTGACGGAAACCAGAACGCATGGAAATGCCGTTTGCCTTCCCGCCACAGTGGTACCTATTTATCTACTTGCACTGGCGTGCTTTCGAACTGCTAGACTGGCAGGAGCTGGGACAGAGCAACAGGAGCCCACCCCGTCATGGGGTTTCGAACCGCTGACCTTCTGATCAGCGAGCCCAAGAGGCTCAGTGGTTTAGACCACAGCGCCACCCGCTTCCTTGTTCCCATACATCAATGGGAAAGGTATTTCCCATTGTTCTTTCCCCGAAAGAGATTTTAACTGATGAATTGTCTCTTCAGTGAAAGCTTATATAGCAGACCAACATTTGCCCATTGATGTCTTGGTAGACCTGAGATAGAGAGGCATAGAGCCATAGACACTTCACAGATGAGGAGCACACTGTCCCAACGAACCTTGCAGATGAACATTTCCAAATTATATCCATCGCTAGCAGCAGGGCTCTTTTCAGCCAGAACTCACTGGATGTCAGTTCTAGCAACTTTCAGATAGGCACCAGTGCCATTATAAGAGAACAAGAGAGGTGTTCATGGTAAGTTCCAGTACCTCTTTTTCTATAAAAAATAGTACTGGCTAGCAGATATTCTGCATTGTTGGTTTTCATCCTAATAATAAGAGTCACAGGCAGCTGAAGCTAAAATCAGGGTCAATGCATATGATAATGATTTTATTTTTACCTCACCCATCTGACTGCCCCAGCCACTCGGGGCAGCTTCCAACATATATAAAAACATAATAAAACATTAAACATTAAAAAAAAAACCTTCCCTACACAGGGCTGCCTTCGGGTGTCTTCTAAAGGTTGTATAGTTACTTATAGTTACTTATCTCTTTGCCTGTCTTCTGGCAGTTCCCTCCCTGCGAGAAGTGAGGTTGCAGGGAACCAGGCAGAGGGCCTTCTCGGTAGTGGCGCCTGCCCTGTGGAACGCCCTTCCATCAGATGTCAAGGAACTAAACAGCTATCTGACTTTTAGAAGATATCTGAAGGCAGTCCTGTTTAGGGAAGTTTTTCATGTTTGATGTTTTATCGTGTTTTTAATATTCTGTTGGCAGCCGCCCAGAGTGGCTGGGGAAACCCAGCCAGATGGGCAGGGTGTAAATAATAAATTATTATTACAACTCCATACCCTCCAACATTTCTCCAATGAAAATAGGGATGCCCTAAGGAAAAGTGAGACATTCCTGGATCAAATCAGAAACCAGGATGGCTTCTGTAAATCTGGGACTGTCTCTGGAAAATAGGGACACTTGAAGGGTCTGCGTTGCGACGATTTACTACAAATCGCCCAGAAGTTTCTGATCTAAATTATCTCCATATCTGGCCTAGCAGATGGAGACCATCAATGGAGCATCACTTAGTTGGGTTTCCATAGACTAGCCTCTCATGGTGAGCAGATTTGATGGCTTTGATAAGGGCAGGTCTCCCTCACGACACCATAAGAGGTATGGCTAGGAGCTGTCAGGATCAGGTGTTCCGCAGATTATCTGCACTAATCTGGGTCACCCTGAAATTGTTGGGTTATGGCCAGGGGTCAGCAACCTTTTTCAGCTGTGGGCCGGTCCACTGTCCCTCAGACCTTGTGGGGGGCTGGACTATATTTTTTGGGGGGGAAATGAACGAATTCCTATGCCCCACAAATAACCCAGAGATGCATTTTAAATAAAAGCACACATTCTACTCATGCAAAAACACCAGGAAGGCCCCACAATTAACCCAGAGATGCATTTTAAATAAAGGTCACCTTCTACTCATGTCAAAACATGCTGATTCCCAGACCGTCTGCGGGCCGGATTGAGAAGGCGATTGGGCCACATCCGGCCCCCGGGCCTTAGGTTGCCGGCCCCTGGGTTATGGCAGATAAGAAGATAATTGCCCACACAGACTCGGGAAGCAAGGAGGAGAGTTGGTACTTGGGTGATTTTGTATGATTGTTTGAATTTGTATTCATTGTTTCATTTATGAATAGCTTCCTTAGAAAGCATCTTGAGGCAATTTCACAATACCGGGGGGAAACCCCCATCCCATATACAAAACGAGTACATATATAAAAACAGTGATTACAATTCCATGTATAAAGCAACTTCAGATGAATTGCATGCCTTCCAACATTTCTTGAATGAAAATAGGGGTGTCCTATTCCATATTATTAATAATTTTATTATTTCCACCCCACCCATCTGACTGGGTTCCCCCAGCCACTCTAGACAGCTTCCAACACCCCCCAAAAAAAACATTAAAAAATTCGGAAACTTCCCTATATAGGGCTGCCTTGAGAGGTCTTCCAAAAATTGTAAAGTTACTTATATCCTTGGCTTGGGGGGTCGGGTCGCATAACTCCAAACCCTCCAACATTTCTCCGATGAAAATAGGGACATCCTAAGGAAAAGCGTGACATTCCAGGATCAAATCAGAAACTGAGGCAGCTTCTGTAAATCCGGGACTGTCCCTGGAATATAGGGACACTTGGAGGGTCTGGAATTGCACCTGATGGTGTTTAATTGCAGGTTCTGTTCTCAAGATTAATAAAATGGTGGCCCTTATTTGCACTAGTGTGTTGATTCTGTTCTGAGCCTGGAGCCAGAAGCATTTTAACTAATAAACAGCTCAGCAGCTGTGGAGTTTGGAGGCAACAAATGAACCTGGCAGTCGAGTGCTATAGCACAGTTTGCTCTGTAATGCTGGATGCTGATGTTTGGCATTAGGCAAGTCGCAAGAGGTTCATAAAGTCCTGAACCTAATCTGAGTGATGGTCCATACACAGGGATATTCCTCCCTTTGGTGTACATGGCAGAGTCCAGAGAGGGGAGAACGGAGGTTTGGGAATGTGCATCTCGTATTCCCACGTTTCAATCCTCCGTCTAGCAAACTTTAAGCAGCTGGGGCTGTACCTCCTTCTCATCTCAAGACACTTTGGAAGGACGATTAAATTCAGACAGAAGAAAGCACTTTCCCTTCCCTTTGGGAAAGTTTTAAAGTGGTTAGGGCCCTTAAAATATATATACCAGCCTCACCACGCACAAATCCTGACCCTGGTCCCTGCATCCTTCCAGGATATCATAAGTTATTAAGAGTTTGATCTCTCTCTCTCTCTTTTTTACTCTCTCTCCCTCACAGACAAACATTTCCACCACTGGACTGTGGTTCTTGGGAGCTATTTAACGTTTATTTTTTAAATTAATGCTCCACCACTGCATATCTGGAATGCAGATGCACAGAAACGATCGCTTTAATTGTGGGTGGCCACATTTTGCCGCCAGACCGATCGACACAGGACCACCGGGTATGATGTTAGAAGGGAGAAGCGGGGAGCCAGGAGGAAAAATTGTAGATTATCCTCAACCCCTTAAGAGGAATGCTCTTGTTGAAGGCTCTTAGACCCCTCTGAGGCTTTCCTTTCTCCTAGCAGAAGTTTTTAACCTTAGGATACACACACACACACACACACACACACACAACACTGCTCCGCAACCGTATTTCCCATTCCACTGAGACACCTTTGGCTTAACCATGAGAGGGTTTCAAACATTTCAACAAGCCTGAACGACTTGTTCATGCACTTGGTCCTTTTGCACTTCTGCTGTTAACATCTCAAAAGCAAATTGTATTGTTGAGGGGGTGGAATATAAGCTCAAGATGTTGATACAACTTCCTTCTGTTCCCCCGCACTAGAATCTCTCCTCTGAACATTAAAGAGTCACTACTGCAAAAGTCTAACCCTCTCTGGGTTTTAGTTAGAGCTGCCTAGCCAATTTCTCCAGATTTAATTATCCCTCTGTTAGTCCTTATTAAGAGCAATGGGGAATCATATGAGAAATCTATTCCCCATCCAGCACAACTTGGTTATTTTTACACTCGCAGTATACTGGAATCCCAGCTGAGTTAAACTCTCTGAAAAGATGCCGCAAGCAGCACTGAACTTGGTTAAACTTAGCCCCAGATTTCAACAGGGTGCAAAAATTTAGCTTGCTGGTAGCATGGCAAGGACAGAGTCTATCAAGCGCAGAATCCTCTCAGACAACTTTGTTCCACTGAGACAAGAGGATGCCAAGCGAGATCAGGTGATTGGGGGAATTCCTGTTGTCGGAATTAATTCTGCCTGATGGTAAATTCCATGTAACCTAAAGATGTGCCTGGACTTAAACAAATTAACAGAGACGCAGTAAAAGATAATGCATTGCCTATTATCTCACAAACGCTGGGTATTTGCTTCTGTGATATCCTTTTCAAATTTCTTTTTTAAAAGCAGACAATTTCAAAGGCATTCACTAAAGTTTCATGAGTCTCACCAGTACAAAACATTTCAGGCTGAACAATGAAAAACATAGACTACGCAGCAGAAAGGTCCAATTGAATTGATTGCCAGTTTATCTGAGAACGGTTGACTTTTATTGACTGCTGCGTGGAGCCAATTGGAATATCTTAACGAGTCGGAAATGTGATGTTAAAAAACGAAGCCGAATGTTCCCTTTTGACATTTTCTTCTTCTTTAAAACCCTTGCTATTCCCTCATTACTGAACTGTCAAGCCAAAAGCTGTGATTTCAACCAGCTAAATCAACGCAACCAGAATCTTGGAGGCAGCAGCTGAATCGCTGGTTAGGAACATAAAGGAGACACAGAATGCAAGGAAAGGAGAGAGCAAAGCTTCGTAGCTTGGGAACCTTCAGACGGAGGAACCCCTGCTCCTCTGCAATAAGTTCATCTTGCAAATTGGATGCGATACCTTGCAAAGTGGCTTCTCTGAAGTCCCCAGTGATCTCTCCAAGCAGTCCTCTGGGGGGTCTGTAGGATGTGCCTCCGGGTGAGGTCAGGCTCCACAAGCCTAAAACACCCTTTAGCGACCCGAGGGAAATAGGAAAGGGGTGGTGGTTGCTCAGAGAGCGAGGTGAGGGTGCGTTTGACCCTGCACGACCGTGTCCCATGGGCCTGTCTTGCTACATCATCGCAAAGGAAGGAACTCTCGATACTCACCAAGGATAGCTGAAGTGGAAGAAGGACACGAGGAACAAGGTGCCTGGATAAGAGCCCATCCAAAACATAATCCTGCCCCTTCCCTCCCCTCAAAAATAAATAAATAAATAAATAAAAGAAAGAAAGGCCGAAAAAAAAAGATCTTAAAATATTAGGATGGTAATTTGAGGAGGGGGAGGGGGGGAAGAAGAGCTTCTAGCCTCTGTTCCTAAAGGGTGCAGAGAAGTTAAAAGACCCCGAATCCAAACTGCGCCGTAGGACAATCGGTCCTGAAGTGCAAGCAAAAGGCGATTGGTGAAATGGAGCCACTGAAATTTGTAAGAAGAGATTATCTACTTAATTAAAGATTTCTCTCTCTTCCCCCCCTCCTAAGTCCTTCAGCCAATCAGGATTCAAGTGCCAGAGAGAGACTGAAGTGATCAAAAGAACACCCCAGGTCCCTCAAAGACAAATGCACCAAGAAAAAGGATTTTTTGGGGGGGGGGGTGTTGTTTGACAGAGATAAAAAGACAGAAAGAGACAAAGCAAATCCCTGGAATAGTTCTTGGATGCAGTCTCCACCATCAGCAACCCTGCAACATCCCCAAAGGCAACTTGGAAAGACTTATTACAAATCTTTGATCTTTCGCCTTGGAGGCTTCCGTTGCAACCTGCGCATTTTCCGCAAGCATGAATTATATTTGTTCTGAAGAACTGGGGAGGTGGAGTTGCGCTGTAAGAGGGCTTCTGAGAAGAAGGCTGGAGAATCGAGAATATTTGCGACTCATCCCTCAAACAGCTAGATAGAAAAGGAGTTGGCACCCAAAGGTCATCTTTCCTTCTGGCTTTTTCAATCCCTCCTTTGGAACAAATACTCTAGACAAGGATGATCTTCTTCTTTGGCGATCACTCGCAGCCAAGTAAGATTGTCTTCCATAAACATGGTTTTCAAAAGTGAGTCCATAAGTGACTGTTGAGGCCAATTCTGGATCCACACGTCCTTCCACAGTGGGGACATAGGTTTCTGGGTGGGAGTTGATCACAATGAGGGTTTGACAAGCGTGCCTTCCTCTTAGCGCGTTTCTCCCTTTCGTCCTGAATTCAAGCATCTTCGAAACCCATGACACCTTTGGTAAAGGCTGTTCTCCAATTGGAGCACTCACAGGCCACTGTTTCCCAGTTGTCGGTGTTTATACTACATTTTTTTTAGATTTGCCTTGAGAGAGTCTTTGAAGCTCTTTGGTTGACCATCAACATTATGCTTACTATTTTTAAGTTCGGAATAGAGTAGTTGCTTTGGAAGATGACAATCAGGCATCCGAACAACATGACGAGTTCAACGAAGTTGATGTTGAAGAAGAAGAAGAAGAGTTTGGATTTGATATCCCACTTTATCACTACCCTAAGGAGTCTCAAAGAGGCTAACATTCTCCTTTCCCTTCCCCTCCCACAACGACCACTCTGTGAGGTGAGTGAGGCTGAGAGACTTCAGAGAAGTGTGACTAGCCCAAGGTCACCCAGCAGCTGCATGTGGAGGAGCGGGGAAATGAACCCGGTCCTCTAGATTACGAGTCCACTGCTCTTAACCACTACACCACACTGGCTCTCATTGCTTTGACACTGGTGATCTTTGCTTTTTCCAGTACACTGGCATTAGTTTGCCTGTCTTCCCAGGTGATGTGTAATTTTTTTTGGAAACACCATTGATGGAAACCTTTGAGGAGTTGGAGATGGCGTTTATAAGTGATCCATGTTTCACAAGCATACAGTAAGGTTGGTAGTACAATAGCTTTGTAAACAAGCATTTTGGATTCCCTGCGAATGTCCCGGTCCTCAAATACTCTGCACTTCAATCGGGAGAAAGCTGCACTCGCAGAGCTCAGGTGATGCTGGATTTCGGCATCAGTGTCTTGTTTGGAGAAAATACTCTAGACAAGGATGATACCAGCATGGTAGGAACCCACAGTTCCTCTGTGCTGAGCTGACGTCAATAGGGAAAGACCGGAAAGTACAATGGCGCTTCTTCTACAAGATAATGTTGATGTAGGGAAACACAGGCCAAGTGGGTTAATTGCTCAAGTAAAATCTATCGATTGCTTTTTCTTTGAGAGCCAGTGTGGTGTAGTGGTTAAGAGCGGTAGACTCGTAATCTGTGGAACCGGGTTCGCGTCTCTGCTCTTCCACATGCAGCTGCTGGGTGACCTTGGGCTAGTCACACTTCTCTGAAGTCTCTCAGCCCCACTCACCTCACAGAGTGTTTGTTGTGGGGGAGGAAGGGAAAGGAGAATGTTAGCCGCTTTGAGACTCCTTCGGGTAGTGATAAAGCGGGATATCAAATCCAAACTCTTCCAAACTCTTCTTCTTAAAATAATATTCTGCAAAACAGCTGGGTAACTATGGGGAAAGGGAACTTAATAATATAATAAGAGCGTGGCTGGATCAGGCCAATGACTCATCTAGACCCAGCATCCTGTTCTCATCGTGGCCAACAAAATGCCCATGAGATGCCCACGAGCAGGACTTGAGTCCAACAGTGTAACTATTGAACACATGGGAACTTGCACGCATTTCCGAGCAGAGAAATGTGAGCCCCCTGCCTCAGGGCTCTAGACACAAACGCCCAACAGCAGCTCCCACTTGACTCCAACATTTGGGGTTTCCAGCCAGGGCTGGATTAACCACTTAGCAAAATAAGCACGTGCTTAAGGCATCAAGGCATAAACAGGTACCACTCTGGCGGGAAGGTAAACGGCGTTTCTGTGCGCTGCTCTGGTTCGCCAGAAGCGGCTTAGTCATGCTGGCCACATGACCCAGAAGCTGTACGCCGGCTCCCTCGGCCAATAAAGTGAGATGAGCACCGCAACCCCAGAGTCAGTCACGACTGGACCTAATGGTCAAGGGTCCCTTTACCTTTTAAGGCATCAAGGGAAACCGGAATGTGGGGCACATCTCAGAATTTTCCCATTTCTGGATTTAGGTAAAGGTAAAGGGACCTCTGACCATTAGGTCCAGTCGTGCCCGACTCTGGGGTTGCAGCGCTCATCTCGCTTTATTGGCCAAGGGAGCCGGCATACAGCTTCCGGGTCTTGTGGCCAGGATGACTAAGCCGCTTCTGGCGAACCAGAGCAGCACACGGAAATGCCATTTACCTTCCCGCCAGAGCGGTACCTATTTATCTACTTGCACTTTGATGTGCTTTCAAACTGCTAGGTTGGCAGGAGCAGGGACCAAGCAACGGGACCTCACTCCGTCATGGGGATTTGAACCGCCGACCTTCTGATCGGCAAGTCCTAGGCTCTGTGGTTTAACCCACAGTGCCACCCGTGTCCCTATTTCTGGATTTACCATGGTCCATATGGTGCAGCTGAATTAGGTTCCAAAAAAAGTGGCTCCCACAATAAATGAAAAAAATCCCACACGCACACACACGAATATATATATATTGTAAATGACAATACTGAGCACGCCTTCCGAAATATAGACATTTGCTTTTGTATATTTTTAACATTAACGGCTACAAATTTCTTGGCTGACCGTTCGTCCTCTCAGCCAAAGTCTATTAAAAATCCCAACAGAACAACTATGCAACAAGGCAGGCGCCCTTCGACTAAGTACAAAAGCAGATGTGTTATGTAAGATTAGCTCTGAGGATCTGATCAAAGACTTTGCAATTAGAAAACGCAGGAGAAAATTTCTCAAATATAAATAAAGTGGACGTATACCAAAATAAACACTGTTTTCCACCTTACTGTACGTTTGGCTTCATTTCGAAAAATAAAATTTTATTTGACAGTTTATTCTTGTCTATGTTTTGAATTAGATATATTTGGGGGCACCGA
This sequence comes from Podarcis filfolensis, assembly GCF_964270895.1. Lineage (NCBI taxonomy): Eukaryota > Metazoa > Chordata > Lepidosauria > Squamata > Lacertidae > Podarcis > Podarcis filfolensis. The sequence goes on from NC_139608.1 coordinate 87,060,167, forward strand.
AATATTTTAAGTGCTTAGAAGAGTTTGGATTTGATATCCCGCCTTTCACTCCCCTTCAGGAGTCTCAAAGCGGCTAACATTCTCCTTTCCCTTCCTCCCCCACAACAAACACTCTGTGAGGTGAGTGGGGCTGAGAGACTTCAAAGAAGTGTGACTGGCCCAAGGTCACCCAGCAGCTGCATGTGGAGGAGCGGAGACGTGAACCCGGTTCCCCAGATTACGTGACTACCGCTCTTAACCACTACACCACACTGGCTTAGGGCCTCTAAAGGTCTTAATCTGGCCCTGATTCCAGGTCTAATCATCCCACATAGCTCAAGTAAAGGAAGAGGAATCGCTCACAGCAAAGCAGAACTGTTGTCTTTCAGTTGCCTATGGAAGACCTTCATCTTCTGACGTGCCTTTTAAGTAGAGCGCTTTCCCAGCCGACATCTATATTGGAATCGTCCTTAGATGCTTGCAGATGTTTTCATTGTTTTATCGCTTGTGTGTTTTCCACCCTGGGCTCCTTTGGGGGGAAAGGCAAGATATACATTTTTCCTATCTCCTGCTTGGACTACTGCAACGCGCTCTACGTGGGGCTACCTTTGAAGGTGACCCGGAAACTGCAATTAATTCAGAATGCGGCAGCTAGACTGGTGACTGGGAGTGGCTGCCGGAACCACATAACACCGGTTCTGAGAGATCTGCATTGGCTCCCAGTACGTTTCCGAGCACAATTCAAAGTGTTGATGTTGACCTAATTAAAGCCCTAAATGGCCTCGGTCCAGTATATCTGAAGGAGCATCTCCACCCCCATCATTCAGCCCGGACACTGAGGTCCAGCTCCGAGGGCCTTCTGGCGGTTCCCTCATTGCGAGAAGTAAGGTTACAGGGAACCAGACAGAGGGCCTTCTCGGTATTGCGCCCTCCCTGTGGAACACCCTCCCTTCAGATGTGAAGGAAATAAGCAGCTATCCCAGTGGCGTAGCGTGGGTTGTCAGCACCCGGGGCAAGGCAAGTAATTTGCGCCCCCTAACCCGTGGATTTGCGCCCCCTAACCCTAACCCCCAGATGTTGTGCCCAGTGCGCCCGGCCCCCCCTGCACCCCCCACGCTACGCCACTGAGCTATCCTATCTTTAAAAGACATCTGAAGGCAGCCCTGTTCAGGGAAGTTTTTAATAAACGCTGTATTGTTTTTAACACTTGATTGGGAGCCGCCCAGAGTGGCTGAGGAAACTCAGCCAGATGGGCGGGGTATAAATAATAAATTATTATTATAATTATTATATTCCTGCTACTGCTACTAACAACAGCAGCAGCAGCAGCAGCAACAACAATAATATATTGCCCTGAGCTCCTTCAGAGGAAGGGTGATTCATAAATACCTTAAACGAAACAAAACAAACAATAATACTGATTACAAGTTGTTATACATGCAAAAGCACCCATACATTTGGGTTTAGCTTGCCAACTTACGGTACTCCTCTCCAATGCCTTTGAAGAGAATCCCGGTACAAATGAGAGAAGAAAGAGAACTCTCCATCAAGAGGAGATTAAACTCCACCTGGGAAGGTTTCTGGAGGGAAGGGCGCCATTTTCCTTTTCTTCTCCACTCTTCAGAAACCCTCCCCATCCCAACACGTAGCAACAAAGCAACTAGCTCTGAACTTTACTGCTATACAGTGGTACCTCGGGTTACAAACACCTCAGGTTACAGACTCCACTAACCTGGAAGTAGTACCTCAGGTTAAGAACTTTACCTCAGGATGAGAACAGAAATTGGGGGGCCCCATTGCCTAAAGTGGTACCTCATCTTAAGATCGGTTTCAGGTTAAGAACAGACCTCTGGAACGGATTAAGTTTGTAACCAGAGGTACCACTGTATAGAACATCAGGTGAGGGAGCAGCAGAAGCACAGGAAGTAATAATAATAATAATAATAATAATAATAATAATAATAATATGCTTTTCTTTTCGCCTGCAGCTCTTTGAGAGCTCCACACAATGCTTCAAGGCTCTTCTTCCAGGCTTTCTGAAGCTCCAAATGAGAGCACTCCTGTTAGGATTGGGGATCCGTTGCAGTATCATGTTGAAGGTATTTGTTCTTGTTGGCATCCATCTGTCCGGAGAGACAATGGAGTGCACCTCCGAGGGTGAAGTCAAACCAGCACCAAAGCGACCTTCCTGGGCACAAGCCCGGGCAATGTGTCTGGAGGGCTTGGGCTGCCCAGTTGACAGGACCCCCTTCTCGGCCTCAATGATGTGGTCCAAAGGAAAGCAGAACAAGATGTGTGGCACCAGCTGGGCTGCAGGAGTTGCTGGAAGGAGATGTACAAGGCGCCATCCAACTGTCTTAGGGACTCCACTCCAGGTTGTAGGTATAAAGATATGATATCAAAGTGAAGGATCAACACCTGTAAAGGGCATAAGTGGATGAGCCGTTAACCAAGGTTCTTCCTGGTTTTTCCTGGTAGCCCTCAGAGAAGTGGAAGCTCTATCTGACCAGGGTTTCTCAAACCTGGGTCTCAAGCTGTTCTTGGACTACAAATCCCATCATCCCTAGCTCAGGGCTGTCATGCGTCTGGAATTTCCGGGACATATTTGGGATCCATCCGTCGGAAATTGAGTCTGGGCAGAATTTCCAAAAATCGGTAAAAAGGTCCCTGTGTTTGACAACCCATGTCAGATGCTGATTTTGGGGTGGATTTCCTTAAAAAGAGCTCCAAAACAGCATTTTCTTTTTTGAGATTTCCCAAAAAAAGCTCCACAGCTTTGCCCTCAAGAAGAAACGCAACAACTTTCGTGTCCGTGGTTTCACATTTTGAAATATGGTGAGCCTATCCTAGTTGGCAGACCAGTGGTCAGGAATGATGGGAGTTGTAGTCCGACAACAGCTGAAGACCCAAGTCTGAGAAAGTAGGATTGCCAAAATGGCTTCCCAAACTTTCTCTGCAGCTGAGTAAAGTGTAGCTACAACTCCGGCTTGGCTGCAGGAGTTGCTGGAAGGAAGTGTACAAGGCGCCATCCAACCGTCTTAGGGTCTCCACTCCAGATTTGTGTAGGATTCACTCCTTAACCTTTTCTTCTCCCAAAAATATCCTGCGTGTCTCCACCCCCATCATTCAGCCCAGACACTGAGGTCCAGATCCAAGGGCCTTCTGGCGGTTCCCTCCCTGCGAGAAGTGAGCTTACAGGGAACCAGGCAGAGGGCCTTCTCAGTGGTGGCACCCACCGTGTGGAACGCCCTCCCATCAGATGTTGAGGAAATAAACAACTATCTGACTTTGAGAAGACATCTGAAGGCAGCCCTTTTTAGGGAAGTTTTTAATGCTTGATGTTTTTTGTGTTTTTAATATTCTGTTGGGATGCCGGTGGCGCTGTGGGTTAAACCACTGAGCCCAGGGCTTGCCAAACAGAAGGTCGGCGGTTCGAATCCCCACAACGGGATGAGTTTCCGTTACTCGGTCCCTGCTCCTGCCAACCTAGCAGTTCAAAAGCACAAAGTACAAGTAGATAAATAGGTACCACTCCGGCGGGAAGGTAAACGACGTTTCCATGCTCTGCTCTGGTTCGCCAGAAGCAGCTTAGTCATGCTGGCCACATGACCCAGAAGCTGAACGCCGGCTCCCTCGGCCAATAAAGCGAAATGAGCGCCACAACCCCAGAGTCGTCCGCGACTGGACCTAATGGTCAGGGGTCCCTTTACCTTTACCTTTAATATTCTGTTGGTAACCCGCCCAGAGTGGCTGGGGAAACCCAGCCATATGGGCGAGGTATAAATAATAAATTATTATTATTATTATTATTATTATTATTATTATTATTATTAGACCAGAGATTTCCTTCTAGGTGGGGTACCTTCCCAGTGGGATGAGCCCCATCTGCTCCTCACTTTCCTCTACAGCCCGTGCAGAAACCGCCTTCTTGACCTTTGGACCCACTCTTGGTCTTGTTTGCTCAATCCACCAGAGCCTGTCTTCACCATGGAGTAGAAGTCCCTCACTCACCGAGGGTCTGAGACCCATTGGTTACCCTCATCTGGTTTAGCCGGCCAGGCAAAACTCTTCCCAGGGTGTGGCCGCTGTCGTATGCTGACAGCTTCTAGGAGCCAAAGCTGAGAGCTGAGTGCAGAGTGGGGGACCAAAGGTGGAAAAACTACCTCAGAAGGGGCACGGTGTGTCCCCCACCAGAGGTACAATCGCACCTCCATCACCCGAAATACCCCTCAGAGTGACAACCAGGTATCTGTGGCAGCTAGACTGGTGACTGGGAGCGGCCGCCAAGACCGTATACCACTGGTCCTGAGAGATCTGCATTGGCTCCCAGTACATTTCCGAGCACAATTCAAAGTGTTGGTGCTGACCTTTAAATCCCTAAACAGCTCGGCCCTGTATACCTGAAGGAGTGTCTCCACCCACATCGTTCTGGACACTGAGGTCCAGCATCAAGGACCTTCTGGCGGTTTCCTCACTGCGAGAAGTGAGGTTACAGGAAACCAGGCAGAGGGCCTTCTTGGTAGTGGCGCCTGCCCTGTGGAACGCCCTCCCACCAGATGTCAAACAACTATCTGACTTTGAGAAGACATCTGAAGGCAGTCCTGTTTAGGGAAGTTTTTAATGCTTGATGTTTTTTCGTGTTTTTAGTATTCTGTTGGGAGCTGCCCAGAGTGACTGGGGAAACCCAGCCAGATGGGTGGGGTATAAATAATAAATTATTATAAATTATTATTATCTGGGATTGGTGGGGGAGCTATGAGGGAATAGAAAATCCACATACTCTCCCACATTTCTCCAATAAAAATAGGGATAGCCTACCTATTCCATTATTATTATTATTATTATTATTATTATTATTATTATACACCACCCATCTGACTGAGTAGCCGCAGCCACTCTGGGTGGCTTCCAACATATATGAAAACAGAATAAAACATTAAACATTCAAAAACTTCCTATACAGGGCTGCCTTCAGATGTCTCCTAAAGTTTGTATAGTTACTTATTTCCTTGGCTTGGGGGTCGCAAATCTGATTCCTAGCCTTTTCAGTTTTTATACACTAGCAGCAGAAATAATGGGGAAACTCTCTTGGCTTGGCACAAAGTTGAACTAGCCAAGGGTACCCTCTGGTGGCCCAAAAAGGGATAGGAACAGCTAAGGAAGGTGTTCAAAGGCTGTGTGGATTTCACACCTCCTACTGTTTTGAACAGTGCCAAGAAAAACCAAGGAAACAAAGAATAATCTATTATACATTTTATTAGATAGCTGCAGTCCTAACTGGGCCCTGAAGGCTGTTTTCTGCAAGCCACACCTGATGTCATCTAGGAAATTGCTGAACTTGCCTGATACTATATTTGCAATAACCAACTTATGACCCACAGAAATTAGCAAACATAACTCAGCTAAGTCTATTAATTTCAATGGATCTGATCTGAATAAAACCTAATTGAATATCACCTGATTCTTCTGCTGATGCAATCTAAGATTGTACAGTACTAGCTTTTCCTAGAAGTTGCACAACACTGCTGGCTCATATTTTTTGTTATCGAATTATTATTATTATTATTATTATTATTATTATTATTATTATCATCATCATCATCATCATCATCATCACTACAGCCCACATTTCTCCAGGGAAGTTCAAGGTGGCGTGCATACGCCTTTCCTTCTTCATTTTATCCTCACAACAACCCTGTGAGGTAGATTAGGCTGAGAGAGAGAGTGTGACCAGCCCAAGGTCATCCGGCAGGCTTCATGGCTGAGTGTGGATTTGAACTCTGGTCTCCCAGGTCCTAGGGACGCGGGTGGCGCTGTGGGTTAAACCACAGAGCCTAGGGCTTGCTGATCAGAAGGTCGGCGGTTCGAATCCCCGTGAGGGGGTGAGCTCCCGTTGCTTGGTCCCAGCTCTTGCCAACCTAGCAGTTCGAAAGCACGTCAAAGTGCAAGTAGATAAATAGGTACCACTCTGGCGGGAAGGTAAATGGCGTTTCTGTGTGCTGCTCTGGTTCGCCAGAAGCGGCTTAGTCATGCTGGCCACATGACCCGGAAGCTGTACGCCGGCTCCCTCGGCCAATAAAGCGAGATGAGCGCCGCAACCCCAGAGTCGGTCATGATTGGACCTGATGGTCAGGGGTCCTTTTACCTTTACCTCCCAGGTCCTAGGATCAACCAAGATCAGCTAAGACAGAGGCGAGCAAGTGTCAGGGGCACTTAGGAAAATGCTGCTTTGAAATGAGTGAAAGAAATATTCAGACTGAAATGCCCAGGTGTCGAAAAAAGTTATTTACAGTGGTAACTCTGGTTACGTACTTAATTTGTTCCAGAGGTCCGTTCTTAACCTGAAACTGTTCTTAACCTGAGGTACCACTTTAGCTAATGGGGCCTCCTGCTGCCGCCATGCCGCCGGAGCACGATTTTTGTTCTCATCCTGAAACAAAGTTCTTAACCCGAGATACTACTTCCGAGTTAGCGGAGTCTGTAACCTGAAGCATCTGTAACCTGAGGTACCACTGTATATCTGCTACTACGGTGGCATATGTTTTGTTAGCCCCAAAACGGAAAACGAGCGAGGTCCCAACTAAAGAGGAATGGCAACTTAAACTGATGGAATATGCGCAGCTTGTGGACCTAACATATAGAATAAGAGAACAAGAAGAAAGTATGTTTAAAGAAGATTGGCAAATGTTTATTGAATATACAGGGGGAAACTGTGTACACTTGAAAACGTTGGCAGCATTAAGATAAATTCAACAGTGCAAATAACTTTTGATGGATGTAATAATGGAATACTGAACGGTATAGTTTCTGTAAAATATGCAGGGATTTATGATATGTAAAACGAACCATGGAAAGAGAAGAAGGGAAGTCATTGATATTTTAAGGATGTAAAAAGGAATACTTTAAATTGTAAAACAGAAATTTTAATCAAAATTATATATACAGTGGAACCTCGGTTTTCGATCCATTCAACTTCCAAAACATTCGAAAACCGAAAATCAAAGGGTTGTTGGCAATTTCAATGCTGAAAATGGAAAAAAAAACTCAGAAGAAGCCGTTAGACTTCTGAGGCGCATTCAAAAACAGAAACATTCACTTCCGGGTTTTTTATGTTCAGCTTCCGAAACATTCGGCAGCCAAGACGTTCGAAAACCGAGGTTCCACCGTACATATAAAAATAAATGAGCAAAAGAAATACAGTGGACACTTGGGTTGCGAACGTGATCCGTGCGGGATGCACGTTCACAACCCGCAGCATTCGCAACCCACAGCGGCGTGTCTGCACATGTGCGGGTTGTGATTCGGCGCTTCTGCACATGCACAAAGCGCGATTTAGCACTTCTGTGCATGCGCAACCGCCGAAACCCAGAAGTAACCCATTCCAGTACTTCCAGATTTTGGCAGGTCTGTAACCTGAAAAAATGCAACGTGAAGTGTCTGCAACCTGAGGTATGACTGTAATTACAACTGCTACCACCCTCAATTTTTTTCTGACCCCAAAAATACACAGTGGAGAGCAGTTCTGAAATGGGAGGTGTTATGTTAGAACAGCTTGAAGAGGAGAGGAGAGCCTTTCCATAGAATCATAGAGTCAGGAGAGACTCTGAGGGTCATCTAAGGTAAAGGTAAAGGGACCCCTGACCATTAGGTCCAGTCGTGGCCAACTCTGGGGTTGCGGCGCTCATCTCGCTTTATTGGCCGAGGGAGCCGGCGTACGGCTTCCGGGTCCTGTGGCCAGCATGACTAAGCCGCTTCTGGTGAACCAGAGCAGCGCACGGAAACGCCGTTTACCTTCCCACCGGAGGGGTACCTATTTATCTACTTGCACTTTGAGGTGCTTTCTAGGTTAGCAGGAGCAGGGACCAAGCAACGGGAGCTCACCCTGTTGCGGGGATTCGAACTGCCAACCTTCTGATCGGCAAGTCCTAGGCTCTGTGGTTTAACCCACAGCGCCACCCGCGTCCCCCCAATCTCAACTGAAGAATCTATGACAGATGAGCATCCAACATCTGCTTAAAAACCTCCAAGGAAGGAGAGTCCACCACCTTACGAGGGAGACCGTCCCACTGTCAAACAGCTCTTACTGTCGGAAAGTCCTTCCTGATGTTAAGTCAGAATCTCATTTCCTGTAACTTGAAGCCATGGGTTTGTGTCCTACCCTCCAGAGCAGGAGAAAAGAAGCTTGCATGAAAACAAGAAGCGCTGGCTGGGCATATTTTACAGTGTTTCGCCGTTACGCACTGGATACAAAAGCGACCATACTTGGATGCCCTAGAATTCGCACAGCCTTTGAACACCTTGTTGGCTCCTCTTGATTGTTACTGTCCCAGACTGGGCCACCAGAGGGCACCTCAGGCACGCTCCTTGGGAAGGCCTTCTTCCAAATGGTGCGGAGAACAACAGCAAGGAAACCATTCCTCTGCTGTTGCTCCTTCCCACTGCCTGCCATACTCATTAACAGCTGCCACTGGCCCCCAGTAAAGCGGTACCTTGGTTCTCAAACTTAATCCGTTCTGGAAGTCTGTTCCAAAGGTGTTATGTACTGAGTTGAATAGGATCCAAAATGCAGCAGTCTGATTTGTCCTAGAACAATAGGATCCAAAATGCAGCAGTCTGATTGGTCCTAGAACAATAGGATTCAGAATGCAGCAGTCTGAATGGTCCTAGAACATTGCAGCAGTATGATTGGTCCGCAGGAGCCACCCAATCCAGCTCCAGATAGAAGTGAATCCACAACCTGATTGGCCTACCGGAGAATCCCAAAATTAGCCAATCACGTGCAGCCCATTGTGTAAATAATGTATATAAAGCAGATATTGTGGGGGAACTTCCATTCCTCCTCACCACTATGAGCTGAATAAAGAGCATGAAATCCACTCTCGACTCCGAGTATATTTCACAAACCAAAGTGTTCCAAAATCACAGCGTGCTTTCCCATAGAAAGTAATGCAAAATGGATTAATCCGTACCAAACAACCCCTAAAACAGTAATTAGACATGAATTTTACTATCTAAAGAGAGTGCCGGATTTACACATAAGCTAAACAAGCTATAGCTTAAGGCCCCACTTTCTTGGGGCCCCTCCCCCCAAAAAAATAAAGGGCAAAAAACCCTGGATGCACATTTCCAAAATAGAAGATAAAAAACAAATTAAAAAAAACCTACATACAGCAACAGTGTTTTGTGTTGTGTAGGCTCCTATTTGTTATGTGCAAATGGCTTTAGATACCCATTAGGTCCATAAATTACCATATAGCATATATTCAACACAAAAAGCAGCAACAATTTGTTGTTGACAAAGGACAGCTGGACATATAAAGGGCCCCATTACCTTCAGTAGCTTAGGGTCTTATCAAGCCTAAATCCGGCCCTGAACGAGACCCTTGATCCATAAAATGAAAGCAATAATCAATGTACTGTACTATAAAATAAATAAGACAGTATTGTAGAGGATAAAAATTAAAGTTAATTTTTTTTCTTACCTGCACTGATGGTAATCATTTTTTGGATTTTATTCATTTCCTCAGTCACACAATCAATCAATCAATCAATCAATCAGTAGCTGAACTGGGTTCCACACAGTCACAAAAACAAATTAACCGAAAGAGCCTCAAAAACAAAAAACGCAAAATAAATAGCAAAAACAAAAGCGCCAAACTTAATCCGTTCCAGAAGTCCGTTTGACTTCCGAAATGTTCAAAAACCAAGGCACAGCTTCTAATTGGTGCAGGCGCCCCAGAAACAATAGCCGACAACCACATAGGACATTCAGCTTCCGAAAAACATTCGAAAACCGGAACACATACTTCCAAATTTTCAGCATTTGGGAACCAAGGCATTTGAGAACCAAGGCGTTTGAGAACCAAGGTACCACTGTATCTGAAATGCAGATGTGCACAAAAGACAGCAGCTGCTCCTTTTGCAGATCCCACCCAATACGAAACTCCAGCATGGAAGTTGCTGTGTTGTGACACAAGCAAACAGCTCTAAGAATCTGGCTGTTTAGAGAGGAATAGTTTTCCAGGGACAGGAAGTGCTTCTATGGTTCTGTGACTGGAGAATATGCAAGAAGCTCTGCAGTCATTGATCGTTCTCTTAAGGAGCCTTGCTGCCCAAACTCAACTTTTGCCCCTTTGTATGTCAAATCTATTTGGTTTGTAATTATATATATATATATATATATATATATATATATATATATATATATCCCAGCATAAAATACAACAAGAATCAGACTAGTCTACAGAATGAGAATACAGTGGTACTTCAGGTTGCATACGCTTCAGGTTACAGATTCTGCTAACCTAGAAATAGTACCTCAGGTTAAGAACTTTGCTTCAGGGTAAGAACAGAAATCGTGCTCTGGTGGTGTGGCAGCAGCAGGAGGCCCCATTAGCTTCAGTTTCAGGTTAAGTACAGACCTCTGGAACGAATTAAGTACTTAACCTGAGGTATCACTGTACTTATGAAAGACTTGTGCTAGCCAGCTGCCACCGCCAGAGGGAGCATAGGAGATTTCCTGTGAAACCTTCCCTTTCTAAAGATGATTCCAGATGTTGGCTCAATTGTACAAAGGCTGCTGCAGAAACTTGTGACATTTCCTGCAGAAAGGATAGATTCAGATTACATGGGGAGGGAATACAGTGGTACCTCGGGCTACATACACTTCAGGTTACATACACTTCAGGTTACAGACTCCGCTAACCCAGAAATAGTACCTCGGGTTAAGAACTTTGATTCAGGATGAGAACAGAAATTGTGCTCCGGCGGTGCAGCGGCAGCAGGAGGCCCCATTAGCTAAAGTGGTGCTTCAGGTTAAGAACTGTTTCAGGTTAAGAACTGACCTCCGGAACGAATTAAGTACTTAACCTGAGGTACCACTGTACTGTAATGAAAAACCAAAAAATAAAAAGCAATAGTAAAAAAAGAGAAGAGAGAGAGAAAATAATCATAAGGCCCTTTCTGATATTTATATCATATATATTATGATACTGTGCCCAAGCAGTAGCATAGCGTGGGTTGCCAGTGCCTGGAGCTGGGCAGAGGAGTCGGTGGGAGGGAGGCAAACAGATGGAGTACACATGAGTTGTTCCATTGTCTGGAGAGGTCACTTCCTGGTTCAGATGGAGAAGCCGTTTTCAATGGAGTCCAGTGATATTCTGTTGGGAATATTCTGAAGGCAGCCCTGTTTAGGGAAGTTTTTAATGTTTGAAGTTTTATTCTGTTTTTAGTCCTCTGTTGGGAGCTGCCCAGAGTGGCTGGGGAAACCCAGCCAGATGGGAAGGGTATAAATAAATTGTGGTGGTGGTGGTTACTGAAGCACACAGCTATCTTCAGGCAGCGCCCCTAACAATTTTGCATCTGGGGTAGCTGCCCCTGTGCCCCCAACCTACACCAGCAGATTTTTGTGGAGGGTAGTATGTTTCCGAGCACAATTCAAAGTGTTGGTGCTGACCTGTAAAGCCCTAAACAGCCTCGATCCAGTATACCTGAAGGAGTGTCTCCACCCCCATTGTTCTACCCAGACACTGAGGTCCAATGCCGAGGGCCTTCTGGCGGTTCCCTCACTGCGAGAAGTGAGGTTACAGGGAACCAGGCAGAGGGCCTTCTAAGTAGTGGCACCCGCCCTGTGGAACGCCCTCCCACCAGATGTCAAAGAGAACAACAACTACCAGACTTTGATAAGACATCTGAAGGCAGCCCTGTTTAATAATAATAATAATAATAATAATAATAATAATAATAATAATAATAATTTATTTGTATCCCGCCCATCTGGCTGGGTTTCCCCAGACACTCTGGGCGGCTTCGATAGAAACCAAAAATACACTAAAATAATGTCTTCTGAATGTCAGGTAGTTGTTGATTCGCTTTGACATCTAATGGAAGGGCGTTCCACAGGGCGGGCGCCACTACCGAGAAGGCCCTCTGCCTGGTTCCCTGTAGCTTTGCTTCTCGCAATGAGGGAACCGCCAGAAGGCCCTCAGCGCTGGACCTCAGCATCTGGGCAGAACGATGGGGGTGGAGACGCTCCTTCAGGTATACTGGGCCGAGGCCGTTTAGGGCTTTAAAGGTCAACACCAGCACTTGTGCTCGGAAACGTACTGGGAGCCAATGTAGGTCTTTCAAGACTGGTGTTATGTGGTCTCGGCGGCCGCCCCCAGTCACCAGTTTTGCTGCTGCATTCTGGATTAGTTGTAGTTTCCGAGTCACCTTCAAAGGTAGCCCCACGTAGAGCGCATTGCAGTAGTCCAAGCGGGAGATAACTAGAGCATGCACCACTCTGGCGAGACAGTCCGCGGGCAGGTAGGGTCTCAGCCTGCGTACCAGGTGGAGTTGGTAGACAGCTGCCCTGGATACAGAATTGACCTGTGCCTCCATGGACAGCTGTGAGTCCAAAATGACTCCCAGGCTGCACACCTGGTCCTTCAGGGGCACAGTTACCCTATTCAGGACCAGGGAGTCCTCCACACCAGCCCGCTCCCTGTCCCCCAAAAACAGTACTTCTGTCTTGTCAGGATTCAACTTCAATCCATTAGCCGCCATCCATCCTCCAACCGCCTCCAGGCACTCACACAGGACCTTCACCGCCTTCACTGGTTCTGATTTGAAAGAGAGGTAGAGCTGGGTATCATCTGCATATTGATTGACACCCAGTTCAAACCCCCTGATGATCTCTCCCAGCTGCTTCATATAGATGTTAAAAAGCATGGGGGAGAGGACGGAACCCTGAGGCACCCCACAAGTGAGGGCCCAGGGGTCTGAACACTCATCCCCCACCACCACTTTCTGAACACGGCCCAGGAGGAAGGAGCGAAACCACTGTATAACAGTGCCCCCAGCTCCCAGCCCCTCTAGTCGGTCCAGAAGGATGCTATGGTCGATTGTATCAAAGGCTGCTGAGAGATCCAGCAGAACTAGGAAACAACTCTCACCTTTGTCCCTAGCTCGCCGGAGATCATCAACCAGCGTGACCAAGGCAGTTTCAGTCCCATGATGAGGCCTGAATCCCGATTGGAAGGGATCCAAATGGTCCGCATCCTCCAGGCGTGCCTGGAGTTGTTCAGCAACCACACGCTTAATCACCTTGCCCAAGAATGGAAGATTTGGGACTGGGCGATAGTTGGCCATACTGGCCAGGTCTAAAGATGGTTTTTTAAGAAGCGGTTTAATGACCGTGTTTTTCAGCGGATCTGGGAATGTTCCCTCACAGAGGGAAGCATTCACCACCCCGCAGAGCCCATCGCCCAGCCCTTCCCGGCTTGCTTTTATTAGCCAGGATGGGCAAGGATCAAGGAGACAGGTGGTTGGTTTCATGCGTCCAAGCAGCCTGTCCACATCCTTGGGGGTAACGGATTGAAATTGATTCCATGCAACTTGACCAGACAGGGCTCTAGCACTCTCCCGCCCTGGTCCTGCTCCCACAGTGGTGTCTAGCTCCTTCCGAATATGAGTGATTTTATCTGCAAAAAACTTTGCAAAATCGTTGCAGGAGATCTTGGGGTCTTTACAAGGCCCCGGTGGTAAAGGTGGTTCCGTTAAATTGCAGACCACCTGAAAGAGTCTCCTGCTACTATTTTATGCAGATGCAATAGAGGCGGTGAAGAAAGTCTTCTTCGCCATCGCTATCGCCACTTGGTAGGCTCGACGCTGAGCTCTAACCTGTGTCCGGTCAGATTCGGAGTGAGTTTTCTGCCACTGACGCTCTAGCCGTCTCAACGAATGTTTCATCGCCCTCAGCTCCGAAGAAAACCATGGGGCTGTCCAGGCTCCATGCGATCGGAGAGGGCACTTCGGAGCCAGACAGTTGATAGCCTGTTTAGGGAAGCTTTTAATGTTTGATGCATTATTGTATTTTAATATTTTGTTGGAAGCTGCCCAGAGTGGCTGGGGAAGCCCAGCCAGATGGGCGGGGTATAATTTTATTATATATATTTTTGTTGTTGTTGTTGTTGTTGTTGTTGTTATACTTTTTAGTGCTGCAGCAGATGACCATTTAGTCTTTTCTTCCTTGGGCAGTCAAATTTGTTAGGCCATTTTTGCATCGACAGGCCTCGCAAGCAGGTGGGTTGAGCTGCTTGACCCTTACGTCCCATCCAAACTACCCCAAACACTTAATTTTGAATGCCCGGCTCACTTAGCGCAAGACATGAATCACCAGCCTCACCCTTCATCACGAGCATCGTTTGCCTCTGGGCTTTGGCCAGACTAGTTGCAAAAGACCTTCAAGCTCTAGACAGTCAAGAGAGTTTGCCAGCCTGGCTCTGTATGCTTAGGAAAGAGATTTGTGCTGAACAGCTCCTTGCCTCGGGAACACAAGTTCATTAAACTTTGCAGATGATAAGGTTCCTGCCAAAAGGTGATGAAATGAGATGACCCTCCTGGCTTGGATCATGAGCAATCTGGGCCATTGCCAGGAAATGATTTTTGCTGAGCTAGGGGTGAGCGTGGCTGTCTTATTTGCTTCCTTTGGACAATTCTGAACAGGTGTCCAACGAATGGCTCTCTGCACATGAAGCCATGCTCTGGTAAAAACTGGGGTGCGTGTCTTGTGCTGGTGGCTCGCAAAAGGGCAGCACACCAAAAGAGACACATGTTTTGGGTGCCGCACAAGTCGGCTCCAACTGCCAGCTCATCCCTGGGACATTCTGGGACCAAATTAGAAGCCAGGATGACTTCTGTAATTCCGTAAATAGGCCAGGCAAATAGGGACCGTTAGAAAGTTTGGGCCAGGCATTCCTGTCTTCCACTGCCTCCTGCAGTTGGGTCAAACTCATGCTGGTAGCTTCGAGAACACTATCCAACCATCTCATCTTCTGACATCCCCTTCTCCTTGTGCCCTCCATCTTTCCCAACATCAGGGTCTTTTCCAGGGAGTCTTCTCTTCTCATGTGGTGGCCAAAGTATTGGAGCCTCAGCTTCAGGATCTGTCCTTCCAGTGAGCACTCAGGGCTGATTTCCTTCAGAATGGAGAGGTTTGATCTTCTTGGAGTCCATGGGACTCTCAAGAGTCTCCTCCAGCACCATAATTCAAAAGCATCAGTTCTTCGGCAATCAGCCTTCTTTATGGTCCAGCTCTCACTTCCATACATCACTACTGGGAAAACCATAGTTTTAACTATACAGACCTTTGTTGGCAAGGTGATGTCTCTGCTTTTTAAGATGCTGTCTAGGTTTGTCATTGCTTTTCTCCTAAGAAGCAGGTGTCTTTTAATTTCGTGACTGCTGTCACCATCTGCAGTGATCATGGAGCCCAAGAAAGTAAAATCTCTCACTGCCTCCATTTCTTCCCCTTCTATTTGCCAGGAGGTGATGGGACCAGTGGCCATGATTTTCGTTTTTTTGATGTTGAGCTTCCCTCCAACATTTCTCCAGTGAAAATAGGGACATCCTATTTCATAATAATATTTTTTATTGTTTATACCCATGTGACTGGGTTGTGCCAGCTACTATGGGCAGCTTCCAACTTATATAAAAATGTAATTAAACATTGTAAAACTTCCCTAGACTGAGCTGCCTTCAGATGTCTTCTAAAGGCTGCACAGTTACTTATCTCCTTGGCTCAGACACCCTCCATGGCCTCTAACATTTCTCCGATGAAAATAGGGACGTCCTAAGGAAAAGCGGGACATCCCAGGATCAAATTGGAAACCGGGATGGCTTTTTTAAATCCAGGACTATACCTGGAAAATAGGGACACTTGCCCTCCAACTTTAAAGCTACATTGTTGACTTCCTTCAGGGCAAGTTCAGTGCCTTGTTGCTAGCAATGCAGTAGGGTTTGCTACTTTTCATGGAATTGTAGGGACCACAAAGGTCATCTCGTCCAACCCCCTTTTGGCCCAATGTGGGGCTCAAATCCACAACCCCGAGATTAAGAGTCTCATACTCTACCGGCCTTGGATAGTGAGGACCATTCTGTTGGTTTGGCTAGGATCAGTTGCTGTTTGTATGTGACCACAGCTGCACGGATGTGACTGGCCTGGAGATGGAAAGAAGATAAAGTTCCTACCAGAGAAGAATGTCCGATGAAGTTAATGGACTATGCTGAAATGGCTAAAATGACTGGAAGAGTCAGAAATCAGGAAGGCCAAAATTTTAACAAGTAATGGGGAAAATTTATAACTTCCCTTAAATAATAATAATACAGTGGTACCTCGGGTTAAGTACTTAATTCATTCCGGAGGGCCGTACTTAACCAGCTACTTTCTTAGTTGAGGGGGTGCCACAGGAGACCCAGTCCTGAGTATAACCTCTCCTCTGAAGCTGATATTTGCATTGGGAGGAAGTCTGTTGGCAGCCACCAGCAGCAGCTCCATGTTCAGTTAAAAGAGGCGATACCCAAAGTTGAGAAATAGGTTGACTTTGAGAAAACACCCCTTGCAGGATTTCACACAAATAAGCTGTAGGTCAGAGCCACAGCCTACATAGTGTCCTCTGAGTTTTGTTGGGCTCCAGCTCCCACCATCCCTGGCCAAGGACCACGCAGAGTGTGGCTGGTCTGAAGAGGCAAGCCTTGGCTGCTCCTGCTGAAAACCCAGACAAGCTGGAATTTGTACAGATTTCCAAAGATGCAACACATGTGGACATAAATAGAAGAGGTCTGGTGTAATCTGCTGCCCGAAGTGAGCAAACAGGACCTTTTCTTTTGATCAAAGATGGCTGAAGTTGCTGAAATCATGCTCAAGGTCCCGAGGGCACTGGTTGCCATCCCTGGGAGCTGCACACCAAAGTTTAACGCATCATGGTCAACGTGGCATGCCCATTCCTCTTGCCAAAGCCATAAGTGGGTGTTAGGATGGACTTTGAAACTTAATTCTTGGGCGTGTAATAAGATGAAAAAGTTTTGGGATCTAATACATAATGAACTGAAGAAACTTCTTAAGTATACATTCCCTAAAAAACCGGAGGCTTTTCTATTAGGGATAATAGGGGAGGAGGTGAAAAAGGAGGATTGTAAACGATTTCAATATGCTACGGCTGCAGCTAGGATCCTCGTGGCTCAAAAGTGGAAATTACAGGAGACCCCAACAGTAATGGAGTGGCAGACTAATTTTTTTGAGTATAAAGAATTAGCTAAAATGACTTATAAAATTCGAGACCAAAAAGGGACAAAGTTTGAAGAAGAGTGGGGTAAATTTGTTGCATATATAAGAATTAACCGTAGAAGTCTAAAAACTGTAGCAGGGTTAACAGAAATCCTGTGATGTGGATAGAAGGCAAATAAGAATCTCCAAGAGAAGATATAAACTAAGAAAACCGAAGCAGGGAAGGAAGGAAGTCCGGGCGTGAACTTAAGCAGTGTAAATAAGATGACATAAAATGATGACTGTAAAAGATTAAGTTTTATTTATGTTTGTGAAAAAACCAATAAAAATATTTTTAAAAAGAAACTTAATTCTTCTCCTACATTTCTCCCACATGTGAGAAACGTACGCTGAAAATGTTGTCTGTAACAGGGGTTGGCAACCTTAGGCCCATGGGCCACAAGCAGCCCATGGGGGGTCATTTAACCGGCCCATTTAACCGCCCCCCGCCGCCTGCTCAGGGACCGCCTTCCACGATGCTGACCAGCTTCTCATTGGCTGCAGGAAGGGAAGCTGCGCACACCTCCTCTGAGCCGGAAAGAGCACCGGAAACAGTGTTTGTGCACGCGTGCGTGAGTGCACACTCTGGCCCACCGCGGCGTCTGCGGGACTGTGAACCAGCCCAAGCCACAAAAAATTTGCCGACCCCAGTCTATAAGAATAAAAGAATATTGTGAATTAATTTGGAGATGGTATTCAACCCCAGTCAGATTAAATCAAATAAACAAGGAATATTCGTTGTTATGTTGGAGGGGAAGCCAGGAAACAGGGAATTATGTTCACATGTGGTGGGGGTGTAAATATGTACAATTGTTTTGGTAAAGGCTGTTTAAGGAAATAACAGAAATTATGCGTTCAAGCTGACCAAAAGTCCAGAGGTAGCATTATTATCATCAATTTACGATGGGGTGGAAGGTCCACAGGATATGAATGACTTGCTCACAAATTTATTGATAGCTGCACAAATTATTATAGCCAGGAAGTGGAAGAGGCAAACAGAAGATAAAATGGTATAAAGAGGTGCAGGATATAGCTATTAACGATAATTTAACATGTGCCATTAAGATAAGACAGTGGGAATATGCAAGAGAAATGGCTTTGAGGAGATATGGAGGATGTTTGTTAAAGCGGAAAGGGGTCAAACCATCGCAAGAGGTGTCGAAATTTTGGGAGGTTGGGTAGTTACAATGGAATGGTCTTGGTGGTGGGGTGCACAGTTTTATTCTTATATATTTACGATTATTACTTTGTAAAAATAATAATAATAATTCTTTCTTTAAAAAATAAAGTAGTCTTTACATTTCTAGCCCACCCCTTTCCTCCAAGGCATTCAGCAGGTCATACTTCAAATGTTCTTAAACTGTACCAGTTGGTCAGAGCATGGTGCATTTTGAGTGCACCCGTGTTTGGTTTTGTAAAACGATTCCATGAAGAGTTAAGCAGCTTCCCAGAGGTACCGAGTAGCCTGTCACCCCATGAGCAGCAGAGGAGGAGGAGGCAAGCCCTGACTTGCTGTGTTGTGAAGTGACACACCAACAGGGAGCGTCAGCAAACAAAAGCAGCATGAAACTTGGTCCCTTTGCACCCAAGGCACACACACACAGCCACAGACACTTACAAAGGATTATATGCAACACAGACAACTTAATCCTAATACTATTGGGCCATACAAACTGTACGGGGTGCATTTTATACACAGCTTAAAAAAGGTAAAGGACTCCTGACAGTTAAGTCCAGTCACGAACGACTCTGGGGTTGCGGCACTCATCTCACTTTACTGGCCGAGGGAGCCGGCGCTTGTCCGCAGACAGTTTTTCCGGGTCATGTGGCCAGCAGGACTAAGCCGCTTCTAGCAAAACCAGAGCAGCGTACGGAAGTGCCGTTTACCTTCCTGCCGGAGCAGTAGCTATTTATCTACTTGCACTTTGACGTGCTTTCAAACTGCTAGGTTGGCAGGAGCAATGGGAGCTTACCCCGTTGCGGGGATTTGAACCGCCAACCTTCTGATCGGCAAGCCCAAGGCTCAGTGGTTTAGACCACAGCGCCACCTGCGTCCCGTCTTTCACTAATATACACATTCATTAAAAAAAGTAAAGGTAAAGGACCCCATAACAGTTAAGGTCAAAGGCAACTATGGGGTTGTGGCGCTCATCTCACTTTCAGGCCGAGGGAGCCGTCGTTTGTCCACAGACAGCTTTCCGGGTCATGTGGCCAGCGTGACTGAACCGCTTCTGGTGCAATGGGACACCGTGACGGAAACCAGAGCGCAT
This sequence comes from Podarcis filfolensis, assembly GCF_964270895.1. NCBI lineage: Eukaryota > Metazoa > Chordata > Lepidosauria > Squamata > Lacertidae > Podarcis > Podarcis filfolensis. The sequence goes on from NC_139608.1 coordinate 87,079,502, forward strand.
GGAAACGCTGTTTACCTCCCCGCCGCAGCGGTACCTATCTATCTACTTGCACTTTGACGTGCTTTCAAACTGCTGGGTTAGCAGGAGCTGGGACCGAGCAACAGGAGCTCACCCCGTTATGGGGATTCGAACTGCTGACCCTCCGATTGGCAAGCCCAAGAGGCTCAGTGGTTTAGACCACTGAAAGTGAGATGAGCACCGCAACCCCATAGTCGCCTTTGACTGGACTTAACCATCCAGGGCTCCTTTACCTTTACCTTTTTCTCTGTATGTCCCCTTAGATCATGGGTAGGCAAACTAAGGCCTGGGGGCCGGATCCGGTCCAATTGCCTTCTAAATCCGGCCTGCGGACAGTCCAGGAATCAGCATGTTTTTACATGAGTAGAATGTGTCCTTTTATTTAAATGCAGTCTGGGTTATTTGTGTGGAATAGGAATTCATTCATTTCCCCCCAAAAAATATAGTCTGCCCCCCCCACAAGGTCTGAGGGACAGTGGACCGGCCCCTGCTGAAAAAGTTTGCTGACCCCTGCCACCCCCACCCCAGTCCATGCACTAGCCCCATATCCAGCAGTAAGGTAAAGGTAAAGGTAAAGGGACCCCTGACCATTAGGTCCAGTCGTGACCGACTCTGGGGTTGTGGCGCTCATCTCGCTTTATTGGCCGAGGGAGCTGGCATACAGCTTCCGGGTCATGTGGCCAGCATGATGAAGCCACTTCTGGCGAACCAGAGCAGCGCACGGAAACGCCGTTTACCTTCCCGCCGGAGCGGTACCTATTTATCTACTTGCACTTTGGCGTGCTTTTGAACTGCTAGGTTGGCAGGAGCAGGGACCGAGCAACGGGAATTCACCCCGTCGCGGGGGTTCGAACCACTGACCTTCTGATCGGCAAGTCCTAGGCTCTGTGGTTTAACCCACAGCACCACCCGCGTCCCACAAATCCAGCAGTAGGGACCAGCTTTTCCTCCTTTTGCCAAACGCCCACACAGCCACATGCCTTTTCGGATTATACAATAATCTTGTAATTATCCAATAGCAATTATTAGGGATGCATCACAATGTTTAGTGCAGATCTCCAGTTGTTGCCATTCAGGTAGATCTTCTGTACATGGTCAAATGGTCACGTACATGGTCAAATGATTCAGAGTGCTCTAGCATCTTCTCTCGGAGCGGGGAAAGTTGTGTTTTCCTTCAAGTTCTGCTGCAGGTACAGAACTTGAAACTGAAGCAGCCCATGTTTTCAGTGTTCATAAATGCTTAGTTTTGGAGGACATAAGCTTTCTCCCCAAAATGACCCTAGGAGCCCATTCTCAATAGCTGACTCTTCTCTTTTCACTCTTCCTGGCTCCAATCAGCACAAAGGCGTCATTTTTCCATCTTCGCCATATCAAGCAGTTGGTCCCTTACCTTTCCCGCCCTGACCTGGCCACAGTGATCTATGTGACGGTCACCTCCAGGCTTGACTACTGTAACTTGCTCTACGTGGGGCTGCCCTTGAAACTGTCCCAGGAACTCCAGCAGGTGCAGAATGCTGCAACGAGGCTCCTCATGGGGTCTCTGCCATGGGAGCATATTCACCCCAGTGCTCTATCAGCTGCACTGGCTCCTAGTGGAGTTTAGCAGGGGTCAGCAAACTTACCGCGCCTTGGGCCAGTGTCTCCAGCACTGATTGCATGGCGGGCTGGAGGGCAGGGGAGCGTGTACCCATACGCATGCGCACATGCTATTTCCAGCACACTTCCGGGTCGGAGGAGCACCGGAAATAGCTTGTGAGCATGTGCACCGGCCTTCTCTGACCTGGATGTGCACTGGAAATAACACTTGCACATGTTTATTCTTGCAATTTAAAAATAAATCTAGTGGTTTCATGTTTTGTGCTTCCCGTTTTCCCATACATCTGCGTTTGAAAATCAAAGTTAGCCATTTCTTTTTGGAGGGTGTGTGTAAGTAGTTAACATTCCCTGGCACCCATGCAGGCGTAGCCAGGATTTATGTTAGGGGGCAGGCATGACACTCGCCTGTCATCATCCTCTGCCTGGCTCTGTCTAGCACATGGGTAGGCAAACTAAGGCCTGGGGGCCGGATGCGGCCCAATCGCCTTCTAAATCCGGCCCACGGACGGTCCGGGAATCAGCGTGTTTTTACACGAGTAGAATCCGTCCTTTTATTTAAAATGCATCTCTGGGTTATTTGTGGGGCATAGGAATTGGTTCATTTTTTCTTTTTCAAAATATAGTCCGGCCCCCCACAAGGTCTGAGGGACAGTGGACCGCCCCCCTGCTGAAAAAGTTTGCTGACCCCTGGTCTAGGAGATTTGGAATGAAATGCCTCAACAACCGTTGTTTCTTCCTTTCTTTCGACCCACAGTGCTCAGAAAAAGAGGTCCAAATCTTTCTACAATTTCAACTTTTAGTTAAGTATTTCTATTTATTCATTTTGGGGAGGGGCAGTTGTCATGCTTATGCTGGCACTGGCCTCTGGGGGGTAGGAATGCCAACATGAATAAAATATTGAGGGGCCTCCAGGTAAGCCCTGATGCACATAATCGATCACATGATGCACACCATTTGAATGGCAATGCCCATCAACATTTTTGGGGGGTTGGCCCACTTAAATATTTTATTGGGGGGGCAGGAGTGCCAGCTTGGCCCCACAACTGGGGGTGCCTGGGGTGGGGGGTGCCATGAAGCATGCACCAAAATTTCTGGGGAATTTTGTGGGTGCTTGGGCACCTAGGGCCCCATGGCGTTGGCACCTATGGGGGGGTGGAGCGAAGACCCCTCCGCCCCTAAGAGTTGGCTCCTATATCTGGGGCATAGCTGTCAACTTACAGATTTGAAAATAAGGGACCAGCAGCCTCGAAAATAAGGGATCAGCAGCCAAAATAAGGGATTTTGTGAGTGTGACTTCTGAGCCCCTCCGAGCCAAAGGCAGAAAGCCCAGCCAGCAGCCAAATGAAGCCTCAAGCAGTGGTTCCCACAGCGCAGCAACCCGGCAAAGCGGATGCAGCAAGGAAAACCACCCTCACCTCTCCGCTGGGAAGTGCTGAGCAAAGGCAAGTCCCCAGGCACAAGGCATGCAAGCTCCACCCCCCAGTCGTTCTTAGACTCCTTACTGGGTGAGCAACGCAGCCAAGCAACACAGTTGTAGCTTCCCTCCCCCCTGGCCAGCAGGGAGGGAGGGAGAGGAGCTGCTCCCTTTGAAACCCGGGAAATTTAAGGGACATCATCAATAAGGGACAGCAGTGGGACATGGCGCTGGGATAAGGGAGTTTCCCGCCAAATAAGGGACAGTTGGCAGCTATGATCTGGGGGCAACCCTGTGCAAGCCCCACACTGCAAGAACCAGGTGCTGCTGGGCGTTGATGGATTTGCCAGTTCATCCAGTCGAGTCAGAGGCCTCTCTACCACCAGAGAAGACCTGCCCCACAGCGCCCCTTCCAGCCTGCTCCACAGCTTCGCCTATGTCCACACACCAGTGCAAGAAGCCTTCATGCAGGGCTGTTTATCATCCCTTTGATTTCACCTCAGACGAGCTGGACCCTGCCTGTGAGTGGCCAAGGGAATCTTCTTCTGCAAGGCAAAGTGGTGTGGATGTGATCCCTCTCCTCCGAAGCACTCTGGGCCAGTTTCCTTTAGGTTTGCGTCTGGATAAGCTGGAGGCCCTGGTGTGGAAGGAGCACAAGGCCAAGCTGTGGAAACTGTGCTACAGTGACAGCCTGAAGTTCTTGGAGGTGTTACCTGGGATCAGCTCAAACCCTCCAGCAAAGGGACTTCCCAGTGCCTTGTGCTGTTGGACCCAGTGGAGAAATGGTGTGGTGAAGCGGACAGAGAGACCTGGCTTCAAATCCCCAGTCAGCTATGAGGCCCCTCTCACATGGCTGTAGTGCTCTGTTTTTAATGTTTGATGCTTTGTTGTTGTTTAGTTGTTTAGTCGTGTCCGACTCTTCGTGACCACCTGGACCAGAGCACGCCAGGCACTCCTGTCTTCCACTGCCTCCCGCAGTTTGGTCAAACTGATGCTGGTAGCTTCGAGAACACTGTCCAACCATCTCGTCCTCTGTCGTCCCCTTCTCCTTGTGCCCTCCATCTTTCCCAACATCAGGGTCTTTTCCAGGGAGTCTTCTCTTCTCATGAGGTGGCCAAAGTATTGGAGCCTCAGCTTCAGGATCTGTCCTTTCAGTGAGCACTCAGGGCTGATTTGCTTAAGAATGGATCAGTTTGATCTTCTTGCAGTCCATGGGACTCTCAAGAGTCTCCTCCAGCACCATAATTCAAAAGCATCCATTCTTCGGCGATCAGCCTTCTTTATGGTCCAGCTCTCACTTCCATACATCACTACTGGGAAAACCATAGCTTTTACTATACGGACCTTTGTTGGCAAGGTGATGTCTCTGCTTTTTAAGATGCCGTCTAGGTTTGTCATTGCTTTTCTCCCAAGAAGCAGGCGTCCTTTAATTTCGTGTCTGCTGTCACAATCTGCAGTGATCATGGAGCCCAAGAAAGTAAAATCTCTCACTGCCTCCATTTCTTCCCCTTCTATTTGCCAGGAGGTGATGGGACCAGTGGCCATGAAAAGTCTGATGCTTTATTATGTTTTATATATTCTGTTAGTTGCCCAGAGTGGCTGGGGAAACCTAGCCAGATGGGCGGGTATAAATAATAATAAATTCTTAAGGGTGCCTCTGAGCATGAGCAAAGTTTTCCCTGCGCTCCCTAGGGGTTCGAGTCCCGATCCGGCAGGAGCCCCGGCATCTTTCTTCCTCTCTCTCTCCTTTCACAACCTGTTGCTGCGAGGCAGCTTCGGGAAAGCGCCCCGTCGCGCCCGCCGGGAGCGCGCCTGCCGGGGTTACTGCCGGGCATCTGCTCCCGACCGCAACAGCTTACAGCTCCTGACCGCGACGCGGCCAATCAGCGGAGCGCTTTCCTTGTCTGACTCCGGCTCCGCCAATGGGAGCGCGAGAAGCATCGCTGCTCCAGGATGCTTGAGCGCTGTGAGCGCACAGCGGCGAAGGGAAGAGCAGCCGCGAAACGACCCAGCGGTTCCCCTCATCCCCCCCCCCATCCGCCTCTCCACTTCCTTGGAAAGTTACAGGAGTATCCCTGTCCCTGCTTCCCTCCCCACCCCCAAAACCTCTCCCGATTTGGGAAGGAGGCTTACCTGTCCGGGGCAGGTGAGGTTTACCTGTCGGGGCAGGTGAGATGCAGCAACCACCACGTGAACCTTCGGTTCCACTTGGGGTTGCAGTGCCGGATTTGTGTATAAGCTAAACAAGCTTTAACCACTTTCTTGGGGGGGCCCAAAAAAAATTAAAGGGGAAAAAACCCTGGATGTACATTTCCAAAATATAAGATAAAAAACAAATAAAATAAAACCTACATACAGCAACAGTGTTTTGTGTTGTGTAAGCTCCTTTGATGTAAGTCATGGGCTCCAATCATTTTACGAGCTTAATAATTATTTCACTATTAATATACTTCTTAATTGTATTTCAATATTAATATACGTCTTCTTAATTGTATTTCAATTGCACAATTACTTTGATAAAATACACACTTTGTTATGTGCAAATGGTTTTAGATACCTATTAGGTCCATAAATTACCATATAGCATATATTCAACACAAAAAACAGTGCCAATTTGTTGTTGTCAAAGGACAGCTGGACATATAAAGTGCCCCATTGCCTTCAGTAGCTTAGGGCCTCATCAGACCTAAATCCGGCCCTGGTTGCCACCTTTTGTGCTCGCAAAATACAAAGCGGGGAGGTTAGGGGACGATTCCCCCCCCCCCAAAATCTGGTGCTGAAGTTTTTGGGAAAATCCCAAAAGAAAAGCAAAAACCCAAAGCAAGCCCATGGCTGCCTGGGTGCCAAGTTTGTGTTCCCTTCCGTTCGGGTGGTGCTGGAAAATACATGTGTAGCACATCGTGTGCACACTTTCTGGGAACTGTAGTTTTGTGAATCGGAACTCTTTTGAGTGGGGAACTGAAGTTCCCAGGAATCTACGAGAGAAGTCACATGCTTCAAATGTGCATTAGATGTGCTTTAGACGTACAGCGCAGATTTGCCCAAAGATCTATGCAATCTGAGGGAAGTGGAGACAAAAGGAGGAGCTTTTCTGATTTTCTGATTCCCTGCTTCCAGTCACCAGCTGAATGAACACACATAAGAATATTATGGGCATAGGGGGAGCATGGCTTTGCTTTTGAAAGAGGATGGAGTTTTGCTCGTGGAACCACCTGAATAGGGTAATGTCCGGAAAAATCTGGATGTATGGCAGCCCTTGTTAAAACTTGAAAATGCGTTGGAGCTCTGAATGCCCAAACCAGTTTGGATCTCTTAGATATACAGTGGTACCTCGGGTTACATACGCTTCAGGTTACAGACTCCGCTAACCCAGAAATAGTGCTTCAGGTTAAGAACTTTGCTTCAGGATGAGAACAGAAATCGTGCTCCGGCAGCGCGGCGGCAGCAGGAGGCCCCATTAGCCAAAGTGGTGCTTCAGCTTAAGAACAGTTTCAGGTTAAGAACTGACCTCCGGAATGAATTAAGTACTTAACCCGAGGTACCACTGTACTGGACACGGGTGGCACTGTGGGTAAAACCTCAGTGCCTTGGACTTGCTGATCAGAAGGTCGGCAGTTCGAATCCCCATGATGGGGTGAGCTCCCGTTGCTCGGTCCCTGCTCCTGCCCACCTAGCAGTTTGAAAGCACCCCTAAGTGCAAGTAGATAAATAGGTACCGCTTTATAGCGGGAAGGTAAACGGCGTTTCCGTGTGCGGCGCTGGTGCTGGCTCGCCAGATGCCGCTTAGTCACGCTGGCCACGTGACCCGGAAGTGTCTCCGGACAGCGCTGGCTCCCAGCCTCTTGAGCGAGATGAGCACGCAACCCTAGAGTCGGACACGACTGGCCCGTATGGGCAGGGGTACCTTTACCTTTTACCACTGTACTGTTGTACCTCTTTAAGAGTCATGGCTTCCACCCAAAGAATTCTGGGAAGTGTGATTTGTTAAGGATGCTGAGACCCTTAACAAGTTACACTTCCCATGATTCTTTGGGGGCAGCCAGGGCTCTTAAAGCGGTGTAACAGAGTTCTAAATTTGTGGTGCGTGAAACTGGATTGAACTGTGAATTGGATTTGGAACCTTGGCCTTGTGTGGACCTGCCCATGGGCTCACTGAGTGGTTTTTCAGACAATTTACTAGTTTTTCAGCCTTGGTTCTTGAACTATCGAATGAGGATTAGTGTAAGCCACGTCACAAGGTTTTTCAGAGTGTGAGGAAACTGCTCTTTGCCCTATGAGTTAATAAGATAAAGATCTAAAAATAAAAGAAATCATACCAACCCCAGACTTTCACCATAAATGTAATCAATGTAATCGGGGGGGGGGGGATAATAATCTGTTCTATTCTGAGTGCATTATGTAATAAACAACTTTGGAGGTATTGCAAAAGATCGATGTCATGCAACTCTCAAAGAAGGAATGTCAGAGTTGCATCAGTAGCCTGAATTGACAGTACAAAGCACAGTACTAACAATTATTTCTGTGCAAATTGCAAGAGACAAATTGCAAAGCCTATTAAGATGTTAATGGGGAAATACTGTAACTTAGATTGCCAAGCCGTCTGACGCATGGCCTTCTGCTACATCGATGGGATCTTGCCCCATTGCACACTTTTTCTCCTTCTCCATGCTCTCCATTATGAGCAGGCAATCAGATGTTTCAAGCATATTTTTAAAAAAACAGACAAGTAGCTTTGAAATGGTAAAAATAAAACAAAATCATTTATTTCTATAGGGCTACTATGTTTGCATTATTCCATACAGACCAGCTTAAGTATTGTTGTTTAGTCGTTTAGTCATGTCCGACTCTTCGTGACCCCCTGGACCAGAGCACGCCAGGCACTCCTGTCTTCCACTGCCTCCTGCAGTTTGGTCAAACTCATGTTCGTAGCTTCGAGAAAACTGTCCATCCATCTCGTCCTCTGTCGTCCCCTTCTCCTTGTGCCCTCCATCTTTCCCAACATCAGGGTCTTTTCCAAGGAGTCTTCTCTACTCATGAGGTGGCCAAAGTATTGGAGCCTCAGCTTCAGGATCTGTCCTTCCAGTGAGCACTCAGGGCTGATTTCCTTCAGAATGGATAGGTTTGATCTTCTTGCAGCCCATGGGACTCTCAAGAGTCTCCTCCATAGAAACACAATAAAACATTAAACATTTTAAAACTTCCCCATACAGGGCTGACTTCAGATGTCTTCTAAAGGTTGTCAAGTTATCTATCTCCCTGACTCAGGGGTCACAGAACTCCATACTCTCCAACATTTCTCCAATAAAAATAAGGACATCCTAAGGAAAAGGCATGGGTGGCGCTGTGGTCTAAACCACTGAGCCTTGGGCTTGCCGATCGGAAGGTCAGCGGTTCAAATCCCCGTGATGGGGTGAGCTCCCGTTGCTCAGTCCGAGCTCCTGCCAACCTAGCAGTTTGAAAGCATGTCAAAGTGCAAGTAGATAAATAGGTACCACTCTGGCGGGAAGGTAAACGGCGTTTCCGTGCACTGCTCTGGTTTCACCAGAAGCAGCATAGTCATGCTGGCCACATGACCTGGAAAAACTGTCTGCAGACAAACGCCGGCTCCCTCGGCCAATAAAGCGAGGTGAGCGCTGCAACCCCAGAGTTGTTTGCGACTGGACTTAACTGTCAGGGGTCCTTTACCTTTACCTTTTTTAAAAGGAAAAGCGGGACATTCCGGGAGCAAATCAGAAACCGAAATAGCTTGTGTAAATCCGGGACTGTCCCTCGAAAATAGAGACACCTGGAGGGTCTGGAATATGGTATAATTGTGTTCTTCCCCTGCATGCCACCCCCCCCCCCAGTTCTGCCCACGACTCATTTTAGCCATTCTGCCAGTGTGTCTTCACTGGTGCAGCAAATGAACTGGTTACATATTCCACCAGTCTGCATGAAGGTGTTGCCAAGCTGGTTTTTCCAGTGTATCTTATAGCCTCTCAACTGGTGCATCTGGAATATGGGATGGCACCCTAAATACTATTCTCAATCTGATCCTTCTGATTTCTTGATTAAGCCTCTTCTGTTATTTTATCCGTATTGCCCAACTCTACAGATCTATCCTCCGTATATCTCGTCTTCACATCTTAATGCTTCTGCTGCAGGCCAAATACTCATGGCCTCTTTGCCTTGGAGCAGGAAGAGAAACTGCAGACATAATTCCTTCCAACAGCTCCTAGGGGAAAGTATTATTCAGAACTGCAGGATCTACTGGGGCACCACTAGTGAGAGTAAGCTGGGGCCTGTGAACTGGAAGTACACCTAGCTGGTGCAATTTTGGTTGGAAGACACTGCCCAGTATTTGTTGCTGTTTCCAGATTTTTTGTCTCTTTCAAGGTCCAGGCAGTCCACTAAATGGTGGAGAGGCAAGGATGTTCTCTCATGCAAATTGATTTTTTTCAGAGAAAGCCACACCTGTGACTATGGTGTCTTTGTCATCCAGCTTTCAAATACAAAGAAGCTCTGCTAAGACAACAAAACTGTCAGCGAGTCTTTTAATCCTACTGATTCTATCCGCGAGCCTCTTTCCGCCAGAGGCACGATGATCACCTGCAAGAAAGCTTTCTCAGCAAGGCCGCCCCATTTATGGGATGCCCTCTCTGAATGCAAAAGGATTCAAGGTCTTGTTGAGTGTAGGAATGCCAGAATGGAACTCACCCTGTCCCTGATCTGTCCCTCTGCCATCTCAATCTCTTGTTTGTAAAATATGAAGCAAAAGGCAAACCAGAGAGAAAGAGAGGAGAGAAGGGGGTGGAAACCCAAATTTAGCCCTGGTGTGCTAGTTTTCAATGTGTGAGGATGGTTTTTATTATGTGTGGAAGCATTTAAAATTAAAATTTCAACCTGCAGCCTGAAATGCTTGGTGCAAACGTTATCACAGGAGCAGAAGAAATGTTCCCCTGTGGCTTCTTCTCAGTCTGTAGTGGTAAAATAATAATAATAATAATAATAATAATAATAATAATAATAATAATTTTTTATACTCCACCCATCTGGCTGGGTTTCCCCAGCCACTCTAGGCAGCTCCCAACAGAATATTAAAAACACGAGAAAACATCAAACATTAAAAACTTCCCTAAACAGAGCTGCCTTCAAATGTCTTCTAAAAGTCAGATAGTTGTTTATTTCCTTGACATCTGATGGGAGGGCGTTCCACAGGGTGGGCGCCGCTACTGAGAAGGCCCTCTGCCTGGTTCCCTGTAAGCTCACTTCTTGCAGAGAGGGAACTGCCAGAAGGCCCTTGGAGCTGGACCTCGGAGCTGAACGATGGGGGTGGAGACGCTCCTTCAGGTATACTGGTATGCTGGTAATGCCAGCAGGTTAGAACCACACACACTGGGGGAGATTATAGGAGTCTCTTCTCTCCTGTACAGCTGTGCATTGCTCCTCGCCTGCAGCACAAACTTAATATAAAGTCACGAAATTAAAAGACTCCTCTTCTTGGGAGAAAAGCGAAGACAAACCTAGACAACATCTTAAAAAGCAGACACATCACCTTGCCAACGAAGGTCTGTATAGTTAAAGCTATGGTTTTCCCAGTAGTGATGTATGGAAGTGAGAGCTGGACCATAAAGAAGGCTGATCGCCAAAGAACTGATGCTTTTGAATTATGGTGCTGGAGGAGACTCTTGAGAGTCCCATGGACTGCAAGAAGATCAAACCTCTCCATTCTTAAGGAAATCAGCCCTGGTGACATCAGGGGAGAGTTTACAGTTGTATTTGCATCAACAGGCTCCCCCTACTGGTGATGAACCACCGCTAGACTCACCCGTCTCCGAGTAAGTGGATACAACTTTGCTGTTATTCCAGTGCCTAAGCCAATACCTCTCACAAGCTGTAATCAATAAAGTTGTGGCCTTTTCTAGCCCATAAACCTAAAATACTGTGTCCATGTGTCTTTCTTATGCCAAGCTAAGGGGGCGGGTCCTCAATTCACAACTTTACATTGGAATCTACTCTGGATCAACATTGAGTAGAATTCCATGACAAAACTGCTCAATCATGCAACTGATGACCAAGGCACCCACAGTACACCGGATCTGGTGTTGTGTATGTTGAGCCAAGGCCACTCTTAGCAGTGGCGTAGCGTGGGTTGTCAGAACCCGGGGCAAGGCAAGTAATTTGCAACCCTAATCCGTGGATTTGCGCCCCCTAACCCGTGGATTTGCGCCCCCTAACCCTAACCCACAGATGTTGCGCCCGGTGCGGCCGGGCCCCCCTGCACCCCCCACGCTACGCCACTGACTCTTAGGATTCTAGGAAGAGAAGTCTTAGCAGTGTGTTAGCAAGTGTTTAGCAGACAATACACCAGAAACTTTCAGCCAGTGTTTCGCAGCATTGCACCTAATCAAGACATATCAGCTAATGGAAACTCATGAAAGGCAGTTCACATTTCGCTCTGATAATCAGTTCCCCGAAGTTTGCAAAGGTTTGCATGAATGCTACCAAACAACTGAACTTGTTTGAAAAAGCAGCTGAAGCTGCCTTTTGCATGCAGTCTATTGCAAAGCTCTTAAGCTCAAATTGGTTGTTTTGCCAGCCTGGCTGTGACTTCCCTGAGTGTCCTTACTGTTGCTTTTATGGGGGAGAGGGGAATTGCTCAGTTGAAGTTAGGTAAAGGGTAAAGGGGACCCCTGACCATTAGCTCCAGTCCTGACCGACTCTGGGGTTGCGACGCTCATCTCGCTTTATTGGCTGAGGGAGCGGGCGTACAGCTTCCGGGTCATGTGGCCAGCATGACTAAGCCGCTTCTGGCGAACCAGAGCAGCGCACAGAAACGCCATTTACCTCCCCGCCAGAGTGGTACCTATTTATCTACTTGCACTTTGACATGCTTTCAAACTGCTAGGTTGGCAGGAGCAGGGACCGAGCAACGGGAGCTCACCCCATCGCAGGGATTCGATCCACCAACCTTCTGATCGGCAAGTCCTAGGCTCTGTGGTTTAACCCACAGCGCCACCCGCGTCCCTTTTCAGTTGAAGTTACCTCGAAGTAAATAACATCAGTGCCAGTTATTTGCTTTTCAATAAACATGATGATGATGATAAATGCCCTATGAATCTAAGGGGCTTGCATTTACAGTGGTACCTTGGTTCTCAAACGCCTTGGTTCCCAAACGCCAAAAACCCAGAAGTAAGTGTTCTGGTTTTCAAACATTTTTGGGACGCCGAATGTCTGATGCAGCTGTTGGCTGTTGTTTCTGGGGCACTTGCACCAATCAGAAGCTGCACCTTGGTTTTTGAACATTTCAAAAGTCAAATGGACTTCTGGAACAGATTAAGTTTGGTGCTTTTGTTTTTGCCATTTATTTTGCATTTTTTTGTTTTTGAGGCTTTTTCGGTTAATTTGTTTTTGTGACTTTGTGAGTGGTAATTTTTATCATCTACAATACTGTCTTATTCATTTTATAGTACAGTACATTGATTATTGCTTTCATTTTATGGATCAATGGTCTCGTTAGATAGTAAAATTCATGTTAAATTGCTGTTTTAGGGGTTGTTTTTAAAAGTCTGGAACGGATTAATCCGTTTTCCATTACTTGCTATGGGAAAGCGTGCCTTGGTTTTGGAACTCCTTGGTTTTGGAACAGACTTCCAGAATGGATTAAGTTTGAGAACCACGGTACTACTGTAAAGGTTACTGGAGAAAAGTGGGTGGAGGGAGAGTGACATACCAAATTAAGTTTGAGAACCAAGGTACCACTGTATTGCAAAAGTCCAATGTAAGGGAAGAAGTAACATCTCCTTTTATCCCCTTCAGTTCTCACCAGGGATGAGGGGCAAGGTGGAGCAGGAGTGAGAGAGGAGTGAAAGGGTTATTTCACTTTTTTGCTGGGCCTTTGCATTAGGAAAAAAATAGTTACTCTCTGGAGATGGCCAGAGAAAGGACAGATGATTCCCTCCTCCACGAGTCCCCTGCACTTATCACAAGACTTGGAAAAGGAGAAGTTGGCGGTGACCACAAATAAAAGTTGAGGAGTAACTCAGTTCAAGATGTCTAGACGTTAGCTCCCCCCCCCGCCTTATTTCTTTACACTGCTCTGGGTACTTCAGTGCACTTGAAAGCACAATGTTTGTAAGCGCCAACCCACCCACCATCTTAATTTACCCAGAAGCACCCTGGGCAAATTAGAGATGGCAAACTCTCCAAGCAGTGCTTTTTTCCCTGGGGGGACGCAGGGGGACACATACCCCTAAACATTTTGTGAATCTAAGTTCGGCCTCATTGAGGGGCAGTATTTCAATATGAGTAGAGAAATGAGAGTACCCTTAAACATTTTGTTTAGAAAAAAAAGCACTGCCTCCAAGTGTCTCTATTTTCCAGGGACAGTCCCGGATTTATAGAAGCCGTCCCAGTTTCTCATTTGATCCCAGAATGTCCCGCTTTTCATTAGGACGCTTCTATTTTCATCAGAGAAATATTGAAGGGTACAGTGGGATGTCCCTGTTTTCATTGGAGAAATGTTGGAGGATATGACGTTATGCTACCCCTGAGCTACCGAGATAAGTATCTACGCAACCTTTAGAAGACATCTGAAGGCAGACCTGTAGTGGGAAGTTTTTTATTATGTTTTTCTTTCTGTTCACAGATCGTGAAGCTGAGGCTCCAATACTTTGGCCACCTCATGAGAAGAGAAGACTCCCTGGAAAAGACCCTGATGTTGGGAAAGATGGAGGGCCCAAGGAGAAGGGGACGACAGAGGACGAGATGGTTAGATAGTGTTCTCGAAGCTACCAGCATGAGTTTGACCAAACTGCGGGAGGCAGTGGAAGACAGGAGTGCCTGGCGTGCTCTGGGCCATGGGGTCACAAAGAGTCGGACATGACTAAACGACTAAACAACAACAAAATCTGTTCAAAGCTGGCCAGGGTGGCTGGGGAAACCCAGTCAGATGGGTGGGGTATAAATAACAATATTTATTATTATTTGAAGTGTAGGTGGGTTCCCACGAGGCAAGACACAGTGATAACAGCAAGAACCTTTATTGAACTACATAACTGGGGAAACAGAGGCAAAGTAACTGCTTATATACATTTCTGAAAGCCTGGGCCAGTCCCACTCCCAGTGTGATTGGCTGTCTAAACTTCCAAACGGCAAATCATGACTCAGAGTTCAAGGGCCAGTGGCAGAGGCCCAAATAATGAAATGTTCTGCGACTGGACAACATGTATCGAATCAGAACACAGGAGCTCAGAATACTTAGTCCAGATTCAAGCTCAGGCAAACACAGACCACTGAATACATAACATGTTGTTGTTGTTGTTGTTGTTGTTGAAACTATTACTATTATTATTAGGTAGCTGGGATTTCACCAACACTCCGATGTGCAGTGTGATCAGACAACCTGTAAAGAAAGTGAAAAACCAAGCCTTTCCTAGCTGCTAGCGGGGCCTAGCGGGGAAGGAACATGGGAAGTGAAAAGGGCAGAGCTGCAACAAGGAAAGCAAAGGTGGTAAATCTTATTTGTTCTTGTTGTTTAGTCGTTTAGTCGTGTCTGACTCTTCGTGACCCCATGGACCAGAGCACGCCAGGCACTCCTGTCTTCCACTGCCTCCTGCAGTTTGGTCAAACTCATGCTGGTAGCTTTGAGAACACTATCCAACCATCTTGTCCTCTGGCGTCCCCTTCTCCTTGGGCCCTCCATCTTTCCCAGCATCAGGGTCTTTTCCAGGGAGTCTTCTCTTCTCATGAGGTGGCCAAAGTATTGGAGCCTCAGTTTCACGATCTGTCCTTCCAGTGAGCACTCAGGGCTGATTTCCTTAAGAGGTTTGATCTTCTTGCAGTCCATGGGACTCTCAAGAGTCTCCTCCAGCACCATAATTCAAAAGCATCCATTCTTCGGTGATCAGCCTTCTTTATGGTCCAGCTCTCACTTCCATACATCACTACAGGGAAAACCATAGTTTTAACTATACGGACCTTTGTTGGTAAGGTGATGTCTCTGCTTTTTAAGATGCTGTCTAGGTTTGCCATCCCTTTTCTCCCAAGAAGCAGGTGTCTTTTAATTTCGTGGCTGCTGTCACCATCTGCAGTGATCATGGAGCCCAAGAAAGTAAAATCTCTCACTGCCTCCATTTCTTCCCCTTCTATTTGCCAGGAGGTGATGGGACCAGTGGCCATGATCTTCATTTTTTTGATGCTGAGCTTCAGACCATACTTTGCGCTCTCCTCTTTCACCCTCATTAAAAGGTTCTTTAATTCCTCCTCACTTTCTGCCATCAAGGCTGTGTCATCTGCATATCTGAGGTTAGGTGACCCTAAAACTTAATAGCTGGCCATGGGCCAGCCACTGTCTTGCAGCCTCACCCTACTGTTGTGAAAAGCACAGTAGCCACAGGGAGAAACCACCTCTGTGTGCAAGGCATGTTCCTGCTTTCCAGTTTGGTACATTTGTAACCTGGGTTGTGTAGATTTGTGATAGCTGAATACGACGCCTAGGTGGCATTGACTGACAGCAGGCAGCATGCAATAGCTGGATGGGATGAGGAGAGGAGTATGTGTACATCATGTACATTGGGCAATATTTGTGGTTTGACATGTACATAAGAAGCAATTCTTGTCAGGTAATTGTGGCCTGGTGCCCACAATATATAATGGCTGGCCTATTCCTCAAACAGCATACTGGGCCTAGAACATCCTACTGGCTCTCAAGAGCTCTGAGTCAGCCCTGACGGCATCAGTAGAGTTTGTGTCGTTGTCCCCGTCCCCCCCCCCCCGCCGCCGCAAGAAAATCTGCCTAAATTTGCATTTATATTTGTGTTTTTACCTTGTATTTTTATGTTGCGAACCGACCCGAGATCTACGGATGAAAGGCAATATGCAAATGTCATAAATAAAAAATAAACGAATAGAAATATTTGACACAGCTGTTGGGAGAAGGTGTTGGATGTTCTCTCTGTGTGTGAGAGAAGCATTTGTTGAGTGTTCAGACCTTTAAACCTCCCCCTTAAATAAATTCAGACAAGACTCAAATTTTGGTTTGGTTTTGGGCAGAATTTCGGCCACAACTTTATTGATTACAGCAATTGAGTGGTTGCATAGGCTCTGGTTTGACTAGCTCCCTGCACCATTGCAGGTAGCGCTGACCCAGGACACCAGCATAGGTCAGCCAAGGGTGAACACCCGGATAAGAAGTTTCTATGTACACCGACCACCTTCACACCTGTCTCTTCTCCATCAAGGCAAACAAGAGGCATTACCAGGCTTCAAGAGCATCCTCCTGCCAGATAAATGTTCTTAAGAAGGGCACAAGGCCAAGGGCCACTGAGAACTATGGCCTGAAAAGAGTCACAAGGGATCTGGAGGGTTGCCTTTGGCCTCTGAGCCTGAGCTTCCCCCTCCTGTCATAGAATCATAGAATTGGAAGGGATCCTGAGAATCCCCTAGTCCAGGCATGGCCAAACTTGGCCCTCCAGCTGTTTTGGGACTACAATCCCTGACTACTGGTCCTGTTAGCTAGGAATGATGGGAGTTGTAGTCCCAAAACAGCTGGAGGGCCAAGTTTGGCCATTTCTACCCTAGTCCAACCCCTTGCAATGCCGAAATATGCAGTTATCCTACATGGGGAGTGTTATGCACTGAGTTGAATAGGATCCAAATGCAGCAGTCTGATTGGTCCTAGAACAATGCAGCAGTATGATTGGTCCGCAGGAGCCACCCAATCCAGCTTCAGGTGGAAGTGAATCCGCGACCTGATTGGCCTACAGGAAAATCCCGGAATTAGCCAATCACGTGTGGCCCATTGTGTAAATAACATATATAAAGCAGATATTTTGTGGAAACTTTCATTCCTCACTACTATGAGCTGAATAAAGAGCATGAAATCCACTCTCGACTCCGAGTATATTTCAGGGATCGGACCGGCAACCTTGGCACCATGCTCCAAGCAACTGAGCTTTCCAGGTTCTTAACCCTGAAAGAGGAGTTTCCTCCGAGTCTCTTGGATGATTTATGGATTCACTGTGTGCCATCAAGCTGCAGGTACCTTGTTCCCAAGCTGTGTGGTGTTACTGTTAGTCATTCTTTGCAAACATGGTGGGGACAGGAGATCTTATGAAAGAGAAGACAACCAGGGCACATTCTATACAGGGTGGTCCAAAAACAGGTACATTGCTTTAGAATCCACTTTCTTCGCTCTGGACTCAAGTTCACTGACATCATTCACAATATCAGTAAAGAAAAACAATCCTTTCATCCGACGCCACTGTTTTTTCCACCTGCCAGCCTGAAATTTAACTGCTAATTCCTTGTATGTCAGTTATGTGTACCCATATACTGTCTTAGCTCAGATCTTGAATGCCTAGCAAGTCAAACATTTTGGCTCCCGAACGCCAGAAACCTGGACGTGAGTGTTCCAGTTTGCGAATGTTTTTTGGAACCCGAACATCCGACTTGGCTTCCGTATCTTCCAATTGGCTGCAGGAGCTTCCTGCAGCCAATCAGAAGCCGTGCCTTGGTTTCCGAACATTTTGGAAGTCAAATGGACTTCTGGAATGGATTCTGTTCGACTTCCGAGATACCGCTGTAATCTGTTGCAATGCATACCTGCTTTGGGGCTATTCTGTAGTAAACGTAGAGTTGGAAAGAATTTTTCTTCCAGGCCATGTGTGTGTGTGTGTGTGTGGTGAATCAGTGTTTGTGTTTCATCTTTACTCTCCTCCACCACAGACGGCTCAGATTTCTTGCAAAATACACTTCTTTCAACGCTATTATCACCAGGGGCCCTTTTGTAGACATGTCACATGGCAATCTGGATGTCAGGGTTGATGTGGGCAGTGCTGGTGGCCACATCTTAAGGAGGACATTGAGACCCTTGTACAGTGGTACCTCAGGTTACAGACGCTTCAGGTTACAGACTCCGCTAACCCAGAAATAGTACCTCGGGTTAAGAACTTTGCTTCAGGATGAGAACAGAAATTGTGCAGCTGCGGCGCAGCGACAGCGGGAGGCCCCATTAGCTAAAGTGGTGCTTCAGGTTAAGAACAGTTTCAGGTTAAGAACAGACCTCCAGAACAAATTAAGTTTTTAACCCGAGGTACCACTGTACATCTTTTTATTTTTTTAAATATTTTTTATTGATTTTTACATATATGCTACTTCTAACTGTTATGTACTGAAGTTCTCACCCTGGGCCAGCAGGGGGATACTGTAGATAGTTCAGGCCCACATATGCAAATAAGGGATCGAAAGTGACGTTCAGTGTTTGGATAGTTACAGAAAATGGTTACTGTTGCGTTCTAGTGGAGCTCTATATAAGCAGGCTGGCTGAACCCTTCAGTTCAGTTCTGTTCTGGCCTGTGAATAAACAAGAGCTGTTTGAAGAATCGCTGTGTCGTCTGATATGTTCACCCACAACTTAACACTAACAATATATCTTTACCAATTTTTCATATTTCCACCTTCCTCCCCTGGACTTCCCTCATACTCCCGTTTTGTTTTATTTCCATATTGTTCACCCTGCGTATTGTTTCCCCCCAAAGTTCCCAATACATATAGTCTTATTTTTGTTGTTGTACACAGTTGTGATTGTTTGCGCAAACCCTGCCAATGAGTCCATTTCTTGATGTTGCCTCTTCATATATGTTGTAAATGGTTCCCATTCTCTTTTAAAGTCTTTGTTGTCCTTTACATGTAGTTTTTCTGTTAGTTTAGAGACCCTTGTACATCTTTTTAGTAGCTGGGCAGTAGTGGGCATTTTTGCATAGGCAGCTTTTGTCACTCCTCTGTGCTGAAATTCCCTTGGCTACACAACTATTAACAGGTACAGGATTCCTAGGGGCTTGCACAATAGGCCCATTGAGCCACTGGTTCTCTCCCAGCCTATAATTTAAACCACAGGTGACTAACCCCAACACCCTCCAATTTCAATATCCAACAGCTCCAGCCAGAATGGCCAGTAATCTGGGAAGGTGGGAATTGGGAGCCATTGATCCTGCACCCCTTATTTAAGCCCTGGGAAGCGCTGGAATGATGCAAGGGGGGCAGCAGTAGCCTTGGGTGCAATTAGGGAGTGTAGAACAAAAATAAGGGGGCAGTGGAAACATAAAGAAGAAAATTTTGAAAAACGGTTCCTACATGTTCCATCTGTTGTGTAATGCCACTTACCGCCAGGTCATGCGCTGTTGCAGGATGGCAAAACGCCTTCCTGGATCCAGCAATTGTGCTGCAGGCAAGGGTTTTTCCCAGACTTGGACGAACCTTTCTCAACTTCACCCAGGCCCAGGAAGTGGGTTGCAGTTTGCCTGCTTATTTACAGCAACGTATTTCTGTTGGGGACGCGGGTGGCGCTGTGGTCTAAACCACAGAGCCTAGGGCTTGCCGATCGGAAGGTCAGTGGTTCGAATCCCTGCAACGGCGTGAGCTCCTATTGTTCGGTCCCAGCTCCTGCCAACCTGGCAGTTCAAAAGCACGTCAAAGTGCAAGTAGATAAATAGGTACCACTCCAGCGGGAAGGTAAACAGCGTTTCCGTACACTGCTCTGGTTTCACCAGAAGCGGCTTAGTCCTGCTGGCCACATGACCCGGTCTGCGGTCAAACGTTGGCTCCCTCGGCCAGTAAAGCAAGATGAGTGCCGCAACCCCAGAGTCGTTCGTGACTGGACTTAACTGTCAGGGGTCCTTTACCTTTTCCTATTTCTTTACTACCGTATTTTTCGCCCTATAGGACGCACTTTTCCCCCTCCAAAAATGAAGGGGAAATCTGGGTGCGTCCTATGGGGCGAATGCAGGCTTTCGCTGAAGCTTGGAGAGCGAGAGGGGTCGGTGCGCACCGACCCCTCTCACTCTCCAGGCTTCAGGAACACATCCGCAGCCTAGGCAGCCCTGTGGGAGGTCCCGCAGGGATGTCTAGGCTGCGGATAGCAGCCTGCTTCCCGGAGCGTCGGGCGCTCTGCTTTCAGGGCGCCCGGCGCTTCGGGAACACGTCCGCAGCGTGGGGAGCCCTGCAGGAGTTCCCCGCAGGGCTCCCCACGCTGCGGATAGCAGCCTGCTGCCGGGCAGGCGGGGCACCCTGAATCAGAGCGCCCCTCGCGCTGGGCAGACATCAACCAGCCCCACAAGCTCGGGGGACAGCAGGGAGGCGCAGCGCCGCCATCCCGCTGTTCCTTGACCTGGTTCGGTTTCTCCGACTTGCTTTTTTGGGGGGAAATAAAGGGAAATTTTTTTTTCCTTTATTTCCCCCCAGAAAATCTAGGTGCGTCCTATGGGACGGAGCGTCCTATGGGACGAAAAATACGGTATATTGTAGGATGTAGGTAGAAAGATAGATACAGTGGTACCTTGGTTCTCAAACGCCTTAGAACTCAAACAACTTGGAACCCAAACACTGCAAACCCAGAAGTAAGTTTTCCCGTTTGCAAACTTTTTTCAGAAGCTGAATGTGCTCCATTTTGAGTGCCACACTTCCGTTTTGAGTGTTACACTTCCGTTTTGAGTGCCACGCTTCCATTTTGAGTGTTACGCTGAGATCTGTCTGTTTTTGCAATTTATTATGTGTTTTTGTAGCTCTCTTTTTTTTGTGTGACTGTGTGGAACCCAGTTCAGCTACTGATTGATTGATTGTGTGACTGCGGTACATTGTTTATTGCTTTCATTTTATGAATCAATGGTCGCGCTAGATAGTAAAATCCATGTTACATTGCTGTTTTAGGGGTTGTCTTTAAAAGTCTGGAACGGATTAATCCATTTTGCATTACTTTCTATGGGAAACCGCATCTTGGTTTTGGAATGTTTTGGTTTTGGAACGGATATCCGGAATGGATTAAGTTTGAGAACCAAGGTACCACTGTACAGTGGTACCTCGGGTAAAGTACTTAATTTGTTCTGGAGGTCCGTACTTAACCTGAAACTGTTCTTAACCTGAAGCACCACTTTAGCTAACGGGGCCTCCTGCTGCTGCTGTGCCGCCACTGCACGATTTCTGTTCTTATCCTGAAGCAAAGTTCTTAACCCGAGGTAATATTTCTGGGTTAGTGGAGTCTGTAACCTGAAGCGTATGTAACCTGAAGCGTATGTACCACTGTACATAAAAGAATGCAAATTTGTCACAGCATCTTTCTGATTTTTACAGAAGGTAGATTTCTGGGGTGGAGGGGTGGGGAGTGAGTTGTTGTTTTTTCCCCTGAAAGGGGGGCAGTAGGCCAAATAAGTTTAGGAACCTCTGAAGTTGGACATGCATCTGAACAGCTCCCATAGGAACTATCAGCATCGACAATCTTACGCAAGAGAGCTGGTGCAAAGGACGAAGGAAGGAAGACATTCCTACTTTTCTGCAGTTCTGCTTTGCTGGGTTATGTGACCGGGTTACCCTCCCAAGCTGCAGTGGTGCAGACGGAAATTTCCTCTGCGTTGTTAGGTGACTGAACTGAAGTGAAGCGAAGTGACACACTGACTCAGACTTGGCCGGTCGGAAAGCCCTGAGCTGATGATGTTACGTGTTTGGCTGCATGAGCTGAGATTGGCACCACACCCTTGGCATGGGGCCTGGGCCAACTTTAAACTGAAGTAAACCCCAACCTGCAACTATGTCTGGCTGCTTGAGTACAAGGCTGTACATTATTGCGAAACAAAGGCGTTTGAAGTGGCTCGTCCACTCTCTTTCTTTTCTAGGCAATGTTGCCGACAGCACATCACCTGACTCTTGAAGCTGCAGGCAATCCAAGCAGTGGCTAAACCGACAGGTCCAATAAGAAGATAGAAGGAACTTCCTTCCTGGTTGAATAGGCAACCACAGAAAAGACAGGTACTGTAACAGAAGCTTAGCTCAGGGGAATTTGAATCAGGATGTCATTTGTGGGAAAGGGAGGGTGCTTGGGCAAGAAGAACCTGGGCATAGCTGTCAACCGTCCCTTATTTGGCGAGAAACTCCCTTATCCCAGCGCTGTGTCCCGCTGCTGTCCCTTATTGATGATGTACCTTAAATTTCCCGGGTTTCAAAGGAAGCAGCTCCTCTCCCTGCCGGCCAGGGAGGCTCCAACTGTGTTGCTTGGCTGCCCAGCCCGCCCCCCTCCCACCAGCCTCGGCCCCCAGGAACCCCTTCCCGCCGGGACTGGCGGGAGCCTCGGGCCCTTCCGCCGCCATCTTCCTCGTGGCCGCCAAACTGAGCGTCTCTGCCTGGGGCCTCCCCTCTGCCCGCTGCTGCCGCCCCCGCTAGGCTGTACTGCGGCTGCATCACCGAAGGACCTGGATGAGATGGGCAGCCTGCGCGGCCTATGAATTGCTGAGGAGCCTTGAGAGGAGAGTGAGGGCAACCATAGAGAAAGCAGTTCAGAGAGAGGAGGAGGATGCGGAGGCACAGGCAGGTGTTCCAAGGGCTAACCATAGAGGGGGAAAGCGGAGGAAGGACCGCAAGCGCTTCTCCCATAGATTTGTAGTGGTAGACTAGCATAGGGTTTACTTTGGGCGCTATTTCTCTCCCCCCCCCTTCCTCCCGCCCCGCCTGATGGAACTGAGAGCTGCAGATGGAGCACAAGAGAAAAGATACAGAAGTGCAGCAGCATCTTTGTAGCTTGGACTTCGTTCTGCGCGAAAAGTGGTTGCTGCTTGTAGTTATTTAATTGCAGTGTTTCATCAGCTGGTGTCTTGAGAAGCAACCTCTGGAAACAAAGGGCTAAAAACCGGCGCTGCTCTCCCAAATTATCTGGTCCCTTTTAACTTCGTATTTTCGCTGGTTGACTAAAATCCCTTATTTTGGCTGCTGATTTTCGAGGCTGCTGGTCCCTTATTTTCAAATCTGTAAGTTGACAACTATGAACCTGGGAGATCTGAGAGTATGGGATTTAGAGGCCGCCTTGACTGCTTTTGCAGCCCTTCTCAGCCTGCAACTATATTAAAAGGAATAAAGGGAGGAAGCATCTCAAGAACAAAGACCCTGTAACACTCCAGGGTTCTCTCTTTCAAAGGAAATGGTGCCATGAAGTTTGAAAGAGGAAGCCACACCAGCAAGAAGGGAATTCATCGCTTCCTCTGGACGCATGTTCAGGACAGCTCAGGGCCCTGTAATTCTGAATGTCTAGCAATGTCACCAAGAGATTGCAACAGAAAGTCAAATTCAAAAACCAACCATTTTATTATAAACAAACAAACAAAAACACACCTTCAGATCAGCATAAATCAGACATTCAATTTCATATTAGAAGAAAATTATTATTATTATTTTTCAGTACATAAAATATGGAAATAGTAAATGGAAAAGCAAACAAAGGTCCTATGCATACACACATCAGGAGCATAGGAGCGTCGACAATTCACATTAACCTTCACAGTCTCCACTGTTCCGGCATTTGGTTTTCCAGTTTCAAACTCTTTCGCTCGCTGCAATCCGAAGGTTTGCTTGTGTAACTGCTACTTGGATATTGAGGTCCGTTTGACCTCGAGCCAGTTAAGCTGAAGCACTGAGATGAAAGCCAGTTTAGTCCCAAATAGTCAATAGTGACTTATACCTCAGAACATCGAGTTAAACCACATTAGTACTCCCCTTTTAAAATGGGGGCTTTTGCCCTTTTGCACACCAGCAAATGCAGGCAGAAGAGAAGAGGAAAAACTTGCCCATTGCACTCACAAAGAATCTAACAGTACAATCCTATACAAAATCCTATACAAAATCCCACTGAATTCAATAGGGACTCCTCCAAGGACCTAAGTATAGGATTGTAGTTTAAGTTGCAGTTAAGAACAGAGCCCAGGTTTCCCAATGACTAGGCTGCTGCTCTGACTGCTAGATTGCGTACTCCAATCAACACCCACATAATTCCAGCCCATATCACAAAGGAGGGAGAGAGATAGATAGATAGATAGAGAAAGAGAGAGAGGCTAACCAGAGAGGTCACCTTCTAGAGAATGCATCCTAGATAAAATGTGCACCACACAAAAAAAAGGAGAAGCAAAAAAAAAAAAAGCTTTATTTTTAAGTGATCTAACTATTCCTTAACTTAACAGAAGATTAACCAAGTACATTAAAAAAACAAAAACGCATCTGTACCCACAATTCAGCACAGATGAATAATTAACATAAAAATAATTTAGCACAGGCGAAAATTAAAATACTGCGAAGAGCTCTTGATACTTCCTGTGTATGTTCAAGAAAAGCTTAAGGCACATCAAAATACTTGTCCGTTTACCCCCCTCCCCCGCAAAGTGTCTGGACCCAAATGGGAACTGTTTGGTTGCTTACGTTTTCATCCCACATCCAAACGTTTTGGATTCGCTAGGCCCGTATCAAGTTTGCAATCTCAACACCTGAGTCGATAGCGCTTGTTTCCTTTTGTGAGCACACAGTTCTGATGGCCACAAGGGGAGCATCACTTAGGGAGGCTGTGCTGTGCAGGTGACCCTGCTAGGAGGATAATTTAGTTCTTTATTTATTACTGGCCCCAGTGTCTTCCAGGTACAAGTTGGAGCAAGGATAAGCCTTCAGAAATCGCACTGACCTAGCACTATGACTGAGGCCACCCAACGACTTGGGATGGCTGCTGTTGGTCATAGCCAAGCTCGTTGCGATGGCCGAACAAATGCATTCAGGAATGTGAAACGGCGTCCGAACCAATACTGCTATATTCCAAACATCCTATGTCAGATTCAGTGAAAATTAGTGGCGATGAAAGGGGAAACCCCAGTCTGTGAACTTCTCCTGAACTATTCTCATGAGAGTGATGGCTGCTTAGCCCAGCACTCAACAGCAACCTCAAGTTGCCACTAAGTGTATTTCTAGTCACCTGGCAAGTGTACCTGTACAAAGAATCAGGTTCTGCAGTTTTAGGTGTCTACCAGCATTAGAAACTCAGATATATAAGCTAGGGCCAAATGGCTCCCCTTAAACCAAGGTTGGTAAAACGGAGTGTCTAGTTGCCATTTGGGGGCAAGACTGCTCTAAAGTCTTATTTTTCAAATAAGGACTGTGATTGATTCTCAGTTAAACATCTGGCTAGTTTAGATGACAAGCTTGAGCCAGGTTAAGAACTTTGAGAACTTAAGGAAGAAAAGTCACTTGATTGAGGGTTCTTCCACAAATCTATCGGCCTGTTCCTACCTCTCTTTCTCAATGGTGACATGGACCATTCATAACGTAAGAATATTCTTCACAACTTTGGAGCAGGGCAGTGGGAAGACAAGCGACAACAATTAACTATAACATTGTTCACTGCTCCTGCTCAGGCCACACAGAGAAAGCATTTTGGTTCCTGAAATTAATTCCAATTGTGCCAGTAAAATGTATTCTACTGGGTGGGGTATTAGTGTGTGAAAACAGTCTAGATCAGCCTTTCTCAACCTGAGGGTCCCCAGATGTTGTTGAACTACAACTCCCATCACCCCTAGCTAGCAAGGCCAGAGCTCAGGGATGATGGGAGATGTAGTCCAACAACATCTGGGGACCCACAGGTTGAGAGCCACTGGTCTAGATCCAATGATCCCCAGGCACACACCTCCAGATGGTGGAGATGTCAGGCACCCTCCTGACACCAGGCGTCTTTGCTTATTCTCAAATGGTCGATAGTCAGGTGCAAAACATGCCTGGCTAATTTTGAACACTGGTGTGGACTTAATGTCAGGAACACACCAAAAATTCCACGTGTGAAAAGACAGACCATAGGCGTTCCTCTACAAAACTGTTTCCCTCTGCTCCCTTTGCATCTCATGTGACTTCCCCAAAGACACTCTTTAAGCCAAGGCAGGGGGGAAATTGAAGTAAAACATGCTTGAAGAGAGTAAAACCTGCTTGAAGTCATAGCCTCTCCACATACCAAACTGGTGAAGTGAAGGCAGAAAAAGTCAACACTTTTCAACACTTCCTTGTATTGCTCTCCTAAAAAAAATGATGAAGTGCCTCAGGTGGCAAAACTGGTCTTTAGATAACTATGGGTTGCTACGCTCATAATTTCTCTTGAGGCCAAAAATATAAAAAATAAGAAATCACCCCTGGTGTCAAGCTGCTTTGGCAGGAACTGCCACTTCCTAATAAAAGGTTATTCATAAGAAGAGGACTGATGAATCAGACAGACAACAGAGGTCAGCCAGATGTTCCTGGGAAGCTCAGAAACCGGAAGTGTTTCCTGGTGAATGACAAGGCGCAGGGTGGCCAAGAAGCTGTCATATTGATGGGAGTTTGAACATTTGGGTCATGGGGAAGGAGACAGGCATGTGCCCTGGTGCTACGGTGGAACAGAAAGGGGTTGGTTTTGGGGCCTTCACTGTGAAATCCTAACTGGAGCAGGGATGCTTTAGCTGAGATTCCTGCATTGCAGGCAGTCAGACTAAATGATCCTTGGCGCGTCCCTTCAAACTCTATGATGCTATGATTCTAAACAAGTCCCACAGAGTCCAGCCATGCTTACTCCCAAGTCAGCAGGTGTACGATTGCAGCCTTTAATCTCAGGAACCGGATTTTGCAATACAGCAGAGAAAAGAACGTCCTCTCCCTAGATCAGGGCTTGCTTTAGCTGTTCTGTTTGCAGTGTGTTTTTCTGTTGAGCTGGATTTATCTTTTTGCTGAGCCTGGGTGCTAACTGATGAGTAATTCAAATGTAAATCAGCTGACAGCTGGGCAGTGCAGAACAATTCAGAGGACAGCTGCTGCAAACTCTGGCATGGCAGGGGATTAGTCAAGATCCTATACACATCCAATCTGAGTAAGCAGAGCTAGCTAGCTAGGCAGTGGGTCGTTGTTCCCTTCCTGGAGTGGAGAATTGGAAACAACTTGCACTACAACTCTCCGTGGAGTCAGAACCAGCTTCTCTCTTACCCTTTCTGCTGATATTTTATATGAATTATCAATAGGTTGCATCTGAGCTAACGTTTCACGTTACTCGAAACACAATACATCCCCATTAAGGTGGCTAGATGATAGGAAGGGAAATTTCACTGCAGTGAAACTTCTTGGCATGGCAGAAAGAGGTGCACTAAAGAGGGAAACTAATGCAACACATAAATTAGGGTTGCTTTTGGGGGAAAGTCGTTGAGCTGCTGGGGGGCAAGTTTCCAAAACCTGGACATTTTGCCGTTTTCACAAAATTCCCCCCAAACACTACTTCTGTCATTGGAATTCCAGACATATGCCAACCCTACATAAATTCAAAAATTAAACCAACAGCGTCTGCCAAAATATCCTCTCCTTAGTGCAGAACGGTTACAGAAGATGTGCTCTTCTTGGCCATGTGACACTCATCACTGCAAATGCCCCCTCCTCTCACCAGTAGCAGATAATCAAATCAAGTGTGTGAATGCTGTAGTCTTTGTCACCCTGTTAGAAATCTGTGTGTAATGGATGTGCAAACACCTCCCTTGTTTGAAAGCAGCTTTCCTATGGATTGCAAAAGTGGCCTCTCTCTCTCTCCCCTTTCACAAGCTCTCCTGCAAAGAACCTGTGTAGAAAGCAGTGGCCTAGCAGGGGTGGGTGGGCCATGGGGCGGTTGCAAAATTGTTAGGGCGTGCAAAATTTTGACACCTATTGCTGCCCTGGTGTTTCAAGAACAGTATAAAGCTCCCTGAACAGGGAATATACTTCTTTCGTGGCCCTTTGATTTCAGCCCTTTGTTGATCCTTCTAGGGATCAGTGTGTGGACATCAGCTGCCATATTTTGCAGAATGAAAACAATCTGTTTTTACCTACACCAACAAACACACCGTCCTGCGTCCAAATTGAAATATACTCTTCCAGCACAAAAAACAACAACAAAACAGCTTGGGTCTGTGACACACCTTTGGTTCAAACCCCTCCAGTACCTCCGATTTCCTCTTTCCTGTCGGGAAGTGTTGTTTTGGTGCACTTGTTTCCACCCTCAAAACATGCCCATTTCCCCACTCAGAACCCGTTCACAGCCAAATCTGTTCCAGAGCCATCCAGCAACCAGCTCCTTTGTGTAGTTTTCCTACAAAAGCATCTCATAATCCTGCACAGGCCGCTTGGTTTCTAAAGTAGCGCCCAGGTGCAGGAAAAGAGCAGTTTCATGACACTAGAACATGGGCAGAGGTAGAAGAATCACTCAGCTCCAGTTAAGAAAACCAAACCCTAATTCTGGGACTAACCAGCAGGCTTCTTTGCAACCCTTACAAAACACATTCTCCTTTCGCTTTCCATCCCTGCCCTCTAATCTCTGCAATAGCAAACCCACTCCTTCTGCTTTCTCCAGATTTCAGAACCCCTGGCCCAAGGGGTTAGACTCAAGTTTCTCTACAAGAACAAGAGATAGGACAAATCTCCCTCCACTCATCAAAGAACCAGCCTCAAGAACCAGGGAGAGGGAGAGCTGACCCAAACACACATAATTGCAAACGGAGTCCCTACATTGGTGAAACTCCGTTGGCTCAATCCCTCCAATCAGTTGCAGGGAAGTTTGTTGGGTGTTCTACCAGCTTCTAATGAAAGCAAGCGAGAGAACACAGGAAAAACAAAAGGAGAGAGAGAGAGAGAGAGAGAGAGAGAGAGAGAGAGAGAGAGAGAGAGGTGTCCCCTGTAAAAGTTACAGGTCTTGAATACATCATTTCAAAACATAGTACTGGAATGGGTTAGAGTATTCACCTTGAGAATCCTGAAAGCATTGCTTTGTAATTAGTAAGCAGAACATTAAACATATGCCCAGGTTATTTGAAAGAGAAGGAAGGGAGGAAAGGAGACGGAGGAGAGCACACCTTCAGCCAGTCTTGTGGCTACCATCACCAGTCCGAATTTTCCGGGCCATGATGGTCTCCTTTGACACTCGCTTGCAGTCCGTGGCCAAGCCCAGGTAACACATAAGATCAATGAAAGCTGTTGTGATGTTCCAGTTCAAGCCAAATTCACTGGTTGAGTAATCATAGGGGAAAGTATGGTGGTAGTTGTGGAAACCTTCGCCTGGGGAGAGAGAGAGAGGAGGAGAAATCATAAGCGCCCAAGTAGTGTATTTATTTGGGAACTAGGTTCTGGAAAGCAGTCGACTCTAGTGAGTAAATTTTAAGTTTCTTTAGTTTGCTTGATGAGTAAAAACAATGTCCTTTATGACTGAGTGTGAGTATGTAGTCAATAAACGTTTGCTGCAGGAAGCCTATAACTGCTAACTTACTGCTGGAGCTACCATTTGAACTACCATTTCCACTGCCACTGCCACACTATTTTGATACTAAGCCTAGATTAGCTTCTTGGTGAATGATCCTCAAAAAGGACCCAGAATTGGAGGCACCCCATGCAATTTTTTTCAAGAAAAAAAGAGGTGCCAGAGCTCCCTTGTTCTTTTATAATGGCCAATGGCGCCCACCTGAGAGTTCTGGAAGTTCCGGTGGAAAAAATCCCCAGAGGCCCCATTATAAGCAACTAATGAAGTAACTTCTGCTCTCTGGCACCGAAAGGATCAGAAGGAAAGGCTGGGTCACGTCACCTTTATGAGGAATTATGGGATAGCCATCGCACACAAGAAGGGAGAAACCAGTGGGAGGGGAATGTCGTCAGTGTACGTGGAACAGCAAACGACAAAGGTAGGCTAGGTGGCCTGAGAATAATTGCAACTTAAAATCAACACAGGGGAGGCAAAGGGATTAAGGATAATAATCTGTGGGGCTTGTTGCATAATCACTGGAACTGCAATAATAAGCTGCCACTGAATGTGCAAAGGTACAATTCATATGTGGCAAGGAGATAATTACCACAGACATCTTCAGAGAGATCAAACTATGTCAAGTAGGAAATGGCAACGATAAAACTCTCTATAGATGCTGATGGAGACTGAATGAAGGAGAATGTCCTCTTCAGAGTAACTGGTCCCCAGTGTACCACACCAATGGCAGACCCTCCAAGTGTCCCTATTTTCCAGGGACAGTCCCAGATTTACAGGAGCCACCCTGGTTTCTGATTTGATCCTGCAATGTCCCGCTTTTCCTTAGGACATCCCTATTTTCACCAGAGAAATGTTGGAAGGTATGCAATGGCCCCAAATCAACCCACCAAACTGAAGCAAAGTGTTCTGCAGTTTCCTTCCTTAGAAACGTAAGGCAGAGAAATGACAGGTTGTTTGGCCCACCTCACTGTGGTGATGTGTTAAGGCTATTTCCAAGGAGTGAACAAGCAGATAAGTGTAGGGTGATCTACCTACAGTATGTTGTCCCACTGGGAACAATTGACCATTGAGCTCCTGAATGTTCAGGGATTAACACCTCCTACAAAACTTCTACAGCACAAAATATTGGATCAGTGCATAATACTGGAGCGTTAATTCAAACCCTTTTCGTGACCCTCACACCAGATAGGAATAATGCCATTCCAAGTCTAGGAACTTGCCCTAAGCGATATCAATTTATTTCAGGGGCCTTCTAAACTTGCAAGAATTGGATGTTCAGATCAAATTCTGGCATAAGGCAGAATTCCTGTTCATGATGTCTAAATCCACAGAAATCTACCGTGGATCTACTGTCTGATCCACGTTTCAGATTCCTAAAATCGCTTTTCTGCTCCTGTACTAACGAAATAATCCAGTGTGCAGGAGCAGAAATACATTCCAACTCTGTGGCCTCAAGAACCGTTACCCTTTCTCCACAACACTTACCCAAAACTGCAATATTTGCTTTCAAAACAATGCCTCCCAGCTAAATAAAGCAGCATGCAAAACAGGATGACAAACAAACATTTTTTGTGGCAGATAAAAATGGTCAGTACAATTTTATATATACATTTTTTCCCCTTTTCACAATTTGGGTGTGTGTGTGTGTGTGTGTGTGTGTGTATGCCACCTACACAGAGTAGGAAAACCTTTTCCTCTAGCCTACCTCTATAAAGTTCTTGTTGGCACTATATTATTAAAATGGTGTTCTGCCATGCTTAAATACTAATAATAGTATCTATTATGGTCTGTAACAAAAGCTGAATCTGGATGACCGTGCACTGCTTTTCACTTAGGCTTCAAAGTCAATATGAAACAGGCCTCGCCTCAGTAAAAAGGTAGAGGAGAGGCTGGGATCAGAAATTAAACTGAGGTTCACAGAATCCCATCTCAAAGGAGAAGTGAGTTTTAGGGGCGCTGAAATTCCTCTCCGTCTTGGGATTAAAATCTGAGCCAGGAAGAATTCTTTGCTTCTGTGCCTGACTTCCAGCATGCCCTCTCACCCCTCTCAGGATAACGAAGGTGTTCAGATAAAGGGGAGAAGGATGTTCAGGGGAGAAGATGGCTGCAACAGGACACCCAGGATGGTGGAGTGGGGAGAGAAAAAACTCTCTCCTAGATTGAAACTGACAAATGGGCAAGGAGTCGGTATTTGTGATATGGGCATAAACATTCAGCAAAAAATCTTAGAAGATGGATGAAGATGGACAGCTTTTCCTGGGCTTGTATCAAAGTGGCTCAGAAGACTCAGAAAATTAAATCTACACACACACAGCAAATACCGTATTTTTCGCTCTATAAGACGCACCAGACCACAAGACGCACCTAGTTTTTGGAGGAGGAAAACAAGAAATAAAATATTCTGAATCTCAGAAGCCAGAACAGAAAGAGGGATCGCTGCGCAGTGAAAGCAGCAATCCCTCTTGCTGTTCTGGCTTCTGGGATAGCTGCGCAGCCTGCATTCACTCCATAAGACGCACACACATTTCCCCTTACATTTTAGGAGGGAAAAAGTGAGTCTTATAGAGCAAAAAATACGGTAACTCTGCTTATTTTCAAGCCTGCCAGATTTCATTTCACCATCAACTTTCTGAAGTTAGAAGCAGTGCTCCAGTCCATCCACTGGCAAAGGCAAGGAGGGAGATATTTTCCTCCCTCCCCTCTCCATTGTTTGATATCCTGGTAGCATGCTGGACTGAAGGTCTTATGCAGCCCTTGAGAAATATAATTTCCCCATGGGAACCTCTCTAGAGATGTCCTCTTTGAAAAGGTGGTAGAGAAGCCTGGGTGCTCTCCCCAGAAGCTATGGCTACCTGTGTGAAAGTAAATGGCAACAGGATAACTTCTCATGAGTGAGGAAAGTGAAACAGGATGTGGGCACAGCTGGAAAACCAGGGATGGAAAGCAGGCAAAACTTCCTGCAGATCCGAACATGGGTCAGAAAGAAGGCGGGTGGCACTGTGGGTTAAACCACAGAGCCTAGGACTTGCTGATCAGAAGGTCGGCGGTTCGAATCTCCGCGACGGGGTGAGCTCCCGTTGCTCGGTCCTTGCTCCTGCCAACCTAGCAGTTTGAAAGCACACCAGTGCAAGCAGATAAATAGGTACCGCTCCGGCGGGAAGGTAAATAGCATTGCTCTGGTTCGCCAGAAGCAGCTTAGTCATGCTACCCACATGACCCAGAAGCTGTACGCCGGCTCCCTCGGCCAGTAAAGCAAGATGAGCGCCGCAACCCCAGAGTCGGTCACGACTGGACCTAATGGTCAGGGGTCCCTTTACCTTTACCTTAACCTTAACCAAAATACACACCAACTGAGGGCACCGGGAACTGTGGTGGGAGCAAGACGACAGCAGACCTTCCCCTCCCCCAAACCCCAATATCTTCCCCTTTACATACCTAGGGCTCCAAATACGACAAAGTGGTTCTCTCTGGGGTTGATGGTCTTATCATACGGCCGGTTGCCATACATGTGCGCTGCACTGTTCACCAGCCAAGTAGCGTTGAGGATTAAGGCATAGCGGAGGATGGCAGCCATGAAGAAGCTAGTGTGATACGTCTCCCCCCAGAAGTACCAAGGCACAACAGCAGGGAAAATGAAGCACATGATCACCACGGAGGTTTTATA
Organism: Podarcis filfolensis; assembly: GCF_964270895.1. Classification (NCBI taxonomy): domain Eukaryota; kingdom Metazoa; phylum Chordata; class Lepidosauria; order Squamata; family Lacertidae; genus Podarcis; species Podarcis filfolensis. The sequence continues at coordinate 87,112,250 of NC_139608.1, forward strand.
ATGCCTGGGAAGAAAGATACATGCATTGCAGTCAGCATATTTTGAGCTCTTTGTAGGGGATCACATTAAAATTCCAATGTTTGAAAAAGCTCCATTTCGAGTAGGCCCTCACATTTTCCTGCAAGATTTCACTCTGCACTAAATATTTCCAATTCACGATCAGATTTTTAGCTCGAACCCCCAAGGTGTCAATGGTTCAAACTACAGTGGTACTTTGGTTCTCAAACTTAATCCGTTCCGGGAGTCCATTCGACTCGCGAAACGGTTCAGAAACCAAGGCGCGGCTTCCGATGGGCTGTAGAAGCTTCCTGCACTCAATCACAAGTCGCATCAGACATTCGGCTTCCGAAAAACATTTGCAAACCACTCACTTCCAGGTTCGCGGCATTCAAGAGCTGATTGGTTCGGGAGCCAAGCCGTTCGAGTACCAAGGTACCACTGTACTGTAAAGGTTGGAAATTTGGAATCTGCAGTTTTTCCACTATGAATGCTTATCTGATTTTCAGTGTATCTATGTTGGGCTCTACGTGGGGCTACCTTTGAAGGTGACCCGGAAACTGCAATTAATCCAGAATGCGGCAGCTAGACTGGCGACTGGGGGTGGTCGCCAGGACCACATAACACCAGTCCTGAGAGATCTGCATTGGCTCCCTGTACGTTTCCGAGCACAATTCAAAGTGTTGGTGCTGACCTGTAAAGCCCTAAACGGCCTTGGTCCTGTATACCTGAAGGAGCGTCTCCACCCCCATCGTTCAGCCCGGACACTGAGGTCCAGCGCCGAGGGCCTTCTGGTGGTTCCCTCATTGCGAGAAGTGAGGTTACAGGGAACCAGACAGAGGGCCTTCTCGGTAGTGGCGCCCACCCTGTGGAACGCCCTCCCTTCAGATGTGAAGGAAATAAGCAGCTATCCTATCTTTAAAAGACATCTGAAGGCAGCCCTGTTCAGGGAAGTTTTTAATATTTAACGCTGTACTGTTTTTAACACTTGATTGGGAGCCGCCCAGAGTGGCTGGGGATGGGCGGGGTATAAATAATAAAGTAGTAGTAGTAGTAAACAAACAAACAAACAAACAAATCCATTTCCTATCGTCTGGAAAAAGAAAGCAACCTCAATGGGAGCCCTTTGCTCACCTCCTTTGGAACATCACAACTTTATCAGCCTTCAGGTCAGAGAGATCCAGCTTCTTTCCCTTCTCTTTGACATCAGGGTGTTTGCGTACCAGCAGCCAGCCAATATGAGAAAAGAAAAAGCCTCGCTTTGCATTGTGGGGATCAGCATCCGTTTCAGAGTATTTGTGGTGGACACGGTGATCTCTGGCCCACTCATAGATGTCGTTCTGGTTGAAACACAAAGGCAAACGCATTAGTCGTGTTTCGAGCCGGACAACAGTCCTCCGCTTCCACAGCAATCCTTTAAGGAACATGGAAGATAAAAAATACTTCATTGACTCATTCACCCTGAACGCAATGCTCTAAGAAGCCAGTGTGGTGTAGTGGTTAAGAGCGATAGACTCGTAATCTGGTGAACTGGGTTCGCTTCCCAGCTCCTCCACATGCAGATGCTGGGTGACCTTGGGCTAGTCACACTTCTCTGAAGTCTCTCAGCCTCACTCACCTCACAGAGTGTTTGTTGTGGGGGAGGAAGGGAAAGGAGAATGTTAGCCGCTTTGAGACTCCTTCGGGTAGTGATAAAGTGGGATATCAAATCCAAACTCCTCCTCCTCCTCCTAAGACGGGTCGGCAAGGCTTACCTTGCCTGGGCCGGTTCACTGCCGTGGAGCCCCTTCTGTGGGCCGGATCACGGGTGAGGTGAGTGCATGCACCTGTGATTTTCGGCGTCTGTGCAGACGCTATTTCCGGTCCTACAAAAGCGAGTCCCTGTGCCGCACTGCACAGGTTTAGCACAGCGTGTGGGGACTCGCCAAGCGGCTCGTGGGCCGGTAAAACGACCCCAGTGGGCCACTTTTGGCCCATGGGCCTTAGGTTGCCGACCAATGCTCTAAGACAAGCAACTATTATCCCCATTTTACAGCAGGTGACATTGAGGCTGGCATGGATCTAGATGTGGCCTAGATTAACCAAGTTTCGGACCTGAATCCTTTCCGTACATGTCCAACATGACATGATCTTTTAGAAGACATCCGAAGACAGCCCTGTATAGGGAAGATCTTAACGTTTGATGTTTTATTGTGTTTTCCATATTTTGTTGGGAGCTGCCCAGAGTGGCTGGGGAAACCCAGCCAGATGGGCGACATGTTAATAATAATATTATAATATATAGGACGTGGGTGGCGCTGTGGTCTAAACCATTGAGCTTCTTGGGCTTGCTGATCGTAAGGCCGGCAGTTTGAATCCGCACAATGAGGTCAGCTCCCGTTGCTCTGTCCCAGCTCCTGCGAACTCTAGCAAAAGCCTTCTAGCGCAAGTAGAGAAATATGTACCACTGTGGCAGGAAGTAAACAGCATTTCCATGCCCTCTGGCACTTGTCACAGTGTCCCGTTGCGCCAGAAGCGGTTTAGTCATGCTGGCCACGTGACCCAGAAATCTGTCTGTGGACAAACGCCGGCTCCTTTGGCCTGAAAGCGAAGATAAGCGCAGTACCCCATAGTCTAATTCGACTGGACTTAACCATCCAGGGGTCCTTTACCTTTTACCCTTACTTTAATAATAATAATAATAATAATAATAATAATAATAATAATAATAATGTCACACTTGCCCTCAAGGACAAGTTCAATTGTTTTTTAAAGGAGAGGGGGAATTCTTTTAGATGTTTCAATAAAACTATGTATTACCATATTTTTCCATGTATAACACGCCTCCATGTATAAGACAACCCCTATTTTGGGGGAATCCAAATTAAGAAGAGTTGTTAAGCTTTTTGGGGGAGGATTTCCCACAGTTGTTGAGCTATTTTTAGGGGGGATTGCCGGAAATCACCCACCCAATCACCACAGACAATCTCCCACTCATGACATGAACCAAGCACCAATCCCCCCTATGCAATATAGTCTTATACACGGAGAAATACAGTCCTTTCGTTAAGAGATGGCAATACCCGCCGATGAATTTTTATGATGTTACGGTTTTAAAATTGAGGGTGGGGAACAAATTGGCTAAATGAGCTATCTTCAACTTTTTCAGATCCAGGACCCACTGGGGACCTATATCTTAATCCTTTGCCATCTATTTGCATGGTGGTAGTGTTCCTGTTGCAACCCAACCTGGATCAGGCCACGACTCCCTAATGGATCCCCAGCTAACCAGTTGAAGACCAGTGAGCTAAATGATTCCTGTAGGAGAGAGCATGAAGCAATGCAAGGATATATATAGGACCCAGAAGTTTGCCGCCTTTAAATGGGAACCTTTGAAGATCCTGCCTGAATGTTTTAAATTGTACCAAACAACCACACACATACACAACTCTCTAGTTGCACTCTGTCTCGTGCAAACTTGCGCCAAATGACTTTTTGAAGTTTCATCAGGCAAATCCACCCAGTTAGAAGTGAAGAAGGATTAGCGCTGAAATGAATTTCTCAGTCTAGCTCTCCGTGCTTTGCTGGATTAAGGCAGTGTGTTAAAATCTAGATGGGAGTGCCCAATTAGAGTAGTAAATGGGAGCAGATTCCATGGCAGGGTGGAGATCGTTCCCTGAACTCCTGGCAGGTGTGCTGCTGCTGCTTACTGAGACAGGGAAGAGACAGGCGGAATCGACACCAGCACTGTGCAAAAGCACCAGCAGGAAGATCGGATTAACCTCGCTGGTTAATCCTAGTTAGTCCATGCAATCCTAGTTATTTGTTTTAATGTAAAACCCATTGTTCTGACAGTTTATTGAGCTCTCATCTGATCTTTTTGTCATTGGGGGTGGCTTTTACCCTTTGAGTTAAAAATTTCAAATACAGTGGTACCTTGGTTCTCAAATGCCTTGGTTCCCAAACACCAAAAACCCGGAAGAAAATGTTCCGGTTTTCAAACATTTTTAAGAAGCCAAACATCTGATGCGGCTGTCGGCTATTGTTTCCAGGGCGCCTGCACCAAGCAGAAGCTGTGCCTTGGTTTTCGAACATTTCGGAAGTCAAACGGACTTCCGAAACAGATTAAGTTTGGCGCTTTTGTTTTTGCTCTTTATTTTGTGTTTCTCTTTTTGAGGCTTTTTCATTTAATTTGTTTTTGTGACTGTGTGGAAGCCAGTTCAGCTACTGATTGATTGATTGAGTAACTGCGGAAATGGATAAAAGCCCCCCATCCAAACAACGACCATCATCAGTGGAGGTAAGAAATTTTTTTTTAAAAAAATTATCATCTATAATACTGTCTTACTTATTTAAAAATACAGTGCGTTGATTATTGTTTTCATTTTATTGATCAATGGTCTCGTTAGATAGTAAAATTCATGTTAAACTGCTGTTTTAGGGGTTGTTTTTAAAAGTCTGGAACAGATTAATCCATTTTGCATTACTTTCTATGGGAAAGCATGCCTTGGTTTTAGAACGCTTTGGTTTTGGAATGGACCTCTGAAACAGATTAAGTTTGAGAACCATGGTACCGCTGTACAGAAAAAGGGAAATAAAAGTTACTGGGGGAAAGGGAGAGGGGTGAGATACCAATTTTTTTGTACGAAATTCCAAGTTAGCCAAATTGCAGGAGGCATGTAGCCTTGTCTGCCCTCCCCCCGTGTATCCATGACCCTTGAATCTGGCCATGTTAATCATCTCATAATTCTTACCTGGAAAGCCATGGAGTTGATGATCGCCAAAAATATTCGGAGAGGCAGACTGGCTTTGTAGGAACGGTGGCTCCAAAGGCGATGTGCTCCGGCTGTGATTCCCAGCCCACTCAAGACAAAGAGAACAAATACTGCGAACAAGAAAAGCGAGGGAGAGAGTGAATTGTGACTCTCTTGGGCGCAGGAATTTAATCCTAATCACTTACAATTTTTGTTTAATCCACAAGAAAGAAAGGCCTTACCGCTGGCTAGGTTCAATTCTAATCCTTCTAACCTCCTTTGGGGTAGGTTTGCGGGTTCGGCAGAAGGAGATAGGATCTGCCCATGGGATGCCCACCTGGTGGAAACTGTAGCTCACATGGCCCTTAAATGTATGATGATCTCCGCCAACAATTTCTAGACCGTCTATGTATTCCAACATGGAAACCAGAGACAGAGTTTATGTGCTTCTTATTCTTGGTGAGACCAGGAGCTCACCAAGACAGTAGCTAAGTTCCTCTATTTGATTTTTTGTCGCCAAAGTATGCTACAGGATCTTGCCCTTGCTGGAAACCCTTTGGTGGGTGACTGCGCCGCTGGGATGGCGACGAGATTGCACTGGCCTATCTATTCTGAATGTATTCTGAAAGTTCTTATGTGGTGCCAATAAAGGTTCCTTGACTTGACTTGAGAGAGTGAACTGGAAGTAGCCTACTTCAGCGTTATCCCACTGCAACTCACAAACGTAAGCATTGCTAAAAAAAAAACACCAACAATAATAAGGACTGGAGGAAATTAAAGGACTATTTGAATAAATATCATAATATAAAAAAATTAGAAATTACTTGGAAGAAACAAATAGGCCTAGGATTAAATTAAGTTAGAATTAAATAAATGGGATTTAGAACGTTAAGAAAAGTGAATAAGATGGACTATAATTGGAAATTGCTTTACTTTAATAATGATATTGGAAAGCTGTTACTTTTAATTACAAGGAAACTCAGAAGGGAGGGATTTGAGGAAGTCAACCAAGATGTTTAAAAGGTTGGATTTGTGAAGAATTAAGTTTGTTGTTATTGTTTATCTGTTTATTGTTTTCCCTTTTTTCTCTTTCTTCTTTTTATTTTTTTGTTTTTGTGTATCATTTTGCTTTGTGGTTTGTGTTATCACTGTGGAAAATCTAATAAAAATTTTATTTTTAAAAACAACAACAACAATAATAATAATAATACTCTTTTGAAGGAAGAACCTGGAGTTCGATTTGTTAGAGAAACAGAAGGCAAAGAATTGCCATTCAGACAGGTTTCACCCAACACTGCAAATCTGCGTCTGATCTTTTAGGGCATATCAAGAGATCCACTTCACAAACATCTGATTTCTTAATTGTTGTTATTTTTTTGGCATACAGTATTTGTTGCATGAGATCCAGGCAGCTTTGGGCCGGAGACATCATATATTTCCAGATCTAAATTATATCTCATTGATGGGGCAAATGGAATTATTTCCCAGCTAGCAAGGCTTTGCATCTGGCGTGTGAGTCATGAACCCCTCCTCAACAATACTTGTAATATCACGGTAGGTTAACTGCACAACTCCTGCATGCATCGCAAGTGCAGAGTTTATTAAAAGGAGGCAATAGCAGAAGTTCTAAAAAGATAAGGAGAGTCATTAAATGTTTATGGGCAGGTCTAGTGCTGCAAGTCTTGTGGAAGGAGCAACCAAGACACAGATTAACCACAAAGCATGTGCGCTATGGATAGATAGATAAGTCAAGAACAACAGATTGTAAGATCTGCTGAGCCAGCGGAGACTTCCTCTGTTACTAGATCAGCACTCCTGCTTCTTTAGCTGCTCATGTGGAAAACAAAATTACCGTATTTTTTGCTCTATAAGACTCACTTTTCCCTCCTAAAAAGTAAGGGGAAATGTGTGTGCGTCTTATGGAGCGAATGCAGGCTGCGCAGCTATTCCAGAAGCCAGAACAGCAAGAGGGATCGCTGCTTTCACTGTGCAGCGATCCCTCTTGCTGTTCTGGCTTCTGAGATACAGAATATTTTATTTCTTGTTTTCCTCCTCCAAAAACTAGGTGCGTCTTGTGGTCTGGTGCGTCTTATAGAGCAAAAAATACGGTACCTATTTTTTAATGTAAATTGAAATGTATAGCCCACGTTTCTAGGAAAAAGGCACACTGGACATCTTTAAACTGAACAACTTCTTAAAACAACATAAATGGGAAATGTAAAGGGAGAACCAAACAGTCAGAAGAGGCAAAACAGAAGAGCAAAAAGCCAAACTGAGAAAAATGACCTTTTAAAACACCTACTGAAATAATACAGCTTTTGATGCTTCCTTAAAAGCTGGCAACTAGTGGTTGGGGCTGGGGAGAGAAACCATAATTTGGCTGGCAGTGCCAATCCTGATATGGGAATCAATAGAAGACTGCATTTCAGCTTCTGGAAGCAGAGGATGCTCAGAAACCTGATCCCTCTGCTTGCAAAACCTGATCCTCTGCTGCGCATAGGAGAAGACGGCATGCATAGCTGTCGCAAGGGACTGTTATTATGCTCAAGTCACTTTGGGCAGAAACAGCCTTACTGCATCTAGTGCTGAAAATTCCCCTGCTTCCTAGAACCCCAGGTGTTAACCCTGCTCTGAATCAAATCACTAATTACAGACCCTCCAAGTGTCCCTATTCTCCAGGGACAGTCCCAGATTTTCAGAAGCCATCCCTGTTCCTGACTTGATCCTGGAATGTCCTGCTTTTCCTTAGGGCACCCCTATTTTCATTGGAGAATTGTTGGGAGGGTATGGTGCGATCTCCCTATTTTCACTGGAGAAATGTTGGAGTGTATAGAGTTATGTGACCCCCGAGCCAAGGAGATAAATAACTATACAACCTTTAGAAGACCTGAAGGCAGCCCTGCATAGGGAAGTTTTTTTAATGTTCAATGTTTTATTATGTTTTTATATGTGTTGGAAGGTGTCCAGAATGACTGGGACAACCCAGTCACATGGGTGTGGTATAGTAGTAGTATTATTATGGATGTGTAAAGGTAAAGGGACCCCTGACTGTTAAGTCGGGTAACGGACGACTCTGGGGTTGCGAGGAAGCTGGCGTTTGTCCGCAGACAGATTCCAGGTCATGTGGCCAGCATGACTAAGCTGCTTCTGGCGAACCAGAACAGTGCACGGAAACGCCGTTTACCTTCCCACCAGAGCGGTACCTATTTATCTACTTGCACTGGTGTGCTTTCGCACTGCTAGGTTGGCAGGAGCTGGGACAGAGCAAAGGGAGCTCACTCCGTCGCGGGCATTCGAACCGCCGACCTTCCGATCGGCAAGCCCAAGAGGCTCAGTGGTTTAGACCACAGTGCCACCCGCGTCCCTTATTATGGAATAGGACGTCCCTATTTTCATCAGAGAAATGTTGGAGGGTATGTGAGAGGGCAAGTCGCATCCCACTGTTTGTAGCAATGATAGCGCTGCTAGTCTCTTAAATTGGCTGCTTGAAACGATGGCCTTGAATTGATGCTGAAGGATTGTTAACACAGTCAACCTAGAGGGATCAATTGTGAGGACAGACCGTATAACTAGCACATCTGAAACCCAGAAGGCAGTGCTGTTCTCGAAGCACAATGGCTTCTCAGGGGAAATGACCAAAACATTGTCTTTAAAATTGGGCTCCTTGTTCAGAACAAAGGGCCTTTGTGGGGACTCAGCTGATGCCGAATATTTCGGCTTCTATTGTGAAAAATCTGAGTCAGCTGGACCAAAATAAAGAACAAGAAACAAAAACAGAACATTTATCCCTTGTTCCTTGTTTCCAGGCCTTTCATTTTGGGCCGCTTTAAGTTCTAAATATGTAACTTGGGGTTGCCTCCCTCTTTTTAAAGAGGGCAGCCCCACAGGTTCACCTGATTAGAAAGTGCAAATTACCCCATTACAGCCCAATTCTAAACACCCTGGTTGATGGCTCCATACAGAGCAGTTTGCACATCAACTGTGGGCACAATCAGCTCTTGTAATCTCTTATCATTATTGCTGCTGGCGGCGTCAAATCACATTTTAAACATGGCAGTATAAAAAAGTATCTCCATAGCTTTGTCTATAAAGATCTACACGTACCACAATAAAAAAGAGAAGATAATAAGCAGGGACCGGTTATTATGTACAGGTTATTATGTGTACTAATCAATGCCCAGGAGCCAGTCCATTCTGCAGTATGTGAACAGTGAGGATCAGAGAGTAAAGGGGATAAAGTTCTTCCAGTTACCACAAATCAGACATTCATATCTTTCAGAATTCAGGCAATTCAAAGTGGGGTGGCATTTTGTGGTTCCTCAGCTGTTCTTTGCAGTGATGCAGCAAGGCAGATACTGGGACAAGGGCAAACAGGCTGAGGCCTGGAAGAGGCTGTCTTGCCAGTTTCAGAATGTCACCTGATGTCAAATGTGTTTCCTCCCCCTCCCCCCCAAAGGCTTTGTCGTTGTGGCTATCAATGGGATTTTATAGCTGCCATAGGTTCAAACTACTGAGCTGAAATTTATTTGAATTTAAAACATTGGCTGGGTAAGTGGCTGAAATAGATTGTCCTCCTCCTGCATTAAAGGGATGGAGTTCCTGGAGTTTCTCCACTGTTATTTGTTTGTTTATGTACTGCATTTAGACTCCACCTTTCTTCAAAGGGCTCAAGGTGAAAGACAGGGTTTTCATCCACCAAATCTGCAACTCCATCTCACCCAGAATACATTTCCCATCTTTTCCATCTGAGATAGGAAGCAGACCAGTGGTCATTCTCACTCATCATTGAGAAGACCTTCAGGGTCATAAACAGGGTTCTCTTTCCCCAATCATACTTCAAGATGCCAGGCATTGATCTTAGGAACTTTTGTATGTTGCATTCCTACAAGGAGCGCATATTTCAGAAGGAGAGAACATTGAAAATAGCAGCGTTCTCAAATTGAGAGCATGGACGTTTCCCAGAAGGAATGTTAAGAGACACACCCCATAAATATTAGTTTCTCTGAAACTGCCCTTTGAAAGCATGCAACAGCATCCACTCTGAGGTGGAGCTGCACCCTTGGCTGGAATTGGCTATGTATCCCTATGAAGTCTAAACAAAGCAGCCTCTCTGCTAAAGCTTTCTAAAGAGCAGAGTTTCAAAAGGGATAAAAAGAAGAAACCCCAATGTTCACATTGTAGGGAGGAGAGTATTTATTTTGCTTCCTATGCTGTTTATTTGCAAGTCACCCAAGAAGTGGCCATTTTAGAGGCGTGTGTGTATGTGTGTATCATAGCTGTCAACTTTTCCCTTTTCTTGCAAGGAATCCTATTCAGAATAAGGGAATTTCCCTTAAAAAAGGGAAAATGTTGACAGCTATGGGGAGAGAGAGAGAGAGAGCCTTCTATGGCCTGCATCAGGTGTAGTGGTTGATCTAATGCCCTCAAGTGGTAGCAATTTACTATTTGGTGCGAGTTTATGGAGGCAAACCACTCTAAAAGTCTTTCTTTGCCCCATTGCTTTCAACAAGCATGGTGAAACGTTTGTTTTTCTAGTGGAAAATAGGATGTCGAAGAGTATTTCACGTTTCTTTTTAAGGGGATGGCATGGATGTCAGGATTTGAGTACAGTGGTACCTCGGGTTACAAACACCTCAGGTTACAAACACTTCAGGTTACAGATTCTGTTAACCCAGAAGTAGTACCTCGGGTTAAGAACTTTACCTCAGGATGAGAACAGAAATCGTGCAACAGAGGCAAGGCGGCAGCAGTGGGAGGCCCCATTAGCTAAAGTGGTACCTCAGGTTAAGAACGGTTTCAGGTTAAGAACGGACCTCTGGAACAAATTAAGTTCATAACCAGAGGTACCACTGTATTGGTTTTTGTTTATATCTTCAGTCCACTATTTGTCCATTTAATTAGGAACATATGCACAGCACATGGTCTCTTAGGACAGTTTAGCTGTGCACATGTTCAGTGGAGGGATGGAATCAAAACAAAACTGCTTGCAATTCTACTGAGAAGGAATAGCCTTCCTGAAAGTTTGATAACAGACCTGCTTTCATGCTGTGCGTTGTATTCAACTATGTCATCCTCAGAAGTCACTCATCAACAAGATTAACTATTGCATGTGACGTCTTAATACCTTAAAATTGCAAACTGCCTTGGGTGTCTTGGCAGACATATAAATGCAATAAGTAAACTTAACAAATGAGGCCAGCTTAAAGTTCAGCGGGAGCACCAGATTGGCTCTGTTGGTGTGTTTGCACCGCGCTGACCTCCCCAATGCTTCTCCTTCTCAGTAAGCAATAGTGACTCATCTGCTATGACCCTAACATAGTAACTCTAGTTAGCTGCCCCCAAAAGGGTTAACCAGCTCAGGTGTAAAGGGACTTTAAAAAAAAATGCCTTTGCGCACAAAAATCAGCTTACTAAATATTTTTTTTAGAAGGAAAGGATGTGCATCTTAATGGCTATGAGAGTATTGGCAATCCAGATGGGCCTGCCTTGAGGAGGGAACTTAAGTGTGTGCTACAATATGCTTTTGAACTAATTAAAAAAACACCACAATTCTTCCCAGGGGAGCCTGTTCCTGTGTTCACAGGTGGTAATTAATTCTCCCCGAGGCCCTCTGACAGCAGGGCTGAACACGGCAACGATGAGAGGCAGATCCCATTGCGCAGGAGGTCAGAAAACAGAGCAAAACAAGCAGGCAATTCCTTCAGAGGGAAATCAACACCTTCTTTACTTACCCCACACCAAGGTGGCAAACTTCGCAGTCGGGGTGAGCCAGATAGCTGCGTACAGTGCACTTAAATGGAGGAGAGACATGAGAATTATGTTCCTCCAGACGTATCTCTTCTGCGGCTTGGGGCCTTCTTTCTCACGATAGGTCTCGTCGAAAACGTCATCCGTCATCTCTCTGTGAGGTCCGATGTCATCATGGGCGGAGCGGACCTTCTCCAAGCTGGTTGCCCCATTCTGGGCCACGCGAGCGAAGGCAGTGGTGGTGGAGAAATCTGAGGGGAGCTGGCACAAGAGGCAGAGAAAGGGAAACAAAAACCAAAGTCACAAAGAGAAGAATTGGAACCAAAGCTCTTGTTATGTTAGGCAAATCCACAGGCGGCTAAATGGCTCCTGGGCCCTCAGGCACATTCAGGCAGAGATGGGCCATGTTGAGAAGCCACTGCTAATTGTGGTTGCTTGTAATGATCATCATTTAAACAAGCTGGCTAGAAACCAAGGTATCGTGGCACACGTCCACTTCTTTTCTACACATAAGCAAGATGGCAACCTTCATTTAGTGTGGCAGTTCTTTCAGACTAGTGACTGCCGTCATACAAGGAAACAGGCCAGCGGTAGCTATTCCCAATCAACCCATTTTGACCTTATGCAACTGTCCCAATAAAGCACCAGGTGATCAGTGATATAACCTTCCCTCTCATAAACAACACAAAGCATTTATCTAAATTCCAGATCTTAATTCTTCCTAATTGCTGGCACTTCGATCGAAAGGACACCACATAGATTACTTCAGAAGTGACTCGCACTGTCACACCATCAGAAGGTTTCAAGAAAGGCGACATGTCCTGATGAGAGGCTCGGTGGAGAACAGAGGAGATCAGGAGACAGGCGCCAGCCGGGCGCAGCTGGCAGCAGGGAAGTCATTCTCCAAAGCTGCCTCCTCCTCCGGACTGGCAAATAGCACTGAGATCCCGCCCACATGAGAAAATCACAATGCATGCGGGAGCAGGCACTAACATGGTGCAAAAAGCTACTCTTGAGACCTGCCATATACCGTAGTTTTCGCTCTATAAGACGCACCAGACCACAAGACGCACCTAGTTTTTGGAGGAGGAAAACAAGAAAAAAAATATTCTGAATCTCAGAAGCCAGAACAGCAAGAGGGATTGCTACGCAGTGAAAGCAGCAATCCCTCTTGCTGTTCTGGCTTCTGGGATAGCTGCGCAGCCTGCATTCACTCCATAAGACGCACACACATTTCCCCTTACTTTTTAGAAGGGAAAAAGTGAGTCTTATAGAGCAAAAAATATGGTATTAAGCCTCTTCTCACAGGAATGGGTACCAGACCAGGAGCAGTGGCATGAAGCATTTGCCCTATCCCCAGAGGTGCCAGAGCTTACCACGAATTTTCCCCTTATTCTCTTAGGATGGCAACAGGTGCCGGAGCTGAGCTCCGGTGAGCTCTGGCTGGGGAAAAAAAGCCCCGTATATAACAAAGGGTGAGGACAGTAACATTTTCTCATCTTGACTTTCATTCCTGTACAGTAAAGGTTCACTATCTACGCTAGCATTTGATTGAGGTTGGAGTGAGAATGAGTTGAGAAATAAGACTTATTTGATATTGATTGATATCAATCATATTGATATAGGAATGTACTAGATAAAATGTAAAGAAATATACAATAATAAGAGTGCATTCATTTGTAAAAAAGGAATATACAACAGGATAGACAGGAAGTCTTGTGTGTTGGTATGTATATGATTGGGGGGGATTTGTTTTTGTTTTTTCTCTTTGTTCTTTCTTTTTTTTGTTTCATTTTCTTTCTAGGTATATAAAAGTTGTATATAATTTTTGTATACATGTTGGAAATTATATTATAGTAAGTCCTGTAATGTAATATGGCAACGTTTACCGATGTAATGTAAGAATGTTAACAAATAAATAAAATGCAAATTCAAAAAATAAATAAATGATTTTCATTCCTGGGATGTCTTGAGTCTCCTGACAGGCCATACTCAATGAAACTCTGTACCAGATTTCCCCTCTTGATTTCCCCTTCTTTTCCTAACCATGTTTGTTCCTCTTCTAAAGCCTTCACAGCAGCCAGAGAAGGGATGGTCAATGTGGTGCCCTCTACATGTTTTAAACTCCAAATCCCATCAGCCCCAGCAGTGGATGATGGGAACTGTAGTTCAATAACATATCATGCCCCCTTCCCCATTATGATGACTTTAGCTGGAAGTCACCGTACGGCAGAAAGAAAATGGGCATGTTAAATTAGTCCAGTCAACATCTGCATTAGATTTGAAATTGTTTTTGTATATGAAATTATTGTTTGTTTGTTGTTTGTTTGTCTGTCTATACAGTATATTGAAATCTTCGGTACAGAATTTGTCAAGAATGTATAACTTGCTGTTGAAATGGAATACACAGGATGAGATGGTTAAATCAGCTATGATTAAATGGGCACAAGACATTGGTCATGACATTATGTTTGCTGACTGGGAACAGTTATGGACTACCGGTATAAAGTTTACGGCATGTAATGCCTTAAGAGAGAACATTATGAAAATGATTTATAGGTGGTACATGACCCCAGTCAAGCTTGCAAAAATTTATCATACGCCCAATAATAAATGCTGGAAATGTAATGAAACTGAAGGTACTTTCTACCACCTTTGGTGGACGTGCCCAAGGATCAAGGTCTTCTGGGAAATGATCTATAATGAAATTAAGAAGGTACTTAAGTGTACCTTTCATAAGAAACCAGAGGCCTTTCTCCTGGGCATGGTGGGCCAATTGGTGTCAAGGAAAGATAGGACGTTCTTTATGTATGCTACAACAGCAGCAAGAGTTCTTTTAGCAAAGTATTGGAAGACACAAGAACTACCCACGCTGGAAGAGTGGCAGACGAAGGTGATAGACTATATGGGACTGGCTGAGATGACTGGCAGAATCCGCGACCAAGGGAAAGAGACGGTGGAAGAAGATTGGAAGGAATTTAAAGTTTATCTTAAGAACTGTTGTAAAATTAATGAGTGCTAAAATGTCATGGGTAATGTAAAACAGAATTGCAGTGACAAATAATTGGGTAAGAGAAAAAGGATTAAAGAAAGTGAATTATAAGTAATTGAAATTAGGGGTTGCTGGAAAAGTTTAAAACAGGGATGCAGAAAAGGGAGGTATGGGGAAGTCGTTGAAATAAGGTTTAAGAAAAAGAGGTTATGAAATTATACGTGTTTATATGTTTGTTTGTTTATGTGTTGTCAGTTGTATTGTGTTTTAATATATGTTGGAAAATCAATAAAAATTTATTTTTTTAAAAAAATGAAATCTTCGGTACAGAAGGAAGTAACAGTCATCAATGGGGAAATGAAATGATCTGTTTGTTTGCTTTATAAATCATTCACTGGAGGGAAAATCAGAGCACTTTGCAGCATTAATATATGAAGCCGTACAATAAAGGCCACGTCAAGAAAGTTGTGGGATAATGTATTCTTAATTGCCTGCATTAAGTATGATAGAAAAGAAAAAGTTTTCGGCTGGCATTTGAAAGCCGAGGCGATATGCAGCATGCATAAAAATCAAAAAGTAAAATAAAAACAAATGTTAAAAGAAGCAAGGCCACACACACACGTAGAGATAGCCCAAGGAAAAAATAAATAAGGAGCTGAAATAAAATTGTAAAGATAATTATGTCAAGCAAATAATTTAAGAGAATGTCTTCTGTTTGAGGTTTTTATTGCTAACAGCTTCGAGACAGGAAGCGATTCGTAAATGGAAATAAATCAGCCCGGCTTTCTTTAGACAACTCCAAAACAGCTCTACAGAGGTTCCTGTATAGTCTTTTGAGCTGACTGTAATTATGTCTATTGCCTCTGACCGGTAGGGAGAGACAGAACAATGAAGGCATCAAAAGGGCTGGGACTGGCAGGAGGGCCCCTTCCCCCCCCCCACACCCCATAAAATCTCTCCACCTCATCACCTCAGCCCAGAACCACAATGACTAATGTGCTCTCCTCACCCTCACCCCACAGCCACCTCCGCCAATCAAAGCGGCTTACACAGACTGTACCAAAACTACACACGAGGAGGACCCAGGAAGGTTGGCTCCTCCTGCTCCTCCTCAGTCCCTAGTTCCAAAAAAAATAATAATAAGCCTGCAGTTAATTGCAGTGGCAGGTAAACGAACTGCTTGCCTCTAAGCGACCAGGTTTTCTCGCTAGGGATAGAGACTGAGGGAACCATTTTGCAGGGGGCTGCAAAAACCCATATAGGTGCTGAGAGGAGTCTCCCCATGGCTTCTGGCTTCTAAACCTGGCCTGGTGAGAGTGATAGCATCAGGACTGGTCCTGTCGTCATGCTTTAATCCCAAAGTTAGGCACGGTTCGGCTCATCCATTTCAGTGAATCTGCAGGGTGATGAACGCTGTAATCCTGACACCCACTTCCCTGGGAGCAAGCCCCACTGAACCCACTAAGCTTACTTCTGAGAAGAGAGGCGTGGGATGGTGCCCTTACGCAGCCTGGAAGCAGGCCTGCTAAGGCAGGGTCGTAAGCTGCTTTGAGGGATTTCCCTTTTCTTTTTTTCTAAATATATCCAGAGGATTGGAATATATGCACGATTATATAAATAGGTATGCAAATTTCAAGCGCACAGGAGAAACAGGAAATAGTATCCATGTGGAAAACGAAACAGGACAACAACAACAAAAATATATTGTGTACATTGCAAAAAAGGGGAGAAAATTGTTATTGTAGTTAATCAGACCTTAACCTAATACGGTATTTTTCTTTTTACAATCAAATGGCATGCAAATTTTGTGAAATGAATGACATAAAATAAATACAGTGGTACCTCAGGTTACAAACACCTTGGGTTAAAAACACTTTGGGTTACAAACTCCGCTAACCCGGAAGTAGTACCTCGGGTTAAGAACTTTGCCCCAGGATGAGAACAGAAATTGTGTGGCGGCGCAAGGCCCCATTAGCGAAAGCACGCCTCAGGTTAAGAATGATTTCGGGTTAAGTATGGACCTCCGGAACGAATTAAGTTTGTAACCTGAGGTACCACTGTAATATGTTTCTGGTCAGAATTCAAAGCCTTGGGTGTGATCCATGAAAGGCTTGGGACATAGAAATCTGACGCAGCATTGCAGTAGCCAGGCATTAAGATCTTTCAGATGGGCTCTTTTTATCATCGTGACTTTGGAAACCATTCGGTGACACAGGAGAAGGCCTTCCCTGTGGTGGCACCCCAAATGTCAAATACCCTCTAACCTGAGTTATGTTTGGCACTCACTTTAGCTCAGTTACAGCATCAGCATAAGATCTGGCTATTCTGCCAGGCTATTCACCACAAGCTGTTAACTCTGCAGCGCAACAGTTAGCAAATTAGACGCTCTGTGTTTTACAGTGGCTGTTATTGTTTTATCTCATTTATTCTCATTTCACTAACTGAATGATTGCTTCAGTTGCAGCCTCCTTGGATTTGTGTGGGTGGCCCGTGTAATTTGGAGCCTTCAAAAAATCAGGGCTCAAGCTTGCCCAAGTAGACAGGCTTCCCTGTCATGCCTTAAGAGAGATGCAGGAGAAGCAGGGATGATGTAACAAAGAAGTGACAACAAGGTGATGCAACAAGGAGTGACAGAAATATGATGGAAGGGGTAGTGTGCCCCCCTCTCCCTCCTTGTGCAATGGTAACCACATAAGGGGAATAATAATAATAATAATAATAATAATAATAATAATAATAATGTTATTTATACACTGCCCATCTGGCTGAGTTTCCCCAGCCACTCTGGGCAGCTTCCAGCACATATAAAAACATAATAAATGTCAAACAGGAATGCCAAAGAAAGCTCATTGGGGAAGATTTACCCTTCCATTCCGTCTGAGAGTCCAAAGGCCCCCACCTTTTTCTACAAACCAATTAACATTGCTATAGTATCAATGTGATGGTAAGTTGCCAGGGGCACAATTTATAGCCAAAGTCAAACACTTCTTAAGTCCCATTCATTCTATTGGAGAATTTAAAAAGATCTAGGCTGCAATCCCGTGTGATGCACACACGGAAGGAAGGAAGGAAACCCCACTGAACAATGTGAATCAACATTGTTTGATACAGAGAATCACTGAGATGGTAACTGGGCCTGCAGTCCTAACTATGTCTACAGAGAAGTCCGTACTGTACTGTACTGTAACTGATTTAGGGGGTGTGAGATTGCAGTCTAATTTGTTAGGATTGGGGCAACCAGTGTTTTGGAAACAGCTTTGAGCCTCTGGGACACGACGGGCTATTTCTAGCAAGAGAAATTAATAAGGAGCGTTACTGCATTGAATATGAAATGAACACTGGAGTCGAGAGTTCCTTTTTTATGATGGCCCTGGAGAATACAGAGTGACTAACTCGTTGCCTTTTAACAGACCAGTTTGCATGGAGGAAAATTTAAAAAATAAGCAGCTTTTTGCGTTTCATAGAACTTTTGGTCAAATGTATTTCTATTAGCAGCAACATTTATTAACAATATTGCCTGAGGGCATGTGAGACCACCACCTAAGGAGGTTTGGCTCCTGGATATTTGAAAGCCAGGGAACCAGATGTGCACTGTAGCAAGTTATGAGTGACATAAAAGATTGGCCACTCACGCAAGAACAGGCTAGTATTATCACTTTCTTTCCCTGGCGTTGAGACAACACAGATGCTTAGCTTGTGTAGATCTGTGGCACCTATGCAGTTCCACCCCGTCCGCCAAAGGCTGCCTGCCGTTTTTGACTGGGCAGGTATTGTCAGCGGAAGAGGCTTTTGAGAATGACCTGGATGCTCTCTCAAGCGTGCTAAAGGCAAGTTGGCAGCCGAAACCGCATTCCTAAAGGCCAGGTGGCCTCCCGGGAGTAACCTGCTCATTCTATAATCTTGCTAAAAGCCCTGGCAAGGATACCCCTTTCGCCGAAAGCTCTTCTGCCAAAGAGAAACTAACGTGCACGTTTCAATCCGGGGGCGCGTTGCAAAGGAGCTTGCTCGCAAGTAAATGCAAATTGAGACTGCAGCCTGTCATACTCGGAGCTGCAGCTGGGCTGCCAGGACCGCAGTGAGGCATCGGGTGAAAAAGAAGATCCAACCAGTGGCGCAGTCGTGGCTTGGAGAGACTGGGTTCTCTCCCTCTAACGCAGCGCATACGTGTTTACTCCCATGCAAACCCCACTGCCTTTAACAGGGTTTGCTCCCAGGAAAAGGCAAAGAAGGCTGCAGCCGGCAGCTTTCCCCACCGACTCCATCACAAAAGCCGCCGCCAATGGCCCGGCTAGTGACGCCCCCCTGCCTCGCTCCGCGGCGCGCATCGCCAGCGATTCCGCAGCGCCTCCGCCCCCTTGCGCACAGAAGCCGTTGCAAAAACCAGGTCGGGCTGTGGAAGGCCTGGCTGCAAGGCAAGACCTCGGCGAGGGGTTTGCATTATTCACACGAGAGGGACGACTTACCTTCTGGTTTAAAGAGGTGCGCGCAGGGAAAAGACCGGAATGCTTTGGGGCGGGGGGGTTAATGGATGTTTTTGCAGGGCCTTTCGACGCGGCCATCACACTAAAGGAAAGGGATGCTTGGGGAAATGGAGCTGCTCTGGGATGCTGGAGGGGAAGGGAGAAGAGGGCAGGCAGGAGGGAAGGATGCTGAGCCCCGGCTCTTGCCCAGGAAAGGATGCGGACCGGGCTTCCCAAGCCCTGGGGTCGGATGCAGAAGGAGCTCTCCACGCACCCCCATCCCGCGGGACAGGCAGCAACGACCTACCAAGGGGGACGGATGAGTCGTCAGCCGCTCTGGGTTGCCTTGGGCAAGAGAAAGCGACTCACCATTTTAAAAAAATAAAATAAAAATTATTAAGGAGGAGGAAGCGGCGCCTTACCTCCCCGTGGGTTAGTTGGGCAGGCATCGGAAGAGGGCTTTGTGCTGCTCTTCCTCCGGCGCGATGCTCTTTCTCGGCTCCGCTGGTGCGCAGCTGCCTCCAAGTCCCCACGCTCCTTTGGCTGCTGTGCGCGCTGGTGCGCAGCTATTTAAGTTGCCCGAGCTCTGAACGCCAGTAACCCCCCAGGAGGTGCCCGGTCTCTCTCTCTCTGGCCCTTTGTTTGCGGGGCGACGGTGTCCAGCGGCGCACCACGGGGCGATCAGGGTCCGTCCACTCTGAGCAACTCCGCCGAAAAGGATGCCTTGACGGTCCGGTGGCGCCGCTTAAGTGGAGCGCAGCTGGGCGCAGGGGCGATCAGGAGGCTGGTACCTTGGCACTTGGAGAGAGCCTCCCATTGGTCGCCGGCACTTTGGTGCCACCTCGCTGCGCGCTCCGCATTGGCTGCCCGCAATCTGCTGTTGGACGGCGCCGTTGGCCGCGGAGGGACTCCGTTGCATGCATGGCCCTCGCATGGCCAGCCGGGTGCGCAGCCGGCGCGTCAGCCGGGACTTTCCCCTTAGCAGCTGATGCGCCGCCGGGGAGAGGGAGAGGTTAGGAGGGAAAGGGGGCGTGCGCGCGCGCGCCCGAGAGGCTTACGCCGCTCCCGGAACCGGGAAGGCAATGACCGACAGTGACCTCCGCCGGCAAAGTGGGTCACGAGGTCCTCCCTTCTGTGGGGCGGTGCAGACCCCGAGCTCGCTCTCCACGCGTTTGGAGCTCACCGGCGCAGCTCAGCGAGGCGTTGGCAAGCAGGCGCCGGGGTCCGCAGCCCTTGGCGCGTTGGAAGTGCCCTGCCCAGGCGTGCCAACTTGAATATAATATGGGTTGGGAGGCAGGCATGCCCTGTCACGCATCAATCACAAGACGTGGTGCGCACCATTTGAATGCCCATCAGGGGTCATGTTGGGGAGCAGGCTTTTGTTGGAGCGGGGAGAATCTCAGATTTGTCTTGATTTGTATTGGTTGGGGGGGGCAATTGCCCCCATAACGCCCCCCCCCGCGTAGCCAGGATTTATATTGGGGGGCAGAACCTCAGTTACTTAAGTAATTTTATTTTATTGCCTACACCCGTGTCAGGAGGGCCAACTTGAATAAAATATTGGAGAACCAGGTTAGCCCCTCCACACATAATCAGTCACATGACACAGCACACACATCGTTTGAATGGCAATGCCCGTATTCCATGCCCCCCCCCCCAATATTTTATGGAGGGGGAGGGACATTGTCTGCTAGGAGTTAGGCTGGCAGTATGTTCTAAAAATGGGAATCGCCAAGAAACGTCCAAAAATATTAACACACACCTGTATGGGCTCTGAAATGCAGCCAGTGATATCTTTTTGCATGGGCAGAAGGATGCAGTTCCGGTGCTTGCCGCACACTGAAGCTGAGCAATTGGTCCCAAGGGGCCTCTATGTGTCCCTCGCCGTAGCCTTTCCTTGCTGCTATTATGGAGGGGAATTTAGAAACACGCAGACTTTTCACTCAGCCCTATTACTGAAGCCACTTCTCTCTTTTGCAGCCCCACCTTGAACCCCTCATTTTACCCTCCACGACTATGCCTCCCCCCTCCTTTGGGGCAAGCCCCCTTGAACACAGACCACCTCCAAGGTGGCTGCTGCGGTATTCCTCTACCCAAACATTGCAATGACTCATTGCAATGTTTGTTCCAAGGGGACAGGAGGGGTGGGCAGGGAGGCAGAATCAGTAGGTACAGAGGGGACCCCCGAGGCCGAAAGGACACCGGAACCAGAGCCGCGATCGAGCGGGCCAGTTGCGCCAGACCGAACAGCCCCATCACAGCCAGCAGCCTCGGAACACGAGCCAGAACCAGAACCCCTGACCAGGGAACACCCCAGGCCGCAACGCATACGTAGGCGGTTGGTGTACCTTGAGGATTACGAATAAATGCAACCTCCCGGGCAGGACTGGAACTTAGAGGGAAGGGGTGTTATGTACTGAGCTGAATCCTAGATCAATAGGAATGCAGAATGCAGCAGTCTGATTGGTCCACAGGAGCCACCCAATCCAGCTCCAGGTGGAAGTGAATCAGCGACCTGATTGGCCTACAGGAGCAGTCCGGAATTAGCCAATCATGTGGGGCCCGTTGTGTAAATAATGTTTATACAGTGGTACCTCTAGATACGAACGGGATCCGTTCCGGAGCCCGTTCGTATCTAGAAGTAAACGTAACTAGCGACGGTGTGTCGGCGCAAGCACGCGTTGCTTTTCGCTGCTTCTGCGCATGCGCGTGACATCATTTTGAGCGTCTGCGCATGCGCAAGTGGCGAAACCCGGAAGTAACACGCTCCGTTACTTCCGGGTTAACGGGAAGCGCAACTCGAACGAGCTCAACTTGAAGCGTCTTCAACCCGAGGTATGACTGTATAGCTAGACATTTTGGGGAAAGTTTCATTCATTGCTACTACAAGCTGAATAAAGAGCATGAAATTCACACCCGACTTCGGGTATATTTCACTCGCCTTCTGCCCTAATATCAAGCCACCATCCCTTCCGATTCTGCAGCTCTGCTTGTGTGCACACCCGATACTTGCCGTGTTTTAAGAACCTTAGGGTCAAATTCTCAGTTTGTTCAGATAGAGAAGGTGAAAGTCAGTTGATGGTTGCTTTGTTTACATGGGTGTTTGCTTGCTTGTTAATAAAACAGCTCGCCTTCCCAATTTCCACATGGAATCTGTGACTTCATGTTGAAGGCAACACATTGTGGGAAGGGATTATGGGATATTTCAGGGCTGTGCATACTTTATCCTCCCTCTCACTGTGAAGGTTCAATTTCCCTCTGCTGTTGTGCAACGGCTTCATCTTCAGGCATCATGACCTGATTGGTCCCTTCCAACTCTACAATTCTATGATATTTTTGTTTTCTCCTCTCCCCCACTCTCTTCACTGAAATCCCGGGTTGTGATGCAGCAGTGGAAATCCTCCAGTGTCGACTGTATGAGGACAGCCTTTCATTTTTATATATCCGGGAAATTACATTCCCCGGGATCATTTTGAACAATTTGGTCAGTGTTGGAGAATGAGCAGAATGCCTGAACCTGAACCTTTCAAGTGTCCTGGGAGCCCAAGATTCTGGGACCAGGATTCCCAGAGATAGCACCCCCTTAGCCGGGGGATTCTTCCCAGGGGTCCCACACCCCCAATCCCAGCACACAGTTACACATTTTCCAAAGCAACTACAGTGGTACCTCGGGTTAAGTACTTAATTCGTTCCGGAGGTCCGTACTTAACCTGAAACTGTTCTTAACCTGAAGCACCACTTTAGCTAATGGGGCCTCCTGCTGCTGCCGCTCCGTCGGAGCACAATTTCTGTTCTCATCCTGAAGCAAAGTTCTTAACCTGAAGCAATATTTCTGGGTTACCGGAGTCTGTAACCTGAGGCGTATGTAACCTGAAGTGTATGTAACCCGAGGTACCACTGTACTCTATTCCAAACTTAAAAATGGAAAGTGTGATGCTGGTGGTCAGCAAAAGAGGTTTAGCAGCTCTCTCAAGGCAAATCTTTAAAAATGTAGTATACAAACCAACAACTGGGAAACACTGGCCTGCCAGCACTCCAGTTGGAGAACAGCCTTTACCAAAGGTGCCATGGGCTTTGAAGACGCTGGAACTCAGGACGAAAGGGAGAAATGTGCTAAGAGGAAGGCACACTTGGCAAACCCTCACAGTGATCAACTCCCACCCGGAAACCTATGTCCCCACTGTGGAAGGACGTGTGGATCCAGAATTGGCCTCCACAGTCACTTATGGGCTCACTGTTAAAACTGTGTTTATGGAAGACAATTTTACTCGGTTATGAGTGATCACCAAAGAAGAAGAAGATAGGCCTTACACCAGGTGGGAACTGATAGAAAGGCAAGGGAGTCGTGGCTTTGAGGGCTCCTCATGTAAGACTCTTCACTTCTGAGGAAGGATGTGCTTGGGAGAAGGGTAGTCAGAGCTAGGTGGAATATAAGAGCTCAGGGGCAGCAAGTACTGTATTCTTCTCCCTGGACAGTGATCCAGGGTCCTGAGAGACTAGTAACTGATCAGTCTTCTTCTCCAGCATGTCTGCCTCAGACTAACTTTTGCCTTCCTCTGGAGCATTAATGGTGGATGTTTTACTGTGCTTTTAATATTTTGTTGGGAGCTACCCAGAGTTGCTGGGGCAATCGAGTCAGATGGGTGGCATATAAACTGTTGTTGTTGTTGTTGTTGTTGAAATTCTTATAAAGTACACTGTTTGGATTAAATGCTCATGTGAAATACAGCCTGAGGGCTGGTTTGAGAGGAGTTAACAGTGAGGGGGCCTAAAATAAAGCATGAAGCATGATTAAGCTATACATCAAAGAAAGTTACCCGCGACTGGGAGATTCTCCACTTCTGAGAGGTTTCCATTCCGCCTTATGGCTTTTCTTCTTCGTCATAATAATGTGTGCTGTTGCTTTTAGATATAATGAAACTGGGGTGGAATCTACACGCATATTTTTTTTAAAAACGCAGTGAAAATGCTTTTAAAAAAAGTTTTGAAAAATATATCGAATTTGCCATAGCTCACTGTCGCCATCTAGTGTCACATTTGTATATTGCATTTTACAACACAAAACCTTTTATTTGTAGCTGTATAGCTGAGTCCTGTGTCTCACTAAGGAAATTAACCTGCAACTAGTTTCCTGTATACAATGTCTTTTTTAGGAACATAGGGCCTTATATTGAGCCAGACCGCTGGTCCATCGAGCTGGGATCTTTTGCTCACAAAACGGATGCTCTGACCACTGAGACAAGGCCCTTCACAGGGAAGAACATTCAGTCCTGAAAGTCTCACCAGCAGTTTGAAGCTGCAGGGCCCAGACAGATTTACAATTATACTAGGCCCCTGTCTCGTCACGAAGGCTAATTATAGCTATACTCTAAGCAGCTGTAAAAAATAATAATAACAATTTGCAAACGAAACTAGGCCACAACTCTCCGTTGTAATGACTTTCCTCCTTTGTCTGTTGCGTCCCCTGCAAGCTTGCTCCAGGTAGTTTTTGAAATCCACCCAAGCCCGGTTTATTTTTAGCAATAGGATGTAGCGGGAAAGACGATGGCTGTGACCACATATTTGAACAGAGCTATGTATAACCCTCCTGGTGTGCTTCAGGATAAAGTCCTTGCATGGGATCCCTTATCTTATCAGAAGCCTACGAAAGCACAAAGATAGCAGTGGGGCATTTGTCACCCTACTTTGTCCTGATCAGCTGATTGCAAACTTTGCATCCGCTTCTAAGTGACCTGACTAGAAGCTCCAGTCTCCCGGCCATCACCTGAGCCTCGCTTTGCAACATGTGCCCCACTCATGCCTTGAGAGCATCAGAAAGAAGGAAAACACGGTGTTGTGTAAACGGAGCTTCACAATGGTCAGCATTGTTGACTCTGGCAATTTGCCCCGGTCCAGGGTGATCTCACAACCCTGCCCCCTTTGGCTCGCTACCGTAGCTCCGTAATGATGTCTTTTTTTGACTTGGGCAGAGAGCTCCGAAAGGAACACTGTCTTCATTGTGTGGCCCTGCTCACTTCACCGCCACGTTGAGCCAGCAACTCTCTATCGGCATCGCACAGCAATGGCACAAACCGCTGGGTAGCTCTCCTGCGGACTGAAACAACAACAACGACAAAAGGGAGCTGTATGAGAAAAGCGCAACAGTGCTCTTGCCCAGGAGAAGTTCCCTGTGGATTAATAATAATAATAATAATACCGTATTTTTTGCTCTATAAGACTCACTTTTTCCCTCCTAAAAAGTAAGGGGAAATGTGTGTGCGTCTTATGGAGCGAATGCAGGCTGCGCAGCTATCCCAGAAGCCAGAACAGCAAGAGGGATTGCTGCTTTCACTGCACAGCGATCCCTCTTGCTGTTCTGGCTTCTGAGATTCAGAATATTTTTTTTCTTGTTTTCCTCCTCCAAAAACTAGGTGCGTCTTGTGGTCTGGTGTGTCTTATAGAGCGAAAAATACGGTAAATTTTTATTTATACCCCACTCTTCCCAGTTTAGAAACCGGGCTCAGGGCGGCTAACAGCAAATATAAAACACTGATTAAAATGTGACTTAAAAACAGCATAAAATACAACTTAAACGCAGCATCAATATCAATAAAATTCAAAATTCAGGGGTCTTTTGGGGGGCGGGAACCCCAGTCAGTAGACATCAAATGATCACCAGGGCTAACTGGCCAAGTTGGTCCTAGTAGGGCCAACAAGGAGACCAGGGAAGAGTTTAAATGTGGGGTCCCAGAATGGTTTCTTCATAGAAAAGGAAAGGGAAAAGGGAACAGAGAATCGGGCTAATTCAAATTAAAGGCCAGGTGGAATAGCTCTGTCTTAGGGATTAGACCCTAAATCAGCGTTTCCACCAAACAATGATAGGGAGAAGAAGGTCCACTTTTGGCTCCCCTTTTGGACAGAGGCCAGAAGGATAGCAAAAGCAGAAATTTGGTCAGCTCTTCAGCAGGAGGCCAGATGCTGCTATAACAATTGCTGTGCTTCATTCCTTTCTCCCTGTTCCACCCCCCACAAAATAAGAATTAAAAGCAGACCCCGGGACTCCTATGCTTTGAACAGTTGTAAATTAAAAGAAGACATTTCTGCAGGTGAAGCTTTTCTCAACCCTCCAGAACAGGGGTAGGCAACCTAAGGCCCATGGGCCACAAGCAGCCCACGGGGGTCATTTAGCCGGCCCCCGAGCCACCCCCGAACCAAGCCGCCCACTCGGCAAGTCCTCATGTGCTGCGCTAAACCAGCGCGGCGCGGTGCAGGGACTCGCTTCTGCGGTGCCGGAAATTGCGTCTGCACATGCTCAGACGCCAGAAATCGCATCTGCGCATGCTCAGACGCTGGAAATTGCATCTGCGCAGACGCCGGAAATTGCGGCCGCGCACGCATCTGGCCCACAGAAGGATCTCCGCTGGAGTGAACCGGTATAGTCATAGGTGTATCAGTACTCAAATCTGAAATGTTAAATTATGTTATTAGTCATATTGCGGTTTTTGTTGTATGTGTTTTTTTGTGGTTGTTGTTTGTATTGAAAAAATGATTAAATAAATTAAAAAACAAAACAAAAACCGGCCCAGGCAAGGTAAACCTTGCCGACCCCTGCTCCAGAACAATCCGCAGGAGTCTCCTTGCAACCAATTGTCCTCCCTTTCTTGGTTCTCTCAAAACAGAGTCTACTTGTCAGGTCTCCTTTCTCTGCGAGCAGGCACAGCGATTGCATAGCCTCCAACATTTCCCCGATGAAAATAAGAGCGTCCCGTTCCATAATGATAATTTTACTATTCACACCCCACACATCTTACTGGGTTGCCCCAGCCACTCTGGGCAGCTCCTAACATATTGTTTTTGTATAGTCGTTTAGTCGTGTCTGACTCTTCGTGACCCCATGGACCAGAGCATGCCAGGCACTCCTGTCTTCCACTGCCTCCCGCAGTTTAGTCAAGCTCATGCTGGTAGCTTTGAGAACACTATCCAACCATCTCGTCCTCTGTCGTCCCCTTCTCCTTGTGCCCTCCATCTTTCCCAACATCAGGGTCTTTTCCAGGGAGTCTTCTCTTCTCATGAGGTGGCCAAAGTATTGGAGCCTCAGCTTCACGATCTGTCCTTCCAGTGAGCACTCGGGGCTGATTTCCTTAAGAATGTATAAGTTTGATCTTCTTGCAGTCCATGGGACTCTCAAGAGTCTCCTCCAGCACCATAATTCAAAAGCATCAATTCTTCGGCGATCAGCCTTCTTTATGGTCCAGCTCTCACTTCCATACATCACTATTGGGAAAACCATAGCTTTAACTATACGGACCTTTGTTGGCAAGGTGATGTCTCTGCTTTAACATAATAAAACATTAAACATTGGGGGGAGGGGATTGTGTCTGGATTTTCACTTCTTCGAAATATGGCAGCCCTATGGAATCACCAACTAGAAACCTGCTCCTTCGGGGGGCAGTTCAACTTCTCCCAGAACAGGGCAAAGCAAAGTGGGCAAGTTTGGGTGGAGGAGGGGGCGGCAGTCCCACAGATCTTCTCCATGCATCCAGCGAACGAACAGGACGGCACTTGCGAAAAGGGCTAATGTTTGCCTCCAGTTCTGAAGATCTAATCAGTATAACTTGGTGCCTTGTTTTAAATACACAGTTGTTGAGATTCAGGAAATTGAAGGAGGAGCTGCCCACTCACCTGTTCAGGTCAAAGGTTAGCCCTGGAAGGGAGGAGAGGCAAGATGACTCCTTGCTCCACTTCAATGCTGCTTTAATTATGGGGATGAAATGAGTGTTACTGGACAGGGCCAACCCAACATCTTTGCCTGCTGAGGCTAGGGCCAGCCCTGTCATGTGGCAGCATGCGGCTACTGCCTCAGGTGGCAGAAGATGGGAGGCGGGGTGGGAGCAGCAACAGATCGGAAGACTGCCTGCCTGTTTTCCTAAGCTACCGACAGCCATTAGGAAGGTGCCGTACCATTGCTGGTGTCAAAATAATATTTAACTCCCAACATAATGAAAGAATAATAGGAAGGTTACCTGTTACAGTGTCGTGACTAGAACATTCTGTTCTAACTTCTCCAGATATGCAGAGAACCTGACTCATGAATTCCTTTTCAAGGGATAGAAGGAGGAGAGAGAGAGAGAGAGAGAGAGAGAGAGAGAGAGAGAGAGAGAATATTGTAACAAAAGCTGTGAGCCACCTCCAGTCTCTGCAAGATTCCTGGGGGCTCCAGGCACTCACCCAGAGTCTGTGTTCCTTTGGAGAATTGAGACACCGCGGAGAATTGAGACACCGCGGAGACTGCTGTAGCTTTAAGAAATATGGCTTATTCACCTATTTACACCTTCAGTCTCCACGCAGGAAGTCCAGATCTTACAGCATGGCCATTTCAAGAGGGGCTTCTCCCCCACAGCAGTGCAGCCCTGAAGTCCAAGGCATCTCTCCCAGCCAGCCTTCAGCCAGCCTGCACAAGATGGATCCCATTCTTTCTTCTTCCTCCTCCTTCTCAGAATACCTTGCTAAAAACTCTCTTTTCCTGTCACTTCAAACACACTGCTCCATCGCCTTGGCAACATCTGTCTCCCCAGGCCAAAGGATTCCTCTCGGATGGCCCATCAACCTCTTTTGTCATGGTAACGGATTTGCTCTTCCAGCTAGGCCAACCAGGCTGGTTTGCAGAAGCCAGCCCAGGGATTCCTTGCAGGGATTCTGCAGCTTGTACTTCATTCATATCCCAATTCATCAAAATCTACCGTTTTTAAATTTCTAGGTTTTAGCGGTGTGTGTGTGTGTGTGTGTGTGTGTGTGTTCAGGCAACATTTATACAGTGTTTTTTTTCTGGGGGGATGTAGGGGTACGCATACCCCTAAACATTTTTTGAATCTAACAGGAGAAGACACTAAAAAAAAAAATAGTTTCTTCTCTAGCACAGTGAATCGTCACTTCCGTTGCTACCCCCAGTGGCGGCCTCATTTCCTGTCATGGTGTTTCCTGAGTCTCAGACGGAATGAGAGTACCCCTAAACATTTTTTAAAGAAAAAAAGCACTGCATTTTTGCCTGTTTTACAAAACCACTTCCGAGATAAGGAGGAGGTGGGGTTGCGGGCTTCATGCCCCTTCCGCACACTTAGGGGGGCTGGCCCCAGCCCACGGGATAGCAGGGAATCCTCGGCAGCGTCATACTCCATGCCAGCCAATCGGATGGCTCCGGGGGCGTGGCCTCGCCTATTTAGGTCTGGTGCGGCCGAGGCTCCCCCTCTTTTCCCCGCCGCTGCTGACCTGGTTTTCCCTCCCTGCCCACCCTTTAGGCTGGGTCTTGATGTTGCTATGAACTGCGGTTGGTCGCCGTCAAGGGGCCCGGTAGGAATTTTTCCAAATGGCAGATTGGCACCAGCCATTTGGTTTTCGCCTACCTCGTAGCAAACCGTCACAACTCCTCGGTATTGCCGGTAGGCATTGGTGGGAGTACTGTTTATTGTTATGCAGATGAAGGGGGGGAAGGATTGCCATACCTTCCCCCAAACAAAGGGTAGTCCGGTAAAGGATTTTGGGGGGCGTGGCCTTGCCCTAAGCCTATGGAGGTGCGGGCCCACGGCACGCCCCCGAGCAGTGACCCTGGGGGGAAGTCCTAGCTGACGTGCCTCAGCAGGACTCCTCCCACTGGTGGTTAACCCTTACCAGCCTTCAAGCTGGTTAGTTGTTAGGACCAATGCCTAAGCCAATACCACTTAATTCCTGCAATCAATAAAGTTGTGGCCTAATTTGACCCATTAACTCAAATTCTTGTGTCTTTATTTCCATGGGGGGAGGCGGGAACTCGCCACACAACATCCATTGCCTCCTGGGTGCTCTAGCCCTGACCCCATTCTTTCCTGGGCCAGATCCTGGATGGTAGGTGTTTATTTGACGGACAGCTGTTGTATAAGGAACCTGCCATAAGAATGGGTAGGAAGGCAAAAAAAAGTGAACTGCCTTGCCGAAGGAACTTGAAACAGATTCCTTACAGAGCCAGTTCTGTTACTGGCCAAATTCTCCCTGATCTAATCTGGAATCCATTTGCTTAAATCAAAATAGTTTAGATCATATCGCTTGGGTGTTGAAACTTACCGCTTATCTTATATCGTGAAACTCAGATGTATCAGATGTAAAAAAAATCCACCCACACTTTCTGTACCGGACTTCTTTTAACTTTTCACCTGGGCAGCACGGAGACTTCTTATTATGGGATTAGCACCTTGGGGAATTTCCTATGGACTCGAGGCTGCAGTGCTCAAAAGAGACATTGCAGAGCTGGGAAAGGTACAGAACAGGGCAACTGAAATGATCAAGAGTCAGTAGCAACTCCCCTGAGGAAATGTTGCTGTATTTATGGGGAGGGGGTTAATTTAGAAAAAAAGACAAGAAGAAGAAGAAGAAGAGTTTGGATTTGATATCCCGCTTTATCACTACCCGAAGGAGTCTCAAAGCGGCTAACATTCTCCTTTCCCTTCATCCCCCACAACAAACACTCTGTGGGGTGAGTGGGGCTGAGAGACTTCAAAGAAGTGTGACTAGCTGCGTGTGGAGGAGCGGGGAATCGAACCAGGTTCACCAGTTTACGAGTGCACCGCTCTTAACCACTACACCACACTGGCTCTCAGTGCAAGGCCTGATAGAGGTGTTTAGAATTATGCATGGTGTGAAGAACCAAGGAAATAAGTCACTATAAAACCATTAGAAGACATCTGAAGGCAGCCCTGCATAGGGAAGTTTTTAAATGTTTAATGTTTAATTTTGTTTTTATATATGTTGAAAACTACCCAGAATATCTGGGGCAACTTAGTCAGATGGGTGGGATATAAATAGTAAAGTTGTTGTTGTTGTTGTTGTTGAATTGTTCTCCCTATCTTCATCAGAAAAATGTTGGAGGGTATGAGATAGGGAAAGGGAAGGAGCAGGACAGGAGCTTAGTGATGGCACAGTGGATTGTTTCACCAATGCAGGCCAGGCAAGACACAGTTTTAATGCCTCTTGTGTTTTGGGGGGACAGGGGGCGGGCAGGTATGGAGGACTTCCTAGTCCTGAACAGGATAACTGTGCCCCTGAAGGACCAGGTGTGCAGCCTGGGAGTCATTTTGGACTCACAGCTGTCCACGGAGGCACAGGTCAATTCTGTGTCCAGGGCAGCTGTCTACCAGCTCCATCTGGTCCTCAGGCTGAGACCCTACCTGCCCACAGACTGACTCGCCAGAGTGGTGCATGCTCTGGTTATCTCCTGCTTGGACTACTGCAATGCGCTCTACGTGGGGTACCTTTGAAGGTGACTTGGAAATTACAACTAATCCAGAATGAGGCAGCTAGACTGGTGACGGGGAGTGACCGCCGAGACCATATAACACCGGTTCTGATAGACCTACATTGGCTCCCAGTATGTTTCCACGCACAATTCAAAGTGTTGTTTTTTTTAAAAAAAATAATTTTTATTAACTGGCCAATCACATCAAATTAAATCACATCACATAAATTCCAAATTAGAAAGCCAAATTTTTAAATTTTGTTGGGGGAACCCATACTTCAAGATCCAAAGGGGGATTCAGATCATCTTCTTATTACTGCGTTAATGTCCAAATCAGTCCCAATCAGTCCAAACAAAATTCACAATTCTATCCAGTCTTATCTTGGTGTTTCCACATCATATCTTGTTCATATAATTTCTATTTTTCCTTTACGATCTCTTCTGTTAGTCTCCTTAAGCTGATAAGCAAAATAATAATCCTGTGTGGATTTCCCGTTCCTCCACTAAGTCCAGATGGTTTCCATATATCTCCTTCGTAGATAACATCGCTCTTTCCATCATAAATTTGGCATTTGTCGCTCTTAAGACCCACCGAGAAGTTGATCCACGATATGTAAACAACTCTATTTCTCTCTTTCTCCTCCCAGACCCAAGAGCTCCAACAATGCCTCCCAAAATGGCGACGGCATTTTTAACTGCGTCATTCCAAAACTCTTAGCTTTCCAGCTTCATCTTGAAACATTGCTTTGGTTCGAAAGTTTATCTCCACACAGCCTTAAATCCACAGCTTAGTTTCTGACTCATTAGGGGAGGGGATTCTTGTTAAATCACATAAGAAAAAGGAAGGCAGGTTTTCCCCCCTCCCCCCTCAGTCATACCGTATCTTGACGTATCTTCTCATATTTTATTCTTGTCTTGTTATCAGAGATCTCTTCTGTCAGCAGTCTTTACTCCCCTTTTTCCTTGAAGCATGTGCAATTTATCTTGTCCAAATTGTTTCTTTTGAAGATGCTTGCAACTAGCGGCGCGAATCAGGGACGGCGTCCAGGAGTGCCGGAATCCCACAGGAGGGCTTTGTGCCTAGTGCCCCCACCCCCACAAATTTGGGGGTGGTATAGGGCACAGCAGGCAAGGGCCGTCCCCCCACAATCCTGGGGGGGTTAAGGAGGCTAATTACCCCCATCATAGCCTCCAAATTACCTCGTGTGGGTCGGAGAGATGTTATTGTCAGCCATCTTCCGATGCGCCACCTAGTGGCCCCCCCCCACAATTCAAAGTGTTGGTGCTGACCTTTAAAGCCCTAAACGGCCTCGGCCCAGCAGGGCCATCTTTAGCATATGCGCCGCTGGGATGCAAAGATCCATCCAGC
This sequence comes from Podarcis filfolensis, assembly GCF_964270895.1. Classification (NCBI taxonomy): domain Eukaryota; kingdom Metazoa; phylum Chordata; class Lepidosauria; order Squamata; family Lacertidae; genus Podarcis; species Podarcis filfolensis. The sequence goes on from NC_139608.1 coordinate 87,144,789, forward strand.
ACCCCCAAATTTAGTTTAGCCGCCCCCAAATTAACTTTTATTCACCTTTTTGGGGGGAGGGGGGAATCACTCACCTGTAACAACTCATTGGGAATATTTGACGCCATGGAATAAGGGGGAGGGGGTGGCGACTTTCGCTCCATTGCTTTTCACTGCCTCTGATCGAGAGGGACCGGTATACAGTAGGTATACATTTGGCGCTCCCCAGAATTCAGCACCCGGGTGCCCTGCACCCTTTGCGCCCCCAAGTAAAGGCGGCCCTGCAGCCTAGTATACCTGAAGGAGCATCTCCACCCCCATTGTTCAGCCCAGACACTGAGGTCCAGCTCCGAGGGCCTTCTGGCGGTTCCCTCATTGCGAGAAGTTCTGTTACAGGGAACCAGGCAGATGGCCTTCTCAGTTGTGGCGCCCTCCCTGTGGAATGCCCTCCCACCAGATGTCAAGGAAATAAACAAGTATATGACTATTAGAAGCCATCTGAAGGCATCCCTGTTTAGGGAAGTTTTTAATGTTTGAAGTTTTATTCTGTTTTTAGTGTTCTTTTGGGACCCAGATAGGTGGGGTATAAATAATAAATTATGTTGTTGTTGTTGTTGCTGCTGCTGCTGCTGCTGCTGCTGCTGTTCTCCCTTGCCAATAAGCATTTTCCATTTTGGATGGTACCTATCAGTCTGCAGTGGAGAAAGAACCCATTAGATTTTATTTAGATGCTTAAAAAGAGAGAGGTGGGGTAGAATCTCTACGACAAAGATGAGCGTGCTTCCAAAGATGTTATTTTTATTTCAGACTATCCCCATTATCAAGGGGATAGGGATCTTTAAGGATTGGCAAAGAGCGATTTCAAGGTATATATGGCAGGGTAAGAAGCCAAGAATAAAATTTAAGTTATTAACAGATGCGAAAGAAAGAGAAGGCTTTGCCCTGCCAGATATGAAATTATATTACGAAGCAGCATGCCTATGTTGGTTAAAGGATTGGATTAAATTAGAAAACACGGAATTATTAGACCTTGAAGGGTTTGATAACAGATTTGGTTGGCACGCCTACTTATGGTGTGACAAGAAGAAAGTTCATAAAGGCTTTACGAACCACATTTTCAGGAATTCGCTAATAGAAGTATGGGACAGGTATAAGAGCCTTCTGGAACCAAGAGTTCCACATTGGTTATCCCCGTTGGAGGTCATGAGCGTAAAGAAAATTAATATGAGAGGTAAATGGGCTACGTATGGGGAAATGGTAATTAAAGAAGGAGGAAAATGGAAATTAAAACCATATGAACAAGTTAAAGATTATGTATATGATTGGTTGCATTATTTCCAGGTAAACAAAATGTTTAAAAAAGATATAAAGGAAAGTGGTTACGAAGGAAAAGATTCTAAGTTCCAAATAGACATAATAAATAATGAACATAAAATTTTGTCAAAAATGTATAAGATATTGTTGGAATGGTACACGAAAGATGAAGAGGTCAAATCGGTAATGATACAATGGGCCAAAGACTTTGGTTATAATATTCAATTTGAAGACTGGGAAAAATTGTGGAAAGAAAATTTAAAATTTACTGCATGCACGGCGTTGAAGGAAAATGTTATGAAAATGTTTTATAGATGGTACATCACACCGGTAAAACTTGCAAAAATGTACAAAACATGCAATAAGTGTTGGAAATGTAAAGAAAAAGTGGGAATGTTTTACCATATGTGGTGGGAATGTAAGAAAGTGAGAAGCTTTTGGGAAGCAATATATAATGAACTGAAAAAGATGTTAAAATATACTTTTGTTAAGAAACCAGAAGCTTTTCTTTTAGGGATTACAGGAAATGAAATAAGAAGGAAAGACTGTAAACTTTTTCAGTATGCAGTTACAGCAGCAAGAATTTTATTGGCCCAGAAATGGAAACAAGAGGAAGTACCGACGATACAAGAATGGAGAATGAAATTAACGGACTATGCGGAACTGGACAGATTGACTGGGAAAATAAGATATGTTCGAAACCAAAAGTTCATCGAAGCTTGGGGAAAGTTTGTAGACTATCTGAAAAATGTATGTGATGTGCAAACAATGCTAATGGGGTTTCAAGAAGCACTGTAAAAGTCTGAGATGTATTGTCAAAAAGAAATAGAAAGGGGAGGGAAGACAAATAGCAATACAACCAAGGGAATGCGTACTGAAGAGTAAATATGGATGATTGTCAGAGAAGCGGAAGGAAGTCCAAAAGGATTAATTTGTTAAACATAGAGAAAAATGTATAAGTGTGTTGGAAAACTAATAAAAATATTTATCAGAAAAAAGAGAGAGAGAAAGAGAGGTGGTACAGCCCTCCAAGGACTTCAGAATGTTTACAAGCATAAATGCACATCTGGAACACTGAGGCAGGGAGCGGTGGAGGTTGAATGGGAAATGGCTTTTCTATATATGAAAAATAAAATAAAAACAATATTCAAAAACTGAGCTCTTTTACAATCAGCTTCTTTCAGGGGAGAATGTCGTTCTGATTCCTCTGCCCAACCCCAGGTAGACTGGAAGATTCATTGTCAAAATCATGCAGAGTTAAGATTGTCTACCTACCAGTGGCGTAGCGTGGGGGTGCAGGGGGGGCCGGCCGCACCGGGCGCAACATCTGGGGGGGGCGCTCTCGCACTCGCAGCTCTCTGCCCCTACCTGGCTCACTCACTCTCTCTCACTGCAGTGCTGGCTGTGCGAATCCGATCCGAGCCGCCGGGTCGCCGCCCACTGTGGACGGGGTGGGTGCCAGGCGTGCAGTGCGGAGAGAGAGCGAGGGACTATCTGGGGGAGGGACAGTGCAGCGGCCGCCCAGCGCAGCGCTGAGCGTGGGAGAGAACCACACCAGACCAGCCCAGGCAGCAGCAAGAAGAAGCTGGCAGCGGCGGCAGGTTAGGGGTTAGGGGACGCAAATTACTTGCCTTGCCCCGGGTTAGGTGGCGCAAATTACTTGCCTTGCCCCGGGTGCTGACAACCCATGCTACACCACTGCTACCTACAACGGCACTTCAAAACATAGCAGCAGGGAAGGTTCTGACTATCCTGGGAAATATTTTCTGGCTAGTCACGGAAAGGGCCATTAAGAAAGGATTTGTAGGTACCTCATGCTCTCGCCAGTTCCCAGCTAGGTATTTTTAGTTCAGTTGGCACCCACCCAATGGGACCCACACAGGACCTGATCTCTGGCCCGATTTAAGGGCCTAGCTAAGTTCAAAGCTGCAAGCACCCACACAAATTTCACCTGTGCACTTCTCTCTCACTCTGAGGCCAAGTTTTCACAAACATCATTTGAGATGGTAAAACTGTTAACAGGTTGTACTACTGCCAGCTCCATGGGCCAGACATTAATTAAGCCCTTCTCATAGAAAACTAATGCATCAGGAAGAAAGCTATACCCTTCTCCCTGACATCTAGTCTTCTATGTGCAAGGAATTTCAAATAATAATTATTTTAATCTGTAGGAGCATTAAATAATGCGAGCCTCTGCTATCCCCTGCCTCATCTTGCTACAACTTGGGCTAGAAGAACACAAAATCCGGGGACTGTGTTTGGAATGTCCGGGGGTCTTGAAGTAAATAAATCCACGAATCTGCAGAAACAGGTAGGATCGGGATTAAGAGTCCCTCTGCGTCTCTCAAAAGTCACATCGGGAGAAACAGCTGATGCTCTCTGTTGCACAAGGATAAGGAGGATAAATAGAACTGTTTGCAGGTGAAGTTAGCAAAGCGAAATACTTTGCTGCCACCTGCTGGGAATAATACTGTTTACTTGATATAGTGTGGACATTTGGGTTTTCCTCTACATGGGAGTTTAACATGGATTTGAAGTTGCTTGTGTCTCAAACTGACAGCCGCCTCACCCCCAATTAATTAAGATTTTCCTGGTCCGCAGATAATCCAATAAGGGAAGACAATCCAATATATGTTATCTGAACATGTATGCACTGAAGCACATGGCACGTGGGGTTATGTTTTACCTGTGCAGTGACATTTCCCTGGGTGCCATCAAGGTAAAGGTAAAGGGACCCCTGACCATTAGGTCCAGTTGTGACCGACTCTGGGGTTGCGGCGCTCATCTCGCTTTATTGGCCGAGGGAGCCGGCGCACAGCTTCTGGGTCATGTGGCCAGCATGACTAAGCCACTTCTGGTGAACCAGAGCAGTGCACGGAAACACTGTTTACCTTCCCACCAGAGCGGTACCTATTTATCTACTTGCACTTTGACGTGCTTTCGAACTGCTAGGTTGGCAGGAGCAGGGACCGAGCAACGGGAGCTCACCCCGTCGCTGGGATTCGAACCGTCGACCTTCTGATCGGCAAGTCCTAGGCTCTGTGGTTTAACCCACAGCGCCACCCACGTCCCTTGCCATCAAGGTAGTGCCACTCTGTTTTGCCTTGGTCAAGCCACACCTGGAATGCTGTGTCCAATTCTGGGCACCACAATTTAAGAAGGATGTCGACAAGCTGGAACAAGGGGAACCAAAATGACTGAGGGTCTGCCAGCAAAGCCTTATGAAGAACGGTTGAAAGAGCTGGGTATGTTTAGCCTGGAAAAGAGACTGAGTGGAGATATGATAGCCATCTTCAGATATCTCAAGGGCTGTCATGTGGAGGACAAAACAAGCTTGATTTCTTCTGCTCTGGAGGGTAGGACTCGAAAGCTACAACAACAACAACAACAACAACAACAACAACAATAATAATAATTTATTATTTATACCCCGCCCATCTGGCTAGGCCTCCCCAGCCACTCTGGGCGGCTTCCATAAAAACCAAAAATACAGTAAAATATCACACGTTAAAAACTTCCCTGAACAGGGCTGCCTTAAGATGTCTTCTGAATGTCAGGTAGTTGTTTATCGCTTTGACATCTGCTGGAAGGGCGTTCCACAGGGCGGGCGCCACTACCGAGAAGGCCCTCTGCCTGGTTCCCTGTAGCTTTGCTTCTCGCAATGAGGGAACCGACAGAAGGCCCTCGGCGCTGGACCTCAGCGTCCGGGCAGAATGATGGGGGTGGAGACGCTCCTTCAGGTATACTGGACAAGAAAGGAGATTCCAACTAAATATGAGGAAGAACATTCTGACAGTAAGTGTTGTTCGGCAGTGGAACTGTTTCTCACAGGAGGTTGTGGACTTTCCTTCCTTGGAGACTTGAAGCAGAGGCACGGATGCTTCCGTTGAGATTCCTGCATCACAGGAGTTTGGACTAGATGACCCTTGGGGTCCCTTCCAACTACAGTACCCCTAAACAGGAAAGTTTTCCACTCAGAAATAGCAGCCACCGTCTAATCCCCCTGTAAACGAATCACAAGGAACGCTAAATAAACAGGTTATCTGGAAGTGATCGAAGTTTACAGAAGAGAGCTACCGCCTTTGCCAACGCACACACACACTTGTCGCAAGCAGAACCTGGCATGCAAAACTACTAATATAGGCATGATAAGCAATGTACCATGAGGAATTTTATTGTGCCAACCTGTTTGGCACAAACATAACAGGTGGAGGAGGAAGAGAGGACTCTATGTACCTGGCGGTTACGTGTATTGGACAGCCTTCAGTCATCAGCAAAACCATTTGCTCTCTACGTCGTAAAACTTAAGAGAATGGTGAAGACAGCAGCCATTTCCACGCCATCACTGATTTTGGGTGGGATTCAACCACATACCAGCACAGTCAGATTCCACAACAAACCCACCTCCCAAGGAAACCAGACTTTTTGCAGACCTTTTTGTGGACCGGTGGCGGACCTTGACACCTCAATTTTCAGTGGTGCCCTGTTTGATGCCAAAATCCAGAACCTCAAAAGTCCTCTGCTGCCACGAGCCAGCTGACTCTCAAAGTAGCGCAGCAGCAGAAGACTCTTTCCTTGAAGTGTGCAGTACAGTGGTACCTCGGGTTACAGACACTTCAGGTTACAGACTCCGCTAACCCAGAAATAGTACCTCGGGTTAAGAACTTTGCTTCAGGATGAGAACAGAAATCGCGTGGTGGCAGCGCAGCGGCAGCACGAGGCCCCATTTGCTAAAGTGGTACCTCAGATTAAGAACAGTTTCAGGTTAAGAACAGACCTCCAGAACGAATTAAGTTCTTAACCCGAGGTACCACTGTATAATTTAACTTTGAAACTGGCATAGCTGAGATATTACCCTAACACAGAACTGAACCTCAACATTTAGCAATATTTCTTCTCTCTCATCCTGTTCAGTTCTGATCCAGCCATTAACTTAAAATGATTTAATAACTGGCTCAGTTACTTTGAACATATTCAGATACACATTGTGTGCAGATTGATGTCATCAGCCATTATTCTTGAGGATTTCGGTCCAATGGGAATGACTATAATGATGAATATTTAACTAGAGAACTTTTTTAATTCCTAAAACATGCGGACGGATCCCAAGGACCATGTTTCTTCTGCCATGTCACTCCAACTGGTCCTAAAAGGACTCTTCCCTGAACAGGGTTTGTTGAAGCCTGAGAACTTGCAGTTGGAAGGGGAAATTGTAGAAGCCCACATAATTGCTTAGGTGAATGCCTGGTGATCATTGGATCTTAGAATCATAGAATCATAGAATCATAGAGTTGGAAGAGACCACAAGGGCCATCGAGTCCAACCCCCTGCCAAGCAGGAAACACCATCAGAGCACCCCTGACATATGGTTGTCAAGCCTCTGCTTAAAGACCTCCAAAGAAGGAGACTCCACCACACTCCTTGGCAGCAAATTCCACTGTTGAACAGCTCTTACTGTCAGGAAGTTCTTCCTAATGTTTAGGTGGAATCTTCTTTCTTGTAGTTCGGATCCATTGCTCCGTGTCCGCTTCTCTGGAGCAGCAGAAAACAACCTTTCTCCCTCCTCTATGTGACATCCTTTTATATATTTGAACATGGCTATCATATCACCCCTTAACCTCCTCTTCTCCAGGCTAAACATGCCCAGCTCCCTTAGCCTTTCCTCATAAGGCATCGTTTCCAGGCCTTTGACCATTTTGGTTGCTCTCCTCTGGACATGTTCCAGTTTGTCAGTGTCCTTCTTGAACTGTGGTGCCCAGAACTGGACACAGTACTCCAGGTGAGGTCTGACCAGAGCAGAATACAGTGGCACTATTACTTCCCTTGATCTAGATGCTATACTCCTATTGATGCAGCCCAGAATTGCATGGGCTTTTTTAGCTGCCGCGTCACACTGTTGGCTCATGTCAAGTTTGTGGTCAACCAAGACTCCTAGATCCTTTTCACATGTAGTGCTCTCAAGCCAGGTGTCACCCATCTTGTATTTGTGCCTCTCATTTTTTTTGCCCAAGTGCAATACTTTACATTTCTCCCTGTTAAAATTCATCTTGTTTGTTTTGGCCCAGTTCTCTAATCTGTCAAGGTCGTTTTGAAGTGTGATCCTGTCCTCTGGGGTGTTAGCCACCCCTCCCAGTTTGGTGTCATCTGCAAATTTGATCAGGATGCCCTGAGTGGTAGCATAGTCAAGACCGCATTTTACCAGCTTCTTTACAAGAATATCATGGGGCACCTTGTCAAATGCCTTGCTGAAATCAAGGTAGGCTACATCCACTGCGTTCCCTTCATCTACCAGGCTTGTAATTCTGTCAAAAACGAGATCAGGTTCGTCTGACATGACTTATTTTTCAGAAATCCATGCTGACTATTGGTGATCACAGCATTCCTTTCTAGGTGCTCACAGACTGTTTGCTTAATGATCTGCTCCAGAATCTTCCCTGGTATTGATGTCAGACAGACTGGGCGGTAATTATTTGGGTCCTCTCTTTCCCCCTTTTTGAAAATAGGGACAATATTTGCCCTCCTCCAGTCTGCCGGGACTTCGCTGTTTTCACACACTAATACCACATCCTGTAAAATTCCATCTATTCTATTTTATCCGCAGAATGGACTTCAGGAGACGCTTTTTCTGAGCTGCCTGAGCAGCGAACAATGTTCTAGTTAACTGTTGTTGCTTGTCTTCACTTCTCCCACCCCACTGCTCTGCTCAGAGTTGCAAAAAATATTTTTACGTTATGAGTGGTCCGTGTCGCTGTTAAGAGAAAGAGGTCGGAACAGGCCAATGGATATGTGGACTCAGCCTGGATCAAATGACGTTTCTTCTTTAAGTTCTCAAAGTTCTTAACCTAGCTCAAGGTTGTCATCTGAACTAGCCAGATGTTTCACTGATTGCCAGTCCATCATTTGAAAAATAAGATTTTAGCGACGCAGGTGGCGCTGTGGGTTAAACCACAGAGCCTAGGACTTGCCGATCAGAAGGTCGGCGCTTCGAATCCCTGCAACGGGGTGAGCTCCTGTTGCCCGGTCCCTGCTCCTGCCCACCTATCAGTTCGAAAGCACGTCAAAGTGCAAGTAGATAAATAGGTACCGCTCCGATGGGAAGGTAAACAGCGTTTCCGTGCACTGCTCTGGTTCACCAGAAGTGGCTTAGTCATGCTGGCCACATGACCCAGAAGCTGTACGCCGGCTCCCTCGGCCTATAAAGTGAGATGAGCAGCGCAACTCCAGAGTCGGCCACGACTGGACCTAATGGTCAGGAGTCCCTTTACCTTTTACCTGCCCACAAGTGGCAACTAGACATTCTATTCTGGCTACTGCAACTTTGGTTTAAGGAGCCGTTTGATGCCTAGCTTATAGGTCTGAGTTTCTAACCTTGCACATGGCTTAGTGTTAGAGTACCTGCCAGGCATGCAGAAGGCCACTTCGTATCTCCAGGTAAGTCTGGGAGAAGCACATGTCTGAAACCCTGGAGAGATTCTCCCTGTCTGTGCAGGCAATACTGGCCTAGATGGCAGCTTCCTCTGTTCCTAAGAGTTTTAACAAAGTTCTGCACAGGAAGCACTGTGGACAGTCAAAAGCACTATACAAATGTGGAGAATTCTTATGACCAGTGAGAGAATGTGGGGCCTCCTTGATATGCTGAAGGGATGCAAAGAAACCAGATCTGCAAGCTCCCCAGGAACAAGCTGCTTCCTGTGGTTAGGATGTGCTGGGCGTTCCCCCTCATGTGCAGTGTGGTACATGGGTGGCACTGTGGTCTAAACCACTGAGCCTATTGGGCTTGCCAATCGGAAGGTCAGCAGTTCGAATCCACTCAACGGGGGTGAGCTCCCGTTGCTTTCTCCCAGTTCCTGCCAACCTAGCAGTTCAAAAGCATACCAGCACGAGTAGATAAATATGTACCACTGTGGCAGGAAGGTAAATGGAATTTCCATGCGCTCTGGCTTCCGTCACGGTGTCCCATTGTGCCAAAAGTGGTTTAGTCATGCTGGCCACATGAACCGGGAAGCTGTCTGTGGACCAACGCTGGCTCCCTTGGCCTGAAAGTGGAGGTGAGTGCTGCACCCCATAGTTGAATTCGACTGGACTTAACCATCCAGGGATCCTTTACCTCTCATGTCCATTGCTACATCTCAGTCCTCCTCCTCCTCCTCCTCCTCCTCCTCCTCCTCCTCCTCCTTCTTCTTCTTCTTCTTCTTCTTCTTCTTCTTCTTCTTCTTCATTATTTATACCCCGCCCATCTGGCTGAGTTTCCCCGGCCACTCTGGGCGGCTCCCAATCAAGTATTAAAAACAATACAGCGTTAAATATTAAAAACTTCCCTGAACAGGGCTGCCTTCAGATGTCTTTTAAAGATAGGATAGCTACTTATTTCCTTCACATCTGAAGGAAGGGTGTTCCACAGGGTGGGCGCCACTACCGAGAAGGCCCTCTGTCTGGTTCCCTGTAACCTCACTTCTCGCAATGAGGGAACCGCCAGAAGGCCCTGGGCGCTGGATCTCAGCCTCCGGGCTGAACGATGGGGGTGGAGACACTCCTTCAGGTATACAGGACCGAGGCCGTTCAGGGCTTTAAAGGTCAGCACCAACGCTTTGAATTCGGCTCGGAAATGTACTGGGAGCCAATGCAGATCTCTCAGAACTGGTGTTATGTGGTCCCGGCGGCCGCCCCCAGTCACCAGTCTCGCTGCCACATTCTGGATTAATTGCAGTTTCTGGGTCACCTTCAAAGGTAGCCCCACATAGAACGCATTGCAGTAGTCCAAGTGGGAGATAACTAGAGCATGCACCACTCTGGTGAGACAGTCCGCGGGCAGGTGGGGTCTTAGCCTGCGTACCAGGTGGAGCTGGTAGACAGCTGCCCTGGACACAGAATTAACTTGCACCTCCATGGACAGCTGTGAGTCCAAAATGACTCCCAGGCTGCACACCTGGTCCTTCAGGGACACAGTTACCCCATTCAGGACCAGGGAATCCCCCATACCCGTCCGCCCCCTGTCCCCCAAAAACAGTACTTCTGTCTTGTCAGGATTCAACCTCAATCTGTTAGCCGCCATCCATCCTCCAACCACCTCCAGGCACTCACACAGGGCCTTCACTGCCTTCACTGGTTCTGATTTAAAGGAGAGGTAGAGCTGGGTGTCATCTCTTGGCGTTTGGAAAACAAGTAGCCAGGATTCCAACCTTTCATTGGTTTCCTAACTAAGCCCTAAGGATTTCTTGGAGGCAATGCACAAAACTGTCTTGTGATATCTTACGTAAGGCAGGTCTTCTTTTATGCCCTGAGCTAATGGCCCATCAGCGCTTTCACTGTTTGCCCAATAAATCAATGCCAGTGTTTTGAGATTCTCCTTTGTGGCCACCGACTGAGATGCTATCCTTCCCCCCCCTTTTTTTTAACAGGTGCGCTGTTTAATTCCACAGCTTACAAAGAATAATAAGAAGAAAAGCAGCAGAAGAAGAAAAGTTTGGATTTGATATCCCGCTTTATCACTACCCGAAGGAGTCTCAAAGCTGCTAACATTCTCCTTTCCCTTCCTCCCCCACAACAAACACTCTGTGAGGTGAGTGAGGCTGAGAGACTTCAGAGAAGTGTGACTAGCCCAAGGTCACCCAGCAGCTGCATGTGGAGGAGTGGGGAAGCAAACCCGGTTTCACCAGATTACAAGTCTACTGCTCTTAACCACTACACCACACTGGCTCTCCTACTGCTTTTTCCTTGAAGTGTACAGTATAATTTATCTTGAAACTGGCATAGCTGAGACCTTACCCTAACACAGAACTGAACCTCCGTGTTTAGCAGTATTTCTTCTCCCTCATCCTGTTCAGCTCTGATCCAGACATTAACTTAACATGATTTAATAACTGGCTCAGTTACTTTGAACATATTCCGATACACATTGTGTGCAGATTGATCCACAGACTGCTCTTTGGTGTCCCACCTTCAGGATCCAGGATCTAAGTCATCTTCTTCAGGGCCCTCCCTGGGGGGCTCTTGGGCAGAGGGTTCCCACCACTCTTCCTCATCCAGCCAGTCCCTGATATTCTCCTGGTGCTGCCACTAGCAGGAAGCTACTTTGACCCTTCTTCCCCTCCTAGGCAGGAGGAGGAGAGGAAGGAGTTGGCTACTGGAGCCATGCTGAGCTCAGCTCCGTGCTTTCTTCTTGTTGTTTAGCTGTTTAGTCATGTCCGACTTTTCGTGACCCCCTGGACCAGAGCACGCCAGGCACTCCTGTCTTCCACTGCCTCCTGCAGTTTGGTCAAACTCATGTTCGTAGCTTCGAGAACACTGTCCAACCATCTCGTCCTCTGTCGTCCCCTTCTCCTTGTGCCCTCCATCTTTCCCAACATCAGGGTCTTTTCCAGGGAGTCTTCTCTTATCATGAGGTGGCCAAAGTATTGGAGTCTCAGCTTCAGGATCTGTCCTTCCAGTGAGCACTCAGGGCTGATTTCCTTCAGAATGGATAGGTTTGATCTTCTTGCAGTCCATGGGACTCTCAAGAGTCTCCTCCAGCACCATAATTCAAAAGCATCAATTCTTCGGCGATCAGCCTTCTTTATGGTCCAGCTCTCACTTCCATACATCACTACTGGGAAAACCATAGCTTTTAGTATACGGACCTTTGTCGGCAAGGTGATGTCTCTGCTTTTTAAGATGCTGTCTAGGTTTGTCATTGCTTTTCTCCCAAGAAGCTCTGCGCTTTGCCTCTGTACTTTTTGGACATTGGTGGGGCCAGCCCACACTCCCAAAATATTGGGGGCACCCTAAAGGGCTTGGCCCCCAGGAACTGACACCCTTGATCCTACAATTGGCCTGCGTGTGGATTTTATATGGCTGGTTAGATCCTGTTTCCAGGTTGCCATTTTGAATGCAGGAGTTCTGAAAGGCCCCAGTTCAAAGAGCGGCCTCAGAAAACAAGTCGACGTTTTGATTTACAGACCTCAAACGCTCTGCCGGCACAGCTCTATTTAAAAACCAGCACATTTGGGGATCTGCCAGGTGTCACTCACCATTATCGGCAACCCAAGGTGTCCAATGAACACCCGGCCTTTTCTTGCCTCCCTCCTTCCCTGGAAGCCAGGCCAAATCAGCCAATATCTTTGCCGTCTTCTGTCTCCCCACCTCATGCTGGTTTTCATGGCTGTTGTTCACAGCGAGGAAGAGATCCTCCCCTGGGTGTAGCTGCGCTCGCTGAAGAATAGACCTTGCGCTTGTTCCAACAATGGTCTCTGCCTCTATTCTGTACCTGTCACCCAATGAATCGGTATAAAAGAAGGAGGCCATTCAGCAGCTGAGTGCAGAACAGAACCTATGCTCTCCCTATTGCTGACCTGAAAAAGACAGAGTTTTTCTCCTCTGTGTTCCTCCAAACAAACCGGCAACTGAACTAAACAGAAACTTTGGCTTGGTTTGCCTCGCCATGAGCTCTTCCCACCTGAACAACCGAGCTGAGAGCCATTTCCAAGCCCGAGAAGAGCACGAATTGGAAACTCTGGGGAATAAGGCATGGGACAACCCTGTTTATAACGGGTCACCTTCCTCTTCCCTGAAAATCAGGGCCATCTACAATCCCAAATCCATCTTGGAAAATCCCTATGAGAATATTGAGAAGCTGACCGACTCCCTGCCCTACCAGAAGGAGAGAGAGAAAGATGAGATGAGAGTGGGCAGGAAGAAGCCATTCTCTGCGTGCTGCTTCTATATCTGCAAAGGCATCCGAGGTAACAGGGTGGTTGGTGGAAGTGATGGTGAGGCTTGGTTTTTAGGAGAGGGTCAGCGATTCACGGCAACTCCACCGCCATGCAGGAGGGAAGCAAGGAGGGTAACTTTTGCACACTGATTGCTGCGGAAGTGGTTTGCAGCAAAACAGCTGCGCCTAGCACTTCTCTGTGCTGCATCGGCCGTGTTGTTTGATTAACAGGATGAAAAGCAGGGATAGAGAGACAGGAAAGGAGAACAGGGGTTATCGGAAAGCCTTTTCCAGCTCGAGAGCTTGAACCTCAGAGTTCGCAACTGCTGAACTCGTAGAGGGGATGCAGTGCCAGTGCAACTTCCCTGAGCTCCAAACATATTATTATTACTACTAGTAATCAAATTTAATTAATTAAATTTTTATAACGCCCTTTATCCGAGGATCGCAGGGCAGTTAGACCGAACATCGCGTGTAGAAAAATAGGATAATATTGAAGATGCTTACATGACCATGGATAGCCATACAGCTTGGAGCTGGAGTGGCCTTTATACATTTTTGCAATGACTTGAGAATGAATTATGTATTTATTGCTGCTGCTGCTGCTGCTTCTTTTTAATGGGGTGCTTGTGTTCTGTCCTGAATGTTGATAGAGGATTGTTACAATAACAGGAGAAGTTGGTTAAAAACTTGAAGGCAGGGGAGAACTTTTTGAAAGTTCAATGGAAGTGTTTCTTTGAAACTAAGAGGGATACCTGTATCTCCCCCTCCTCCATAAACACAGCCATCACTCTGATCCCACGATCTGCTACATGTGAGGTGGTCACAATGTTGTTGTATTTGCTTTCTCTTTATAAAGTGTAGCTTGACTCACTTGCCTGAGCTTATACTCTCTTGGCATTTTTTTTGTGTGGGGAGGCCCTGTGTACGCACTGTACATTTAAATCGTATTCGAAGCACATTATTTCCCCTCAAAGAATTCTGGGCACTGTGAGTGGTTAAGAGTTGCTGTGGATTTGAACTCGGTGAGAGGTAAATAGCAGTGCCCTAAATTCTTGGAGCGCAAGAATGTGTTTTGAAAGGGATTTAAAGCTGTGTACACAGCCTTTGGTGGGGCTGGGGTAATCCAGCCAGATGGGTGGGGTATAAATAATAAGATTATTATTATTATTATAGGGCGGCTACTCTATGTTTGCTGCTCTGCCAAGTCTTGAACTAGCATTGCGGAATCCCTGGTTCATATCCCATGCAGCTATGAAGCTCTTTGGGTAAGCTAATCCTCGGGTCCCCACAGTGGCAGTCATGGGCATTTGTGGTATGCCCAACAAGATTCCCTGATCCTCCCCATTTCTTTTATTATTTTTCGATCCATCTTGGGTTGCTTGGGTTTGGGGAGATCTCTGTTTCCCCTTTCTTCATGGGGTGGTTCTGAACACCACCAGTTTTTCGTCTGTTAAATGAGCATTGTGTGGTGACTTGGAGTTCCTTAGATTTCCATACATGCCCCTGTCTCCCCCCCCCCCGCCCAAGGTTAAATAGTGCTGTTTCTCAGCCTTTGCTATCTCACAGAAAGGTAACAGGGGAAGAGAGGTGTACAGTGGTACCTCGGGTTACATAAGCTTCAGGTTACAGACTCCACTAACCCAGAAATAGTACCTCGGGTTAAGAACTTTGCTTCAGGATGAGAACAGAAAACGTGCTCCGGCGGCGTGGCAGCAGGAGGCCCCATTAGCTAAAGTGGTGCTTCAGGTTAAGAACGGACCTCCGGAACGAATTAAGTACTTAACCCGAGGTACCACTGTATATGCTGCCTTGCACTCCTGGAAGGAAATGCAGGGTATAAATGTAATAAAATACATGATCTCTGGAGGGCTCTGCTGGTTTCCCACACTGCTAGGGAAATTGCTCGCTGTGTTGCAAGACTGAGGGGCCTGGGCGATAACACCCTTTGCAGTTACTAGGCAATTTAAAGGCACTCAGAAGCCAGTTTCAGATTTGCCATGGAACGTAGCAAAACAGGGCTGTCTCATGAACCTAGCTAGCATGGGCGTAGTGATAAGTATCCTTGCCTGTCAGACAGGAGACCGGAGTTCGATTCCCCGATGGGGAGCCATGGACGCGGATGGCACTGTGGTCTAAACCACTGAACCTCTTGGGCTTGCCAATCAGAAGGTTGGCAGTTCGAATCCCCAGGACGGAGTGAGCTTCTGTTGCTCTGTCCCAGCTCCTCCCAACCTAGCATTTGAAAGCGCACCAGTGCAAGTAGATAAATAGGTACCGCTGTGCCACGGAGGTAGACGACGTTTCAGTGCACTCTGGTTTCCGTCATGGTGTCCCATTGCGCCAGAAGCAGTTTAGTCCTGCTGGCCACATGACCCGGAATGCTGTCTGTGGACAAACACCGGCTCCCTCAACCTGAAAGCGAGATGTGCGCCGCAACCCCAGAATCGCCTTTGACTGGACTTAACCATCCACGGGTCCTTTACCTTTACCTTTACCTAGAAGAGTTGGTCATGGAACCAGCAAGGGGTGGTGACGCTGAAGTTAGTTTTAAGTGCCACCCAAGACTAACTGGGAACCACAGTGCTGTCAAATTCAGGGGTACAGCATGGGGAGTACCGGGGGGGCGTGCCCCAGGCACACAATTTTTGAGGGGGTGCAAAGCAGGCACCCCCATGCAGGTGATCCGAGGCCTGGTGCTCCTCTCTGTCTGTCAAGGGCCATGTTGGGCAGCTGGGCTCCTTCCTGCAAGAGCAGGCAGGCGGCTCAGCGTGGCCCCACTTTGCTCCAGTGGAGTTGGGGTCACTCTGGTGGCAAAGGTTGGGCTGAGACCCCCCATGCCAGGTGCACATGCATGCCCACCCCGAACGCCAAAAATTGATGCTACGCCGCTGATTAGATTCAATATATACAGTGGTACCTCTGGTTACGTACTTAATTCGTTCCGGAGGTCTGTTCTTAACCTGAAACTGTTCTTAACCTGAGGCACCACTTTAGCTAATGGGGCCTCTTGCTGCCGCCGCGCAATTTCTGTTCTCATCCTGAAGCAAAGTTCTTAACCCGAGGTACTATTTCTGGGTTAGCGGACTCGGTAACCTGAAGCGTATGTAACCTGAGGTACCACTGTATATAAAACGGACCCAACAGTCACATTTGTCTTCAAAGATGAAACATCCCAAAAGTGGGGCGGGGGCGCACTGGCGGAGTGTGGAGGGAGCGGACCACAGCTGTCAACCTTCCTGTTTTTTGCGGGAAATTCCCTTATTCCAGCGCTGTTTCCCACTGCTTCCCGCTGCTATCCTGGATTCTTAGATATCCTGTAGACTGTCCCCAGGGCAGGTGAGGCTGCTGATCCCTTATTTTCAAGGCTGCTGATCCCTTATTTTCAAATCTGAAAGTTGACAGCTATGGAGCGGGCTGCCCCTGGCACCACTATTCCAGTAGGGTGCCATCGTGGTGCCCCCCCGACACGCACTGCGTACCCCTCCCCCAGGTGTGCCAAGTGCCACACCCCCACAGGCAGCGTGTCACACCCCCAGAATGCATACCACGCCCCTGGGATAAGCGCCATGCAGTGGCGTAGCGTGGGTTGTCAGCACCCGGGGCAGGGCAAGTAATTTCCCCTAACCCGTGGATTTGCGCCCCCTAACCCTAACCCTCAGATGTTGCGCCCGGTGCGCCCGGCCCCCCCTGCACCGCCCACGCTACGCCACTGGCGCCATGCCCCCGGGGCATGCGTCATGCCCTTGGGGACACCAGCCATGTCCCTGCCTGCTCTCCACCCCTGGTAGCGGAGCATGCAGCTTCGCCACTGGTGGGGGGGGGAGGGTTAGAAAAAAGGAAGCAGAAATGCAAAGGGAAAAGGGTCAAGTCTCCCTAAAGTGCTCAGGAGATTTTTTTAAACCACAATATCAAAAGCTTGAATGTACGCCAAAGATGAAGGAAGCTACCCACAAGGCCAAGAAGATACTAAAAATGAACTGGAGGAGCATGTTGCTCAAAACACAAATATCAGCATCATCAACAAACATTTAATATACTCATAGCAGGAGACTAGCAGGGCTCCCCGCCCCCCGCCCCCAGTTCCAGCGCCTCTCAGGTGGGCGCCATTGCCATTATAAGAGAACAAGGGAGATGTTCATGGTGAGTTCCGGCACCTCTTTTTCTTGAAACTGGCTAGGAGGCAATTGGTCCTTTGAAGATGAGGGAGTCAAAGGTGTGCTCAAGGTGGATAAAGAGATTGCAGAGTGGCTGAGATGAGAAGCAGAAGTTCAGGCTCTGCCCTGGGTCCATTGGCTCACCTGCGCAGCATCCAATGAGATCAGCAAAAGGGCATGCAGTCTTGTCAAATGCAGCTTGCGATATGATGCAGGCTCCCTTCTAGACCCAAAGCCCATTACCAATTCTGTGCCATCGCTATGTCAAATTCTGGTTAAATGGCAAATGTGCCGCTAAGGACTGTTTGGGCAGATTTTGTGTTTGCTTCCGATACAACAACTCTTACATGCCTGGTCCTGCCCAGAGATTTCAGCTGTTAAGCTGCTGGCTGGTAGGGTTGTGATGTGTCTTATCAGTGTAGCCAAATCCCCCTGCTCTGAATAGACATAGCTTAGATAAGAGAGATCACCTTGCCAACAAAGGTCCGTATACTAAAAGCTATGGTTTTCCCAGTAGTGATGTATGGAAGTGAGAGCTGGACAATAAAGAAGGCTGATCGCTGAAGAATTGATGCTTTTGAATTATGGTGCTGGAGGAGACTCTTGAGAGTCCCATGGACTGCAAGAAGATCAAACCTCTCCACCATTCTGAAGGAAATCAGCCCTGAGTGCTCACTGGAAGGACAGATCCTGAAGCTGAGGCTCCAATACTTTGGCCACCTCATGAGAAGAGAAGACTCCCTGGAAAAGACCCTGATGTTGGGAAAGATGGAGGGCACAAGGAGAAGGGGACAGAGGACGAGATGGTTGGACAGTGTTCTCGAAGCTACGAACATGAGTTTGACCAAACTGCGGGAGGCAGTGGAAGACAGGAGTGCCTGGCGTGCTCTGGTCCATGGGGTCACGAAGAGTCGGACATGACTAAATGACTAAACAACAAAGATAAGAGAGGGCCAATGGTAGACCCTTGAGTTTAAATGCAGGAATCCAAATCATCATCATCATCATCAACAACAACAACATATTATCATCATCATCATCATCATCATTATTATTATTATTTATACCCTGCCCATCTGGCTGGTTTTCCCCAGGCACTCTGGGCAGCTTCCAACAAAATATTAAAAATACAACAAAACACCAAACATTAAAAAATTTCCCTAATCAGGGCTGCCTTCAGATGTCTTCTCAAAGTCAGATAGTTGCTTATTTCCTTGACATTTGATGGGAGGGCGTTCCACAGGGCAGGCGCCGCTACTGAGAAGGCCCTCTGCCTGGTTCCCTGTAACTTCACTTCAAATGAAGCCATTAGAGGCCTGGGATTAACTAATTTGTGGATAAACTGAAGAGCCAGAAGAAAATATCCCCCAGCCCACACTGAACAGCTATTAAAAAAACATACCATTCTGTAACATTTCAAATTTAATTTCTGAGTGGAAAAGTTTGAGTTTTGAACTTGGTTTTTGAATGTTACATCAACTGTACTGTAAAACTGGAGTGCTTTGTGTTTGTTGACTTAACATTGCTGTTGTACTGTAAAAGAAAGAAAAGAGAAAAGAAACCAGTTAAAGTCCTTCCCATGGTGGTGGTTGTTTAGTAGTTTTGTCCGACTCTTTGTGACCCCATGGACCAGAGCACGCCAGGCACTCCCGTCTTCCACTGCCTCCCGCAGTTTGGTCAAACATGCTGGTAGCTTCGAGAACACTGTCCAACCATCTCATCCTCTGTCGTCCTTGTGCCCTCCATCTTTCCCAACACCAGGGTCTTTTCCAGGGAGCCTTCTCTTCTCATGAGGTGGCCAAAGTACAGTGGTACCTCTGGTTAAGAACTTAATTTGTTCCGAAGGTCCGTTCTTAACCTGAAACTCTTCTTAACCTGAGGTATCACTTTAGCTAATGGGGACTCCTGCTGCTGCCACGAGATTTTAGTTCTCATCCTGAAGCAAAGTTCTTAACCCGAGGTACTATTTCTGGGTTAGTGGACTCTGTAACCTGATGTGTCTGTAACCTGAAGCATCTGTAATCTGGGGTACCACTGTATTACTACACTTGATACTACACTTGATCTTAGCCAAAAGGCCAAGAAGAGATGTACCACTGTAATGGAGCCTCAGCTTCAGGATCTGTCCTTCCAGTGAGCACTCAGGGCTGATTGCCTTCAGAATGGATAGGTTTGATCTTCTTGCAGTCCATGGGACTCTCAAGAGTCTCCTCCAGCACCATAATTCAATCCTTCATGGATCACTGCCTTGCCATGGCAAAGAGGCTTGAATAACTCAGAGAAGCTATGAGCTATGCCGTGCAGGGCCACCCAAGATGGTCAGGTCATAGTGGAGAGTTTTCACTATGGATCCACCTGGAGAAGAAACCGGCAATCCACTCCCATATCCCTGCCAAGAAAACTCCTTCCCATGGAGAACAGCACAATTCCACAAGTTATTTACCAGTCATGAATAAGAAGTTCCTACTCAGAGGCAAAGTCACTCTGAAAAGTTTTCATAGCTTTTTGGCAGTCTGTACAGCTATTCCACTAACATATTTAGATGTAGTTTATTAATGCTTGGGCCAGAAGCCATTCACATATAAGATAAATAAATACAGTACAAATCCCAAGAGTATAGATACTGCATAAAACCACCTTGCCGCCTAGTAAAGGTAAAGGGACCCCTGACCATTAGGTCCAGTCGTGGCCAACTCTGGGGTTGCGGTGCTCATCTCGCTTTATTGGCCAAGGGAGCCGGCGTACAGCTTCCAGGGTCAATGTGGCCAGCATGACTAAGCCGCTTCTGGCGAACCAGAGCAGCGCACGGAAACGCCGTTCACCTTCCCGCCGGAGCGCTACCTATTTATCTACTTGCACTTTGACGTGCTTTCGAACTGCTAGGTTGGCAGGAGCAGGGACCAAGCAACGGGAGCTCACCCCGTCGCGGGGATTCAAACCGCCGACCTTCTGATTGGCAAGTTCTAGGCTCTGTGGTTTAACCCACAACGCCACCTGCGTCCCTTACCTTGCCGCCTAGATTCATACATAAAACCTACATCTTTGTAATACTACCTAAGTCACATGTAACATCTATAAAATGTACAGATTGAAAGGGTAAAATTTAATACCGATAAAAAAGATTAATTATGAACAGATATTGAGGTTAAATAAGAGCTTCCCCAAAGCAGCTGACTGCAAACTCCTCGATAACTCTTGCCCAGATTTTTATTGCTGCTAGGGCAAAAAGAGAAACCTTGTGGGTTACCCTGCAATCGGTGTCTGACAGGAGGTAGGAAATCTTTTCTGGAATGGTCTTGGAATATAGACGAGGCAGAACAGATCCCAGAAATTTGGTTCTTGGTTCAGAGTAAAGTGAACCAAAGAACAAATAGTGAGGCAGATCCTGCCATCAATCCTAGCTGTGGACATCATTTGGAAACAAAGGGCTGCAAATGCTTTGGAAATGTATGGCAGGGGTGGGGGTGGGGATCGTGGCTGGGAAAAGATGGGAGGACAATGCAGAAAAAGCCGAAAAAGTCAGCTAGATTCTCTGTAACCTTGAGAGAACAAGGGGTGACAGTGGAAGCTACTGTAGCAGATGCTGTCAGCTCTATATTGTGACATGGCGCCACTATCACTGAGCAGTGTAAGATTTCAGGGTCCAGGGTTCGTGCTAAGGCACAGCAGATACGATGGTGTCTTTACGATATGTGGTTTATTTCTACATATATACAACCTGGGCTTATGATGGAAGGGCTTCCAGCATTATACTCCAAGAGGGTCCTGTTTCTTCCGTAGCTGCCTTCGATTCAAACTATCAGCCCAAATGGTGCTCTGATCACCACCGCCTTCAGCTTGACGTGTTTAACAGGCTGAAACGATTTTCCCTCCTGCTCACATCAAGCAAAAGCTGCCAAACTGAAACACTGCCTTTGTTATTCTAGCTAGCCCAGAGCTCTGGGTCCAAGGGAGAATCTTTTCCTTGTGGGTGACTTCCTTGATTTCCTTCTCAATTTTGCTAGGCTCTAAAATGCAACAAGCAAATGAAGCTACTTCACATGGTCACAGTAAGCATCAGAGAAAGCTGGCAATGTCCCCTGTCTTGGCCAGGAAGGGCAGGATTAAGACAGGCCCAATAAACAACCTTCAAGACATCTTGGAACAAATTGCTCAGTACTGAGCCAGGCACTAAGAAACAGGTCACAAGGCAGACTGTAAACTGCATGCCTCCGTTTCACAGAGCTAAGAAACTTCCAAAGCTTGACACAGGCTATGTCCTAGTCTTCATTAAGATGATAAATGAGCCGTTGCTAAAACCTTAGCCTAGCGCTGGTTGGAGCTGGAGTCCGATGGGACCAGGAGAGCACCTAGTGTAGTGTAGTGTAGTGTAGTGTAGTGTAGTGTAGTGTAGTGGTTAGAGTGCTTGCCTAGGACCTGGGAAGAGCAGGGTTCAAATCCCTGCTCAGCCATGAAATTCACTGGGTGGCCTTGGGCCAGTCACAGTCTCTGAGCCTAACCTGTCTCACACAGATCTTATGTGGATAAAATGGGAAGGAAGAAACTATGTATGCTATGTATGAGATGGATGTGATAGACAGAAAATAATTGTATTGTTTATATGGTACCCATCTGACTGGGTTGCCTCAACTACTCTGGGCGGCTCCCATTAGTCCTTGTGGCTTGAACACTGCAGCTCCAGGTTAGATGTGACTGATTATCAGTACGGATTATATTAGACTCAGAGCTGTCTTTCCTATAGGGCTTAGTGGTGCGTCACGCCAGGGTGCCAGCCTCTCAGGGGCGCCCCAGCGAGTTGGGTTCAAAGACATCCACCCTCCCTGGTCGTATTCAATATAAGGATGGAGACTCTCAGCTTGAATAGAACCATCGGTCTTTGGATTTCTCTTGATCATCCCCAAAAGCAGAACTGAACTTGGTTTTCTAGGAAGGTGTCAGAGCAATTCCATTCCACTGCCCAGAAATGTTTTTCTTTCGAAGTAGGCTTCACCTGTAAATTACAAAGCAATTTCAGGGCATGACTCCAGCTCCCTTGGCTCGAGGAATGACCTCTGGCTGACACTTGTGCTCTTACTGAAACAGTGGTTGTGGATTCCCTGAAACACAGAGAGATGGCATGGAAAAAGTTGCTCCAACGTTCGTCCTCTGGTTACTGGAGCGTTGTCCAACCTGGGGAAAAGTGGCAATTCGGGTGCCGCAGGGTTCTGTCCTGGGCCCATTGTTGTTCAGTGTCTTTGTAAAAAAACACTTCAAGGAAGGAACTGAAGGAATGCTCATCAAATTTCATCCGAATTATAGTCCTCCAATATATCCAAAGTCTTCGGAACATTGCAAGTGTTATTCAAAGGCTGCCAAAGTGTTTACAGTGTTCTTTTAAACACAATCTATATTTGTCTCATTCTCAATTGAAGTTTTGATTCTCTTGATTTCTGATTCTTCCAGTCAATCTGGCCATCTCTGCGTAGTCTAATAATTTCATCTGCCAGTCTGTCATTGTCGGCCTCTTGTCCTCTTTCCATCACTGAGCAAACAGCATCCTTGCAGCTGTAGCCGCATACATGAACAGTCTTCTCAAATCCTTCGGTATATCTACACCTAAAATTCCTAAAAGCAAGGCTTCTGGTCTTTTGGCAAAGGTTATTTTAAACTTTTTTTTAAATTCATTGTATATCATTTCCCAGAATCCCTTTATCTTTTTACAGTTCCACCACATATGATAAAAGGTGCCCTTAAAGAGGACAATTTTCATTGGGTTGTGATGAACCCCTCACCCAGTTGCTGTTAGCATCACATTTTACTAATAAACACACACACACACACACACACACTGATTAAAAGTTACCACAGTTTTTTCAGCATACCTCTGGCCACAGGGAAGACAAAAACTTTGAAACAAAATTAGGTCAGGGACTAAGGTAAAGGTAAAGGGACCCCTGATCATTAGGTCCAGTCGTGATCGACTCTGGGGTTGCGGCGCTCATCTTGCTTTACTGGCCAAGGGAGCCGGCGTACAGCTTCCGGGTCATGTGGCCAGCATGACTAAACCGCTTCTGGCGAACCAGAGCAATGCACGGAAACGCCATTTACCTTCCTGCCAGAGCCGTACCTATTTATCTACTTGCACTTTGACGTGCTTTTGAACTGCTAGGTTGGCAGGAGCAGGGACTGAGCAACAGGAGCTCACCCCTTCGCGGGGACCTTCTGATCGGCAAGTCCTAGGCTCTGTGGTTTAACCCACAGCGCCACCCACGTCCCTTTAAGGTCAGGGACTGTTCGGCTGCAAACCCCATATATACATACACACTTTATTGGAAGTGAATGCTACTCTGCAGAGCGAAACTTAACCTCTGACTAAACATGCACAAGGTCGGCTTGCATGCTATACTAATATCTCCTCCGTCATTTTGTAAAACCGAACAAGTTTAGTAACAACAAGCTAGTAGACTTGTTGTTTAGCTTTCGGAAACTGGAGCTCACTTTGCCTCAGATAGGTGACGTAATCTGGAATGTTTCCTAGAAATACATCCCTGGGCATAGGTGTGTAGAAAACGAAACTGTAACGTATTATTAACCTTTGTAGACCATTCCATGCATCTTGCTTTTATTTGTAAGCCGCCCTGAGTCTCTGTCAAGGGAAATTCATATTATAGGTAAATGAATAAATAATACAGAATTGTCGAATTGTAGAGTTGGAAGGGACTACAAGGTCATCCAGTCCAACCCCCTGCAGTGCAGGAATCTTTTGCCTATGTGGAACTTGAACCCATGATCTTGATATTGTCTCTCTTTTAAAAAAATAATTTTTATTGGAATTTTATTTACAACATAACATAAAAACCGCACCCCCAATACACAACCCACCCTCATTAAACGGGAACATAACATACAGTGAGCATAACAAACACAGTACAAACAATGAAATAAAAGACTGACTTTATCCTGTATCTGGCCTCCTTATTTACTTCTTATAAACTGTTTCCTTTATGAATAATTATTAAGATTTTTCTAATTGTAACTTAAATACAGTGGTACCTTCAGGTTACAGACCCCGCTAACCCAGAAATAGTACCTCGGGTTAAGAACTTTGCTTCAGATGAGAACAGAAATCGTGTGGCGGCAGTGGAGGCCCCATTAGCTAAAGTGGTGCTTCAGGTTAAGAACAGTTTCAGGTTAAGAACGGACCTCCGGAACGAATTAAGTACTTAACCTGAGGTACCACTGTATCCACAAAGTCTCCTGCAGGCATTAACCAAAACAAGTCCAGGGCACTGTTTTGTGAAGTATTCTCTGCATTTTCCCCATGCTTTTTGAAACTCTTGTCTAGTGTGATCTCTAACTGCCTCTGTTAATCTAGCCAGTTCAATATACTCTAACAGTTTGTCTTGCCATTCCTTTTTTGTTGGCACAGTTTCTTTTTTCCAGTTTTTAGCAATTAGGATCCTTGCCACTCCTGTGGCATAGAGGAACATTTTCTGATCTTCTCTTGCTATACCTGTGTCCATTATCCCTGATATTAACAGTCTCATGCTCTACCAACAGAGCCCACACATAGCTCACGGCCAGATATTCTCCCACCCCTGACAGATTTGGTAAAAAGAAAAAGAAAAAGCGTCTGTAGGGAATCAGAAAATCAGTGGGAGCGGTACAGGATATATATTTTATTGGAACAATTCATAATGGTCATTTGCAGAGTGTATCTGCAAGGAAACTATTTTCAGGGTGGCTTATAATTACAGTCGTACCTTGGAAGTCAAACAGAATCAGTTCAACTTCCAAAATGTTCAGAAACCAAAGCACAGCTTCTCCTACAGCCAATCGGAAGCTGCAGAAGCTGTGTCGGATGTTCGGGTTCCAAAGAACACTCCCTCCCGGGTTTGCGGCGTTTGGGAGCCAAAATATTTGGGACTCGCAAGGCGTTTCGGATCCAAGGTATGACTGTAAAGCGATAAAATGCAACCCAACTTTCTGATCAAATAGCACCCGTGAAATCAAAAGGCAACAGATAAAAGAAAGTTGCATGGAAGTTGGTCTGATAAAACTGAGAGATGAAAGACCTGGAGAAATGAGAAGGGATATTTGTCTGGTGCCACCGTAGTCTCAGGCAGGAATCCTCACGAGAAGCGTGACCTTTCTTTCTTTCTTTCTTTCTTTCTTGGCACAATTGTTCAGGTGCAGTTTAAGACAGAAAGGAAAACAACAAGAACATAATCCCCCCATAAATTCTGCAAATAATAGACAACTGATACACTAACAAGGATGATCGTGAGAAATCATTATGTATTAAAAATAGACAGGAAAGTCAAGGGTAGGGGAAAATCCCACCACCACTTTTAAATACAATATCCCTAAGCCAGAAACCCATGAGCCCAACTAGTAGCCTTGTGGATACTAGTAGAGTTTTTAACACTGCACGATGCGCAACACATTTTTTTATCATACCAGACTGAATCCAGATGGGAATGTGCATTCAGAAACATGTTTATTTGTTCATGTGGATCCACATAGCTGATTGAGGGTTATTACTTGCGAGTGAACCCAATGTCTTTCATATCTCACAGATACCAATAGATTGAATTAATGAATTAAAGACTCACTACCCTGGCCTTCCAGACAATGGACTAAAATCAGAAACCCTGCCTTAATTCTGATGGTGGCAGTGAGGAGAGGACTCCAGAGGCCATCTCAACACAGAGACAGACTTGTGTCGTGATAAGGAAGTTTTTGCAGCGCGAGTCGGAAGGAGGAAAAAGCTTCACTCGCACAATATATTTTGTTGTTGTTGTTAGTCGTTTAGTCATGTCCAACTCTTCGTGACCCCATGGAACCAGAGCACGCCAGGCACTTCTGTCTTCGCACGATATATTAGCATTCCCTATTACAGAACACTTTGTTCTGTTCTGTACTTAGTGCTTTTGATTAGGGGTGTGGAGCAATATCCATCACAGATCGCTGATAGCAGGTGTCCTTAGAGCTGAACCACTTGAGACTATATTAAAGGAATGGAAACCCTTAAGCTATTGATGTCGTTACACCTACTCGGCTTTTAAGTGGGGAATCACATGCGCACCAGATGAAAGTTTAAGTAGAAAGAAGAAGAAGAAGGCAACGAAGAAGCCATTAATGGTCTGACCTATGTCATCAGCTTGTTAGCTGATGAAACAGCGACTTGATGAAAGAAAACAATGTTCAAACAGATCCCAGCCCATGTCCTTAGGCTCAGGTTTGGCACCACTGGGAGCACGAAAGAGCATTTGATTTGAATCTGGAATGGCAGTCGAGCGCATGAGCTCCGTCAGGCTGCCTCAGTGGAAGGGGTGGGGAGCAGAATGCGTCCCGTCAGCTCGGCCGAAAGGACACTCACCTGGGCCCTGGTTAGTTGCATCACTGTGGCTTACTAGGATGTAGAACGGGAGGGGTAATGTGAGACCAGCATGGTGCTAACACAGCAGCAGAGCCAATCGCTCCCGCTAGTGTCCTCGCATTGCACTGACCTCACCGTCAGGAGGAGTGGGGATGCTCTGCCATACTGACTGCTACTGGTTTCCACTCCAGCTGGTCATTATAAGAACCGCTATTTAATTTATAAGAGCTAGTTCCTGTAGACTCACACACACTGGTCAGCTTCCATTTTGACTTGAAAAGTTTGTTTCGGGCTTCTCAGAAGTACGTAAAGCCAAGAAGCAGGCGGGGGGAGCACCACCCTTCAATGGCATTCTCCTTAGAGGTGCTGGAACTGTGCTCCGGCACGCTCCGGCTGAAAAAAGCCCTGCTTCTTCAGGAAGGTATATTTAAATACCTTTTTCATTTCATTATAGATCATTTCCCAGAAAGCCTTAATTCTTGGGCACGTCCACCAGAGGTGAAAGAATGTACCTTCAGTTTCTTTACATTTCCAACATTTATTATCGGGCGAATGATATATTTTTACAAGCTTGACTGGGGTTATGTACCATCTGTATATCATTTTCATAATATTCTCTCTTAAGGCATTACATGCCGTAAATTTCATGAAAAAGGTATTTAAATATACCTTCCTGAAGAAACCAGAGGCCTTTCTTCTGGGCATTGTCGGCCAATTGGTGCCAAGGAAGGACAGAACTTTCTTTATGTACGCTACAACAGCAGCAAGAATACTTATTGCAAAGTATTGGAAGACACAAGATTTACCCACTTTGGAAGAATGGCAGATGAAGATGATGGACTATATGGGATTGGCAGAAATGACTGGCAGAATCCGGGACCAGGGAGAAGAGGCGGTGGAAGAAGATTGGAAGAAATTTAAAGACTATCTACAGAAATATTGCAAAATTAATGAATGTTAGAATGATGTCGGATAGAAATTAAGTGGTTTCCAGCTGTAATGCTTTAAGAATATGGAAGAAGGGCACAAATAGGTAAAAAAAATAACTAAAATGGTGTTGGATTGGAAATAAGTGGTATTAGTAACAAAGTTAATAAGAATATACAAAAATGAATTGAGAATGGATGAAAATACTGAGTTATAAAATGTTAAGTTATAGAGATAAGATAAATGAAAGAGGGTAAGGATTTGCTGATTTGATTATTTAAATGGGAATACAAGAAGGGGAGGTGTGAGGAAGTCAAAGAAACAAGCAAATGAGTTTTAAATTATGAAAAAGAATTGTTTTTAATTTTTTGTATCTTTTTTTGTGTGTTTACTCTTATTTTTTTCCTTGTTTTTGTTATTATGTGTTTTTGTATATCTGTTTCTTTGTAAAATCTTAATAAATATTTCTTTAAAAAAAAGCCCTGCTTCTGACTACAACACACCAAAGCCAAGTAATTGTGCTTTATTCTATAAAGACAGCACCCTTGAAGAGTGAATGAGATACAAGGAAGGTGGTTAAACAAACCACTCCAGTATCCTCCTCTATTCAGCATTAGAATAGCAGTAACAAGAAGTTTCTCTTGGGGGGTTGCTGCTCTGGTAGGGGGCCCCTTTTCAAATCCCAGATGGCGGTGGTCAGCATTCCTTCTTTGGATTGTTTGGCAACAGTATTGACGTGATTATGTGCCCTTAGGAGAGATGCTGCCTGCTAAGTGCTGAAGCCTTAGAGTTGCCTCTGCATTTTGTTTTATAACTTTCTTTTGTTGTTGTTTAGTCGTCTTAGTCGGGTTCGACTCTCCGTGACCCCATGAACCAGAGCATGCCTTGGAAACGCTCACTTTCTTCTCAAAGCTTCTCCTTTTTTATGTCCACGGGGTTTTCTTGGCAAAATACTGGAGTGGTTTGCCAGTGCCTTCTCCAGGTGGATCACATTTAGTCTAAACTCTCGGCTATGACGTGTCCGTCTTGGGTGGCCCTGCACGGCATCATAGCTCATAGCTTCTCTGAGTTATTCAAGCCCCTTCGCCACAACAAGGCAGTGATCCATGAAGGGGCTAACTTTCTTTAGAAGTGACTAATTAACTTACAAGAAAGAAAGAAAGAAAGAAAGAAAGAAAGAAAGAAAGAAAGAAAGAAAGAAAGAAAGAAAGCTAAGAATCTGGGGTCCTTGCTGGGCTGGGGCCTGTCATATATACACCCCCAGTATTTCCTGTGAGCAGTCCTGAAAGCTTTCACTCAGTTTTTCTGGGGTTGTACTGCTCACATCAGATGAAGCCCTCTGGGGCAATTGTGCTGTGGGTTAGCACCTAAAATAGGTGAATACAGAAGCACGTTTAATCACTTCTTTCCCTTTTCTCTCTCTTTGCAGGACTTTGGGGCACCACACTAACGGAAAACACCGCTGAGAACCGAGAGCTTTACGTAAAGACCACACTGCGCGAACTGTTGGTCTACATTGTATTCTTGGTGGATATCTGTTTATGTAAGTTTGCCTGGGCTGCTTTTCCTTTTTATTATTGGTTCCAGCCCAATGAGGGGCAAATATTCTTTTAGATGGCTTGTGTTGGTTCATTACACTTGCACCCTGCCTTTCAACATGGTGGCTTTTGAAAAGACGAGTTCTCCATGCAGCAACAAACTGGACCCCGGGGATAGGGAGGCAGAGATACTGTAGTCTACTGGGACCCTAGTTCCCTTGTTGTTGTTGTTTAGTCATTTTGTCATGTCCGACTCTTCGTGACCCCATGGACCAGAGCACGCCAGGCACTCCTGTCTTCCACTGCCTCCCGCAGTTTGGTCAAACTCATGCTGGTAGCTTCGAGAACACTGTCCAACCATCTCGTCCTCTGTTGTCCCCTTCTCCTTGTGCCCTCCATCTTTCCCAACATCAGGGTCTTTTCCAGGGAGTCTTCTCTTCTCATGAGGTGGCCAAAGTATTGGAGCCTCAGCTTCACGATTTGTCCTTCCAGTGAGCACTCAGGGCTGATTTCCTTCAGAATGGAGAGGTTTGATCTTCTTGCAGTCCATGGGACAAATCAGTCCCCATACAAAATCCTATCATTCCTACTGAAGTTGAAAAGTGTCCCCAGATTCATTGAAAAAAAATCTGATAACCTTATTCTAGGGCAGTGTTCCCCAAACTTGGGTCTCCAGCTGTTTTTGGACTACAATTCCCATCATCCCTAGCTAGCAGACCAGTGGTCAGGGATGATGGGAATTGTAGTCCAAAACCAGCTGGAGACCCAAGTTTGGGGGGCACTGTTGTAGTGGAAGGAACGACCCATTCTCATTTCATAGGAACATCCACATTTTCTTGCATCTACTCGGAATTTGACATGCGTGGTTAGAACTTCCACAACACCCTGATGTTTCCCCCCTTTCCATCGCAAAGAACTATGCAGGAAGGATGGTCTGAACGATAACATAGATGGCTGTTCCTATTGTGGTCTCTGGGTAGATTGAATGCAGCTGTGTGCCAAATACTAAACCACTTTGTGTGGGCACAACAATGGCTGTTTGTTTTGGGAAGATTTATTGTTATCTCAAAGGTGCACCTGTGATGTCTCATAGGGCAACAGATTATATTTCATGCACTCCAAGGCAGAACAGGTATGGCAATAATAGTTATCACTTGCAAACAGGGGGACAAAGCTCAAATCACTCTTCTCATACAGTAATGATGTTCTGACCTGGGCAAAAGAGGAGCTTTGAAAATGTGTTGTTTGTGTAGGATGCCTATCGAGTTTTCTCTTCACTGAGAATCCTGCCATTGACGTTACAGCTTAGGCAGCGCTTACGTGTCTCTGAGTGCATGCATGCATGTGATAAGTTTGATCCCTCTCTTAGCGGAGCAAGCAGAACCTGACCCCTTTGCTGAATGGATGAGGCATTTGTCCTAGCACTAGGACTGGTTAAAATGGCCATGACAAACCCAATCCATGTTTATGGCCATAATTCCTGATGATTTCTTGTCACACAAGCCCTTATATCACTTCACGTGTGAAAGAAAAACTTTCACTGCTTCTATATGTTTGAGGGGACGTGGTGGCGCTGTGGGTTAAACCACAGAGCCTAGGGCTTGCCGATCAGAAGGTTGGTGGTTCGAATCCCCACGACAGGGTGAGCTCCCGTTGCTCGGTCCCAGCTCCTGCCCACCTAGCAGTTCGAAAGCACATCAAAGTGCAAGTAGATAAATAGGTACCGCTCCGGCGGGAAGGTAAACGGCGTTTCCGTGCGCTGGTCTGGTTCGCCAGAAGCAGCTTAGTCATGCTGGCCACATGACCCGGAAGCTGTACGCCGGCTCCCTCGGCTAATAAAGCGAGATGAGCGCCGCAACCCCAGAGTCGGTCACTACTGGACCTGATGGTCAGGGGTACCTTTACCTTTACTTATAAGTTTAAGGGTGAAGCTTCTTACCTCCCATTTTGGTGTAGATCAGAGCTTTCTAAACTGTGCGTTGTGGCATGTTAGTGTGTTGGCTGCAGTGTGTAGGGCATGGGTAGGCAAACTAAGGCATGGCAGCCGGATCCGGCCCAATCGCCTTCTAAATCCGGCCCGCGGATGGTCTGGGAATCAGTGTTTTTACATGAGTAGAATGTGTCTTTTTATTTAAAATGCATCTCTTTTTTAAAAAAAATAATATTTATTACTTTTAAAGATTACAGAAAAGGAAAAGAAAAGAAAAGAAGACGAGAGAAAAAAGGGGGGGAAAGAAAAAAAAAGAAGACAAGAAACAAAAAAGAAAAAAGCAATACAATACAATATATAAACAATACAAAACACAACCTAAACACATTAAACTAAACACATTAAACTAAACTAAACAAAATCCTAACCCTATCCCTAACCCTAAATAAAACAAAACAAAAACAATTTAAAAACATACATCACACCTTTTCCATACTCTATCTTTCATTCCCTTATTTCCTCGACCTCCTCTCACCTCCCTTTTTGTATTCCACTTCTATTAATTGTTTCAGCAAATCCTTTCCATCTTTCTCTATTTTCTATCATATTATAAATATCTCGACATATTTTTAACCTTATTTTCCATTAAGGCTAAAATACTTATATATGCTTAACTCCTTATAACATTTCTGCTAAGGCCATAAAATTTCATTCCACCATTTTTCTATCACTCATTAATTTTACAGTATTTCTATATATAAACTTTAAATTTTCCGATCTTCTTCCACCATCTCCTCTCCCTGGTTTCGGATTCTGCCAGTCCTTTCCGTCAATTCCATATAGTCCATCAACCTGGAGATCTTATGTCTGAGGCTCTTAACTCTTTTCCAGGTCCCTTCTGCAGGTCTTCTTCATATTCTTTAATTCTAAAGAGCAGATCTCTGGAAGACTCCAACCTGACAATACTTTTGTTCCTTCTGGACAGGTCAGCCAAATCTCCATAGTTGAAGCTAAGATCCATAAAGTGTTTCAGGGCATGTTTCAAGATTCCTCCAAATCCAAAGGCCCCCAGAACTTCAATCTCCTCCAGACCCAAGTCCATGTCCCAGAAGTCAGTTAATCCCTGCATAGAGGGATCTTTCCAACTTTCCTTCTTCAGTCCAGGCTGGGATCCGATCCTCAGAATCTGATTTTTTCTAGATTCGATCATAAAAGGCCTCAACTTGTAGTCCTCAATTTTCTTCTGTAAGACTGAGGATCCTGCTTGTATTACTTTAGGCTCAACAACAACAGCTTTCTCCCTCTCCTCCACAATTTGTCCTGCCAAAGTAGATTCCTGTACCAAGTCCTGAATTATTTCTGTGTTGGTGCTCACTTTTTGTCCCATATTAATCGCTTTTTGTCCCAAGTTGTCAATTTTAAAAGCCATGTCATCCGTCTTCTTATGAAGCTGTTCCAGCGAATAGCTTATCTTGCATAATACAGTCACTATGGCTATGGGTTATTTGTGGGTCATAGAAATTCAATCATTCCCCCCCCAAAAAAATATAGTTTGGCCCCCCACAAGGTCTGAGGGACAGTGGACCGGCCCCCTGCTGAAAAGGTTTGCTGACCCCTGGTGTAAGGTGTGTCACACATTCCTCCCCGAGCTCCTCCCAGGGCTGGGAAGGGGTTAATTTAACCTCCAGTTTGCCAGTAAAACTGAATTGCTGTGTTGCAAAATGATGCATGTGTAAGGAGTCTGTCACCAACATGAAAAGTTTGGAAATCTCTGGAGTAGCGGATATCCAGATCGGTTTCTCCAGAGATGCAACCGTTTCCCCAAATGTAGCCCAAACCCATGCTATGTGGAGATCTGTGACCTTGAAAATTACCTCCAAGGCTGTGTTTTGAGAGTAGCAGCCACCGTCCTCAAGTGGTGTAGCGTGGGTTGCTGGTGGCTGGGGCAGGGCAAGTGTTATGTACTGAAGTTCTCACCCTGGGCCAACAGGGGGATACTGTAGATAGTTTTCACTCAGGTCCACATATGCAAATAAGGGATTGAAAGTGACGTTCAGTGATTGGATAGTTACAGAAAATGGTTACTGTTGCGTTCTAGTGGAGTTCTATATAAGCAGGATGGCTGAACCCTTCAGTTATGCTCTGTTCTGGCCTGTGAATAAACAAGAGCTGTTTGAAGAATCACTGTGTCGTCTGATATGTTCACCCACAACTTAACAGCAAGTGTTGCACCCCTGTGATGGACTGGGCAGCTGGGGTAGGGGGCGCATGCTGGGGGGTGCATGGAGGTGAATGGAGCCCACCTCCAACAGATTCGTCCTTGCCCATTGCCTCTATCCACCTGCCCACTAGACAAACCCAGCTGTCGTGCGGGCGCCTGATTGTGTCCCCTCAAAAAATGTGCTCCTGGGGCCACGGCCCCCCGGCTCCCCCCCCCCATGCTATACCTCTGCGTCTCGTTGCTACTCTCTGTACAACTGAACTGGCTTGGGAGCCTGCTTTGAACAGGCTGATACAAGAAGCAAACGTAACTATGGCTGCCTGTGAACTAAAGCATGTGAATCGGATTAGTCAGGAGGACATTAGGAAATGCCTGTGTTTGAGGCCTCCAACACAAGCCTCAGATAGGATCTACTAATTCTATGGGTTAGTCTCCACTCAGGGAAAATAGACATGGACTGGTCACAGAGCTCAGGACTCATGCACACGCCCGCTTGTTCTCCCCCCCCCCTCCACAATAATATTTATTATTTTCCATACATAAACATAACAGAAGAAAAAGTTAACAATAATAAAGAAAAGGGGGGGGGGAATGAAACGGGAAAAAGAAAAAAAGAATATAAAACATAAAATACAACAAATCACCACATAAACTAACACTTAATTAGAATCCATCTTCATAAACATATTATTTGACTTCCTCAAATCTCTTCCATCTGAGTTTCTTAGTATTTATATATAGCAGTTTCCAATATCATTATTTCATAAAACCATATCACAGTCATAATCATATTTCCTAACTTTTCTTATCGTACATTTTCTTTTTATATATATATGTAATCCCAATTTAATCCTAGGCGTAATAGATGCTTTCAAGTGATTACATATCTTTAATATTACAATATATATTCAAATAGTCTTTGAATTTCTTCCGTTCTTCTTGGTGTTCCTCTTCTTTCTGGTCATGGATTCTCCCCGTGAGATCAGCCAGCTCCATAAACTCCATTATCTTCATCTGCCATTCTTCTACCGTTGGTAGTTCTTGTGTTTTCCATTTTTTGGCTAGTAAAATCTGTGCAGCAGTTGTGGCATACAAAAATACCTTTACATCACACGCCCCCTTGTTCTGTGCCTAGACAGGCCCAAGTAGTTTTCAACTTGCCCCACAATTTCTAGGCTTTGAGCGATTGCCGTTTGTTCCAGTTCAATGCTCAAAGTCGGCTTTCCCTGCAGAAATCGGCAAGGCAAATGGAGGTCCTGTTAAGCCCACAGTCATAGCTTTGAATGAGGGGGGCAGGGACGGAATAGGGATTGAAATTAAGCTGAAGAGGTATTTCAGATCAAGGGTGCCAACTTGAATAAAATATTGTGGGGGCCCAGATAAGCCCCATCCTGCATAATTGGTCACATGACGCAGTACATGCACACCATTTGAATAGCAAAGCCTATCAACTTGGGAGGGGCTCAATTTTTTTAGACCCCCTCGGCCCCTAAGAGTTGGCTCCTATGTTTCAGATGCTAATTTCCAGCAACCAAACTCTGGTTATTAGCTGGGGCGGTTTCTCTCACCAGAGAAGTTTTCTTTTAGGAGTACAGAC
Source organism: Podarcis filfolensis (assembly GCF_964270895.1). Taxonomy (NCBI): domain Eukaryota; kingdom Metazoa; phylum Chordata; class Lepidosauria; order Squamata; family Lacertidae; genus Podarcis; species Podarcis filfolensis. The sequence continues at coordinate 87,179,499 of NC_139608.1, forward strand.
AGCCCCCCCCCCCCTGCAGCTAGACTTCAGATTTGAGGAGCAATAGGAATTCCACAAAAGTTTTGGTCTCGGCATGTTTGTTTTATATAACCACTGCAATTTATTTATTTATTTATTTATTTATTTATTTATTTGTTTATTTATAGATACCCCGCCCTTCTGGCAGCTCCCAACAGAATATTAAAAACACGATAAAACATCAAACATCAAAAACTTCCCTAAACAGGGCTGCCTTCAGATGTCTTCTAAAAGTTAGATAGTTGTTTATTTCCTTGACATCTGGTGGGAGGGTGTTCCACAGGGTGGGTGCCACTACAGAGAAGGCCCTCTGCCTGGTTCCCTATAACCTCGCTTCTCGCAGTGAGGGAACCGCCAGAAGGCCCTTGGCCGTGGACCTCAGTGTCTGGGCTGAACAATGGGGGTGGTGACGCTCCTTCAGGGATACTGGGCCGAGGCTGTTTAGGGCTGTAAGGTCAGCACCAACACTTTGAATTGTGCTCAGAAACATACTGGGAGCCAATGTAGGTCTTTCAGGACTGGTGTTATATGGTCTCGGTGGCCACTCCCAGTCACCATATGCTGATATGCCAATGGATCTGTCCTAAATGCATCATTGCCCATTAAACGGTCCCTTTAGGATCTATAGTATGTTGGAAACTCTGTAAAATGTGTTAAGGATAATTTTTTTGCAGAAAGTGAGGGCGGCAACCTTTGACTGCTGCAATGCTGGCTAATCTGTAGATCAGGTGCTTTCGATAGCCTGAGATTTTAGCCTGAGCCACAGAGCTTGCAAATGCTGTTTTCTTCCCCTTGATATAAAAGTTGAAATCTTTCATATTTTTATTGATATAGGCTCCATCAAGATTTTGCCTTTGTTGTAAATTCTGTATCATCGATGCTGCCTAAGAAAGATTTTCCTGTCACTCAAACCCCTTCCCATTCCTGCCTCGAAATACTCTAATAAAAAATGCCAATTTTTTTAAAATATCAATATTTTATTGAAAGAATTTCATTTTTTAAGAAATACAATGATACAGAGAAAAAAAGCGGGGAGTGAGAAAAAAGTGTGTATATATCAGGTAAAAGGCTAAAGGTAAAGGACCCCCTGGACGGTTAAGTCCAGTCAAAGGCGACTATGGGGTTGCAGCGCTCATCTTGCTTTCCGGCCGAGGGAGCTGGCGTTTGTCCGCAGACAGCTTTCTGGGTCATGTGGCCAGCATGACTAAACCACTTCTGGCAAAACCAGAGCAGCGCATGGCAACGCCGTTTACCTTCCCGCCACCGCTGTACCTATTTATCTACTTGCACTGGCGTGCTTTTGAACTGCTAGGTTGGCAGGAGCTGGAACAGAGCAACAGGAGTTTACTCCATTGCGGGGATTCGAACCACCGACCTTTCGATCGGCAAGCCCAAGAGGCTCAGTGGTTTAGATCACAGCCCCACCCGCAATATAATATACTCTCATGCATTCTTATATAGTGTTATTATCCTAATATGTATATAGATATTAATTGCATACTTTGCCCTGTACGAACACTTTCCAAATGCTGTAATATTTATCCAAACAAAATCTAAATCTTTAAGCAGTCTGTTCATACTTCACGAGTGTTGTCATACTGTCAATCCATTGATCAATGGGGATCATATCTGCATTCTTCCAACTTATCAGTATAATAAAACTTACCTTCCCGCTCTAATATTGCGTACTTAAGCCAGTCAGGTGGAATGAATGTCTAAATCCTATTGAATTGCATGCTGTTTTCCCCAACCTGATTTATCTCTAGTGACTTATGGGATGACAAGTTCAAATGCCTATTACTACACCAAAGTGATGTCCGAACTCTTCTTGGAAACTCCTACGGACAGTGGTATCTCCTTCCAGGAGATTGGAAGCATGGCTGACTTTTGGCGAGTGAGTACCCAACAAGCTCTGTGTTTCCTGTGTCAGATTTTTCCTAGCAAACTGAAAGTGGCTCTCGTAAATTGGCCTATCATAACTAACTGGCTTGAACTGGCCGTTGCAAATCGGCACAGGTTCAACTGAAAGCTGTTCATCCAACAGCTCAAAATGGATTATCAGGAACGGGGGAGAATTTTCATTCATTTGAAAGCAAATTTGTGCCTCCAGGACACATGGATCAAAATGCAACCATTCTTTGGGCTTTGCACCTCTCCGAACTTTGCAAAACAGTTCTTAGCTCCAAAAATGTTTAAAAAAGAAGAAATGTGTGCATTTTAGGTTTAAATGTGCACTTTAAAATATTGCTATAAAATACATGTTTAAATGTGTATTTTTGTGATAAAATGTGTATTTAAAAACAATCTTTGAAGAATCTTTTTTAAACATTCGAATGAAGGGAGAAAATGAATGGTATGGACTTACGAATGATAGAGACCCAGGCCAGAAAAGGAACAACGTATTCATCCCAGCTGATCAGGGTTCCTTTTCAATTTGTATAGACATCAAGCTTGCCTGGACTTGGGAGTCAGTTGTGTTGGTGACTGCACAATGAGCTATGTGAGAAAATGTACACACAGCCCATGCCATCATGCGTTAGCAATTTGTGCACATGTCAGCTAGTAGCCCGTTGGCAAAGATACAAAGGGACCCTCCCACCCTTGGGTGCTCAGAGTCTTAACTCTTATCTGCTTGCCTCACCCCCAGTGCACTCCCAACTTGGCTCTACTCCCCAACCTTTTAGACAGGCCTGTTATACAAGGAGAGTCCTAAGTGCTCCCCATCCCCTTTTAAACTGAGAATCTCTGCAAACAGAACCCAATAATACATTTAGTCATACGAGAAAGGCAGTTTTCCAGTAGGGCTGCTATACGTATGGGTTTTCCTGGACACATACGGGAATCGGGTTGCAAAAATGGCGCCCGGGCGGATTTTTGCTGAATCGGCAAAATGTCTGGGGAAATCTGGATGTATGGCAAGTAGGGCGATTTCTTTTTTATAAAATGCTTTAAAAATCCAAGAAAAGCCCAAAAACGTGATGGGGGGGGGGATGTTCCCCCAAAAAAGTTCCAACAGCTTTGTGTGGATTTGGGGAATATGGCAACCCTAGTTTCCAGTCTCCGGCCATTCTGTGTGTTGTTGCTGTCTTAGATCTCATGTCCTTCTTCTTGCCCCTTTCTGCATATCTCCACAGTATACTCAAGGCCCTTTATTGGACAGCTTGTATTGGACCAAATGGTACAACAACGAATCCCTAGGCCATAACACTCAGTCATACATCTATTACGAGAACTTGCTGCTGGGGGTCCCACGAATGCGTCAACTGAAGGTGCAGAACAACTCGTGTGTGGTGCATGAAGACTTCAAGGAAGACATTTTTGGCTGTTATGATGTCTACAGTGAGGAGAAGGAGGACAGGTCCCCCTTTGGGCTCCTCAATGGAACAGCGTGAGTAGATCATAACTTCTGCCTTTCTTGAGTTTCACAAACTAAGAGCTTGGTCATCCTCTCCACTGTTGGAAACAGGGCCGGATTTAAGTTTGATGAGGCCCTAAGCTACTGAAGGTAATGGGGCCCTTTATATGTCCATCTGCCCTTTTTCAACAACAAATTGGCGCTGTTTTTCGCGTTGAATATATGCTATATGGTAATTTATGGACATAATAGGTATCTAAAGCCATTTGCACATGTTGCCATGCAACCAGTCCATGCAGAATGTAGGCACCCTATATATAGAAATGAGCAAACCAGTGATATTTTAGAGAGCAGGCTAGCAGGCCATGACTTACATCACAGGAGCCTACACAACACAAAACACTGTTGCTGTATGTTGGTTTTATTTTATTTGTTTTTTATCTTATATTTTGGAAATGTACAGTAACCTCGGGTTACATACGCTTCAGGTTACATACGCTTCAGGTTACAGACTCCCGGAAATAGTACCTTGGGTTAAGAACTTTGCTTCAGGATGAGAACAGAAATTGTGCTCCGGCGGCGCGGCGGCAGCAGGAGGCCCCATTAGCTAAAGTGGTGCTTCAGGTTAAGAACAGTTTCAGGTTAAGTACGGACCTCTGGAACGAATTAAGTACTTAACCTGAGGTACCACTGTACATCCAGTTTTTCCCCCTTTATTTTTTGGGGTGGCTATAGCTTGTTTAGCTTGTAAATCCGGCACTGGTTGGAAAGCAAAAGTAACGTCTACACCTTCATATCCTCCAACGTTTTTCTGATGAAAATAGGCATGTCCTACTCTATTTTTATTATATTTATTATTTTATTCTGTTTATACCCCACCTATCTGACTGTGTTGCCCCAGCTACTCTGGGCAGGTTCCAAAATACATGAAAACATAATAAAACATTAACCCTTTTTAAAAACTTCCCTATACAGGGCTGCCTTCAGGTGTCTTCTAAAGGTTGTATAGTTACTTATCTCCTTGGCTCGGGGGTCACATAACTCCATACCTTCTGACATTTCTCCGATGAAAATAGGGACGCCCTGGGGAAAAGCGGGACATTCCAGGATCAAATCAGAAACCAGGATGGCTTCTGCAAAATCCAAGACTGCCCCTAGAAAATAGGCACTTTTGGAGGGTCTGCGGTTGGCATGAGAGGGGGAACCTCCGGTTTGGTAGCCGGTGGGATGTCAGGAAGGTTATTCTGAGACACGATCAGTGCAAGCAGGGACAGGTGATTCCCAGCCTGGTGGTCTTTCTTAGCCACCAGGAGCAGGTAACAGTGAAACCAAGGCCAGCTCAAGACATTTTGCAGCTTGAGGCAAAACAGAAAATGGTACGCATGCACTTGCTACGCACGCATGCTGCCTCTGCCGCCGCCTGAGGCGACTGGAGGTGGCCTGGGTTGGCCTTGACACGCTGAAGGTGGCAGGGAGAGAAAAGGAGGCCAGAAAAGAGCAGACAGCAGCCCTGCTCTTCTGAAATGGCAGCTGTGTGTGACAAAGCCACTTCCGAACTAGAGAGGAGGTGGAGTTGCGGGCTTCACGCCCCTCCCCGCAATACTAGGGGAATCCTTGGTCGCGTCATCTCCTTGGCCAGCCAATTGGCTGGTCCAGGAGGCGTGGCCCGTCCTATTTAGGGCCGGCGCGGCCAAGGATTTCCCTCTTTCCGCGCTCCAGCTGCTTACGTTTTCCCACCCTCCCACCCGTTAGGTTCGGATCTCTGACATTGCTATGGACTTCGGTTGGCCGCCTGGTAGGATTTTTTTCCACTTGGCAAATTGGCACCAGCCATTTGGTTTTTCACCTACCTCGTAGCAAATAAAGGATTCCGGGGGGCGTTGCCCTGTCCGAAGCCTATAGAGGTGTGGGCCTAAGGCACGCCCCCGAGCGGTGACTCCGGGGGACTACCTAGTTGATGTACATCAGCAGGACTCCCCCTACTGGTGGTTAACCCTTGCCGGTCTTCAAGCTAGCAGGCTGAAGCTGGTTAGTCGATAGGACCAATGCCTAAGCCAATACCGCTCAATTCCTGTAATCAATAAAGTTGTGGCCTTTTTTGCCCATTAACCTTAAACTCCGGTGTCTTGTGTCTTTATTTCTGAGGGGGGAGGCAGAAACTCACCACGCAAGTGCAGGAGGCCGCGAGTGGCATGACCCTCAGGCACCTGGATCTGCCACCTCTCCCAGCTGTCCCCAGCCTGACTCCTGAGGCAACTGCTTCAAGGAGACTAATAGATGGGCCGGCCCACAGTAGAACCATTGAGTAACGAGCTGTTCCAAAGTTAATTTCAAGGTGATAGTTCTTACCTTTAGATAAACCATGAACCTGGGGTTCGGATAACATGCTAAGCCTAACCATGGAGCCAAACAGGAGGAGCAGGACCTGTGGGGGAGCAAAGAGTCCAGCCATAAACACCGTTCTGGAAGCCTGCGCATTCGCTCCATGCCTTGTTTCAGCGCAGACTGAGCCAACGTCGTGTAAAGGGTTCCGAAAATATTTGATGTAAAGAATATTGGCCAGAGTCCCAAGAACTGTGTTCTGGTTGTGTGCACCTCTGGGGCATTAAGTTAAATCTTTTTGGGGGGGGGGGGAATTCATGTGCAATATGCACATGGCATCCCGGGTCTGGAATAGATAACATTTTGGCTTTGTCCATCAGCCCCCTCTTTCTCTTGTTGCATCTTCTGTGTGCAGGTGGCAGTACCACACAGAGGAAGAGTTGGACGGTTCCTCTCACTGGGGCCGGCTGACAAGTTACAGCGGAGGAGGTTATTACATGGATCTCAAAATGACCCGTCGGGAAAGCGCTAGAGCTCTCCGAGTCCTGAAAGAAAACTTGTGGCTCAATCGGGGAACTCGCGTGGTTTTCATTGACTTTTCTGTGTACAATGCCAATATCAACCTTTTCTGCGTCCTGAGGTGAGCGACCATCTATTACCCATTTCATATGTCATTTAATGTGTCAATACAAAGGGAAGTTGTTAATATTGCAGTTGTTGTATAAGGAATTGTTATCTCGACTGGAGTGCGATTGAAATTAATAAGATTTTGGAACGCAGAAATAAAGAAAATCGTTAAACCATCAATTCTAGCACGCGGGGGGGGGGGGTCATAGCTGTCAACGTTTCCCTTTTCTTGCGAGGAATCCTATTCGGAATAAGGGAATTTCCCTTAAAAAAAGGGAAACATTGACAGCTGGGGGGGGGTCACCTAAATTACAGTGGTACCTCGGGTTACATACGCTTCAGGTTACAGACTCCACTAACCCAGAAATAGTACCTCGGGTTAAGAACTTTGCTAAAGGATGAGAACAGAAATCGTGCGGCGGCAGCAGGAGGCCCCATTAGCTAAAGTGGTGCTTCAGGTTAAGAACAGTTTCAGGTTAAGAACGGACCTACAGAACAAATTAACTTCTTAACCCGAGGTACCACTGTATTTAGCTTCAACCAGAGCCAGGGCCTTTTCAACACTGGCTCCGGCCTGGTGGAACGCTCTGCCTCATGAGACTAGGGCCCTGCAGGATCTGATTTCTTTCTGCAGGACCTGTAAGACAGAGCTGTTCCACCTGGCCTTTGGCTTGGAGCCAATTTGATTCCCTCCCCCTCTTTCTTTTTTCTTTTTCCTTTCTCCTCCTGTGATGAGGCTGCATTTTAATATTTTAATATTTCAATATTTTAATGTTGTATTTTAATCTTGTTTTTAAGTTGTATTCATTCAACTTGTTTTTATTATTGCTTGTTAGCTGTCCTGAGCCCGGCCTTGGCTGGGGAGGGCAGGGTATGAATAAAAATTATTATTATTATTATTATTTAATTTGGTATCAGGATGATTGGTATTAGTAATTGTATTATAATTTGGCATTGTTTTAATGAGGCTATTGTTGGAATGAAATTGAAAACTAATAAGAATTATTACCAAAGACTGCAGAATAGTTACAAAACCAATATGCAGAGCAGGTGAGTTCATCTTTCAATCACGTTTTGTATATACGCCTATTGATCTGCCATTCTTCTTTGAGGCACGTCAATGGAAAATGCAGCATTGGTTTTTGCCCATACACATTCTCTTCCCTCCATATTAGGTTAGTGATTGAATTCCCAGCCACCGGCGGAGCCATCCCTTCGTGGCAGATCCGAACAGTAAAGCTCCTCCGCTACGTCAGCACCTGGGACTTCTTCATTGTCGCTTGCGAGATCATCTTCTGCGTCTTCATCTTCTACTACGTGGTGGAAGAGATCTTGGAGCTGCGCATTCACAGGCTCAAGTACTTCACCAGCATCTGGAACATCTTGGACATCGTTGTCATATTGGTGAGATTATTTTCCATTCATATTGAACGAACCATTGAATGATGACACAGGAAAGACACATAGCTTGGGTCCAAGAAGGCCACAACTTTTATTGAGGACAGATGAAGGGTTTGGCAAGTTATTGGAAAACTAATTTGACCATCAGGCTGCCTGCTGAGCTATACAGTGGTACCTCGGGTTAAGTACTTAATTTGTTCTGGAGGTCCGTTCTTAACCTGAAACTGTTCTTAACCTGAAGCACCACTTTAGCTAATGGGGCCTCCAGCTGCCACCGTACTGCCGGAGCACAATTTCTGTTCTCATCCTGAAGCAAAGTTCTTAACCCGAGGTACTATTTTGGGGTTAGCGGAGTCTGTAACCTGAAGAGTATGTAACCCGAGGTACCACTGTATACCGTTTGGGGTCAGCCCGAGGAGAAGAGGACCTAATGACACACATCAAGGAGGTCTCCCCTGTGAGATTGACACCTTGAAGAGTGGTATGGTCCCCGCCCCTCTCTGGGTGTCAGGAATGAGTCAGCTCCAAGTGAAAGGCTGCAGCTAAATGCAGAAAACAGCCAGGAACAGAAAGGCTGCTTTGATGTTAGTCAGATAGAGGAAAACCAGCAGCTGCATACTCCGGCTCCTCCTGACCTTGATGTGCAAGCTGATAAGACAGGAACGGAGAGCAGGCTAGAACGCTGTCAAAGCTCGTCGGAAGCACAAACAGGCAGGGAAGAGTGAAGAGACAGCCTCTCAGAGAATGGGGAAGAGGCGGGAGCTGACCCACTCAGTCCGAGATCTCGACGAATGAGAGTGCTGCAGGATAGGAAGCAAAACAAAAGACGTCAGAAGCGAAAGTTCAGTTGCTTCTGGTCACTCAGTCTTCAGAAGGGTCGTCTTGAATAATGGTGCCGCAGGCTTTGTTCAAGCCGCCCGGAGCTATCTGGGGTTTTTTTGCAATAAAGCCTCCTTTTTAATTAGCTACGCTTACTGTGTTATCAAGCTGAGAACCTGGACTCCTGACACTGGGTTTCCAGCTCCTCCTGGATCCCTTTAATAGGATACCTCTGCACTTTTAGAGGGGCGGGCAGAGGCTGCAACCGCCCCTCCACCAAAGACTAAGGTTGTCTGGGAGCTGACAAGGAGAGCAGCGCAGATCAGAGAAAGACAGGGAAACAACATACCCTCCGACATTCATCTGATGAAAATAGGGACGTCCTAAGGAAAAGCGGGACATTCTGGAGTAAAATCAGAAACCGGGACAGCTTCTGTAAATCTGGGACCGTCCCTGGAAAACAGGGACACTTGGATGGTATGCAGGGCCGGATTTAGGTTTCATGAGGCCCTAGGCTACTGAAGGTAATGGGGCCCTTTATATGTCCAGCTGTCCTTTGTCAACAACAGATTGTCACTGTTTTTTGTGTTGAATATATGCTATAGGATAATTTATGGACCTCATAGGTATCTAAAGTCATTTGCACATAACAAAATATGTATTTTAATATTAGGTAACAGGTACAACCTAAGGGACGCGAGTGGCGCTGTGGGTTAAACCACAGAGCCTAGGGCTTGCCAATCAGAAGGTTAGCAGTTCGAATCCCCACAACGGGGTGAGCTCCCGTTGCTTGGTCCCTGCTCCTGCCAACCTAGCAGTTTGAAAGCACGTCAAAGTGCAAGTAGATAAATAGGTACCGCTCCGGCGGGAAGGTAAACAGTGTTTCTGTGCACTGCTCTGGTTCGCCAGAAGCAGCTTAGTCATGCTGGCCACATGACCCGGAAGCTGTATGCCAGCTCCCTCGGCCAATAAAGCGAGATGAGTGCCGCAACCCCAGAGTTGGTCACGACTGGACCTAATGGTTAGGGGTCCCTTTACCTTTACCTTACAACAGCTTGGCCTACATTCAACTGTGCTGCCCTGCAGTCTGCAGCTGCATGCTACATGTTGCCCTGCAACCATTCCCTGCAGAATGTAGATACCCTATATATAGAAATCAGCAAACCAGTGATATTTTAGGGAGCAGGCTAGCAGGCGGGGCCCATGACTTACATCATAGGAGCCTACACAACACCAATATCTGCTGCATGTAGGTTTTATTGGTTTTTTATCTTATATTTTGGAAATGTACATCCAGGTTTTTTTTCTTTAATTTTTTTTGGGGCCCCAAGAGAGTGGGGCCCTAAGCTATTGCTTGTTTAGCTTATATGTAAATCCGGCACTGATGGTATGCAATATGTGAAGCAGCTGACTATGTTAAGTATGATTGCAACCTCACCTTTGCAGAAATTATATGTGTTTCTCGACTAATTAGCAGGCGACAAGAGAAACTGCCTTGCCCCAATAGTCTTCCTTCCAAAATGCACTTCCACCTAATGAACCTTCATTAGACACCTTCATTGGGAGGGTGTGATAGGGCACGGTATCTTTCCTAGGCACCAAGCACAACTGCTGAAATTTGTTCAGCAGTTCTAAAGCACCCGACACCCAGCAGTGCTGTCAAAGTCCCTTTGGGCCAAACCAACCTTTCTCACACCTGACGTCATATGTGATGTTCCCCACCCCTGGTGTAGTCGAGCAATATGGCTACAGAAAGTCCGAAAGAATGATGAGGCTCCACTCTCTGTAGAATTTCCTTTAAATCCCAGGGTTTTCCCCTCAGCTTTCTATTGTAGCCATCGGATTCCACATCTTTCGCACCATTGAGGTCAACAGGTTGATGGGACAGCTTCTGAGAAACCCCAGCATCTATGCGGACTTTGAATTCCTGGCTTTTTGGCAGACTCAGTACAACAACATGAACGCTGTGAACTTGTTCTTTGCCTGGATCAAGGTATCTATCTGTCTGTCTGTCTGTCTATCATCTATTATCTATCTAACATCTATCTATCATCTATCTATCTATCTATCTATCTATCTATCTATCTATCTATCATCTATCTATCTAACATCTATCTATCTATCTATCTATCTATCTATCTATCTATCTATCTATCATCTATCTATCTAACATCTCTCTATCTCTCTATTTCTGTCTCTCTATCTCTCTATCTCTCTATCTCTCTATCTCTCTATCTCTCTATCTCTCTATCTCTCTATCATCTATCTTCTATCGATCATCTATCATCTATCTAGCATCTATCTATCTATCATCTATCAATCATCTATCTATCTATCATCTATCTATCATCTATCTATCTATCTATCATCTATCTATCTAACATCTATATATTTATCTATCTGATTATCTATCTGCCCTTCATCTGAGGATCACAGGGCGATTTACAAGATAAAAACTTGGCTTCCTGACTATGAATCAGTCTGTTGTCAGTCAAAGATTCCAGGACTCCTAGGATGGAGCATCTATATTATGCATAGAAGCGTAGATTCGTAGAGTTGGAAGGGACCCCAAGCGCCATCTAACCCAAGCCCTGCAGAAATCTCAACTGATGCATCTATGCTACCCAACCTCTGCTTCTAAACCTGCAAGGAAGGAGAGTTCACAACCTCCCAAGGGAGACCGTTCCACTGTTGAACAACTCTTACTGTCAGGAAGTTCTTCCTGATGTTTAGTTGGGATCTCCTTTCTTGTAACTTGAAGCCATGGGTTCTGGTCCCACTCTCCAGGGCAGAAGAAAACCAGCTTGTTCCCTCCTCCATGTGACAGCCCTTCAGATACTTGAAGATGTCTATCATATCTCCGCTCAGTCTCCTTCACCGTCATCTTCTCCCCTGCCCTCCAAGGGTGCCATCTCTAGGGGGCCCTGGGTGCTTGAGCACCCACCAAAATTTTTGGGTGGGTGCCCAGTACCCACACCACATGGTACCCAACGCAACTTCTGGTGCCTTGTGAAACACCAGAAGTCACGTCCGAGGCACACAGCAGAGCGGAAATACAGGGCAAACGACATGCTGTATTGAATGAATACAGGATGTAGTATTTTATATTGAAATGCGGGGTGATCCTGTATTATACAGGATGGGTGGCAACCGTACCACAGCAACTGGAAACCATAGCTGTCAAGCGTCCCTTATTTGGAGGGACAGTCCCTTATCCCAGCACTGTGTCCAGCTGCTGTCCCTTATTGATGGATGTCCCTTAAATTTCCCGGGTTTCAAAGCAAGCAGCTCCTCTCCCTCCCTCCCTGCCAGCCAGGGAGGAGGGAGGCTCCAACTGTGTTGCTTGGCTGCCTGGCCCGGCCCCCTCCAGCCTCCTCTCACCAGCCTCGGCCCCCAGGAACCCCGCCCCGCCGGGACTGGTGGGAGCCTCGGGCCCTTCCGCCACCATCCTCCTCACGGCTGCCAAACTGAGTGTCTCTGCTGGGGCCTCCCCTCTGCCTACCGCCGCCGCTCCCGCTAGGCCGTACTGCGGCTGTGCTGCCGAAGGACCCGAATCAAATGGGCAGCCTAGCATGGTCTATGAATTTATGAGGAGCCTTGAGAGGAGAGCAAGGGCAACCATAGAGAAAGCAGTTCAGAAAGAGGAGGAAGAGGAGGAGGCGGAGGCGCGGGCAGGTGTTCCAAGGGCTACAAGGGAAGGACCGCAAGCGCTTCTCCCATAGATTTGTAGTGGTAGACTAGCATAGATGGTCTGATCTGCGGGTTTACTTCGGGCGCTATTCCCCCCCCCTTCCTCCTGCCCCACCTGATGGAATTGAGAGCTGCAGATGGAGCATGAGAGAAAAGATACAGAACTGCAGCAGCATCTTCGTAGCTTGAACTTCGTTTTGCGCGAAAAGTGGTTGCTGCTTGTAGTTATTTAATTGCAGTGTTTCATCGGCTGGTGTCTTGAGCAGCAACCTCTGGAAACGAAGGGCTAAAAACCGGCGCTGCTCTCCAAAATTATCTGGTCCCTTTTAACTCGTTGACTAAAATCCCTTATTTTGGCTGCTGGTCCCTTCTTTTCAAATCTGTAAGCTGACAGCTATGCTGGAAACGTGCTGAAAATGGACCCCCTCGACACTTTTAACTGCGGTTCTTTGCAAGGCATATCATTCTCCCTCTCTGGTTTTTGGCAAAAACTATTTATGTGCTGTACTCAAGCTGGCTGAGGACGGCATGCTTTCATTGGCTGGGTGAAGTCCTGAGTAGTTCAAAAGTCATTCAGGTTCCGCTGCTCCACTTAAGCCTAAGGCAACAGCTGCTGGCCAGACAATATGGGGTGCATGCGTTTTAAATGTTGAAATGAGAAATTTCCAGGGCGACAAAATTTGCAGAGGGAGCCACCTACCGGATGTTGTGTGCAGTGTCTTCCCCTTTTGTCATGAATAAAACAGACCTGTTTGAAAAACTGAAGAACTGTCGCACAACCACAGTACAACCCCTTACAACCTGATACACATACAGACAACCCCATATTGGAGGGGACATTTCTGTTTTCAACAGAGGTATGTTGGAGAGTATGGAACAGACACCCTCAAACCATCAGCCACAGAAGACCTGCATCTGAGGTACAGAGGTACCTCAGGTTAAGTACTTAATTCGTTCCGTAGGTCCGTACTTAACCTGAAACTGTTCTTAACCTGAAGCACCACTTTAGCTAATGGGGCCTCCTGCTGCCGCCGCGCTGCCAGAGCACGATTTCTGTTCTCATCCTGAAGCAAAGTTCTTAACCTGAAGCACTATTTCTGGGTTAGCGGAGTCTGTAACATGAAGCATATGTAACCTGAAGCATATGTAACCTGAGGTACCACTGTATACCATTAGCACCCTGTCAATCTTTGTCACTTGAGAGGAAGTCCATAAATTCCCCCAGGCTTTCTCCTCATCCCATCTCACTTTAACCTGTCCTTAACCTGTCCTTCTCTTTTCCTTCCCCATCCAGATATTCAAATACATTAGCTTTAACAAAACGATGACACAGCTCTCCTCCACCTTAGCTCGCTGTGCGAAAGACATCCTAGGCTTTGCCATCATGTTCTTCATCGTCTTCTTTGCCTACGCCCAGCTAGGATACCTTCTCTTCGGGACCCAAGTGGAAAACTTCAGCACCTTTGTCAAATGCATGTGAGTGGGCCTCTCTTTCCTCCTCCTCCTCCTCCTCCTCCCCCTCCTTTAAGGTTTTTGGTCGCATGCCACCACATAGGTTGGTAAGCACTGAATTGTACCGCATCACACACCTGCTCTACATTTTATAGTGTGTGCCTGATTGTGTAGACTAGCGTGTACGGGGTTTGTTTGTTCTCCTGTTTGCTTGTTTGTTCAGGACAAAAGTATAGACCGCTTAATCAGAAAACTCTCCAAGGTTGTTGGTAAGCGAATAACCTTTCTCTCAGGACTGGAGCTCAGCTTCCAGAGCAACTCGGAGCTGGGTGATAGATCGATATATCATCCAAAACTGGTTTGAAGTCCATACAGTGATACCTTGGTTCTCAAACTTAATCCGTTCTGGAAGTCTGTTCCAAAACCAAAGCGTTCCAAAACCAAGGCATGCTTTCCCATAAAAAGTAATGCAAAATGGATTAATCTGTTCCAGACTTTTAAAAACAACCCCTACAACAGTAATTTAACATGAATTTTACTATCTAACAAGACCATTGATCCATAAAATGAAAGCAATAAACAGCGTACTGTTGTCAATCAATCAATCAATCAATCAAAACAAAATAAAAAAATTTCTTCCAGTAGCACCTTAGAGACCAACTTTCGTGTGCACGAAAGCTCATACCAAGAACAAACTTAGTTGGTCTCTAAGGTGCTACTGGAAGATTTTTTTTTATTTTTTTTTTACTACAGCAGACCTGTTGGGATTTTGACTACATGCAATTCTGTGCAGCTTCACACGGAATCAATTAAGAGTTGGCAGACAGCCAAGGATGACTGAGGAGTTATCTGCCTGGAAATATGGGACCCTGGAAACAGCTTTACCATTGGTTAAGGTCTCACACAGGCATGATGATTTATGACCTTACTGACTGGAATGTGTTGGTTGGTCAGTGTGGTGTTCTGAGAGTCGTTTGGAGTTTGTTAAGAGAGAGCTAGTTAAGATCTGTGTATCTGTTCTGTTCTTGTATATAGTAACTTGAAGTCTGCTGTAAATAATAAACACCTCTAAGTAATCAAGTTACTGGTAGCAGCGTCTTGTTCCTGCTTCGTCCATCCTGCCTGCAACTGATTGCTTTTGAGAACTCTGCATATGCTCTGCTAAGGTCTGGCCAAGGTCCTGCAACAGGTCAAAGTTGCAAAACACCAATAAGACCAACACGGCTACCTACGTGTAATCAATCAATCAGTAGCTGAACTGGGTTCCACAGTCACAAAAACAAACCAAAAATGAGCCACAAAAACAAAAAACCAAAAATAAATAGCAAAAACCAGGCAGACCTCAGCGTAGCACTCAAAATGGAAGTGTGACACTCAAAACAGAAGCGTAACACTCAAAACGGAGCACGTTCGGGTTCCGAAAAAGGTTTACAAACCGGAACACTTACTTTTGGGTTTGCAGTGTTTGGGTTCCAAGTTGTTTGAATACCAAGGAGTTTGAGAACCAAGGTACCACTGTATTGTGATATCGGTTTCATAATTTTTGACCTGCCAACAGTGCTTTTTTCTGGGGGGACACAGGGGGACATGTTTGTCGGCATCTGGGGGTCGAAAGGCCAGATGGCTAGCCCCCAGCTGGATCGTCTCCCTCTCAGCCTTCACGCTGCAGGGATTCATCGACCTCTGGCTCCGACGTAAATCAGCGACTAAGCTTGCTGCCTTGAGCTCACTATACGTAGCAGAGTAAGCTGCACAACAGAAGAGGTTGGAGGCTGTGGATACATACGAAAACTACAGATTTATATTACATAAATCAGAACAAAGAAACATGTCGTCTCTCCTTGCCGTCTTCACGGAGAGAGTCTCAAAGCCAAAGCAACACAGCGGAAGTTCCGCTTACGCCAGCAAACTGCGCTGGAATGTAAACAGACATGTGACACACTACAATCCCATGTCTGCAGCAAAAGGTGGAATAGAATCTCCCAACATTTTGTGTTGCCAACTGACTGACCGATGGACCGACATGCCAGCTGTCTCCGCAGCAGCAGCACAGACTGGAGCTCCATCATTCTCCCCTCTGGTGCCCGGGGAGGGGAGTCTGGGGTGGCCGTGGTGGAGGCGACGGTTCTGCTCCCCCTCCTTCTCGCTCAAGCCGACCCTGCTGTCGCCCTTCCCGTCCTCTCAGTGCCACCTCTGCCACCTTGAGTCCCTCGTCCAGGGATTGGGGGGGGAGGGGGAGGAGCCAAAATGAGAGTACTCCTAAACATTTTTTAGGAAAAAAAGCACCACCTGGCAATATATTGCGAAACAGGTAAACTCTGTTGGCTCAGCTCTCCCCTGCCTCATGCAGGGGGCAGCAAATTGCAAGAGCAGTGGAACCACAGTGTGGGGGAATCCGTGAAGCTAGCCAGTGCCTCTACATAGCTCCATATATTTATATATATATCAGTATATTGCGATGTTTAACTGGTGATATACCACAATGTTGGAAACCAGATATCGCCCAGCCCTAGAACAACTCTACTGGATGGACCCATTTCACCAGGCCACAGAGTTCAGTATTTGAAGGAATAACCATACAAAGTTGCCACGTGCAAATCTAAGTGCTTTATATCGGGGGGTGGGGTAGTTTTTAAATTCACAGGATAGCCATCTGTCAGGATGCTGTCAGTGGCTCCCGGCTGGTTGCCCAGGAAAGTATAAAGGCAAGGGAAAGTTTCCAACCGTCCTTTTTTATTTCAATCTTTACAGAGAGAGGTCATAGAGCCCAGCTTCTTGGATAATGGCATTGTCCCAAGTGACTCTCCACCTCCTATCTCTCCCACCTCCTCATTCATCAATATCATCATCACCTCATCTACAGGTGTTGCTAAGTGCCCTCTGTCTTTGAGCTCTTTGCTCTCCTACTTTTAAGGCTCGCCAGGTTCCCCCCTCTGACCAGTCCCTGACACCTTCTGACCCTAATCTCTCTCATTAAAGATATTATAAGCTATTATGGAAGGGACATGGGTGGCGATGTGGGTTAAACCACAGAGCCTAAGGCTTGCCGATCAGAAGGTCGGCGCTTCGAATCCCCGTGACGGGGTGAGCTCCCATTGCTCGGTCCCTGCTCCTGCCAACCTAGCTGTTCAAAAGCACATCAAAGTGCAAGTAGATAAATAGGTACCACTCCGGCGGGAAGGTAAACGGCGTTTCCGTGCGCTGCTCTGGTTCGCCAGAAGCGGCTTAGTCATGCTGGCCACATGACCCGGAAGCTGTACGCTGGCTCCTTCGGCCAATAAAGCGAGATGAGTGCCGCAACCCCAGAGTGGGCCACGACTGGACCTAATGGTCAGGGGTCCCTTTACCTTTAAGCTATTATGGATGCAAGCAGCCCCCCGCTTTCTGCTTGAATTTGGCCCCACAGCTTGACCTGCCCTGCACCTGATGCCCAGTGATTTCAGGAAATGGACAGGTGGCTCTCGTTTGGTCCAAACTACTTCATGGACCAAATGGGGAGTCCTGGCAGGACGAAGAGGTTCCCCACTGAGGCACTAACCTTACAACTTCAGTTACATGTTTTGTATGTTTGCCCGGTTTCGAATCTTCCATTCCTGGGTAAGGTGATTGAGAGAGCGGTTGCTGAACAGCTTGGTAGGTTTCTGGATGAAACATCGGCTCTCGACCCATTCCAGTCCGGCTTCCGCGCTGGTCATGGGACCAAGACGGCTCTGGTCGACCTAACAGATGATCTCCGCAGGCAGCTGGATCGAGGGGGGTCGGGGCTGCTGATTCTTCTAGACCTGTCAGCAGCCTTCGACATGGTCGATCATGAACTCCTAGACCACAGCCTTGCCGACGTGGGGATCCAGGGCACAGTCCTCCAATGGCTGCGCTCGTTTCTCTCTGGTCGGGGACAGAGGGTGGCGCTTGGGGGGGGGGAATTGTCATCGCGCCACTCCTTGGTGTGTGGAGTGCCTCAGGGTGTGATTCTCTCCCCGATGCTTTTTAACATCTTTATGCGCCCCCTCGCCCAGCTTGTCCGGAGTTTTGGGCTGGGTTGCCATCAGTATGCCGATGACACCCAACTCCATCTGTTGATGGATGGCCATCCTGACTCGGCCGCAGACACCACTGACCAGATGTCTGGAAGCTGTGGCTGGATGGTTACGTGGGAGCCGGTTGAAGTTAAATCCTTCGAAGACAGAGGTCCTCTGGCTGGGACGGAGCGATATGGGATTGAGGGGGCAACTCCCATCTCTTGCAGGGGTGCAATTAGTGCCAGCATCGTCCGTTAAGAGTTTGGGTGTAATCTTTGATACCTCCCTCTCTATGGAGGCGCAGATTGCAGCTATAACAAAGGCGGCATTTTTTCATCTCCGCCAAGCTAAGCAGTTGGCTCCTTATCTCTCTCGCCCTGACCTAGCCACTGTGATCCACGCGACGGTCACCTCCACACTGGATTATTGTAACTCGCTCTACGTGGGGCTGCCCTTGAGACTGACCCAGAAACTCCAGCGGGTGCAGAATGCTGCGGCGAGACTCCTTATGGGGTCTTCGCTGCAAGATCATATTCATCCGGTACTATACCAGCTGCACTGGCTCCCGGTGGAGTACAGGATCAGGTTTAAGGTGCTGGTTTTAACCTTTAAAGCCCTATACGGCCTAGGACCCTCGTACCTACGGGACTGCCTCTCCTGGTATGTCCCACAGAGAAATTTACGGTCTGCAAATAAAAACATCCTGAAGATCCCAGGCCACAGAGAGGTTAGGCTGGCCTCAACTAGAGCCAGGGCTTTCTCGGCTGCGGCTCCAATCTGGTGGAACGCTCTGTCACAAGAGACTAGGCCCTGCAGGACCTGACATCTTTCCGCAGGGCCTGCAAGACAGAGCTGTTCCACCAGGCCTTTGGTCAGGGCGCAGCCTGACCCCCTCCTCTGGCAATCTGCACAGAATTTTGCTTAATGGTTGCCATCAATTTGATTTTAATTTGATTTTAATTAATTTTATAATGAATGTTTTTAGAATGTTGGATTATTTTGATTGTTGTTAGCCGCCCTGAGCCCAGCTTCGGCTGGGGAGGGCGGGATATAAATAAAATTTATTATTATTATATTATTATTGTGCACAGAAGGTTCTGTCATGGGAAGTATGGGTCCTACAAGCCCAGCACAACACTACAAAGCCCTACTTCTAGACTGCCAGAGCCCTGAGCTCCTCCATTCAAGGTCTAGGGATACACGGTGACATATTTACCACTTGAACTTATTTTCTGCACCCAGCGAAGCATTCTGCCATACATTGCTGACCCTGACCCTCTTCCTACCTTCCAGTTTCACCCAGTTTCGAATAATCCTCGGCGACTTTGACTACAACGCCATTGACAACGCTAACCGGGTCTTGGGGCCGATATATTTTGTCACCTACGTCTTCTTTGTCTTCTTTGTGCTGTTGGTAAGTTGTGCGTTATTGCTTTCTATTGCTCCTGCCAACCTAGCAGTTCGAAAGCACGTCAAAGTGCAAGTAGATAAATAGGTACCACTCCGGCGGGAAGGTAAACGGCGTTTTCGTGTGCTGCTCTGGTTCGCCAGAAGCGGCTTAGTCATGCTGGCCACATGACCCGGAAGCTGTACGCCGGCTCCCTCAGCCAATACAGCGAGATGAGTGCCGCAACCCCAGAGTCAGTCACGACTGGACCTAATGGTCAGGGGTCCCTTTACCTTTGCCTTTTACAGAGATTACCGCTGTTTCTCAAGTGTCCCTATTTTCCAGGGACGGTACTGAATTTACGGAAGCCGTCCCTGTTTCTGATTTGATCCCAGAATGCCCCACTTTCCCTTAAGACGTCCTTTTTTTCTTCGGAAAAATGTTGGAGGGTATGAAGTGATGTGACCTATGAGCCAAGCAGATAGGAGCAAATGCGCTGGTATTTTGCAAAGAGATGGAGCTGTGAAAAAGCCGGCTGGAAACCACTCCAGCGTTTTGGAATATATTAGATTCTGTTCTCAAGTTATATACCATCAGGAAAACAAACAAACAGATTATT
The DNA here is from genome assembly GCF_964270895.1 of Podarcis filfolensis. Classification (NCBI taxonomy): domain Eukaryota; kingdom Metazoa; phylum Chordata; class Lepidosauria; order Squamata; family Lacertidae; genus Podarcis; species Podarcis filfolensis. The sequence goes on from NC_139608.1 coordinate 87,199,208, forward strand.
GTCACAACAGCTCAATGCAGGGCTTTGATCTAGATTTCGGGAAGTCTCTCTGCTTTACACCAACAAAATATTGCAAACAAGATGGCAGGAATCCCAGCTTGGCCCCGTGACCATGGGAAGCCCGGGGCTGTGGGTGCTATGCAGCGTGCATGGCTCTGGCACTGAAATTTGTGAGTGCCCAGCCCCTTCAGGGGAATTTTGTGGGTGCTCGGGCAGCCAGGGTCCCAGGGCATTGGCTTGTATATTTTATTCGGGATTGCTCAAAGCAGGGCTACCTGGAGCAAGCAGCAGTTCTTTGCATCGAGCAAGTCTCAAGCAAGAGCGCTTATAAGTGGTGTCGTGAAGAAGAGTTTTGCGCCTCCATCTTCTTTTCTTCTCAGTTTGTCTAGGTCAGGGGTGGGGAACCTGTAGCCCTCCAAATGGCAAACCCTCCAAGTGTCACTATTTTCCAGGGACGTCCCTGATTTAGAGAAGCTGTCCCAGTTTCCCATCGGATCCTGGAATGTCCTGCTTTTCCTTAGGATGCCCCTGTTTTCATTGGAAAAATGTTGGAGGGTTTGATAGGATGTCCCTACTTTCACTGGAGAAATGTTGGGGAGGGTATGGAGTTATTTGACCCCGCAAGCCGTCTGGTGGCAATCCTATATAGGGAAGTTTTTTCAATGTTTTATTATGTTTTTATATGTGTTGGAAGCCACCCAGAGTGGCTGGGGCAACTCAGTAGGATGTGTGGGGTAAAGGTAAAGGTAGAGGGAACCCTGACCAGTTGCGGACAACTCTGGGGTTGTGGCGCTCATCTCGCTTTATTGGCCGAGGGAACCAGCGTACAGCTTCCGGGTCATGTGGCCAGCATGACTAAGCCACTTCAGGCGAACCAGAGCAGCTCACGGAAACGCCGTTTACCTTCCCGCCAGAGTGGTACCTATTTATCTACTTGCACTTTGACGTGCTTTTGAACAGCTAGGTTGGCAGGAGCAGGGACCGAGCAACGGGAGCTCACCCCGTTGCGGGGATTCAAACTGCCGACCTTCCAGTCGGCAAGCCCTACTCTCAGTGGTTTAGACTATAATACAATGACTGTGTCCCCCCCCAGCACTGAACTAGGTGGCTTGTGGGACATTTCCTTCTTTTTGGCACTGCCACTAAATAGGTGGAGTGGGAAAGACTACATTATTTGTGACAGCAGTTGAGCATATATATATATATATATATAAAGATTCTTGAAGTGTTATAGTTGGGAGGTATAATTTACAGTACTTTCATTTGCTCCATGGAGCAAAGAGGGTGCTTTATGTGTCTAGTCCACATGGAGGAACCGACCCTTCTGCTTCTCTTCCCACAGAACATGTTCCTGGCTATTATCAACGACACGTATTCTGAAGTCAAAGAGGAGCTTTCAAACCAGAAGAATGAACTGCAGCTCACGGATATTCTGAAACAGGTTCCTTCATTAATTGAAATCCACATTTCCTCTCCTGTGAAATTTGGATTATGTTTCGGAGGGTTTGTGCATTGAGAAAACGCTCACCATTATAAGGCTTTTCTGGGAAACGATAGATGATGGGAAGTGGGGAATTTGGGGTGTTTGTTTGAATCCTGTCAATGAATGGTGGTGGTGGGGGGGTAAACCTGATAGAGGATTAAGGTCGACTCTAGACAAAATCCCCCACACCAGCTTCAAAATCAGGTGACCTGCTACAGAAACACACACACCCCTTTCCTTTTGAACCCCCACATCCTGAGACAACAAAGGTTCTGCTACAGAAGCCATAAGGAGGGAAAAGAAGGGCAGTCTTTTCCTCCTTCCAATTTCTGCAGCTTCAGATGCTACATAGAATCATAGAATAGAATCATAGAATCATAGAGTTGGAAGAGACCACAAGGGCCATCGAGTCCAACCCCCTGCCAAGCAGGAAACACCATCAGAGCACTCCTGACATATGGTTGTCAAGCCTCTGCTTAAAGACCTCCAAAGAAGGAGACTCCACCACACTCCTTGGCAGCAAATTCCACTGTCGAACAGCTCTTACTGACAGGAAGTTCTTCCTAATGTTTAGGTGGAATCTTCTTTCTTGTAGTTTGGATCCATTGCTCCGTGTCCGCTTCTCTGGAGCAGCAGAAAACAACCTTTCTCCCTCCTCTATGTGACATCCTTTTATATATTTGAACATGGCTATCATATCACCCCTTAACCTCCTCTTCTCCAGGCTAAACATGCCCAGCTCCCTTAGCCGTTCCTCATAAGGCATCGTTTCCAGGCCTTTGACCATTTTGGTTGCCCTCCTCTGGACACGTTCCAGTTTGTCAGTGTCCTTCTTGAACTGTGGTGCCCAGAACTGGACACAGTACTCCAGGTGAGGTCTGACCAGAGCAGAATACAGTGGCACTATTACTTCCCTTGATCTAGATGCTATACTCCTATTGATGCAGCCCAGAATTGCATTGGCTTTTTTAGCTGCCGCGTCACACTGTTGGCTCATGTCAGTTTGTGGTCAACCAAGACTCCTAGATCCTTTTCACATGTAGTGCTCTCAAGCCAGGTGTCACCCATCTTGTATTTGTGCCTCTCATTTTTTTTGCCCAAGTGCAATACTTTACATTTCTCCCTGTTAAAATTCATCTTGTTTGTTTTGGCCCAGTTCTCTAATCTGTCAAAGTGTTTGAATTTGGGGTGTTTGTTTGAATCCTGTCAATGAATGGTGGGGGGGGGGGATAAACCTGATAGAGGATTAAGGTCGACTCTAAACAAAATCCCCCACACCAGCTTCAAAATCAGGTGACCTGCTACAGAAACACACACACCCCTTTCCTTTTGAACCCCCACATCCTGAGACAACAAAGGTTCTGCTACAGAAGCCCTAAGGAGGGAAAAGAAGGGCAGTCTTTTCCTCCTTCCAATTTCTGCAGCTTCAGATGCTACATGGCAGCACCCTGGCATGCAGAACCCCAGCAACCCTCAGGATGCATAATTTCCTCAAGGTCCACAAAACTTGGGGTCCTTCTGCCCCACTGTTATGCATCACGCTGGGTGCCGGGAAGAGGGAAGAGGGAGGAACAGCTTATCTCCCCCTTGGACTACTGCAATGCACTCTACATGGGGCTACCTGTTATGTACTGAAGTTCTTACCCTGGGCCAGCAGGGGGATACTGTAGATAGTTTTCACTCAGGTCCACATATGCAAATAAGGGATTGAAAGTAACGTTCAGTGATTGGATAGTTACAGAAAGTGGTTACTGTTGCGTTCTAGTGGAGCTCTATATAAGTAGGCCGGCTGAACCCTTCAGTTCAGTTCAGTTCTGGTCTGTGAATAAAGAAGAGCTGTTTGAAGAATCGCTGTGTCGTCTGAGATGTTCACCCACAACTTAACATTACCTTTGAAGGGGACTCAGAAAATACAACTAATCCAGAATGCGGCAGTTAGACTGGTGACTGGGAGCGGCTGCCAGGACCATGTAACACCGATCCTAAAGGATCTTCACTGGCTCCCAGTACATTTCCGAGCACAATTCACAGTGTTGGTGCTGACCTTTAAAGCCCTAAACGGCCTCAGCCCAGTATACCTGAAGGAGTGTCTCCACCCCCATCCATCAGCCTAATGTCCAACTCCGAGGGCCTTCTTTCCTCACTGCAAGAAGCAAAGTTACAGGGAACCAGGCAGATGACCTTTTCAGTAGTGGTACCCACCCTGTGGAACACCCTCCCATCAGATGTCAAGGAGATAAAGAATTATATAACTTTTAGAAGAAGAAGAGTTTGGATTTGATATCCCACTTTATCACTACCCGAAGGAGTCTCAAAGCGTCTAACAATCTCCTTTCCCTTTTTTTTAATAATAGATTTTTATTAATTTTACAACATATATTAAAACACAATACAACTAACAATTGACGACACATAAACAAACAAACATGTAAACACATATAATTTCTTAACCTCTCTTTCTTGAACCTTGTTTCCACGACTTCCCCATACCTCCCTTTTCTGCATCCCTGTTTTAAACTTTTCCAGCAACCCCTAATTTCAGTACTTGTAATTCAGTTTCTAATCTTTTTCCTCTTACCCAATTATTTATCACTGCAATTCTGTTTTACATTACCCATGACATTTTAGCACTCATTAATTTTACAACAGTTCTTAAGATAAACTTTAAATTTCTTCCAATCTTCTTCCACCGTCTCTTTCCCTTGGTCACGGATTCTGCCAGTCATCTCAGCCAGTCCCATATAATCAATCACTTTCGTCTGCCACTCTTCCAGCGTGGGTAGTTCTTGTGTCTTCCAATACTTTGCTACAAGAACTCTTGCTGCTGTTGTAGCATACATAAAGAACGTCCTATCTTTCCTTGACACCAATTGGCCTACCATGCCCAGGAGAAAGGCCTCTGGTTTCTTATGAAAGGTACACTTAAGTACCTTCTTAATTTCATTATAGATCATTTCCCAGAAGGCCTTGATCCTTGGGCACGTCCACCAAAGGTGGTAGAAAGTACCTTCAGTTTCCTTACATTTCCAGCATTTATTATTGGGCGTATGATAAATTTTTGCAAGCTTGACTGGGGTCATGTACAATCTCCTTTCCCTTCCTCCCCCACAACAAACTCTCTGTGAGGTGAGTGGGGCTGAGAGACTTCAAAGAAGTGTGACTAGCCCAAGGTCACGCAGCAGCTGCATGTGGAGGAGCGGAGACACGAACCTGGTTCCCCAGATTACGAATCTACCGCTCTTAACCACTATACCACACTGGTTCCTTTAGAAGACATCTAAAGGCCGCCTTGTATCAGGAGGTTTTAATGCTTGATGGTTTTATTATGTTTTTAGATATGCTGTAAGATGCCCAATGGGTGAGGTATAAATAATAATAAATATTATTAGTATTATTATTAAGCTCTTCAGACACACTGCAGAGAGAACTGGAAGGTGTGCAGGGTGGGGGGGACATGTGAACTCACTTTGATGTCTTGTGAAGAATTGTTCTGATTTCATTGTGACCATATTCCAGACTGTTCATGTTGCTGCCATACCTCTTTCCTCTGCCTGCAGCAGGGTGAGGTGGCAAGGCTGAATTTTTCCATGCATCTTTTAACTCCAGGGCTATAATAGGACCCTAATGAAGCTGAAGCTGAAAAAAGACCGGATCTCTGATGTGCAAAAAGCTTTGCAGAAAGGGACCAAGGAGCTGGAATTTGAAGACTTTAAGAACAGCTTGAGAGAGTAAGTAGCTTCAGAGGTTGCAGAGAACTTTCTTAGAAGTCCCTCATACCACAGACTGGCATCGGCCAACAAACAATGTTTGATGCTAGACTTCCTCACATATCTTAGTCTCACTGTGGGAATGTTCAGGGAGGCAGGAGAGGATATATTGTTTATTAATATCCTTCCTAACTTGCGCTAGCAAGTTCCATAACTTAGCAGAGTTTTACATTCCCCTTTTAAACGCACAGCAGATAGCTGGTTGCAGGCTCGTTTAAGCCTTTCACAATAAAGTTCCTGGTAAGTCCCCTTATTATCCCTCTTAAAAGAATGAACACGCCACAATCTTGTTTAAAGTACACATGTTTACTCACATCATCAGTTCACAGTTGGATTCCTGAAGGAAGACTTAGTTACAAAGTATATACATTTGGACCTATCCCGTATGGGGGAATAATCCCAGTGACTGCAGGCTAGCAGTCCTGCAGTTCACACACCGAAAGGAAGATGGAGAAGAGTCGAAAAGAAGAAAGTGTGTTGTGTGCCTTGCCCTTTTTGTTACCTGGGCAGGTAAGGTCACGCCCGCCTCTAGTCACATGCAAGAGGAAGGATGCTCCAGGCCAGGAGGAAACAGGAAGTTTTCGACTGGCTGGACCAAACATTCCTGTGCTGGTCCCATGGGTTTCCGTGAGGTGTGGTCCGAGTTCAGTCCGAGGTCGAGGGTGCAGTATTGAGGCCGTCCATCAAAGTTGAAACTGGGTCCAAAGCAGGGAGTCAGGCAAGGTCAGGAGATCCAGCAGGACAGGGTGCAGGCAGGAACTGGCTACCAACAATGTTGCTCCCGCAACTTGGGACTGGGGCTGGCTGGCTTTTATCTACCCCGAGGCATAGGGTGGCCTGGTCCACAGGAGACTTGCCTCTCCTGGCCTGGAGGCAAGCACTCCTCCTGCGGGAACTTAGTTCCCTCCGACTCTCTGCCCTGAGCCTCTGCAGCTCAGGAGAAGCCGGAGGGTTACCGGACCCAGAGGCAACCTCAGCTTCCCCTGACGGGGCTGAGAGTGGAGCACCTGCAGGCAATGGGTCCTCCATGACCTCAGGAGCCAGAGCAGACTCAGCTGGTGCCTGCACCTGAGGATCCAGCACAGGTGAGGACCCTTCAGGCTCAAGCCCCAGCCCCGGCTCAGCCAGTCCTGGAGGCGGGGACTCCTGTGCAGGCTGGGATTCCTCAGGTTCAGCCTCTGAGTCCGAATCCCAGGGCATCACAATTCCCCCGGATGTCTTCTCTAGGAAAAGAAGGAATGTTGTGCTTGACTGCTCCTCATGAATCACATCCCACACTCACAGCATATGCTGAAGGGGTGGCCAAAGCGTTTTGCCAAATTTTCGTCGATAATAAGAATGTTAGGTGTTCAGGCCCTGTGTTTCAGCTCCAGTCTCTCTCCTGCTGTCCTTCCTTCCTTAGGCTTGGCCATGCTGAGCACGAGATCACGGCAGCCTTTGCCAAGTTTGATAAAGATGGGAACCAGATTCTGGATGAGGAGGAGCAGAAGAGAATGCGGAACGACTTGGAGGAGAAGAGAGTAAGGATACATTCTCCCTCTGTGTCACAGGAGTGCCTTTGATTGTGGTCCTGAGTTTTAAAAGCACGATGGTCATACCTGAACACGATAAAAATGACTAGCTGCTTCTTCTTTCCTAGGTTGCGTTGAATGCAGAAATTGAGAATTTGGGGAAATCCTTCAGAGACAACAATTTGGACGGCCCATTTGCCATTGCGGATGCAAAGAACAATCAAGGAAACAAATCTAGCCCGGTGTCTGAGGAGGAGTTCCAAACGTCTGTATTATTATTTCATTTTATTAGTACCTGTCAAATACACTCATCAGAATATACAGACCCAAAAAGAGATCACTAAATTATGTATTATGCAAAACATAGGTATGGTGCCCATACACCATGCCTTCCAACATTTCTCTGATGAAAATAGGGATGTCCTATTCAATAATAATAATAATAATAATAATAATAATAATAATAATAATAATATTTATACCCTGCCCACCTGACTTGGTTGCCCCAGCCACTCTTGGCAACTTCCAATATATACTGTATAAAAACCATAATAAAACAGTACACATTAAAAAAACTTCCCTGTACAGGGCTGCCTTAGATGTCTTCTAATGGTTGTATACAGTGCTTCTTTTCTTTAAAAAATGTTCAGGGGTACTCTCATTTTGACTCAATAAAATCACAATTGTATAGTTCAAATCAGGGAAAATAAATACAGTAGATGGACAAAAATACAAAGAACATGCATTACTCATATTGAAATACTGCCCCTCAATGAGGCCAAACTTTTATCAGTAAAACACCACATGTCCACATTCCACACTGCTTTACACATTAAACGCTCGCTTCTGTCTGAGACTCAGGAAACACCAGGAAAGGAAATGAGGCAGCCATTGGAGGTGGTAACAATGGAACTAACCAATCACAGTGCTAGATTTCAACTGTATTACATTGTTTTAATATTCGGTTGGAAGCTGCCCAGAGTGGCTGGGGAAACCCAGCCAAATGGGCGGGGTATAAATAATAAATTATTATTATTATTATTAACTCCTACTTCACACGTTGGGACGTGGGTGGTGCTGTGGGTTAAACCACAGAGCCTAGGACTTGCCGATCAGAAGGTTGGCGGTTCAAATCCCCGCGATGGGGTGAGCTCCCGTTGCTCGGTCCCTGCTCCTGCCAACCTAGCAGTTTGAAAGCACGTCAAAGTGCAAGTAGATAAATAGGTACCACTCTGGCAGGAAGGTAAACAGCGTTTCCGTGCGCTACTCTGGTTCGCCAGAAGCGGCTTAGTCATGCTGGCCACATGACCCGGAAGCTGTACGCCGGCTCCCTCGGCCAATAAAGCAAGATGAGCGCCGCAGCCCCAGAGTCGGCCATGACTGGACCTAATGATCAGGGGTCCCTTTACTTTACCTTACTTCCCACGTTAAACACTCGCTTCTGTCTGAGACTCAGGAAAAAACACTGTGACAGAAAATGAGGCCACCATCGTGGGTAGCAACGGAACTGACGATTCACCATGCTAGAAAAAAACCTTTAAAATTAAACATTTTTAGTTTCTTCTCCCGTTAGATTCACAAAATGTTTAGGGGTATGCGTACCCCTGTGTACCCCCAGAAAAAAAACACTGATTGTATGGCTACTTACTATTTGGCTCAGGGGTCGCCTAACTCCATACCATCCAACATTTCTCCAATGAAAATAGGAGAAAAGCAGAGCATTTGGGGATGAAATCAGAAACTGGGATGGCTTCTGCAAATCCAGGACTGTCCCTGGAAAATAGGGACACTCAGAGGGTCTAATATTCCCCTTCTTATATCAAACGAATTTGGAAGAGTTGGGCTCAAAACTAGAAGCGGAGATTGTGAATAATCTCTCCTTTGCTGATTGATGCACAAAGAGGTCAGCATGGGAACAAACCTCACTTTCTTCCGCAGACTCCTGAGACGGGTTCTGCAGCTGGAGCATTCCATCGGGGGTGTCATATCCAAGACAGAAGCCTTGGTGGTTAAGCTGGAGGGTCTGGAGAGAAGCAGATTCAAGAACAAGGACTCAGCGAGCAAGCTACTCAACAACATTAGCAAAGTAGGTATCTGTAGGTTCCAATTGCACGGGTGGCCCTGTGGGTTAAACCACAGAGCCTAGGATTTGCTGATCAGAAAGTCGGCGGTTCGAATCCCCGCAACGGGGTGAGCTCCCATTGCTCGGTCCCTGCTCCTGCCCACCTAGCAGTTCGAAAGCACGTCAAAGTGCAAGTAGATAAATAGGTACCGCTCTGGCAGGAAGGTAAACGGCATTTCCGTGCGCTGCTCTGGTTTGCCAGAAGTGACTTAGTCATGCTGGCCACATGACCCGGACGTTGTACGCCGGCTCCCTCAGCCTATAGAGCGAGATGAACACGCAACCCCAGAGTTGGTCATGACTGGACCTAATGGTCAGGGGTCCCTTTACCTTTACCTATCTACTCAGGGTGCAGAATCCACATTGGGCAATCCTCCCCTCCCAAATGTCAACAACTCTGAGCAATCCCCCCCTTTTCTGAATTTTTAGAACCCCAAAATAGGGGGTGTCTTATACATGGGGGCGTGTTATACACAGAAAAGTACGGTATCCACTCCACCCAATAGAATGGGGCAAAGGCTTTTACCTGGTTCGCCAGTCACATGAAACCCAAGCTTAAAACAAAATGTAGTTTCCTCAACCTTGGCCCTCCAGATGTTTTGAGACTACAATTCCCATCATCCCTGACCACTGGTCCTGCTAGCTAGGGATCATGGGAGTTGTAGGCCCAAAACATCTGGAGGGTCAAGGTTGAGGAAGCCTGCTGTAGTTCAATGCGAATCAACAATTGTGCTGGCCCACACTGCTCATAAGTGTCTTGAAATTGATTTACAGATGGCATTTAACTCTGAGTAGGCTTGCTAAGGGATGCGGGTAGCACTGTGGGCTAAACCACAGAGCCTAGGATTTGCCGATTAGAAGGTCGGAGGTTTGAATCCCCGTGACAGGGTGGGCTCCCGTTGCTCGGTCCCTGCTCCTGCCAACCTAGCAGTTCGAAAGCACGTCAAAGTGCAAGTAAATAAAAAGGTACCGCTCTGGCAGGAAGGTGAACGGCGTTTCCGTGCGCTGCTCTGGTTCGCCAGAAGTGGCTTAGTCATGCTGGCCACATGACCCGGAAGCTGTACGCCGGCTCCCTCGGCCAGTAAAGTGAGATGAGCGCCGCAACCCCAGAGTCGGCCACGAGAATCCCGGAATTAGCCAATCACATGCAGCCCATTGTGTAAATAATGTATATAAAGCAGATACTTTGGGAAAACTTTCATTCCTCCTCACCACTATGAGCTGAATAAAGAGCATGAAATCCACTCTTGACTCTGAGTATATTTCACCCTTTTTCTTGCTTGCAGGAAGAACAGTTCAGCCAAGGAAGTCTGGTTCCTCAGAACGCCGAGTGGGTCATCAAGGAAGAAGGTGGATCGGAGAGGCAGGAGAACGATGTCCGCTTAACCCCCCTGAGTGGCAGCAGTGCTTTCTACCCCAAGACAGAGCTCCCCGGCTCTCAGACACCCAAGAGCGCCCCACGACAATCCAATAAAAGCTTCTAACTCGTTTCTGAACAACCCCACTTCGCTAATAAAACACCACCACAATTTCCGCTATTTTACTACTTTTAGACTAGTCAGGGCTAAAGAACAAACACCTATGCGTGATTTTAATTGTGCTTTTAATCCCGTGGTTATAATATAATAATTTATAATAATAATTTATTATTTATACCCCGTCCATCTGGCTGGGCTTCCCCAGCCACTCTGGGCGGCTTCCAAAAAAACCCCCACTAAAATACTGTAATACATAAGACTCTCCATGTCTCGCTCTTTCCAAAATGGAACCTCAAGGGCCTCAGTCCTGATCAGAGCAGTGGGGTGAGAGAGAGTTTAACCTCGTCTCCTTTTCCTGTTGAAAACTGCGCCTGCGCCACTGGATTTCTTAAAAAAGTATGCAATTTTCAGTCGTTAAAAATTGCAGCAAATTGGAGCTGGCAAGGAGGGTGATTTAGAGAGGATAAATGTCACGGGGGCACAGAATAACCCTTCCTTTATTGGGGAAATCCGTAGCTACTTTTTTGTGGCATGGGATTCAAAAGTGCAATTAACATAGCTGTCAACTGTCCCTTATTTGGTGGGAAAGTCCCTTATCCCAGCGCTGTGTCCCGCTGCTGTCCCTTATTGATGATGTCCCTTAAATTTCCCGGGTTTCAAATGAAGCAGCTCCTCTCCCTCCCTCCCTGCTGGCCAGGGAGGAGGGAGGCTCCAACTGTGTTGCTTGGCTGCGTTGCTCACCCAATAAGGAGTCTAAGAATGACTGGGGGGTGGAGCTTGCATGCCTTGTGCCGATCAAATCGGCCGCGTTGCCTGGGGACTCGCCTTTGCTCAGCGCTTCCCAGCAGAGAGGTGACGGTGGTTTTCCTTGCTGCATCCCCTTTGCCGGGTTGCTGCGCTGTGGGAACCACCGCTTGAGGCTTCATTTGGCTGCTGGCTGGGTTTTCTGCCTTTGGCTTGGAGGGGCTCAGAAGTTGAACATACCTGTGTCCGGAAAATCCCTTATTTTGGGTGCTGATCCCTTATTTTTGAGGCTGCTGGTCCCTTATTTTCAAATCTGTAAGTTGACAGCTATGGCAATTAAAGTCTCTTCTCATTTCACCCCTGGAAGAGAAAGAACACAGTCTTCACAACACAACCATGTTTGGCTACATGCGATGAACTGCAATGGAGAAGGATCAATATTTCCTCTGGGCATTGGAGTGGGGGGGGCAGATTTCAGATCTGGATACAAATTTTGCCGCTGGCTTCTGTATGTTTCAAATGGACCCCAGTCCTGCTCAGATAGATTGAAAGCCCTGATGAAGTCTAAAAGTTGTTGTCTCTTTGCATAAAAATATTTTTCGACATGGATTTCAATTCAATGCAGGGAAATCATGCCCACACTATATATTATAATAAATATAATTGAATGGTATGTATTCCGAGTGCTGTAAAAACAAATAATAATATGTGCAACATGTGCTTAAAATAAAACTAATAGGACAATTACGATAGACAAGGACGAACATAACATTTCCATCTGAGGCAGCAAATTCCCACCACCTGCACATAGCTGTCAACTTTTCCCTTTTCTTGTGAGGAATCCTATTCGGAATAAGGGAATTTCCCTTTAAAAAGGGGGAAAGTTGACAGCTATGCACCTGAATACATAGCTAAATAGATACCTGTCTATTTATTGCATATGGACTGGTTCCAGACTGCCAGCTTGCTGAGCATTCCTCCTAATCCATTTGCACAAAGTTTGTGGGGAGCTTAGGCAAGGTTAGCCATTTATGAAGCGTTTATTCTGATTTGTTTGGGAGGAAGTTACAAAACCATGCGTCAGGCCATTACTATCCCACACTTCCCAGTGCATTTGATTGTGCCACCTAAATTTGCCAGCGTGTGACTGATTGCTATCCAGAAACAGCATCAATCTGGAATGGCCCATAGCTGGTCTGGTGCAAATCCGCTGCCTCAGACGAAAGCTTCAAATGGCTTCTTTGTCTATTGTATACATGTTTTCCCTGACTGTTCCTTTAAATCATGGCCTGCAGACGGTCGGGGAATCAGCATGTTTTTACATGAGTAGAATGTGTCCTTTTATTTAAAATGCATCTCTGGGTTATTTGTGGGGCCTGCCTGATGTTTTTACATGAGTAGAAGGTGTGCTTTTATTTCAAATGCACCTCTGAGTTATTTGTGGGGCATAGGAATTCGTTCATTCCCGCCCCCCGCCCCCCAAATATATATACCGTATTTTTTGCTCTGTAAGACTCACTTTTTTCCTCCTAAAAAGTAAGGGGAAATGTGTGTGCGTCTTATGGAGCGAATGCAGGCTGCGCAGTTATCCCAAAAGCCAGAACAGCAAGAGGGATTGCTGCTTTCACTGCGCAACGATCCCTCTTGCTGTTCTGGCTTCTGAGATTCAGAATATTTTTTTTCTTGTTTTCCTCCTCCAAAAACTGTCTTGTGGTTTGGTGCGTCTTATAGAGCGAAAAATACGGTATATATAGTTCGGGACCCCCACAAGATCTGAGGGACAGTGGACCAGCCCCCTGCTGAAAAAGTTTGCTGACCCCTGCTTTAAATAGAGGTTGCAGATATTATAACCTAAAATTCCACGTATCATTTTGTACCTCTCTCTTGGTAGAGCCCAAAGCCATATGCAGAGCCTGGACCATTGCACCCAGGGCTGGACTTATTGCTATCACCTGCCAGGTCCGCCCAACTCCTCCTCCGCCTCTGTGTGGCCCCTAATCCGGAGCCCCCCTGCCTGGATCTCCTGTTGGCAGTGTTTTGCTTGTGAAGGCCAGCACCAGACTTAAAATACTTCCTTGCGTTGTGTAGATTTGTTCTCTGCTCAGACCCCGCAAGCGCTCCGCCATGTGTTAGATCGACCTTCCACCATGCCTGTGAAGCGACACACACATCTCAGCACTGCTACTGATGCTTGATGACTAGATTAGGCACGATAACCTGCCATGTCTTCCCATCCTCTTGTGTGATGCGCAATGATTGTCACTCCGGGCTAGGTTTGGACTAAATGTCCATCGTGGTCCCTTGCATCTCTGCAAATCTACGATTCTATGGCTATTGCTATGCGGTGCCGTCACCTGCCGTATTGTCATTTGTGACTTCTTGTATTCTTGTAAAAAAAAATATGGCGCTTCTGGTTAAAAGTTCTAAATGTAACTCAAAAGGAGTAAAGGATTTTTCAGTGAACAATATGTACACAGTGTGGGTGGCTTTCTTTTCCTCCCCTCATCCCCACACCCACACACCCCGTCTGAATCTTTGAAAGCAACAAGTTTCTTACCACCGTGCTGGCTGAATAAATACACGATGTTGTTGTTGTTGTTTAGTCATTTAGTCGTGTCCGACTCTTCGTGAGGGAGCTGCGTTCGTCCACAGGCAGCTTCCCGGTTCATGTGGCCAGCAGGACTAAACCGCTTCTGGCGCACGGAACACCGTGACAGAAACCAGAGCGCACGGAAATGCCATTTACCTTCCCGCCACAGTGGTACCTATTTATCTACTTGCACTGGTGTACTTTTGAACTGCTAGGTTGGCAGGAGCTGGGACAGAGCAATGGGAGCGAATTCCAGCTGAAAAAAAGCCCTGGGTTTTAAGGTTATAGTCCCAATGTGGAGGCAGCCAAAAATACTTTTCTGTAGCAGCATTGCACATGGAAGGTGCAATCTTTGTGCTCCATGAATTGGGCATATTTGGCGCCTCCATGCCAACTCTAGGGAGTGCCGCAGATGTGGTAATGCTGCTGTTCATCTCCAAATGAAGGGATTTAAAAACAGATCTATCCTACACAGAGCCCCACTCTGGGGAAGTGGTTTTCCTCGGACCTCAGCTTACGCACCGGTGCCATCACACAAAAATTGTTCCACCCCTTTTGTTTTTTTAAAAATAATATTTATTAAAGATTTTTTAAAATTATAAAAAATAAAAAATAAAAAAGACAAAACACAAAAATGGAAAAAAAATACATCCATCATTCTCAAGTTTTTAACTTCCATTACCTTCTTTCTTTGACCTCCTCCTCCTCCCCTTTCTTGTATCCTGGTTAATAATTATCACAGCAGATCCTATCCATAGTTCATAATATTTTGTCCTTACATTATCTTGATCTATTTTCATCTTGTCTTATAGCAAACCTTAAAACTTAGAACTTAAATCTTATTTTTACTGACTTCTCATAACCATACCATTAACCTAATTCTTTAAACATTTTTACTAGAACCAAGTAGTTCCCCTTCAACATTTTTCTAGCATTCATCAATTATTTTAAAGCAGTCCTAATGATAAAAGAAAAACAAGTAAAACAATCCAATCTTCATCCAGCGTCCCTTCCTCCTGGTTCCGGATTTTGTCAGTCCTTTTTGTCCCATTTATCTAGCGCATTAACCTGGTGTCCTTATATCCGAGGCCCTCAAGTCTCTTCCATGTCCCTTCCGCGACTCTTCTTCATATTTTCCTTCCACTCGTAGGAACTCCAGCTTAGTAATATTTTTGACCCTTTTCAACAAATCAGCCCCATTTCCATAGTCCAGACTAAACTCCATGTGATATTTAAACACCTGTTTCAGATTCCCTCCAAAATTAAAAGCCCCCACAGCTCCAAACATCTGACGGCCCATTACCAGACTCAGAAAGTCCAAACATCCCGGCATGGGAGGGTCATTCCAACCCCCCATTTCCAAACCAAACCTAACTTTATCTTTCCACATCTGGTTTTTTCCAAATTCATTTATCGAATCCAGAGGCTCATGATCCTGCAGGGCCGCAGCTCCCTCCATTTCTGACACCCAGGGTTCAGCAATATCCTCTTCTCTCATCTGTGCTGTCATGGCACACTCCTGTTTTAGTTCCTGGGTAGGCTCCATGTAGTTTCCTACTGCCTGTTCAAAATTTCTGGTCGCATTAGTCATCAAGTCCGTCTTCTGGCTTAGCTGATCCAATAGGGCATTTATTTTACAGAAAGCACCCAACAGAGCTTCTGAAAACATTGTCCTGCAAGGTCACGAGTCCTTTCCCATGATTGTAATCTGTAACAGCTGCAAGCTCCTGAAGTTGGTTACAATTTCACAGTCTCCCTCTAGGGGGACAACTTGTTTATTCTTTCTTTTAAGAACAATAGCAACAAAGTTTCTTTTTTAAAATATTCAGACAATATTTGTTCCTTTAAAATGCGAAAGGAAACAATGGAGTCACTATGTTACTTTTCTTTTAACTATCTGTCAAAAACATTTGTCTCTGGTCAACGAGCTTCAAACGTCAGTCCTGACACTCCGCTCCAGGATCAGGACGGTGGAAAGTTACTTTACTTTAAACTCACTTCTGCAGGTTTAAACAATCCAAAAAGAGATCCCCCTTCTTCTCCTGCTACCGAAGGGGGGTTCCACGATTTTAAATGATGAAAGCCAATCTTTTAAAAGTGAATTTCTATGCTCTAGTTACGTTGTCTTTGCTTTATTCTGACTACAAAGAAACGGAAGGCTGACTTCCTGTTTAGACCTTCCCGTTTCAGTACCAAATTGAAGTAAATTTTAAGTCCAATTCCTCTCTGCTGGCCGATCCTTATTTAAAGTCCAATTGTTCGAGTTTTAAGTACTCACGGGTGATTCTTTAGATGCCAAATTGTCCCAGGAAAAAGGCAGCACTCTCCGGCAACGGCTATGCGGCTTCGCTCCACGGAAAAAGCAGTAGACTCACAGCACCACGCCACTTCCCCCCTCTTCGCTTCGGAGCCCGTTTATGGGTTCCTTTGCGGGTTGGGGGGGCGCTAAAGGTGCCCGCAGAGTCCCATGGTCACAGGCTTCATCCGCCTGTGATTTTTTTAAAGGGTCCCCGCTTCGCCGTAGCGGAAAAGACCCGTTTCGCGCGGAGCTGGTCCCTCCGATTCAGAGGGAGTCCGCCATTGCCGATGGCGCCACCCCAGAAGTCTCTTAAAAAAAATTGTTCCACCCCTTTTGCACCCTTCTGTTAAGTTTATCAGACACTTCTCCAGCAGAACACTAGATGTCTCTAGCGCACAATCTAGCAGGCAACTGCATCGCTTATTTCTTTATATCTTGCACTTCACCAAATCAGTGAAACAGCGCCCTTCGTAAGCCAAACGTACAAGACAGTTACAATATGTGGGCCCATCTGCATTGCACCTGAAAACCCTCACGGCTCTGCGTGGATAGATTCAAGGACCACACCTTCTTTTATATGACACATTTTGTTTCATGTAGCACACTTTGCTTAGCCCACCTGTGGGCTGCCTGTAAAGGTAAAGGTAAAGGGACCCCTGACCATTAGGTCCAGTCGTGGCCGACTCTGGGGTTGCGGCGCTCATCTCGCTTTATTGGCCGAGGGAGCCGGGGTACAGCTTCCGGGTCATGTGGCCAGCATGACTAAGCCGCTTCTGGCGAACCAGAGCAGCACACGGAAACGCGGTACCTATTTATCTACTTGCACTTTGACGTGCTTTCGAACTGCTAGGTTGGCAGGAGCAGGGACCGAGCAACGGGAGCTCACCCCGTTGCGGGGGTTCGAACCTCCGACCTTCTGATCAGCAAGCCCTAGGCTCTCTGGTTTAACCCACAGCACCACCCGCGTCCCTGTGGGCTGCCTGTGGACCACCCCTGAAACTACCCGCCCTTGCACACTTTCTGACACACTTGTATTCAGTGCCAGATTTAGGTATAAGCTAAACAAGCTATAGCTTAGGGCCCCACTCTCTTGGGGCCCCCAAAAAAATTTAAAGTAAAAAAACAACTGGATGTACATTTCCAAATTATAAGATAAAAAACAAATAAAATAAAACCTACATACAGCAGCAGTGTTTTGTGTTGTACAGGTTCCTATGATGTAAGTCATGGGCCCTGCCTGCTAGCCTGCTCCCTAAAATATCACTGGTTTGCTCATTTCTATCACTACTGGGAAAACCATAGTAAAAGCTATGGTTTTCCCAGTAGTGATGTATGGAAGTGAGAGCTGGACCATCAAGAAGGCTGATCGTCAAAGAATTGATGCTTTTGGATTATGGTGCTGGAGGAGACTCTTGAGAGTCCCATGGGCTGCAAGAAGATCAAACCTCTCCATTCTGAAGGAAATCAGCCCTGAATGCTCACTGGAAGGACAGATCCTGAAGCTGAGGCTCCAATACTTTGGCCACCTCATGAGAAGAGAAGACTCCCTGGAAAAGACCCTGATGTTGGAAAAGATGGAGGGCACAAGGAGAAGGGGACGACAGAGGATGAGATGGTTAGATAGTGTTCTCGAAGCTACAAACATGAGTTTGACCAAACTGCGGGAGGCAGTGGAAGACAGAAGTGCCTGGTGTGCTCTGGTCCATGGGGTCACGAAGAGTTGGACATGACTAAACGACTAAACAACAACAACAACATATATAGGGTGCCTACATTCTGCACGTGCAAATGGCTTTAGATACCTATTAGGTCCATAAATTACCATACAGCATATGTTCAACACAAAAAACAGCGCCAATTTGTTGTTGACAAAGGACAGCTGGACATATAAAGGGCCCCATTACCTTCAGTAGCTTAGGACCTCATCAAACCT
This sequence comes from Podarcis filfolensis, assembly GCF_964270895.1. Classification (NCBI taxonomy): domain Eukaryota; kingdom Metazoa; phylum Chordata; class Lepidosauria; order Squamata; family Lacertidae; genus Podarcis; species Podarcis filfolensis. The sequence goes on from NC_139608.1 coordinate 87,217,135, forward strand.
AAATCCGGCCCTGTGTGTATTAGTGGAAGAAAGGGCAAGGCACTGCAGCCTCTGTTTTCCATTCAGTCCTTCCCTGAACCTTATCCCAGCACTCCATTGATGAATAACAGTAAAAGGGATGTAGTCAACAGGGCATGGTGTGGGTCATTGACCCTTTACTATTTTGGCTGCATTGTGAGGGGCACAGAGGAGGAATTAAGACATAACCAAAAATAATCGGAATACATGGCTGCATGTTGACCCACAAAAGCGCCAAGTAATAGGTTTTGATTAGCTTTTTATGTTTCTTCTCCCCGTTAGTAGAAAGGCGGAATTTCACTTAAGAAAAATCAGTATGTCACCCTTTCAGCAGGAAACGTTCTCCCCCCCCCCCAAAAAAGGGGGAGAAATAAAAAAGGAAGAAAGGAGTAAGTGACCTACAAGTAATGGGGCAGATGAGGTCTAAAGTTTTCACAACACTGGGACAGCTTTCATACATTTTGGATTTGGGGGCCAATGCAAGGCCAGGCCCCCACCCCCCCTTCATGTTTGCTTTCTTTCCAGAATGTTTTCTGTTTTCGTTGTAAACAAAAATTGTCCTTTTCCCTTATGGGGTATCCAAGAGCCCATATAGAGTCCTTACATAGGTTCCCTATTGGTAGGAGAAAATAAACAGAGGCCAACCAGAGAATACTGAGAAGCAAAGCAGCTAGTAAGCTTGATCTTTATTGATCTGTTGCAACAGGGTGCTCCCCTCACCTGTAGGAGAGGAGGAGGAACCCAGAAAAATGGCGCGCAAGGCCTTATAAAGACTTTTGAAATTGCCACCCTGTAGATCAAGACCACCCCCAAAAACATCATACCTACATCACAGAAAAGGCGGTCTTAAAACAGAAATTTGAATGTTGTTTTTCTCCTGTTGTTTATCTCCTGTCTGGCAGGTTACTTGATTGGATTGCCTGGGGAGCCTGGCCAGTCTTTTGTAATGATAATGTTATGTACTGAGTTGAATAGGATCCAAACTGCAGCAGTCTGATTGGTCCTAGAACAATAGGATCCAAAAGTCAGCAGTCTGATTGGTCCTAGAACAATAGGATTCAGAATGCAGCAGTCTGATTGGTCCTAGAACAATGCAGCAGTATGATTGGTTGGCAGGAACCACCCAATCATGCTCCAGATAGAAGTGAATCCACAACCTGATTGGCTTACAGTAGAATTCCGGAATTAGCCAATCATGTGCAGCCCATTGTGTAAATAATGTATATAAAGCAGATACTTTGAGGGGACTTTCATTCATTCCTCCTCACCACTATGAGCTGAATAAAGAGCATGAAATCACTTTGCGACTCTGAGTTTATTTCAGATAAATACTTAGTTCCTGGGCCAGGTCACAGGCTCACACCCTATTCAAACAAAGACATACCCTTAAGACAGGATTTGTGAAGGAAAAGACAATGGGGAGGCTTTTCCATTTTCTTTTGACCTTGCAGAGAAAACATTTGGTCAGTTTTGGAATCAAAATGGTTCCAGGTCGGTCTTCCTGTGCTGATCTATGTATGTGCTTGGTTGGTACACTTATGAACATTTAACATATATCTAAGACCTCAAAATTCCTATCACACTTTCTAAAGCATTTCTCCTTTCAAAGTTTTCTAAGCAATGCTATTGGCTATGACGAGAAACAAGAGAAGGAACACCAGCAAGTGTTTCTTAAGAGCTGAGCGTTTCAATCAACCCTGGTCTTCTCAGGTCATCTGTAGCTCTACACGTTTTGTGGAGTAGACAAGGGCAGGGTTTGGAAACGTTGGTGTCAGCCTTATGCAAACATGCTTTAGAGCAAGCCTGTTGGCCTCAGTGGGACTTATTTCTAAATAAAGTGTGTAGGGCTGGACCGCATAATTTGCTTTAGATTGTTGACATAAACGACATGAAGCATTTCCATGCCAGTGAAACCATGTGTCGATACATTACTGAAGCAAAGGAACTGCCCTCAAAAACTTCTTTCCTCAATGCGAACTTCATGCCCAGAAGGTTGCACACTGGGATATTTCTCATAGATACTTCAACTGGGTGTTGCAACGCATTGTACATTGTCGTACACCTCTGCACATGTGCGTGATGAAGTCTAGCGTGGCATGTGGGGTTGCGTACCCCCCCCAACATTTGTATGATGAAAATTGGGACAGCCTTTTCTGCATCAGGAGGCTTCTCCCGCATTTGATCTCGCCACACACAGAGACATGATATGCACAACTGCCACCTTGAACCAAGTGCAACCTCTCTCTCTTTTTTAAAATAATATTTATTGCTTTTCCAACAATTTAAACAAAACGAAATAAACAATACAATACAATACAATACAAAAACACTGCATAATATAACATAAAAACACTACATAACACTAACACATTAGACTAACAAAACTAAATGAAAACAATTTAAAACACACCAAACAATTTCATTATCTTATCTTTCATTCACTTATTTCAGCGACCTCCTCTCACCTCCCTTTTTGTATTCCACTTCTATTAATTGTTTCAGCAATTCCTTTCCATCTTCCTCTGTTTTCTATCCTATAATTATCTTAACATTTCTGACCTTATTTTACTCTAATAATCTAGTTATACTTAGTTCCTTATCACATTTCTACTAAAGCCATATCACTTCATTTCCACCTTTTTCTAACATTCATTAATTTTACAGTATTTCTGTAAATAGTCTTTAAACTTTTTCCAGTCTTCTTCCACCGACTCTTCTCCCTGGTCTCGGATTCTGCCAGTCATTTCCGCCAGTTCCATATAGTCCATCAACTTCATCTGCCATTCTTCCCGGGTGGGTAAATCTTGTGTCTTCCAATACTTCACGATGAGGATTCTTGCTGCTGTTGTTGCATACATAAAGAAAGTTCTATCCTTCTTTGGCACCAATTGGCCAAGTGCAACCTCTCAGCCTACCTCGCAGGATTGTTCTAAAGGGGAAAAAATGTGTGCAGGAAGAGATCATGTACAACACCTTCAACAGATGAATGGAAAGAAATAAAATGTGAGCTGCCTTAAGTCTCTGTCACGGAAAATGCGGGTAATAATAATAATAATAATAATAATAATAATAATATCGGAAACTGTGAGGATGATCAGGAACATTGCAGAGAGTAAATCCTATTGAACTCAGTGAGATTTTAGTTCTGAGTAAAAATGCTTAGGACTGCAGTGAAAGGCTGACCAGTCTTTACCCAGTTACCTGTGAGTAAGCTCCACTGAATTCAGTGGGACTTAACTTCTCAGTAGACAGTGTAAGGCTCCATTTACAATAAAGGAATAAGCAATAAATGCATTTCCTAAAAAAAAATGGCTGCCTGCAATTAAATAATTTAAATTTTAAAGTGGATGGGTGACATTTTCCTTCAAAATCATAAGAAGAGCTTCATAGGCCAGCTTCACTATTTCCTTCATTTGGTGCAGGAATTTTATTTTCAGCATAAACAGGACTCAGTTTTTGCACCTACACGCACAAACCACTTTTAATTGTTCTCTGGGACATGGAGGGGAGCAGAAAGGAAAACCGGGATGTTCTGAGATCAAATCAGAAATCGGGTCCTCCCTTAAAGAGGGCATGTATTGCGGTGAGACCTGGACAACTGACACCCAGTGTTATGTACTGAAGTTCTCACCCTGGGCCAGCAGGGGGATGCTGTAGATAGTTTTCACTCAGATCCGCATATGCAAATAAGGAATTGAAAGTGACGTTCAGTGATTGGATAGTTACAGAAAGTTGTTACTGTTGCTTTGTAGGTGAGCTCTATATAAGCAGGCTGGCAGAACCCTTCAGTTCAGTTCTGCTTTGGCCTGTGAATAAACAAGAGCCGTCTGAAGAATCACTGTGTCGTCTGATATGTTCACCCACAACTTAACACCCTGTGTTGTGGGTGGGTACATTTGGTCAGCCACAACCCCCTATTGGTAGGTCCCTTGAAGCTGGGTACAATCTGGCCAATGGGACGCAGTCCAAATGGTTTGAGGGACCTATTTATGCCCATGCACGTGTCCCAGAGCATTCTCTTTCGGCGCGTCCATTCATTAACGGACGGTGCTGGCACTAATTGCACCCCCGCAAGAGATGGGAGTTGCCCCCTCAATCCCATATCGTCCCATCCCAGCCAGAGGACCTCTGTCTTTGAAGGATTTAACTTCAACCGGCTCCCACGTAACCATCCAGCCACAGCTTCCAGACATCTGGTCAGTGTGTCTGGGGCCGAGTCAGGATGGCCGTCCATCAACAGATAGAGTTGGGTGTCATCGGCATACTGATGGCAGCCCAGCCCAAAACTCCAGACAAGCTGGGCGAGGGGGCGCATAAAGATGTTAAAAAGCATCGGGGAGAGTATCGCACCCTGGGGCACTCCACACACCAAGGAGTGGCGGGATGACAATTCCCCCCCAAGCGCCACCCTCTGTCCCCGACCAGAGATAAACGAGCGCAGCCATTGAAGGACTGTGCCCTGGATCCCCACATCGGCAAGGCGGTGGTTCAGGAGTTCGTGATCGACCATGTCGAAGGCTGCTGACAGGTCTAGAAGAATCAGCAGCCCCGACCCGCCTCGATCCAGCTGCCTGCGGAGATCATCTGTTAGGCCAACCAGAGCCGTCTCGGTCCCATGACCAGCGCGGAAGCCGGACTGGAATGGATCCAGAGCCGATGTTTCATCCAGAAACCTACCAAGCTGTTCAGCAACTGCTCTCTCAATCACCTTACCCAGGAATGGAAGATTCGAAACCGGGCGGTAATTGGATAGATCTAAGGGATCTAATGATGTTTTCTTTAAAAGCGGGCGCACCACTGCCTCCTTCAGTTCCCCTGGGAATGTCCCAGTGCCAAGGGACAAATTGATGATATCCCCCGGGGGGCCCGCACCTCGTCTGGACACGCTCTAATCAGCCAAGACGGGCACGGGTCGAGAGGACAAGTGGTGGGCTTTCCAGCTTGGAGGAGCCTGTCCACATCGGCTGGGGATATCCGGTCAAAGTGGTCCAATACTGGACCCGAGGACAGTCGAGGGGCCTCCAGTTCCTTTATTGTATCCAAATTGACAGGGAGGTCATGGCGGAGCAACAGGACCTTCTCTGCAAAAAAGCTCGCAAATGCCTCACAGCTGTGTGTCAAATTGTTATTTAAATTTGGCTGTCCTTTGAGGGACGTTAAAGACCGAATTATACTAAATAATTGCGCCGGGCAATTCAAAATTAAGACGAGGGGGGGAAACAAACAGGTCTGGGGTTGACTCAATATGAGGCATTCCTTTTCAAGCAGGGAGAGTTCAGATTATGAGCAGCTCCCACAGGAACTTTGGCCTCCAAAGCCTCTGGCAACATGTTATGTAAAAAATGAGAAATCAAATATAGTTATGAAAGACCAGGTTATGGTGACCTGCGCATGGATTCAGGGCGGGTGCGGAGCAGGCCGAACTTTGCTCCCAAAGATTATGGCAGCTGCCACTATATAATCTCGCATGTTGTGCCAACTCACATCTTTCTGGGAGAGGCTCAGTGAAAAAGATAACATATTTAAACACAGAAAAAGGAGGCAAGTCTTCGTTATGAAATTCAATTCCCAGATAAATAAGAGCCATCAGGTTGATTCCTCTTCAAAGAAAGCTTTTTCCAGGATTCTAGCCCTGAAAGGGAGCACTCGTGATTATTGCTTCTTATACCATTGCTCATTTTCTATATCAATCATGAGGGGGAAACCCCTCATTTAAAGACAATTAGTCATGCTGAAATCTTGTTGAAATCAATGGGACAAGTTAGCAATGTTTGCAGTAGCTTCCAGGTTACCTGTTTGTCGAGCCTTCATAGACCCTCCAAATGTCCCTATTTTCCAGGGACAGTCCCGGATTTGCAGAAGCCATCCTGGTTTCTGTTTTGATCCTGGAACAAACCACTCTTCCTTAGGATGTCCCAATTTTCATCAGAGAAATGTTGGAGGGTATGGAGTTATGTGACCCTTGAGCCAAAGAGATAAGTAACTCTACAACCATTAGAAGAGATCTGAAGGCAGCCCTCTATAGGGAAGTTCCTTTTTAATGTTTGACGTTATTAAGCATTCTTAAGCTATACAATTTCACATGAAGCACTTGTCACCCCACATTTCCTCACCACTTTCCTTCCTGCAAAAAGTCCGAAGTGGCTTTGTTGTGTAAGAGCACCAAATCCGCATTCACTGCCAGAATGCGACTGAATCTCACCCGCAAAATAACAGTCTGTGGAAGCACCCTAATACAACTGTCCATATGCAGCCTAATTACTGATTTTAACGGGATGTGTGGGTCTGATCCTTTGCGTGTCGAGACCCCTCAGCCATCGCCTCGTTGGGAAGTAACTCACACCAGGACACAGATATTAAGTTTATGTTATTGGGCAAAGGGACGCGGGTGGCGCTGTGGGTTAAACCACAGAGCCTAGGACTTGCTGATCAGAAGGTCGGCGGTTTGAATCCCTGCGACGGGGTGAGCTCCCGTTGCTCGGTCCCTGCTCCTGCCAACCTAGCAGTTTGAAAGCACGTCAAAGTGCAAGTAGATAAATGGGTACCACTCCGGCGGGAAGGTAAACGGCGTTTCCGTGCGCTGCTCTGGTTTGCCAGAAGCGGCTTAGTCATGCTGGCCACATGACCCGGAAGCTGTACGCCGGCTCCCTCGGCCAATAAAGCGAGATGAGCGCCGCAACCCCAGAGTTGGTCACGACTGGACCTAATGGTCAGGGGTCCCTTTACCTTTACTATTGGGCAAATTGGGCCACAACTTTATTGAATTACAGAATGTGAGTGATATTGGCTTAGGCATTGATTGGACCCGACTATATCTGACTCCTGCCCGCTGCGCAGGAAGTCCGGTAAGGGTAAACCACTGGTAGGGGCAGCCCTGTCGATGCAAACCAACTCAAGCTCCCCCTGGTGTTCCCATCGGGGTCGTGTCAAGGCCCTAGTCCCCAACTGGGCTTCGGACAAGAGCAACACCCCTGGATTCCTTTAGCGGAATACCCTTAAGCATGGAGGGGCAGGTGATGGCCACACCTCCCCTCCCCCAAACAAGGTCAAACAACGCCTAACCACAACCCTAACAAAGCTGTGACGATTGCTATGAGGTAGGCGAAAAACCGTTTAAACTGCCCCGGCCCCGCCCCGCCCCCCGGCCAGCGGATTGGCCGGCCGGGCTCTGACGTGGCCGGGATCCCCCGGGCAACGGGGGACAAAGTCCCCCACCCCCGGTGGGGAGTGCGTGGCCACGTGGTCCACCGGAACTCCTCCCCACTGGGAAGTGGAGCAGATTTGTGAGCTACAGCTCGTTTAATGTTAGGCTTGGATGCCGTGAACCCAGTTGAAATCCTGGCTCAGCCACAAAGCTCCCCCCATGGCTTTGGGCAAGTCATTTTCTCTCAGCACAACCTACCCCACAAATATCTAAAACAATGCAATGGCCTTTGGAGTTTTTTTAACTTAGAGCCCACCTTTCCACTAAATGGCTCCAACAGAAATAACACAGTAAAATGCAATAATTCGCAAAAATACAGCAATGAAATAATAAGAAAGCAGATAAAACATCCATCAAAACAACCAATTAAACTCTGGGCGGCTCCCAACAGAATATTAAAAACATGATACAACATCAAACATTAAAAACTTCCCTAAACAGGGCTGCCTTCAGATGTCTTCTCAAAGTCAGATAGTTGTTTATTTCCTTGACATCTGATGGGAGGGCGTTCCACAGGGCGGGCGCCACTACCGAGAAGGCCCTCTGCCTAGTTCCCTGTAACCTCACTTCTCGCAGGGAGGGAACTGCCAGAAGGCCCTTGGTGCTTGACCTCAGTGTCCAGGTTGGACGATGGGGGTGGAGACGATCCTTCAGGTATACTGGTGCGAGGCTGTTTAGACTTTAAAGGTCAGCACCAAGACTTTGAATTGTCACTTGAGTAACGTTGATGGACTTGGAGGGAACAATCTGCTTTTAAGAGTTTTGACCCAGCTGTAAGGTAAAGGGACCCCTGACCATTAGGTCCAGTCATGACCAACTCTGGGGTTGCGGCGCTCATCTCGCTTTACTGGCCAAGGGAGCTGGTGTACAGCTTCCGGGTCATATGGCCAGCATGACTAAGCCACTTCTGGTGAACCAGAGCAGTGCATGGAAACACCGTTTACCTTCCCGCTGGAGCGGTACCTATTTATCTACTTGCACTTTGATGTGCTTTTGAACTGCTAGGTTGGCAGGAGCAGGGACCAAGCAACGGGAGCTCACCCCGTTGCGGGGATTTGAACCGCCGACCTTCTGATCGGCAAGTCCTAGGCTCTGTGGTTTAACCCACAACGCCACCCGCGTCCCTGGGCCAGTCGCAAATCAGCCCCGTCCATTAGATGTACGGTTGGATAGCAATACTGTGTCTCTCACCAAGAGGTCAACAAGCTTTTGCAATCAAATGGACCCTTCAAAGACAGAGAGCGCCTGGTTATGTAGGGCAGCCTTTCTCAACCTCGGGTCCCCCTAGATGTGGTTGGACTACAACTCCCATCATCCCTGACTGCTGGCCCTCCTTTTCACTAGGGACGATGGGAGTTGTAGTCCAACCACATCGGAGGACCCAAAGTTGGGAAAGGCTGGTGCAGAGGCTGGCTGGGACCATCAACGAACCCATGAATGGTTGAAGAAAACGACATTTCAGCCAGCAAAACATGGTGACTTTCCTTTGGCACGTCAACAATCCCTTTGCCTACATAACCATTGGTCCCCAGTGGGCCTCTAGCCATTCTATGTGATAAGGGTTAAAGAAGTTCATCAGTGGTTACCATCACGTCCTTTCCCCCTCTCAGCAGGAAAAATCTGCAGGAGCTTCCTGCAGCTATTTCCTCAGGAAGGAAGGGGTGGCAGAGGTCGCTCCTGGCCTTCTTACACATAACAGAGCAAGTGAGTTTGTTTACCGCACCTTTGAAAATAATCTTTGCTCCTTGATCTCAAAGGGTTTCTCCTCCTTTGTTAGAGAGCTTGGGTGGGGTGGAAATGGTCACTGATCTCCGCAGGCTACCGAGACATGCTGGCCCAAGATCAGCAAGGATATTCTTGCCCCCGCCATCACTAGCCACCCCACGGAAAGTCACTGCTTTCCTCCACACCTCCAAGAATCCCAGCCTTCTCACGGAAAAATCCTTTATTATTCCATCTATTTTCAATTGTCCATTGCCCCTTTTCTGACTCTCTTGCAAGGCTGGATCAAGGGAGTGAATTAAGCAACACATAAAATAAGATACCACAAAACGAGCCATGCCGCATGTTTAAGACTAACCAATTTATTATGGCTGAAATATTGAGTATATTTCGAGAGTGGATTTCATGTGGATTTCATGCTCTTTATTCAGCTCATAGTGGTGAGGAGGAATGGAAGTTCCCCCACAATATCTGCTTTATATACATTATTTACACAATGGGCTGCACGGGATTCTCCTGTAGGTCAATCAGGTTGTGGGTTCACTTCCACCTGGAGCTGGATTGGGTGGCTCCTGTGGACCAATCCTACTGCTGCATTGTTCTAGGACCAATCAGACTGCTGCATTCTGAATCCTATTGTTCTAGGACCAATCAGACTGCTGCATTTTGGATCCTATTGTTCTAGGACCAATCAGACTGCTGCATTTTGGATCCTATTCAACTCAGTACATAACAATGGCGTAATCTGTCATGGGCTACAAAAAAATACTCTGAGCACATTCTGTTTCACGTTTTGAACTCACTTAGCTCATCGTATTTGCTCACTTCCTGCTTTTAAGCCAGTCACCAACTCTCATCCTAATCTATCTCAGAGATGGGGCAAGGCCACCTCAGATACAGAAGGAAGTGCAATATGGCTGCAAAGAGGAGGATTTCCTTTAGGGTTCCCATATTTCAATTTCAAAGTTGTTGAGCTTTTTTGAAAAAAGTAAATTATTGTTAAGTAAATGATATTTTTTAGCTAATTTGTGGGGAATTCGCCAAAATCAGCACGTCCGAGATGGGCCGCCATACGTCCAGCTTCTCCTGGGCAATTTGCCCGATTTTTGAAAATTTCACACGGACGCCATTTTCAACAGAATCCCGGCTATTTTCAGGAAATTCCGGACATATGGCAGCCCTAACTTCCTTTAATTTATAAATAACCAGTTTTTCGCCCCCAGCCAAATTAATACAGCTCCGAGGGGGCAACCAATCTTAATCTTGCTTTCTCGTTGTGTTCTTTTGGCTCCCGCGCAATACACATGCCGAAGATCCATCCGTTTTCACATTTTGTATGTGCCATTTGTGGGTGAGGGCAGATTCTTTAACATCCACCCATACCTGTTGGAGTAGTTGTAGAAAATAACGCTTAAGGAATCTCAGCTGAGTGATCCTGGTTGCTAGGAATAAAGGAAGGGCTGGGATAACTCCGTCAGCAGAGGATAAAACTCTTAATCTCAGGCTTGTGGGTTCCAGCCCCAGGTTGGACAAAAGATTCCTGCACTGAAGAGGTTTGGCCTCAATGATCCTTATGGTCCCTTTCCAACTCTGCAGTTCTATGATTCTATAATTCTACAGAGATTCTGAGAAAGAAAAAGTCCACTAAAGGGGTCAGGAAAATAGCAGTTCTTTAGGATCTGAGGTCTGAAGCTCAACATCAAAAAAACCTAAGATCATGGCCACTGGTCCCATCACCTCCTGGCAAATAGAAGGGGAAGAAATGGAGGCAGTGAGAGATTTTACTTTCTTGGGCTCCATGATCACTGCAGATGGTGACAGCAGCCGCAAAATTAAAAGACGCCTGTTTCTTGGGAGAAAAGCAATGACAAACCTAGACAGCATCTTAAAAAAGCAGAGACATCACCTTGCCAACAAAGGTCCATATATTTAAAGCTATGGTTTTCCAAGGAGTGATGTATGGAAGTGAGAGCTGGACCGTAAAGAAGGCTGATCGCCGAAGAACTGATGCTTTTGAATTATGGTGCTGGAGGAGACTCTTGAGAGTCCCATGGACTGCAAGAAGATCAAACCTATCCATTCTGAAGGAAATCAGCCCTGAGTGCTCACTGGAAGGACAGATCCTGAAGCTGAGGCTCCAATACTTTGACCACCTCATGAGAAGAGAAGACTCCCTGGAAAAGACCCTGATGTTGGGAAAGATGGAGGTTACAAGGAGAAGGGGACGACAGAGGATGAGATGGTTGGACAATGTTCTCGAAGCTACCAACATGAGTTTGACCAAACCGCGGGAGGCAGTGGAAGACAGGAGTGCCTGCATTGCTCTGGTCCATGGGGGTCACAAAGAGTCGGACATGACTAAACGACTAAACAACAACAGGATCTGAGGAATATGACTTCACTCAGACCACTGAAAGGCGGGAATAACCAGGCTGGCTCATCTTGTCACAGAAATCAATTAGAAAGATACCCACACTTTTTGCCTCATAGCTTTCTATCTGAGGGGCATAAACACACACACACATACACACACACACACACACACACACACACACACACACACACAAACCATGAATGGTCAAGCATGGGCGCTAGTGGAATTGCTCCAATGGCACCGTTATAATGTGGCCAGTGCCGGATTTACATGTAAGCTAAACAAGCTATAGCTTAGGGCCCCATTCTCTTGGGGGGCCTCCCCCCAAATATATTTGAAATAGTCAATAAACATTATCCATTCCTCCTTATATTCCTTATCTTCGTTGTCTCTTATCCTGTTCGTCAGACCAGCCAGTTCAGCATATTCCAACATTCGACACTGCTATTTTTCATTAGTGGGTAATATACTTGTTCTCCATCTTTGTTCTGAAATCCCCACCCTTAGCTACAGTCAGGGCTGTCTTAAGCATATCCAGCGCCGTGGTGCAAAGATCCCTCCGGCGCGCCCCCCAGCAACTTCAAAACAAGGGAGGGGGCGGTGGAAAATGTCCTCTGCCTCATCCGCCGCCCTGATCCCCGGCATGGTGGCGGCGAGCAAACAGGAAAACATGCTGGCAGACATGCTCTCCGGTGTTGGGGAACCTGGGAAGGCTGCACACTACCTTTCACCAGGAAATAGGACAACAACCGGGAGCAGGGCTGTCTTTAGCAGATACAGAGGCTTGGGAAGGAATCTGCATGCCTGCCAGCCATATAGTTGGCGGGGCGCAGCTGGCGGGCATGCAGGAAAAGGGGAGGCTGTCGGCAAAGCCGTGCAGCTCCCCCACTTGTTGGGCACCCCTGAGAGGCCGGCGCCCTGGCACAGCAAACCACTAAGACCAATGGGACAGACGGCTCAGTGTCTCAGTGAACTGAAAGACCAGAACTCTCTTTAAACATTCAGGGCTTATGTCCAGCTGCCCTTTGTCAACAACAAATTGTCGCTGTTGTTTTGTTGTTGTTGAATACAGTGGTACCTCGTGTTAAGAACTTAATTCGTTCCGGAGGTCTGTTCTTAACCTAAAATTGTTCTTAACCTGAAGCACCACTTTAGCTAATGGGGCCTCCCGCTACCGCCACCGTGCGATTTCTGTTCTTATCCTGAAGCAAAGTTCTTAACCCGAGGTACTATTTCTGGGTTAGCGGAATCTGTAACGTGAAGCGTATGTAACATGAAACGTATGTAACCTGAGGTAAAAACAAAAAAAAAATTTTTCCTTCGAGTAGCACCTTAAAGACCAACTAAGTTAGTTCTTGGTATGAGCTTTCGTGTGCATGCACACTTCTTCAGATACCTGAAGAAGTGTGCATGCACACGAAAGCTCATACCAAGAACTAACTTAGTTGGTCTTTAAGGTGCTACTCGAAGGAAATTTTTTTTTTTTGTTTTTACTATGGCAGACCAACACGGCTACCTATCTGTAACTGGAACTATGGAAGGCATCACATTGAGCCGCATGAAATGGAAGTCCAGGTATCTGAAGAAGTGTGCATGCACACGAAAGCTCATACCAAGAACTAACTTAGTTGGTCTTTAAGGTGCTACTCGAAGGAAAAAAAAATTTTTTGTTTTTACTATGGCAGACCAACACGGCTACCTATCTGTAACTGTAACCTGAGGTATCACTGTATATGCTATATGGTAATTTATGGACCTAATAGGTATCTAAAGCCATTTGCACATGTTGCCATGCAACCAGTCCGTGCAGAATGTAGGCACCCTATATATAGAAATGAGCAAACCAGTGATATTTTAGGGAGCAGGCTAGCAGGCAGGGCCCATGACTTACATCATAGGAGCCTACACAACACCAATACCTGCTGCATGTAGGTTTAATTTGTTTTTTATCTTATATTTTGGAAATGTACATCCAGTTTTTCCCTTTAATTTTTTGGGGGGCCCTCAAGAGAGTGGGGTCCTAAGCTATAGCTTGTTTAGCTTACACGTAAATGCGGCACTGTCCAGCAGCGACATACTTGAGGGTTCTGCAGGACGTTTCACCATGTGTCTGCTTTTGCTCCAGTCCTGTGCTGTTCGTGAGAGTGCTGACAAGGTTTCAATGTTGTTGAGTCATGTTGTTATAAAAGGGTGCAGGCAGGAGTGGCTAGAAACATCCAGGAGGTCGCTCTGACCATTCCTTCGGCGACATCGGAGCAACGAACTCCGGAGCGAACCAGTTTCGGTGAAACGAGAATGTTAAGATGGAGATAGATGGAAAACGTGGTCTCTGCAACATCAGCAACCTGCTCAGTATTTCTCCAAAGACTGTGCATTTCCTGCCTTGTCAAACAGCATTAAATATCTGCAGTTACAGACTTCCACTTCTGCTGAGTCACACAAGTCAGCAAAAAAAGTGCCATATTCTTCCTTTTACTGGTCACACATTCTGTTTGTTAGTATTTTCGACAGGGGCAGGGAACTATAAGTCAAAGGGTTGAATTAGAATTGTAAATAGCTGTTTTACCATGAAAAATTAAAATGCAAAATTTAAATCCATAGATACTAGAATGTTTGCTATCAGTGTTAGGAATGAGGGTTTTTTTACAATAAAAAATACATTTACCCATTATGTTTTTTAATATTATTTCTGTATTTGGAGGTAACTTTCCGGAGTAGACTGCATTTGAGATCTGAGTGTGTGGCTATTTTTTGTTATGAAAAAAATGGACTGATTTAATTTTTCACCCTGTGAAATAACAACAGATTACACTTTTCCATCCTCATGCTTCTGATGTTGGAAAGTTTGATAAAGCAACTTCCATAAAAGGGTTCTAAGAAGCTGCCCAAACGTAAAATGGCAAATACAGGCACAGAAGTTGGTCCTGGTCGCAGAAACCAACATCCCAAGCATGTCAGTTTTCCTTTTTGCAAAACCAAGTTTATAGCTTTTAGATTTGTTAAGACAGAGTTGAAATTGTAAAATCTAGGGAGTAGATGAGTGACACAACCTTGATGGCAGAAAGTGAGGAGGAATTAAAGAACCTTTTATTGAGGGTGAAAGAGGAGAGCGCAAAATATGGTCTGAAGCTCAACATCAAAAAACCGAAGATCATGGCCACTGGTCCCATCACCTCCTGGCAAATAGAAGGGGAAGAAATGGAGGCAGTGAGAGATTTTACTTTCTTGGGCTCCATGATCACTGCAGATGGTGACAGCAGCCATGAAATTAAAAGACGCCTGCTTCTTGGAAGAAAATTAATGACAAACCTAGACAGCATCTTAAAAAGTAGAGACATCACCTTGCCAACAAAGGTCCGTATAGTAAAAACTATGGTTTTCCCAGTAGTGATGTATGGAAGTGAAAGCTGGACCATAAAGAAGGCTGATTGCCGAAGAATTAATGCTTTTGAATTATGGTGTTGGAGGAGACTCTTGAAAGTCCCATGGACTGCAAGAAGATCAAACCTATCCATTCTTAAGGAAATCAGCCCTGAGTGCTCACTGGAAGGACAGATCGAAAAGACCCTGATGTTGGGAAAGATGGAGGGCACAAGGAGAAGGGGACGGCAGAGGACGAGATGGTTGGATAGTGTTCTCGAAGCTACCAGCATGAGTTTGACCAAACTGCGGGAGGCAGTGGAAGACAGAAGTGCCTGGCATGCTCTGGTCATGGGGTCACGAAGAGTCGGACACGACTAAACGACTAAACAACAATAAAGATGAGTTATAGAGAATGGACAGCTCAGTTGCTTAGAGTGTGGTGTTGATAATGCAAAGGTCACAGGTTTGATCCCCACATTTCAGCTTTTATTGGCACAGAATTTGGATTGCACATGTCTTCTGCTCTTCTGAGAAAGTTGGACTGCTAGCTAGGAAAAAACAGAAGAATCACAAGGAAAATATAGAATGATGACGACTGCAAGATGGCATCGTCTGAGCATCCTATGAAAAGTTAGTGAACAAAGCAATTCCACTTTAAGGATCTCTGGAGAGCAAAGACTTGGCTCAAAGTCAGGAAGCCAAATCACCCACTACAGCTGTGTTGTCTACAGGAAATTGTCTTGTCAGTCTGGATGAGAATTGAAGAGTTCAGCTACAACTGTGTTGCGTTACAAGCAAGAGCAGTTGTCAAGGCTTCAGGGAATCCTATCCCACCCACGGTGGGATGCCAAGAAGAAGATAAAGAAGAAGAGTTCTTACCAAGTAGTTTGTTCAATATACACACAGAGAGATGAAGAAATGCGGTCTCTCTCAGATAATGGCATTGCTCCAAGTAAAGTCCCACCCTCTCCCTGCGCTGGCTGATCTGTGCCGTCTGCCTCTCAGCTTTCTGTTCTACTACTCTCAAGGCACGCCTGGTCCTGGGGGGGGGGGTCAGGAAGGCTTTCTAGGGACACTGAGTGTGTTAGCTGTCTCTCCCCTGGTGGTGCTTCTTCTCCCTGCTGCTCTCCCAATATTTCCCCGCTTCTCCCCTCTGCAGCCTCTGAACTATGCCCTTCTGCAAACCAGTGTTCTAAATCTATACAGTGATACCTCAGGTTACATATGCTTCAGGTTACATACACTTCATGTTACAAACTCCGCTAACCCAGAAATAGTGCTTCAGGTTAAGAACTTTGCTTCAGGATGAGAACAGAAATCGGGTTCCGGCAGCGCGGCGGCAGCAGGAGGCCCCATTAGCTAAAGTGGTGCTTCAGGTTAAGAACAGTTTCAGGTTAAGTACGGACCTCAGGAACGAATTAAGTACTTTACCTGAGGTACCACTGTACTGTCCTCCTCTTCTCAGGAAGGTACATAAAGGGTGGGCCGGTTCCCACCATTCCTCTTCAGTCCAGCCCCTGACAGCAGTAGAGTTTTCTTATAATAATAAGTAATGACACATTTACTGCCGCATGCTTAGTGCATTACGGAACGGGGGGGGGGGCATAACTTTTGTCAGTTGGAGGGCTTCATAGTCCTTCCAAACCACCAATCTTACCCGCTTTGTGAAAAATGTGGACCTTGAAAGTACATCAGATATACAGTGGTGCCCCGCAAGACGAATGCCTCGCAAGACGGAAAACACGCTAGACGAAAGGGTTTTCCGTTTTTTGAGCTGCTTCGCAAGACGAATTTCCCTATGGGCTTGCTTCGCAAGACAAAAACGTCTTGCAAGTTTGTTTCCTTTTTCTTAACACCGTTAATACAGTTGTGACTTGACTTCGAGGAGCAACTCATAGAATGCAGTGTACATAGTAGCCTTTTTTGAGGTTTTTAAAGACTTTGGTGATTTTTGAAGCTTTTCCAAAACTTCTTTTGCAGCCATTTGGTAAGCTAAGCTTTTAAACCTTTTTTGGGGGGGGGTTGGATTTTGGGTTGGGGTGTTTGGAATTCAAGGACTCGGTTTGGGGAGGGGTTTGCAAGAATCTGGAAGCTTGTGTGTTTTTTTCCTGCATTTTTATGATTTTCTGTGACCATTGGGGCACTCTGCTTTTTTTTAAAAAAAAAAAATCTGGATTTGAATTTCTGTGTGCTGGGTGGGTGGGGGAACAGTTGGGGAGGGGTTTGCAAGAATCTGGAAGCTTGTGGTTTCTTTCTGCATTTTTATGATTTTCTGTGACCATTGGGCCACTCTGCTGTTTTTTAAAAAAATTTCTGGATTTGAATTTCTGTGTGCTGGGTGGCTGGGTGAACAGTTGGGGAGGGGTTTGCAAGAATCTGGAAGCTTGTGGTTTTTTTCCTGCATTTTTGTGATTTTCTGTGACCATTGGGCCACTCTGCTGTTTTTTAAAAAAAATTCTGGGTTTGAATTTTGAAATGCTCTTTACAGTATGTGTTACTTTAAAGAGCAGTTAATAAACTCTTGTTGTACCAAATTTGGCTTTGTTTGGACTTTTTTTGACCATAGGAACGCATTAATTGATTTTCAATGCATTCCTATGGGATTTCGTGCTTCGCAAGACGAAAAATTCGCTAGACGAAAAAATTCGCGGAACGAATTAATTTCGTCTTGCGAGGCACCACTGTATGACAAAGGGGCATGTTGAAATTTCCTTGCCTTCTTGCAACACATACCATAAATTCGAGTCCATAGTGTTGTCCCATCTTTTCCATTTTTGCAAACACACAGGGAAGCAATTTTTTTGCTCCGTCTCCTGTTTTTTTCATCTGTTTGTGCGGAGTTGACTTTACAGTGCAAAAGCCATGTGCCAAAGGGAGGGGGGAGCCTGTTTGGGGGAGACGATCGGCTGTTTACTGACGCTCTGGCTCCTTCCAGATGGAAGAAGACAACATCTGCAGCGGTTCCGATTAGTCCTTGTGCCACATCACCAAAAAAAAGGTTGAATCCTTACCATATGTGAAGAATAAAGCTAAAATATGTGGTGGGCCTATAGCAGTCACACAGTTTTGTGGGAAATCACAATTTCAATAAATGTTACCGCTAGGGGAAGTGACCTATGTAATGAGCTTTCGTCCTATTCTGTTTGAGCAGTGCTCACATGGAGGTTCATTCTGATTTGTTGACAGGACATCGAGGAATTCCCCCTAATTTACTCTGCTCGTCTCCTGTTAATCATTTGTTCACCCAACACTTTTCAGTGAATTGCCCACTGCAATAAGGCCAGCTGTTTTAAAAGAGGACTCGGTGCGCTAGAGCAGCGGTAGGCAACCTAAGGCCCATGGGCCACAAGCAGCCCACGAGGGTCATTTAACCAGCCCACAAGCTGCCCCCAAACTGAGCCACCCGCTCAGCAAGCCCCCATGCGCTGCGCTAAACCGGCACAGTGTGGCACGGGGACTCGCTTCCAAAAATCCAGAAATCGCATCTGCGCATGTGCAGACACTGAAAATTGCATCTGCGCAGATGTGGGCACCGAAAATAGCGTCTGCGCAGACACAGACACCAGAAATCCAGGCGCACACACTCACACACA
Source organism: Podarcis filfolensis (assembly GCF_964270895.1). Classification (NCBI taxonomy): domain Eukaryota; kingdom Metazoa; phylum Chordata; class Lepidosauria; order Squamata; family Lacertidae; genus Podarcis; species Podarcis filfolensis. The sequence continues at coordinate 87,235,409 of NC_139608.1, forward strand.
CACGCAATCCGGCCCATGGAGAGATCTCCGCTGGAGTGAACCGGCCCAGGCAAGGCAAACCTTGCTGACCCCTGCTCTAGAGGGCAACAGAGCTGCTTAGCTTATTTCATAGCTTACCCTCCAAGGGCCCCTGTTTTCCAGGGACAGTCCCGGAATTACAGAAGCCGTCCCAGTTTCTGATTTGATCCTGAAATGTCCCGGTTTTCATTTTTCCTCCTCTCCACGTGTCAGAGAACAATTTAAAGTGGTGTGGGTGGGTGCAAAAACCTGTTTATCCTAAAATAAAATCCCTGCACCAAATACGGTGGTACCTCAGGTTACATACGCTTCAGGTTACATACACTTCACATTACAGACTCCGCTAACCCAGAAATAGTACCTCAGGTTAAGAACTTTGCTTCAGGATGAGAACAGAAATCGCACGGCGGCGGCACGGTGGCAGCAGGAGGCCCCATTAGCTAAAGTGGTGCTTCAGGTTAAGAACAGTTTCAGGTTAAGGACAGACCTCCAGAATGAATTAAGTACTTAACCCGAGGTACCACTGTAAAGGAAATGGTGAAGCTGGCATACAAAGCACTTCCTATATTTTTGAAGGAAAAGGTCACCAATGCGCTTTAAATTATTTCATTGCAGTGCTTCCGCAGCCAGCCATTTCTTAGGAAACATATGGAGTGTTTATTCCTTTATTGTAAATGGAGCTTGACACTGTCTACTCAGAAGTAAGCCGTTTCCAGGCAGGCGATGCAGAAAGGGGGCTGTGTTGTACAGCCATACCTCAGAAGTCAAACACCTTGCGAGTCAAACGTTTTGGCTCCTGAACGCCACAAACCCAGAAGTGAGTGTTCCGGTTTGTGAACGTTCTTTGGAACCCAAACATCTGGCACTGCTTTCGTGGCTTCCAAACATTTTGGAAGTCGAACGGACTTCCGGAATGGATTCCATTCGACTTCCGAGGTACAACTGTACTTAAACTGCAGGACAGTATTCTGGAACCACATGCACAACAGCAAATAATGGACAGTGGGATGTTGTTGTTGTTTAGTCGTTTAGTCGTGTCTGACTCTTTGTGACCCCATGGACCAGAGCACGCCAGGCACTCCTGTCTTCCACTGCCTCCCACAGTTTGGTCGAACTCATGCTGGTAGCTTCGAGAACACTGTCCAACCATCTCGTCCTCTGCCGTCCCCTTCTCCTTGTGCCCTCCATCTTTCCCAACGTCAGGGTCTTCTCAAGGGAGTCTTCTCTTCTCATGAGGTGGTCAAAGTATTGGAGCCTCAGCTTCAGGATCTGTCCTTCCAGTGAGCACTCAGGGCTGATTTCCTTTAGAATGGATAGGTTTGATCTTCTTGCAGTCCATGGGACTCTCAAGAGTCTCCTCCAGCACCATAATTCAAAAGCATCAGTTCTTCGGCGATCAGTCTTCTTTATGGTTCAGCTCTCACTTCCATACATCACTCCTTGGAAAACCATAGCTTTAAATATATGGACCTTTGTTGGCAAGGTGATGTCTCTGCTTTTTTAAGATGCTGTCTAGATTTGTCATTGCTTTTCTCCCAAGAAGCAGGCATTTTTTAATTTCGTGACTGCTGTCACCATCTGCAGTGATCATGGAGCCCAAGAAAGTAAAATCTCTCACTGCCTCCATTTCTTCCCCTTCTATTTGCCAGGAGGTGATGGGACCAGTGGCCATGATCTTAGGTTTTTTTGATGTTGAGCTTCAGACCTCAGATCCTAAAGAACTGTTTTCCAGGGACAGCCACCGGATTTACAAATCAGTCACCATACAAAATCCATTGAAGTGCCCCCGGATTCATTGAAAAAAATCTGGTAACCTTATGGCCTATTATGGAATAGGACATCCAGAGAGGAGGGTATGTTATTCTAGGGAGAGTGTGTAAAAACCTACTTGTACTTCACCACTGGTTTACATTGCGAAGTAACGCAAAAAGAGATTGCAAGGGGAAAGGATTTTTTATTTCTGTCCAATTTATAAATTGAGGCAAGAACAGGGCTCAGGTTCAAAAGGCAACCTGGAGAAGCAGGAGGAATTCCGGCAGTCATGTTCGCAACCTGCATGCAGTTTCTTACACAACTTTTCAGGGATAAACGTGCAATCATCAGTGGGAGAAAGGGGAGGTCTTCAAATTCAAAACCGGAAGATTCTTTTTCCTACATCTCCGACGATCTTCCGAAACCCCCCTATCTGCCAAAAGAAAAAGACAAAAAGCCAACCACAACAAAAATACAGCTAAAATTCTCTTTACAAAGGCAACGCTGACTCTTCGCTTGTGACTTCTCCCCCAGTGACCTCAGAGGAGATTGCGTGACAGCAGTAATTTGACACTCCCATCAGCATCAGAAGCTGCTAATGAGAGTTCCTCAAACAAAAGTTTATGTAAGTTGCCTTGAACTGAGTCAGCAGCAACCAGGGAATAGCGGTTTTCACCTTCAGTTCTGCTGGGGAGAGACCTGTAGGCAGCTGAGCTGAATCGGACCGGGAGCTTTTGGGCAGCAAGCAGAACCAAAGAGGTACTGAACCGCTTGGGCATTGGAAGTAGAGAGGATGCTATGTAATGGCTTGTTTGCCTGTCACTCTTTTTTCGCCTCACTGCTTTCTGCAATTTGTGTTACTCACTTGGGGCTAAGTTTTCAGAGGACTGGGAGTCTGCCGGGCTGCTCTACGGAGAAGGCGGTACTCAACACTAATGTCTCACAACAAATGTAAGAAAGACTGTACAACCTGAAAAAAGAGACAAGGCATGTGCTTTTGCAAACCAAGAAAATCTTTAATGGTTTTTTAAAAGCCCCTTTTAATGGGCTAATGCAGAAGACACGGCTGATCATGAGTTCTTTGTAACTTGAATTTGCACTCGCATTAGTTTGCAGAGGATGATCCAGTTAAAGGTCTCCTTTTAATCAAGCATCTTGGCTTCTGAAAGGCTATCTGTGCTCCTCTCTGCTCTCTGAGTTTTCTTCATAAGTAAAGAAACAGAACGAGGGCAAGATAATATTCAGAATTAATAATAATTTGCAGATTTGTTGTAACGTTAGCTCAGTCAGTAGAGCAGGAGACACTTAATCTCAGGGTCGTGGGTTTGAGCAAAAGATTCCTGGTTTGGACGAGATAATCTTTTTGGTCCCTTCCAACTCTACAATTCTATAATTCCCCAAAGAGTTGCATCGGGCAGCTTCCAGAAAATACTTAAGATGCTCCTTATTACCCTGGCTTTTGTTTTAGGACTCACCTTAATTTTGTGATTGTAAGTTTTCAGTATTGTGTTTTAATGCTGTAACCTGCCCTGGGACCTCAGGGTGAAAGGCAGGTAATAATAATAAGAATATAGTTCACCTGTATTTTAGGGCCAGGGCCATGGCTCAGTGCTAGAGCATCTTCTTTCAATACGTGGGCGTCCAGGTTCGATCCCTGCTGTTTCCAGGTAGAGCCAGGACAGAAAGAACTCCTGCCTAAAATTCTGGAGAGCTCCAGCCAGTTATAGTGTATAGACCAGCCTTTGGTCCCCAGGTGTTGTTGTACTACAACTCCCATCGTTCCAAGCCAGCATGCCTAGTGGTCAGGGGTGGTGGGAGTTTTAGTTCAAGAACATGGGATGGGGCAAGGTTGAGAAAGGCTGCTGGGGGCAATATTCAGGTAGGTGGACCAATGAGCCAACTCAGTATCAGGCAGCTTCCAGTAAAGTAGGCTGATATTATCGCTAGACTGCGGTGTAGGATTGTGGCCACAGTGGCAGGATCTGAGGTGGATAGTGGCTTGTGTGAATTCGTATTGGAAGAATGAGTTGATCTGGGGATGTTCTGGCTTGCAGTAAAATTGTCTGCTCAAAGGAAAGTCTCATTGAGTTCCGCAAACCTTATTCTGAATTCAGTGGGGCTTCTGGATAGACATATATGTTTATTATTATTATTATTATTATTACATAACAAATCTATTGAGCATTAAAACATCCCTAGTTAAATAGACAATTAAAAATGTGTAACAGTTAAAAGAGTGAAAAACAGCTGAAACAATAAAGTTCAGTTCAGGGGAATCCGTGCTTTAACAGGTATGTCTTCAGGAGCCCACAGAATGCCAATACTGATGGGACTCTTGTATTTATCTTATAGGATTGCAGTATCAGAAATGTAAACACTGACCACCGTTGTATTTCTTCCATTTTCTATTGTCTGTTGTGCAATGAATGGGAACTGCACAGAGGACTGTGCCTGTTGTTTCATTCCTGTTTCAGTACTTTTAACAAGCTCTCAAATTGCTAAATGAACACCTAGCTCCTATTAGAATACTACATACTGAGCAAAAATGAGGTCAGCTGCTTTGCTTATACAGTGGAACGAAGCTTGATTAGAATTATTCATAAATTTATATCTATACAACCATATCATAAAATATAGATGGCTCAGGTCCAGTTGTCTAGGGCAAAGAATTAGCTCTTATCTTCATGATCCCTGGTCTGTGAAACAGGAAGAGTAGTTACAAAACTGCTGTAAGAGAGTACAGGTAACTCAAACACACCTAACTTGAGCACATTCAGCTTTCCGCCATGCTCAACGGTCATGGGGCATTGCAGCTGCCACTTGGGTAGGTCACCACGCTATTGCCCCTTCATTCCAGCCTATCGGCAGGTGGTACTAAGGATACTCGCCTGGCCCTGGGCACTGGCAACCCACGGTATGCCACTGGTTTTACGTGCTTACCAAAAAAAAAAAAAAAAAAAGATTAAAAAAGGAAGGAAGGCATCTGGGGAAAAAGACTTTGGCAATCACACCCGACATAGAACCCAATGTATTTTGACTATACACGATTTTGGCTTTACACGCTTTCTCCAGAGCGTAACCCCTTCGTAGGTTGAGAGTTGCCTGTATCTCAGTGGGATAATGGGGCCCAATCCACCGGCAGAGAAAGAACCCAGCTGCCTTTTGACTCCTCTCCTCCCTGAATGGTCTCCTTCCAAGCGATAATTATAATAATTTTGTCACCTTAAGAAATTGTGCCTGTTCTTGTTTATTTTCTTCTTCCCTCCCAATCCCTTTTCCCTCTTGTGCTGTGTCTGTTACATTTGCAAGCCTGCAGAAAACCCTTATGTAATCTTTCCGTAAAGCCTGGTAGATTTTAGGCATGTTATTTTGGGGATGACGATAATTTGTGCCTTGAAAGTGCTGTAGAAATGACGGGATTCTTAACATTTCTCGGAATCCTCAAAGGGAGTGCTTCAAATCCGCTGTAAAGTGTTCAAAAGCGAATTCAATGCATTTTAATATTTCAGGCAGTGACAGATGGGAACCTTGGAGAAAATCGAAGACTCTGTCAGCGTTGGGCCGATAGAGTTTGACACATGCAGCAAAGATCCAGGAACAACAGCTGTGTCCAACCCTAGGAATGCATCTGCTGGGAATGAACCAGAACGAGGGGGTCCGTTCCTGCGTTCAGTCCCAACCAGAGAATCTCTCCGATCCCCTCGGGGGTCAGTGGTGAGTTTCCACGGCATACAGTATTCCATCAAGCAGTCCCGGGGACCCCCGTGCAAACGGAAAGTGGTGGAGAAGAAAATCCTTCATAACGTCTAGTAAGTGCATGCAATATGCGTCTTAACAGAGAATTTTGGGGGAAGTAATAATAATAATAATAATAATAATAATAATAATAATAATAATTTTCTATGTATACCTCGCCCATCTGGCTGTTTCCCCAGCCACTCTGGGCTTCCAACACAATATTAAAATACAGTAATTAACATCACTTAAGGAGCTCGTCTTCCTGATTCATTGAGAGCTCAAGACAATTAATGTTTTCAGATAGTAAATAGAATGGGTGAGCTGAAGTTTTAGCTGTCGTTTTTTTTTTGGGGGGGGGGGAGTTTCCAATATCAATTGCTTAGTTAATGGCACAATTCTGAAAGGACCACTGCGAATATCTTTGCTGAGATTTTGTGTGTGGAGAGAAAAGCCCAGCTTTAAAGTGCTGGATGTGCCTTTGGGAGGTCCAGGTCTACAGCAAGCCTACTGGGAAGCAGGGCGAAGAGACAATATGACATAAAGATGGGGAGAATACATTATTGAAGCAGGGCCCTCATGTGTGACAGAAACAGGAACCTTGAATAGGTCAAAAAGGAGCATCCAATCCCATTCTTCAGCTTTGCCTCAGTATGAGACACAAGCCCATCCACCTCTGCCTAGAAGCCTGCTGTGATTTAATTCTGTTGTTTTATTTGCTGGAGGAATGTGTACCACATGTTAGATGTGACATTTCCCTTGGGGAGACTTGAGCTTCCCATCAAGAGAATGGGTTTCTCCCTTCAGGATGCTTGTGCTGGTCCTGGGGGCTAACCGAGAGGCAAGGTCCGAGTCCAGTCCGAGGTCAATGGTGCGGTATGGAGGCTGTCCGTCAAAGCTGTAGCTGGGTCCAAGGCAGGGAGTCGGGTGAGGTCAGGAACTCTGGCAAGAGCAGGACAGGGTGCAGGCAGGAACAGGCTATCAACAACGTTGCTCCCGCAACCTGGGACTGGGGCTGACTGGCTTTTATCTGCCCCGAGGCATAGGGCGGCCCTGGTCCACAGGTGACTCACCTCTCCTGGCCTGGAGGCGAGCACTCCTCCTGCGGGAACTTAGTTCCCGCCGCCTCTCTGCCCTGAGCCTCTGTAGCTCAGGAGAGGCTGGAGGGTTACCGGACCCAGAGGCAACCTCAGCTTCCCCTGACAGGGGTGAGAGTGGAGCACCGGCAGGCAATGGGTCCTCCATCACCTCAGGGGCCAGAGCAGACACAGCTGGTGCCTGCAGCTGAGAATCCAGCACAGGTGAGGACCCTTCAGGCTCAAGCCCCAGCCCCGGCTCAGCTGGTTCTGGAGGCGGGGACTCCTGTGCAGGCTGGGATTCCTCAGGTTCAGCCTCTTGAGTCCGAATCCCAGGCCATCACAATGCTGCTGCTGCTGCTGCTGCTGCTCAGAGCCACTAAATTACTCTGCAAGGTCCACATTATGCAAGTGCCAATCTGATAGCTCAAACAATTATATGGGCAGGCACATGAAAGAGCATCCAAATCTGGAAAACAATAGAGTGTTATGTGCACAAACTTCCTCAAGCCTTGAGAAATTCTAGGGGGATAGCATTCCTTTCATTTGACTTTCTTTTTAAAGTGAGAAGATTGGAAACCAATAATAATAATAATATTTTATTACTTATACCCCACCCATCTGGCCAGGTTTCCCCAGCCACTCTGGGCCGCTCCCAACAGAGTATTAAAAACACAATAAAACATCAAACATTAAAAACTTCCCTAAGCAGGGCTGCCTTCAGATGTCTTCTAAAAGTCAGATACCGTATTTTTCGCTCCATAAGACGCACTTTTTTCCTCCTAAAAAGTAAGGGGAAATGTCTGTACGTCTTATGGGGCAAGTGTGTGGTCCCTGGAGCCGAATTGCCCAGGGGTGAAAAGCAGATCGTGCTTTTTTTTTTTAGAAAGAGGGAAGGGGGTGTTGAAATGAAGCCGCTGATCAGCTGATCAGCAAGCGATCGGGAGGGGAGATATGGGACTCTAGAAATAAAGGAGGCTGCCTGGGAGGGGGGAGGTAAAGACAGCAAACTTGCAAGGAGAGGAGACAGGAAGATTAAAGCAATGAGGAGAGAAATTAGAAGAAGAGGAGGAGCAAAAAACTGCTCCAGCTAAGGAAAAGACGCTAAGGTAAACAAGAGGGAAGGGGGTGTTGAAAGGAAGCAGCTGATCGTCAAGCGATCAGGAGGGAGATAAGGGATGCTAGCAATAAAGGAGGCTGCCTGGGAGGGGGGAGGTAAAAGCACATGGATCCTCAGGATTTTTGCGTTGAGTCACCCCAAATTTACCATCAGATCACATAGCACGTCCATGGCTACAGCCTGCACCAAAAAATCACACATCCACTGTTTCGTGGGGCCGCAATGGCGCAAAAATGTGGTTACAAAGCACGGATCCACATGAATCCTCAGGATTTTTGCATTGGGCTACCCCAAACTCACCGTCAAATCACATATCATGTCTGTGGCCACAGCATGAACCACAAAAATCATACATCCACTGTTTCGTTCAGAATTTTTTTTTCTTGTTTTCCTCCTCTAAAAACTAGGTGCGTCTTATGGAGCGAAAAATCCGGTAAATCCGGCCGTGGGCAGGGCATAGGTTTCTTTGTATATTTCCATACATATGGGCCAGAAACTTGGCATTTTAAAATGGAAGAGGAGGTATTGAAGAATCCAGATTCAACACCAAATATAGGATTTCACAAACACCTGCAGGCAGGTGGAAGAATAAAATTATGAGCAGAATAATAGCAGGTGAACCATTTATATCACCAACAATTCCAGAACGGAAATTTCTGTAACAGAACGTTGGTGTGGCAGAAGACATGGGAAAAGGATCTGGTGTCATTATGCCACACAGATCAAGCAGAAAACAGTTGATAAACTGAACCTCCTTTTTATTCATTTTTACTTCTAGTGGCATCATGAGGCCAGGCATGAATGCTATCCTGGGACCAACGGGAAGCGGCAAATCTTCGTGAGTATATCTTAAGGCCAAATTCCAAGTGGTGTGGGAAATCTGTTATCAGAAAGCTTTGATTTTTGGAATTGTTGTTATTTAATTAGAAGCTACTGGCACATGCTTTGAAGATGGGTGAGGATTTTCCTTTCTCTGTCGAAACCGCTTGCCCAGAAGCCTGTCCCCACCCCCTGCTTATGGAACGGAGAGCAGTTTTGGGGAAGAGGATTAAGAAAGAAAAAAGGTCCAGGAAAGAAAGGATTACAAATCTCCCTTCCAGACACACTTCCTCAGGTTTCAAAGCAAGCCTGTGAAGCTGTGAATCGGCATTAAAATCCTAATTGCGTATAAACTGTGCTTGAAGAATGCTATTTGAAGTCACATGTAATTGGGGGTGCCATTTGAAAGGGGGGGTCAGGGTGCCTGTGCTTTAAATAACTGCATACCCTCCAACATTTCTCCAGTGAAAAACGGGATGTCCTATTCCATCATCATCATCATTATTACTTACACCCCGCCCATCTGACTGGGTTTCCCCAACCTCTCTGGGCAGCTTCCAACATATATAAAAACATAATAAAACATTTAATATTAAAAAAAGCTTCCCTATACAACGCTGCCTTCAAATGGCTTGGGGGTTGGATAACCCCATACCCTCCAACATTTCTCTGATGAAAATAGGGGTGTCCAGAGCCTAGGACTTGCCGATCAGAAGGTCGGCGGTTTGAATCCCTGCGACGGGGTGAGCTCCCGTTGCTCGGTCCCTGCTCCTGCCAACCTAGCAGTTCGAAAGCATGTCAAAGTGCAAGTAGATAAATAGGTACCACTTCGGCGGGAAGGTAAACGGCGTTTCCGTGTGCTGCTCTGGTTCGCCAGAAGTGGCTTAGTCATGCTGGCCACATGACCCGGAAGCTGTATGCTGGCTCCCTCGGCCAGTAAAGCAAGATGAGCGCCGCAACCCCAGAGTCGGCCACAACTGGACCTAATGGTCAGGCGTCCCTTTACCTTAAGGAAAAGTGGAACATTCCAGGATCAAATCAGAAACTGGGACGGCTTCTGTAAATCCAGGACTGTCCCTGAAAAATAGGGACAATGGACAAAAAAGAAAATGAGGCTTTTCTCAGCCTGCAGATACAGTGATGGCAGCACCAACACAGCTCCTGAATTTCTTCTTATCGTGCAGTTATGGCGCAAAAGGAGCCCTGCCAGACCAAAGTATTGGCACGACTACTTATTCATAGCAATAATCCACTACAGCGGTACCTTGGTTTACAACCATTATCCGTTCCGGAGGTCCGTTTGTAAACCAAAACAGGTTGTAACACAAGGCGCGCTTTCTCCAATGGGGCCTCCAAAAAAAAATTGTTCGTAATCAGAAAAAAATGGGTTGGAATGCAAAAAAAGGTTGCAAACCAGGGCACGCGCTTCCAGGTTTGACGTGTTCGTAATCCAAAACATATGCAAACCAAGATGTATGCCAACCAAGGTACCACTGTAATAACCTGTTTCTCCAATGTTCCATTTAAGAGCATCATTTGCTTGCTTTCCAATGGGCTTCCTTAGTACAAGATTTGAATTCCTCATTGGTTCGTTTTATATGAATATTTTTTTTGCTGATCAGTGTTTTTAGAGCGAGAATGTCTCTTCCAGAGATGGTTAGGAATAACACAGTCCCCAGTGTTTGGGTCCAGAAAAAGACCTCGCTGTGTTGTTTATCATTATCCCTGTTGGAAATCGTAGTCTCAAAAGCAGGAGGACTTGACAGAACATTTTACCATTTCTAGCCTCCTAGAGACGCGGGTGGCACTGTGGTCTAAACCACTGAGCCTTGGGCTTCCCGATCAGAAGGTTGGCGGTTCGAATCCCCGCAATGCGGTGAGCTCCCATTGCTCAGTCCCAGCTCCTGCCAACCTAGCAGTTTGAAAGCATGCCAGTGCAAGTAGATAAATAGGTACCACTGTAGCGGGAAGGTAAACGGAGTTTCTGTGAGCTGCTCTGGTTTCGGTGTTCTGTTGTGCCAGAAGCAGCTTAGTCATGCTGGCCACATGAAAAACTGTCTGTGGACAAACGCCGGCTCCCTTGGCCTGTAAAGCGAGATGAGTGTCGCAACCCCAGAGTCGTCTGCAACTGAACAACTGTCGCGTCCTTTACCTTTAGCCTCCTAGATGTTTTGGCTGCCCGAAAAGATCCTGCTGGCTTGTCAGGGGACGTTCTTATAGATGGCGTCCCACAACCTCCCAATTTCAAGTGCATCTCAGGATATGTAGTTCAGGTGAGTGTCTCAGCCGTTTGGATTTTGCTTCTGCTATATCTGTTTCCCCCACCACCCCAGTTCTTGGGATGATAAGCACCCATCTGCATGACACAGTCAAAGCACTATCGTACCACTTCAAATAGCCACGGCTTGCCCCCAAAGAATCATGGGAACTCGAGTTGCTGAGAGCTGTGGGACTCCTCTTCCCCCTCACAGAACTACAATTCCCAGAGTTCCCTTGGAAGAAGGACTGACTGTTAAATCACTTTGAGAACTGTAGGTCTGTGAGGGGAATAAGGGCCTCCTAACTGTTATGACTAAAGTCTTTGTGGGCAGAAACTGGAAAGCGCTAGAAAATTCTGGAAGATTCTAGAAGGTTCGTTTCCGATGCAAATATTGTTTTGACTATCTCAAGGTCACACTGAGCCAGGAGGGAGAAATTCCTGCACTCAGCGAGCTGCTCTCTATCACTGTCTCTTACTTTCATTTGTACCTTGTGTGTCTGAAGTTTTTCGTAACAAGCCTTTGCCTTTTAGGACAGTGGTACCTTGGTTCTCAAGCTTAATCCGTTCCGGAAGTCCATTCCAAAACCAAAGCGTTCCAAAACCAAGGCATGCTTTCCCATAGAAAGTAATGCAAAATGGATTAATCTGTTCCAGACTTTTAGAAACCACCCCTGAAACAGCAATTTAACATGGATTTTACTATCTAACGAGACCATTGATCCATAAAATGGAAGCAATAAACAATGTACTGCAGTCACACAATCAATCAATCAATCAATCAATAGCTGAACTGGGTCCCACACAGTCACAAAAACAAAACAAAAAAGGCGCAAAAACAAAAATGCAAAATAAATAGTGAAAACAGACAGACCTCAGCGTAACACTCAAAACGGAAGTGTGGCACTCAAAACGGAGCATGTTCAGCTTTCGAAAAAAGTTTGCAAACCGGAACACTTGCTTCCAGGTTTGCAGTGTTTGGGTTCCAAGTTGTTTGAGTACCAAGGCGTTTGAGAGCCAAGGTACCACTGTAAAAGTTTTTTCTTTTGGACCTTTGGCTCCGCGTGGTCTTTTTTCATTTACTGCCAAGACTCTGTCCGTCAATAACAACTGTAAGCATCCTTAACAAAAAACAGCTCCCAGGATTCTTAGGGGGGAAGCCATGACTGTTTAACATGGTATGATGCTGCTTTGAATTTATAGGGCAGATGGGGCCTAAACAGAGAGTAGACCCATTAAAATTAATGGGCTTTCTTGAAGCAAGAGTCAGCTGCTAGTCCATTCAGTTTCTGCACCTGGAATGGCAGGGTGGAGGGAAGAAGGATATTCCTTTGCATGTGCTTTCTTACAGTCAAAATATTCTGCTTTCAGGATGATGTTGTCATGGGAACAATGACAGTGAGGGAGAATCTGCTCTTCTCAGCAGCCTTGCGGCTTCCGAACACTATCAGCTTTCAGGAGAAGGAAGAGCGTGTGGTCCAGATTATCAATGAGCTGGGGCTGAGCAAAGTGGCTGATACTAAGGTAAGCACATCTTGGGTCATTTAAAAGGTTTTGCTGATATCCCCATAGCTGTTAGCACAAACGTAGTGTTAATAGTGTGACCCTACCCACCCCATGGGACGTGGGTGGCGCTGTGGGTTAAACCACAGAGCCTAGGACTTGCCGATCAGAAGGTTGGCGGTTCGAATCCCCACAACGGGGTGAGCTCCCGTTGCTCGGTCCCTGCTCCTGCCAACCTAGCAGTTCGAAAGCACATCAAAGTGCAAGTAGATAAATAGGTACCGCTCCAAAGGAAAGGTAAAAGGTGTTTCCGTGCGCTGCTCTGGTTCGCCAGAAGCGGCTTAGTCATGCCGGCCACATGACCCGGAAGCTGTACGCCGGCTCCCTCGGCCAATAAAGCGAGATGAGCGCTGCAACCCCAGAGTCGGTCACGACTGGACCTAATGGTCAGGGGTCCCTTTACCTTTACCCACCCCATGTTAGAGAGAGAGGTTTGGAAGAAATATCTTTACTCCCTTGTAGCAGAGTTAGCACAGTGGCGATTGCTCAATGCACCTTAAAACTTGGTTAGATTTACTTATGCCTTCATCCACCTTTAAACAACTGTTACCCACAAAATACTTAGGTTAGAATAAATCACAGACACTTAGCTTTCCATATAAGTGAAGCTATCTATTCACAGAGTTTTTGCAGAAGTTACAGCAAACAAGTCTGTATCTGCTGGTAGCGAAACAAAGATGAACAAATAACTTAAAAAGAAAATGATTTAGTTTCCTTACAAAAAGAATCATGCAATCTTTGGGTTGGAAAAGATGCAGGCTGTAAAATCTCCCTTTTAGAGAGATTTTATACACTTGAGCTGGGAGCCATTCCACAGGGCTTCTTTCTTGTTCCAGGAAGCACAAAGAAAAAGGCGTTGGGACAGAGGCTGCTTTTGTGCACACAGGTGTCAGTCAGTAACTGTATAGCTTTCTAACTTCTCAGCTTGAATACCATAACACCACTTAGAGGTGTTTTTCCAGTGTCTGATGCACACTTGGTATGCCTAAATTAATTTTTTGCAGGTAGGAACTGAACTGATTCGAGGCGTGTCTGGGGGAGAACGGAAGAGGACTAACATAGCAATGGAACTGATCACTGAACCGCCAGTGCTATTCCTAGATGAACCCACTACAGGCCTCGATGCCAGCACTGCCAACGCTGTTCTCCTCCTGCTAAAGAGGTAAGAAACGCTATCCCTTCTGGAAACTCTTGGAAGTGCTTAAGGATAATAATAATAATACAGTGGTACCTCGGGTTAAGTACTTAATTCGTTCTGGAGGTCCGTTCTTAACCTGAAACTGTTCTTAACCTGAAGCACCACTTTAGCTAATGGGGCCTCCTGCTGCTGCCGTGCCACCGGAGCACGATTTCTGTTCTCATCCTGAAGCAAAGTTCTTAACCTGAATCACTATTCTGGGTTAGCAGAGTCTGTAACCTGAAGCGTATGTAACCTGAAGCGTATGTAACCCGAGGTACCACTGTAATAATAATACAGTCATACCTCAGGTTACAGATGCTTCAGGTTGCGTTTTTTTCAGGTTACAGACCCACCGAAACCAAGGGAAGTACTGGAATGGGTTACTTCCCTTGGTTTTGGCGGTCGCGTATGCACAGAAATGCTAAATTGCACTTTGCGCATGCGCAGAAGCACAACCCGCGCATGCGCAGACGCAGTGCTGTAGGTTGTGGACGCTGCGGGTTGCAGTCGTGCCTCCTGCACAGATCACATTCGCAACCCAAGCGTCCACTGTAGTTTTGATTATGAAACAATTTTCCAAAATTGTTTTTGCGGGTCTTTGGGCCATAATAAAGAATGTGTGTGTAATAATAATAATAGCAATGATATATATATATATATATATATATATATATATGTCCTACCATGCCCTCCAAAATTTCTCCCATGAAAATAGGGACTCCTAGTGCTGTTTTTCTAGAAAAAGAGGTGCTGGAATTCACCATGAACGCCTCTTTTGTTCTCTTAGAATGGCAATGGCGCTCACCTGAGAGGTGCTGGAACTGTGTTCCGGCGACTCCCGGTTGGAAAAAAAATCCCTGGGGAACCCTACTCCATACCCTCCGACATTTCTCCAATGAAAATAGGAACATCCTAAGGAAAAGAGGGCATTCCGGGATCAAATCGGACACCAGGACGGCTTCTGCAAATCTGTGACTGTCTCTGGGAAATAGGGACACCTGGAGGGTCTGCAATGATGGACCAATATATAGATATATTTATTTCTACCCTGCCTTTCTGCCATCATTGTCCTCAGATTCACAGAGGATAAAGGCCATCTGTGGCACCAAGCATGATGCATATTTTCTACCCTCCACTGTCAGAATACCAGCTGCTGGAGAGGAGAAAGAGATTGTGCTCAGGTCCTGGTCATGGACTCCCCATAGACACCTGGTTGGCCACTGTAAGAACAGGATTCTGGACCAGATGGGTGTCTGGTCTAATGCAGCAGTGATTTCCTTGTGATCTTAAGGCGCTGTACATAGGGTCCCCTAGGTTAGGCATCCCCAAACTTGGCCTTCAAAATGTTTTGGGACTACAATTCCCACCATCCCTGACCACTGGTCCTGTTATAATAATAATAATAATAATAATAATAATAATAATAATAATAATAATTTATTTATACCCCGCCCATCTGGCTGAATTTCCCCAGCCACTCTGGGCAACTTCCAATCAAGTGTTAAAAACAATACAGCACCAAATATTAAAAACTTCCCTAAACAGGGCTGCCTTCAGATGTCTTTTAAAAAAAAGATAGCTGCTTATTTCCTTCACATCTGGTGGGAGGGCGTTCCACAGGGTGGGCGCCACTACCGAGAAGGCCCTCTGTCTGGTTCCCTGTAACCTCACTTCTCGCAATGAGGGAACCGCCAGAAGGCCCCTCGGTGCCGGATCTCAGTGTCCAGGCTGAATGATGGGGGTGGAGACACTCCTTCAGGTATAGAGGGCTGAGGCCGTTTAAGACTTTAAAGGGCAGCACCAACACTTTGAATTGTGCTCGGAAACGTACTGGGAGCCAATGCAGATCTCTCAGGACCAGTGTTATGTGGTCCCAGCGGCCACTCCCAGTCACCAGTCTAGCTGCCGCATTCTGGATTAATTGCAGTTTCCGGGTCACCTTCAAAGGTAGCCCCACGTAGAGCGCATTGCAGTAGTCCAAGCGGGAGATAACCAGAGCATGCACCACTCTGGCAAGACAGTCCACAGGCAGGTAGGGTCTTAGCCTGCGTACCAGGTGGAGCTGGTGGACAGCTGCCCTGGACACAGAATTAACCTGCGCCTCCATGGACAGCTGTGAGTCCAAAACGACTCCCAGGCTGCACACCTGGTCCTTCAGGGGCACAGTTACCTCATTCAGGACCAGGGAATCCCCCACATCCGCCCGCCCCCTGTCCCCCCAAAACAGTACTTCAGTCTTGTCAGGATTCAACCTCAATCTGTTAGCCGCCATCCATCCACCAACCGCCTCCAGGCACTCACACAGGACCTTCACCACCTTCACTGGTTCTGATTTAAAAGAGAGGTAGAGCTGGGTATCTAGGGATGATGGGAGTTGTAGTCCCAAAACATCTGGAGGGCCGAGTTTGGGGATGTTGCCCTAGGTGGTCGGCCATCCAGGCATTGAGAAACCCAACCTTGCATAGCTTTAGAAAGGCGGCAGCATCCTGTTTGTAAGTTTAAGGCCTGGGGGCAGACTTGCGCGGTTTTTGCATTTTTGCCATCGTCCTACCTCATCAAGAGAGCTAAAACTTAAAAGGTGCAGCTTTTCATCCTAGGCTCTCCAGAAGAGGCAGAACCATCATTTTCTCCATCCACCAACCTCGCTATTCCATCTTCAAGCTGTTCGATAGCTTGACGTTACTGGCTTTGGGGAAGGTACTCTATCATGGACCCGCAAAGGAAGCCCTGGGGTATTTCCAGTCTATTGGTAAGTTAACTCTTATTATTGTTAGTTTCTGTTTCTCACTGGGCAGCTGCTGGGAGTCACAGGACTCTGTTTACATTCCAGAGACCTTGCAGTCTCACGGGAAAGGGAGACGGGATGTGACGTTAGTGGTTTCCTGTTTCCTTTGTTCCTTTGTTCAGTTGCTCTCTGCTTTCGAAGAGAGAGGATGTATATTTCTTAGCTGTCTGCATAGTAAGAAATAAAACTCTATACAATGTAGCCAAACCTCTCGTCTCTTCCCTGTGCTGGGAACCCTGCTGGATAGAATGTGCTTGAGGCCTTATCAAAGGCTCAGGCCATTAAACATGTCGGAGGCGATTTCAAAGGCTCAGCTCGGAGGAAGATGAGGCCTTATCGGCTTGGCCGAGTGGAGATTCCGACAGTTATTATAAGAGTTTGTAGGCGCGGGAATGTCAGCAAAACTCACCAGAGCAGGGATTAGAAAACTCAAGGGGTCCACTGAAGCTTTTGTAGACAACTGAGAGCTGCCAATGGCACGCAGATTTCATGTCAAGATCAAGATTTGCCTCGGAGACCCTAGCAGAGAGACTTCTGGGACTGTCTCTGTCTCTCTTTTTTATTTTAAATATTTTTTTTTTAATTTTAACATATAAATTATAAAATGTACCACAAAACTTATCACTAATACAATCTTTTTAGACTTCCATCAGCACCTCTGATGATCCACCGTTTTGACCACTTAACTTTATATTGCCTTTACATCTCTTAACAGATCATCCTTCCCCTTCTCCATTTTTGCAATACTCCCAATAATACTCCTCACAAAACTTCTTGCAAACCTACAAACGTCGTCTGATCTTCGCAAATACTTTTCAAATAGTCCGTAAATTTACTCCAGTCTTCCGTGAATTTCCAGTCCCGCCGGTTTCAAATCCTTCCTGTTAGTTTATCTAGTTCTGCATAGTCCATTAACTTCATCCTCCATTCTTCAATCGACGATAATTTTTCTTGCTTCCATTTTTGGGCCAGTAATATTCTTGCTGCTGTTATTGCATATAAAAAGAGCTTACATTCCTTTCTATTTATATCACTCCCCACAATGCCCAGTAAAAATGCTTCTGGTTTCTTTATAAATGTATATTTCAACATTTTTTTCATCTCATTATATATCAGGGACCATCTCTGTCTCAGCTGCTTGGGCTGACAGTGGATGCTTCCAGACAAGCCTTTTAATGGCCAATTGCCATGTCTCCTTTACATAATTGTATGGGGATTCCAGGAAACAGCACGAGCCAGTTGAGATTCTTCCATTCTCTCCCTCCCCCCACTGCTTCCTCCATCTTTCTTCTTGCCACAAAAAAACCCTGAAGGAGGGAAAGAGCAAGATAGCAGTGACATCTCTCTGCAGGTGTGAACAAGATAAATTATGATGAAGGCATAGTGAGATTTGCCCCTAGGGAAGAAGGCTGTCGTGTTGGGGATTGCCCTCTCTGTTGTTAGTACAGTGGTACCTCAGGTTAAGTACTTAATTCGTTCCGGAGGTCTGTTCTTAACATGAAACTGTTCTTAACCTGAAGCACCACTTTAGCTAATGGGGCCTCCTGCTGCCATCGCGCCACCAGAGCACGATTTCTGTTCTTATCCTGAAGCAAAGTTCTTAACCTGAAGCACTATTTCTGGATTAGCGGAGTCTGTAACCTGAAGCATATGTAACCTGAAGCGTATGTAACCTGAGGTACCACTGTACAGTCATACTTCAGGTTACAGATGCTTCAGGTTGTGTTACTTCTGAGTTTTGGTGGCTGCACATGCGCAGAAGTGCTAAATTGCGATTTGTGCATGCGCAGAAGCGCCGAATCACAACCCACGCGTGCGCAGACTGTGGTTTGCGAACACTGTGGGTTGCGAACGTGCATCCCACACGGATCACGTTCGCAATCCGAGCATCCACTGTAGCGCTGAACACCCACACCCACACGCACACCCACACTTTGAATCCAAATGTACAGGATTGCTTCACCTTGCTTTTGTTCCTCTGGTGTCAAAATTAAGCATAGAATCATAGAGTTGTAGAGTTGGAAGGGACCCCAAGGGCAGTGATGGCAAACCTTTTAGAGACCGAGTGCCCAAATTGCAACCCAAAACCCACTTATTTATCACTTAGTGCCAATTTCACCTGAATTGGGGCCTAATCTGCAGTAGCTTCCACTACTCTGACTCCTATTTAGCCCTTAAGAAAGAAGGACCTGGTTACCATATTGCATTGTATCTGGGGAATTTATGTGAAGTCTAGGCAAGCTCTCTGCATTGAAAGAGAAGATGCATATAGATCTTTTTGCCGTTCATTAACCCAACAATTAGAGGGATGCGGGTGGCGCTGTGGTCTAAACCACAAAGCCTAGGGCTTGCCAATCGGAAGGTCGGCGGTTCGAATCCCCGCGACGGGGTGAGCTCCTGTTGCTCGGTCCCAGCTCCTGCCAACCTAGCAGTTCGAAAGCACCTCAAAGTGCAAGTAGATAAATAGGTACCACTCCGGCGGGAAGGTAAACGGAGTTTCCGTGTGCTGCTCTGGTTCGCAAGAAGTGGCTTAGTCATGCTGGCCACATGACCCGGAAGGTGTCTGCGGACAAACGCCGGCTCCCTCGGCCTATAGAGTGAGATGAGCACACAACCCCAGAGTCGTCCACGACTGGACCTAATGGTCAGGGGTCCCTTTACCTTTACCTTTTACCCAACAATTACCCATTCTCACCACCGTTGTTTGCCTTCAAGAAGATAAGTGTAGTTAATATATTTTGACATCACCACCACAAGACCGGGTTCGTCTTCTCTATGACATACTCGTCTTCTCTGTTAGGATAAAATACTTGTTTTTTGCAGCAGCTGGAGCAGCTTTTAGAGAAAATAAATTCCAACAATGTTTTCCCCGCTCCCTCGCCCAGCCCCAACTGGCCCCTGCGCAGGGTGTCCGTCGTGGTCCTGGGTGCACCATCAACACTCGGTTGAGCTCATGAAAAAGTACGCAAACAAGTGGGAAGCGATCATGGCACGGCAAGACCGGTGGGGCCCGAAGCCCCGATGCCGGGTGAGGGGCGATGAGGATGAGGCGGAGGCGGCCCTGCCTGGCTACCTGGCGCTGGAACAAAGTGGCTTCGTGAAGCTCGCCAGCAATAATAATAATAATAATAATAATAATAATAATAATAATAATAATATAATTATATCCCGCCCATCTGGCTGGGCTTCCCCAGCCACTCTGGGCAGCTTCCAACAGAACACTAAAATACAATAACCTATTAAACATTAAAAGCTTCCCTAAACAGGGCTGCCTTCAGATGTCTTCTAAAAGTCTGGTAGTTGTTCTCTTTGACATCTGGTGGGAGGGCGTTCCACAGGGCGGGTGCCACTACCGAGAAGGCCCTCTGCCTGGTTCCCTGTGACTTGGCTTCTCTCAGTGTGGGAACCACCAGAAGGCCCTTGGCGCTGGACCTCAGTGTCCGGGCTGAACAATGGGGGTGGAGACACTCCTTCAGGTATACTGGACCGAGGCCATCCTCCACTGCTGGCTCCTATGTGATGTGTCCTGCCCGGTGCTTCCATTGGCCCTGGCCAGAGGGTGTGTGAAGCCTCAACCTCGCAGCAGGAAGAGGAAGAAGGCAGCTGCTCAGCTGCCCAAGCTGAGCTGAGTTCTTGACGCACCACCCTCACCTTCTGCCAGCTTTGTGCTAGGGTGACGGCTGCATGCCCACGGAGAGGGCTTTGAGTGCCACTACTGCCCTAGTAGAGGTTTGCCACTACTGCCCTAGGGTCATCTAGGGTCCAACCCCCTGCAACGTGAGCTGGAAAGGGTACATCCATCAGGTGGGCTTGACAATGTGGGTGTGCCTGCCCTGATGACATGCCTATCAGCGCATGAGATTGTTGTAAACAAAAATCTGCCATTTTTTCCCTTATGGGGTATCCAAGAGCCCATATAGAGTCCTTACATAGGTTCCCTATTGGTAGGAGAAAATAACAGAGGCCCACCAGAGAATATTGAGAAGCAAAGCAGCTAGTAAGCCTGATCTTTATTGATCTGTTGCAACAGGGTCCTCACTCACCACATGCAGGAGGGAGGAGGAACCCTGAACAAAGGTGTGCCTGCCCTTATATGTTGCTGTTGTTGTTTAGTCATGTCCGACTCTTCGTGACCCCATGGACCAGAGCACGCCAGGCACTCCTGTCTTCCACTGCCTCCCACAGTTTGGTCAAACTCATGCTGGTAGCTTCGAGAACAATATCCAACCATCTCGTCCTCTGTCATCCCCTTCTCCTTGTGCCCTCCATCTTTCCCAACATCAGGGTCTTTTCCAGGGAGTCTTCTCTTCTCATGAGGTGGCCAAAGTATTGGAGCCTAAGCTTCAGGATCTGACCTCCCAGTGAGCACTCAGGGCTGATTTCCTTTAGAATGGATAGGTTTGATCTTCTTGCAGTCCATGGGACTCTCAAGAGTCTTCTCCAGCAACCCTTATATAGACATTTTTAATTCCCTGCCCTGGAGCTCAAGACCACCCCTCCATACATCATACCTACATCACAGAAAGAAATCTGTTTATCTACAGCAGAAATCTGTTTATCTCGTCTGACAGGTTACCTGTTTAATGGTCACTTGATTGGATTGCCTGGGGAGCCTGGCCAGTCTTTTGTAATGATAAATACTTAGTTCCTGAGCCATGTCACAGGTTCACACCCTATTCATATCTTAAATGTGCCCTTGAGACAGGATTTGTGAAGGAAAAGACAATGGGGAGGCTTTTCCATTTTCCTTTGACTTTGCATAGAAAACATCTCGTCAGTTTGGGAATCAAATATGGTTTCAGGTCGGTCTTCCTGTGCTGATCTATGTACCTGCTTTGTTGGTACACTTATGAACATTTAACATATAACTAAGACCTCAAAATTCCTATCACAGGATAAATAATCATGGAAAAAGAGGCACGCACACGTCAGCTTCCATAGCACACTTAGATATCGAGCCTCCCTTGTGTGTTAAGGTGTGGTTTATATGGGTTGAAGACAACTCCCTATTCCATTCTTAAGTAAAGAAGTTGGGTTTCCAGGATACAAGTCTGGGGCTTAAGAGTTGTGGCATTATTTCTCAGCTCTGAGTGACAGTTTTTATTTATTTATTCATTAATAGAACTACAATTTATTACCTGTTGTTTACTCCAAGGTAACAAGGGAAACATTTGGTGTTAGTCTCGTTCATACCTGTGTTTAAAACCAATTTGCTTAGAAGTCTCATTTGTTACATAAATGTGCTCTGGAACGCAGCTGTGGTGACTCACGTCGTCACCTGTGTTGTTGGGGAAAGACCACTCCCATTGAGGTAAAATACCGTATTTTTCGCTCTATAAGACGCACCAGACCACAAGTCGCACCTAGTTTTTGGAGGAGGAAAACAAGAAAAAAAATATTCTTAATCTCAGAAGCCAGAACAGCAAGAGGGATCGCTGTGCAGCGAAAGCAGCAATCCCTCTTGCTGTTCTGGCTTCTGGGATAGCTGCGCAGCCTGCATTCGCTCCATAAGACGCACACACATTTCCCCTTACTTTTTAGGAGGGAAAAAGTGAGTCTTATAGAGCAAAAATACGGTAGGTGCTAGCAGTGGGGAAGTACAACTTCCACAAAGTTTTTATTTGACATAACTTACTTGATTGATTGATTGATTGATTTCTTGTTTTTCACTGCTGCTTTTCCTTCAAATGAATCTCAAAGCAGCTTACCAACAATAAATAACAATATAATAGGTAGAGCATGAGACTCTTAATCTCAGGATCCTGGGTTCGAATCCCATGTTGGGTGAAGGATTCCTGCATTACAGAGGGTTGGAGTAGATCAGGGGTCAGCAAACTTTCCCTGTCCCTCAGACCTTGTGGGGGGGCCAGACTATATTTTGAAGAAGAAGAAAATGAACAAATTCCTATGCCCCACAAATAACCCAGAGATGCATTTTAAATAAAAACACGCCTTCTACTCATGGAAAAACACCAGGCAGGCCCCACAAATAATCCAGAGACGCATTTTAAATAAAAGGACACATTCTACTCTCGTAAAAACACGCTGATTCCCAGACCGCGGGCCGGATTTAGAAGGCGATTGGGCCAGATCCAGCCCCCGGGCCTTAGTTTGCCTACCCATGGACTAGATGATCCTTGTGGTCCCATCCAACTCCATTATTCTATGATTCCATGATCACAAATGCAGGATAAATCATATAAAATAATTAGCAAATGAACACAATTTTCCTCCCTCTATTCACTAAACATTTTCCTTTAAACGTAAGTTGTTCTTGTTCTCTTATTCTATATGTTAGGTCCGCAAGCTGCGCATATTCCATCAATTTAAGTTGCCAATCTTCCTTAGTTGGGACTTCACTCGTTTTCCATTTTGGGGCTAACAAAACATGAGTCCATAGAGTGGCATCCATAAATAACCTTTTCCAGCACCTGGGAATTTCCGTCTGAGTTATTCCGAACAAAAGGAACTCTGGTTTGATTGTATTTTAAAGTACTTAAAACCATTTCCCCCCATTCATTATGAATTATTTGCCAATATAGTCGCACCTTGGTTTTTGAACAGCTTAGTTCTCGAACATTCTGGCTCCCGATCGCCATAAACCCGGAAGTCAATGTTCCGGTTTGCAAACCGTTTTTGGAAGCCGAACATCCAACGGGCCTTCCGCGGCTTCCGATTGGCTGCAGGAGCTTGCTGCAGCCAATCAGAAGCCGCACTTTGGTTTCCAAACGCTTTGGAAGTCGAACGGACTTCCGAAACGGATTCCGTTCAACTTTGGAGGTACTCTTTCACCCTTTTACAGGTCCACCACATATGAAAGAATGTACCCTCAGTCTCATTACATCTCCAACGCTTACTCTCTTTCTCTCTTTACAGGGTATGAGTGCGAGCCTTTCAATAACCCAGCTGACTTCTTCCTGGACGTGATCAATGGTGACTCCACGGCTGTAGCTGCAAGCAAATGTGGTCAGAAACTGAAGAAGACCGATGATCAGGAGCACGTGGGTAAGAAGCTGACATCGGGGGAGGTTCTTGATCACCACTGGGGATCTAGTACAGTGGTACCTCCGGTTCTGAAAGAGATCCGTTCCGGAGGTCCGGCCACATCTCGAGGAATTCACAACCGGAGGACCGTTTCTGCGCATGCGCGTGTGCATAGAGCGCTTCTGTGCATGTGCGGGAGGTGAAACCCAGAAAAATACTTCTGAGTTTGCTGCTTTCGCAACCCAAAGTTTACGTTACCCAAGGCTAACATAAGCAGAGGGTCCGCTGTACTATATTTCTGAAAAGCATTCTATGATATAGTCCTAAAAATTGAGGGAGACGCAGGTGGCGCTGTGGTCTAAACCACAGAGCCTAGGGCTTGCTGATCAGAAGGTCGGCAGCTCAAATCTCCACGATGGGGTGAGCTCTTGTTGTTCGATCCCAGCTCCTGCCAACCTAGCAGTTCGAAAGCACGTCAAAGTGCAAGTAGATAAATAGATACCACTGTGGCGGGGAGGTAAACGGCATTTCCGTGCACTGCTCTGGTTCATCAGAAACGGCTTAGTCATGCTAGCCACATGACCCGGAAGCTGTCTGCAGACAAATGCCGGCTCCCTTGGCCTATAGAGCGAGATGAGCGTGCAGCCCCAGAATCGTCCGTAACTGGACCTAACGGTCAGGGGTCCCTTTACCTTTACCTTTAAAAAACGGAGGGTGGGGTCCCTTTTTTCTTTTTCCCCAGAAACCAGTAATGAAAATGGCATGGAAGAGGAAGGCGTGGAGAAGACACTGGTGGACTCCTTGCATGAGAAATACCTCAGCTCCTCCCAGTACGAGAGCATGATGGAGCAGCTGAAGAAATACGAAAATCTCCACGGAATCCCTCAGAAGAAGCCGAGGCTCATGAATCAAGTGACCTATGCAAACGGCTTCCTCACTCAGCTCTACTGGGTGTCTCAGCGCTCCCTCAAAAACCTCATCCGAAACCCCCAAGCTTCTGTGGCGCAAGTAAGGAGCAGAAGCGTCTGCTATTGTGGACCCTCAAGTGAGAACGTCTGGTGCATCCAGAAGCGTGTCATAGCAGGGTGCTTGTGGCTGGAGGTCCTAATCTAAAAACCATAACTTTCACCGGGGTCAGCTGGCTTCACAGTCCCTCCAAGTCTCCCTATTTTCCAGGGATAGTCCCGGATTTGCAGAAGCCCTCTGATTTGATCCCGGAATGTCCCACTTTTCCTTAGGATGTCCCTATTTTCATCAGAGAAATGTTGGAGGGTATGGTAGGACGTTCTTATTTTTATTGGAGGGTATGGAGTTATGCGACCCCCAAGCCAAGGAGATAAGTAATTCTACAACCTTTAGAAGACATCTGAAGGCAGAGAGAAGTTTTTTAATGTTTAATGTTTTATGATAAAAAATAAAAAAAATTCCTTCCAGTAGCACTGTAGAGACCAACTAAGTTTGTTATTGGTATGAGCTCTCGTGTGCACGCACACTTCTTCACATATATAAAAACACTATTATGTTTTTATATACAGTGGTACCTCTGGATGCGAACGGGATCCGTTCCGGAGCCCCGTTCGCATCCTGAGTAGAACGTAACACGCGACTGCACGTCTGCGGGTCGCGTTTCGCCACTTCTGCGCATCCGTGTGACGTCATTTTGAGCATCTGCGCATGTGCAAGTGGCGAAACCCGGAAGTAACATGCTCCATTACTTCCAGGTCACCATGGAGTGTAACTTGAAAACGCTCAACCTGAAGTACATTTAACCCCGAGGTATGACTGTATGTTGGAAGCTGCTCAGAATGGCTGGGGCAAGCCAGCCAGATAATAATAATAAAAATAATAACAATAATAGATGTCTTTATTTTCATTGGAGAAATATTGGAGGGTATGGCTTCAGTGGCACTGAACTGACCTTAAACAGAAATATTCTAACTCAGCTGGTTGGTTTTAACTGTTTTTTGGATGGGATTCAAACATACTCAGTAAGCCCACAACTTATACGCATTTGACATGTGCGCATTCAGCTGTACACACATGGGGGGAAATCACAAAAATATTTAACGGGGACGGGGTTCCAGAAAAAAATGACTTTGGCAATCCCATCCACCATTATGTCTTGATTGTGCACGATTTTGGCTTTTGGCACAATCCCCAGAATGTAACACCTGTGTAAGCTCACTGTATTGGCAAAGCTTGCTAAATTATAGCAGG
The DNA here is from genome assembly GCF_964270895.1 of Podarcis filfolensis. Taxonomy (NCBI): domain Eukaryota; kingdom Metazoa; phylum Chordata; class Lepidosauria; order Squamata; family Lacertidae; genus Podarcis; species Podarcis filfolensis. Next base: position 87,260,915 of record NC_139608.1, read on the forward strand.
TTGGGAGGTCTTGCACAACTAACCCCTTTCCTCAAAAGACTGGACTGTTTGCAGCAAGGAAAGTGATGGGCAAAATGCACTGGAAAGGGGAGATAGGGCTGCCATATGGCGGAAGTGACGTGCGGGGGGGGGGGAGATTTTCTGGATTTTCGCATTTTTCCCAGAAAAAGCTCAACAACCTTGCCGTCCAACAATTCTGGGGATTTTCTTTTACAAAAGGACAACAAATTTGTTTGTGCCAGATTTTCACTTCTTGAAACATGGCAACCCTAGCTTGTGTTGATGTAGCAACGTCTCATCTCCCTTCAAGCAAATCAAAATGCATGCTCAATAAGCAGGCAGTGGTGTCGCAACGGTAGGGGGACGGAGGGGGCGGTGCGCCCTGGGTGCCATGTCTGGGGGGTGACAAGAAGGCAATCCGCGGGGGCTCGCCCTGCCACGGCGGCGCGAGCAGCCATCGCGCCACCACAGCCGCACGTGGAATATCTTCCATTCACAGCTGCAGCCGCAAGCAGTGGATCCCAGCACTGTCCGTACAGCGCAGGAGCGCCAGCAGTGGCAAACCACTATGTACAGCACATGTGCGGCGCCGCTACATACAGCGCATGCGTCGTACGTAGCGACGCCGCACATGCTCCCTACATAGCGACGCCTCGCCCCCAGTGTTACGACGCCCTCGTTCGCCCCTGTAAACCTGTTATCTGAAAGCACCCTGAACTAATTCCGAGCCTGTGGATATCTTTGCCTTCCTTGTTTGTTTTGTTCAGGATGGTCAGATACCCTTTGACCGTTGCATTCTGTTGCTGTGCCAGTGAGCGGGTGCAGAATTAATCTCTTTCTTTTTCCTTTCCCACATTCCAGGTCCTTGTGACAGTTGTCCTGGCACTGATCGTGGGGGCCATTTTCTTTGGTGTAAAACTTGATCAAAGCGGTATTCAAAACCGGTAATCCCTGATGCTTTTCTCAAGGTTTATTTTCCATGATAGCATTATTATTTTTTAAATAACTTTTGTTAGTTTTACATATAATCACATTGGCTCATATATACCGTATTATTTGCTCTGTAAGACTCACTTTTTCCCTCCTAAAAAGTAAGGGGAAATGTGTGTGCGTCTTATGGAGCGAATGCAGGCTGCACAGCTATCCCTGAAGCCAGAACAGCAAGAGGGATCGCTGCTTTCACTGCACAGCAATCCCTCTTGTTGTTCTGGCTTCTGAGATTCAGATTTTTTTTTTCTTGTTTTCCTCCTCCAAAAACTAGGTGCATCTTGTGGTCTGGTGCGCCTTATAGAATGAAAAATATGGTATTTGGCTCATATATAATTGGCTCATATATAATTGGCTCATATATAATCACTTTGGCTCAACTGAGCCATTTTAGGTAATGGCATAACAAGAATAGGAAAGGAAGTAAAATGCAAAGATGCAAAAATTAATTTTGTAAACCTTTAGCCGGGAGAGAGGCAAGTTGTTCCCTCCCTCCCGGCTAATGGTTTGCAAAATTAATTTCCTTTTTTTAATTTTTGGAGTTGAAACAATCACAGCCATATGACCTATGAGAAGTTCTTGAAAAATGCATTAACGTACCCTACTCTAAGGTCAAGATCCATCTCAGTTTAACAGCAGAAAACCATGGTATCTTGCCTGCATAAGAAACAATATGTGTTCCCACCATAGACAGGGTTCAGTGATTCTACAGAAAACTTCCGAAGCAGTTAATGAAAGTAGTTGCCTTACTTTTGGTTGCTTCTTTCAGAGTTGGATCTTTGTTTTTCGTAACCACAAACCAGTGCTTCTCCAGTGTGTCGGCAATCGAGCTGTTTATAAGGGATAAGAAGTTGTTTGTGTAAGTATCAAACCTCCTCTAATGAAACTGGGAGGCAGGGAAGGGCAGATGGATTTGTTAGTGGAAAAGAGGGGCTGGTTGATACGATACGATAATCTTTATTGTCAATGACCCATGCAGAACAACGAAATTGGAAAAAAACTACATCAGACATTCAAAAACCAACAAGCCTGCTATCCCAACTATCCCAGCCTGGTTAACCCCCTAAAAACTCTGATACCCCATAATTAAATACAATATACTCCCACAGAGACTACCTTACACTGCGTTTAAAACCAAAATTGCATTTGGATAAAAACTGTTTCTCAGGCGGCTAGTTCTGGTCTTTATAACCCTGTACCTTCTTCCAGAAGGCAGAAGCTGAAATAGATAATTCCCGGGGTGCCTACTATCCTGCACTATTTCTGCAGCTTTCCTCTGACACCTGGAAGCATAGATTTGATAGAACTGTAGCGTTGCAAGGGACCCTGGGGATCTTCTAGTCTGACCCCCCTGAATCCAGCTGTCCCATACAGGGATTGAACCTGCAGCTTTGGCACTATCAGCACCGTGCTCTAACCAACTGAGCTATTCCATTTCCTTGAAATAAGTTCCTTTTTTTATTTCTAGCGTCTAGGATAATGCAAAACCCTAGGCCAGGGGTCGGCAAAGTTTTTGTGGCAGTTCATGGTCCCGCAGACGCCGCTGTGGGCTGTAGTGTGTGTGTGCGTGTGCAAGCACTATTTCTGGCGCTCCTTCCAGCACGGAGGAGGCGTGTGCAGCTTCCCATTGGCTTCAGGAGCTTTCTGCAGCCAATGGGAAGCCGGCCAGCGTTGCGGAAGGCGGTCCCCACTTTGCTCCATGCCGGTTTAGCGTGGCACACGGGAGCTGGCCAAGCGGGAGGCAGGGGTCAATGGGCCGGTTAAACGACCCCCATGGGCCGCTTGTGGCCCATGGACCTTGGGTTGCTGACCCCTGCCCTGGGCCTAGTTTGCAATGAGGTGGTAAATCTGTGGGCTGTATTCCTTCAGAGTGAGGTCCTTCCGAGTGCTTATTTTCTTTAAAAACTGTTTAGGGGTACAGTCAACGCTCGGGTTGCGAACATGATCTGTGTGGGATGCACGTTCGCAACCCACAGCGTTCACAACGCGCAGTGGCACATCTGCGCATGCGCAGGTTGCGATTTGGCGCTTCTGCGCATGCGCAAAGCGCAACTTAGCACTTCCGCGCATGCGTGACCCCCGAAACCCGGAAGTAACCCATTCCGGTACTTCCAAGTTTCGGCGATCCATAACCCAAAAACACGCAAGCTGAAGCAGCTGTAACCCAAGGTATGACTGTACAGTGGTACCTTGGGTTACATACACTTCAGGTTACATACGCTTCAGGTTACAGACTCCGCTAACCCAGAAATAGTGCTTCAGGTTAAGAACTTTGCTTCAGGATGAGAACAGAAACTGTGCTCCGGCAGTGCGGCAGCAGCAGGAGGCCCCATTAGCTAAAGTGGTACCTCAGGTTAAGAACAGCTTCAGGTTAAGAACGGACCTCTAGAACGAATTAAGTACTTAACCCGTGGTACCACTGTACTACACTCTGTATTCATTCAATACAGCATGTCGTTTGCCCTGTATTTCCGCTCTGCTGTGTGCCTCGGACGTGACTTCTGGTGTTTCACGAGGCACCAGAAGTTGCGTTGGGGACCATGCGGTGTGGGTGCTGGGCACCCACCCAAAAATTTTGGTGGGTGCTCAAGCACTCAGGGCCCCCTAGAGATGGCACCCTTGAAGGGCAGGGGAGAAGATGAGGGTGAAGGAGACTGAGCGGAGATATGATAGACATCTTCAAGTATCTGAAGGGCTGTCACATGGAGGAGGGAACAAGCTGGTTTTCTTCTGCCCTGGTGAGTGGGACCAGAACCCATGGCTTCAAGTTACAAGAAAGGAGATCCCAGCTAAACATCAGGAAGAACTTCCTGACAATAACAGTTGTTCAATAGTGGAACGGTCTCTCTCCCTCAGGAGGTTGTGAACTCTCCTTCCTTGGAGGTTTAGAAGCAGAGGCTGGATAGCCATCTATCACAGATGCATGCTTGACCCCCGAAACCCAGAAGTAACCTATTCCGGTACTTCCAGGTTTCAGCGGTCCATAACCCAAAAAAAGCAACCTGAAGCAGCTGTAACCCGAGGTATGACTGTACTCTCATTCCGTCTGAGACTCAGGAAACACCAGGACAGGAAATAAGGCTGCGGTTGGGGGTAGCAACGGAAGTGACAATTCACTGTTCTATTCAACAGAACTGATGATTCACCCCTTTCCCTGACATCTAATGCTTTATGTTGAGATGCCTGACTTTGCAGGGGCTTGAATGAGATAACCCTCAGGGTCCCTTTCAACTCTCTTTTACTCTCGCAAGATGGAATGTACAGTGGTACCTCAGGTTACATACGCTTCAGGTTACAGACTCCGCTAACCCAGAAATAGTACCTCGGGTTAAGAACTTTGCTTCAGGATGAGAACAGAAATCATGCTCCGGCGGCACAGCAGCAGCAAGAGGCCCCATTAGCTAAAGTGGTGCTTCAGGTTAAGAACAGTTTCAGGTTAAGAACAGACCTCCGGAACAAATTAAGTACTTAACCCGAGGTACCACTGTACTGCCCTCGGCTGTACTTGAGGGACGACTCCAACAGATTCCACCCAAAAAACACTCATGTCCCTGTGGAGATGGCAGCACCGAATCGGTGGCGCATGCCCTTCTGGCTTGCACTCTTTATAAAGGCTTGAGGAATGAGAGTATCACCCTTCTTTTATTTTCCATTCCGGGTCGCCCAACCACTGCCACAGCGTCCTTTCTCTTGGCAGATCAAGATGAGCGGGTGACAGCAAAACTTGCAAGGTTTTTAGCTGGGGCAATCAGAGTACTATTTGACTATTGATTGAAAACCCTAAAATGTATTTTATATAATTGACTTTTTATTTCTATTCTTTGTATATTGTATTGTTGTTTTTTTGCCATGGCCGATAGCAAATAAAGGTTCATTCGTTCATTCATTCATTTCCTCCCAACTCTATACTCTATGAGTCTATGAGTTAGTAGGAAGTTTCAAAGCACAGGGGTGGCTAACCTTATTTGGGCTGAGGGCTGCACTCACCCATGGCCAATCCTCCAGAAATTGCATATCAAAATGGGTGTGGTTGAAGTTTATAAGCAGGCATGAACATTTATTTATATAAAAAAGGGGGTGTAAAGGGGGTTAAGAACTTAATTTGTTCCAGAGGTCCGTTCTTAACCTGAAACTGTTCTTAACCTGAGATACCACTTTAGCTAATGGGGCCTCCCGCTGCCGCCACACTGCTACCATGCGATTTCTGTTCTCATCCTGAAGCAAAGTTCTTAACCTAAGGTGCTATTTCTGGGTTAGCGGAGTCTGTAACCTGAAGCGTCTATAACCTGAAGCGTCTGTAACCCAAGGTACCACTGTACAGTGGTACCTTGGCTGTCAAATTTAATCCGTCCCAGGAGTCGTTCAACTCCCAGAACAGTTCAAAAACCAAGGCGCGGCTTCCGATTGGCTGCAGGAGCTTCCTGCACTCAATCAGAAGCCACATCAGAATGTTCGGCTTCCAAAAAACGTTCGCAAACCGGAACACTCACTTTCGGGTTTCTGGTGTTCAGGAACCGATTTGTTCAGGAGCCAAGCTGTTCAACAACCGAGGTACCACTGTATTGCAGCTGGAGATGTATGGGAGCAGTGAACAGTTCTAAGTATGTTAACTACATACTGTCAGTTCACATCCCATGTGGACCACTGTAGTGTGAGAACAGTGCAAGTAGAATACCCTTCACTGATAAAGCATGGAAATCCATCAAAGAGCCGAGCCGAGTCTGGTAAAGCATGATGTGATAATTGGTCCTTGACTTCTTGGAAGCAAATCCCATTAGCTCATGAAAATGGAATTTCTGTAGCTCTGGGCAGTATTTCAACACTAGCATGAGTTTGAGAAAACTATGTAGAGGATCAGAACGCAAACGTACCAAAGCTGAGCAGGTCTAGTGGTGATGTTTCCATGAGGGAGATTGCTTGGGAATGCTGAGAATGTCTCCTTGAGCTCCATGTCAGGAATGAAAACTTAGAAGTGATCGAGTCCTGACCATGTATTTATAAACATGTGCATTTTGTAATTAATATTGCTAGAGGGATTGCAACTCCAGCTGAAGAGAAGAGAATCGTTTATTTGTTAGAAGTGAGCCGGAGATATATTTCATTAAGCAAGACAGAGCATCAGTGGCAGATGTGAAACTCTGAGTCTGATAAAATTTCGACAGTGGAACAGACTCCCTTCATTGGAGGTTTTTAAGTAGATGTTGGACGTCCATCTTTAGTTGAGATTCCCGCATTGCAGGCAGTTGGACTCAATGACTCTCGGTTGGACCCAATGATCCAACTCTGTTGGAACTCCATTCCAACTTCTATGATTCTATGAAATGGTTCCTTTCTCTTCTCCTAATTTTGCTGTCGTTTAGTCGCAGGGGAGTTGTTCCCCACAAGTCTGTACTGCCAAGCATTGTTGTTGTTGTTGTTTAGTCGTGTCCGACTCTTCGTGACCCCCTGGACCAGAGCACACCAGGCACTCCTGTCTTCCACTGCCTCCCGCAGTTTGGTCAAACTCATGCTGGTAGCTTCGAGAACACTGTCCAACCATCTCGTCCTCTGTCGTCCCCTTCTCCTTGTGCCCTCCATCTTTCCCAACATCAGGGTCTTTTCCAGGGAGTCTTCTCTTCTCATGAGGTGGCCAAAGTATTTTCCTAATTAGCAAGTTCTTAAATTTCTCTTATCATGTGTGTACCTTTCCAGTAAGCCATGTTCTTTCCTGTCCTCACAGCCACCAGTATACCAGCGGTTATTACAGAGTCTCTGCATATTTCCTTGCCCTGATGCTTGGAGACCTGCTACCCATGAGGACCATGCCTGCAATCATATTTTCATGTATAAGCTACTGGATGATTGGTAAATAATAATCTGTATTTTTGTACGCTGTCATACCAACGAACAGGTCAACCTCATCCTTCCTTGGTGGGACTCTTCATATGCACAGAGGCCTCAGCAGAGGAAAATATCTCTGTGTAGCCATACCTCTGGCCTGCGCTATTAACCATTTCCATTCTTTTATAAAAAGTTTGTTATCTTGATTTTTTATTTTTCCAGTAACTTTCGCCATTTCCCCATATTCCATCAGTTTTCGTATTCATTCTTTTTTGGCTGGGACTTCTTCTTTCCATTTTTGGGCAAGTAACATTCTTGCCGCTGTAATAAAAAAGGTAAAGGGACCCCTGACCATTAGGTCCAGTCATGGCCGACTCTGGGGTTGCAGTGCTCATCTCGCTTTATTGGCCGAGGGAGCTGGCGTACAGCTTCCGGGTCATGTGGCCAGCGTGACTAAGCCACTTCTGGCAAAACCAGAGCAGCGCACGGAAACGCCGTTTACCTTCCCGCCGGAGCAGTACCTATTTATCTACTTGCACTTTGAGGTGCTTTCGAACTGCTAGGTTAGCCGGAGCAGGGACCGAGCAACGGGTACTCACCCCATCGCCAGGATTCAAACCGCCAACCTTCTGATCGGCAAGTCCTAGGCTCTGTGGTTTAACCCACAGCGCCACCCACGTCCCACTGGCCGCTGTAGTAGCATACATTAATAAGTTTCTGTACAGTTTGGGTAGTTCTGTCCCTATAATTCCCAAAATGAAAGCTTCTGGGTTTGTTTGTTTTTAGAAATGTCCTTTCTAGTCTTCTACTTCATGATTTGATTGTTCATTGCACCTATCCTCTTCCTGTTTTCAGGCTACCAGGCTGATGCGGGCCGATTCTTCTTCTTCATGCTGAGTCTTGTGCTGTTGTGCTACACATCCACCTCAATGGCCCTCGCAATCTCCGCAGGGATGGACGTAGTAGCTATTGCCAACTTACTTATCACCATCTGCTTTGTCTTCATGCTGGTGAGTCTTGCATGTGTCACGCTGAAGGAATGGGTTTCTCAGACCCAAAACTGACTGTGCAGGCAGTTTGAAACTGCACCAAAATCCCTATTTTTCCTTAGCTAAAATGCTTTAACTTGAGCTCTTGAGCCAAAACCCAGCTGTATAAACAAGTTCTCAGAGCCCTCTCCTTTATCAGTTTGTGACGGCAAGGATGGCCTTGACTGTACCAGTAGAACAGGGAAGACACGTCTGTGCCTTATCTTATATCCTGACCACAAACACGCACAGACCTAGTCTGGGAACAACGCCAGAGTGTGTTCCTGGAGTTGGTGACGTCTTCCTCCAATTAGATCAGCTCTACTACAACCATGGCTGCCTTTTCTGCAGTTCCATATTTTGGAAAGTTCAATCCCAAATCCTGACCTCCCGCAATCCCGCCGCAGTTCGTGTGATAAAAGGAGTTGTTGCTGAATGGGCATTTTAGCTAAGGAAGTGTTACGATGGGTAGTTGCCTTGGGGCCTAATTCTTAAAATCGTGAATTTATTTCCACCGTTTCTCTCTCTCCACATTCCAGATATTTTCTGGCTTACTGGTGAACCTTCCCACCGTCATGGGTTGGCTGAACTGGCTGAAATACTTCAGCATTCCCAGATACGGCCTCACGGTGAGTATGCTACAGTTAACATAGATTGGGGAGGACCCCTGTAAACCCTAGAAATCAATAAATGCTAAGATTTTGATTGGTTGGGATATTGATGGAAGTACCAGCTGCAGGACTGCACCAGACAAGGAATCCTTGGGCTGGCTTATACAAAGCAGCCTGGCTTGTCTTCTGTTAACATGACAAAAGGGGTTGATGGGGAGACAGATGTTGGCAAGGCGATGGGGTGTGTGTTTGAAGTGACAGGAAGAGAGAGTTTTTAGCAAGGGGTTCTGGGAAAAGGAAGAAGGAAGAAGAAAGACTGGGATCCATCTTGGCCAGGCTGGCTGAAGGCTGGCTGGGTATGGTGGTCCTGTGGGCTAACCAAGAGGCGTGGTCTGAGTCCAGTCCAAGGTTGAAGGTGCAGTATGGAGGCAGTCCGTAAAAGTTGAAGCTGGATGCAGGGCAGGTAGTCAGGTGAGGTCAGGAGCTCCGGCAGGATAGCAGGACAGGGTTCAGGCAGGAACTGACAACCAACAAAGTTGCTCCCGCAACTTGAGACTGAGGTTGGCTGGCTTTTATCTGCCCCGATGCACAGGGCAGCCCCGATCCTCAGGTGACTCGCCTCTCCTGGCCTGGAGGCGAGCACTCCTCCTGCGGGAACTTAGTTCCCTCCGCCTCTCTGCCCTGAGCCTCTGCAGCTCAGGAGAGGCTGGAGGGTTACCGGACCCAGAGGCAACCTCAGATTCCCCTGATGGGGCTGACAGTGGAGCACTTGCAGGGAATGGGTCCTCCATCACCTCAGGAGCCAGAGCAGACTCAGCTGGTGCCTGCACCTGAGGATCCAGCACAGGTGAGGACCCTTCAGGCTCATGCCCCAGCCCTGGCTCAGCTGGTTCTGGAGGCGGGGACTCCTGTGCAGGCTGGGATCCCTCAGGTTCAGCATCCAAATCTGAATCCCAGGCCATCACACTGGGAGAGATGCCTTAGACTCTAGGGATGCATGGCTACATTGGGCAGCTTCTATGCATCAGATGAGCCTCAAGTTAAATATTAGATGCACTTAAATATAAGCAGTTGTTGAGTAAGCCACTCCTTCTTAAGCAGGATTTTCAGAAGGGAATCGTGATTGTTACGGCCCTTGATTAAAAGCATGTGTTTTTTCACAAAATCAGGTCACTGCTGTTTTTAAAGCTGTTTCCAATGGAGCAACCTGAACAATAAATAAAATATTGATACTTGTAAGCTGGTGAAGTCATGAAACTCTGTGTAGGCATATTTGCTGTTGACAAAGTTGCACAGATTATGAAGTTAATGGACTATGCAGAACTAGATAAACTAACAGGAAGGATTTGAAACCGGAGGGACCAGAAATTCACGGATGACTGGAGTAAATTTACGGACTATTTGAAAAGTATTTGTGAAGATCAGACGATGTTTGTAGGTTTGCAAGAAGTTTTGTGAGGAGTATTATTGGGAGTATTGCAAAAATGGAGAAGGGGAAGGATGATTTGTTAAGAGATGTAAAGGCAATATAAAGTTAAGAAATGCATAAGAAGTGGTTAAAACGGTGGATCATCAGAGGTGCTGATGGAAGTCTAAAAAGATTGTATTAGTGATAAGTTTTGTGGTACATTTTATAATTTATATGTTAAAATCAATAAAATTTTTTTTTTTTAAAAAAAGACAAAGTTGCACAGATTGACCATGGCTGTATTAAAATCAGCAAATATTCAATTGATACAACAGGCTGGTTTGGAGATTCTATTTTTGGTATTATTGCGGCTCTATTTTGGTCTCTGGCTTCCTACACAGGCCCTTGAAGTCAATGAATTTAGAGATCTGCGTTTCTGTGCAAACGCCACAGAACCCTTTCCATTGCAAAGCTGTCCCCCAAGTTCTCCTCAGACCAGAGAAATGTGAGTATCCCAGCTGGAGGTGGGTGGAGCACATACATTCTCTTCCAGAAGAATTACTATCCTCATCAGTTTGGGGTTGCTCCCTAAGATAAACTCTTCCTAAATCATATCATATGCATGTCGTGGTGCGTTCTTCATAGTTCTATTGAAAACTAGTCATTTATTTCCAGTAACGGAAGAACAGTCCCTCTCATCAAGGTCCCATATAAAGAACTGAGACACCAAACTCAAAAAGAGTATTGATAAAGACTGTCTGCTGATTTAAAGAAATAGTACTTGGTTAAGGCTGCAGCCCTTTATCACTTACCAGGGAGTAAGATCCATTGTGTTGAACTAGACTTATTTTTAAGAAGACATTAAATTGTTTAAAACTCATAGGATTAATGGATTGGCTAAACCTTTGGGTCAAAAGCCTTGGGTTTCTGGGAAATACTCATCCATATCTACCCCCTGGACTGTGTCCCACTCAGGAATTTCCCTCCTAAAGCCATTGCGTTCTTGTACAAAATATTTCAGTTCCCCTAAGCCACATCCTTGTGTGTCAGTTACTACATTTTGGCTACAGAAGGCTCCTCAACATCCAACATGCGGGTGGCGCTGTGGTCTAAACCACAGAGCCTAGGACTTGCCGATCAGAAGGTCGGTGGTTCGAATCCCTGCGACGGGGTGAGCTCCCGTTGTTCGGTCCCAGCTCCTGCCAACCTAGCAGTTCGAAAGCATGTCAGAGTGCAAGTAGATAAATAGGTATCGCTCTGGCAGGAAGGTAAATGGCATTTCCGTGCGCTGCTCTGTTTCGCCTGAAGCGGCTTAGTCATGCTGGCCACATGACCCAGAAGCTGTCTGTGGACAAACACCGGCTCCCTCAGCCTATAAAGCAAGATGAGCGTCGCAACCCCAGAGTCGTCCACAACTGGACTTAACGGTCAGGGGCCCCGTTAAGCTACATCCTTGCTACATCCTTACTACATTTTGGCTACAGAAGGCTCCTCAACATTCCTGATCCACAATGTACTGGATCCAATTTGCACCTAAGACTTAAGATAGTCATGACAGACTTACAGTGGTACCTCAGGTTAAGTACTTAATTAAAAGTACCTCTGGTTACGTACTTAATTCATTCCGGAGGTCCGTTCTTAACCTGAAACTGTTCTTAACCTGAAGCACCACTTTAGCTAATGGGGCCTCCCGCTGCTGCGCCGCCGCAGCACGATTTCTGTTTTCATCCTGAAGCAAAGTTCTTAACCTGAAGCACTAATTCTGGGTTAGCTGAGTCTGTAACCTGAAGTGTATGTAACCTGAAGCATATGTAACCTGAGGTACCACTGTATTTCAGTTGGACCAACAAAGCATGACACATTTGTATTTCACTAGAAGAAGCTGGTGTGTGTCTGCGCCTATTTGTGTGTATACAGCAACATGGCTCAGTGTGCCAGTGAAATGGCTCAGTTGGTTAAAGCATAGTGCTGATAACACCAAGGTTGCAGGTTCGATCCCCATATGGGACAGCGGCATTGCAGGGAGTCAGAATAGATGTTCCTCAGGGTCCCTTCCAACTCTATGTGTTAAATAGCGGGAATGATGGACGAAGGACACAGCTCTGTTAGATTCACAGCTCTTTATTGCAGCAGTTAGAACTGTTCCTGGAGTCAGACTGACTGCAGCCTAGCTGGCTGCTTTATATAATAAAGGTAAAGGGACCCCTGACCATCAGGTCCAGTCGTGACCGACTCTGGGGTTGCGGCGCTCATCTCGCTTTATTGGCCGAGGGAGCCGGCGTACAGCTTCCGGGTCATGTGGCCAGCATGACTAAGCCACTTCTGGCGAACCAGAGCAGCACACAGAAACACCGTTTACCTTCCCGCCAGAGCAGTACCTATTTATCTACTTGCACTTTGACGTGCTTTCAAACTGCTAGGTGGGCAGGAGCTGGGACCGAGCAACGGGAGCTCACCCTGTTGCGGAGATTCGAACCACCGACCTTCTGATCTGCAAGTCCTAGGTTCTGTGGCTTAACCCACAGCGCCACCCGCGTCCCCTGCTTTATATAATACTAAGTAACTTGTAACAGTAACAACTCCAAACTAGCTAACCAATCAGAGAGCTACAGTTCTCAATCCTTCATTTGCATACTGGTGGCCCTGAGTGAGAACTGCAGCTAATCTTAATACATAACACTATGACTCTATGAATTCAATGAAAAAGGGTCAAACTCTTCTCCCGGTGCTCATTTCCCACAAATTATTTGCAGAGAGCATTGTCAGAGGTGCATAAAGGGGTAGGAAAATACCCAGAAAAAAATGAAATGAAGAATGCAGCAAGGGTTGGCCTTTGGGAGAAATTGTGTGTATTCAGAATGGCAACCTTGGTAGCCTTGAATCAGTAAGCATTTGTTTTCCGTGCTTGGGGATAGAGAAAGGGTTGTCTTTCTAGCACTGCAGCATTGCTTCAGTTAATGAATAACATTCTGAATGTGTGTACTATCCTTTTTGACAGGTGCTATGGCGAACAATACCTCTGTGGACAGGGAATAGAGCCTACCAATTGGGCAATGTGGGAGAACATTGTGGCTCTTAGCTGTATGACAATCATCTTCCTCCTGATAGCATATGCCAAACTGCGGTTCATGAAGAAGTTCACCTAATGCAGAAAAGATGACCTACAAGACGGACATTTAAGTCTTCCTAGGTCCAACCGGAAAAAGTCATTGTTTCAATTAACTGGGAGGACCATACTGCACCAACCACATTTTTTTACATTGCTGATATTTAATCTTTTTTGTAAAGGAAGCAATTTGTTTTAACTGATTCGTTTTTTATATAGAATTCTGTCATTCACTTTGACGTTGAGATTAACCTTCTATGTTTCTCAGGAAATTTGTTTAGATCTGTAATTAGTTTTCTTTGGGGAAGGGGGAGCACTTTGTAAACCGAGTCTGGGGACTCAGCTACAATGAAAACGTTTTAAGTGTGTTGTAAAGTGCATTATGCAAAGGTGACACTAGATGGCAATCATGAGCTATGGCAAAATCTGTATATTTTTCAAAATGTGTTTTTTAAAAGCATTTTCGCAGCGTTTTTTTTTATAGATGTGTCTAGATTCCACCTGAGTTAAAAGGGCAGCAGCGGATAAATCTGAAGAAAACAGAGGGCAAGGGGAAATCAATAAAGGAAGTGAACCTAAAACGGTGCTGAAGAAAAAGTATGTTTTTATTTGAGAAAGCACTCCCGGTTGAAAGTCCTAGTGTGTTTCAAGTGTAAGCTGCCTTCCTCAGGAGCGCTGTGGGAAGTGACCTCCCAAAAGGTGAAGGGCAAGATTCAAGCACCCTGTTCTGCTCGTGGGAAGACTCCTGCTAGTGCAATGGGGCTTCCTCGCCCCCCTCGTGCACCCTATTAATCGGCTTTGGAGGGTCAGTAGGAACCCCCCCCCCCGAACAGAACACAGACAGAGCAGAGGGAAGACTGTTCCATCAGGCCAGCAGAAATACTTGTGCTGACAGAATTAGCGCTATGCTGAATTCCACCTAAAGAAACTTATCATTCGAACACCGTATTTTTCGCTCTATAAGACGCACCAGACCACAAGACACACCTACTTTTTGGAGGAGGAAAACAAGAAAAAAAATATTCTGAATCTCAGAAGCCAGAACAGCAAGAGGGATCGCTGCGCAGTGAAAGCAGCAATCCCTCTTGCTGTTCTGGCTTCTGGGATAGCTGCGCAGCCTGCATTCGCTCCATAAGACGCACACACATTTCCTCTTACTTTTTAGGAGGGAAAAAGTGAGTCATAGAGCAAAAAATACGGTACTTATGCTGACAGAATGATCTCCTTAGCGCTGTGCTGAATTCCACCTAAATAAACTCATCGTTCAAAAATTATTGTACGTCCAATTGGCAGGTGGATAGCTGGAAGTAACTTTTATATGTTCTTGAGCTATCCCTTTTTCTTTTTATTCTATGATTATTTCCTTTAATATTTTCGTGCATGCTCTCTCTCTCTAATATTCTCACTTACTGTATTTTGGCAAGAATGGAGGCAGGTGAAGATGTTGAGCAGTAGGTGAAAGACGCTGAGTGCTAGGCAGGGAAGAGAGGAGGTCAGCTGGGGAAACAAAGAGATGCTCCCAGGTGAGAGATGGGAGGGTGCGATGAAGGTGATGGATTATATGGAATTGGCGGAAATGACTGGCAGAATCCGAGACCTGGGAGAAGAGTTGGTGGAAGAAGACTGGAAGAAATTTAAGGACTATCTTCAGAAATACTGTAAAATTAATGAATGTTAAAATGATGTTGGATTGAAAATAAGTGGCATTAGCAACAAGGTTAATAAGAATATGCAAAAATGAATTGATAATGGATGAAAATATAGAGTTATAATATGTTAAGATACAGAGTTAAGATAAACGAAAGAGGCTAAGGATTTGCTGATTTGATTATTTAAATGGGAATACAAAAAGGGGAGATGTGAGGAGGCCAAGGAAATAAGCTAATGAGTTCAAAGTTACAAAAAACGGATTTGTTTTTAATTCTTTTTTAGCTATTTGTTTTTTGTATTTTGTATTTTTATTCTTCTTTTTTCTTTTTCATATATTTTTCTATGTTCTCTTTTTTGTATCTTTTTCTTTTTATATGACCTTTTTATTTTGTAAACTTATGTTTTTGTAAAACTTCAATAAATATCTTTAAAAAAAAAAAGAGAGAGATGGGAGGGTGCACCCTTCTCCGTATGGGATAAAAGTTAGGATATATCGTTGAGAGAGGATTCTTCCACAGTGGTACCTTGGTTCTCATATGCCTTGGTACTTGAACAACTTGGAACCAGAACGCTGCAAAACCGGAAGTAAGTGTTCAGGTTTGCGAACTTATATTGGAAGCTGACAATGCTCCATTTTGAGTGTTACGCTTCCGATTTGAGTGTGACGCTGAGGTCTGTCTTTTTGCTATTTATTTTGCGTTTTTTCGGCTTTTTCATTTTGTTTTGGTGACTGTGGGGAACCCAGTTCAGCTGCTGATTGATTGATTGATTGATTGATTGTGTGACTGCAGTACATTGTTTATTGCTTTCATTTTATGGATCAATGGTCTCGTTAGATAGTAAAATTAATGTTAAATGGCTGTTTTAGGGGTTGTTTTTAAAAGTCTAGAACAGATTAATCCATTTTGCACTACTTTCTATGGGAAAGCGTGTCTTGGTTTTGGAACGCTTTGGTTTTGGAATGGACTTCTGGAACGGATTAAGTTTGAGAACCAAGGTACCATTGTAGTTCTTTTCTCTCTCTTTCTTTCTTTCTTTCTTTCTTTCTTTCTTGCTTTCTTTCTCTCACTCTCTCTTTTAATTATTCTTTATTTAGATCAGTTTTTTATTTTTACTGTATTGTGAAAAATAAAACTTTATTTTAAAAAAAGAAATGTATCATTCAGTGAATAAATTGGGGACTATATTGTCTCAGAGGCCCTAAACTTGAGGCCCTAAGCTACTGAAGGTAATGGGGCCCTTTATATGTCCAGCTGTCCTTTGTCAACAACAAATGGTTGCTGTTTTGTGTGTTGAATATATGCTATATGGTAATTTATGGACCAAATAGGTATCTAAAGCCATTTGCACATGCAGAATGTAGGCACCCTATACATAGAAATGAGCAAACCAGTGATATTTTAGGGAGCAGGTTAGCAGGCGGGGCCCATGACTTACACCACAGGAGCCTACACAACACAAAACACTGTTGCTGTATGTAGGTTTTATTTTATTTGTTTTTTTACCTTATATTTTGGAAATGTACATCCAGGTGTTTTTTTTTCCTTTAAACCCCCCCCCCCCCAAGAGAGTGGGGCCCTAAGTTATAGCTTGTTTAGCTTATACGTACATCTGGCACTGCTAGCACCCACTATAATTCACCAGAACAATGGAAATTCTTAATGGCTCCAGTTGTACTGGGTTACATTTCTGCAAGCTGGCAACCCCAAACCACCCAGCACGTAGGAATTATCACCCCCCTTTCTAAATAACTTTGCCAGCCGAGTCTCAAATCCTGGAGAAGCCCTACCAGTCAGTGAGAGCAACACCAACCTAAATGGGCCAGGGATCTGACTCTCTGTAGGCCAGCTTCCCGTGCCTATTGACAAAGGCATTGGTGTCTGTGTGAGATAAGCCCAGGAGATCATTAACCTGTGTGTTTACTGAGGGCTTATCCACACTTAACCTTTCCTACACTCCTCCCAGGCACCAGCTCATGCCCTTCAACATTTCTCCAGTGAAAACAGAGACGTTCTACTCCATCCCATCCAACATTTCTCCCATGGAAATAGGGACGTCCTAAAGGAAAACGGGGCATTCCGGGATCAAATCAGAAACCAGGATGACTTCTGTAAATCCAGAATCATCCCTGGAAAATAGGGAAGCTTGGAGCATATTTGAGTACCCGCCCCCGCTCCTAAGCTTTCCCATAAAGCTATGGTTTTCCCAGTAGTGATGTATGGAAGTGAGAGCTGGTCCATAAAGAAGGCTGATCGCCGAAGAATTGATGCTTTTGAATTATGGTGCTGGAGGAGACTCTTGAGAGTCCCATGGACTGCAAGAAGATCAAACCTATCCATTCTGAAGGAAATCAGCCCTGAGTGCTCACTGGAAGGACAGATCCTGAAGCTGAGGCGCCAATACTTTGGCCACCTCATGAAAAGAGAAGACTCCCTGGAAAAGACCCTGATGTTGGGAAAGACAAGGAGAAGGGGATGACAGAGGACGAGAAGGTGGACAGTGTTCTCGAAGCTACTAACATGAGTTTGACCAAGCTGCGGGAGGCAGTGGAAGACAGAAGTGCCTGGCGTGCTCTGGTCCATGGGGTCACGAAGAGTCGGACACAACTAAATGACTAAAGAACAACAACAAGCTTTCCCCTTAAAAATTCACTCTTTAAAACTCATTTGGAGCAAATGTCAACACACGTAAAACCCGAATTGATGTTTGCTCCAATTCAGCTTTAGAGAGCAGCTTTCGTAGGGGGAAGCTTGGGACAAAACAACAACAATGCTTGTACAGGGAGTGTTAAGGTGCAGATTTCTGTCTGGAAAGAGTGGGGCAAAAGTTAAGTGCGGATAATCCCTTTATGCATGCGATTAATATACAAGTTTACATAACCCAAAGGTTAGATTTTATTATTTAAAACACACAGGTAAGAGACAGTTGTCATCGAAAAAATAAAAAAGCAACTGAGATATACTCAGAGTCCTGTAGTGATTTCATGCTCTTTATTGCAGCTTGTAAACAGTGATTGAATTGCCCCCCAAACCTCAGGCTTTTATATACATTATTTACACAATGAGTCCCATCTGATTGGCTGATTCTGCTTCCCTCCTGGAGGGATTGGTCTTCTCCTGCAAGCCAATCAGTTGTTGCATTCTAGGATCCTACTTGCCTATTGTTATAGGATCCTAGCTTAGTACAGTTGTACCTCGGGTTACATACGTTTCAGGTTACAGACTCCGCTAACCCAGAAATAGTACCTCGGGTTAAGAACTTTGCTTCAGGATGAGAACAGAAATCGTGGTCTGGCGGTGCAGCAGCAGCAGCAGGAAGCCCCATTAGCTAAAGTGGTGCTTCAGGGTAAGAACAGTTTCAGGTTAAAAACGGACCTCCGGAATGAATTAAGTACGTAACCAGAGGTACCACTGTACATAACAGCAACAGATTACCAAACTGGGTGTGCACCCTAGATGACATCATAGAATCATAGAATTACAGAGTTGGAAGAGACCACAAGGGCCATCGAGTCCAACCCCCTGCCAAGCAGGAAACACCATCAGAGCACTCCTGACATATGGTTGTCAAGCCTCTGCTTAAAGACCTCCAAAGGAGACTCCACCACACTCCTTGGCAGCAAATTCCACTGTCGAACAGCTCTTACTGTCAGGAAGTTCTTCCTAATGTTTAGGTGGAATCTTCTTTCTTGTAGTTTCATAGGTAAGTAGTTGCTTAGTTCAGAGAATCGTAGAGTTGGAAGGGACCCTGAGGTTTCCTCTAGTCCAGGGACGTCCAACTCCCAAGAGACTGCGATCTACTCCTGGGGGGGGGGGAATTGGCAGTGATCAGGGGTGGGGGGCAGGGGGCAGACCAAAGTTGTTGAGCTTTCTTTAGGGAAGCAGGTATTTATAGGTTCAGCTAAAACTCCTGAAGTAGAAATCAAATCAAATCCTTGGTACGCAGTACAGTGTGAAAATCATTTTACTACCTGCCAAGTGAGGACAACATACAACAGCCTAAGTTGTATCCTTGCAAGAAAAACTTGTATAAGAACTAGCCCCAGGGCACAACATTACCCAGGAAGACAGACTGGCACGCTATTCTACATAGGTAAAGGTAAAGGTACCCCTGCCCGTACGGGCCAGTCTTGCCAGACTCTAGGGTTGTGCGCCCATCTCACTTAAGAGGCCGGGGGCCAGCGCTGTCCGCAGACACTTCCGGGTCACGTGGCCAGCGTGACAAAGCTGCATCTGGCGAGCCAGCGCAGCACACGGAAACGCCGTTTACCTTCCCGCTGGTAAGCGGTCCCTATTTATCTACTTGCACCCGGGGGTGCTTTCGAACTGCTAGGTTGGCAGGCGCTGGGACCGAGCAACGGGAGCGCACCCCGCCGCGGGGATTCGAACCGCCGACCTTTCGATCGGCAAGCCCTAGGCGCTGAGGCTTTTACCCACAGCGCCACCCGCGTCCCTTCCTATTCTACATAAGGACCTCCCATAATACCTTACCTTAATACAGGTTATGGTTTAAACCAAAAGAAAGGATGAAACAACTCATTCTAAAGCTGAGCAGTTCTCCTGAGGAATATATAACACTTATAACATAGTCTCCACTTGTTCTAGCATGCTGAGACACACGTGAGATGATTAGGAATCTGAGCAAACATGCAGTAAGAGGGGACTAGAGGAAGCCTGAGAGACATATCCACAAACTGAGGATCATATTTAGCTCTGATAACTAAATGCAGTGTATTCCTGACTTTTATGGGACACCATCGCACAGCCAACTTTCACAAATCCAAACCATATGAGGTTCCTAGCGCCGTGCTGAAAGCTTCAACTTCTCAAAGGTTTTCTTCCCTTGCAAATGAGCCTTCCGTTTTTTTCCGCCTCATTCTCGGGGGCACTCAAGAATATCCTCGATCATTTTCTTGTGCGTTTTCTTTCTCGTGAATTCACGAACGACGATCAGAAATCATGTGGGATCCATTTTAAGCCACAGCACTAGTAGATATCGCCATAGAAGATTGCTGAGAAAGAGGGGAGGCAGGAAGGATTTTAGAGAGCATGTAATGAAATCCTACAGTCAATCTCTGGTTACAGGAGCTCAGGTAGCAGTTAGGTTTCAAAGGACGAAATCACGATAGCAAACCAGTGATATTTTAGGGAGCAGGTTAGCAGGTGGGGCCCATGACTTACATCATAGGAGCCTAGGTAAAGGTAAAGGGTAAAGGGACCGCTGACCATTAGGTCCAGTCGTGACCGACTCTGGGGTTGCGGCGCTCATCTCGCTTTATTGGCCGAGGGAGCCGGCATACAGCTTCCGGGTCACGTGGCCAGCATGACTAAGCCGCTTCTGGCGAACCAGAGCAGCACACGGAAATGCCATTTACCTTTCCGCCGGAGCGGTACCTATTTATCTACAGTGGTGCCCCGCAAGACGAACGCCTCGCAAGACGAAAAACCCACTAGACGAAAGGGTTTTCCATTTCGGAGGCGCTTCGCAAAACGAATTTCCCTATGGGCTTCCTTCGCAAGACGAAAGCCCATAGGGAAATCTCCAGGACAGCGGGGAAGCGCAGCGCGTCTTCCCCACTGTCCTCGGACCTCCTCCGAAGGCTGGCGGTGGGGCGGAGAGACCTCCTCCCGCCGTCAGCCTTCGGAAGGCTCCTCCGAAGGCTGGCGGTGGGGCGGAGAGACCTCCCCGCGCCAGCCTTCGGATGGCTGTCCTGAAGACTTGCGGTGGGAGGAGGGTTTTCCTTCCCACCGCCAACATTCAGAATGCTGTTCTGAATGTTGGCGGTGGGGAGGAAAAACCCTCCTCCCACCGCAAGCCCCGGGAACAGAGGAGAAGCGCTGCGCGCCTTCCCCTCTGTTCCCGGACCTGTCCTGAAGGCTTGCGGTGGGGAGAAAAGCCCTTCTCCGCACCGCCAGCCTGGCAAGCGGTCTCCATAGGAACGCATTAATTGATTTTCAATGCATTTCTATGGGAAACCGTGCTTCGCAAGACGAAAAACTCGCAAGAAGAAAAAACTTGCGGAACGAATTGATTTTGTCTTGCGAGGCACCACTGTACTTGCACTTTGACGTGCTTTCGAACTGCTAGGTTGGCAGGAGCAGGGACCGAGCAACGGGAGCTCATCCCGTCACAGGGATTCGAACCGCCAACCTTCTGATCGGCAAGTCCTAGGCTCTGTGGTTTAACCCACAGCGCCACCCGCGTCCCGCCTACACAACACCAAACACTGTTGCTGTATGCAGGTTTTATTTATTTTATTTGTTGTTTATCTTATAATTTGGAAATGTACATCCAGGTTTTTCCCCTTTACATTTTTTGGGGGCCCCAACCCAAGAGAGTGGGCCCCTAAGCTATAGCTTGTTTAGCTTATACGTAAATCTGGCACTGGTTCCAAGGGTCATCTAGTCCAACCCCAATTTTTTTGCCTAAGGTAGGACTCGAACCCAGGACCCTTAGGTTAAGAGTCTCTCCCTCGAGGGCTGGCGGGAGATTCGCGTGCAAACCCCGTTTCCCCTTTTAAAACTCAAAAGCTGAGATGACGCCCCTCATTTGAGAACTTCAACCCGCTCAAGGCTGTGGGGAGAGAAATGGCACCAAGCGCACCCGGAAGCCCGCTCCGAAGATAAAGCAGCTCCCTCTCGCCAAATAATCATTATGACTTCTGCGGACGAAACCTCACCCAATCCGTGCACAGGGAAGAGACCACATGATGCACGCACGCGTACACACTCACCCCTTTTCCCCGAAACGCCCGGCGCGCCTGTTCTTGACGCATGCGCAACGAGCGGCGGAAGCGGCGCATAAGGAGAGGGCGTCTGGCGGAAACCGGAAGTAAACTGTGGTGTTTTTTTTCCCAAGCGGCGGAAGGGGTGGCAGGTGGGTTTGGAATGGCTGCCGCCGCCGCCGCCGCCGCCGCCGCTGTCCCGCCTGAGGAGGCCTCGGAGGCCAGGCGACAAGGCCCCAAGCGTAAGATGCAGTGGGTGGGGCCTCTGGTCACGTGGTTCCAAGGGGGGAGGGGCTTTCTCTACCGTCACCTCAGCAAGGTGTGTGTGAGGGGACTCCATGCACCGAGACTGACCCATTGGGCCCACCTACCTCAGTACTCCCTGCACGGGCTGGCAGCAGTGGTGCAGATAACGCCCAGGTCGCGGGTTCAGTCCTATGCCCTTTTAAAATGTGTGTGGGTTTTTTTTGGGGGGGGGGGGCTATTGGGTTGTTTTTATTTTTATTATGAATTTTGTGGTTTTATGTACAACAAAATCTTGATTTTATTCTGTCAACCACCTTCAGACCCCCTGGTATAGGGTGGTATATAAATTCAATTAATAATAATAATAATCCCCGCAAATTCCTGCATTGCAAGGAGTTGGACTAGATGATCCTTAGGGGGCTATTGGGTTGTTTTTATTTTTATTATGAATTTTGTGGTTTTATGTACAACAAAATCTTGATTTTATTCTGTCAACCACCTTCAGACCCCCTGGTATAGGGTGGTATATAAATTCAATTAATAATAATAATAATCCCCGCAAATTCCTGCATTGCAAGGAGTTGGACTAGATGATCCTTAGGGGGCTATTGGGTTGTTTTTATTTTTGTTACGAATTTTGTGGTTTTATATACAACAAAATCTTGATTTTATTCTGTCAACTGCGCTGAGACCCCCTGGTATAGGGCGGTATATAAATTCAATTAATAATAATAATAATCCCCGCAAATTCCTGTGTTGCAAGGAGTTGGACTAGATGATCCTTAGGGTCCCTTCCAACGCCACAACACACACATGCATACATATACACACACACACAGAGGAAATCTCTCCCAGCCTTGCCTGGATCATGTAATATATTTTTTAAAAACGCATTTATATCCCACCTTTTTCCCCCTCCACAGGACACAAAGTGGTGTTTGTTGTTCTCTCGTCTCTTCATTTAACCCCCCAACAACAACAACCACCCTGTGAGGGGTAGGCCTGGGCAGTATTGATACATCGCCCAGGACCGGTTTGAGGGCGTGATGGCACCTTCCCCCAGCGGTATATTCTGTGCAGCTTTCAGGCTGTTGCCCAGATAGAGGCTGCAAACTAAACAAGTCTGCTTGATGTTGTTGATATTGTGCTACATGTCAGGGATTTCGCGTCAGCAGATACATCTGGTAAGCAGCTAACCTCTTGTTTCCCTGTTTTCTTTTATTAAAAAATCTGAACAGAGGATCCTGCTGTCGAAACAGCAGAAGAAGCAACAGAACCAGCTGAGGCAGATATCAATGAACTTTGCAAGGATATGTTCAACAAAATGGCCATTTACCTAACAGGTGAACTGACAGGTGAGTTTGTATTAAATATAACACATTGCAATATCATTGGGGTGTTTCTATGCCAGAGAGGCCTGCTGAGTCCTGTGGGGCTTGCTTCCAAGTGAGAACGTCCAGAGCATGGGTAGGCAAACTAAGGCCCAGGGGCCGGATGCGGCCAAATCACCTTCTAAATCCGGCCCGCAGATGGTCTGGGAATCAGCATGTTTTTACATGAGTAGAATGTGTCCTTTTATTTAAAATGCACTTCTGGGTTATTTGTGGGACCTGCCTGGTGTTTTTACATGAGCAGAATGTGTGCTTTTATTTAAAATTCATCTCTGGGTTATTTGTGGGGCATAGGAATTCGTTCGTTTTCTCTCTTTCAAAATATAGTCCGGCCCCCTCACAAGGTCTGAGGGACAGTGGACCAGCCCCCTGCTGGAAAAGTTTGCTGACCCCTGCTCCAGAGTCTTGTGTCTTCTACCTCCCCCAAGTAGAATCAGAATTTCTTAAGAAAATTCTCAAAACCAAGCCACATATACCAGCTCAGCTCTAAGATTCCCACGTTTTCCAGGAATGTCACTATATCTCACAGAGTTGATCCATGTAGCATGGCTTTGCTAGGAAACTCCCAGAAAGTTGCTGTTCTGCTTGTGCAACAGACTTCTGCTTGCACAATGGAACTTTCCCGTCCTCTCCCCTAAGGCCTCTCATACCCTCAGTATATGTTCCAGAGGTTGAGAGTCCTTTCCTTGAGCAGATTGGGGATGTGCAGAGAGAGGAGTAAAAGGTGAAGTCCCATTGCATGAGCAGAATACAGTACTACTTGCACAGTGCTGGATGCAACACACTTTTAATTTTCTTCTGGGTCCGCATGAGTCATGAATGCATGTCTGGGGGATTGCAGTGAAAAAAGAGACCTTTACTATCATTCGTAAATCATAAATATGCTGAAATATGCATGGGTGTCAGGCATCCATATAGAGTTCTTTTGCTCATACCTTTGCTTGCATGGTGAAACAAGGTAGGCAGCCACAGTTTACCAGGCATCTGGTTACATTTCAGCCGAGAACCTTTACTTAATGGCTTCCAAACAAGCAAGCCAGAAAATAAAACCAATTGGTTTCTCGATTTTGTCTTGTTTGGAATCCATTCACTATAAGCGGAAGCTGTAATTAACTGTGGCTTCCTGACTTGTTCTCTCAATTGCACAAAGGGAGGGATGAAGCAGAAGCAAAGGGAGTATAAAGCTTGTTATCATCGTGGTTTATTAAGCTGAAATTTGATTGAGCATGGTCGTAGAGTAGGAATCCAGCTCCCTGCTGATGCTACCCTTGCGCTGGACAGTTCCCTGATAGAGGCAGAGGTTAGATAACCACCAGACAAAGGAGTATTCACCTTCTTTTGAGGCAGTCTGTTAACAGCTGGTGCCACCAAGAAGCTCTTCTTGGTGTTTAATCTAAACCCCCTTTCTCGTAATTTGAATCCACTGGTTTAGGTCCTGCTGTCCCAAGCAACAGACAACAAATTTGCTCAATCAAATTTGATCTGAGGTTTAAATTCCATGTTTAAAGTAGTCAGAAGAGTGGTCAACTTGAGAGAGGGGTGAGCCTGTTGTGCTCCTCCATTGAATTTTAACTGAGGTTAAAATGGCATATTGTAAATAATTTACATTTTTAAGGCTGTGTCTCCTCCCCCCCTTCTCTTTCTCTCCTTCATTTTAAAGCCACTAGTGAAGATTACAAACTCCTGGAAAACATGAACAAACTGACTAGTTTGAAGTACCTGGAAATGAAAGATATTGCAATAAACATAAGTCGAAACCTGAAAGATTTGAATCAGAAATGTAAGTAGAGAGATACTTTCATTTGTGTCTTGTAACATGTTTGGGTTATAGGTTGGATCTATGTCCAGTCACAGGGCGTGGTATAGAAATATAATAAATACCGTATTTTTTGCTCCATAACACTCACTTTTTTCCTCCTAGAAAGTAAGGGGAAATGTCTGTGCGTGTTATGGAGCGAATGCCTACGGATGGCGGGGGGATCTGCTGCAGTCGTGAGCAGAGGATCCATGGTTCCCCTTCCTTCCCTCCTCCGTGGCTCGCTTTGCTCGCTTTGAAACAGCAAAGTGGGAGAAGAGCCGCTGAATGGGGAGAAGAGAGGGACAGAGAGCCTGGTTACAAAGCACGGATCCACATGGATCCTCAGGATTTTTGCACTGGGTCACCCCAAATTCACCATCAGATCACATAGCATGTCCATGGCTACAGCTTGCACCAAAAAAATCACGCACCCACTGTTGCCTGGGGCCGCAAAAACGTGGTTACAAAGCATGGATCCACATGGATCCTCAGGGTTTTTGCATTGGGCTACCCCAAACTCACCGCAAGATCACATGTCTGTGGCCACAGCATGAACCACAAAAATCATACATCCACTGTTTCGTTTAGAATATTTTTTTTCTTGTTTTCCTCCTCTAAAAACTATGTGCGTGTTATGGTCAGGTGCGTGTTATAGAGCGAAAAATACGGTAATCATAATTCAAATAAGACCGTGCGCCACCAGAGAACTTTTGCAGAGGGGAAACTTGCAGCAATTAATTAGTGAAATGTTTGCACAGGCAGTCCTCTCTGAATGCAAAACGTGCAGTGAAGTTGCTCAGTATTATCCTGAATGGGTGGGCATGATGGATGTTGGAGTCATATTGGGGTGGGAAGCAGGTAAGAGTTTATTTAAAAGTCTTTCGGCTTAGGTGTTAGTGGCATGTAAGGGTTATGGGGCAGGGGACTGTACTTGGCAATAACATCCCAGTGTTACTAGGATGGTTGGTGAGTCTAGGAAGCTGGAGCAATATCAGAAAGGGTCTGTTGAGAAGGGGAGGTATTTGGGGTTTAAACTTCCTTTCTTGAACTTGTGCTTTCCAAAAAAACTTTCTTTTTTTCTTTTAAACCCAACATGTTTTGGTTAGATTTTTGTTTCCTTATGCGATGTACTTTTAATGTACGATATGCTTTTAATTTGAAATACAGTGGTACCTCGGGTTAAGTACTTAATTTGTTCCAGAGGTCTGTTCTTAACCTGAAACTGTTCTTAACCTGAAGCACCACTTTAGCTAATGGGGCCTCCTGCTGCTGCCGCGCTGCCAGAGCACAAGTTCTGTTCTCACCCTGAAGCAAAGTTCTTAACCTGAGGTAATATTTCTGGGTTAGCAGAGTCTGTAACCTGAAGCGTATGTAACCCGAGGTACCACTGTATACTACACGGCAGTGGCTTGAAAGGGCAATGTGGGGGGCTTCCTTGGCTTTGGGAAGGAGGTGGCAGACCCTGTTGCCTCCTTCCCAAAGTCTGTTTGCCTGGCTTTTGGGAAGGCAGAAGGGCTCTTGAACCCATCAGAGCATCCTCCCTCCCTAAGCCGGCCAGCTTCTTCCGAAAACCTGGCAGACTTTGGTTAGTTTATGGTGGTTTGAGTAGGGCATTTTAATGTGTTATCTACTTCAAACTCTTACAGTGGCGCTTAAAATCTAAGCAAATTTTGTAGTGGGATCATTGAGTGACAGGTTGTGTAGACCTGTATTTTGTGTTAGTTTTTGTGCTGTAAAATTACAGTGGTACCTCGGGTTACATACGCTTCAGGTTACAGACTCCCCTAACCCAGAAATAGTACCTCAGGTTAAGAACTTTGCTTCAGGATGGGAACAGAAATCGCGTGGTGGCAGCAGCGGGAGGCCCCATTAGCTAAAGTGGTGCTTCAGGTTAAGAACAGTTTCAGGTTAAGAATGGACCTCCGGAACGAATTAAGTACATAACCAGAGGTACCACTGTATATGTAATATGAAGGAAACAGGGTACGGGGAGAATTTTCTGCAGAGTGGAAGGAAAGGGGGACCTTTCTCCGTCTTCCCACTTCCAGCCACTCTCTGAAGACTGGAGAATAGGCCCACAGAAGAATATTAGGAGGGTGGGCAGGGGAAGTGTGGCTTAATTTTTTTCAGTCTTCTGATGAGGATGAGACCATATGAAAAATGAACATAAGATTTTAGCTGCAGTTCATTCATTTCCAGCTTTGTAATCTTGTTATAAAGAGTCCAAATTGTTGTAATAAATGCACTTTTTGCCGATGAGCATTGCATTCAGCGCCAGCAAATACTTTTTTGTTTCAAGGTTTTGAAAATTGAGGTGTGCATTACATTTGATGGCGCATTAGACTCGAGTAAATACAGCATTGAAAAGGATTTTGGGTGACCATACTGGGGAGGCCTGGAGAGCCTTTTCCCATCAGAGTAGGCAATAGTCAGCTACCTGGGCTCAGCTGCGTAATCGTTCCATTCTTATTTTTATTTTGCAGTTTGACAGTTTTGAAAATATACAAATCTAGTGACCGAAGAGGTGACACAAGTGATACGCCTTCAGTGAGTCAGCAACTAATCCTTATTGTTTTTCCCCCACCCTCACCTCTCACTTCCTCCAAGATGCTGGACTTCAGCCGTATCTGGAGCAAATCAATCTGATTGAGGAGCAGGTAGCAGCATTGGAGCAGGCTGCATACAAGCTAGATGCATATTCAAAGAAACTTGGTAAGTACTTGTGACATTGCTAGAAAGTGTGCAGAAACGGTGCCTATTTTACCCCTTTTCCACAAGGAGGGGGGTTGCATCCCCTCCATAAACCTTGACAAGTTTTTTTACCCTTTTGGTACCCTTTTTGTATATCTGTGATATATCTGTGGAGGTTGCTGTTGTGCACTAATGGATTTCCAGGGCGTCCCACTCAGGTTTCTTAAATACAGTGGTACCTCAGGTAACATATGCTTCAGGTTACATACGCTTCAGGTTACAGACTCCGCTAACCCAGAAATAGTGCTTCAGGTTAAGAACTTTGCTTCAGGATGAGAAATTGTGCTCCGGCAGCACGGCAGCAGCAGGAGGCCCCATTAGCTAAAGTGGTGCTTCAGGTTAAGAACAGTTTCAGGTTAAGTACGGACCTCCGGAACGAATTAAATACTTAACCTGAGGTACCACTGTAATACAGGGCATGGCTGACACTACAAAGTGGTAAAATGTAACCTGAATCATATTATCGCAATAGCCAGAATACTCCCATCTGTGGAGAACTTTTTGAAATTGTAAGAGATGAGTGGAACCCAGGCAATGTTCTAGCTACTGAAAACAGCTTCTGGCTGTTCAGTCTCTATGTAAAAGTGGCACTACATGAGGCTGTGACATAGGTCCTGGGTTCATAACTGAAAGGGAGTTTGCTTTCCCTAATGGCTGTGTGTTTGTCTTCCGCAGAAGCAAAGTACAAAAAGCTGGAGAAACGGTGAAAGAAGTGCATTGAGTGACAGGACTTTTCTTCGAGAACACATGACTTTCTCCTCCGAAGAAAACTGAACTTTACAACACTTGTACTACAAAACTACCATTGGAGAGAGTCATGAGGGCGCTCTAAGGAACAGTGGTGCCCCCCCCCTTTGTTTGAGGCTGAGACATCTCCCCCTTCTTGTAGAATCTGTTGCTTTTTACTATTTTTGTCACTCGTTTTACAGAAAACTATCAGTTGAAGCTACTGTTAATGGCTTCAGCCAGGGCCCTGCAGTAGCTTAACTGAGCAGTTCTGTACCCCCTTCCCTATTGAGCAAGTCCCTTCTGTGCTCTGAAAATTGCTTCGTTTGTGAACATGGAAGTTTCCAGTATGCCGTGTTGGCAGGTGACGTGGTGTGGCCTTGCAGCAAAGCATCTTCTCTCGCCGTGCTTTTTTGAGAAATAAACACCTGGAAATTAAGGCAGCTCTTTTCTTTCTTTCTCGGGGGGACAGAATTATCTTCCGCTTCATCCAGTGTGGCATGAGGGCTGACGCTCAGAACTCTGCATGCGGCTCCTCCAGATTGCTGCTTGTTTGGCCTGGTTAGATATGGAGAGAACTGGCTGTAGCTTGAGTCTGCCTGACTCAGCAATTTTTCAACACGGACAACTGGGACAGGAGTAAGTTGCAATCTGTAGCTTCCGCATGTGGGTACCAACTTGATACAGAAGTGGAGAGTATGTTACAAAGAACTGGATGGGAAGATGGGGCAATGGGTCAGTAGGGCTCATGTGATCAGGAGAGGAGAGAGAGATGACATGAATTAATTAAATTAACACTATGCTTTCATTGTGCCAAGGCCATATATGTCTAGAATTTTGTATTTGAAATCTACATTGGTACACTCAACATAATTCTAAGTTTAGAAGAACTCTAGATTTTGTCATCATACATCAAGACTAGTATCCTAGCATGATTTCTCAGGTCTGGATACAATCTAATAATAATGGGCCCCTCTCCTCGTTCACAGTCCCATGCTTGCTTTGGAAAATTGGTGTGTGTTTTTTTCTAATCGTGTCTCGTAGCTTACTCTATGGTTGCCACAGATGTATTGGCAGATGTGGCACTGTGGCATCAATGGATGCTAATTATAAAGGAATGCACTGGCAAATGCCTTCCCTGGAACCTCAATTGCCTGTTCTTCTACGAAGGCTGGAATCTAGAAATCTAACTCCAGGTCTTCCCCTATATCAGGGATGTCCAACAGGCCGATCGCGATCTACTGGTAGATCCCCATGAGGTTTTGGTAGATTGTAGTCGATCTCCAGCTCCCTTAGCATCACAAAAACTGACTCCTACCATGCCCCCTCGGCCCGCCCCCCATTGTTGTATGATCTCTGGAAGGGAAGACTGAGCTTTCTCTGTGCTGCTGTTGTGATTTTTGTGAGTGACCTGACCTCTTTGTCCCCCCCCCCCCGGACCTCCCTCAAAAAGTTTTTTTTCAATTGAAACCCCTAAAAAAATGGGGCTTCCCCCCCCAAAAAAAGCTCAGTTCCTTGGATGAGTCTCAACTACGGCGCTCGTCTCTCCTGAGAATATGCCGAGCCTGTGCAACAAATATTTTGGGAGAGAGACATGGTTGATGTCTACAGTGGTACCTCGGGTTACATACGCTTCAGGTTACATACACTTCAGGTTACAGACTCCGCTAACCCAGAAATAGTGCTTCAGGTTAAGAACTTTCCTTCAGGATAAGAACAGAAATCGTGCTCCAGCGGTGCGGCAGCAGCGGGAAGCCCCGTTAGCTAAAGTGCTTCAGGTTAAGAACCGTTTCAGGTTAAGAATGGACCTCCGGAACGAATTAAGTACTTAACCCAAGGTACCACTGTATCTAGTTTGAGAGGGCCTCTTACTATGAAGAAGCAGCTATACATAACTACTCATAAGTAGCCTCATTACCTTAATGAGGGCTGTGAGGGTTTTTCAGCTGGTCTACAAATTTTCAGTGGTTAAAGATTTCTATCTGCAACATGCAGATAAAAGATTTTGAGACCCTCCTGCTAAGCTCCTGCATTAACAATCTCAACACTTTGGGAGTGGACGGCTCTTAAGAACAGTTTGGGGGGAGGATTTGCTGCCTCGACTAGTTTCCAACCCAGTTAGCATAAAGCAATTTCCTGTTTTCCTAATGATTGGTCCACCTGGCTTTGCAGTGTTGACGTTCCGTGGCACCAGCTCTCCATTGTTTCAGACAGGATTCACCCACCCACTCACAAGGTACTAGGAATTGAATGCAAATGAAAGGTTCTTACTACTTCATGCCAGTCTGCCTCAGGGTAGCATCTGACTTCTCCATTTTTTGTATTAATTTTGCTCAACAACAACATAACAATTCGGTATAACGTGAAAATTCCGGTGATACAATAATTTCTCATAGTAAGTGAAATAACGCACAAGGATTTTTAATTTTTAAACAACTCTTTATATGAAAAGCCAAAACTTGATATTTCCAGTATTACAGTCATTGTTCCACAAGATACAAAAATGTTAAATGGAGGAATACTCCCAGAAATGTTATTTTTTAAAAAAACAAATCCTAATTTTTAAATGGTGGTGACTCAAATGTACACTGGTGAATTTCAGCTTAGGCCCTTAGCAATACTGAATAGTGATGTGATCCAGACTGAGCTTTCCTTTGAAGTGTACTTCCAATTGTCCCCCAATTCTTATATACATTTTCTGGGTGGCTTTCTGCTATAGGAGCCCCACAGAGTTTCGGATTTGTGACTTATTTGTATCGACAACCTATCTTGATGCTGTGGGTGGTAATGTTCGTCACTAGCTAGGACCACTTGTAGAAATACCGTAATTCAATTTGCCTTGCTCTGTGCTAACCAGTTACTACGAGGTAACATTCGTGGATCACATAGATTGTTGACAAAGTGCCTGTGATTCGGACGTTCCTCGCAATCAGGGTGTCATGTTTTATTTGTGCGCCGATTTTCAGCTTTCTGGACAATATCTTAACAGCCATTTCCCTAATTTAAATACCTGCCTTTTTATCCCTTGGAGGTTAATCTCAACTTTTCCCAGGGAGTGAAGATTCAGTTAGAAGAAATGGTGCAATTGGAAAACAGTAATCTTTCTCCTCTGAGCACCATTCCAAACTGCTGTGGCTCCTTTAAAGCAGAGTAAAAAATGTTGGAATCTTAGTGTGAATGTGAAGTCTGCATATGTGAAAACACATCTTGTGACTCCCGAGGAATGGCGAACCTCGAATGCAGAACTTGGGTCAAGAAAGGTTAGCTGCCCCCGATATATAGCTTGGCCAACTGCACATTATATAGTCTAGCTTAGCAATTTCTCTACAGGCTTTTCTGTACATGCAGTCAACGTCAATCTTTTACAGGGAAATCTTTCCCTGATTTTTTTGGTGAAGCACCTTGTATTACAGGGTGTGTAATATAGGCTAGGCACCTTTCCACTCCTCAAGTCACATCTAGTTTGATCCTCAAAATTAAACATACTATATATCATTCTTTAAATATATTTATGAAAATGTATCATCTTCCATACCATATAAAAAGAAGAGGAGGCTGGCTTGTTTTATATAAAAAAATGTGCATATAAAAGCTAAGGACTGTTTTCCCATCTGAGGACATTTTTACAGGTCAAATGGTGACGCCCAATGCAACATGCGATCTTAATCGTTCCAGGTTGTACTACCACTGCTGAAACCCCCCATCCCATCCTGGCCACTGGTGAAATGGGATTCTCTGTTCGCTGTAAGCCTCTGCGCTGTTGAGCTCTTGCATGTAACATGGTTTCATCGACTCTCAATGGGCACCACCTAGATACTGCTTTTCATTTCACCCTGTTTTCAAACACCCATGCAGGTTTTAGCCTTTAAAGGGGGGGGGGCGAACCTTCCCAGAACACTTCTCCGCTCTCCTGCATAACCCTTACTTCTCATTTAGGTTGGTTTGTCTTTTAGCGGCGATATCGGGCAAAGCCACATTTTCTCCTGCAACAATGCCCACCGTTTCACAACATTCTCTTGCCACTTTCCCTCTCTCTTAATCACAGCCAAAAAAACTGAGCACAGTTTTGCTTAAAGGAATAAACTGGCTCCTGCTTCCTTGCAAAATTCCTTTTCTCACCATTACTTTTGAACTACTCTTATGCTGTTGCTGCGTGATCTGGCCAATGCAAAGGTAGAAATGAGATGGAACCCATTTTCCTTGCTCCTAAAAACCGAACGAGTCTGAAGAAGTTAACGCCAGAGAACTGGCAGCCGTTGGCTGCATTGCTTAGAACAAATGATATACCAAGTCCAGGTATTAAGAGTACATATGTAGGATGAAATTGGCTCTATTCCACAGCGCATGGTACATTTCTTTTCTTGTTTGATTTTGGTACAACAGTCTAATGCAGGCTACCCTTCTGGAATTCCCCAGAAAGTAACTTAATACAGTTTCTGCAGCCAACTATATCTGGATACGTAAGTTTAAATTACACAGGAACCAACTTGCTTCTCAGAAAGAATCCGTTTACCCAGTCATTCTGGAAGGGTTATAAACCAAGCAATTTCTGACAAGTCTCAGCACCGCAACCTTCGGAGCTCAAACACTTTTCTTTCTGAAACAAAGACGCAGAAAGCAAAAGTAAGTGTAATTGGTCGGTAGAATCAAGTGTTCTCCCTCCAGCATCTTTACCAAATTGCAGAAGACAATTATGCCTACATAACCAACCATGCTACTTATTATCTGACAGATAACTACAAAATAACTTTCTTTAAAGTTGGGGGCCTGTGGCAGAAAAGCAATTGCTTCCTTCCTTTTTCCTCGCTTCTCTCTCCCTCCTTCACCCAATCATTTTGATTGGTTTCCAAAACTTCTCCAACACCTTGTTCTGTGCATCTGAACAAGGAGTCCTTGAAAGATCAGGTCTTGCATTTGAACTTTGACAGCAGGGTCTGCTAGTGCTAGTTCCCTTCCTTCATTTTGGACGTTGAAAATGGCCACAAAGGCTTGGTTATATATCATCACTGTGTCATGGTGGGGGGAATTCTGTTCAGCCACTTTCCGGCTCTCTTACCTCTATCCAGTCAGAAAGGCCAAAGGCTTTCATTCCTTGAACTTTGTCCCAAGGCAATCATTGAGTTCCTCTCTGTTTTCCTCAAATCCAAACACGCAGAATCTGGCCTGAACAGACAGGTAAAAGTTACCGTCAATACAAAGCACTGGGAATAACGGCTGTAATTTTCCGCATGTTGTTGGATGATAAAACAGACACACCTGGCACCAGATATTTTCCACCCATACTCCAAAACAGCTGCTCTTCAAAACATTTGTGTAAGCTTTCAAAAAATAGTTATCGGGGGTAAAAACAACCTACTGCCCAACCTCGCTGCACTGTTGTTGTTGTTGTTGTTTAGTCGTTTAGTCGTGTCCGACTCTTCGTGACCCCATGGACCAGAGCACGCCAGGCACTTCTGTCTTCCACTGCCTCCCGCAGTTTGGTCAAACTCATGCTGGTAGCTTCGAGAACAATGTCCAACCATCTCATCCTCTGTTGTCCCCTTCTCCTTGTGCCCTCCATCTTTCCCAACATCAGGGTCTTAAACCATAGCTTTAACTATACGGATCTTTGTTGGCAAGGTGATGTCTCTGCTTTTTAAGATGCTGTCTAGGTTTGTCATTGCTTTTCTCCCAAGAAGCAGGCGTCTTTTAATTTCACGGCTGCTGTCACCATCTGCAGTGATCATGGAGCCCAAGAAAGTAAAATCTCTCACTGCCTCCATTTCTTCCCCTTCTATTTGCCAGGAGGTGATGGGACCAGTGGCCATGATCTTCATTTTTTTGATGTTGAGCTTCAGACCATATTTTGCACTCTCCTCTTTCACCCTCATTAAAAGGTTCTTTAATTCCTCCTCACTTTCTGCCATCAATGTTGTGTCATCTGCATATCTGAGGTTGTTGATATTTCTTCCGGCAATCTTAATTCCGGCTAGGGATTCATCCAGCCCAGCCTTTCGCATGATGAATCCCTAGCCGGAATTAAGATAAACAAGCAAACTGTTATGGGAGAAACAAATAAACACGAACATTACATCCATCCTGCTTTAAGGAGGCACTGTCGCTCTTCAACGACCAGGAACCAGTGCAGGATAGGAGCTGGGCCAAGATCCCTTCAAATTCAAATGTGGGTCAAAATGCGATTCATCCCGCCTTTGCTGCTGGCCAACTCTCCTTGCCAATCTCTCCCCCCCACCACCACCCCATTTTACAAGTGAAACACTTGGAGAAGGCAAAGGGCTTCTTGACATCTCTTTGGAAACGATGTTCCTGAGTATGTCAAGAGGTACGTAAAAAGAATAAATATTTTCTACAGTGGATCATGGGATTTCTAGGGTTTTTTTTTATCGGGGCTATAAGGGAGTTAAGGCAGGCTATTTAAACGTACAACTCCAACCCTGCAGTCTAATATTATTTTAGTTTTAAGACTTTTGTAACTAAGCTCTTAAGGCAGCAAACAACATGAAGCTTATACACCGTGATGAGATCCAGCGCCAAGGGCCTTCTGGCGGTTCCCTCACTGCGAGAAGCGAGGTTACAGGGAACCAGGCAGAGGGCCTTCTTGGTAGTGGCGCCCACCCTGTGGAATGCTCTCCCGTTAGATGTCAAGGAAATAAGCAACTATCTTACTTTTAAAAGACATCTGAAGGCAGCCCTGTTTAGGGAAGTTTTTAATGTTTAATGCTGTATTGTGTTTTTAATATTCGCTTGGGAGCCGCCCAGAGTGGCTGGGGAAACTCAGCCAGATGGGCGGGGTATAAATAATAAATTATTATTATTATGAAAGCAAACGAATGATGTCAAAATTACAAATCTCAGCATGGGAGAGCTAAGGATTTTTGCCACTCAGTTCTGCTGAACGTATAATACGGTTCTTCCACTGAGGTGAAGGGATAATGTATAGTAGCAGATGTTTAGGCACTCTGCTCTTATTTTGCTGAAGATCAACAATATTTTCTGTTGCATGTAGTACACAAATGAGAGCAGTTTGGGACGCAGAGGGTGAAACTGCTGTTCATAAATGAAATTAGGAGCTGCCTTTTCTCAAAAGGAAGGTAAGCTGGGCTTCCAGTCCATATTTCAAGAAATGTCCACATCTGCTCGTTTGATCCCCAGCTGTTTTTGCTCACAGCACCCATTTTGATCTCTTCCGCCTCTGTATTTGTTTCAGCTGCTCAAACAATAGCAGGACGCCTGTCTGTCCCAACCCAGTTTTCTGTTCCAGCTGTGAAGCTGCTCTGCGGGTGGGGGGGGGGGGGGCTAATAAAGGACTACACAGCTGCAACTGGAGTCCGGAGTGTAAATACCAGGTGCATTTGATATTCAAGTGCACACGACAGGAGAATCCCAGGCGGAATGATTAGACAGCTACTCATCCCACTGGAAATCAAAAGACACCGACAATCATTTCAGGAAAGACCCTGGGCTCTGGCAGAATCCCCAGCTAAAGGGACATGGGGGGTTCGCAGCGTTGCGTAACACATCTGCGTACGCAAACAAGATAATCCGTTTCCTCTGTCCATGGCCAAAAAACCCCAAGAAAGTGAAAAACAAACAAGAACTTGGAAAATTTGGGTGGTTGCAGTTCCCGGCCTATATGGACCAGCATAAAATCAGATGTATGCTGCAGGCAAAAGTATTGTCAACCTCATCAATGTCATTGCTATGGTTTATATTTTACATATTTATTTAAAGTATTCCTTGGACACCATTCAGGGCTGTGCCTTTGCAAAATGGAGGAGATACATAGCTTAATAGACACCTCAAACAATAGCAGAAAGCCTGTCAAGATAGATAACAGCAAATCAATGTAATTTATTAGAAGAAATCAGTGCATGGATAGCTCTGCTGGTTAGAGCGTGGTGCTGATAATGGCAAGGTGGCAGGTTCAATCCTCATATGGGATAAAGGTAAAGGGACCCCTGACCATTAGGTCCAGTCGTGGCCGACTCTGGGGTTGCGGCGCTCATCTCGCTTTGTTGGCCGAGGGAGCCGGCGTACAGCTTCCGGGTCATGTGGCCAGCATGACTAAGCCGCTTCTGGCAAACCAGAGCAGCGGACGGAAACACCGTTTACTTTCCTGCTGGAGTGGTACCTATTTATCTACTTGCCCTTTGACGTGCTTTCAAACTGCTAGGTTGGCAGGAGCAGGGACCGAGCAACGGGAGCTCACCCTGTCGCGGGGATTCGAACCGCCAACCTTCTGATTGGCAAGTCCTAGGCTCTCTGGTTTAACCCACAGCGCCACAGCTGCATGTTATTGCATTGCAGCGATTGGACCAGATGAGCCTCGAGGTCCCTTCCGGTTCTGTAATTCTATGAAAACACTTATGCATTGTAAACTTAGGCGAAACCACAGGATTTCAGTATTGGAGGGAGGGAAGAAGTAGCACACAGTCACGTAGTCAATAACACATTAAGGAAGTCGGCCTGGAAAAGGTAACATTTAAGGCCCAT
Source organism: Podarcis filfolensis (assembly GCF_964270895.1). NCBI lineage: Eukaryota > Metazoa > Chordata > Lepidosauria > Squamata > Lacertidae > Podarcis > Podarcis filfolensis. The sequence continues at coordinate 87,297,654 of NC_139608.1, forward strand.
TTGAAACCCTGCACTGAAGCAGCCAAATGCAATTCCACCGGAGAAGAGTTCAGTGGCCTCTTCTTCATCTCAGCCAGCCTGATGAGAATGGCAAGGAGGGCTCCAAACCTGACCTTCATGTTCAGGAAGAATGCTTAATAACCCTCTACTTTTATTGGTGAGCTGCCCAATGTGGAATTAGCAGCTTATCCAGGCTCTGCCCTGTTGTATATCGGGGGGTGGGGGCTGTGTGGAGAGAGTCTCCTCCTTTAAATTCCTGGGAGTTTACCTTAGTGAGGACCTCACTTGGAAAGTCAACACAACTCAGGTGGTCGGAAAGGCCCAACAGAGACTCCATTTCCTCCGGGTCTTGCGAAAGAATAATGTTAAACCACAACTGATGAACTCCTTTTACCAGTCCACAATAGAAAGTGTACTTTCATATTGTATCACAGTGTGGTAGGCTGCCCTGACAGCCACGGACAGAAAGTCTCTACAGAGGGTGGGGAATACAGCACATGATATCATAGGCTGTCCCTCGAGTCCGCTAGATGACATCGCAAGGGATCGTTGCCTTAGGAGAGCGAGAAAAATTCTCAGGGATGGCTCACACCCCGGCCATCACCTCTTTAATCTTCTACCCTCGGGCAGGAGATCTAGAAGTATAATCAGCCATAAAGGTAAAGGTAAAGGGACCCCTGACCATTAGGTCCAGTCGTGACCGACTCTGGGGTTGCGGCGCTCATCTCGCTTTGTTGGCCGAGGGAGCCAGCGTACAGCTTCAGGGTCATGTGGCCAGCATGACAAAGCCGCTTCTGGCGAACTAGAGCAGCGCACGGAAATGCTGTTTACCTTCCTGCCGAAGTGGTACCTATTTATCTACTTGCACTTTGACGTGCTTTCGAACTGCTAGGTTGGCAGGAGCAGGGACCGAGCAACAGGAGCTCACCCTGTTGCGGGGATTCGAACCGCCGACCTTCTGATCAGCAAGTCCTAGGCTTTGTGGTTTAACCCACAGCGCCACATGCGTCCCTTATAATCAGCCATACCAACAGGCTAAAAAATAGCTTCTATCCGTGGACTGTTAGGCTGTTGAACGGGAAATAACATAGCGAAATTGACTTGCGAGGTGGTGTGTTGTACAATAAGAGATTGAGTGTTGGGGAGGGAAGCTCATTTAATTTCAGTGTACACAGCTTGTACAATGGCAACAAAAGTATTATTGTTATTATTATTATCTTTGATTTCATAGAACCATAGAGTTGGAAGGTTCCCCAAGGGCCATCTCATCCAACCCCCTGCAATGCAGAAATCTCAACTAATCCATGACAGGTGGCCATTCAGCCTCTGCTTAAAAACGTCCACAGGAGAGTCCACAAACTCCCAGTGGAGACCATTCCACTGTCGAACAGCTCTTACTGTCAGAATGTTCTTCCTGACGTTTAGTTGGAATCTCCTTTCTCGTAATTTGAAGCCATTGGTTTGTGTCCTACCCTCCAGAGCAGAAGAGAACAAGCTCGCTCCATCATATGCGGACAGGACTTTGAAGCCAACTCTCCTGAATCGGTCCAAGTTTAGGAGTCCAGTTACTAAACCACAGTAGTTCTACAATGTGCAGTAAATAGCATGCGGTCCAGAACAGGGCCGGTCTCCCAGAATCTTTGCTGCCCCCCCCCATCACCCTTGCACCCTCAAATGAATGTTCAGATCCTAGGTCTCAGCCACACCGGAGTTTACTGCGGATGTGAAACTGTTCTGCATCTCTATTTTTTATCTTTTTCACAGCATTCAACAGCCTCCCTTATCCTAGTGGCAACCACACTTTCTCAAGCGCAGGAAACACCAAGATAGATATCGGAGGCCTTAAACTGCGAGCGTTCGTGAGAGTGTGGATGAAAGTTCGCAAACATGGAAACAGTGACCCGTTAACACCTGAGTGTAGCCACAACCCTAGGAAGCTTACCTATAGAGCTGAGGGCACGACCTTTTCAAGGCAGCTGATGACAAGCCCAGCCTGCTCTGGTTCCTTCCCCTACTCTTTCTCAGGAGGTCTCTCATTCTTCCCCAGGCCAGATTGTCACCCTGCGGAATATGCGAAGCCATTTTAGCACAAGGCGAGTGAACATGGAAACAGTTCCTAAGCTTGCCCATGGTCCCCACGCAACTGGTAAACACAAGGCGCATGCTTGGAAGGTGAAATCTCTTTTTCTCAAAAAAGGTTCAGAGTAGCCTCTTTACGGTCAGTTATTTTGAGATGTAGGATATAATTTGCAACGGCAGCAGCTTCCGGTATACTGTAAAAGGATGATCCGTGATAATATGCTGGCGTCGTGAGAAATAGCCCAGGAAAAAAGCATGCAATAGCTGCAGGTGCCTCTGGGCTGTCAGCATTTAACAGGTGGAATCGGCTCACATAGTGGAACTTTAGGTTTGTGCAATTAAAGCACAATGCCACCCTAGCGCAGCAGTCACACCTTCTTCTTTTTTTAAAGCAGGCTTTTGTGGCTTTTGTGGTAGGGATGTGGGTGGCGCTGTGGGTTAAACCACAGAGCCTAGCACTTGCCGATCAGAAGGTCGTCGGTTCGAATCCCCGCGACGGGGTGAGCTCCCGTTGCTCGGTCCCTGCTCCTGCCAACCTAGCAGTTCGAAAGCACGTCAAAGTGCAAGTAGATAAATAGGTACCGCTGCGGTGGGAAGGTAAACGGCGTTTCCGTGCGCTGCTCTGGTTCGCCAGAAGCAGCTTAGTCATGCTGGCCACATGACCCGGAAGCTGTACGCCGGTTCCCTCGGCCAATAAAGCGAGATGAACACCGCAACCCCAGAGTTGGCCATGACTGGACCTAATGGCAAGGGGTCCCTTTACCTTTACCTTTGTGGTTTGGAAATGATGAGGGAGTGCATCGAAAGGTATTGAATGAATGTATGATGGATAGGAAGTCCTGTCAACACTCTGCAAGCAAATTTGGATGAATGCTTATTGTCAGAAGCGTATCGGAGCAAAAATTCAATAAAGGCCAGGCATACTCTAACAGTGCAAGCAAATCAGGATTAGTCCTGGATAAGCAGGCTGTCTGGAGAAACTGAGTTATTTAAGAGGCACTAGTGAACAAGAGGGGACTTGCATTGCCCATTTGGATGTCTCTGGAGGAGCCTCCAGTGAAACTAGGCTAGCACTGAGGACCATACCGATTGGGTGCTTTTGATTTTTAACCTGTTCAAGAGTTTTAAGAAGGTGCCTATATACACGGATTATAAAATATTTCATGATATGTTGTATTTATGCTGTTGTATTTTATGTTGTAGGGACGCGGGTGGTGCTGTGGGTTAAACCACAGAGCCTAGGGCTTGCCGATCAGAAGGTCGGCAGTTCAAATCCTGGCGACAGAGTGAGCTCCCATTGCTCGGTCCCTGCTCCTGCCAACCTAGCAGTTCGAAAGCACGTCAAAGGGCAAGTAGATAAATAGGTACCACTCCGGGGGGAAGGTAAACGGCGTTTCTGTGCGCTGCTCTGGTTCGCCAGAAGCGGCTTAGTCATGCTGGCCACATGACCGGGAAGCTGTACACCGGCTCCCTCAGCCAGTAAAGCGAGATGAGCGCCGCAACCCCAGAGTCGTCCGCGACTGGACCTAATGGTCAGGGGTCCCTTTACCTTTTACCTATTTTATGTTGTATTTATCTATGTTGTATTTTATGCTGTTTTTAAGTCGCATTTTTAATCAATGTTTTATATTTGCTGTTAGCCGCCCTGAGCCCGGTTTTTAAACTGGGAAGGGCAGGGTATAAATAAAAAATTATTATTATTATTATTATTATTATTATTATTATTATTATTATTCCCTATCTGAGAAATGGAGTGGTGTCATACATGAGTTCCATTCTGCCTTCAGAAGCAAGAGCCACTTGCCAGATGGCATAATCCCCATGCCAGCAGCACCACCACACAGCAGGAATATGCAGTGTTTTTTGTGTGATCCACAAGGAATTTGCCCTCCTACTCTACTTAACAGGATATTCAGTACGCTATTAGTGCATAATTAATATCAGTGCATAATTGCTTGTGGCTTTCTAAAGTTATATATATATATATATATATATATATATATATATATATATATATTTGTGCGTGTGTGTAAGGTAAAGGGATCCCGGACCATTAGGTCCAGTCGTGACCAACTCTGGGGTTGCGGCGCTCATCTCGCTTTATTGGCCGAGGGAGCTGACGTTTGTCCGCAGACAGCTTCCAGGTCATGTGGCCAGAATGACTAAGCTGCTTCTGGCGAACCAGAGCAGCCCACAGAAATGCCGTTTACCTTCCCGCCGGAGCGGTACCTAGCTATCTACTTGCACTTTGTGCTTTCGAACTGCTAGATTGGCAGGAGCAGGGGCCGAGCAACGGGAGCTCACCCCGTTGCGGGGAGTCGAACCGCCAACCTTCTGATCGGCAAGTCCTAGGCTCTGTGGTTTAACCCACAGCGCCACCCACATCCATATATATATATATATATATATATATATATATATATATATATGACAAAGGAACGCTCCTGCTCTGAGCCAGGCGCAATCTTCATTTCAGCAGAGGGAGGAGAAAGTAGGGAAACAAGGGATGGTAGCAGCAGCATCCAAGGGGAAATTTGGTATGAATTGCTTTCCCAAAGTGATTACTTACCGAGGCATTTCTGCTAATGTCAAAGCCCTAGAAATAAAAAGAAGAGAGCATAGAATTAATATTGGGAGTACGCCTTAGAATCCGCTCTAAAGCCTTCCAGCCACCGTATGAACAGCACAAACTGTTTAAGGGAAGCAGGTCGAGGGTGCAATCTAACCCCCACCCTGCCCACCCCACCCAGCACAAAGCTTTGCATTGCCCTGTTAGGATGTAATCGAAATTTATCTTGATATCATCCAGTATTATTATGAGAGCTGTTCCTCTGCAGACAGCATGAGAAGATGGGTAGGAATGTGCAATAGCAGCTGCTGCAGAACCAGCTTCCACTGTAAAAGTGCGTCCGACAAAGTGGGGTCCAGTCCACAAAAACCTACGCCACGTTAACATATATCACTCACCGTTTTCATGGCTGACTCCTTTAGGAGCTGAGCTTGGCCGTCAGTCGCACAGTATCCATCCCTGCACTCATTCTGTCCACTTTTCTTTCCATTCAACAGCTGTAAGTCCATTATCAGCTGGTTATTTTCCGGATGCAGGCGAACATCTCTCCCTGCAGTCAGAATATTGACCGATGTAAACAGGTAGCTTATGTCTTCTTGCTTTTTACCAGCTGTTACAACTGTTCAGAGTTAGAAAAGCGAGCGCCTAGTGTACGTTTGTGAGAGATTTTACTTTCTTGGGCTCCATGATCACTGCAGATGGTGACAGCAGCCACGAAATTAAAAGACGCCTGCTTCTTGGGAGAAAAGCAACGACAAACCTAGACAGCATCTTAAAAAGCAGAGACATCACCTTGCCAACAAAGGTCCGTATAGTTAAAGCTATGGTTTTCCCAGTAGTGATGTATGGAAGTGAGAGCTGGACCATAAAGAAGGCTGATCGCTGAAGAATTGATGCTTTTGAATTATGGTGCTGGAGGAGACTCTTGAGAGTCCCATGGACTGCAAGAAGATCTAACCTCTCCATTCTTAAGGAAATCAGCCCCGAGTGCTCACTGGAAGGACAGATCCTGAAGCTGAGGCTCCAATACTTTGGCCACCTCATGAGAAGAGAAGACTCCCTGGAAAAGACCCTGATGTTGGGAAAGAAGGAGGGCACAAGGAGAAGGGGACGACAGAGGATGAGATGGTTGGACAGTGTTCTCGAAGCTACCAGCATGAGTTTGACTAAACTGCAGGAGGCAGTGGAAGACAGGAGTGCCTGGCATGCTCTGGTCCATGGGGTCACGAAGAGTCGGACACGACTAAACGACTAAACAACAAAGTGTACGTTTGCTGCCGTTGTCTTCTTGTGCAATGGCGAAGGGAGATTCGGAATGGTTCAAGACATCTCACCGCCTGAGGCAAAGGATAAGATGGTGTCTCTCCCCCCCCCCCCCCGCTTTCCACTCCATGCGCAAATGCCAACCAGACTTGAAGTATTGAATCTTACTTCAGTCCTTGTGATGAGAAAGCACTCTCCGCTGCAACTGAGAGCAGCAGGATAGTTTAGGGCAGTGATGGCCAAACTTGGCCCTCCAGCTGTTTTGGGACTACGACTCCCATCATCCCTAGCTAACAGGACCCATGGTCAGGGATGATGGGAATTGTAGTCCCAAAACAGCAGGAGGGCCAAATTTGGCCATCACTGGTTTAGGGAGCACAGGACAGGCCTCCTGGCACATTCAGCTCTGTGCTGTTAACACCTTGCTGCCACTTCCTAGCCAACTCATTCTGTCTAATGGCAGGGCCGGCCCTGAAGGAGATACACAGCATATGCAAAGACTAAGCTAGAGAATGCCATGATCCAGGCCAAAGTTACTGCCTCCCCTCCGACCTTTCTCTGATGAAAACAGGGACATGAATAATAATAATAATAGTTATAATTCATACCCTGCCCATCTGACTGGGTTACTTCAACCACTCTGGGCAGCTTCCAACATATATAAAATATAACGAAAGAGTAATCGTTTTTTAAAAAAACGTTCCCTATACAGGGTTGCCTTCAGATGATTTCTAAAGGTTGTACAGTTACTTATCTCCTTGGCTCAGGGGTTGCAGAACTCCATACCCTCCAACATTTCTCCGATGAAAATAGGGATGTCCTAAGGAAAACTGGAGGGACGCCGGTGGCGCTGTGGGTTAAACCACAGAGCCTAGGACTTGCCGATCAGAAAGTCGGCGGTTCAAATCCCCGCAATGGGGTGAGCTCCCGTTGCTCGGTCCCAGCTCCTGCCAACCTAGCAGTTCAAAAGCATACCAGTGCAAGTAGATAAATAGGTACCGCTGTGGCGGGAAGGTAAACGGCATTTCCATGTGCTGCTCTGGTTCGCCAGAAGCGGCTTAGTCATTCTGGCCACATGACCTGGAAGCTGTACGCCGGCTCCCTCGGCCAATAAAGCGAGATGAGCGCCGTAACCCCAGAGTCGGTCACGACAGGACCTAATGGTCAGGGGTCCCTTTACCTTTACCATAGTCTCCAACATTTCTCTGATGAAAATAGGGACGTCCTAAGGAAAAGCGGGACATTCTGGGATCAAACCAGGAACTGAGACAGCTTCTGTAAATCTGGGACTGTCCCTGAAGAACAGGGACACTTGGAGGGTCTGTTACTGCCCCTGTTAAAGTGATGGCTGTGTTAGAAAGGAATTATCTGGGAGCAGATCTGGTGAAAAGCATGTGCTTTGTTTAATGTTGCCCATGTCTACTCAATAGTGTCCTATTGCGTTCACCCACTGAACGACTGTGGCCGCCGATTAAGACCTATTCCATAACAAGTGCATTATACATTAAGGTCAGTGGGCCAGAAGACAGAAACCTACCTTTGCTTGTTTTGTCACTGCTTCCTCCTCCTCCTCCTTCTGGAATGATTGAGAGGTCGGACATGTTTCCGTTCTGCACCAATAGGCTGTGCGGTCGGCTCTTCCCAGGAAAAAAAATCTTCCCTTCTTGGTGTGAGCTCAACAAAATCCTGGCAGCTCCGCAGGAGCAATGCTGTAGAAAACACTCCTACGCCAGGTGAAAGAGGAGATATGCCTGAATTTAATTTGCAGCTAGTCAGGAGTATGCAACTTGGCGCCGCAAGATATCACAAACAAATTGCTGGAATTCCATGGGAGAGATGGCCAGCTTCTTCCCTAGGAACTGTTTGGCCAAATAAGCGTGCCTAACATAATCTAGGAATACTGTATAGTGAAACTTCACCCCAGAACACCGAGACCCTTTGGAGACCCTTCTTGCAGTTCTTCAGTTGTATGTTCCATTCTACAAACATAAAATACGATTTTGACATTCCTAAGTAACTAATTTCTGCTCCAGATACCAGTTTCTTTGTGAAGTTATCCATAATAAGCATTTCAGAGCGGTAAAATCCCTTCAATATTTTCATATGCACTGTTATGCATATGTTATATTACCACTTACAATACGGAACATTATACAGTGGTACCTCGGGTTACAGATGCTTCAGGTTACAGACTCCGCTAACCCAGAAATATTACCTCATGTTAAGAACTTTGCTTCAGGATAAGAACAGAAATCGTGCGGCAGTGGCGTGGTGGCCCCATTAGCTAAAGTGGTGCTTCAGGTTAAGAACAGTTTCAGGTTAAGAACGGACCTCCAGAACGAATTAAGTACGTAACCAGAGGTACCACTGTATGTCTGGTTTAACAAGAAGCTCAGCAAACGGAAAGTAAGATGACAATAAACTGATTAATATTACATTTAAAATTAATAACAATCTATCTTCGTATGTAATGTCTGGATACTGATGGAATATAGAATTCTAGTTGCTTCCAGCATATAAGAAACCAATCCTTTATGCTCCCACCTCACTGAACCTTCCACATAACTTAAAATACTTTTTTGGTTGACTTTTTATTTCCCCCCAATATTTCTTTAGCATATGCCATATGACATCCCGATCACGTGTGGAAAAAAGTCCCCTCTCTTTTTCCGACACTTCCAACAAGTGGCCGGGTTGTTTTTATTGACTGTGTGTATCTTTACTGGGGCAGTACAGTGGTACCTCAGGTTAAGTACTTAATTCGTTCCGGAGGTCCGTTCTTAACCTGAAACTGTTCTTAACCTGAAGCATCACTTTAGCTAATGGGGCCTCCTGCTGCTGCTGCGCCGCCGGAGCCCGATTTCTGTTCTCATCCTGAAGCAAAGTTCTTAACCTGGAGCACTATTTCTGGGTTAGTGAAGTCTGTAACCTGAAGCATATGTAACCTGAAGCGTATGTAACCCGAGGTACCACTGTATACTATTTGCTCATTGTTTTAAAACAGTTTTATCTTGTTGCCGTTTTTAAACAAAATCTGTATGTGCTTTTACAATATATATATATATATATATATATATATATATATATATATATATCCCCAGATATCCACTGGGACATTGTCCTGAGCCCTTTCTCACCATGTATTACATTCCTTAACTTGTTCTGACTCTGTATCATATTTACAAATTAGTGCGTAGATTTTATTTTTCTTTATTTACGGCTAATACATGCCTGTTGGTCTTGGCTTTTGCCTCTCTAATCTCACACACAAAGAGAGATACCTTGATGACAACAGAGAGAGGTGCAGCTGATTCTCAAAGGGCTCTCACATTCCAGGAGAGCCCTTCCACAGAGAGGCATCTCCTTCAGAGAAGCAAACTCCTTGGCTACTCAGCCAGAGCCATCAAGATAATCTCCAGATGCCCTGCTTCTTTCATTAACCTTCTCCTGGCCAAACCTCAGGCTTACAACCAAGAATTTTTAGCAATTTAGCAATTGCTAAAAAATGGGGGGGGGGAGAAATTGCGCCAACAAAAAAGGAATGGCAAGACAAACTGATAGAGTATATTGAACTGTCTAGATTAACAGAGGCAATTAGACAAGAGTTTCAAAATGCAGAGAATACATGTTCACGTTTAATGAGGGTGGATTTCTGTATTGGGGGAGGTTTATGTTATGTTGTAAATCAAATTTCCAATAAATAAAAAAATAAAATAAATAAGAATTGCACGGCTGTAAGGGAGCCATCTTAAAAAGTAGACAGCATCTTAAATAGTAGAGACATCACCTTGCCAACAAAGGTCCATATAGTTAAAGCTATGGTTTTCCCAGTAGTGATGTATGGAAGTGAGAGCTGGACCATAAAGGCGGCTGATCGCCGAAGAATTGATGCTTTTGAATTCTGGTGCTGGAGGAGACTCTTGAGAGTCCCATGGACTGCAAGAAGATCAAACCTCTCCATTCTGAAGGAAATCAGCCCTGAGTGCTCACTGGAAGGACAGATCGTGAAGCTGAGGCTCCAATACTTTGGCCACCTCATGAGAAGAGAAGACTCCCTGGAAAAGACCCTGATGTTGGGAAAGATGGAGGACACAAGGAGAAAGGGACAACAGAGGACGAGATGGTTGGACAGTGTTCTTGAAGCTACCAGCATGAGTCTGACCAAACTGCGGGAGGCAGTGGAAGACAGGAGTGCCTGGCGTGCTCTGGTCCATGGGGTCACGAAGAGTCGGACACGACTAAATGACTAAACAACAACAAGGAAGCCATAATTATAACAATAAGCAGTGCTATTTTTCTAGAAAAATAGGTGCCAGAGCTCACCATGAACTTCTCCCTTGTTCTCTTAGAATGGCAATGGCACCCACCTCAGACGTCGGCTGAAAAAAAGCCCTGACAATAAGATATCTGGAACTAACAAGTACAGAGAGATCCTGTTTTTTAGGCCTAAAAGGCCTAAGAGGCTAGTGTGTACAGCCATGAGATAAAAGGCAAAATCTGTCCATTTCAGTTTCTCTCCTGTTTCCATCCTTCTGTTCAGTTTGCCCATCAGTTGTGCATTAATTTGCAAATTTTTATTTTAAAAAATCAGCAGGTAAAAATCTGCATGCTTTTTCATGTGTGTTTCTCCTAATACATGCAATTTTTTCATGCAAAATCTCATCTAATGCATATATTATTTTAATTAATATGTGCTTTTTTCTGCACATGTTTGGGTCAGAGAACTGCATCATAAAACTGAGAGAAGTGATCACGTCAAAGCTCTGTTACATTCAGTTACTGGTTTGGGTGAGAATTAGGTAGGTTTGCACCTTGTGAACAATATAGAGGTAAAAGGTACCTTTTTACCTTTACAATGTAGATCATTCAGGTCATGCACTTGGTCAGAGAAGTTCAAAAACTACGCAACTCTTTTGTACCTCTGCCCTCCCTACGTTTGGCTCCAGAGATTCCCCGGGCTTGCCCCATAGCTTGCAGGGGCATTTAAATCAGTGTTTAAAGATGTTTGCTTAACTCAGTCTGAGCTGTGATTAGTGTATTGCGCAAAAAGTACTTCAGCTAAGAGCACGTTCTGTTCATTTTGCAGAATTCTGTTTTGCATTTTTCTAAGTGGAAAAGAACTTCTGTATGATTCGTAATGCTTGCATGCATTATGAGCTGGACAAAATCATATTCTAAACCAGGTAATTATGGACTTTGGCAATGCCGCTCAAATTAATCAACATAGTGCTACACTCTCTGCAGAACAAAATCACTATAGGCACTATGCACAACATCATCCCATCTGAAAACTTGTGAGAATAGCCGTGACCCTAAAACCAAGTCCCATGTGGGGAGCACAGGTAAAAATCGCTGGATTTTGCAGCTGAAAACGACAGCAGAAGGATGAGAAAAAGAATAGATTAGAGGTGTCCAAATTTGATGAAGTGAATATGCATGAGGGCCGACCAAAGTTGTTGACCTTTTTTTAGGATTGAAGTTGTTGAGCTTAACCCAAAAGTTTTTTTAGGATTTTAACCCAGGAAATAAACTGCCACAGAGGCCGGATTAAACCGGATTGAGGTCCCTGGCTTGACTTCGGACGTGCCTGGGTTAGAAGAATACAAAGGAGATGATTTGGGAGATGGCAAGAGACAATCTGAGCACAAAACCAGCTGCATGGACATCAAAAGGACAAAACTGAGGAAGGAGATAATGATATGACTAATCAAGAGGAAGCTGAGAGATTACATTCTTTTCTCAGCTCCAACACTGTCCTGATCTGTGACCTTGACAGAGACGCATAATCTCGCTTGTGTAGACTGAGCCGGTGAACTGCGGGATGACTCTTCGTGACAGCAGGAGCCTTCCAACTTGATTCTATGGTAACTTTCCAATACTACAAAACAGCAGAAAGCAGCAAACTGATTCGATGCTCAGATTAAATTTGGGAGTCAAGCTTGCAGAGATTTGCTGGCTGAGGGACATTTAGAAAGCGATGCCAGAGGATCTTGAGATCCATCCCAGGCGTAATAGAGCTGATCTGCTGGCAGAATTATCGCGGCAGAACAGGACAAAAAAGGGTTGAATCGTGGCTGGGATGGGGGCATACAATGACATCAAATCCTGAACTCACTCAGGCAAAGACCTGGTGGACAACAGAAGTTTACATCACTCCCAGACGCGGAGTAAAGAACTTCTCTCCCGTTGAGGGGGAAAACCACACCCAAACACTAGTACCATCTCTGATTTATGGTCTGTGGTGGGGCCTTCTGTCTTTTTTTCCTGCCATGTTTGCTTTTGAGCAGAGAGTTTCACCCCTCTGGCTGGGTGGGCACAGGGAGAAACAGAGGTTCAGCTGGCATAGCAGGGGAGCCATATCTACAACCTGGCGAAAAGGAGTCCTGTGCCCTTTCTTCTTACCTCTGTTAGCTGGTTTGCTTTCTGCTCCTTCTGCAAGCTGCTGACTTGCTTCTGTAACCTCAGGTTGTGCTCCTGTAGCTGCCCGATTTTTTCAATAAGTTGGCAGATGTGTTCCAGGTAACCCAGGCCTGAGCCGTGGGCCTTGGCATTTCCTTGGTTCACCTACAATGAGGAAGAAAGCACCCCACAAATGTTAGATATTTTTGGTTCAAACACACACGATGTTTCCTGAAAACGTTGCAACCTACCTACCACTCCTATACTGGCATCCGCAAGGAATCCTCAACCCTAACCAGCTTGACTGTGGCTTGGTTAAGACTAGAGGAAACCCAGCCAGATAGGGGGGTGTAAATAATAAATTATTATTATAAAATATTATATAGTCCTTGGGAGATGCTCCACTGAAACAGAAATTTACTGCTCCCGTTGATGCAGTTAAGTAAAGGTAAAGGGACCGCTGACCATTAGGTCCAGTCGTGGCCAACTCTGGGGTTGCGGCGCTCATCTTGCATTATTGGCTGAGGGAACAGGCGTACAGCTTCCGGGTCATGTTGCCAGCATGACTAAGCCGCTTCTGACGAACCAGAGCAATGCACAGAAACGCTGTTTACCTTCCCACCAGAGCAGTACCTATTGATCTACTTGCACTTTGACGTGCTTTCGAACTGCTAGGTTGGCAGGAGCTGGGACCAAGCAACGGGAGCTCACCCCATCGCGGGGATTCGAACCGCCAACCTTCTGATCGGCAAGTCCTAGGCTCTGTGGTTTAACCCACATCGCCACCCGCATCCCTGTTGATGCAGTTAAGTCCATGCAAAAGATGTTGCCCATGTAGGCGAAGAGGTTCAACATCTACATAATATCTAGACTTGGAACAGCAAGAGACTGGCTTGGGTGCAGAGAAGACGCAAGCCCAGCATATTTCCCCATCATTCTCTGAATTTGATACTGTGCTTCAGTTATTCAAAATAGGCAAGGTAATACGTAAGGTAAAGGTAAAGGGACCCCTGAACGTTAGGTCCAGTCGTGGCCGACTCTGGGGTTGCGGCGCTCACCTCGCTCTATTGGCCAAGGGAGCCAGTGTATAGCTTCCGGGTCATGTGGCCAGCATGACTAAGCCGCTTCTGGCGAACCAGAGCAGCACACGGAAACGCCGTTTACCTTCCCACCAGAGTGGTACCTATTTATCTTCTTGCACTTTGACATGCTTTTGAACTGCTAGGTTGGCAGGAGCAGGGGCCGAGCAACGGGAGCTCACCCCGTCACAGGGATTCGAACCGCTGACCTTCTGATCAGCAAGTCCTAGGCTCTGTGGTTTAACCCACAGTGCCACCTGTGTCCCTTTTAAGGTAATATGTAGGGCTTTTCAAAAGAAAAAAATGGAAATTGCACCATGGTAGGTGACTGTAATTTGCATGTGTAGCCTGTGCTGCTACAACCAGGGGCAGACTTTGGTAATATGCCACCCTGAGCAAGGCAAAAATTTGGCACCTTCAAATGGGTCTTCTCAATTTTGCGCCCCCTTGGATCAGCGCCCTAAATCCAGCACTGGCTACAATCTGGGGACTTTAAAGACTCAGGGCACAAGCCCACAGCACAAATGTGTATATGGTAATGTATGTGTATGGATGCAAATTAAAAAGGCTAGTTTGCTGTGGTCTCTCCAGCACTGTGATTTGCAGCATGCCCAGCAGGGCTGCAAGCAAATTTAGAGAGAGAGAGAGAGAGAGAGAGAGAGAGAGAGAGAGAGAGAGAGAGAGAGGTTAAAAATGAGGGAAGGAGCAGGAGATATGAAGGCCCCCAGGGCCACCCTAAAACATTGGCCTGACTATCACACAGCTATGCATTTTGTGCGTGTGTGCAGCTTTGAGTCACATTTTTTTTACATCAAGAAACATGTTTAGAACTGGAAATTTGCCAGCAGTGATGCTGGAGTGCTGCACTGAAACTTCACAGCGCTGTGAATGCAAACTGGGAAGCTGGAAGTGCCAGAACGGAAAAGCAATGGCCCCTTTATAAATAAAACTTGTTTCAAAACAGCGAGATGGGTTGTGCCACAGAGCACGCCTGCAGGAAATCACAAAGATCACTCAAAATCGGAGTCAATTATTTAGAAGTAAGAACGCGATCGTCACAGGCTGGGCTGAGCATCAGGCTTAATGAGCACCAGCGGCGCATCCGCAGTAGCTCTTCTCCTATGAATCAGTTGCTGAGACTGAAAGTCCCTGCTTCCCCACGGCTGTCTGAGCCCCCTCCTGTCCAGTGCTTTTTCCAAGCAATTTGAGACGGCACCTGCATGAAGCCCAACTCTCCTCCACCCCTTTTCATGCCCCTTCTGGTTCTGGGACACCAGCTGGGAAGGGAATTTGTTGCAGCAGGAAGGGGAGTAACCCGTGACTCTTCAGCAGCCTGACTCATCTCGGCCTCTGATTCTGGCTTCTCTTTGCCACAGACTCTCCCAACTGAGCCCTGTTATCTCTTCAGCTTCCAACACCTCCTTCTCCCAAGTCCTCTCCCTCTTCTCCCTCTGACCACTCATCGTTGTCCCACCACCAGTCCCCTGGATCTGAGTCTTCTTCCCATTTGGACACAATATTTTACACCCAAAACCATTCTGGTATTATACTTTTATTAACCACTTCACACCCAGAACCAAACAGCCCAGAGTGCCAACTTCTGAGCTAGCGAAACCAACCAGATTCATGCCATACCTGAGTAGCTGAAACTGACTTCCATGGAAACAAAACATCCGTGGAAATCAAATTTAGCCAACTTAAGTTTTATTCAGAGCAGACCCACTGAAATTCATGAGCCAAACTCTATGAATTTCAACAAGTCTACTCTGAGTAAACGTTGCATGAATACCACCCAATGTTCCAAAACCCATTCTACGCAGTAGACTGTATTTAAGGAAAATGGCCTGGGACAACCAACTTCTGTGCTAAATAAACCAGCCAAATCCACTACTCATATATAACTGGGACTCATGATGTAAGCCACAAAATGTCTACAAATACTGTTCTGATACCCATTCCAGGCAATAAACCCATATTCGGGGGGGGGGGGGAATAGTTCAGGATAGCAACTTAACTTGATGGGATTGACGCATGAATCTATAAAACATCCACAGAAACTACCTTACAATACCAATTCTGGGCAATAAGCAAGTATTGCAGAAAAGTTAAGCAAGAGCCAACTTTGTGGTAAAGTGCACATTACATTAGAGCCACATGTTAAAGGACCCCTGGATGGTTAAGTCCAGTCAAAGGTGACTATGGGGTTGTGGCGCTCATTTCGCTTTCAGGCCGAGGGAGCCAGCGTTTGTCCACAGATAGCTTTCTGGGTCATGTAGCCAGCAGGACTAAACCGCTTCTGGCACAACGGAACACTGTGACAGAAACCAGAGCACACAGAAATGCTGCTTACCTTCCCACCACAGCGGTACCTATTTATCTACTTGCACTGGCATGCTTTCGGACTGCTAGGTTGGCAGGAGCTGGGACAGAGCAACGGGAGCTCACCCCATCGCAGGGATTCAAACCGCCGACCTTCAGATCGGCAAGCCCAAGAGGCTCAGTGGTTTAGACCACAGTGCCACCCGCATCCCAGAAGCCACATGTAATAAAATGCCGACACCCTTTTCTTTCACAGAGTGCTTTCCGCCTGAATGAAATGGCCTCACCTGGAGAGTTTAGGTTAGCTCAGTTGGTTAGAGCGTAGTGCTGATATTGCCAAGGTTTCAGGTTCAATTCCTGCAAGGGCCACCTGCATATTCCTGCATTCCAGGGAGACGATCCTCAGGGTCCCTTCGAATGCTACAGTTCTGTGATGCTATGATTTCCTGTTCCAATACACAAGTCCTTTCCCTTGACGTTTCCTTCCTTTTAATCCTCATATTCAACTTAATCAAACACTTCAACACTGTAAACCGCCCCATAAATGAAATTTCTATTTCCTTGGCTCTCCATCCCAGCAGCCCCTTAATTAATTGCTTCCTAAACTGCTTGTTGGACGCGGGTGGTGCTGTGGGTTAAACCACAGAGCCTAGGGCTTGCCGATCGGAAGGTCGGCGGTTTGAATCCCCGCAACGGGGTGAGCTCCTGTTGCTCGGTCCCTGCTCCTGCTGGGTGTGTGCCCACACTGGGAAACACTGCTCTAGAACATAAGCTTCATGCAAGCAGATGATATTATTATTATTATTATTATTATTATTATTATTATTATTATTATTCCCTGCCCATCTGAACTGGGTTGCCCCCAGTTCAGGATGAATGCTCAATAAACAGGTGTTCTAGAAGAATGCTTAGTGTGGAAAGCCGATTGCAATTGCACTGGTATCTTTCAGTGGATTTTCTGCAGTTATTCTGGAGAACTTCCAGCCCTCCATCCAGAAACAGCTAGCTAGAAATCACATAAACAGCTCACAACAAAACACATTCGTACAGCCTCTCTATTAGGAAACCAACATAGTGTGTGGAAACTGGAATAGAGAACAGACAACTCAATAATCGACCACAGGAGCTGCAATTCTAACACCTCAACTGGGAGTAAACCCCATTTAATTCAATAGGACTTACTTCTGAGTAGAGAGGGTTAGGATTGTGCAGTTAATAGGCCGATTTCACTGTTAAACACAGATTATAAAATATTCGCAGGGATCCTTGCGAAAAGAATGAAAAGCATACTACAAGAAATCATTCCTAAAGATCAGGCGGGTTTCCTCCCAGGCAGGCAGATGAAGGATAATATAAGGAATATAATCAATATTGTGGAATATCTGTCTGCCAGGAATGAGAAACAAGCCATAATGATGTTTGTGGATGCAGAAAAGGCATTTGACAACATAGCATGGGACTTTATGTTGAAAAATTTAGAATACATGGATGTTGGCAAAGAATTCTTCAACGGAATAAAGGCAATTTATACAGAACAAAAAGCTAAACTTATTATAAATAATGTCATTACAGAAGAGGTAAAGATATCAAAAGGAACAAGACAGGGATGCCCACTCTCGCCATTATTATTTATAACGGTGCTAGAAGTCCTTTTAAATTCGATAAGACAAAACGGAAAAATAAAAGGGGTGGCAATTGGCCAAAATGAATACAAAATCAAAGCGTTTGCAGACGACTTGGTGTTAACGATAGAAGATCCAATAAGTACTGCTAAAGAAGTACTGGAGGAAATTGAACAGTTTAGAGGAGTGGCAGGTTTTAGACTAAACAAGAAGAAAACGAAAATGATCACGAAGAACATGGACCAAAGTATAATAGAAATAATGCAACAGCAAACAGAGATAGAGGTGGTTAAAAAGGTGAAATATTTAGGAATATGGTTAACCTCTAAAAATAGACTTATTTAAGAACAACTATGAACCGGTATGGAATGGAATAAAAAAGGACCTGGAGGTGTGGGGAAGAATGAAACTGTCCTTTTGGGGCAGAATATCTACAATTAAGATGAATGTGCTTCCAAGGATGTTATTTTTATTTCAGGCTATCCCCATAATTAAGGGGAACAGGATTTTCAAAGAATGGCAAAGAGCGATTTCAAGGTATATTTGGCAGGGCAAAAAGCCGAGAATTCAATTTAAGTTATTAACAGATGTGAGAGAAAGAGGAGGCTTTGCCTTGCCCGACTTGAAATTATACTATGAGGCATCATGCCTTTGCTGGTTGAAAGAATGGATAAAATTAGAAAATAAGGAATTGTTAGATTTAGAGGGGTTTGATAACAGATTTGGATGGCATGCGTACTTATGGTGTGAGAAGAAGAAAATCCATAAAGGTTTTGAGAACCACATCTTCCGAGGTCCTTTAGTTGAAGTTTGGGATAGGTATAAAAACCTATTAGAACCTAGAGTACCACACTGGTTATCTCCATTAGAAGTTATGAGTGTAAGGAAAATCAATATGAGAGGTAATTGGATCACATATGGCCAATTGTTATTTAAAGAAGGAGGAAAATGGAAAATGAAACCATATGAACAGGTTAAAGAACATGTATATGACTGGTTGCATTATTTTCAAATAAATGAAATGTTTAGGAAAGATATTAAAGAATGTGGTTATGCAGACAAGGATTCAAAATTTCAGACAGAAATAATAAATAATGATTTTAAAATTTTATCCAAAATGTATAAGTTGTTGCTAGAATGGAATTTGAAGGATGAGGAAGTTAAATCGGTAATGATACATTGGGCCAGAGATTTTGGTTATAACATACAATTTGAAGACTGGGAAAGATTATGGAAGGAGAATTTAAAATTTACAGCATGTATGACATTAAAAGAAAATGTTATGAAAATGTTTTATAGATGGTACATAACACCAGTAAAATTAGCGAAAATGTATAAGACATGTAAGAAGTGTTGGAAATGTAAAGATAAAGAAGGCTCTTTTTACCATATGTGGTGGGAATGTAAGAAAGTGAAAGGCTTCTGGGAAATGATATATAATGAACTGAAGAAGATACTAAAATATACATTTATAAAGAAGCCAGAGGTCTTTCTGTTAGGAATTTTAGGAAATGAGATAAAGAGAAAGGACAGTAAATTTTTCCAATATGCAGTGACAGCTGCAAGAGTGTTACTGGCTCAGAAATTGAAACAACAGGAAATACCGACAATGGAAGAATGGAGAATGAAGTTGTTAGACTATGCTGAGTTGGATAAATTGACTGGGAAGATTAGATATCTAAGAGACCAAAAGTTCATTGAGGACTGGGGAAAATTTGTGGAATATCTGGAAAGTATAAGTGAGGGACAGATAACGCTAGAGGGATTTAAAGAAGCACTGTGAAATGTCAGAAGTATTGTTAAAAGGGAATAGAAAAAGAAAGGCTCAAATAATGACAATACAAACCTAAGAAATGCGTAAATTAAATAATGACTACGAATGATTTACGGAAAAGCTGAAGGAAGTCCAGAAAAGAAATACTTTGTGAAAAATTGGATGTGAAATTATTGTGTGTTTTTGTTTTTGTTGTAAATTAATAAAAATTATTTATAAAAAAAAAGGATTGTGCAGTTAAGTGAAATAACACCACCCAAGGAAATGGGCATTTCACTTGCCCAAAAGGTGCCTTTTGTTCCGCAACAACTACCGTATTTTTCGCTCTATAAGACGCACCAGACCACAAGACGCAACTAGTTTTTGGAGGAGGAAAACAAGGAAAAAAATATTCTGAATCTCAGAAGCCAGAACAGCAAGAGGGATCGCTGTGCAGTGAAAGCAGCAATCCCTCTTGCTGTTCTGGCTTCTATGATAGCTGCACAGCCTGCATTCGCTCCATAAGACGCACACACATTTCCCCTTACTTTTTAGGAGGGAAAAAGTGAGTCATATAGAGCAAAAAATACGGTAATTGAGGAAAAGTCTGGGCATTTCATCCGAAGAGGAATCTTACCTTACTCAGCCTACAGCACTCGTCCATGTACTCATCCAAACTGTCTCTTGTGGGGTGTTTTCTCAGGGGGTGCCCCTGCAGGAGCATCTCTTCGAAGTTGTCTTTTCCGTAATCATCACCAGGTCTTTTCTCTTCTTCTGGAGGTTTAGTGGGGAGGAGGGATCCGCTGGCTTTCTCTTCCAAGTGCTCTCCTTGGCTGCCACCCAAAAAAGACGGTTCAGGATTTCCCCCCTCTGGGCAATCAGTGCCATCCTCCAAGCAAACTTCAGGAGACTGCCCTGCGCGGTGTCCCACTGCCGGTTTGCCATCCGAAATGCACAGACAAGCATCTACAGCGTCTTTGCACACTCTCGCGATTGCGTGGTCAGCTGCTGGAGAGGAAGAGGCGCTCAGCACCCCAGAGTCACAAGAAGGATCTCTGCTGTGGAGCACAAAGCTTTTCTCGGAGCCCTTGGGTGTCGAGGGAGAGTTGGCCCCACTTGGCAGCTCCACACCAGAGTCTTCCGATTCAAACTTGGCTAATCTCAGCACCTGGTGTTTCGGTGTTAATGTGTCAAGGTCAGGGAGCGTAGTAATACACTCGGCTTTCACTGGTGCCTCACATATGATGGCTGAACTTGCTGGACGCTCTGGGGCGGCGCTTGATTCAGGAGGACCAGGTTCCGCTGCAGAGTCGGAGGTGGTCGGAGGGTCTGGTCTTAGCCCTTCGCTTTGATTTTTATCGTTGCTTATTATCTTCATATTGGTCAGAACCACCCTGCTGTCAGCTAGCGGGGTCCTTTTGCCTAAAAAAGAGAGGGCAGCCATAAAGTATCAGTGGCATACCGTGGGTTGCCGGCGCCTGGGGCGGGGCAAATGTTGCGCTGCCTTGGTGGGCTGGGCAGCTGGGGTTGAGGCAGGTGCATTGGGGGGGGGCCTTCCTCCTTTGGGCCCTTTCCTGCCTCCCTTCCTCCTTGGTGGGTGGTGGCAGCCCCCTCCCATAGCTGTCAACTTACAGATTTGAAAATAAGGGACCAGCAGCCTCGAAAATAAGGGATCAGCAGCCAAAATAAGGGATTTTAGTCAACCAGCTGAAACACAAAGTTAAAAGGGACCAGATAATTTTGGAGAGCAGGGCCGCTTTTTAGCCCTTCATTTCCAGAGGTTGCTGCTCAAGACACCAGCTGATGAAACACTGCAATTAAATAACTACAAGCAGCAACCACTTTTCGCACAAAACGAAGTCAAAGCTACGAAGATGCTGCTGCAGTTCTGTATCTTTTCTCTCATGCTCCATCTGCATCTCCCAGTTCCATCAGGCGGGGCGGGAGGAAGGGGGGGGGGAATAGCACCCGAGGTAAACCCACAGATCATACCATCTATGCTAGTCTACCACTACAAATCTATGGGAGAAGTGCTTGCAGTCCTTCCCCCGCTTTCCCCCTCTATGGTTAACCCTTGGAACACCTGCCCGTGCCTCCTCCTCCTCCTCTCTCTGAACTGCTTTCTCTATGGTTGCCCTCGCTCTCCTCTCAAGGCTCCTCAGCAGGGAGGGGCTCCCAGGGGCTGAGCCTGGTGAGAGGAGGCTGGAGGGGGCGGGCTGGGCAGCCAAGCAACACAGTTGGAGCCTCCCTGGCCGGCAGGGAGAGGAGCTCCTTCCTTTGAAACCCGGGAAATTGAAGGGACATCATCAATAAGGGACAGCAGCGGGAAACGGCCCTGGGATAAGGGAGTTTCCCGGCAAATAAGGGATGGTTGACAGCTCTGCCCCCTCCCCCTCAACCAGGCTGGAACCCTTGTGGGTAGCGGGGCATGGGAGAGGCATGCTGGCAGACATTGGTGTGGGAGAGCTTAGGACTGCCCTTGCATGCCCTAACATTGCCTGCCAGTCATGGCCGCATCAGGAATGCAGAGTGGATGCACTGCCCACACTGACCATGGCTTGGCCTCTTCCTCCATCTCTGAAGAAGCAGCCTCCTTCTCCTTGGCCTGGGCCTTGGCCACCGCTCCCACCGGTGCCCTCACTCTCCGGCCCCTGCCTGCTGCATCCTCACCACCTCACAGGCCAGGAGAACCAGCGCCTCTCAGCCAGCCCAGGGGCAAGATGCCCTCAGGCATTGGAGAAGGAGGCACACCTCAGCCCCATAGGTTGATGGCCCAGCCTCAGTATGGCTTGTCCCCCCATCCCCCCAGCTATGGAATAATAATAATAATAATTTATTATTTATACCCCGCCCATCTGGCTGAGTTTCCCCAGCCACTCTGGGCGGCTTCCAATCAAGTGTTAAAAACAGTACAGCGTTAAATATTACAAACTTCCCTGAACAGGGCTGCCTTCAGATGTCTTTTAAAGATAGGATAGCTGCTTATTTCCTTCACATCTGAAGGGAGGGCGTTCCACAGGGCGGGCGCCACTACCGAGAAGGCCCTCTGCCTGGTTCCCTGTAACCTCACTTCTCGCAATGAGGGAACCGCCAGAAAGCCCTCGGTGCTGGATCTCTGTGTCTGGGCTGAACGATGGGGGTGGAGATGCTCCTTCACGTATACTAGGCCGAGGCCGTTTAGGGCTTGAAAGGTCAGCACCAACACTTTCAATTGTGCTCGGAAACATACTGGGAGCCAATGCAGATCTCTCTGGAAGGTGGCAGGAGCTCAGCAGGGAGCCTGTCGTTGGGGGTGTTTGGTTGCACCTCCTCATAATCTTGCACCCAGGGCCACGTATCCCAGCTCCCCACAAGCTAGGCCACTGCAGAGTATTTCCATCCTTAAGGTCATCTCATAGCTATCTCATAGCTATGTAATACAATCCAATTATAGGGAGATTCATGACTTTCTTGACCTCCTGTAATGTTTAATTTGTAAGATTCTCTGCCCACAGGCTGACATATTATGTAGAGACCAACTGTTAATATTCAGAGAGCAGGGCAATGATCTTGATGCATGCTAACAGCCAACCTCCTCACTAGCCAGTCAAGACAAAGGTGGAGGAAAAAACCAGGCCCAGGTTATGCATGGAATTTCTGCATCGCCTATCTTGGAATTGCATCACAGAAATCACAAGTATTGAATATTCTCCTGTATCTCAAACTCCCTGTCTGTGGAAAGGTAGCACATTAGGGAACGGATTTCTAACTTAGACATCTAGATTGAATCTCTGCACCAGTGTTGCATGTGTCATGGATAAGAATCAACAGAAGAAAAACTGCTATAAGGAGCAGTGTGGGTGCAAAGAACATTTTCCATGGCTGTGTTTTCATTGGGGGGAGGGGGAATTCAGTCAGGGAGCTCTGTGACTGATATTAAACAGGAAGGCAATCTTGTTTTTTTGTTGATAATATTGACTGTTTTTAATTTACTTTGAAATCAAGGTGTTTTTGTTTTGGACCACAATGGATCCTACAATTATCTCCAAAACCTCATAACATTAGATAAAGACTTGCGAGAAAGACAACAGGTTGGGTATTTATAAATGTGGATTTGAGGATTAGGGTTAATTCCTGGGTTCTTTGTTCCCCGCCTTCTCCTTCCCAGGGCACCATAGGTGGTCTTTCCCTCAGCACACAACACAAACTTTTCACCTCAGAAGTCTTATTTTAAACACATGGTGACATCTGCGGTTTCCGCCATCTCCAAGAAAATAGCCATTTCCTTTCTGAAACAATGGACATTTTCCACTTCTCTGATGGCTCCTGTCTCGTGCGGTGGAAAAGGGAACTGAGTAATCAGACACCCCTGAGAATGCTGCTCTAAGAGGCCCGCAGCTTGGTTCCTCATATAGGCCGCTGGTCAACCTTATCCAACAGAAGAGCTGGCTCCATCCAGCAAGCAACTGTCATGGACAAACATTGCATTTTTAGGCATGTACCTTGCTAAGCATGCCATGTGTGAAGTGGTCCTCCGTTGTAGACTCACTGAGCAAGTGATCCCCCATGTTTCACACTTTGATCTCCCAACAGTAAAACAGAAATGTTAATGATGTTTCCATACCCTCCAACATTTCTCTGGTGAAAATAGGGACATCCTATCCCATCCATCCTATCCTATCCCATAGTGGGATGCGGGTGGTGCTGTGGGTTAAACCACAGAGCCTAGGACTTGCTGATCAGAAGATTGGCGGTTCGAATCCCCGCGACAGGGTGAGCTCCCGTTGCTTGGTCCCTGCTCCTGCCAACCTAGCAGTTTGAAAGCACGTCAAAGTGCAAGTAGATAAATAGGTACCGCTCCGGCAGGAAGGTAAACGGCATTTCTGTGTGCTGCTCTGGTTCACCAGAAGCGTCTTAGTCATGCTGGCCACATGACCCGGAAGCCTCCCTCAGTCGATAAAGCGAGATGAGCGCTGCAACCCCAGAGTCAGTCACGACTGGACCTAATGATCAGGGGTCCCTTTACCTTTACTATCCCATAAGCATCATCAATGTATACCCCCACCCATCTGACAGGGTTGGCCCAGCCACTCTGGGTGGCTTCCAACATATATAAAAACATAACAAAACATTAAACATTAAAAAGCTTCCTTATACAGGGCTGCCTTCAGATGTCTTCTAAAGGTTGTAGAGTCCTTTATCTCCTTGGCTCGGGGGTCGCATAACTCCACACCCTCCAACATTTTTCTGATGAAAATATGGATGCCCTAAGGAAAAGCGGGACATTCTGGGATTGAATCAAAAACCGAGACGGCTTCTGTAAATATGGGACCTGTCATTGGAAAATAGGGACACTTGGAGGGTCTGTGTTTCATTCATGTGATGTGATGGAAGACAAATATGCTAAATCTGGATGACAACTGGAACAGAAAATATTATCCACTTATTTATAAAGCGCTGCCAATATGCATGGTACTTTACACAGCAAAAGAAGCCAGGTCCCTGTCAAAATTGAAGAACTGGAAGGGATCTCATACAGTGGGTTCCAGGTGCTGTCTGAACAAAGCAGAATAGAGGGGTATGATTTATTCAGTCCAGAGAGACGTCAGGAAAAGGAGAAGGAAGGAGGCAGAGGCAACAGGGGAAAGCCATGCCTTCTTCTTCTTGGTCTCAGTACAGCCCCACATTTGGGTTTCTGCCCCTGTGTTAAACAACCTCCAGAACTTCTCAGAGCTGGACATCATCACTTCAGTCTGGCGTGCCCTTATTACGTGAAGGAAGTTTAGAATGCTAACTTTTGCCAACAGCCTTCTACATCGGGGATTAGTTCACCTCCACAGCCTCGAAGGAGACTTTATTTTCAAATAGTTATCTAGTGCTTGCATTGCTGCTTCCAGTTCAAATTCTTCCTCTCTGGACTGGCCGTGGCCCCGGAGTATTTACAAAATGCACAGCTATGGTTGTGGCACCCTTCACAGAACCATAGCATTGTGGACTTGGAAAGGACAGCAAGGGTCATGTAGTCCAACCCTCAGCAATGCAGTAAACTTTCTGCCCAGAATTTGCCTCCCCATGCATAGATGACTCAGCACATCCATGCACCACCAACTGGCAAACCGAGTTGTATCTACACATTTATGCTGGACCTGCTCAATGCTCTGGGACTCAGTGTTTTTTTCCATTTGGAAAAAATGATTTGTGCCCCAGACCCAGGCTGATGAGAAGGCCGAAGTTGTACCTTCACTTACTCTGGTCCCTGCTAAATTCTTAAAGGTTCATTGAGTTGAGTTAACTCGTATCCTGTAGTCAGTTGGATATGTAGCAATTTTTCTAGCCGTGGTCAATGTCATCCCATGGGATTTCAGAATTGTGCCGTAAACTAGAAAAAAAAACATTCTGGTCTTGAGACCATTCACAGGCAGAAAGAGCTGCTGTCCTATAAGAAACTAAAATAAACTGAACAACTGATGCCAGTTTATTGTGGGGTTCCTACCCACTGATTCTCCTTTGCAGAATTCTCCTTCACACTGCATTGTTGCTACCAGAAGAAGGGATTGGGAATCTCACGTTTCCCTCTAAACTATAATATTCTCCTTATATATACTATGAAGTATATCTGTTTGTGTGTTTTTCCTTTTCCAATTATTTTGTTTTTTCTAACCCACTCTCTATTCTAAAATAAAACTTGATCCCAGATACGCTAGCTCAGTTTTCTGCTTACACGTATATTTATGATTTTATGACCAAGTTATAAGCCCTGAACACAAGTTTGAAATGTCCCAGCAGGCAGCCTTGGGCTGTGGAAAAGTCAGAGTAATTTGTGGTGACTAGGAAAGCAACGAGGGAACAATCCGGGAATTTCACTTTCCTCAGCATTCGAAAACCCAGGTGAAACATTTTTAAAGGGGAGATCACAGTCTGAAATCGGGGATCATGAATCCCAAAGATGAGACCCAACGTGCTTCAGACCACACCTTTTATTGGGTAAACCATTTGAGCAGAGTTGGGTAGTGAGCTTTTATGTTCAGATCTGGGCAAACGTGACTGACCCACATCCTTGTTCCAGGGATCTTCTCCAAAATTGAGGGTTTTAGCTCTGCCACCTAAGATAGTGCTTGCAATTCTATGTTTCTATGTTCTTCTGTTTTCCTGCATTCAGATTTAGCATTCAGAACAGGTGGCGTTTGCCCAACATCTGGAATCCCATGAAACCCACCCAAGGGGAGATGGTCTCCACAAGTCCAAGTACACTCTGCCCCAAATCCTGCCTCTTACATTTCCGCTGCCGTCCTAACTTGCTGGCCCAAATTCTCCCTGGTCTCCAAAAGCCCACAAAAACGCTCCCGTCGGTTCCAGCCGCTTACCTTTCTTCCACGGAGCGCTGATGGAGAACGACTGGTGCCAGCTGAACATCTTGGAGGAGCTAAACATCTGGCCGATGGAAGCGCAGGCCCATGAGTTGAAGCCCTTCAGAGACATGTGGGAACGCTGGTGGCCAAAAGAATCATGCTTCCAGGAGGAGGATATTCCAAAGTCCCCAGAGGGTGTAGCAGCAGAGTGCAGGGTGGGCTTCGCAAGCCCAGCCTGTCATCGTTGGGCTCCCAGGAAGAACAGGGAGGGAGAGAGAGAGACTCACATGTTTTGTTTTCTCACCCTAGTCCCAAAGGAATGGAGGCAGGAGTTCTTGCTCAGGGGAGAAGGAATTCTCTCATTCCAGCAGCTGCGGCAGCGGCCAAAGGGGCTGTTCTTTTGCAAGCTGCGGAATTGCAAGCGCAGGCATTCAGCCAGCTGTGACATAAAAAGGGAGCAGCTCTCTGGAATGCATCTCCCTTGGTTGATAAGCCAAGACGACTGGAGGGGTTCGGACTACCTTCGCTATAAAGAATGCCCTCCTGAAAAAAAACAAAGATACCCGTTTGTTTGCACAACGTCAGGTTTTGCTGTTTCTCATTTTTTAAATCTCAGCAGGGAGAGGAAACAGCATAGAGTATTATATTTTTCCTGCTCTCCTGGACAACGCTGTTTCGGACCTTTGCTTTAACTTTAAGATCCTACCGAGCTGTGGAAAAGATTGAGGACATTTAGACAATTCCTCCCACCCTCAAGGACCCAGATCTACAGTGAGGAAGACTACAGCGTTTGTTTATTTCTTTCACTTTCTCAAAGTCAATCCCGTAATGTTTTCTTTTTTTTAAAAAAAAAAAGAGCTCAGGGTAGCCAGCAGCAGCGCACAAAATTAGGGAAAATATATAATTACAGCAAGCCACATATAAACACATGTTTGTTAAGTCCAGCTTTCCTTTCCTTGCCTGGGCTCAATGGCAGGAAGGAACTGCGGCAGGCAACCCACCCATCCTCTTCCCTTCTGAATCCACATCAGGAAGAGGGCGATGGGAAAGTAGGGATCTGAAAAAGAGAATCTCAAAGGTACTAGGGGCCCACTAGCTTGTGTGCCCCCCCCTCTCCCTGGGGGCCTTCAAGATCCTAGCCTATGGAATTCAATTCAAAAATAGGTTAAACAAACACACCACCACAACACAGAAACGTATTCCGGTTATATTCAGCTGCCTTGCAATTTTCGCTGCTACCACAATGACTGGAAACGGAACAGCAGGAAGACTGGGGGAATCAAATGCACAGCTATCTCTAAAAGAACAATTTCTTATTTATTTTCAGCCCAGTTCTAACAGAAGTCCTATTGAATTCAGCCTAAAATTCTATTGGCTGCTATTATGCTTTAACAGAGGGATGCTGGTGGCGCTGTGGGTTAAACCACTGTGCCGTTTGGGCTTGCCGATCAAAAGGTTGGCGGTTCGAATCCCCGCGACAGGGTGAGCTGCTGTTGCTTGGTCCCAGCTCCTGCCAACCTAGCAGTTTGAAAGCACGAAGTGCAAGTAGATAAATAGGTACCGCTAAGGCGGGAAGGTAAGTGGCGTTTCCGTGCACTGCTCTGGTTTCGCCAGAAGCGGCTTAGTCATGCTGGCCACATGACCTGGAAAAACTGTCTGCGGAAGAGGACGAACGCCAGGTCCCTCAGCCAATAAAGCGAGATGAGCGCCACAACCCCAGAGTCGTTCACGACTGGACTTAATTGTCAGGGGTCCCTTTACCCTTTATGATTTAACATTAGTGTAAATTTGTACGGTCAGTACTGGTAAAGCAATCTGGTGGACTCTCCAAAAGCTGTATCTGAAATAAAAATGCTCAAAGCCTTGAAAAAGGGAAAAAAAGAAGTCCTATTGAATTTAGTGGGGCTTACTCCCAGGAAAGTGGACCAACGATAACAGCCTTACCAATTTCACATGCAATATAATAAAGGAGTAAAGAAAACGTCATTTCATTAGTGGCGGAGATGGCTGAATGTTCATACTAAATCAACCCCTTCGTGTTGGTCACTACTGGGTCCATTTTACAGAGAGATGAGAAGAAGAATTTCTTGTGTTGACCCAATAAGCTAATATCTCAGCAGAGATTCAGGCCCTTTACCATTCAAGATGTACTGAACTGCCATACGTCCAGGTATCACTCATAAAAATAGCGTTCAGGTGGATTTTTTTTCTAAATCGGCTAAATCTGGGGAAAGCCCCTATCTTTTCACAGTACATGTGAAAAGGATCTAGGAGTCTTGGTTGACTACAAACTTGACATGAGCCAACAGTGTGACGCGGCAGCTGAGAAAGCCAATACAATTCTGGGCTGCATCAATAGGAGTATAGCATCTAGATCAAGGGAAGTAATAGTGCCACTGTATTCTGCTCTGGTCAGACCTCACCTGGAGTACTGTGTCCAGTTCTGGGCACCACAGTTCAGGAAGGACACTGACAAACTGGAACGTGTCCAGAGAAGGGTAACCAAAATGGTCAAAGGCCTGGAAACGATGCCTTATGAGGAACGGCTAAGGGAGCTGGGCATGTTTAGCCTGGAGAAGAGGAGGTTAAGGGGTGATATGATAGCCACGTTCAAATATATAAAAGGATGTCACATAGAGGAGGGAGAAAGGTTGTTTTCTGCTGCTCCAGAGAAGCGGACACGGAGCAATGGTTCCAAACTACAAGAAAGAAGATTCCACTTAAACGTTAGGAAGAACTTCCTGACAGTAAGAGCTGTTCGACAGTGGAATTTGCTGCCAAGGAGTGTGGTGGAGTCTCCTTCTTTGGAGGTCTTTAAGCAGAGGCTTGACAACCATATGTCAGGAGTGCTCTGATGGTGTTTCCTGCTTGGCAGGGGGTTGGACTCGATGGCCCTTGTGGTCTCTTCCAACTCTATGATTCTATGATTCTATGATTCTAAAGCTTATATACTTCCGTATCTCCTTGGTTTGGGGCGGATAACTCCATACCTTTCAACGTTTCTCCGATGAAAATAGGGACATCCTAAGGAAAAGCGGGACATTCCGGGATCAAATCAGAAACCGGGATGGCTTCTGTAAGTCTGGGACTGTACCTGGAAAATAGGGACACTTGGAGGGTCTGCAGAGATGATGGGAGTTGTAGTGCCCTTCATCTCAGTAGGAATCCCTTGAAATAAGAGACTCAGCCTGTGAGGTCTCAAGTCTACCCTTGGTCTCCTATCATTGTCTCAAGTTCATGGTGACTGGGGGCGGCCGCCGAGACCATATAACACCGGTCTTGAAAGACCTGCATTGGCTCCCAGTACGTTTCCGAGCACAATTCAAAGTGTTGGTGCTGACCTTTAAAGCCCTAAACGGCCTCGGCCCAGTATACCTGAAGGAGCGTCTCCACCCCCATCATTCTGCCCGGACGCTGAGGTCCAGCGCCGAGGGCCTTCTGGCGGTTCCCTCATTTGTACCCCGCCCATCTGGCTGGGTTTCCCCAGCCACTCTGGGCAGCTTCCATAGAAACCAAAAATACACTAAAATCACACATTAAAAACTTCCCTGGACAGGGCTGCCTTAAGATGTCTT
The DNA here is from genome assembly GCF_964270895.1 of Podarcis filfolensis. NCBI lineage: Eukaryota > Metazoa > Chordata > Lepidosauria > Squamata > Lacertidae > Podarcis > Podarcis filfolensis. Next base: position 87,327,640 of record NC_139608.1, read on the forward strand.
CTGAATGTCAGGAAATTGTTGATCGCTTTGACATCTGAAGGGAGGGCGTTCCACAGGGTGGGCGCCACTACTGAGAAGGCCCTCTGCCTGGTTCCCTGTAGCTTTGCTTCTCGCAATTTAGCTGCCGTGTTCTGGATTAGTTGTAGTTTCCGGGTCACCTTCAAAGGTAGCCCCACGTAGAGCGCATTGCAGTAGTCCAAGCGGGAGATAACCAGAGCATGCACCACTCTGGTGAGACAGTCCGCAGGCAGGTAGGGTCTCAGCCTGCGTACCAGATGGAGCTGGTAAACAGCTGCCCTGGACACAGATTTGACATGTGCCTCCATGGACAGCTGCGAGTCCAAAATGACTCCCAGGCTGCGCACCTGGCCCTTCAGGGGCACAGTTACCCCATTCAGGACCAGGTAATCCTCCACACCTGCCCGTCTCCTGTCCCCCAAGAACAGTACTTCTGTCTTGTCAGAATTCAACCTCAAACTGTTAGCTCTAACCCGTGTCCGGTCAGCTTCAGAATGAGTTATCCGCCACCGGCGCTCTAGCTGTCTCAACGATTGTTTCATCGCCCTCAGCTCCGGGGAAAACCACGGGGCTGTCCAGGCTCCATGCAATCGGAGAGGGCGCTTCGGAGCCAAATAGTCAATAGCCCTGGTTAACTCCACATTCCAGCGGGCCACCAGGGAATGAACTGAAAGGCCATCAACATGGGATAAAACATCCCCTACCACTCTTTGGAAACCATTTGGATCCATTAAGTGGCGAGGGCGGACCATCTGAATCGGTTCCACCTCCATGCAGAGGGGAAAGGTCACGGAGAAGTCCAGTTGCACCAGGAAGTGATCTGACCATGGCACTTCTTTCATTTCGCTTTTACTTAGTGTCAGATCACCAACATCCATAGAGGTAAACACCAGGTCCAAGGCATGTCCATGAGTTGGGCCAAACTTATTCAGGGACAGCCCCATGGAGGCCATGCTTTCCACGAAGTCCCGAGCGGCCCCTTGTAAGGTCGTGTCGGCATGGATGTTAAAATCTCCTAGGACAACCAAACTAGGTGTCTCCAGGAGAACATCCGACACGACCTGAAGCAGCTCGGGCAGGGAATCCTTGGTGCAGCAGGGAGGTTGGTACACCAATAAGAATCCTGTACTGCCCCTATTGCCCAACTTCCAGAACATGCACTCAGAAAACTGGGTTTTCCCAATAGGACGCCTGGTGCAGACTAATGACTTCCTAAAAATCACTGCAACCCCCCCTCCCCGCCCACAAGGCCTGGGTTGCAGTACGTAAGAGAAACCTGGGGGACAAGCAGCGGCAAGGACAGGCCCATCTGCTTCATCCAACCAAGTCTCTGTTACACATGCCAGGTCAAATCCTCCATCCACGATCAAGTCATGGATCACAGTGGTTTTATGGATCATTGACCTGGCATTGCACAGCAGCACCTTCAGGTTGTGTGGGTATCCCTTGCTGATTCCAGTATCCATCCGGTCAGGACCAGACCTGGAGGCAGGGATAGTCCTCAAGCAACGACTAAACCTGCCTCCTCGGTAATGACATGGTCTGGTCTTAGCGTAACTCCTCCTCCTACCCATGATCACTGAGATCGGTTGTCCCAGTGCATCCCCCCCTGTGGAACCTGCCCCAGCCATTTTGTTTGCTGGGACCCACTCCCAGGCAGCCCTGACCCTACCTCTTAAAATCAAAATAAAACTATACAAAAAACAAACCAACAGAACAATAAAACAATAAAAACAAAAAACAGAAAGTTACAAACACAACATAATTAAATTAAATTAAACAAATTCCCACACCCAAGTAAACACCCACCCCACCCCACGCACCCGAGGCCTCCTTGAAGCTTTATAAGCTGCGCTGGTGAGTATGGGGCCCGTCCCCAGGCCCAAGATGGAAAATGGGCTTCAAGGGGGAGCGGTCCTCCCCAAGACTCACCGGCAGAGCAGCAGCAGCAATGTCCCGAGGCCTCCTTGGAGCCTTATCTGCTGTGGTGGAGTATGGGGCCCGCCCCCAAGCCCAAGGTGGAAAATGGGCTTGCAGGGGGAGCGGTCTGTTACGATATGGATGCAATGCAGCTGCAAACTGCTAGCTTGAAAACATCACATGATGGGAATGTTGGGACTGTCTGTGGGAAACAGTGGGACAGTCAGTTCACAGGGCAATGCACCGGAATTAGCTCAGAGTGTAATTTGAGACCTTCCTCTTGCTCTTGTACAGGAAGTACAGGAAGTCTTTGCCACTTGTTTGCCGATGCTGGAAGAGAGCAGACATGATTTTTGTAATGCTGAAGAGTCAGAAATAAAGCCATGTAAAAACGTTTCTGACCATCTCTGTCCCCTGCCGGGGAGCAGGAAAAAGTGGGTGTGCTCTTCCCACGCTGGGGAGGGTCGCCTATCAAGGTCTGCCTGGACTGCCGGGACGTGGGCAGCCAGAGTAGATCAACCGGAGATCAAGCCGGGTGCCTGGGAGAGTTGCCAGCTTCTCCCGATAGAGGCTTGAATTCCAACACGGTCCTCCCCAAGACTCACCGGCAGAGCGGCAGCAGCAATGTCCTGAGGCCTCCTTGGAGCCTTATATGCTGTGGTGGAGTATGGGGCCCACCCCAAGCCCAAGGTGGAGAATGGGCTTGCAGGGGGAGCGGTCCTCCCCACAAACTCATGGCAGAGCGGCAGCAGCTATGGGCAGGCCTATGGCCTGGGCAGGCCTGGTCGTCCATTTTTATACCTGCTGGTGGGATTGACAAAGCTGCCTCTGATTGGTTGACAAGGCATTCTGGGATTGACAAGGCATCTGACCCTCCCCTTCATTTCACAGCTCACCAATTAAGCAATTAACCAACTCTAGGCCAAACCCATCAACCAACTAGAAGGATTACGGTCAATCTCTTTTCCTTAGGGCCTCGCTACTTTCAACGGAGAAATGTTGGGGGGTATGGAGTTATCCGACTCCCGAGGCGTCTGAAGGCAAACCTGTACAGTGAAGGGTTTTTTTCAACGTTTCATGTTTTGTTCTGTTTTCATATATGTTGGGTGCCGCCCAGAGTGGCTGGGGCAACCCAGTCAGATGTGTGGGGTATAAAGAATAAAATGACCATTATGGAATGGGGCGTCCCTATTGTCCTCAGAGAAATGTTGGGGGGCATGCTAGGTATATTTCAAAAAGGAAAGGGTATGAAAAAATCTGGACTGGGAGAAAGAAGGTCAAGTGTGGGAACGCACTGCGGGTCCCATTTGTGATTTACCACAGACGAAGTCCCCACTTGGAAGCACTTACCATATACAAATCCTCCTCCTCCTTTTGGACTCACAATTGTAAAAGCATGAGACAAAAGGAGTTGGAAGGAAAGAGGAAACTTTGCACAATGTGGAAGAGAGTGAAAGAAGGAAGCCGCGCAGTCACAATTTCAGTAAAAATCTGACGGTCTGCAATTCTCACAAAAATGGTGCTAAACTGTTGCAAATGATCCCCTGAAAGTTTTTTCGGTGGAAACAGATTTTTTTTCCATCAGAAACAGAATTAGCCCTCGACGTCTGAACTTGTGCAAATACATTTTTTTGAAAAAAAATCCCTAAGCCGCGCGGTCACAATTTCAGCAAAAATCTGACATTCTGCAATTCTCTCAAAAATGGTGCCAAACTGTTGCAAATGCTCCCCTGAAAGGTTTTTTGGGGGGAAACAGATGGTTTTTTTTCATGGGAAACAGAATTAGCCCTCGAGGTCTGAACTTGCGGAAAAACTTTTTTTTGCAAAAATCCCTAAGCCGCGCGGTCACAATTTCAGCAAAAATCTGACGTTCTGCAATTCTCTCAAAAATGGTGCTAAACTGTTGCAAATGCTCCCCTGAAAGCTTTTTCGGTGGAAACAGATGGGTTTTTTTCATCGGAAACAGAATTAGCCCTCGATGTCTGAACAACTTTTTTTTGAAAAAATCCCTAAGCCGCGCGGTCACAATTTCAGCAAAAATCTGACGTTCTGCAATTCTCTCAAAAATGGCGCAAGACTGTTGCAAATGCTCCCCTGAAAGGTTTTTTTCAGTGGAAACAGATGGGTTTTTATCATCGGAAACAGAATTACCCCTCGACGTCTGTAATGGTTATATGGGGTTGCTCGTGCGTAAGTTGCCGCCACTCCTGGCTAGGTAGCCTGGTTAAACCTTTCCTGGCTGGACAGCCCTTCACTTCGTGGCTGTTCAGTCGCTAGCAGAATTCATCAGTGGGCGTTTCTTGAACTTCTTCCAGCAAAGAAGTTCTTTGACGCCAAGTCTACGACTACTTTCCCTGTGCGGAAGTCTTCTGCGCAGGGTGGGTGTGGGTAGCGGAGGACCTGTGCTCTCCCCGCTGGTCTCCAGTGAAGAGTCCTGGAGCCCTGTCTCCGATTCCCCCCTCCGCCCCCCTTTATCCCTGGTGTTACGCTGATTTCCTTCCCCAGCTGATGAGTCCCCTCTCTCCCTGCTGGGCCCTTCTCCGGCATCGCTTGGGAGACCTGCCTCCACTTCTGGCACCGATGTCAGTTCCCTGACATCCACCTCCCCCCCAGGACCCCCTCCACCCCCGGCCCGACCTTTTGACCCAACTTCGTCCCTTTCCTTGCCAACGATGTGGGGAATCCCCGGAAGGAGCTGTCGCCATCCCCTGAGGATTCAAACTCCGCTTCCCCCCCGCTCCAATCTCTTCCCGCGGGGTGGCCCTCCCAGTCCGATTCCTCTTCCTCTGATGCCTCTCCTCCCTCCTCTTCGGAGGCAGGAAAACCCACAAAATCCTCTTCATCATCTGTGGTTCCAAATTGCTCCTCCCAGAATCTCGCTAGTGGTTTAGGTTTATCTGGGAACAGGCTGTGGAACTCCTCCACAAGATACCCATCATTGATAGCCTCCGCTGGAACCCACGTGTTTTCTGACTCGGGTTCTCCCTCCCAAGCTACCAGGTACTCCACCTGGCGCCCTTTCCACCTTGAATCGAGTATTTCCGTGGCTTGGTTGTGGTGTTCCCTCTACTCTACCTGCGGGTGTGTGGTGACTTCTCCCTCTCGCCCCGGGAATTCCCGCCCCTCCCTGTACGATGAGAGTAGGGACCTATGGAACACCGGGTGTATTTTCATGCTGTCAGGCAACTTGAGCTTGAATGCCATGGGGTTCACCTGCTGTGTTACCTCAAAAGGTCCCAGCCGCCTTGGCCGCAACTTCTTACACCCTCCCTTAAATGGTAACTCTTGGGTTGACAACCACACCCGGTCTCCCACCCGTATGGTCTCCCCTTCCCGACGGTGCTTGTCCGCCTGCCTCTTGTAAATTTCCTTGGCCCGTTCCAAGTTCATCTTAAGTTGCTGGTGCAAGCCCTCCATTTCTTCCACAAACTGCTCTGCCGCAGGTACGCTCCACCGTTCCTCCCCCCTCCCCGGGAAGGCCCTGGGGTGACACCCATAATTGGCCATGAACGGGCTCATTCCCGTGGACACATGTTCAGCGTTATTGTACGCAAATTCGGCCAGCGCTAGTTTCTCTACCCAATCGTTCTGTCTCTCGCTGACGTAGCAGCGTAGGTATTGCTGGAGTATACTGTTCGCTCTTTCTGCTTGCCCGTTGGTTTCCGGGTGTCTCGCCGTCGAGAAGCCCACCTTGACCTGCAGCAAGCCCATGAGCTTCCTCCAGAACCGGGAAGTAAATTGTTTCCCGTGATCCGAGATGACCCTCGAGGGAGTCCCATGCAGCCTGAAGATGTGATCTACAAACAACCTGACTGTTTCCTCTGCCGTTACCGCATGCGAGCAAGCTATGAAATGGCACATTTTTGTTAGCAGATCGACTACTACCATGACTGCTGTCTTCCCCCTTGACTTGGGCAAATCTGTCATAAAATCTATGGATACCACCTCCCAGGGTCTTCCCGGCGTGGGTAAGGGTTCCAGTAACCCTGCGGGTGCAGCCCTCTCCCCCTTTGCCCTTTGGCAGCGATCGCACCCCCGTACATATTCCCGTACATCTTCCCTTACCCTTGGCCACCAGAACTGCCTGGTGACAAGCAACATGGTTTTGTGTTGACCAAAATGCCCCGCTGTTGGGTTGTCGTGGAGTTGTTTGAGTACCCTTCCCCTCAAGGTCTCCCCCGGTACGTACTTTGGTTTATCAAAGACGTCCGGGGGTCCGGCACACTTCTCTTGCGCAGCTCTGGTCTTCCCCCTGGGACCTTTGACTCAGCAGAGCGTAAAACACAGCGGAACAGAAGCAGGAACGTTCTTCGTGCGAAGGCAATAATTCAGGCTGAATGCAGCAGTCTCTTTATCTTAAAGTCTTTATTCCTTAGCAAAACACAACATCTATAAATCTCCTGGCGACAGTTCGCACATGGCTGTTTCTCTCTCGGAGCAAACACGCACACACTGAAAGAACACAGAGAAACCACTCCCTTTGGTGTTCTAAACCCGCCCTCAGAATGTGAGGCGTCATCACTCAGAACTCTTAACCCTGTAAGTTCTGACTCTCTCAACACCCCCTCTCGCATCACATTCTGAGAGGCCTTGTGAGCACACCTTCCCACCTGCCTGTTGAGTCTCCTCACAAATCTCTGGTTCGCACTGTGCGAGACCAACCCACGCATTTGTGACTTGAAACCTCTCAGGTGGAATTCCCTTTGTTGCCCGTGAAGACCGCCTGGGCACAAACTGGGGTGCTCCTCTTGACCCACTGGGGCCAGCATGTGCGTCTTCCTCATCAGAAGACTCCCCCTCTGACTTGACACTTCTGTGAGCTTTCTCCATTATGCGCACAGGAGATGAGGGCTCACTCTTGGACACTCCTTTAACAACCTGTGGAGACGCCTCCCCCTGGTGCTGGTCCTGATCATCGACCAGATCACCATTACCTGGCTCTCCCTCCTGCTCAGATTCGGATTCAGACAGACAATCTGAGACAGTGTCATGGTTGACTTTGCGCCTTGAACTATTTCCCTGCTGCTCTTTGAACTCAGCATGCTTACTGACCAGAAGCTTGGTCTGATCACCTTCTGGGTACGCAAATCTCCACCCCTTGGTCGCGGGTTCATACCCACAGAAGATCATTTCCTGGTACCTTGGACCACCTTCTTGCTGCAACCACTTTGGTACAGGCACCATGGCCCTGCAACCAAACGAACGGAAGAAATGCACCTGTGGCTTCTGTCCGTTGAGCAAGAAATATGGGGTGTCACCTACCACTGCATTGTAGCACCTGTTCATCGTGAAATTGGCCGTTTTTACTGCCTCCCCCCAGAAACTGTGAGGCAAACCAGAGTCATCCAGTAGAATCTCGGATGCTCGAACCAGAGCTTTACTCCTCAGCTCTGCCACGCCATTCTCCTGAGGAGAAGTCACCTTGTGACGTATCCCCCTCTGGCGAAAGAAACCCTTTAGAGCAGACCCAGTGACCTCTGAACCTTGGTCGCATTTGAACCCCTGCACCTTGGTGGAGAACCTCTGTTCCACCGCCGCAACCCAATCTTTGATCAGTTGCGTTGCCTCCTCCTTTGTTTTCAGCGTGAAAGCCCATGCGTTCTGCGTATAATCATCTGTCAGCACCATCAGCCATTTGGCCTTGCCCAGACTTGGCTGTGGCATACCTAAAAGGTCTGCATGCACAAGCTCAAAAGGCTTTGTGGTTACTCTCTCCACCCTGGGATGATTAAATCCCTTGTTCCTGGCTTTTCTGCAAGCCTTGCAATTCAAAGGTTTACCACATTCTTTTACATTGCAACCTTTGGTGCACTCTGATAACATCTGGACGTCCTCACAGGACCCATGTGACATCCTCTTGTGCCACACGCAAGCACATGAAACATGAGTGTTCCCCACTCCCTTTTCCTCCAGTGGAGTTTCCAGAACAAAGAGGTTGTTCTGATTTTTCTCAACACGTACCAGTTGCTTTCCACCTCTGGAAATTGTGCAAACATTTTTTTCAAAACTCACAGAATATCCCTCCTGTAAAAGGCACGGTACAGATAACAGGCAATGTTTTATCTCAGGGAGAACATAAACCTTCAATTCAGCCTGCAAGAAAGAGACAAACATGTTAGAAACATGGGTTATACGTCCCTGTGAACCTGTAGCAAATCTAACTGTTTTCTCAGTTGAAACAGCCTTGCAGTTCCACATTTGTCCATCAGGTGGCGCTGTTACCAGATGGGCATTCGCAGCCGAGTCAACAACCCAACGTAGGACTCTCCCCCCTCCGGAGTTGTCCTTCTTTGTTGCCTTAGCAACTGACTTCCTGCTCCCCCCGACCTTGGGGCTCTCGCTGCAGGTGTTCTCCAAAACAGCCATCGAAGCAGTCAGCTGATAAGCCTTCCCACGCCTGCTCCCTCTGTTGCCATGGAAACCCGGCTGGTTCCCATGGGAAACGACCTTGGAAACATCCTGCCCTGGCTCCCTTGCTCTCTGTGGGCAGTTGCGACGCAGGTGTTCAGCCGAGGCACAAACAAAACATCTCCGAGTGGAAAACTTTGCAAATTTGCCTTTGGTCTTCTCTGCCCCCCCAACCTTTCCAGCAGCCCTCCTCGATGCTTTTCTGCTGTTGGGAAAATGGCTTTTGGCTTCTGCTGTGGTTTCTCTGCAAACCCCCTCCAGCTCCTGCCAAACAGCCTGGGCACTCTCAAGACCCTTGGAATGGCCTGCACCCCCATTCTCTGGTGCAAAGCTCTTCTCTTCTCTCAGCCACTCTCTGGCATGCAGCTCACGTGTAGGGGCATTCTGGCAGCCCTCCAACACAGTCCCAGCCCCCTCTGGGCCTTCTGGGCGTCCCTCAGCCCCTCCTGGGCTTCCAGCCCCCTCTGGGCTTCTTGGTGCTTCCTCAGAGCAATTCTCAGCCCCCTCTGGCCTGGCTCCCACTGTCTTCTTCAGTGCCTGCCTTCTCCCGGCCCAGGGCTTGCTCCCGTCCACCTTATCATAAGGGATTGACAACTTCTGGCTGTCTGCCATCGCTCCCCCGGGGATCAGCCTACTTACATGTAGCAGCAGCGCCTCCCGGTCCGGCAGATCCCAGCTCCTCCCAGCGAACTCCTGGCTGGCTCCAGCTACTCCTTAGCTGGCCTTTGGCTGCTGGCCTCTCACACGCACGAACGTTGCTTATCTTTATTGCTGATCTCCATAACCTTTGGTTTATCAAAGACGTCCGGGGGTCCGGCACACTTCTCTTGCGCAGCTCTGGTCTTCCCCCTGGGACCTTTGACTCAGCAGAGCGTAAAACACAGCGGAACAGAAGCAGGAACGTTCTTCGTGCGAAGGCAATAATTCAGGCTGAATGCAGCAGTCTCTTTATCTTAAAGTCTTTATTCCTTAGCAAAACACAACATCTATAAATCTCCTGGCGACAGTTCGCACATGGCTGTTTCTCTCTCGGAGCAAACACGCACACACTGAAAGAACACAGAGAAACCACTCCCTTTGGTGTTCTAAACCCGCCCTCAGAATGTGAGGCGTCATCACTCAGAACTCTTAACCCTGTAAGTTCTGACTCTCTCAACACGTACAGCGCTCCCTTGTAGTACAGTACCCCTTCCTTTTCCTCAAACCCTCCCTGGTTTTCCCTTCCGTTCCGGAGCTCCCTGATTTTTGTTTGAGCGAATTCATCGTTTCTAGTAAGCCCGGCTAGTTCTTGTTTCCCAATCAACACTCCCCCACACACCCATCGGTTCTCAGGGAACACGTGTCTGACTTCCGGCGGTCCCTCTCCTTCCATGTACTCCGGCTTCCGGGAGAGAGCATCTGCTCTTACGTTCTCCTCTCCCGGCACGTACCGGATCTCGAAGAAAAACTTGGAGAACTCCTGTGCCCATCAAATCTGTCTCTGGTTGAGTACTCGCACAGTCCTCCCGTATTCCAAGTTCTTGTGATCCGTACACACCTGCATCTTGTGCTGCACCCCTATTAGCAGATGTCTCCATCGTCGAAATGCTGCATAAATTGCAAGTAGTTTGCGGTCATACACCGTGTAGTTTTGCTCCGACTTGCTCAGCTTCCTCGAGAAAAAGGCGCACGGCCTCCAGCTCTGCTGGGGCCCCGGCTGCAACAGTACTGCTCCGATGGCCCGGTCTGACGCGTCAGTCTCCAGCCTCATTGGCTTCTGCAGATCCACATGCAGGAGCTGCTCTTCTGAAGCGAACGCCTTCTTCAGCCTTTCGAAGGATTCGAAGTTGCCGCCACTCCTGGCTAGGTAGCCTGGTTAAACCTTTCCTGGCTGGACAGCCCTTCACTTCGTGGCTGTTCAGTCGCTAGCAGAATCCGTCAGTGGGCGTTTCTTGAACTTCTTCCAGCAAAGAAGTTATTTGACGCCAAGCCTACGCCTACTTTCCCTGCGCGGAAGTCTTCTGCGCAGGGTGGGTGTGGGCAGCGGAGGACCTGTGCTCTCCCTGCTGGTCTCCAGTGAAGAGTCCTGGAGCCCTCTCTCCGATTCCCCCCTCCGCCCCCCTGGAGACATGCCTCCACTTCTGGCTCCGATGTCAGTTCCCTGACAACGTCTGAACAACTTTTTTTTGAAAAAATCTCTAATAAGCGCGGTCACAATTTCAACTAAAATGTTGCAAATGCTCCCCTGAAAGCTTTTTCGGTGGAAACAGATGGTTTTTTTCCATCGGAAACAGAATTTGCCCTCGACGTCTGAACTTGCCGAAAATCTTTTTCAAAAAATCCCGAAGGTCACAATTTCAGCAAAAAATCCCGAAGGTCACAATTTCAGCAAAAATCTGACGTTCTGCAATTCTCTCAAAAATGGTGCCAAACTGTAGCAAATGCTCCCCTGGCAGCTTTTTTGGTGGAAACAGATGGGTTTTTATCATCGAAACAGAATTAGCCCTCGACGTCTGAACAACTTTTTTTTTGAAAAAAACCCTAAGCCGCGGTCACAATTTCAGCAAAAGTCTGACGTTGTGCAATTCACTCAAAAATGCTGCCAAACTGTTGCAAATGCTCCCCGAAAGCTTTTTTGGTGGAAACAGATGGGTTTTTATCATCGGAAACAGAATTAGCCCTTGACGTCTGAAGAATTTTTTTTGAAAAAATCAATAATCCGTGCGGTCACAATTTCAGCAAAAATCTGACTTTCTGAAAATCACTAAAAAATGCTGCCAAAGTGTTGCAAACGATCTCCTGAAAGGTTTTTCGGTGGAAACAGATGGGTTTTTATCATCGGAAACAGAATTAGCCCTCGACGTCTGAACAACTTTTTTTTGAAAAAATCCCTAAGCCGCGAGGTCACAATTTCAGCAAAAATCTGACGTTCTGCAATTCACTCAAAAATGCTGCCAAACTGTTGCAAACGTTCTCCTGAAAGCTTTTTCGGTGTAAACAGATGGGTTTTTATCATCGGAAACAGAATTAGCCCTCGACGTCTGAACAACTTTTTTTTTGAAAAAAACCCTAAGCCGCGCGGTCACAATTTCAGCAAAAATCTGACCTTCTGCAATTCACTCAAAAATGCTGGCAAACTGTTGCAAACGTTCTCCTGAATGCTTTTTCGGTGGAAACAGATGGGTTTTTATCATCAGAAACAGAATTAGCCCTCGACGTTTGAACAACCTTTTTTTGAAAAAATCCCTAAGCCGCGGTCACAATTTCAGCAAAAGTCTGACGTTGTGCAATTCACTCAAAAATGCTGCCAAACTGTTGCAAATGATCCCCTGGAAGTTTTTTCGGTGGAAACAGATGGGTTTTTATCATCAGAAAGAGGATTAGCGCTCGGCGTCTGAACAACTTGTTTTTGCAAAAATACCTAAGCTGCGCGGTCACAATTTCAGCAAAAATCTGATGTTCTGCAATTCACTCAAAAATGCTGCCAAACTGTTGCAAATGTTCTCCTGAAAGTTTTTTCGGTGGAAACAGATGGGTTTTTATCATCAGAAAGAGGATTAGCGCTCGACGTCTGAACAACTTGTTTTTGCAAAAATCCCTAAGCTGCACGGTCACAATTTCAGCAAAAATCTGACGTTCTGCAATTCACTCAAAAATGCTACCAAACTGTTGCAAACGTTCTCCTGAAAGTTTTTTCGGTGGAAACAGATGGGTTTTTATCATCAGAAACAGAATTAGCCCTCGACGTTTGAACAACTTTTTTTTGCAAAAATCCCTAAGCCGCGCGGTCACAATTTCAGCAAAAATCTGACTTTCTGCAAATCACTAAAAAATGCTGCCAAAGTGTTGCAAACGATCCCCTGAAAGGTTTTTCGGTGGAAACAGATGGCTTTTTATCATCAGAAACAGAATTAGCCCTTGACGTTTGAACAACCTTTCTTTGAAAAAATCCCTAAGCCGCGCGGTCACAATTTCATTTTTTTAAATAAATTTTTTATTAGTTTTCCAACATGAATTAAACACATTACAACTCACAATACATAGACAAACAAACATATAGACATGTATAATTTCATAACCTCTTTTTCTTAAGCCTTATTTCACCGACTTCCCCATGCCTCCCTTTGCTGCATCCCTGTTTTAAGATTTTCCAGCAACCCCTGATTTCAATTAACTTATAATTCACTTTCTTTAATTCTTCTTCTCTTACCCAATCATTTACCACTGCAATTCTGTTTTACCTTACCCATGACATTTTAGCACTCATTAATTTTACAACAGTTCTTAAGATAAACTTTGTATTTCTTCCAGTCTTCTTCCACCGTCTCTTTTCCTTGGTCACGGATTCTGCCCATCATCTCAGCCAGTCCCATATAGTCAATCACCTTCGTCTGCCACTCTTCCAGAGTGGGTAGTTCCTGTGTCTTCCAATACTTTGCTAAAAGAACTCTTGCTGCTGTTGTAGCATACATAAAAAAAGTCCTATCTTTCTTTGACACCAGTTGGCCTACCATGCCCAGGAGAAAAGCTTCTGGTTTCTTATGAAAGGTACACTTAAGAACCTTCTTAATTTCATTATAGATCATTTCCCAGAAGACCTTAATCCTTGGGCACGTCCACCAAAGGTGGTAGAAAGTACCTTCCGTTTCATTGCATTTCCAGCATTTATTATTGGGCAAATGATAGATTTTTGCAAGCTTGACTGGGGTCATGTACCACCTATAAATCATTTTCATAATATTCTCTCTTAAGGCATTACATGCCGTAAACTTTATACCGGTGGTCCATAACTGTTCCCAGTCAGCAAACGTAATGTCATGACCAATGTCTTGTGCCCATTTAATCATAGCTGATTTAACCGTTTCATCTTGTGTATTCCATTTCAGCAGCAAGTTGTACATTCTTGACAAATTCTTAGTATTGGGTTCTAACAATTCTGTTTCTAATTTTGATCTCTCCACCTGAAAGCCAATTTTCCTGTCTTGTTTGAATACTTCATTTATCTGGTAATAATGAAGCCAATCTCTTACTTTAGACTTCAATTTCTCATAACTCTGTAGTTTCACTTCCCCCCCCCTCTTGTTCTATAATTTCCCAGTATTTTGGCCATTTAGATTCCATATTAAGTTTTTTCACTTCCTTAGCTTCCATTGGTGACAGCCACCTAGGGGTTTTATTTTCCAACAAATCTTTATACCGAATCCAAACATTATATAGTGCTTTCCTAACAATATGGTTTTTGAAACCTTTGTGAGTTTTTACCTTGTCATACCATATATATGCATGCCAACCAAACCTATTGTTAAACCCTTCCAGATCCAAAATGTCTGTGTTCTCAAGAAGTAGCCAGTTTTTCAGCCAGCAAAAAGCCGCTGATTCAAAATACAGTTTTAAGTCTGGCAGGGCAAACCCCCCCTCTTTCTTTTGCATCAGTTAATATCTTAAATTTTATTCTGGGCTTTTTGCCCTGCCAGACAAATCTAGATATATCTTTCTGCCACCTCTTGAAACAGTCCATTTTATCCACAATCTGCAATGTTTGAAACAAAAACAACATTCTCGGCAAAACATTCATCTTAATGACAGCAATTCGGCCTAACAAGGAAAGCCTCAAATTTGACCATATTTCTAAATCTTTCTTAACTTCTGTCCAGCATTTCTCATAATTGTCTTTAAATAAGTTCACATTCTTAGATGTCAAATTAATCCCCAGATATTTCACTTTCTTTGCTACCATTAATCCGGTTTCACTATGAAACCTCTCTCTTTCATCAACTGTTAGATTTTTCTCCAATACTTTTGTTTTCTGTTTGTTCAGCTTAAAACCTGCTACTTGACCAAATATTTGTATTAGCTCTAAAACTCTTTTCGTACTACTGTCTGGCTCTTGTAAAGTTAATACTAGGTCATCTGCAAACGCTCTCAATTTATATTGTTTAGCTCCGACCTGAATCCCTTTGATCAGCTGGTCCCCTCTGATCATGTTTAATAAAACCTCCAAGACAGATATAAAAAGTAATGGGGATATTGGGCACCCCTGTCGTGTCCCTTTTTCAATAGCAAATTCTTCAGTAACCACATTATTTACAATTAATTTTGCTTTTTGTTCAGAATAAATTGCACCTATACCATTCTCAAAACCTTGGCCTACCCCCATCCCTTTGAGATTCTTTTTCATAAAACTCCAAGAGATATTGTCAAAGGCTTTCTCTGCGTCCACAAATATTAATACTGCCTTAGTATTAATATTGGCTTCTAATAATTCCATAATATCTATTATGTTTCTCACATTGTCAGATAAATGTCTTCCTGGAAGAAAGCCAGCCTGGTCTTTGTGAATCTCTCCCACCAAAACTCTCTTCAGTCTTTTTGCCAAAATGTCTGCAAAAATTTTGTAATCCACATTAATGATACAGGGCGGTAGTTCTTAATCTGGTTCTTCTCAGTCTCAGATTTTGGTATAAGTGTAATATACGCTTCTTTCCACAATTCGGGTGCCTTCTTCCCCTCTAGAATTTCATTACAGACTTCCTTCAGCGGTTGTACCAGCCATTCTTTCAAAGCTTTGTAGTATCTGGAAGTCAATCCATCTGGTCCTGGAGATTTTCCCAATTGCATATTTTGAATGGCTCCCTCTATTTCTTGCTCAGTTATTTTCTGGTTCAAAATCACTTTACTTTGTTCTGAGATTTTTTGTAATCCATGTTTTTTAAGAAATTCTTCTATCTCTTTTTCATTCACCGGCCCTTGTGCGTAAAGTCTTCTGAAATAACTCTGAAAACAGTTTCTAATCTCATTTGGTCTGTAAATATTCTTTCCTTCAACCTCTAAGCTTGTAACCATATTTAGTTTTTGTCTCTTCTTCAATTGCCATGCCAGAAGTTTCCCACATTTATCTGCCGATTCAAATGTCCTTTGTCTCATTTGCTTTATTTTCCATTCTATCTCCTGATTCATCAGTTCCATGTACTGCCTCTGATAGAACTTAATTTCTCTCAAGATTTCATGAGACTTTGGCTTTGATCTCAATTTTTTCTCTCCTTCTTTTATTCTTTCGAAAATCTTATCCTTCTTCTCGTTCTGTCTCTTCCTTTTTATAGTATTCTGCTGTATTAAAAATCCTCGCATAACAGCTTTACTTGCGTCCCAAATCACTCTTTTCTCCACCTCTGTTCTCAGATTTATCTCAAAATAATCTTTCACAGTTTTCTGGGCCTTTCTATACACCTCTTCACGCGCGGTCACAATTTCAGCAAAAATCTGACGTTCTGCAATTCACTCAAAAATGCTGCCAAACTGTTGCAAATGATCCCCTGGAAGTTTTTTCGGTGGAAACAGATCGGTTTTTATCATCAGAAACAGAATTAGCCTTCGACGTTTGAACAACCTTTTTTTGAAAAAATCCCTAAGCTGCGCGGTCACAATTTCAGCAAAAATTTGACATTCTGCAATTCACTCAAAAATGCTGCCATTCACTCCAAAATGGTGCCGAAGTGTTGCAAATGCTCCCCTGAGACGTTTGGCGGTTGAAACAGAAGGCTTTTTATCACAGGACAAGAAATCAGCCCTCGACAACCTAACCAGAAGAAAAAGATTTTTTTGAAAAAATCCCTAAGCCCCAGGGTCACAATTTCATCAGAAATCTGACTTTCGGCAATTCACTCAAAAATGGTGCCAAACGGTTGCAAATGCTCCCCTGAGAGGTTTGGCGGTCGAAACAGAAGGCTTTTTATCACAGGAAAAAAAATCAGCCCTCAACAACTTAACCGGCAGAAAAAGATTTTTTTGAAAAAATCCCTAAGCCCCAGGGTCACAATTTCATCAGAAATCTGACTTTCGGCAATTCACTCAAAAATGGAGCCAAACGGTTGCAAATGCTCCCCTGAGAGGTTTGGCGCTCGAAACAGAAGGCTTTTTATCACAGGACAAGAAATCAGCCCTCGACAACTTAACCGGCAGAAAAAGTTTTTTTGAAAAAATCCCTAAGCCCCGGGGTCACAATTTCATCAAAAATCTGACTTTCGGCAATTATCTCAAAAATGGTGGCAAACGATTGCAATTGCTCCCCTGAGTGGTCCTACGGTCGAAACAGAAGGCTTTTTATCACAGGAAAAGATATCAGCCCTCGACAACTTAAGCGGCAGAAAAAGATGTTTTTGAAAAAATCCCTAAGCCCCGGGGTCACAATTTAATCAAAAATCTGACTTTCGGCAATTCACTCAAAAATGGTGCCAAACGGTTGCAAATGCTCCCCTGAGAGGTTTGGCGGTTGAAACAGAAGGCTTTTTATCACAGGACAAGAAATCAGCCCTCGACAACTTAACCAGCAGAAAAAGATTTTTTTGAAAAAATCCCTAAGCTCCGGGGTCACAATTTCATCAAAAATCTGACTTTCGGCCATTCACTCAAAAATGGTGCCAAACGTTTGCAATTCCTCCCCTAAAACGTTTGGCAGTCGAAACAGAAGGCTTTTTATCACAGGAAAAGAAATCAGCCCTCGACAACCGAACCAGAAGAAAAAGATTTTTTAGAGAAAATCCCTAAGCCCCGAAATTTCATCAAAAATCTGACTTTCGGCAATTATCTCAAAAATGGTGGCAAACGATTGCAATTGCTCCCCTGAGTGCTCCTACGGTCGAAACAGAAGGCTTTTTATCACAGGAAAAGATATCAGCCCTCGACAACTTAAGCGGCAGAAAAAGATGTTTTTGAAAAAATCCCTAAGCCCCGGGGTCACAATTTCATCAGAAATCTGACTTTCGGCATTTCACTCAAAAATGGTGCCAAACGGTTGCAAATGCTCCCCTGATAGGTTTGGCGGTTGAAACAGAAGGGTTTTTATCACAGGAAAAGAAATCAGCCCTCGACAACTTAACCGGTAGAAAAAGATTTTTTTGAAAAAATTGCTAATGCTCCCCTGAGATGTTGTCCACCGCCTGTGCACCGTCCCTCATACCATGTGGTGTAAGAGAAAAATGAACAAATTCCTATGCCCCACAAGTAACCCAGAGATGCATTTTAAATAAATGCACACATAAAGTAGGAGTAAAGTAGGAGTAAAGTAGGTGTAAAGTAGGAGTAAGGCAGGAGTAAATTAGCCAATCACATGCAGCCCATTGTGTAAATAATGTATATAAAGCAGATACTTTGAGGGAACATCCATTCGTCCTCACCACTATGAGATGCATTTTACATAAATGCACACATAAAGTAGGAGTAAAGTAGGTGTAAACTAGGAGTAAACTAGGTGTAAACTGGGAGTAAACTAGGTGTAAAGTAGGAGTAAGGCAGGAGTAAATTAGCCAATCACATGCAGCCCATTGTGTAAATAATGTATATAAAGCAGATACTTTGAGGGAACATCCATTCCTCCTCACCACTATGAGCTGAATAAAGAGCATGAAATCCACTCTCGACTCAGAGTATATTTCATTCTCAAACCCTCCAACACTTCTCTGGTGAAAAAAGGGATGTCCTATTCAATAATAAATAATAATAATAGTTTTATTATTTATACCCCACCCATCTGACTGGGTCATGCCAGCCACGCTCAGCAGCTTGCAGGATAAAATAATATACAATAAAACATGAAACTTTTTTTAACTATATGCCTACAATATGGAAGTTAACAACTGGACAACAGAAATGGATTGTACACACTCAAATGGTAGCTGAGAGGCCGATATTGATAAACTGGAAGAGTAAAGAGATGATCTCCTTTAATCGGTGGATTGATAATATGGTAACACTTGCAACCTGTGAACGGACTGCTTACAAACATAGACTGCTTGGATAAATACGACAGTATTACGAATGAATTTATACAAAATGTAGTTGACTAATTTATATTAGGGCGCGGTCACAATTTCATGACAAATCTGACTTTTGGCAATTCACTCAAAAATGGTGCCAAACGGTTGCAAATGCTCCCATGAAAGGTTTGGCGTTTGAAACAGAAGGCTTTTTATCACAGGACAGGAAATCAGCCCTCGACAAGTTAACCGCTAGAATTTTTTTTAAAAAAAAATATCGCTAAGCCCCGGGGTCACAATTTCATAAAAAATCTGACTTTCGGCATTTCACTCAAAAATGGTACCAAACGGTTGCAAATGCTCCCCTGAGAGGTTTGGCGGTTGAAACAGAAGGCTTTTTATCACAGGACAAGAAATCAGCCCTCGACAACTTAACCGGCAGAAAAAGATGTTTTTAAAAAAATCCCTAACCCCGGGGTCACAATTTAATCAAAAATCTGACTTTCGGCAATTCATTCAAAAATGGTGCCAAACGGTTGCAATGTTGGGATACTGCCAGGGAGATAAAGTCCATCTGAGCCCCCAAGCTCGGTGCCGGACGATCCATCGACCTCCCGTAGTCACGCAGTACCAGCAATTTAGCGACACTAAGCCTCAGGCTTAGTGCACACTCTAACAGCAGAATTCACACAGCAAAAGTTGCACAGCATGAGAGCAGAACAGCATATTTACAGTTTTATTCAGCGTAGGTCAGAACATGAGAAGACATGACCGTCTGCTCCGACTGCTCAGGCAAAACAGCAGAAAACGAAAGGAACAGACAACATAAACATCCTGTGAGACAGGAAATTACGCAGGCTGTTATACAAACATCCTGCTCCCTTTTAAGGTGGAACGGAAATATCCTAACATCCTCCCCCTTTCCGTGTAACCTGTAGTACCTGTGGTTCAACCCAATTGCAACCTTTGTGCGTAAACCTTAAGTTGTTCTCTGTTAACAACCTTAGACAACAGATCAGCAGGAATTTCATTTCCTGGCATGTAGGACACCTGAATGAGTCCTTTCTGAATACACTCTCTTGCACGATGTAGCTTAATCTGCAAGTAGTTGGTTCTTTGCTTGCAACTCTCTGAGTTCAGCAAAGCCAAACAAGATCTATTGTCTTGATACACTTGTATAGGACATTTCACAGAAACCCCAATGTCCTTAAACAGTTGCATCAACCATTCACAATCCATGAGTGAAAATGACAGAGCATTGAGTTCTGCTTCACAGGAACTTAGGCTAACTGTTGTCTGCTTTTTGCACAACCAGTCAAACAGGCAGTGGTTGTACATGTAGCATACTCCAGAAGTGCTTGTACCATCCGTGGTGTCACTTCCAAAACTTGCATCTGCAAAGATTTCAAGACCTCCAGTCTTCTGACTGGTGAACCTCAGCCTGTAGTGCAAAGTCCCTTTCAAATAGCGGGCTATGCGCTTCAGAGCTTTCCAATCCTGAACAGTAGGATTGTTAGCATGTCTGCTAAGCAGGTTAGTGCTTACAGCAATGTCAGGTCTCGAACATCTAGCAATGAAATTCAACTTGCCTAGAATGCATCTGTACAGCGTTGTGTCAGAAAACGCTTCAGCAGTACTATCTACCTGGTAACCTGTCACCATCGGTGTGTCTGCTGGGTTTGCATCAACCAAATTTAACCTGGTTAATACATCAGTAATTTTCTGTGTTTGGTGTACCAGAAAATTACCTGCTTGGTCCCTCTCCACCTGCAGAGAAAGATAGTTGGATACCTCACCAAGATCCTTCATGTCAAAGTGCTCCTTCAGCTGAGCTAGGGTGCTTTGGTAAAAAGCCTGATTCTTCCAAAACATCAGAAGATCATCAACAAAACATAAACAATACAGTTTGTTTTGCCCCTCCTCCTTGACAAACACACATGGATCAGCTTTGCCCTGGTGAAAACCTAGAGAGAGCAATGTCTCAGTGAGTTTTGTGTTCCAACACCTGGCACTCTGCTTGAGACCATATAAGGATTTCCGCAGTTTACAGACCATTCCCTTCTGTATCTGCATTCCATCAGGTGGAAGCATGTACAGCTGCTCGTTCAAAATCCCGTACAAAAAAGCTGTATTTATGTCATGATGGGAAACATGCAGTTTCTCCTCCGCAGCGATCTTGAGCATCAGCCGAATGCTCTCA
The DNA here is from genome assembly GCF_964270895.1 of Podarcis filfolensis. Classification (NCBI taxonomy): domain Eukaryota; kingdom Metazoa; phylum Chordata; class Lepidosauria; order Squamata; family Lacertidae; genus Podarcis; species Podarcis filfolensis. Next base: position 87,347,917 of record NC_139608.1, read on the forward strand.
TATTTGACCGTGGGTGAGTAGGTCTCGTGGTAATCCTGCCCTGGTCCCTGTGAAAAACCTCTGGCAACCAATCTGGCTTTGTGTCTGACAACCTTGCCATTCTGGTCTGTCTTGGCCTTGAAGACCCATTTGCTGCCAACCAGTCTCATTCCTGGGACTACCGGTACCAGCTCCCAAGTCTGGTTCCTGTTCAAGGAATCAACTTCAGCCTTCATGGCATTAAGCCAAGGCTCAGCATCTTTAGAGGTTAACTCCTGAACCTCTTTGAAGCTAGAAGGTTCCCACACCTTCTCTGAGCTACTAAGAACAGCAGTTGCCGTCTTAGCAAACTCATCAGCAAATCTCTTCGGAGGTTTGCCTTTGGTCGCCCTTTCAGACCTGCGAACCAGACGCAAGTCTTCTGGACTCATCTCCTCTTTCTTAGGAGAAAAGTGACCAGTGGTGAGCAGTGGTTCTTCCAGTTCATTGTCAGACTCATCAGATGGTCTGACTGAGGCCTTTGCGCTCTTGTAGTCTGCTGTGTCATCACTGTCACTGACACCAGCAGCAGCGCCGCCCACTGAACTGGAATCCGAACTCTGATCATCATCATCATCATCATCATCCTCAGTTTCCTCAGCTTTCTCAGCATGATCTGCTTTCTTCACATCACCTTCATCCTCCTCTGGGTAACTCTGGAAAATTCCCACATTTCCCCCCCCACTTAGGATTGTACTCAACACTCCTTGTGAACTTTATGGATTTAGAGTTAGTCATCCATACCCTGTATGCACCTTTTTCGTACCCCATGAACAAACCATGTGCCCCACGCTTCCCAAGCTTGTTGCTTTGTGGGGTGTGCACCCACATGTCAGAACCAAAGATTCTCATGTGCTTGGTGTTAGGTTTCTTACCAAACATTTTCTCATAGGGAGTGCAGCCAATAGGTGATGACAGTCTGCGATTAAAAGTGTAAACAAAATTCGAGAGAGCCTCCCCCCAAAACGTCTCAGGGAGGTTGGCATCATGCAACAAGGTTTTTAGTCCTTGCAGCAACGTTTGATTTGCTCTCTCCGCAAGCCCATTCATCCATGGCGATCTAGGCGTTGACAAGTCATGCTGGATTCCCTTCTCAGTCAGGAAAGCTTCAAACTGCTGAGAAGTGAACTCCCCGCCCCGATCAGTAAACAGACAGCCAATACGTTTACCATGAGCATTCTCCAACCAAGCACAGAATGCCTTGAACCTAGGAAATGCTTGCGATTTCTGCTCGAGCATAAACACATGAATGTACCTGGAAAAAGAATCAATTAGAACCATGAAGTACCTTGCTCCTCCCAAAGAGGGCGCTAGAGGACCTACCAGGTCTGCGTGAACTAGCTGGTAGGGTTTGGAAGCCTGCCTGCTAGACTCCTTGCCTTTTGGAGCAATCTTCACCTTGTTCTCTGCACAAGATACACATTTCATGTGAAATTTACAAGGTTTGATGTCCAAACCTTCAACCAACCCAGGCATCTTGGCTAGCGCTTGCCAAGAAAGGTGACAAAATCTTCTATGTGCATCATGAATACATCCTGCATGAAGAACCTTGTTAGTTTGTGCAACACAACAAGTATCAGCATTAGATATAACAGCATTGTCATCATAAGTTAGACAGAACAAACCATCCATCAACTTTGCATGCAAAATGTCCTTTTTGCCTTTTCTGATGACACAGACAGTCCTCTTGAAGGAAACCTCAAAATCACGCCCAGTCAGCTGTGGTACACTAAGCAAATTGTCCGCAGCTCCTGGAACAAAAAGTACATCGCTGATGGTAGTATGCAGACTTGCAAGTTTCACAGTCCCAACTCCTGCAGCTTGCAAAGTCCTTCCATCAGCCAGCTGGATCTCTCCATCTTGAGGTGTGAAGGAGATGAACAGATGGCGGTCTTTGGTGAGATGGCGCGTGCAACCTGAATCCACAACAAACCTGGCCTTGGCCTTGTTTCCCACTGGCGTGGGCTTTTGCAGCTTGCCTTTAGCCTTTGGTGAAGCTGTGCCAGCAAACATAGCCTTGTTTTCCACTGGCGAGGGCTTTTGCAACTTGCCCCCCTGCTCCTGGCCATCAGACGTGCCTTTAGCTTTTGGTGAAGCTGTGCCAGCAAACATAGCCTTGTTTTCCACTGGCGAGGGCTTTTGCAACTTGCCCCCCTGCTCCTGGCCATCAGACGTGCCTTTAGCCTTTGGTGGAGCTGTGCCAGCAAACATAGCCTTGTTTTCCACTGGCGTGGGCTTTTGCAACTTGCCCCCCCGCTCCTGGCCATCTGCAGGCTTTATCCTTTGTTTACATCTGGCCTTCCGGCCTCTGCATAGGCTCTGACCTTGGTTCTCACGAGAAACAGAGCTCTCAGCTGCCGGCTCCTTGGCTCCCCCTGGAGGCTGGAATGCTGCCTGGGATGACGTGGCAGTCTGCTCCCCCTGCAGCTTGCAACCGGTGCCCTCAGCATCCCTGCATTCACTCGCATTCTGGGAAACAGCCAGGACCTCCGATGCATTCAAACCCTGGGCTGGGGTGATTGGCAGGTGGGCCTTTTTCAAAGCATCCCACATGTCACGTGCCGTGAGATTTCCAGCAAGCGTCTTTATTTCCTCCAGAGAGACGGATAAGACTATTATATCAACGGCCCTCAAATTCTGGCCCTGCCATTTCTCTGTCTGAGGAACTGGAGTGGCTTCAGATACAGTATGCCAGACTCCAAAGTGACGCAGCAAATTCTCACACCATTTTGCCCAGGTCTGATAATTGTGCCGATTTAACTTTGGGCACTCAGTGGCCTCCGAAGCTTGGAAAACATCCATTCCAGATTTTTGCTTTAGCCGTGAGCCTTTATGCCTTCAAAAACGGCTTATCTCGTCAGCCCATAAATCACGATGCCTCTGGCTCGGCTCCCAGGCCAATTAGTTTTGCCAGACATCAAAAGCCTTTTCCGCGGCATCCAGAAAAGCCTCTGCTTTCGCTTTTCCAACATACCTCTCAGCAGTCTGTCGCTGTCTTACTCTCCTGCAAGTGCCGTGAATCTGGGCCCATAACCTGTTGTTGGGATACTGCCAGGGAGATAAAGTCCATCTGAGCCCCCAAGCTCGGTGCCGGACGATCCATCGACCTCCCGTAATCCCGTATACAAACATCCTGCTCCCTTTTAAGGTGGAACGGAAATATCCTAACATGCAAATACTCCCCTGAGAGGTCTGGCGGTCGAAACAGAAGGCTTTTTATCACAGGAAAAGAAATGAGCCCTCGACAACTTAACCGGCAGAAAAAGATTTTTTTTGAAAAAATCCCTAAGCCCCGGTGTCACAATTTGATCAAAAATCTGACTTTCGGCATTTCACTCAAAAATGGTGCCAAACGGTTACAAATGCTCCCCTGAGAGGTTTGGCGGTCGAAACAGAAGGCTTTTTATCACAGGAAAAGAAATCAGCCCTTGACAACTTAACGGGCAGAAAAAGATTTTTTTGAAAAAATCCCTAAGCCCCGGGGTTACAATTTCATCAAAAATCTGACTTTCGGCAATTAACTCAAAAATGGTGGCAAACGGTTGCAACTGCTCCCCTGAGAGGTTTGGCGGTCGAAACAGAAGGCTTTTTATCACAGGAAAAGAAATCAGCCCTCAACAACTTAACCGGCAGAAAAAGATTTTTTTGAAAAAATTGCTAATGCTCCCCTGAGATGTTGTCCACCGCCTGTGCACCGTCCCTCATACCATGTGGTGTAAGAGAAAAATGAACAAATTCCTATGCCCCACAAGTAACCCAGAGATGCATTTTAAATAAATGCACACATAAAGTAGGAGTAAAGTAGGAGTAAAGTAGGTGTAAACTAGGAGTAAACTAGGTGTAAATAAATTATTATTTATTATAATAAATAATAATAATAGTTTTATTATTTATACCCCACCCATCTGACTGGGTCGTGCCAGCCACGCTCAGCAGCTTGCAGGATAAAATAATATACAATAAAACATGAAACTTTTTTTAACTATATGCCTACAATATGGAAGTTAACAACTGGACAATAGAAATGGATTGTACACACTCTAATGGTAGCTGAGAGGCCGATATTGATAAACTGGAAGAGTAAAGAGATGATCTCCTTTAATCGGTGGATTGATAATATGGTAACACTTGCAACCTGTGAACGGACAGCTTACAAACATAGACTGCTTGGATAAAGACGACAGTATTACGAATGAATTTATACAAAATGTAGTTGACTAATTTATATTAGGGCGCGGTCACAATTTCATCAAAAATCTGACTTTTGGCAATTCACTCAAAAATGGTGCCAAACGGTTGCAAATGCTCCCATGAAAGGTTTGGTGGTTGAAACAGAAGGCTTTTTATCACAGGAAAAGAAATCAGCCCTCGACAAGTTAACCGCTAGAATTTTTTTTTTAAAAAAAATCGCTAAGCCCCGGGGTCACAATTTCATCAAAAATCTGACTTTTGGCAATTCACTCAAAATTGGTGCCAAACGGTTGCAAATGCTCCCATGAAAGGTTTGGCGGTTGAAACAGAAGGCTTTTTATCACAGAAGAAGAAATCAGCCCTCGACAACTCAACCGGGATAATTTTTTTTTGTTTTTGAAAAATCACTAAGCCCCGGGATCACAATTTCAACAAAAATCTGACTTTCGGCCATTCACTAAAAAATGGTGCCAAACGGTTGCAAATGCTCCCCTGAGAGGTTTGGCGGTTGAAACAGAAGGCTTTTTATCACAGGACAAGAAATCAGCCCTCGACAACTTAACCCGCAGAAAAAGATGTTTTTGAAAAAATCCCTAAGCCCCAGGGTGACAATTTAATCAAAAATCTGACTTTCGGCAATTCATTCAAAAATAATGCCAAACGGTTGCAAATGCTCCCCTGAGAGGTTTGGCAGTTGAAACAGAAGGCTTTTTATCACAGGACAAGAAATCAGCCCTCGACAACTTAACCGGCAGAAAAAGATGTTTTTAAAAAAATCCCTAAGCCCCGGGGTCACAATTTAATCAAAAATCTGACTTTCGGCAATTCATTCAAAAATGGTGCCAAACGTTTGCAAATACTCCCCTGAGAGGTTTGGCGGTCGAAACAGAAGGCTTTTTATCACAGGAAAAGAAATCAGACCTCGGTCACAATTTCATCAAAAATCCGACTTTCGGCCATTCACTCAAAAATGGTGCCAAAGGGTTGCAAATGCTCTCCTGAGACGTTTGGCGGTCGAAACAGAAGGCTTTTTATCACCGGACAAGATATCAACCCTCGACAACTTAACCGGCAGAAAAAGATGTTTTTGAAAAAATCCCTAAGCCCCGGGGTCACAATTTGGTAAAAATTTGACTTTCGGCCATTCTCTCATAAATGGTGCCAAACGTTTGCAATTACTCCCCTGAGAGGTTTGGCGGTCGAAACAGAAGGCTTTTTATCACGGGAAAAGAAATCAGCCCTCGACAACCTAACCAGAAGAAAAAGATTTTTTTGAAAAAATCCCCAAGCCCCGGGGTCACAATTTCATCAGAAATCTGACTTTCGGCAATTCACTCAAAAATGGTGCCAAACTGTTGCAAATCCTCCCCTGAGAGGTTTGGCGGTCGAAACAGAAGGCTTTTTATCACAGGAAAAGAAATCAGCCCTCAACAACTTAACCGGCAGAAAAAGATTTTTTTTGAAAAAATTGCTAATGCTCCCCTGAGATGTTGTCCACCGCCTGTGCACCGTCCCTCACACCATGTGGTGTAAGAGAAAAATGAACAAATTCCTATGCCCCACAAGTAACCCAGAGATGCATTTTAAATAAATGCACACGTAAAGTAGGTGTAAACTAGGAGTAAACTAGGTGTAAACTAGGAATAAACTAGGAGTAAAGCAGGAGTAAACTAGGTGTAAACTAGGTGTAAACTAGGACTAAACTAGGTGTAAACTAGGAATAAACTAGGTGTAAAGTAAGAGTAAACTAGGTGTAAAGTAGGAGTAAGGCAGGAGTAAATTAGCCAATCACATGCAGCCCATTGTGTAAATAATGTATATAAAGCAGATACTTTGAGGGAACATCCATTCCTCCTCACCACTATGAGCTGAATAAAGAGCATGAAATACACTCTCGACTCAGAATATATTTCATTCTCAAACCCTCCAACACTTCTCTGGTGAAATAAGGGATGTCCTATTCAATAATAAATAATAATAATAGTTTTATTATTTATACCCCACCCATCTGACTGGGTCGTGCCAGCCACGCTCAGCAGCTTGCAGGATAAAATAATATACAATAAAACATGAAACTTTTTTTAAGTATATGCCTACAATATGGAAGTTAACAACTGGACAACAGAAATGGATTGTACACACTCTAATGGTAGCTGAGAGGCCGATATTGATAAACTGGAAGAGTAAAGAGATGATCTCCTTTAATCGGTGGATTGATAATATGGTAACACTTGCAACCTGTGAACGGACTGCTTACAAACATAGACTGCTTGGATAAATACGACAGTATTACGAATGAATTTATACAAAATGTAGTTGACTAATTTATATTAGGGCGCGGTCACAATTTCATGACAAATCTGACTTTTGGCAATTCACTCAAAAATGGTGCCAAACGGTTGCAAATGCTCCCATGAAAGGTTTGGCAGTTGAAACAGAAGGCTTTTTATCACAGGACAAGAAATCAGCCCTCGACAACTTAACCGGCAGAAAAAGATGTTTTTAAAAAAATCCCTAAGCCCCGGGGTCACAATTTCATCAAAAATCTGACTTTCGGCAATTCATTAAAAAATGGTGCCAAACGGTTGCAAATACTCCCCTGAGAGGTTTGGCGGTCGAAACAGAAGGCTTTTTATCACAGGAAAAGAAATGAGCCCTCAACAACTTAACGGGCAGAAAAAGTTTTTTGTGAAAAAATCCCTAAGCCCCGGGGTCACAATTTGATCAAAAATCTGACTTTCGGCATTTCACTCAAAAATGGTGCCAAAGGGTTACAAATGCTCCCCCGAGAGGTTTGGCGGTCGAAACAGAAGGCTTTTTATCACAGGAAAAGAAATCAGCCCTTGACAACTTAACGGGCAGAAAAAGATTTTTTTGAAAAAATCCCTAAGGTTACAATTTCATCAAAAATCTGACTTTCGGCAATTAACTCAAAAATGGTGGCAAACGGTTGCAACTGCTCCCCTGAGAGGTTTGGCGCTCGAAACAGAAGGCTTTTTATCACAGGAAAAGAAATCAGCCCTCGGTCACAATTTCATCAAAAATCCGACTTTCGGCCATTCACTCAAAAATGGTGCCAAAGGGTTGCAAATGCTCTCCTGAGACGTTTGGCGGTCGAAACAGAAGGCTTTTTATCACCGGACAAGATATCAACCCTCGACAACTTAACCGGCAGAAAAAGATGTTTTTGAAAAAATCCCTAAGCCCCGGGGTCACAATTTCATCAAAAATCTGACTTTCAGCAATTCACTCAAAAATGGTGCCAAACTGTTGCAAACCCTCCCCTGAGAGGTTTGGCGGTTGAAACAGAAGGCTTTTTATCACAGGAAAAGAAATCAGCCCTCAACAACTTAACCGGCAGAAAAAGATTTTTTTGAAAAAATTGCTAATGCTCCCCTGAGATGTTGTCCACCGCCTGTGCACCGTCCCTCATACCATGTGGTGTAAGAGAAAAATGAACAAATTCCTATGCCCCACAAGTAAGCCAGAGATGCATTTTAAATAAATGCACACATAAAGTAGGAGTAAAGTAGGAGAAAAGTAGGTGTAAACTAGGAGTAAACTGGGTGTAAAGTAGGAGTAAACTAGGAGTAAACTAGGTGTAAAGTAGGTGTAAACTAGGAGTCGATTAGGTGTAAACTGGGAGTAAACTAGGTGTAAAGTAGGAGTAAGGCAGGAGTAAATTAGCCAATCACATGCAGCCCATTGTGTAAATAATGTATATAAAGCAGATACTTTGAGGGAACGTCCATTCCTTCTCACCACTATGAGCTGAATAAAGAGCATGAAATCCACTCTAGACTCAGAGTATATTTCATTCTCAAACCCTCCAACACTTCTCTGGTGAAAAAAGGGATGTCCTATTCAATAATAAATAATAATAATAGTTTTATTATTTATACCCCACCCATCTGACTGGGTCGTGCCAGCCACGCTCAGCAGCTTGCAGGATAAAATAATATACAATAAAACATGAAACTTTTTTTAACTATATGCCTACAATATGGAAGTTAACAACTGGACAACAGAAATGGATTGTACACATTCAAATGGTAGCTGAGAGGCCGATATTGATAAACTGGAAGAGTAAAGAGATGATCTCCTTTAATCGGTGGATTGATAATATGGTAACACTTGCAACCTGTGAACGGACTGCTTACAAACATAGACTGCTTGGATAAATACGACAGTATTACGAATGAATTTATACAAAATGTAGTTGACTAATTTATATTAGGGCGCGGTCACAATTTCATGACAAATCTGACTTTTGGCAATTCACTCAAAAATGGTGCCAAACGGTTGCAAATGCTCCCATGAAAGGTTTGGTGGTTGAAACAGAAGGCTTTTTATCACAGGAAAAGAAATCAGCCCTCGACAAGTTAACCGCTAGAAATTTTTTTTTAAAAAAAATCGCTAAGCCCCGGGGTCACAATTTCATCAAAAATCTGACTTTTGGCAATTCACTCAAAATTGGTGCCAAACGGTTGCAAATGCTCCCATGAAAGGTTTGGCAGTTGAAACAGAAGGCTTTTTATCACAGAAGAAGAAATCAGCGCTCGACAACTCAACCGGGATAATTTTTTTTTTTGTTTTTGAAGAATCATTAAGCCCCGGGATCACAATTTCAACAAAAATCTGACTTTCGGCCATTCACTAAAAAATGTTGCCAAACGGTTGCAAATGCTCCCCTGAGAGGTTTGGCGGTTGAAACAGAAGGCTTTTTATCACAGGACAAGAAATCAGCCCTCGACAACTTAACCCGCAGAAAAAGATGTTTTTGAAAAAAATCCCTAAGCCCCAGGGTGACAATTTAATAAAAAATCTGACTTTCGACAATTCATTCAAAAATAATGCCAAACGGTTGCAAATGCTCCCCTGAGAGGTTTGGCAGTTGAAACAGAAGGCTTTTTATCACAGGACAAGAAATCAGCCCTCGACAACTTAACCGGCAGAAAAAGATGTTTTTAAAAAAATCCCTAAGCCCCGGGGTCACAATTTAATCAAAAATCTGACTTTCGGCAATTCATTCAAAAATGGTGCCAAACGTTTACAAATACTCCCCTGAGAGGTTTGGCGGTCGAAACAGAAGGCTTTTTATCACAGGAAAAGAAATGAGCCCTCGACAACTTAACCGGCAGAAAAAGATTGTTTTGAAAAAATCCCTACGCCCCGGGGTCACAATTTGATCAAAAATCAGACTTTCGGCATTTCACTCAAAAATGTTGCCAAACGGTTGCAAATGCTCCCCTGAGAGGTTTGGCGGTCGAAATAGAAGGCTTTTTATCACCGGACAAGATATCAACCCTCGACAATTTAACCGGCAGAAAAAGATTTTTTTGAAAAAATCCCTAAGCCCCGGGGTCACAATTTGGTCAAAAATCTGACTTTCGGCCATTCTCTCATAAATGGTGCCAAACGTTTGCAATTACTCCCCTGAGAGATTTGGCGGTCGAAACAGAAGGCTTTTTATCACGGGAAAATAAATCAGCCCTCGACAACTTAACCGGCAGAAAAAGATTTTTTTTGAAAAAATTGCTAATGCTCCCCTCAGATGTTGTCCACCGCCTGTGCACCGTCCCTCACACCATGTGGTGTAAGAGAAAAATGAACAAATTCCTATGCCCCACAAGTAACCCAGAGATGCATTTTAAATAAATGCACACATAAAGTAGGAGTAAAGTAGGAGTAAAGTAGGTGTAAACTAGGAGTAAACTAGGTGTAAAGTAGGTGTAAACTAGGAGTAAACTAGGAGTAAACTAGGTGTAAACTAGGTGTAAACTAGGAGTAAGGCAGGTGTAAAGTAAGAGTAAACTAGGTGTAAAGTAGGAGTAAGGCAGGAGTAAATTAGCCAATCACATGCAGCCCATTGTGTAAATAATGTATATAAAGCAGATACTTTGAGGGAACATCCATTCCTCCTCACCACTATGAGCTGAATAAAGAGCATGAAATACACTCTCGACTCAGAGTATATTTCATTCTCAAACCCTCCAACACTTCTCTGGTGAAATAAGGGATGTCCTATTCAATAATAAATAATAATAATAGTTTTATTATTTATACCCCACCCATCTGACTGGGTCGTGCCAGCCACGCTCAGCAGCTTGCAGGATAAAATAATATACAATAAAACATGAAACTTTTTTTAACTATATGCCTACAATATGGAAGTTAACAACTGGACAACAGAAATGGATTGTACACACTCTAATGGTAGCTGAGAGGCCGATATTGATAAACTGGAAGAGTAAAGAGATGATCTCCTTTAATCGGTGGATTGATAATATGGTAACACTTGCAACCTGTGAACGGACTGCTTACAAACATAGACTGCTTGGATAAATACGACAGTATTACGAATGAATTTATACAAAATGTAGTTGACTAATTTATATTAGGGCGCGGTCACAATTTCATGACAAATCTGACTTTTGGCAATTCACTCAAAAATGGTGCCAAACGGTTGCAAATGCTCCCATGAAAGGTTTGGCGGTTGAAACAGAAGGCTTTTTATCACAGGACAAGAAATCAGCCCTCGACAACTTAACCGGCAGAAAAAGATGTTTTTAAAAAATCCCTAAGCCCCGGGGTCACAATTTAATCAAAAATCTGACTTTCGGCAATTCACTCAAAAATGGAGCCAATCGGTTGCAAATGTTCCCCTGAGAGGTTTGGCGGTTGAAACAGAAGGCTTTTTATCACAGGACAAGAAATCAGCCCTCGACAACTTAACCAGCAGAAAAAGATTTTTTTGAAAAAATCCCTAAGCCCCGGGGTCACAATTTGATCAAAAATCTGACTTTCGGCATTTCACTCAAAAATGGTGCCAAAGGGTTACAAATGCTCCCCTGAGAGGTTTGGCGGTCGAAACAGAAGGCTTTTTATCACGGGAAAAGAAATCAGCCCTCGACAACCTAACCAGAAGAAAAAGATTTTTTTGAAAAAATCCCCAAGCCCCGGGGTCACAATTTCATCAAAAATCTGACTTTCAGCAATTCACTCAAAAATGGTGCCAAACTGTTGCAAACCTTCCCCTGAGAGGTTTGGCGGTCGAAACAGGAGGCTTTTTATCACAGGAAAAGAAATCAGCCCTCAACAACTTAACCGGCAGAAAAAGATTTTTTTGAAAAAATTGCTAATGCTCCCCTGAGATGTTGTCCACCGCCTGTGCACCGTCCCTCATACCATGTGGTGTAAGAGAAAAATGAACAAATTCCTATGACCCACAAGTAACCCAGAGATGCATTTTAAATAAATGGACACATAAAGTAGGAGTAAAGTAGGAGAAAAGTAGGTGTAAACTAGGAGTAAACTGGGTGTAAAGTAGGAGTAAACTAGGAGTAAACTAAGTGTAAAGTAGGTGTAAACTAGGAGTCGATTAGGTGTAAACTGGGAGTAAACTAGGTGTAAAGTAGGAGTAAGGCAGGAGTAAATTAGCCAATCACATGCAGCCCATTGTGTAAATAATGTATATAAAGCAGATACTTTGAGGGAACGTCCATTCCTCCTCACCACTATGAGCTGAATAAAGAGCATGAAATACACTCTCGACTCAGAGTATATTTCATTCTCAAACCCTCCAACACTTCTCTGGTGAAAAAAGGGATGTCCTATTCAATAATAAATAATAATAATACTTTTATTATTTATACCCCACCCATCTGACTGGGTCGTGCCAGCCACGCTCAGCAGCTTGCAGGATAAAATAATATACAATAAAACATGAAACTTTTTTTAACTATATGCCTACAATATGGAAGTTAACAACTGGACAACAGAAATGGATTGTACACACTCAAATGGTAGCTGAGAGGCCGATATTGATAAACTGGAAGAGTAAAGAGATGATCTCCTTTAATCGGTGGATTGATAATATGGTAACACTTGCAACCTGTGAACGGACTGCTTACAAACATAGACTGCTTGGATAAATACGACAGTATTACGAATGAATTTATACAAAATGTAGTTGACTAATTTATATTAGGGCGCGGTCACAATTTCATCAAAAATCTGACTTTTGGCAATTCACTCAAAAATGGTGCCAAACGGTTGCAAATGCTCCCATGAAAGGTTTGGCGGTTGAAACAGAAGGCTTTTTATCACAGGACAAGAAATCAGCCCTCGACAACTTAACCGGCAGAAAAAGATGTTTTTAAAAAATCCCTAAGCCCCGGGGTCACAATTTAATCAAAAATCTGACTTTCGGCAATTCATTAAAAAATGGTGCCAAACGGTTGCAAATGCTCCCCTGAGAGGTTTGGCGGTCAAAACAGAAGGCTTTTTATCACAGGAAAAGAAATGAGCCCTCAACAACTTAACGGGCAGAAAAAGATTTTTTTGAAAAAATCCCTAAGGTTACAATTTCATCAAAAATCTGACTTTCGGCAATTAACTCAAAAATGGTGGCAAACGGTTGCAACTGCTCCCCTGAGAGGTTTGGCGCTCGAAACAGAAGGCTTTTTATCACAGGAAAAGAAATCAGCCCTCGGTCACAATTTCATCAAAAATCCGACTTTCGGCCATTCACTCAAAAATGGTGCCAAAGGGTTGCAAATGCTCTCCTGAGACGTTTGGCAGTCGAAACAGAAGGCTTTTTATCACCGGACAAGATATCAACCCTCGACAACTTAACCGGCAGAAAAAGATTTTTTTGAAAAAAATCCCTAAGCCCCGGGGTCACAATTTGATCAAAAATCTGACTTTCGTCAATTCACTCAAAAATGGAGCCAATCGGTTGCAAATGCTCCCCTGAGAGGTTTGGCGGTTGAAACAGAAGGCTTTTTATCACAGGACAAGAAATCAGCCCTCGACAACTTAACCAGCAGAAAAAGATTTTTTTGAAAAAATCCCTAAGCCCCGGGGTCACAATTTGATCAAAAATCTGACTTTCAGCAATTCACTCAAAAATGGTGCCAAACTGTTGCAAACCCTCCCCTGAGAGGTTTGGCGGTCGAAACGGAAGGCTTTTTATCACAGGAAAAGAAATCAGCCCTCAACAACTTAACCGGCAGAAAAAGATTTTTTTGAAAAAATTGCTAATGCTCCCCTGAGATGTTGTCCACCGCCTGTGCACCGTCCCTCATACCATGTGGTGTAAGAGAAAAATGAACAAATTCCTATGCCCCACAAGTAACCCAGAGATGCATTTTAAATAAATAGGAGTAAAGTAGGAGAAAAGTAGGTGTAAACTAGGAGTAAAATGGGTGTAAAGTAGGAGTAAAGTAGGTGTAAACTTGGAGTAAACTAGGTGTAAAGTAGGTGTAAACTAGGAAGTCGATTAGGTGTAAACTGGGAGTAAACTAGGTGTAAAGTAGGAGTAAGGCAGGAGTAAATTAGCCAATCAAATGCAGCCCATTGTGTAAATAATGTATATAAAGCAGATACTTTGAGGGAACGTCCATTCCTTCTCACCACTATGAGCTGAATAAAGAGCATGAAATCCACTCTCGACTCAGAGCATATTTCATTCTCAAACCCTCCAACACTTCTCTGGTGAAAAAAGGGATGTCCTATTCAATAATAAATAATAATAATAGTTTTATTATTTATACCCCACCCATCTGACTGGGTCGTGCCAGCCACGCTCAGCAGCTTGCAGGATAAAATAATATACAATAAAACATGAAACTTTTTTTAACTATATGCCTACAATATGGAAGTTAACAACTGGACAACAGAAATGGATTGTACACACTCAAATGGTAGCTGAGAGGCCGATATGTTGAGAGAGTCAGAACATACAGGGTTAAGAGTTCTGAGTGATGACGCCTCACATTCTGAGGGCGGGCAGAGAACACGGAAGGGGCGTGGATCTCTGTGTGTTTGTCAGTCTGTGTGTTACGCTCCACGGAGAAAGGAGCCATGAGCTGCGTCTCACCGGGAAGATTTACGATGTGTTGATCTGTACAGCAATAAAGACGTTAAGATAAGGATTGCTGTGTTTCAAGCCTGAGTTATTGCCGCACGACAGAACGTCCAAGCTTCTACTTCTTGCTGTGTTTACTCTGCTGGAGTCAAAGGTTCCAGGGGGCAAGAGCAGAGCTGCGCAGAGGAAGCGCGCCGGACCCCCTGGTCAAATTTGACCCCCCCGCAACAGGTTATGGGAGATCAGCAGTAAAGATAAGCAACGTTCGTGCGTGTGAGGAGCCTGCAGGCAAAGAGGCCAGCAGCTAAAGGCCAGCTGATGAGACGCTGGAAGAGAATCTGCTGGGAAAGAGAATCGGCTGAGGAGCTAAGGAGTAGCTGGAGCCAGCCGGGAGGAGCTGAGATCTGCCGCACCGGGAGGTACCTGTAAGTAGGCTGGGCCCCCGGGGGAGAGATGGCAGACAGCCAGGAGTCGTCAATCCCTTTTGATAAGGTGGACGGGAGCAAGCCCTGGGCCGGGAGAAGGCAGGCACTGAAGAAAGCAGTGGGAGCCAGGCCCAGAGAGGGGGCTGAGAATTGCTCTGAAGAAGCACCATGCCCAGGAGGGGCTGGTGGACGCCCAGAAGGCCCAGAGGGGGCCAGATGCTGCACAGGGGCTGAGGAATGCCCAGTAGGCCCAGAGGGGGCTGGGACTATGTTGGACGGCTGCCGGAATGCCCCTACACGTGAGCTGCATGCTGCAAAGCTGCTGGAAGCTGGGAAGAGGAAAGCAGTGGCTAGCTGTTCCTCTGGAGGCTGTGCATCCAAGTTTGGGGGTGCAGGCCAGGAAGGCCATTCCAAGAGTCTTGAGAGTGCCCAGGCTGTTTGGCAGGAGCTGAGAGGGGTTTGCAGAGAAACCACAGCAGAAGCCAAAAGCCATTTTCCCAACGGCAGAAAAGCCTCGAGGAGGATTGCTGCTGGAGAGGTTGGGGGGGCAAAGAAGACCAAAGGCACTTTTGCAAAGTTTTCCACTAGGCGATGTTTTGTTTGTGCTTCGGCTGAACACTTGCGTCGTAGCTGCCCACAGAGAGCAAAGAAGCCAAGGCAGGAAAGCTCCAAGGTCACTTCCCGTGGGAACCAGCCGGGTTTCCATGGCAACTGGGCCTGCAGAGGGAGCAGGCGTGAGAAACAAAAGTCGCTACGTGCTCCAGAGAAGGGAGGAAAAGTTTTTCAGCTGACTGCGGAGATGGCGGTTCTAGACAGCAACACCACCTGCAGCGAGCGCTCCAAGGTCGCGGGGAGCAGGAAGTCAGTTGCTAAGGCAACAAAGAAGGACAACTCCAGTGGGGGGAGGGTCCTACGTTGGGTTGTTGACTCAGCTGCGAATGCCCATTTGGTAACAGCGCCACCTGATGGACAAATGTGGAACTGCAGAGCTGTTTCAACTGAGAAAACAGTTAGATTTGCTACAGGTTCACAGGGCCGTGTAACCCATATTTCTAACTTGTTTGTCCCTTTTTTACAGGCTGAATTGAAGGTTTATGTTCTCCCTGAGTTAAAGCATTGCTTACTGTCTGTACCTTCTCTTTTACAGGAGGGATATTCTGTGAGTTTTGAAAAAAATGTTTGTACCATTTCCAGAGGTGGAGAGCAACTGGTACGTGTTGGGAGAAATCAGAACAACCTCTTTGTTCTGGAATCACCTCTCGAGGGTGAGGGGAATGCCGGGAAAGCCACTGATCACACACATGTGTCGTGTGCTTGCGTGTGGCACAAGAGGATGTCACATGGGTCCTGCGAGGACGTCCAGATGTTATCAGAGTGCACCAAAGGTTGCAAGGTAAAAGAGTGTGGGAAACCTTTGAATTGCAAGGCTTGCAGGAAAGCCGGAAACAAGGGATTTAGCCATCCCAGAGTGGAGAGGGTGACCACAAAGCCTTTTGAGCTTGTGCATGCAGACCTTGTAGGTATGCCACAGCCAAGTCTGGGCAAGGCCAAGTGGCTGATGGTGCTGACGGATGATTATACTAGGAACGCATGGGCGTTCACGCTGAAAGCTAAGGAGGAAGCAGCGCAACTGATCAAAGATTGGGTTGCAGAGGTGGAACAGAGGTTCTCCACCAAGGTGCAAGGTTTCCAGTTTGACCGTGGTTCTGAGGTCACTGGGTCTGCTCTAAAGGGTTTCTTTCGCCAGAGGGGGATACGTCACAAGGTGACTTCGCCTCAGAAGAGTGGCGTGGCAGAGCTTAGGAGTAAGGCTCTGGTCCGAGCATCCGAAATTCTACTGGATGACTCTGGGTTGCCTCACAGTTTTTGGGGGGAGGCGGTAAAAACGGCCAATTTCACGATGAACAGGTGCTACAATGCAGTGGTGGGTGACACCCCGTATTTCCTGCTTCATCGGCAGAAGCCGCTTGTGCATTTCTTTCGCACTTTTGGTTGCAGGGCCATGGTGCCTGTACCAAAGTGGTTGCAGCAAGAAGATGGTCCAAAGTACCAGGAAATGATCTTCTGTGGGTATGAACCCGCGACAAAAGGGTGGAGGTTTGCGTACCCAGAAGGTGATCAGACCAAGCTTCTGGTCAGCAAGCATGCTGAGTTCAAAGAGCAGCAGGGAAATAGGTCAAGGCACAAAGTCAGCCATGACGCTGTCTCAGATTGTCTGTCTGAATCCGAATCTGAGCAGGAGGGAGAGCCAGGTAATGGTGATCTGGTCGATGATCAGGATCAGGACCAGGGGGAGGCGTCTCCACAGGTTGTTAAGGGAGTGTCCAAGAGTGAGCCCACATCTCCTGTGCGCATAATGGAGAAAGCTCACAGACGTGTCAAGTCAGAGGGGGAGTCTTCTGATGAGGAAGACGCACAAGCTGGCCCCAGTGGGTCAGGAGAAGAATCCCAGTTTGTGCCCAGGCGGTCTTCAAGGGCTACAAAGGGAATTCCACCTGAGAGGTTTCAGGTCACAAATGCGTGGGTTGGTTTCGCACAGTGCGAACCTGAGGTTTGTGAGGTTCAACAGGTGCCTAACAACGATGCCAGGAAGGGGCGGAAGGCAATGGGGAAGGTGTTGAACACTCAGAAGTCCCCTCAGAACGTGATTCGAGAGGGGGTGTTGAGAGAGTCAGAACATACAGGGTTAAGAGTTCTGAGTGATGACGCCTCACATTCTGAGGGCGGGCAGAGAACACGGAAGGGGCGTGGATCTCTGTGTGTTTGTCAGTCTGTGTGTTACGCTCCACGGAGAAAGGAGCCATGAGCTGCGTCTCACCGGGAAGATTTACGATGTGTTGATCTGTACAGCAATAAAGACGTTAAGATAAGGATTGCTGTGTTTCAAGCCTGAGTTATTGCCACACGACAGAACGTCCAAGCTTCTACTTCTTGCTGTGTTTACTCTGCTGGAGTCAAAGGTTCCAGGGGGCAAGAGCAGAGCTGCGCAGAGGAAGCGCGCCGGACCCCCTGGTCAAATTTGACCCCCCGATAAACTGGAAGAGTAAAGAGATGATCTCCTTTAATCGGTGGATTGATAATATGGTAACACTTGCAACCTGTGAACGGACTGCTTACAAACATAGACTGCTTTGATAAATACGACAGTATTACGAATGAATTTATACAAAATGTAGTTGACTAATTTATATTAGGGCGCGGTCACAATTTCATGACAAATCTGACTTTTGGCAATTCAGTCAAAAATGATGCCAAACGGTTGCAAATGCTCCCATGAAAGGTTTGGCGGTTGAAACAGAAGGCTTTTTATCACAGGAAAAGAAATGAGCCCTCAACAACTTAACGGGCAGAAAAAGATTTTTTTGAAAAAATCGCTAAGCCCCGGGGTCACAATTTCATCAAAAATCTGACTTTTGGCAATTCACTCAAAATTGGTGCCAAACAGTTGCAAATGCTCCCATGAAAGGTTTCGCGGTTGAAACAGAAGGCTTTTTATCACAGAAGAAGAAATCAGCCCTCGACAACTCAACCGGGATAATTTTTTTTTGTTTTTGAAAAATCACTAAGCCCCGGGATCACAATTTCAACAAAAATCTGACTTTCGGCCATTCACTAAAAAATGGTGCCAAACGGTTGCAAATGCTCCCCTGAGAGGTTTGGCGGTTGAAACAGAAAGCTTTTTATCACAGGACAAGAAATCAGCCCTCGACAACTTAACCCGCAGAAAAAGATGTTTTTGAAAAAATCCCTAAGCCCCAGGGTGACAATTTAATCAAAAATCTGACTTTCGGCAATTCATTCAAAAATAATGCCAAACGGTTGCAAATGCTCCCCTGAGAGGTTTGGCAGTTGAAACAAAAGGCTTTTTATCACAGGACAAGAAATCAGCCCTCGACAACTTAACCGGCAGAAAAAGATGTTTTTTAAAAAATCCCTAAGCCCCGGGGTCACAATTTAATCAAAAATCTGACTTTCGGCAATTCATTAAAAAATGTTGCCAAACGGTTGCAAATACTCCCCTGAGAGGTTTGGCGGTCGAAACAGAAGGCTTTTTATCACAGGAAAAGAAATGAGCCCTCAACAACTTAACGGGCAGAAAAAGATTTTTTTGAAAAAATCCCTAAGCCCCGGGGTCACAATTTGATCAAAAATCTGACTTTCGGCATTTCACTCAAAAATGGTGCCAAAGGGTTACAAATGCTCCCCTGAGAGGTTTGGCGGTCGAAACAGAAGGCTTTTTATCACAGGAAAAGAAATCAGCCCTCGACAACTTAACGGGCAGAAAAAGATTTTTTTGAAAAAATCCCTAAGGTTACAATTTCATCAAAAATCTGACTTTCGGCAATTAACTCAAAAATGGTGGCAAACGGTTGCAACTGCTCCCCTGAGACGTTTGGCGCTCGAAACAGAAGGCTTTTTATGACAGGAAAAGAAATCAGCCCTCGGTCACAATTTCATCAAAAATCCGACTTTCGGCCATTCACTCAAAAATGGTGCCAAAGGGTTGCAAATGCTCTCCTGAGACGTTTGGCGGTCGAAACAGAAGGCTTTTTATCACCGGACAAGATATCAACCCTCGACAACTTAACCGGCTTAAAAAGATGTTTTTGAAAAAATCCCTAAGCCCCGGGGTCAAAATTTCATCAGAAATCTGACTTTCGTCAATTCACTCAAAAATGGAGCCAATCGGTTGCAAATGCTCTCCTGAGAGGTTTGGCGGTTGAAACAGAAGACTTTTTATCACAGGACAAGAAATCAGCCCTCGACAACTTAACCAGCAGAAAAAGATTTTTTTGAAAAAATCCCTAAGCCCCGGGGTCACAATTTCATCAATAATCTGACTTTCGGCAATTCATTCAAAAATGGTGCCAAACTGTTGCAAATCCTCCCCTGAGAGGTTTGGCGGTCGAAACAGAAAGCTTTTTATCACAGGAAAAGAAATCAGCCCTCAACAACTTAACCGGCAGAAAAAGATTTTTTTGAAAAAATTGCTAATGCTCCCCTGAGATGTTGTCCACCGCCTGTGCACCGTCCCTCATACCATGTGATGTAAGAGAAAAATGAACAAATTCCTATGCCCCACAAGTAAGCCAGAGATGCATTTTAAATAAATGCACACATAAAGTAGGAGTAAAGTAGGTGTAAACTAGGAGTAAACTAGGAGTAAACTGGGTGTAAAGTAGGAGTAAACTAGGAGTAAACTAGGTGTAAAGTAGGTGTAAACTAGGAGTCGATTAGGTGTAAACTGGGAGTAAACTAGGTGTAAAGTAGGAGTAAGGCAGGAGTAAATTAGCCAATCACATGCAGCCCTTTGTGTAAATAATGTATATAAAGCAGATACTTTGAGGGAACATCCATTCCTTCTCACCACTATGAGCTGAATAAAGAGCATGAAATCCACTCTCGACTCAGAGTATATTTCATTCTCAAACCCTCCAACACTTCTCTGGTGAAAAAAGGGATGTCCTATTCAATAATAAATAATAATAATAGTTTTATTATTTATACCCCACCCATCTGACTGGGTCGTGCCAGCCACGCTCAGCAGCTTGCAGGATAAAATAATATACAATAAAACATGAAACTTTTTTTAATTATATGCCTACAATATGGAAGTTAACAACTGGACAACAGAAATGGATTGTACACACTCAAATGGTAGCTGAGAGGCCGATATTGATAAACTGGAAGAGTAAAGAGATGATCTCCTTTAATCGGTGGATTGATAATATGGTAACACTTGCAACCTGTGAACGGACTGCTTACAAACATAGAGTGCTTGGAAAAATACGACAGTATTACGAATGAATTTATACAAAATGTAGTTGACTAATTTATATTAGGGCGCGGTCACAATTTCATGACAAATCTGACTTTTGGCAATTCACTCAAAAATGGTGCCAAACGGTTGCAAATGCTCCCATGAAAGGTTTGGTGGTTGAAACAGAAGGCTTTTTATCACAGAAGAAGAAATCAGCCCTCGACAACTTAACCCGCAGAAAAAGATGTTTTTGAAAAAATCCCTAAGCCCCAGGGTGACAATTTAATCAAAAATCTGACTTTCGGCAATTCATTCAAAAATAATGCCAAACGGTTGCAAATGCTCCCCTGAGAGGTTTGGCAGTTGAAACAGAAGGCTTTTTATCACAGGACAAGAAATCAGCCCTCGACAACTTAACCGGCAGAAAAAGATGTTTTTTAAAAAATCCCTAAGCCCCAGGGTCACAATTTAATCAAAAATCTGACTTTCGGCATTTCACTCAAAAATGGTGCCAAACTGTTACAAATGTTCCCCTGAGAGGTTTGGCGGTCGAAACAGAAGGCTCTTTATCACAGGAAAAGAAATCAGACCTCGGTCACAATTTCATCAAAAATCCGACTTTCGGCCATTCACTCAAAAATGGTGCCAAAGGGTTGCAAATGCTCTCCTGAGATGTTTGGCGGTCGAAACAGAAGGCTTTTTATCACCGGACAAGATATCAACACTCGACAATTTAACCGGCAGAAAAAGATGTTTTTGAAAAAATCCCTAAGCCCCGGGGTCACAATTTGGTCAAAAATCTGACTTTCGGCCATTCTCTCATAAATGGTGCCAAACGTTTGCAATTACTCCCCTGAGAGGTTTGGCGGTCGAAACAGAAGGCTTTTTATCACGGGAAAAGAAATCAGCCCTCGACAACTTAACCGGCAGAAAAAGATTTTTTTTTGAAAAAATTGCTAATGCTCCCCTCAGATGTTGTCCACCGCCTGTGCACCGTCCCTCACACCATGTGGTGTAAGAGAAAAATGAACAAATTCCTATGCCCCACAAGTAACCCAGAGATGCATTTTAAATAAATGCACACATAAAGTAGGAGTAAAGTAGGAGTAAAGTAGGTGTAAACTAGGAGTAAACTAGGTGTAAAGTAGGTGAAAACTAGGAGTAAACTAGGATTAAACTAGGTGTAAACTAGGTGTAAACTAGGAGTAAACTAGGAGTAAGGCAGGTGTAAAGTAAGAGTAAACTAGGTGTAAAGTAGGAGTAAGGCAGGAGTAAATTAGCCAATCACATGCAGCCCATTGTGTAAATAATGTATATAAAGCAGATACTTTGAGGGAACATCCATTCCTCCTCACCACTATGAGCTGAATAAAGAGCATGAAATCCACTCTGGACTCAGAGTATATTTCATTCTCAAACCCTCCAACACTTCTCTGGTGAAAAAAGGGATGTCCTATTCAATAATAAATAATAATAATAGTTTTATTATTTATACCCCACCCATCTGACTGGGTCGTGCCAGCCACGTTCAGCAGCTTGCAGGATAAAATAATATACAATAAAACATGAAACTTTTTTTAACTATATGCCTACAATATGGAAGTTAACAACTGGACAACAGAAATGGATTGTACACACTCTAATGGTAGCTGGTGGATTGATAATATGGTAACACTTGCAACCTGTGAACGGACTGCTTACAAACATAGACTCCTTGGATAAATAGGACAGTATTACGAATGAATTTATACAAAATGTAGTTGACTAATTTATATTAGGGCGCGGTCACAATTTCATGACAAATCTGACTTTTGGCAATTCACTCAAAAATGGTGCGAAACGGTTGCAAATGCTCCCCTGAGAGGTTTGGCGGTTGAAACAGAAGGCTTTTTATGACAGGACAAGAAATCAGCCCTCGACAACTTAACCAGCAGAAAAAGATTTTTTTGAAAAAATCCCTAAGCCCCGGGGTCACAATTTGATCAAAAATCTGACTTTCGGCCATTCTCTCAAAAATGGTGCCAAACGTTTGCAATTACTCCCCTGAGAGGTTTGGCGGTCGAAACAGAAGGCTTTTTATCACGGGAAAAGAAATCAGCCCTCGACAACCTAACCGGAAGAAAAAGATTTTTTTGAAAAAATCCCCAAGCCCCGGGGTCACAATTTCATCAAAAATCTGACTTTCAGCTATTCACTCAAAAATGGTGCCAAACTGTTGCAAACCCTCCCCTGAGAGGTTTGGCGGTCGAAACAGAAGGTTTTTTATCACAGGAAAAGAAATCAGCCCTCAACAACTTAACCGGCAGAAAAAGATTTTTTTGAAAAAATTGCTAATGCTCCCCTGAGATGTTGTCCACCGCCTGTGCACCGTCCCTCATACCATGTGGTGTAAGAGAAAAATGAACAAATTCCTATGCCCCACAAGTAAGCCAGAGATGCATTTTAAATAAATGCACACATAAAGTAGGAGTAAAGTAGGAGAAAAGTAGGTGTAAACTAGGAGTAAACTGGGTGTAAAGTAGGAGTAAACTAGGTGTAAAGTAGGTGTAAACTAGGAGTCGATTAGGTGTAAACTGGGAGTAAACTAGGTGTAAAGTAGGAGTAAGGCAGGAGTAAATTAGCCAATCACATGCAGCCCATTGTGTAAATAATGTATATAAAGCAGATACTTTGAGGGAACATCCATTCCTTCTCACCACTATGAGCTGAATAAAGAGCATGAAATCCACTCTCGACTCAGAGTATATTTCATTCTCAAACCCTCCAACACTTCTCTGGTGAAAAAAGGGATGTCCTATTCAATAATAAATAATAATAATAGTTTTATTATTTATACCCCACCCATCTGACTGGGTCGTGCCAGCCACGCTCAGCAGCTTGCAGGATAAAATAATATACAATAAAACATGAAACTTTTTTTAACTATATGCCTACAATATGGAAGTTAACAACTGGACAACAGAAATGGATTGTACACACTCAAATGGTAGCTGAGAGGCCGATATTGATAAACTGGAAGAGTAAAGAGATGATCTCCTTTAATCGGTGGATTGATAATATGGTAACACTTGCAACCTGTGAACGGACTGCTTACAAACATAGACTGCTTGGATAAATACGACAGTATTACAAATGAATTTATACAAAATGTAGTTGACTAATTTATATTAGGGCGCGGTCACAATTTCATGACAAATCTGACTTTTGGCAATTCACTCAAAAATGGTGCCAAACGGTTGCAAATGCTCCCATGAAAGGTTTGGTGGTTGAAACAGAAGGCTTTTTATCACAGGAAAAGAAATCAGCCCTCGACAAGTTAACCGCTAGAAATTTTTTTTTTTAAAAAATCGCTAAGCCCCGGGGTCACAATTTCATCAAAAATCTGACTTTTGGCAATACACTCAAAATTGGTGCCAAACGGTTGCAAATGCTCCCATGAAAGGTTTGGCGGTTGAAACAGAAGGCTTTTTATCACAGAAGAAGAAATCAGCCCTCGACAACTCAACCGGGATAATTTATTTTTTTGTTTTTGAAAAATCACTAAGCCCCGGGATCACAATTTCAACAAAAATCTGACTTTCGGCCATTCACTAAAAAATGTTGCCAAACGGTTGCAAATGCTCCCCTGAGAGGTTTGGCGGTTGAAACAGAAGGCTTTTTATCACAGGACAAGAAATCAGCCCTCGACAACTTAACCCGCAGAAAAAAGATGTTTTTGAATAAATCCCTAAGCCCCAGGGTGACAATTTAATCAAAAATCTGACTTTCGGCAATTCATTCAAAAATAATGCCAAACGGTTGCAAATGCTTCCCTGAGAGGTTTGGCAGTTGAAACAGAAGGCTTTTTATCACAGGACAAGAAATCAGCCCTCGACAACTTAACCGGCAGAAAAAGATGCTTTTAAAAAAATCCCTAAGCCCCGGGGTCACAATTTAATCAAAAATCTGAATTTCGGCAATTCATTCAAAAATGGTGCCAAACGTTTGCAAATACTCCCCTGAGAGGTTTGGCGGTCGAAACAGAAGGCTTTTTATCACAGGAAAAGAAATGAGCCCTCGACAACTTAACCGGCAGAAAAAGATTGTTTTGAAAAAATCCCTACGCCCCGGGGTCACAATTTAATCAAAAATCTGAATTTCGGCAATTCATTCAAAAATGGTGCCAAACGTTTGCAAATACTCCCCTGAGAGGTTTGGCGGTCGAAACAGAAGGCTTTTTATCACAGGAAAAGAAATGAGCCCTCGACAACTTAACCGGCAGAAAAAGATTGTTTTGAAAAAATCCCTACGCCCCAGGGTCACAATTTGATCAAAAATCTGACTTTCGGCATTTCACTCAAAAATGGTGCCAAACTGTTAGAAATGCTCCCCTGAGAGGTTTGGCGGTCGAAACAGAAGGCTTTTTATCACAGGAAAAGAAATCAGCCCTCGACAACTTAACGGGCAGAAAAAGATTTTTTTGAAAAAATCCCTAAGGTTACAATTTCATCAAAAATCTGACTTTCGGCAATTAACTCAAAAATGGTGGCAAACGGTTGCAACTGCTCCCCTGAGACGTTTGGCGCTCGAAACAGAAGGCTTTTTATGACAGGAAAAGAAATCAGCCCTCGGTCACAATTTCATCAAAAATCCGACTTTCGGCCATTCACTCAAAAATGGTGCCAAAGGGTTGCAAATGCTCTCCTGAGACGTTTGGCGGTCGAAACAGAAGGCTTTTTATCACCGGACAAGATATCAACCCTCGACAACTTAACCGGCTTAAAAAGATGTTTTTGAAAAAATCCCTAAGCCCCGGGGTCACAATTTGGTCAAAAATCTGACTTTCGGCCATTCTCTCATAAACGGTGCCAAACGTTTGCAATTACTCCCCTGAGAGGTTTGGCGGTCGAAACAGAAGGCTTTTTATCACGGGAAAATAAATCAGCCCTCGACAACTTAACCGGCAGAAAAAGATTTTTTTTGAAAAAATTGCTAATGCTCCCCTCAGATGTTGTCCACCGCCTGTGCACCGTCCCTCACACCATGTGGTGTAAGAGAAAAATGAACAAATTCCTATGCCCCACAAGTAACCCAGAGATGCATTTTAAATAAATGCACACATAAAGTAGGAGTAAAGTAGGAGTAAAGTAGGTGTAAACGAGGAGGAAAGTAGGTGTAAAGTAGGTGTAAACTAGGAGTAAACTAGGATTAAACTAGGTGTAAACTAGGAGTAAACTAGGTGTAAACTAGGAGTAAACTAGGAGTAAGGCAGGTGTAAAGTAAGAGTAAACTAGGTGTAAAGTAGGAGTAAGGCAGGAGTAAATTAGCCAATCACATGCAGCCCATTGTGTAAATAATGTATATAAAGCAGATACTTTGAGGGAACATCCATTCCTCCTCACCACTATGAGCTGAATAAAGAGCATGAAATCCACTCTCGACTCAGAGTATATTTCATTCTCAAACCCTCCAACACTTCTCTGGTGAAAAAAGGGATGTCCTATTCAATAATAAATAATAATAATAGTTTTATTATTTATACCCCACCCATCTGACTGGGTCGTGCCAGCCACGTTCAGCAGCTTGCAGGATAAAATAATATACAATAAAACATGAAACTTTTTTTAACTATATTCCTACAATATGGAAGTTAACAACTGGACAACAGAAATGGATTGTACACACTCTAATGGTAGCTGGTGGATTGATAATATGGTAACACTTGCAACCTGTGAACGGACTGCTTACAAACATAGACTCCTTGGATAAATAGGACAGTATTACGAATGAATTTATACAAAATGTAGTTGACTAATTTATATTAGGGCGCGGTCACAATTTCATGACAAATCTGACTTTTGGCAATTCACTCAAAAATGGTGCGAAACGGTTGCAAATGCTCCCCTGAGAGGTTTGGCGGTTGAAACAGAAGGCTTTTTATCACAGGACAAGAAATCAGCCCTCGACAACTTAACCAGCAGAAAAAGATTTTTTTGAAAAAATCCCTAAGCCCCGGGGTCACAATTTGATCAAAAATCTGACTTTCGGCCATTCTCTCAAAAATGGTGCCAAACGTTTGCAATTACTCCCCTGAGAGGTTTGGCGGTCGAAACAGAAGGCTTTTTATCACGGGAAAAGAAATCAGCCCTCGACAACCTAACCGGAAGAAAAAGATTTTTTTGAAAAAATCCCTAAGCCCCGGGGTCACAATTTCATCAAAAATCTGACTTTCAGCAATTCACTCAAAAATGGTGCCAAACTGTTGCAAACCCTCCCCTGAGAGGTTTGGCGGTCGAAACAGAAGGCTTTTTATCACAGGAAAAGAAATCAGCCCTCAACAACTTAACCGGCAGAAAAAGATTTTTTTGAAAAAATTGCTAATGCTCCCCTGAGATGTTGTCCACCGCCTGTGCACCGTCCCTCATACCATGTGGTGTAAGAGAAAAATGAACAAATTCCTATGCCCCACAAGTAACCCAGAGATGCATTTTAAATAAATGCACACATAAAGTAGGAGAAAAGTAGGAGAAAAGTAGGTGTAAACTAGGAGTAAACTGGGTTTAAAGTAGGAGTAAAGTAGGTGTAAACTAGGAGTAAACTAGGTGTAAAGTAGGTGTAAACTAGGAGTCGATTAGGTGTAAACTGGGAGTAAACTAGGTGTAAAGTAGGAGTAAGGCAGGAGTAAATTAGCCAATCACATGCAGCCCATTGTGTAAATAATGTATGTAAAGCAGATACTTTGAAGGAACGTCCATTCCTTCTCACCACTATGAGCTGAATAAAGAGCATGAAATCCACTCTCGACTCAGAGTATATTTCATTCTCAAACCCTCCAACACTTCTCTGGTGAAAAAAGGGATGACCTATTCAATAATAAATAATAATAATAGTTTTATTATTCATACCCCACCCATCTGACTGGGTCGTGCCAGCCACGCTCAGCAGCTTGCAGGATAAAATAATATACAATAAAACATGAAACTTTTTTTAACTATATGCCTACAATATGGAAGTTAACAGCTGGACAACAGAAATGGATTGTACACACTCAAATGGTAGCTGAGAGGCCGATATTGATAAACTGGAAGAGTAAAGAGATGATCTCCTTTAATCGGTGGATTGATAATATGGTAACACTTGCAACCTGTGAACGGACTGCTTACAAACATAGACTGCTTGGATAAATACGACAGTATTACGAATGAATTTATACAAAATGTAGTTGACTAATTTATATTAGGGCGCGGTCACAATTTCATGACAAATCTGACTTCTGGCAATTCACTCAAAAATGGTGCCAAACGGTTGCAAATGCTCCCATGAAAGGTTTGGCGGTTGAAACAGAAGGCTTTTTATCACAGGACAAGAAATCAGCCCTCGACAACTTAACCGGCAGAAAAAGATGTTTTTAAAAAAATCCCTAAGCCCCGGGGTCACAATTTCATCAGAAATCTGACTTTCGGCATTTCACTCAAAAATGGTGCCAAACGGTTACAAATGCTCCCCTGAGAGGTTTGGCGGTCGAAACAGAAGGCTTTTTATCACAGGAAAAGAAATCAGCCCTCGGTCACAATTTCATCAAAAATCCGACTTTTGGCCATTCACTCAAAAATGGTGCCAAAGGGTTGCAAATGCTCTCCTGAGACGTTTGGCGGTCGAAACAGAAGGCTTATTATCACAGGACAAAGTAGGAGTAAAGTAGGTGTAAACTAGGAGTAAACTAGGTGTAAAGGAGGAGTAAACTAGGTGTAAACTAGGTGTAAACTAGGAGTAAACTAGGAGTAAACTAGGTGTAAACTAGGAATAAACTAGGTGTAAAGTAAGAGTAAACTAGGTGTAAAGTAGGAGTAAGTCAGGAGTAAATTAGCCAATCGCATGCAGCCCATTGTGTAAATAATGTATATAAAGCAGATACTTTGAGGGAACATCCATTCCTCCTCACCACTATGAGCTGAATAAAGAGCATGAAATCCACTCTCGACTCGGAGTATATTTCATTCTCAAACCCTCCAACACTTCTCTGGTGAAAAAAGGGATGTCCTATTCAATAATAAATAATAATAATAGTTTTATTATTTATACCCCACCCATCTGACTGGGTCGTGCCAGCCACGCTCAGCAGCTTGCAGGATAAAATAATACACAATAAAACATGAAACTTTTTTTAACTATATGCCTACAATATGGAAGTTAACAACTGGACAACAGAAATGGATTGTACACACTCTAATGGTAGCTGAGAGGCTGATATTGATAAACTGGAAGAGTAAAGAGATGATCTCCTTTAATCGGTGGATTGATAATATAGTAACACTTGCAACCTGTGAACGGACTGCTTACAAACATAGACTGCTTGGATAAATACGACAGTATTACGAATGAATTTATTCAAAATGTAGTTGACTAATTTATATTAGGGCGCGGTCACAATTTCATGACAAATCTGACTTTTGGCAATTCACTCAAAAATGGTGCCAAACGGTTGCAAATGCTCCCATGAAAGGTTTGGCGGTTGAAACAGAAGGCTTTTTATCACAGGACAGGAAATCAGCCCTCGACAAGTTAACCGCTAGAAATTTTTTTTTAAAAAAAATCGCTAAGCCCCGGGGTCACAATTTCATAAAAAATCTGCCTTTCGGCATTTCACTCAAAAATGGTACCAAACGGTTGCAAATGCTCCCCTGAGAGGTTTGGCGGTTGAAACAGAAGGCTTTTTATCACAGGACAAGAAATCAGCCCTCGACAACTTAAGCGGCAGAAAAATATTTTTTTGAAAAAATCCCTAACCCCGGGGTCACAATTTCATCAAAAATCTGACTTTCGGCATTTCACTCAAAAATGGTGCCAAAGGGTTGCAAATGCTCCCCTGAGAGTTTTGGCGGGGAAAATAGAAGGCTTTTTATCACCGGAAAAGATATCAACCCTCGACAACCTAACCAGAAGAAAAAGATTTTTTTGAAAAAATCCCCAAGCCCCGGGGTCACAATTTCATCAGAAATCTGACTTTCGGCATTTCACTTAAAAATGGTGCAAAACGGTTGCAAATGCTCTCCTGAGACGTTTGGCGGTCGAAACAGAAGGGTTTTTATCACCGGAAAATATATCAACCCTCGACAACCTAACCAGAAGAAAAAGATTTTTTTGAAAAAATCCCCAAGCCCCGGGGTCACAATTTCATCAGAAATCTGACTTTCGGCATTTCACTTAAAAATGGTGCAAAACGGTTGCAAATCCTCCCCTGAGAGGTTTGGCGGTCGAAACAGAAGGCTTTTTATCACAGGAAAAGAAATCAGCCCTCAACAACTTAACCGGCAGAAAAAGATTTTTTTGAAAAAATTGCTAATGCTCCCCTGAGATGTTGTCTACCGCCTGTCCACCGTCCCTCATACCATGTGGTGTAAGAGAAAAATGAACAAATTCCTATGCCCCACAAGTAACCCAGAGATGCATTTTAAAAAAAATGCACACATAAAGTAGGAGTAAAGAAGGAGTAAAGTAGGTGTAAACTAGGAGTAAACTAGGTGTAAAGTAGGTGTAAACTAGGAGTAAACTAGGAGTAAACTGGGTGTAAAGTAGCAGTAAACTAGGAGTAAACTAGGTGTAAAGTAGGTGTAAACTAGGAGTCGATTAGGTGTAAACTGGGAGTAAACTAGGTGTAAAGTAGGAGTAAGGCAGGAGTAAATTAGCCAATCAAATGCAGCCCATTGTGTAAATAATGTATATAAAGCAGATACTTTGAGGGAACGTCCATTCCTTCTCACCACTATGAGCTGAATAAAGAGCATGAAATCCACTCTCGACTCAGAGTATATTTCATTCTCAAACCCTCCAACACTTCTCTGGTGAAAAAAGGGATGTCCTATTCAATAATAAATAATAATAATAGTTTTATTATTTATACCCCACCCATCTGACTGGGTCATGCCAGCCACGCTCAGCAGCTTGCAGGATAAAATAATATACAATAAAACATGAAAAAATTTTTAATATGTGCCTACAATATGGAAGTTAACAACTGGACAACAGAAATGGATTGTACACACTCTAATGGTAGCTGGGAGGCCGATATTGATAAACTGGAAGAGTAAAGAGATGATCTCCTTTAATCGGTGGATTGATAATATGGTAACACTTGCAACCTGTGAACGGACTGCTTACAAACATAGACTGCTTGGATAAAGACGACAGTATTACGAATGAATTTATACAAAACGTAGTTGACTAATTTATATTAGGGCGCGGTCACAATTTCATCAAAAATCTGACTTTTGGCAATTCACTCAAAATTGGTGCCAAACGGTTGCAAATGCTCCCATGAAAGGTTTGGCGGTTGAAACAGAAGGCTTTTTATCACAGGAAAAGAAATCAGCCCTCGACAAGTTAACCGCTAGAAATTTTTTTTTGTTTTTGAAAAATCACTAAGCCCCGGGGTCACAATTTCAACAAAAATCTGACTTTCGGCCATTGACTAAAAAATGGTGCCAAACGGTTGCAAATGCTCCCCTGAGAGGTTTGGCGGTTGAAACAGAAGGCTTTTTATCACAGGACAAGAAATCAGCCCTCGACAACTTAACCCGCAGAAAAAGATGTTTTTGAAAAAATCCCTAAGCCCCAGGGTCACAATTTAATCAAAAATCTGACTTTCAGCAATTCACTCAAAAATGGTGCCAAACGGTTACAAATGCTCCCCTGAGAGGTTTGGCGGTTGAAACAGAAGGCTTTTTATCACAGGACAAGAAATCAGCCCTCGACAACTTAACCGGCAGAAAAAGATGTTTTTAAAAAAATCCCTAAGCCCCGGGGTCACAATTTAATCAAAAATCTGACTTTCGGCAATTCATTCAAAAATGGTGCCAAACGGTTACAAATGCTCCCCTGAGAGGTTTGGCGGTCGAAACAGAAGGCTTTTTATCACAGGAAAAGAAATCAGCCCTCGGTCACAATTTGATCAAAAATCTGACTTTCGGCATTTCACTCAAAAATGGTGCCAAACGGTTACAGATGCTCCCCTGAGAGGTTTGGCGGTCGAAACAGAAGGCTTTTTATCAGGGAAAAGAAATCAGCCCTCGACAACCTAACCAGAAGAAAAAGATTTTTTTGAAAAAATCCCCAAGCCCCGGGGTCACAATTTCATCAGAAATCTGACTTTCGGCATTTCACTCAAAAATGGTGCCAAACGGTTTCAAATGCTCCCCTGATAGGGTTGACGGTCGAAACAGAAGGGTTTTTATCACAGGAAAAGAAATCAGCCCTCGACAACCTAACCAGAAGAAAAAGATTTCATCAAAAATCTGACTTTCGGCAATTAACTCAAAAATGGTGGCGAACGGTTGCAACTGCTCCCCTGAGAGGTTTGGCGCTCGAAACAGAAGGCTTTTTATCACAGGAAAAGAAATCAGCCCTCGGTCACAATTTCATCAAAAATCCGACTTTCGGCCATTCACTCAAAAATGGTGCCAAAGGGTTGCAAATGCTCTCCTGAGACGTTTGGCGGTCGAAACAGAAGGCTTTTTATCACCGGACAAGATATCAACCCTCGACAACTTAACCGGCAGAAAAAGATGTTTTTGAAAAAATCCCTAAGCCCCGGGGTCACAATTTGATCAAAAATCTGACTTTCGGCCATTCTCTCAAAAATGGTGCCAAACGTTTGCAATTACTCCCCTGAGAGGTTTGGCGTTCGAAACAGTAGGTTTTTTATCACGGGAAAAGAAATCAGCCCTCAACAAACTAACCAGAAGAAAAAGTTTTTTTTGAAAAAATCCCCAAGCCCCAGGGTCACAATTTCATCTGAAATCTGACTTTTGGCATTTCACTCAAAAATGGTGCCAAACGGTTGCAAATGCTCCCATGAAAGGTTTGGCGGTTGAAACAGAAGGCTTTTTATCACAGAAAAAGAAATCAGCCCTCGACAACTCAACCGGGATAATTTTTTTTTTTGTTTTTGAAAAATCACTAAGCCCCGGGGTCACAATTTCAACAAAAATCTGACTTTCGGCAATTCACTCAAAAATGGTGGCAAACGGTTGCAACTGCTCCCCTGAGAGGTTTGGCGCTCGAAACAGACGGCTTTTTATCACAGGAAAAGAAATCAGCCCTCGGTCACAATTTCATCAAAAATCCGACTTTTGGCTATTCACTCAAAAATGGTGCCAAAGGGTTGCAAATGCTCTCCTGAGACGTTTGGTGGTCGAAACAGAAGGCTTTTTATTACTGGACAAGAAATCAGCCCTCGACAACTTAACCAGCAGAAAAAGATTTTTTTGAAAAAATCCCTAAGCCGGCCCGGGGTCACAATTTGATCAAAAATCTGACTTTCGGCCATTCTCTCAAAAATGGTGCCAAAAGTTTGCAATTACTCCCCTGAGAGGTTTGGCGTTCGAAACAGAAGGCTTTTTATCACGGGAAAAGAAATCAGCCCTCGACAACTTAACCAGCAGAAAAAGATTTTTTTGAAAAAATCCCAATGCCCCGGGGTCACAATTTAATCAAAAATCTGACTTTCGGCAATTCATTCAAAAATGGTGCCAAACGGTTGCAAATGCTCTCCTGAGACGTTTGGCGGTTGAAACAGAAGGCTTTTTATCACAGGACAAGAAATCAGCCCTCGACAACTTAACGGGCAGAAAAAGATTTTTTTGAAAAAATCCCTAAGCCCCGGGGTCACAATTTAATCAAAAATCTGACTTTCGGCAATTCATTCAAAAATGGGGCCATACGGTTGCAAATACTCCCCTGAGAGGTTTGGCGGTTGAAACAGAAGGCTTTTTATCACAGGAAAAGAAATGAGCCCTCGACAACTTAACGGGCAGAAACAGATTTTGTGGATCGAGGGCCCGACCCCCGCTATGTGAAATAAACACACAAGGACACGTGATATAAGGTTAATGGGCAAGAAAAGGCCACAACTTTATTGATTACAGCAGTGAAAAGGTATTGGCTTGGGCATTGGATGACTATAGGAGGTGGGTTTATTCAACAGTAGGTGGAGCCTGTTGATGCCAATCCAACTATAGGCTCACCCCCTGATGTCACCGAGGGTCGTGCCATGGCCTCCCGCCAAGCAGGCATCGGACGGAATACACGACCGCCAGATTCCTTTAACGGAATAACCCACGGTAGATAGCATAGGCGATGGCCACACCTAGCCCTTGACACACATGAATCCAATGCCTAACCGCCACCCGAGCCGCAAAGGGGCTCGCCGCCAATACCCTCACAGCTGCAACCAATCCCTAATGCTACTAATGACGCTGTCCAACCAGATGTCATTCCCAATGTCTGTTAGATGAACTCAGTCATTCCGGTACATGGCTTGTTCGCCAATCCGGATACGGTCATGATAAATGACTTGGCCATAAATAAAGCGTACACAACGGGCTACCGCCCGGTTCAAGAGTTTTCTGGTTTTTTCAATGGCCATACAGCTCTGCGCACCGCGCCAAGAAGGAGGACCAGAACACCATTGTTCTGGGGCACCAGGCCGCGATCGCCTCCAAGTCTCTCTTTATATTCCACAACAAGTCCACGCTTCTCCTATTAGCAAGGTCATTCTCTCACAAGTGAATGATAAGGATGTCAGGAGGGCCAAACGTGGCTACTCTGTCAATCCGCAATGGTATAAGCTCTTCCCAACGCATGCCGCGTCTCGAAAACCAGGAAACTCGCATCCCAGGTGGCAAACCAAAATGATGGGTAAGGCCGCAGCTGACCGCCCGAACGCGGGCCCAATGGACTATACTGTGGCCACAAATCCACACACTTCACCTGGGAACAGCTGAGGACGAAAGGAAAAGGGGAAAACGGGTAAGTAGATTCAACATAGCGGGGGATATACTAGCGGATATACCCTTTATAAGCATTGGATTTCCATCGGCCCATTTCTTTAAACTTGTCCGCAGGCGAGCCCAAGCGCGCAGCAGTTGAGGCAGCGCCGTCCTAAAGGAGTGGGCAGCACAATCCCGGGAAGCTAAACCGCAAGCATCAATAGCTTTGCGGAGTACCCTTGTGAATTGGTGTCTCAATAAGGGGGACCCGTCTTCGTGAATCAAAAGCGGACCTTGGCCAGGCGGTCTGAGGCAAAGATACCGCCTAGTGTCCTTTACCGGGCATGGGCCCTGCTCCCCCAGACGCTGTAAGTTTAAGAAGGACACCCCTACCGGCCTGATCAGTTTTGGATTGACATTTCCGTACCATCATGCTCATCTCGGACAGCTGCACGTCTTCCATAAGGAGGCCACGCATTAAACCATTTGCGCCACCTTCAACTACAACCTCGCCCACTCTTAGGGTGGCAAAAAAGCGATGGCATATGCCGAGGAAAAGAGGCGGGCCTCAAACCGGGACTAACAGATTGACCTAAGTTTTTTTTTGTTTTGTTTTGTTTTTGCGTATTCGAGAGAGCAACCCGTAAGAAATTGGCTTACAGCCCTCGGCCGGTTGTAACCTGCCCCAGCCTTCGATAGCTCTGCGGATCAGGAAGTCACTGCATGGATCGGAGGAGAACGTGGCCTTAGCGAAGAAGCTAATGGCAGCTACATGTATTTTTAAGGTTTTAGGCGCACGTCCTAAGTCATCGAGGTGTGAAAGCTATTGCAGAACGTAGTCAGTGGTGGGCGACACGTTAGGCGAAAGCCCAGATGTCCCAGACCTGAAGCCCAAGAAATCGCACCAGGCCTTCTTGTAAAACCTGAGGGTGGAGGGTGCGACAGACGCTAATACTCCCTTAATCACTTTGCGTCTCCAACGTTCCACAGGTGCTCCGGAAAGGGTTTGGGCAACAGCTGTGCTCGAGGTGCCAGCGACCGGAAGCGAGACATCACTGCCAGGTTGTTGGTTCTGAAGCACACTCTGCGATTTTGGAACTCCTCCGTCCAGATATGCACGGCCACTACTATTGGAAAAAACTCGAGAAAAGTGAGATCCCGCGTGATGCCCTTGCCCTGCCACCCCGTTGGCCAATGTTGGGCGCATCATCGACCCTTGAAATACAAGCCAAATCCCAGAGAGCCTGCTGCATCCAATTGGACCTGAAAATCTGAGGACAAGTTAAGGACATCGTGCCATAGGGACACTCCATTATAGTGTTCCCAAAAATGTCGCCCAAACCTCCAGGTCGGCCTTAACTGTCTTTGAAAGACGGACTCTGTGGTGTGGGTGCTTGAGACCCACCGAGAGCCTGGCTAGGCGGGCACAGAAAGGGCGTCCAGGGGAAACCCCTCTACAAGCAAAATTGAGACGGCCTAACAGGGGTTGTATCTGTCTGATTGTATCTGTCTGAAATGGCCTAACAGGGATTGTATCTTTCCTAAGTGTGAGGGTAGCATGAATTAATTCCTTAAGGGTGTCAATCTTCTCTTCCGGTAAGCGGAATGATTGGGCAACTGTATCCAGCTCAATACCCAAATACGTGAGGCACGTAGTCGGACCTTCCATTTTTTCCGGCTGCTAGGGGAACACCCTGGTCCTGAAAAGGCCCCAAGCAGAGAGGCGCATTCCCCAGTGTTTGGTTTCCCCACGAAAAGAAGTGTGTGACCCCATTGGCGTTAGTTCGGAATCGTAGGGCCCAATCCAAGAAGGTGCTAAATGATTCAAATGCCGAGCAAGCTACTGAGCAGCCCATTGGCATAGCCTTGTCAATGTAATACTTCTCTTGGAATTTGAAACCCAGCAGCCAAAAGTCCTTGGGGTGCACTGGCAAAAGGCGAAAAGCCGATTCTATATTACTTCAATTGAGCAAATTGGTCAAGCAGGCCAGGCACTGTTTAGAACCGCCAGCCTGTGTCTTTCCCTTTTAACTTAAGCCTTTATTACCAGAGGACACTTTAGCCCAGCCGGCCTAGTTCCATATTGATTAAACCGACCACACTTGGAAAGAAATCAGATTCAAACCACTAATCCCTAATGGCAAATGAAACTGGGATCAATTGTTTATTATTTATGTATTTTAAAAGAGGTCCTCTAGTCCAGCCCCCTACAAGGCAGGAATCTTTTCCCCAATGTGGGGCTCGAACCCACAACTGTGAGATTAAGAGCCTGATGCTCTACTAACTGAGTTAACCCAGCTGCTTCAAATCTATAACAACTCAATAATGGACAGAGTTGTATTACCTTTCCCCCCCAAAAAAGGACGTGAAAGATACTAAACAAACACCGGCCTTTATGAACAAATAACCCAAATCACTTACCATGAATTAATGTATTCAAGTAAACTGTGCTGGGCGTAAGGCAACAAAATTGCAATGAAATAATTAAATTATTATTATTATTATTATTATTATTATTATTATTATTAATGAATTCAATTTATTCTATTCTATTCTATTATATTTATTTATTTATTTATTATTTGTTTGTTTATTTATTTGTTTATTTTTGGTGTGCAGTCAACTGCGTTCGGTTCAATAGACTTGCCCCTAATGACTACGCCCAACTTCGGAAATAAATTGTAGAAAACAAGCTAATTAAAATGACCGTGCCAACATCAATTAATGAATGTATTAGATTAGCTTTGGTTAGTGATTCCTTTGAATTGCAATGAAATAATGCACCAAGCAACACTTGTGCTGTGCTCAGCTGTACCCAGACCAGTGTAACTTCAGTGCAATAAAGCCAAAAAGTACAGAAAAGCTGTGAGAACTCACGAAGACAAGGTTCCTAGTTCAAATATACAATCCCCCCCACTGGTCACGAGGTTACTATAAAGGGGCACGCCGCCTTTTACTAATATACCCGAAAACTTAAATAAGCTGTATGAAACGTCAGTTGGCTACTATGAAATGATAGATGTATGAGCAGCCACTTGGTTTCCGAAGCACTATATAAATCTTGCCGCAAAGTAACAAACCGAGGAGTGGATGCTGCGAAAAGTAACTGGGACCTAGTCCGGACTGGCTCTGCCCTGGTGCTTACACCCGCCCTTGTTGGTTGAGAGTCACCAGAGAGTGCAACCGAGGTGCCGGGAAGGTCATCCCACTGAGAAGGAGGAGGGCTCTCTGGAACAACCTGAGAATAGGCTCCACTCTCTGGATTGTATCAGGAATGGCATCAGCGGATGGGGGTGGGCTGGGCTTTTGATCGGGAAAACGTTGCTCATAATCATCCATAATTGACCTAAATGCCTTGAGAAAATGGGAAATGGGCTTTTGGTTATAATTCCTTCCACGTAGCCCCCCGTGATGGATTTCCCGTCGCATTTCCAGTCGCATTACGTGCTGTTTTTGATGCGTGCTTTCTTTAGGGCACCATGAGCTGTGTTGTGCTGTGATAAAGTGTAGTTGTTATTTAACGAGTTGGGTTGTTATTTAATATTTATTTATTTATTTTACTTTTTTGTTATTTTATTATTTATTTTATTATTATTCATTAATATTTATTACTTATTATTGTTATTTATCATTATTAATATTTATTTATTACTTTTGTTATTATTATTTGTTCTATTATTTATTTATTTTATTATTACTATCGTTAAAATGATCAATATTATTACCAGCAATCAATTAATCACTTGATTGTAATGTTAATATGTAATTACTGTACAACCAATAGCGTCCACAGCAAGGTAGATGAATTCAATATTAAACAATTGTTATTAGTTCCTCAAGTAACCCCCAATGAAATTGTATCTATAACTTAGTTTTAATATTACTGTTATCAATAGCTCGCCGCCACTGGAGGCATGTGCTGGTACTGCACCCGTGCGCTTCCTCTTGGGCGCCATGAGCTGCTCTGTGCACTAGTAAAATGCGCCTACTATTTATTTCGTCACTAATTATTTTATTTTATTTTAAATTTAATTTTCATTTATTTATTTATCTATATTTTTAATATTAATTATTATAATTTTTTATTTTTTATAATTATAATTACTTATTATTATTATTTATTATTCAAATTTATTTTATTTTATTATTGTTGTGGTTATTTTTAATTAGTATTAATATCACCAATCAATTAATAGCTTGACTGTAATTAAATGTCAATATACAATTATTGTGCATCAATAAAGTTCAAAGCACGGTTGATGAATTAATTATTAATCGATAGTATCTCAATTAATAGCCAATGTATTTATAGCTATGAGTAGAAATTACTATTATCAATTGCTCCACGTAACTGCTGACAAAATGAACAAGCTATACGTCACTTAACTGCACCGCTTGTATTTATTTATATTTATTAAATCACAACCCAGCGCTCAGCTACATATTAGCACCTGGCTCCAAGGAACAATCCCATACACAAAGCAACCCCAACTGCAGTCAAACAGAATTAGAAGATAATTGCCTACAATAAAAAGTTGCCCCTTTTAAATGATAGGCAAATCTAGGTGCAAGGCATTGCCAAGTAATCAAACAGAATTGAAAATAACTGCTTACAAGGGGATGCTCAGAAGCTGCAGCCAAATTAAGAGAAAAGGAAATCAATAAGATTCCAGGCCCACACCAGCGGCCCTCTGAAAAGGAGGGGTGAGGTAGCTCTGAAGGGGAAACTTACACCAAACAAAAGAAACTTTGCCAAACAAAGAAAGTAAATTTTTTGCCCACAAGGTCGGCTCAAGACCATTTGATGGAAATAAAGGTGCTTAAATAGACAAAAGACTGTAATTGGTCAAACTGCTGGTTAGTTAAACTGACAATGCAACTAGAGCTGCTGAACTGCCCGGTGCTTAAAGACAATGCCTCACAATCTGCCGGTCACTCAAAGAACAATCAAGCCTGCCCAGCATTTGAAAAAACCTGTCTGGTAACTGTGATGACTCAGGCAAGAAGCAAAGGGAAATCCAAAGATGCCTTATTTTTTATTTATTTATTTATTTTTTAAGGTTAATGTGATGTATCTCTTTCCTGAAAGGGTGGGGGGTGTAGGGAGGGAGGAGGGGTGGAGGGAGGAGAAGGAAAGCGTGGGGGGGAGTTTGGAGGGAGGAGGGGTGGAGGGAGTAAAATGAGGATGCGTGGCAAGGAAGAAGTTTGAAGAAAAGGAAAATAGCTGTCCTTTACAGTGAGCCAAAATGAAGTGGAAATATAAACCGTGAGTTAACCTGGACTTTTTAGTAAGGTACTATAAGCCAAAACCTTTTTGTTGTTGTTGTTTAAAAGCAGTTTTCTTTAGGGAGCCTGTACTGGCAAATGCAGCCAATGACAAGAACCAGGCAAAGGCACACCTTCAAAGGTTCTAAACGTATAAACATGCAGTGTTGAGGAATGGTTTCCTGATCATAAACCCTGAATTGTCCACCCCAAGCGCTGCCTTATTTCTTCCCCCAAACATCAAGCGAGGGGGGGGGGTGGCTTAGAGAAACCAAGAGGGGTGAGGTTTTAGTGCACAATGTATTCCAAGCCCCAGTAGCCTTTAAATTTTACAGTGGGCTCCCGATTTAAGTGGTACCAATGGAAGGGATGGCAGGGTAAATTAAACCCACGCTAGAAGAGTAATAATCAATAAACGGCAGGCACAAACACATGCTGCAAACACACACACATGACTTAAAATTGGAGAGGAGCCCTGAGGATCATTTAGTCCAACCCAAGCAATGCAGAAATATTTAGCTGTCCCATACAGGCTCTCAAGGACAATGGAGGGGGGAAAACACATAAGCACCCTGGCCAACAAATTAAAACTCGCTGCGGGACGACTCGCTGCGGGACGACGACGACTGAGGAGGAGGCGGAGCTGGAGCCGCAGCATTAAGCTGCTAAACACGCCCCCCGGAGACACCTGGTTGGCTGCCTCCGGTGGGCGTGGGCACCAGCCAGGTGAGGAGGGGCAGGGGCTAAGGCCCCCGGCCAGGGGCGGAGCTCGGGCTCCCGCCCACAACCACTCCCCTCTCTTCCAGGGAGGAGAGTCTTTTTTGAAAAAATCCCTAAGCCCCGGGGTCACAATTTCATCAAAAATCTGACTTTCGGCAATTAACTCAAAAATGGTGGCAAACGGTTGCAACTGCTCCCCTGAGAGGTTTGGCGCTCGAAACAGAAGGCTTTTTATCACAGGAAAAGAAATCAGCCCTCGGTCACAATTTCATCAAAAATCCGACTTTCGGCCATTCACTCAAAAATGGTGCCAAAGGGTTGCAAATGCTCTCCTGAGACGTTTGGCGGTCGAAACAGAAGGCTTTTTATCACAGGAAAAGAAATCAGCCCTCGACAAGTTAACCGCTAGAAATTTTTTTTTAAAAAAAAATCGCTAAGCCCCGGGGTCACAATTTCATCAAAAATCTGACTTTCGGCCATTGACTAAAAAATGGTGCCAAACGGTTGCAAATGCTCCCCTGAGAGGTTTGGCGGTTGAAACAGAAGGCTTTTTATCACAGGACAAGAAATCAGCCCTCGACAACTTAACCCGCAGAAAAAGATGTTTTTGAAAAAATCCCTAAGCCCCGGGGTCACAATTTAATAAAAAATCTGACTTTCAGCAATTCATTCAAAAATGGTGCCAAACGGTTAAAAATGCTCTCCTGAGACGTTTGGCGGTCGAAACAGAAGGCTTTTTATCACAGAAAAAGAAATCAGCCCTCGACAACTCAACCGGGATAATTTTTTTTTTGTTTTTGAAAAATCACTAAGCCCCGGGGTCACAATTTCAACAAAAATCTGACTTTCGGCAATTCACTCAAAAATGGTGCCAAACGGTTGCAACTGCTCCCCTGAGAGGTTTGGCGCTCGAAACAGACGGCTTTTTATCACAGGAAAAGAAATCAGCCCTCGGTCACAATTTCATCAAAAATCCGACTTTTGGCCATTCACTCAAAAATGGTGCCAAACGTTTGCAATTACTCCACAGAGAGGTTTGGCGGTTGAAACAGAAGGCTTTTTATTACGGGAAAAGAAATCAGTCCTCGACAACCTAACCGGAAGAAAAAGATTTTTTTGAAAAAATCCCCAAGCCCCGGGGTCACAATTTCATCAGAAATCTGACTTTCGGCATTTCACTCAAAAATGGTGCCAAACGGGTGCAAATGCTCCCCTGATAGGTTTGGCGGTCAAAACAGAAGGGTTTTTATCACTGGAAAAGAAATCAGCCCTCGACAACTTAACCGGCAGAAAAAGATTTTTTTGAAAAAATCCCTAAGCCTCGGGGTCACAATTTCATCAAAAATCTGACTTTCGGCAATTCATTCAAAAATGGTGCCAAACGGTTGCAAATCCTCCCCTGAGAGGTTTGGCGGTCGAAACAGAAGGCTTTTTATCACAGGAAAAGAAATCAGCCCTCAACAACTTAACCGGCAGAAAAAGATTTTTTTGAAAAAATTGCTAATGCTCCCCTGAGATGTTGTCCACCGCCTGTGCACCGTCCCTCATACCATGTGGTGTAAGAGAAAAATGAACAAATTCCTATGCCCCACAAGTAACCCAGAGATGCATTTTTAAAAAAATGCACACATAAAGTAGGAGTAAAGTAGGAGTAAAGTAGGTGTAAACTAGGAGTAAACTAGGTGTAAACTAGGAGTAAACTAGGAGTAAAATAGGAGTAAAGTAGGAGTAAACTAGGTGTAAACTAAGTGTAAAGTAGGAGTAAACTAGGAGTAAACTAGGTGTAAAGTAGGAGTAAGGCAGGAGTAAATTAGCCAATCACATGCAGCCCATTGTGTAAATAATGTATATAAAGCAGATACTTTGAGGGAACGTCCATTCCTCCTCACCACTATGAGCTGAATAAAGAGCATGAAATCCACTCTCGACTCAGAGTATATTTCATTCTCAAACCCTCCAACACTTCTCTGGTGAAAAAAGGGATGTCCTATTCAATAATAAATAATAATAATACTTTTATTATTTATACCCCACCCATCTGACTGGGTCGTGCCAGCCACACTCAGCAGCTTGCAGGATAAAATAATATACAATAAAACATGAAACTTTTTTTAACTATATGCCTACAATATGGCAGTTAACAACTGGACAACAGAAATGGATTGTACACACTCAAATGGTAG
This sequence comes from Podarcis filfolensis, assembly GCF_964270895.1. Classification (NCBI taxonomy): domain Eukaryota; kingdom Metazoa; phylum Chordata; class Lepidosauria; order Squamata; family Lacertidae; genus Podarcis; species Podarcis filfolensis. The sequence goes on from NC_139608.1 coordinate 87,390,096, forward strand.
CTGAGAGGCCGATATTGATAAACTGGAAGAGTAAAGAGATGATCTCCTTTAATCGGTGGATTGATAATATGGTAACACTTGCAACCTGTGAACGGACTGCTTACAAACATAGACTGCTTGGATAAATACGACAGTATTACGAATGAATTTATACAAAATGTAGTTGACTAATTTATATTAGGGCGCGGTCACAATTTCATGACAAATCTGACTTTTGGCAATTCACTAAAAATGGTGCCAAACGGTTCCAAATGCTCCCATGAAAGGTTTAGTGGTTGAAACAGAAGGCTTTTTATCACAGGACAGGAAATCAGCCCTCGACAACTTAACCGGCAGAAAAAGATGTTTTTTAAAAAATCCCTAATTCACTCAAAATTCACTCAAAAATGGTGGCAAACGGTTACAACTGCTCCCCTGAGAGGTTTGGCGCTCGAAACAGAAGGCTTTTTATCACAGCAAAAGAAATCAGCCCCCGGTCACAATTTCATCAAAAATCCGACTTTCGGCCATTCACTCAAAAATGGTGCCAAAGGGTTGCAAATGCTCTCCTGAGACGTTTAGCGGTCGAAACAAAAGGCTTTTTATCACCGGACAAGATATCAACCCTAGACAACTTAACCGGCAGAAAAAGATGTTTTTGAAAAAATCCCTAAGCCCCAGGGTCACAATTTGATCAAAAATCCGACTTTCGGCCATTCACTCAAAAATGGTGCCAAAGGGTTGCAAATGCTCTCCTGAGACGTTTGGCGGTCGAAACAGAAGGCTTTTTATCACAGGACAAGAAATCAGCCCTCGAAAACTTAACCCGCAGAAAAAGATGTTTTTGAAAAAATCCCTAAGCCCCAGGGTCACAATTTGATCAAAAATCCGACTTTCGGCATTTCACTCAAAAATGGTGCCAAACGGTTGCAAATGCTCCCATGAAAGGTTTGGTGGTTGAAACAGAAGGCTTTTATCACAGGAAAAGAAATCAGCCCTCGACAAGTTAATCGCTAGATTTTTTTTAAAAAAAAAAATCGCTAAGCCCCGGGGTCACAATTTCATCAAAAATCTGACTTTTGGCAATTCACTCAAAATTGGTGCCAAACGGCTGCAAATGCTCCAATGAAAGGTTTGGCGGTTGAAACAGAAGGCTTTTTATCACAGAAAAAGAAATAAGCCCTCGACAACTCAACCGGGATAATTTTTTTTTGTTTTTGAAAAATCACTAAGCCCCGGGGTCACAATTTCAACAAAAATCTGACTTTCGGTCATTCACTCAAAAATGGTGCCAAACGGTTGCAAATACTCCCCTGGGAGGTTTGGCGGTCGAAACAGAAGGCTTTTTATCACAGGAAAAGAAATCAGCCCTCGACAACTTAACGGGCAGAAAAAGATTTTTTTGAAAAAATCCCCAAGCTCCGGGGTCACAATTTCATCAGAAATCTGACTTTCGGCATTTCACTCAAAAATGGTGCCAAACGGTTGCAAATGCTCCCCTGATAGGTTTGGCGGTCGAAACAGAAGGGTTTTTATCACAGGAAAAGAAATCAGCCCTCGACAACTTCACCGGCAGAAAAAGATTTTTTTGAAAAAATCCCTAAGCCCCGGGGTCACAATTTCATCAAAAATCTGACTTTCGGCAATTCACTCAAAAATGGTGCCAAACTGTTGCAAATCCTCCCCTGAGAGGTTTGGCGGTCGAAACAGAAGGCTTTTTATCACAGGAAAAGAAATCAGCCCTCGACAAGTTAACCGCTAGAAATTTTTTTTTAAAAAAAAATCGCTAAGCCCCGGGGTCACAATTTCATCAAAAATCTGACTTTTGGCAATTCACTCAAAATTGGTGCCAAACGGTTGCAAATGCTCCCATGAAAGGTTTCGTGGTTGAAACAGAAGGCTTTTTATCACAGAAAAAGAAATCAGCCCTCGACAACTCAACCGGGATAATTTTTTTTTGTTTTTGAAAAATCACTAAGCCCCGGGGTCACAATTTCAACAAAAATCTGACTTTCGGCCATTCACTCAAAAATGGTGGCAAACGGTTGCAAATGCTCCCCTGATAGGTTTAGCGGTTGAAACAGAAGGCTTTTTATCACAGGACAAGAAATCAGCCCTTGACAACTTAACCGGCAGAAAAAGATGTTTTTGAAAAAATCCCTAAGCCCCGGGGTCACAATTTAATCAAAAATCTGACTTTCGGCAATTCATTCAAAAATGGTGCCAAACGGTTGCAAATACTCCCCTGAGAGGTTTGGCGGTCGAAACAGAAGGCTTTTTATCACAGGACAAGAAATCAGCCCTCAACAACTTAACCGTCAGGAAAAGATTTTTTTGAAAAAATTGCTAATGCTCCCCTGAGATGTTGTCCACCGCCTGTGCACCGTCCCTCATACCATGTGGTGTAAGAGAAAAATGAACAAATTCCTATGCCCCACAAGTAACCCAGAGATGCATTTTAAATAAATGCACACATAAAGAAGGAGTAAAGTAGGTGTAAACTAGGAGTAAACTAGGTGTAAAATAGGTGTATACTAGGAGTAAACTAGGTGTAAAATTGGTGTAAACCAGGTGTAAACTAGGAGTAAACTAGGAGTAAACTAGGTGTAAACTAGGTGTAAAGTCGGAGTAAGGCAGGAGTAAATTAGCCAATCACATGTAGCCCATTGTGTAAATAATGTATATAAAGCAGATACTTTGAGGGAACATCCATTCCTCCTCACCACTATGAGCTGAATAAACAGCATGAAATCCACTCTCGACTCAGAGTATATTTCTCTGGTGAAAAAAGGGATGTCCTATTCAATAATAAATAATAATAATAGTTTTATTATTTATACCCCCCCCATCTGACTGGGTCGTGCCAGCCACGTTTAGCAGCTTGCAGGATAAAATAATATACAATAAAACATGAAACTTTTTTTAACTATATGCCTACAATATGGAAGTTAACAACTGGACAACAGAAATGGATTGTACACACTCAAATGGTAGCTGAGAGGCCGATATTAATAAACTGGAAGAGTAAAGAGATGATCTCCTTTAATCGGTGGATTGATAATATGGTAACACTTGCAACCTGTGAACGGACTGCTTAAAAACAAGGACTGCTTGGATAAATACGACAGTATTACGAATGAATTTATACAAAATGTAGTTGACTAATTTATATTAGGGCGCGGTCACAATTTCATGACAAATCTGACTTTTGGCAATTCACTAAAAATGGTGCCAAACGGTTCCAAATGCTCCCATGAAAGGTTTAGTGGTTGAAACAGAAGGCTTTTTATCACAGGAAAAGAAATCAGCCCTCGACAAGATAACCGCTAGAAATTTTTTTTAAAAAAAATCCCTAAGCCCCGGGGTCACATTTTCATCAAAAATCTGACTTTTGGCAATTCACTCAAAATTGGTGCCAAACGGTTGCAAATGCTCCCATGAAAGGTTTGGCGGTTGAAAAAGAAGGCTTTTTATCACAGAAAAAGAAATCAGCCCTCGACAACTCAACCGGCAGAAAAAGATTTTTTTGAAAAAATCCCTAAGCCCCGGGGTCAAAATTTGATCAAAAATCTGACTTTCGGCATTTCACTCAAAAATGGTGCCAAACGGTTGCAAATACTCCCCTGATACGTTTGGCGGTCGAAACAGAAGGCTTTTTATCACAGGAAAAGAAATGAGCCCTCGACAACTTAACCGGCAGAAAAAGATTTTTTTGAAAAAATCCCGAAGCCCCGGGGTCACAATTTGATCAAAAATCTGACTTTCGGCCATTCACTAAAAAATGGTGCCAAACGGTTGCAAATGCTCCCCTGAGAGGTTTGGCGGTTGAAACAGAAGGCTTTTTATCACAGGACAAGAAATCAGCCCTCGACAACTTAACCCGCAGAAAAAGATGTTTTTGAAAAAATCCCTAAGCCCCGGGGTCACAATTTAATAAAAAATCTGACTTTCAGCAATTCATTCAAAAATGGTGCCAAACGGTTAAAAATGCTCCGCTGAAAGGTTTGGCGGTCGAAACAGAAGGCTTTTTATCACAGGAAAAGAAATCAGCCCTCGGTCACAATTTCATCAAAAATCCGACTTTCGGCCATTCACTCAAAAATGGTGCCAAAGGGTTGCAAATGCTCTCCTGAGACGTTTGGCGGTCGAAACAGAAGGCTTTTTATCAGGGAAAAGAAATCAGCCCTCGACAACCTAACCAGAAGAAAAAGATTTTTTTGAAAAAATCCCCAAGCCCCGGGGTCACAATTTCATCAGAAATCTGACTTTCGGCATTTCACTCAAAAATGGTGCCAAACGGTTGCAAATGCTCCCCTGATAGGTTTGGCGGTCGAAACAGAAGGCTTTTTATCACAGGAAAAGAAATCAGCCCTCGACATTTTAACCGCTAGAATTTTTTTTTTAAAAAAAAATCGCTAAGCCCCGGGGTCACAATTTAATCAAAAATCTGACTTTTGGCAATTCACTCAAAATTGGTGCCAAACGGTTGCAAATGCTCCCATGAAAGGTTTGGCGGTTGAAACAGAAGGCTTTTTATCACAGAAAAAGAAATCAGCCCTCGACAACTCAACCGGGATAATTTTTTTTTTGTTTTTGAAAAATCACTAAGCCCCGGGGTCACAATTTCAACAAAAATCTGACTTTCGGCAATTCACTCAAAAATGGTGGCAAACGGTTGCAACTGCTCCCCTGAGAGGTTTGGCGCTCGAAACAGACGGCTTTTTATCACAGGAAAAGAAATCAGCCCTCGGTCACAATTTCATCAAAAATCCGACTTTTGGCCATTCACTCAAAAATGGTGCCAAACGTTTGCAATTACTCCACAGAGAGGTTTGGCGGTTGAAACAGAAGGCTTTTTATTACGGGAAAAGAAATCAGTCCTCGACAACCTAACCGGAAGAAAAAGATTTTTTTGAAAAAATCCCCAAGCCCCGGGGTCACAATTTCATCAGAAATCTGACTTTCGGCATTTCACTCAAAAATGGTGCCAAACGGGTGCAAATGCTCCCCTGATAGGTTTGGCGGTCAAAACAGAAGGGTTTTTATCACTGGAAAAGAAATCAGCCCTCGACAACTTAACCGGCAGAAAAAGATTTTTTTGAAAAAATCCCTAAGCCTCGGGGTCACAATTTCATCAAAAATCTGACTTTCGGCAATTCATTCAAAAATGGTGCCAAACTGTTGCAAATCCTCCCCTGAGAGGTTTGGCGGTCGAAACAGAAGGCTTTTTATCACAGGAAAAGAAATCAGCCCTCAACAACTTAACCGGCAGAAAAAGATTTTTTTGAAAAAATTGCTAATGCTCCCCTGAGATGTTGTCCACCGCCTGTGCACCGTCCCTCATACCATGTGGTGTAAGAGAAAAATGAACAAATTCCTATGCCCCACAAGTAACCCAGAGATGCATTTTAAATAAATGCACACATAAAGTAGGAGTAAAGTAGGAGTAAAGTAGGTGTAAACTAGGAGTAAACTAGGTGTAAAGTAGGTGTAAAGTAGGAGTAAAGTAGGAGTAAACTGGGGGTAAAATAGGTGTAAACTAGGAGTAAACTAGGTGTAAACTAGGTGTAAACTAGGAGTAAACTAGGTGTAAAGTAGGAGTAAGGCAGGAGTAAATTAGCCAATCACATGCAGCCCATTGTGTAAATAATGTATATAAAGCAGATACTTTGAGGGAACGTCCATTCCTCCTCACCACTATGAGCTGAATAAAGAGCATGAAATCCACTCTCGACTCAGAGTATATTTCATTCTCAAACCCTCCAACACTTCTCTGGTGAAAAAAGGGATGTCCTATTCAATAATAAATAATAATAATACTTTTATTATTTATACCCCACCCATCTTACTGGGTCGTGCCAGCCACGCTCAGCAGCTTGCAGGATAAAATAATATACAATAAAACATGAAACTTTTTTTAACTATATGCCTACAATATGGCAGTTAACAACTGGACAACAGAAATGGATTGTACACACTCAAATGGTAGCTGAGAGGCCGATATTGATAAACTGGAAGAGTAAAGAGATGATCTCCTTTAATCGGTGGATTGATAATATGGTAACACTTGCAACCTGTGAACGGACTGCTTACAAACATAGACTGCTTGGATAAATACGACAGTATTACGAATGAATTTATACAAAATGTAGTTGACTAATTTATATTAGGGCGCGGTCACAATTTCATGACAAATCTGACTTTTGGCAATTCACTAAAAATGGTGCCAAACGGTTCCAAATGCTCCCATGAAAGGTTTAGTGGTTGAAACAGAAGGCTTTTTATCACAGGACAGGAAATCAGCCCTCGACAACTTAACCGGCAGAAAAAGATGTTTTTTAAAAAATCCCTAATTCACTCAAAATTCACTCAAAAATGGTGGCAAACGGTTACAACTGCTCCCCTGAGAGGTTTGGCGCTCGAAACAGAAGGCTTTTTATCACAGCAAAAGAAATCAGCCCCCGGTCACAATTTCATCAAAAATCCGACTTTCGGCCATTCACTCAAAAATGGTGCCAAAGGGTTGCAAATGCTCTCCTGAGACGTTTAGCGGTCGAAACAAAAGGCTTTTTATCACCGGACAAGATATCAACCCTAGACAACTTAACCGGCAGAAAAAGATGTTTTTGAAAAAATCCCTAAGCCCCAGGGTCACAATTTGATCAAAAATCCGACTTTCGGCCATTCACTCAAAAATGGTGCCAAAGGGTTGCAAATGCTCTCCTGAGACGTTTGGCGGTCGAAACAGAAGGCTTTTTATCACAGGACAAGAAATCAGCCCTCGAAAACTTAACCCGCAGAAAAAGATGTTTTTGAAAAAATCCCTAAGCCCCAGGGTCACAATTTGATCAAAAATCCGACTTTCGGCATTTCACTCAAAAATGGTGCCAAACGGTTGCAAATGCTCCCATGAAAGGTTTGGTGGTTGAAACAGAAGGCTTTTATCACAGGAAAAGAAATCAGCCCTCGACAAGTTAATCGCTAGATTTTTTTTAAAAAAAAAAATCGCTAAGCCCCGGGGTCACAATTTCATCAAAAATCTGACTTTTGGCAATTCACTCAAAATTGGTGCCAAACGGCTGCAAATGCTCCAATGAAAGGTTTGGCGGTTGAAACAGAAGGCTTTTTATCACAGAAAAAGAAATAAGCCCTCGACAACTCAACCGGGATAATTTTTTTTTGTTTTTGAAAAATCACTAAGCCCCGGGGTCACAATTTCAACAAAAATCTGACTTTCGGTCATTCACTCAAAAATGGTGCCAAACGGTTGCAAATACTCCCCTGGGAGGTTTGGCGGTCGAAACAGAAGGCTTTTTATCACAGGAAAAGAAATCAGCCCTCGACAACTTAACGGGCAGAAAAAGATTTTTTTGAAAAAATCCCCAAGCTCCGGGGTCACAATTTCATCAGAAATCTGACTTTCGGCATTTCACTCAAAAATGGTGCCAAACGGTTGCAAATGCTCCCCTGATAGGTTTGGCGGTCGAAACAGAAGGGTTTTTATCACAGGAAAAGAAATCAGCCCTCGACAACTTCACCGGCAGAAAAAGATTTTTTTGAAAAAATCCCTAAGCCCCGGGGTCACAATTTCATCAAAAATCTGACTTTCGGCAATTCACTCAAAAATGGTGCCAAACTGTTGCAAATCCTCCCCTGAGAGGTTTGGCGGTCGAAACAGAAGGCTTTTTATCACAGGAAAAGAAATCAGCCCTCGACAAGTTAACCGCTAGAAATTTTTTTTTAAAAAAAAATCGCTAAGCCCCGGGGTCACAATTTCATCAAAAATCTGACTTTTGGCAATTCACTCAAAATTGGTGCCAAACAGTTGCAAATGCTCCCATGAAAGGTTTCGTGGTTGAAACAGAAGGCTTTTTATCACAGAAAAAGAAATCAGCCCTCGACAACTCAACCGGGATAATTTTTTTTTGTTTTTGAAAAATCACTAAGCCCCGGGGTCACAATTTCAACAAAAATCTGACTTTCGGCCATTCACTCAAAAATGGTGGCAAACGGTTGCAAATGCTCCCCTGATAGGTTTGGCGGTTGAAACAGAAGGCTTTTTATCACAGGACAAGAAATCAGCCCTTGACAACTTAACCGGCAGAAAAAGATGTTTTTGAAAAAATCCCTAAGCCCCGGGGTCACAATTTAATCAAAAATCTGACTTTCGGCAATTCATTCAAAAATGGTGCCAAACGGTTGCAAATACTCCCCTGAGAGGTTTGGCGGTCGAAACAGAAGGCTTTTTATCACAGGACAAGAAATCAGCCCTCAACAACTTAACCGTCAGGAAAAGATTTTTTTGAAAAAATTGCTAATGCTCCCCTGAGATGTTGTCCACCGCCTGTGCACCGTCCCTCATACCATGTGGTGTAAGAGAAAAATGAACAAATTCCTATGCCCCACAAGTAACCCAGAGATGCATTTTAAATAAATGCACACATAAAGAAGGAGTAAAGTAGGTGTAAACTAGGAGTAAACTAGGTGTAAAATAGGTGTATACTAGGAGTAAACTAGGTGTAAAATTGGTGTAAACCAGGGGTAAACTAGGAGTAAACTAGGAGTAAACTAGGTGTAAACTAGGTGTAAAGTCGGAGTAAGGCAGGAGTAAATTAGCCAATCACATGTAGCCCATTGTGTAAATAATGTATATAAAGCAGATACTTTGAGGGAACATCCATTCCTCCTCACCACTATGAGCTGAATAAACAGCATGAAATCCACTCTCGACTCAGAGTATATTTCTCTGGTGAAAAAAGGGATGTCCTATTCAATAATAAATAATAATAATAGTTTTATTATTTATACCCCCCCCATCTGACTGGGTCGTGCCAGCCACGTTTAGCAGCTTGCAGGATAAAATAATATAGAATAAAACATGAAACTTTTTTTAACTATATGCCTACAATATGGAAGTTAACAACTGGACAACAGAAATGGATTGTACACACTCAAATGGCAGCTGAGAGGCCGATATTAATAAACTGGAAGAGTAAAGAGATGATCTCCTTTAATCGGTGGATTGATAATATGGTAACACTTGCAACCTGTGAACGGACTGCTTAAAAACAAGGACTGCTTGGATAAATACGACAGTATTACGAATGAATTTATACAAAATGTAGTTGACTAATTTATATTAGGGCGCGGTCACAATTTCATGACAAATCTGACTTTTGGCAATTCACTAAAAATGGTGCCAAACGGTTCCAAATGCTCCCATGAAAGGTTTAGTGGTTGAAACAGAAGGCTTTTTATCACAGGAAAAGAAATCAGCCCTCGACAAGATAACCGCTAGAAATTTTTTTAAAAAAAAATCCCTAAGCCCCGGGGTCACATTTTCATCAAAAATCTGACTTTTGGCAATTCACTCAAAATTGGTGCCAAACGGTTGCAAATGCTCCCATGAAAGGTTTGGCGGTTGAAAAAGAAGGCTTTTTATCACAGAAAAAGAAATCAGCCCTCGACAACTTAACGGGCAGAAAAAGATTTTTTTGAAAAAATCCCTAAGCCCCGGGGTCAAAATTTGATCAAAAATCTGACTTTCGGCATTTCACTCAAAAATGGTGCCAAACGGTTACAAATGCGCCCCTGAGAGGTTTGGCGGTCGAAACAGAAGGCTTTTTATCACAGGAAAAGAAATCAGCCCTCGACAACTTAACGGGCAGAAAAAGATTTTTTTGAAAAAATCCCTAAGCCCCGGGGTTACAATTTCAACAAAAATCTGACTTTCGGCCATTCACTAAAAAATGGTGCCAAACGGTTGCAAATGCTCCCCTGAGAGGTTTGGCGGTTGAAACAGAAGGCTTTTTATCACAGGACAGGAAATCAGCCCTCGACAACTTAACCCGCAGAAAAAGATGTTTTTGAAAAAATCCCTAAGCCCCAGGGTCACAATTTAATCAAAAATCTGACTTTCGGCAATTCATTCAAAAATGGTGCCAAAGGGTTGCAAATACTACCCTGATACGTTTGGCGGTCGAAACAGAAGGCTTTTTATCACCGGACAAGAAATGAACCCTCGACAACTTAACCGGCAGAAAAAGATTTTTTTGAAAAAATCCCGAAGCCCCGGGGTCACAATTTGATCAAAAATCTGACTTTCGGCCATTCTCTCAAAAATGGTGCCAAACGTTTGCAATTACTCCCCTGAGAGGTTTGGCGGTCGAAACAGAAGGCTTTTTATCACGGGAAAAGAAATCAGGCCTCGACAACTTAACCGGCAGAAAAAGATTTTTTTGAAAAAATCCCTAAGCCCCGTGGTCACAATTTGATCAAAAATCTGACTTTCGGCATTTCACTCAAAAATGGTGCCAAACGGTTACAAATGCTCCCCTGAGAGGTTTGGCGGTCGAAACAAAGGCTTTTTATCACAGGAAAAGAAATCAGCCCTCGACAACTTAACGGGCAGAAAAAGATTTTTTTGAAAAAATCCCTAAGCCCCCGGGGTTACAATTTCATCAAAAATCTGACGTTCGGCAATTAACTCAAAAATGGTGGCAAACGGTTGCAACTGCTCCCCTGAGAGGTTTGGCGCTCGAAACAGAAGGCTTTTTATCACAGGAAAAGAAATCAGCCCTCGGTCACAATTTCATCAAAAATCCGACTTTCGGCCATTCACTCAAAAATGGTCCCAAACGGTTACAAATGCTCCCCTGAGAGGTTTGGCGGTCGAAACAGAAGGCTTTTTATCACCGGAAAATAAATCAGCCCTCGACAACTTAACGGGCAGAAAAAGATGTTTTTGAAAAAATCACTAAGCCCCGGGGTTACAATTTCATCAAAAATCTGACTTTCGGCAATTAACTCAAAAATGGTGGCAAACGGTTGCAACTGCTCCCCTGAGAGGTTTGGCGCTCGAAACAGAAGGCTTTTTATCACAGGAAAAGAAATCAGCCCTCGGTCACAATTTCATCAAAAATCTGACTTTCGGCAATTAACTCAAAAATGGTGGCAAACGGTTGCAACTGCTCCCCTGAGAGGTTTGGCGCTCGAAACAGAAGGCTTTTTATCACAGGAAAAGAAATAAGATTTTTTTGAAAAAATCCCTAAGCCCCGGGGTTACAATTTCATCAAAAATCTGACTTTCGGCAATTAACTCAAAAATGGTGGCAAACGGTTGCAACTGCTCCCCTGAGAGGTTTGGCGCTCGAAACAGAAGGCTTTTTATCACAGGAAAAGAAATCAGCCCTCGGTCACAATTTCATCAAAAATCTGACTTTCGGCAATTAACTCAAAAATGGTGGCAAACGGTTGCAACTGCTCCCCTGAGAGGTTTGGCGCTCGAAACAGAAGGCTTTTTATCACAGGAAAAGAAATAAGATTTTTTTGAAAAAATCCCTAAGCCCCGGGGTTACAATTTCATCAAAAATCTGACTTTCGGCAATTAACTCAAAAATGGTGGCAAACGGTTGCAACTGCTCCCCTGAGAGGTTTGGCGCTCGAAACAGAAGGCTTTTTATCACAGGAAAAGAAATCAGCCCTCGGTCACAATTTCATCAAAAATCCGACTTTCGGCCATTCACGCAAAAATGGTGCCAAAGGGTTGCAAATGCTCTCCTGAGACGTTTGGCGGTCGAAACAGAAGGCTTTTTATCACCAGACAAGATATCAACCCTCGACAACTTAACCGGCAGAAAAAGATGTTTTTGAAAAAATCACTAAGCCCCGGGGTTACAATTTCATCAAAAATCTGACGTTCGGCAATTAACTCAAAAATGGTGGCAAACGGTTGCAACTGCTCCCCTGAGAGGTTTGGCGCTCGAAACGGAAGGCTTTTTATCACAGAAAAAGAAATCAGCCCTCGACAACTTAACGGGCAGAAAAAGATTTTTTTGAAAAAATCCCTAAGCCCCGGGGTTACAATTTCATCAAAAATCTGACTTTCAGCAATTAACTGAAAAATGGTGGCAAACGGTTGCAACTGCTCCCCTGAGAGGTTTGGCGCTCGAAACAGAAGGGTTTTTATCACAGGAAAAGAAATCAGCCCTCGGTCACAATTTCATCAAAAATCTGACTTTCGGCAATTAACTCAAAAATGGTGGCAAACGGTTGCAACTGCTCCCCTGAGAGGTTTGGCGCTCGAAACAGAAGGCTTTTTATCACAGGAAAAGAAATCAGCCCTCGGTCACAATTTCATCAAAAATCCGACTTTCGGCCATTCACTCAAAAATGGTGCCAAAGGGTTGCAAATGCTCTCCTGAGACGTTTGGCGGTCGAAACAGAAGGCTTTTTATCACCGGACAAGATATCAACCCTCGACAACTTAACCGGCAGAAAAAGATGTTTTTGAAAAAATCGCTAAGCCCCGGGGTCACAATTTGATCAAAAATCTGACTTTCGGCCATTCTCTCAAAAATGGTGCCAAACGTTTGCAATTACTCCCCTGAGAGATTTGGCGGTCGAAACAGAAGGCTTTTTATCACGGGAAAAGAAATCAGCCCTCGACAACCTAACCAGAAGAAAAAGATTTTTTTGAAAAAATCCCCAAGCCCCGGGGTCACAATTTCATCAGAAATCTGACTTTCGGCATTTCACTCAAAAATGGTAAAGTAGGTGTAAACTAGAAGTAAACTAGGTGTAAACTAGGAGTAAACTAGGAGTAAAGTAGGAGTAAACTAGGTGTAAACTAGGTGTAACCTAGTAGTAAACTAGGTGTAACCTAGTAGTAAACTAGGTGTAAACTAGGAGTAAAGTAGATGTAAACTAGGTGTAAACTAGGAGTAAAGTAGGACTAAAGTAGGAGTAAACTAGGTGTAAACTAGGAGTAAACTAGGAGTAAAGTAGGAGTAAACTAGGTGTAACCTAGGTGTAACCTAGTAGTAAACTAGGTGTAACCTAGTAGTAAACTAGGTGTAAACTAGGAGTAAACTAGGTGTAAACTGGGAGTAAACTAGGTGTAAACTAGGAGTAAAGTAGGTGTAAACTAGGAGTAAAGTAGGAGTAAAGTAGGAGTAAGGCACGGGTAAATTAGCCAATCACATGCAGCCCATTGTGTAAATAATTTATATAAAGCAGATACTTTGAGGGAACATCCATTCGTCCTCACCACTATGAGATGCATTTTAAATAAATGCACACATAAAGTAGGAGTAAAGTAGGAGTAAAGTAGGTGTAAACTAGGAGTAAACTAGGTGTAAACTGGGAGCCCCGCTCTGGGCCGTGATGACAGATCTCGCTCCCCTTGAGACTCTGCAAAGCCAATTCCTACGTCGGCTCCTAATGCTCCCCCTGTGCGTAAGCAACGCAGCCATGCGACTAGAATTGAAGGTCGCATCCTTAGAAACTTGCCTGTGGAAGCAAGTCTTCAATTACTGGCTATCATTGTGGCATAGATTACCAAACCATTACCTTGCCCAATGCTTATGGCGAGATGAATTCTCTAGCCTTTGGACTAGTAGAATTCATGCCAAACTCCTGAGTTATGGAATCTCTCCCTCAGATTCCCTAAAACTAGACCAAATCACTGCTCAGAGACTGATCCGCCAAAGACTGGATGACATCGATTTACAGCGAAATTATACGCTGGGGGGAGGTGTTTGTTCGCCCCAGAACATTGGTATCACTTTAACTTACTGCGTTCCATCATACCTCTCCTCCCTTTCGACTGTTGCCCATAGACTGGCCTTCACCAAAGCGAGGTTTAATGTTTTTCCCTCTAATGTCCTGAGACATAGGTTCTCAAAGGGCCAAGCCCCCGCTGTGTGCGAATGTGATAAGGTGACGCCGGAGTCGCTCCAGCACATTATGTTCACTTGCCCCTTGTTTAATGTGCCACGGGCAAATTTGTTGGGATCAATCATACAGAAACTAGAGGGTACCCCACCAAAATTCCACCTTGCCCAAATCTTGCAGGACAAGGATACCCACACGACCCTGAAGGTGGCTAGGTTCCTAGTTGCTGTCCTTTCCCAAAAGCGACGCCAAGGAGCTCTACAAGCTAATTAAGGCGTAGCATGCCTTTCCATTTTATAGTATTTTATTGTTATAGTGGTGTTTTAGCGATCGTTTTTTTTTTTTCTCCTTACGGCACAAACTGTTATTTATGTGTTGTTTTTACCTGTATGGGCCTATGGCCGTAATAAATGATATTCTATTCTATTCTATTCTAAACTGGGAGTAAACTAGGTGTAAAGTAGGAGTAAGGCAGGAGTAAATTAGCCAATCACATGCAGCCCATTGTGTAAATAATGTATATAAAGCAGATACTTTGAGGGAACATCCATTCCTCCTCACCACTATGAGCTGAATAAAGAGCATGAAATCCACTCTCGACTCAGAGTATATTTCATTCTCAAACCCTCCAACACTTCTCTGGTGAAAAAAGGGATGTCCTATTCAATAATAAATAATAATAATAGTTTTATTATTTATACCCCACCCATCTGACTGGGTCGTGCCAGCCACGCTCAGCAGCTTGCAGGATAAAATAATATACAATAAAATATGCAACTTTTTTTAACTATATGCCTACAATATGGAAGTTAACAACTGGACAACAGAAATGGAATGTACACACTCAAATGGTAGCTGAGAGGCCGATATTGATAAACTGGAAGAGTAAAGAGATGATCTCCTTTAATCGGTGGATTGATAATATGGTTACACTTGCAACCTGTGAACGGACTGCTTACAAACATAGACTGCTTGGATAAATATGACAGTATTACGAATGAATTTATACAAAATGTAGTTGACTAATTTATATTAGGGCACGGGACAAGAAATGAGCCCTCGACAACTTAACCGGCAGAAAAAGATTTTTTTGAAAAAATCCCTAAGCCCCGGGGTCACAATTTGATCAAAAATCTGACTTTCGGCATTTCACTCAAAAATGGTGCCAAAGGGTTGCAAATGCTCTCCTGAGACGTTTGGCGGTCGAAACAGAAGGCTTTTTATCACCGGACAAGATATCAACCCTCGACAACTTAACCGGCAGAAAAAGATGTTTTTGAAAAATTCCCTAAGCCCCGCGGTCACAATTTGATCAAAAATCTGACTTTCGGCAATTCACTCAAAAATGGAGCCAAACGGTTGCAATTCCTCCCCTGAGAGGTTTGGCGGTCGAAACAGAAGGCTTTTTATCACAGGAAAAGAAATCAGCCCTCGACAACCTAACCAGAAGAAAAAGTTTTTTTTCAGAAAATCCCTAAGCCCCGGGGCACAATTTCATAAAAAATCTGACTATCGCCCATTAATTCAAAAATGGTGCCAAACGGTTGAAAATGCTCCCCTGAGAGGTTTGGCGCTCGAAACTGAAGGCTTTTTATCACCGGACAAGAATTCAGCCCTCGGTCACAATTTCATCAGAAATCCTACTTTCGACCATTCACTCAAAAATGGTGCCAAAGGGTTGCAAATGCTCTCCTGAGACGTTTGGCGGTCGAAACAGAAGGCTCTTTATCACAGGAAAAGAAATCAGCCCTTGACAACTTAAGCTGCATAATTTTTTTTTTAAAAAAAAATCACTAAGCCCCGGGGTTACAATTTCATCAAAAATCTGACGTTCGGCAATTCACTCAAAAATGGTGGCAAACGGTTGCAATTACTCCCTGAGAGGTCTGGCGCTCGAAACGGAAGGCTTTTTATCACAGAAAAAGAAATCAGCCCTCGACAACTTAACGGGCAGAAAAAGATTTTTTTGAAAAAATCCCTAAGCCCCGGGGTTACAATTTCATCAAAAATCTGACTTTCGGCAATTAACTCAAAAATGGTGGCAAACCGTTGCAACTGCTCCCCTGAGAGGTTTGGCGCTCGAAACAGAAGGCTTTTTATCACAGGAAAAGAAATCAGCCCTCGGTCACAATTTCATCAAAAATCTGACTTTCGGCAATTAACTCAAAAATGGTGGCAAACGGTTGCAACTGCTCCCCTGAGAGGTTTGGCGCTCGAAACAGAAGGCTTTTTATCACAGGAAAAGAAATCAGCCCTCGGTCACAATTTCATCAAAATTCCGACTTTCGGCCATTCACTCAAAAATGGTGCCAAAGGGTTGCAAATGCTCTCCTGAGACGTTTGGCGGTCGAAACAGAAGGCTTTTTATCACCGGACAAGATATCAACCCTCGACAACTTAACCGGCAGAAAAAGATGTTTTTGAAAAAATCCCTAAGCCCCGGGGTCACAATTTGATCAAAAATCTGACTTTCGGCCATTCTCTCAAAAATGGTGCCAAACGTTTGCAATTACTCCCCTGAGAGATTTGGCGGTCGAAACAGAAGGCTTTTTATCACGGGAAAAGAAATCAGCCCTCGACAACCTAACCAGAAGAAAAAGATTTTTTTGAAAAAATCCCCAAGCCCCGGGGTCACAATTTCATCAGAAATCTGACTTTCGGCATTTCACTCAAAAATGGTAAAGTAGGTGTAAACTAGAAGTAAACTAGGTGTAAACTAGGAGTTAACTAGGTGTAAACTAGGAGTAAACTAGGAGTAAAGTAGGAGTAAACTAGGTGTAAACTAGGTGTAACCTAGTAGTAAACTAGGTGTAACCTAGTAGTAAACTAGGTGTAACCTAGGAGTAAAGTAGATGTAAACTAGATGTGAACTAGGTGTAAACTAGGAGTAAAGTAGGTGTAAACTAGGAGTAAAGTAGGACTAAAGTAGGAGTAAACTAGGTGTAAACTAGGAGTAAACTAGGAGTAAAGTAGGAGTAAACTAGGTGTAACCTAGGTGTAACCTAGTAGTAACCTAGGTGTAACCTAGTAGTAAACTAGGTGTAACCTAGTAGTAAACTAGGTGTAAACTAGGAGTAAACTAGGTGTAAACTGGGAGTAAACTAGGTGTAAACTAGGAGTAAAGTAGGTGTAAACTAGGAGTAAAGTAGGAGTAAAGTAGGAGTAAGGCACGGGTAAATTAGCCAATCACATGCAGCCCATTGTGTAAATAATTTATATAAAGCAGATACTTTGAGGGAACATCCATTCGTCCTCACCACTATGAGATGCATTTTAAATAAATGCACACATAAAGTAGGAGTAAAGTAGGAGTAAAGTAGGTGTAAACTAGGAGTAAACTAGGTGTAAACTGGGAGCCCCGCTCTGGGCCGTGATGACAGATCTCGCTCCCCTTGAGACTCTGCAAAGCCAATTCCTACGTCGGCTCCTAATGCTCCCCCTGTGCGTAAGCAACGCAGCCATGCGACTAGAATTGAAGGTCGCATCCTTAGAAACTTGCCTGTGGAAGCAAGTCTTCAATTACTGGCTATCATTGTGGCATAGATTACCAAACCATTACCTTGCCCAATGCTTATGGCGAGATGAATTCTCTAGCCTTTGGACTAGTAGAATTCATGCCAAACTCCTGAGTTATGGAATCTCTCCCTCAGATTCCCTAAAACTAGACCAAATCACTGCTCAGAGACTGATCCGCCAAAGACTGGATGACATCGATTTACAGCGAAATTATACGCTGGGGGGAGGTGTTTGTTCGCCCCAGAACATTGGTATCACTTTAACTTACTGCGTTCCATCATACCTCTCCTCCCTTTCGACTGTTGCCCATAGACTGGCCTTCACCAAAGCGAGGTTTAATGTTTTTCCCTCTAATGTCCTGAGACATAGGTTCTCAAAGGGCCAAGCCCCCGCTGTGTGCGAATGTGATAAGGTGACGCCGGAGTCGCTCCAGCACATTATGTTCACTTGCCCCTTGTTTAATGTGCCACGGGCAAATTTGTTGGGATCAATCATACAGAAACTAGAGGGTACCCCACCAAAATTCCACCTTGCCCAAATCTTGCAGGACAAGGATACCCACACGACCCTGAAGGTGGCTAGGTTCCTAGTTGCTGTCCTTTCCCAAAAGCGACGCCAAGGAGCTCTACAAGCTAATTAAGGCGTAGCATGCCTTTCCATTTTATAGTATTTTATTGTTATAGTGGTGTTTTAGCGATCGTTTTTTTTTTTTCTCCTTACGGCACAAACTGTTATTTATGTGTTGTTTTTACCTGTATGGGCCTATGGCCGTAATAAATGATATTCTATTCTATTCTATTCTAAACTGGGAGTAAACTAGGTGTAAAGTAGGAGTAAGGCAGGAGTAAATTAGCCAATCACATGCAGCCCATTGTGTAAATAATGTATATAAAGCAGATACTTTGAGGGAACATCCATTCCTCCTCACCACTATGAGCTGAATAAAGAGCATGAAATCCACTCTCGACTCAGAGTATATTTCATTCTCAAACCCTCCAACACTTCTCTGGTGAAAAAAGGGATGTCCTATTCAATAATAAATAATAATAATAGTTTTATTATTTATACCCCACCCATCTGACTGGGTCGTGCCAGCCACGCTCAGCAGCTTGCAGGATAAAATAATATACAATAAAATATGCAACTTTTTTTAACTATATGCCTACAATATGGAAGTTAACAACTGGGCAACAGAAATGGAATGTACACACTCAAATGGTAGCTGAGAGGCCGATATTGATAAACTGGAAGAGTAAAGAGATGATCTCCTTTAATCGGTGGATTGATAATATGGTTACACTTGCAACCTGTGAACGGACTGCTTACAAACATAGACTGCTTGGATAAATATGACAGTATTACGAATGAATTTATACAAAATGTAGTTGACTAATTTATATTAGGGCACGGGACAAGAAATGAGCCCTCGACAACTTAACCGGCAGAAAAAGATTTTTTTGAAAAAATCCCTAAGCCCCGGGGTCACAATTTGATCAAAAATCTGACTTTCGGCATTTCACTCAAAAATGGTGCCAAAGGGTTGCAAATGCTCTCCTGAGACGTTTGGCGGTCGAAACAGAAGGCTTTTTATCACCGGACAAGATATCAACCCTCGACAACTTAACCGGCAGAAAAAGATGTTTTTGAAAAATTCCCTAAGCCCCGCGGTCACAATTTGATCAAAAATCTGACTTTCGGCAATTCACTCAAAAATGGAGCCAAACGGTTGCAATTCCTCCCCTGAGAGGTTTGGCGGTCGAAACAGAAGGCTTTTTATCACAGGAAAAGAAATCAGCCCTCGACAACCTAACCAGAAGAAAAAGTTTTTTTTCAGAAAATCCCTAAGCCCCGGGGCACAATTTCATAAAAAATCTGACTATCGCCCATTAATTCAAAAATGGTGCCAAACGGTTGAAAATGCTCCCCTGAGAGGTTTGGCGCTCGAAACTGAAGGCTTTTTATCACCGGACAAGAATTCAGCCCTCGGTCACAATTTCATCAGAAATCCTACTTTCGACCATTCACTCAAAAATGGTGCCAAAGGGTTGCAAATGCTCTCCTGAGACGTTTGGCGGTCGAAACAGAAGGCTCTTTATCACAGGAAAAGAAATCAGCCCTTGACAACTTAAGCTGCATAATTTTTTTTTTAAAAAAAATCACTAAGCCCCGGGGTTACAATTTCATCAAAAATCTGACGTTCGGCAATTCACTCAAAAATGGTGGCAAACGGTTGCAATTACTCCCCTGAGAGGTCTGGCGCTCGAAACGGAAGGCTTTTTATCACAGAAAAAGAAATCAGCCCTCGACAACTTAACGGGCAGAAAAAGATTTTTTTGAAAAAATCCCTAAGCCCCGGGGTTACAATTTCATCAAAAATCTGACTTTCGGCAATTAACTCAAAAATGGTGGCAAACCGTTGCAACTGCTCCCCTGAGAGGTTTGGCGCTCGAAACAGAAGGCTTTTTATCACAGGAAAAGAAATCAGCCCTCGGTCACAATTTCATCAAAAATCTGACTTTCGGCAATTAACTCAAAAATGGTGGCAAACGGTTGCAACTGCTCCCCTGAGAGGTTTGGCGCTCGAAACAGAAGGCTTTTTATCACAGGAAAAGAAATCAGCCCTCGGTCACAATTTCATCAAAATTCCGACTTTCGGCCATTCACTCAAAAATGGTGCCAAAGGGTTGCAAATGCTCTCCTGAGACGTTTGGCGGTCGAAACAGAAGGCTTTTTATCACCGGACAAGATATCAACCCTCGACAACTTAACCGGCAGAAAAAGATGTTTTTGAAAAAATCCCTAAGCCCCGGGGTCACAATTTGATCAAAAATCTGACTTTCGGCCATTCTCTCAAAAATGGTGCCAAACGTTTGCAATTACTCCCCTGAGAGATTTGGCGGTCGAAACAGAAGGCTTTTTATCACGGGAAAAGAAATCAGCCCTCGACAACCTAACCAGAAGAAAAAGATTTTTTTGAAAAAATCCCCAAGCCCCGGGGTCACAATTTCATCAGAAATCTGACTTTCGGCATTTCACTCAAAAATGGTAAAGTAGGTGTAAACTAGAAGTAAACTAGGTGTAAACTAGGAGTTAACTAGGTGTAAACTAGGAGTAAACTAGGAGTAAAGTAGGAGTAAACTAGGTGTAAACTAGGTGTAACCTAGTAGTAAACTAGGTGTAACCTAGTAGTAAACTAGGTGTAACCTAGGAGTAAAGTAGATGTAAACTAGATGTGAACTAGGTGTAAACTAGGAGTAAAGTAGGTGTAAACTAGGAGTAAAGTAGGACTAAAGTAGGAGTAAACTAGGTGTAAACTAGGAGTAAACTAGGAGTAAAGTAGGAGTAAACTAGGTGTAACCTAGGTGTAACCTAGTAGTAAACTAGGTGTAACCTAGTAGTAAACTAGGTGTAACCTAGTAGTAAACTAGGTGTAAACTAGGAGTAAACTAGGTGTAAACTGGGAGTAAACTAGGTGTAAACTAGGAGTAAAGTAGGTGTAAACTAGGAGTAAAGTAGGAGTAAAGTAGGAGTAAGGCACGGGTAAATTAGCCAATCACATGCAGCCCATTGTGTAAATAATTTATATAAAGCAGATACTTTGAGGGAACATCCATTCGTCCTCACCACTATGAGATGCATTTTAAATAAATGCACACATAAAGTAGGAGTAAAGTAGGAGTAAAGTAGGTGTAAACTAGGAGTAAACTAGGTGTAAACTGGGAGCCCCGCTCTGGGCCGTGATGACAGATCTCGCTCCCCTTGAGACTCTGCAAAGCCAATTCCTACGTCGGCTCCTAATGCTCCCCCTGTGCGTAAGCAACGCAGCCATGCGACTAGAATTGAAGGTCGCATCCTTAGAAACTTGCCTGTGGAAGCAAGTCTTCAATTACTGGCTATCATTGTGGCATAGATTACCAAACCATTACCTTGCCCAATGCTTATGGCGAGATGAATTCTCTAGCCTTTGGACTAGTAGAATTCATGCCAAACTCCTGAGTTATGGAATCTCTCCCTCAGATTCCCTAAAACTAGACCAAATCACTGCTCAGAGACTGATCCGCCAAAGACTGGATGACATCGATTTACAGCGAAATTATACGCTGGGGGGAGGTGTTTGTTCGCCCCAGAACATTGGTATCACTTTAACTTACTGCGTTCCATCATACCTCTCCTCCCTTTCGACTGTTGCCCATAGACTGGCCTTCACCAAAGCGAGGTTTAATGTTTTTCCCTCTAATGTCCTGAGACATAGGTTCTCAAAGGGCCAAGCCCCCGCTGTGTGCGAATGTGATAAGGTGACGCCGGAGTCGCTCCAGCACATTATGTTCACTTGCCCCTTGTTTAATGTGCCACGGGCAAATTTGTTGGGATCAATCATACAGAAACTAGAGGGTACCCCACCAAAATTCCACCTTGCCCAAATCTTGCAGGACAAGGATACCCACACGACCCTGAAGGTGGCTAGGTTCCTAGTTGCTGTCCTTTCCCAAAAGCGACGCCAAGGAGCTCTACAAGCTAATTAAGGCGTAGCATGCCTTTCCATTTTATAGTATTTTATTGTTATAGTGGTGTTTTAGCGATCGTTTTTTTTTTTTCTCCTTACGGCACAAACTGTTATTTATGTGTTGTTTTTACCTGTATGGGCCTATGGCCGTAATAAATGATATTCTATTCTATTCTATTCTAAACTGGGAGTAAACTAGGTGTAAAGTAGGAGTAAGGCAGGAGTAAATTAGCCAATCACATGCAGCCCATTGTGTAAATAATGTATATAAAGCAGATACTTTGAGGGAACATCCATTCCTCCTCACCACTATGAGCTGAATAAAGAGCATGAAATCCACTCTCGACTCAGAGTATATTTCATTCTCAAACCCTCCAACACTTCTCTGGTGAAAAAAGGGATGTCCTATTCAATAATAAATAATAATAATAGTTTTATTATTTATACCCCACCCATCTGACTGGGTCGTGCCAGCCACGCTCAGCAGCTTGCAGGATAAAATAATATACAATAAAATATGCAACTTTTTTTAACTATATGCCTACAATATGGAAGTTAACAACTGGACAACAGAAATGGAATGTACACACTCAAATGGTAGCTGAGAGGCCGATATTGATAAACTGGAAGAGTAAAGAGATGATCTCCTTTAATCGGTGGATTGATAATATGGTTACACTTGCAACCTGTGAACGGACTGCTTACAAACATAGACTGCTTGGATAAATATGACAGTATTACGAATGAATTTATACAAAATGTAGTTGACTAATTTATATTAGGGCACGGGACAAGAAATGAGCCCTCGACAACTTAACCGGCAGAAAAAGATTTTTTTGAAAAAATCCCTAAGCCCCGGGGTCACAATTTGATCAAAAATCTGACTTTCGGCATTTCACTCAAAAATGGAGCCAAACGGTTGCAATTCCTCCCCTGAGAGGTTTGGCGGTTGAAACAGAAGGCTTTTTATCACAGGAAAAGAAATCAGCCCTCGACAACCTAACCAGAAGAAAAAGTTTTTTTTCAGAAAATCCCTAAGCCCCGGGGCACAATTTCATAAAAAATCTGACTATCGCCCATTAATTCAAAAATGGTGCCAAACGGTTGAAAATGCTCCCCTGAGAGGTTTGGCGCTCGAAACTGAAGGCTTTTTATCACCGGACAAGAATTCAGCCCTCGGTCACAATTTCATCAGAAATCCTACTTTCGACCATTCACTCAAAAATGGTGCCAAAGGGTTGCAAATGCTCTCCTGAGACGTTTGGCGGTCGAAACAGAAGGCTCTTTATCACAGGAAAAGAAATCAGCCCTTGACAACTTAAGCTGCATAATTTTTTTTAAAAAAAAAATCCCTAAGCCCCGGGGTCACAATTTCATCAGAAATCTGACTCTCGGCAATTCACTCAAAAATGGTGCCAAACGATTGCAATTGCTCCCCTCAGAGGTCTGGCGCTCGAAACAGAAGGCTTTTTATCACAGGGGAAAAAATCAACCCTCGACAACTTAACGGGCAGAAAAAGATTTTTTTGAAAAAATCCCTAAGCCCCGGGGTTACAATTTCATCAAAAATCTGACTTTCGGCAATTAACTCAAAAATGGTGGCAAACCGTTGCAACTGCTCCCCTGAGAGGTTTGGCGCTCGAAACAGAAGGCTTTTTATCACAGGAAAAGAAATCAGCCCTCGGTCACAATTTCATCAAAAATCCAACTTTCGGCCATTCACTCAAAAATGGTGCCAAAGGGTTGCAAATGCTCTCCTGAGACGTTTGGCGGTCGAAACAGAAGGCTTTTTATCACCGGACAAGATATCAACCCTCGACAACTTAACCGGCAGAAAAAGATGTTTTTGAAAAAATCACTAAGCCCCGGGGTCACAATTTGATCAAAAATCTGACTTTCGGCCATTCTCTCAAAAATGGTGCCAAACGTTTGCAATTACTCCCCTGAGAGGTTTGGCGGTCGAAACAGAAGGCTTTTTATCACGGGAAAAGAAATCAGCCCTCGACAACTTAACCGGCAGAAAAAGATTTTTTTGAAAAAATCCCTAAGCCCCGTGGTCACAATTTGATCAAAAATCTGACTTTCGGCATTTCACTCAAAAATGGTGCCAAACGGTTACAAATGCTCCCCTGAGAGGATTGGCGGTCGAAACAAAGGCTTTTTATCACAGGAAAAGAAATGAGCCCTCGACAACCTAACCAGAAGAAAAAGATTTTTTTGAAAAAATCCCCAAGCCCCGGGGTCACAATTTCATCAAAAATCTGACGTTCGGCAATTAACTCAAAAATGGTGGCAAACGGTTGCAGCTGCTCCCCTGAGAGGTTTGGCGCTCAAAACAGAAGGCTTTTTATCACAGGAAAAGAAATCAGCCCTCGGTCACAATTTCATCAAAAATCCGACTTTCGGCCATTCACTCAAAAATGGTCCCAAACGGTTACAAATGCTCCCCTGAGAGGTTTGGCGGTCGAAACAGAAGGCTTTTTATCACCGGAAAAGAAATCAGCCCTCGACAACTTAACGGGCAGAAAAAGATGTTTTTGAAAAAATCCCTAAGCCCCGGGGTTACAATTTCATCAAAAATCTGACTTTCGGCAATTAACTCAAAAATGGTGGCAAACCGTTGCAACTGCTCCCCTGAGAGGTTTGGCGCTCGAAACAGAAGGCTTTTTATCACAGGAAAAGAAATCAGCCCTCGGTCACAATTTCATCAAAAATCTGACTTTCGGCAATTAACTCAAAAATGGTGGCAAACCATTGCAACTGCTCCCCTGAGAGGTTTGGCGCTCGAAACAGAAGGCTTTTTATCACAGGAAAAGAAATCAGCCCTCGGTCACAATTTCATCAAAAATCCGACTTTCGGCCATTCACGCAAAAATGGTGCCAAAGGGTTGCAAATGCTCTCCTGAGACGTTTGGCGGTCGAAACAGAAGGCTTTTTATCACCGGACAAGATATCAACCCTCGACAACTTAACGGGCAGAAAAAGATGTTTTTGAAAAAATCACTAAGCCCCGGGGTCACAATTTGATCAAAAATCTGACTTTCGGCATTTCACTCAAAAATGGTGCCAAACGGTTACAAATGCTCCCCTGAGAGGTTTGGCGGTCGAAACAAAGGCTTTTTATCACAGGAAAAGAAATCAGCCCTCAACAACTTAACCGGGAGAAAAAGATTTTTTTGAAAAAACCCCTTAAGCCCCAGGGCCACAATTTCATCAAACATCTGACTTTCGGCAATTCACTCAAAAATGGTGCCAAACGGTTGCAAATGCTCCCCTGAGACGTTTGGCGGTCGAAACAGAAGGCTCTTTATCACAGGAAAAGAAATCAGCCCTTGACAACTTAAGCTGCATAATTTTTTTTTAAAAAAAAATCCCTAAGCCCCGGGGTCACAATTTCATCAGAAATCTGACTCTCGGCAATTAACTCAAAAATGGTGCCAAACGGTTGCAAATGCTCCCCTGAGACGTTTGGCGGTCGAAACAGAAGGCTCTTTATCACAGGAAAAGAAATCAGCCCTTGACAACTTAAGCTGCATAATTTTTTTAAAAAAAAAAATCCCTAAGCCCCGGGGTCACAATTTCATCAGAAATCTGACTCTCGGCAATTCACTCAAAAATGGTGCCAAACGATTGCAATTGCTCCCCTGAGAGGTCTGGCGCTCGAAACAGAAGGCTTTTTATCACAGGGAAAAAAATCAGCCCTCGACAACTTAACAGGCAGAAAAAGATTTTTTTGAAAAAATCCCTAAGCCCCGGGGTTACAATTTCATCAAAAATCTGACTTTCGGCAATTAACTCAAAAATGGTGGCAAACCGTTGAAACTGCTCCCCTGAGAGGTTTGGCGCTCGAACCAGAAGGCTTTTTATCACAGGAAAAGAAATCAGCCCTCGGTCACAATCTCATCAAAAATCTGACTTTCGGCAATTAACTCAAAAATGGTGCCAAAGGTTTGCAAATGCTCCCCTGAGAGGTTTGGCGCTCGAAACAGAAGGCTTTTTATCACAGTAAAAGAAATCAGCCCTCGGTCATAATTTCATCAAAAATCCGACTTTCGGCCATTAATGCAAAAATGGTGCCAAAGGGTTGCAAATGCTCTCCTGAGACGTTTGGCGGTCGAAACAGAAGGCTTTTTATCACCGGACAAGATATCAACCCTCGACAACTTAACCGGCAGAAAAAGATGTTTTTGAAAAAATCACTAAGCCCCGGGGTCACAATTTGATCAAAAATCTGACTTTCGGCCATTCTCTCAAAAATGGTGCCAAACGTTTGCAATTACTCCCCTGAGAGGTTTGGCGGTCGAAACAGAAGGCTTTTTATCACGGGAAAAGAAATCAGCCCTCGACAACTTAACCGGCAGAAAAAGATTTTTTTGAAAAAATCCCTAAGCCCCGGGGTCACAATTTGATCAAAAATCTGACTTTCGGCCATTCTCTCAAAAATGGTGCCAAACGTTTGCAATTACTCCCCTGAGAGGTTTGGCGGTCGAAACAGAAGGCTCTTTATCACAGGAAAAGAAATCAGCCCTCAACAACTTAACCGGCAGAAAAAGATTTTTTTGAAAAAATCCCTAAGCCCCGTGGTCACAATTTGATCAAAAATCTGACTTTCGGCATTTCACTCAAAAATGGTGCCAAACGGTTACAAATGCTCCCCTGAGAGGTTTGGCGGTCGAAACAAAGGCTTTTTATCACAGGAAAAGAAATGAGCCCTCGACAACTTAACCGGCAGAAAAAGATGTTTTTGAAAAAATCCCTAAGCCCCGGGGTTACAATTTCATCAAAAATCTGACGTTCGGCAATTAACTCAAAAATGGTGGCAAACGGTTGCAACTGCTCCCCTGAGAGGTTTGGCGCTCGAAACAGAAGGCTTTTTATCACAAGAAAAGAAATCAGCCCTCGACAACTTAACCGGCAGAAAAAGATTTTTTTGAAAAAATCCCTAAGCCCCGTGGTCACAATTTGATCAAAAATCTGACTTTCGGCATTTCACTCAAAAATGGTGCCAAACGGTTACAAATGCTCCCCTGAGAGGTTTGGCGGTCGAAACAAAGGCTTTTTATCACAGGAAAAGAAATCAGCCCTCGACAACCTAACCAGAAGAAAAAGATTTTTTTGAAAAAATCCCCAAGCCCCGGGGTCACAATTTCATCAGAAATCTGACTTTCGGCATTTCACTCAAAAATGGTAAAGTAGGTGTAAACTAGAAGTAAACTAGGTGTAAACTAGGAGTAAACTAGGAGTAAAGTAGGAGTAAACTAGGTGTAACCTAGTAGTAAACTAGGTGTAAACTAGTAGTAAACTAGGTGTAAACTAGGAGTAAACTAGGAGTAAAGTAGGAGTAAACTAGGTGTAACCTAGTAGTAAACTAGGTGTAACCTAGTAGTAAACTAAGTGTAAACTAGGAGTAAAGTAGATGTAAACTAGGTGTGAACTAGGTGTAAACTAGGAGTAAAGTAGGTGTAAACTAGGAGTAAAGTAGGTGTAAAGTAGGAGTAAGGCACGAGTAAATTAGCCAATCACATGCAGCCCATTGTGTAAATAATTTATATAAAGCAGATACTTTGAGGGAACATCCATTCGTCCTCACCACTATGAGATGCATTTTAAATAAATGCACACATAAAGTAGGAGTAAAGTAGGAGTAAAGTAGGTGTAAACTAGGAGTAAACTAGGTGTAAACTGGGAGTAAACTAGGTGTAAAGTAGGAGTAAGGCAGGAGTAAATTAGCCAATCACATGCAGCCCATTGTGTAAATAATGTATATAAAGCAGATACTTTGAGGGAACATCCATTCCTCCTCACCACTATGAGCTGAATAAAGAGCATGAAATCCACTCTCGACTCAGAGTATATTTCATTCTCAAACCCTCCAACACTTCTCTGGTGAAAAAAGGGATGTCCTATTCAATAATAAATAATAATAATAGTTTTATTATTTATACCCCACCCATCTGACTGGGTCGTGCCAGCCACGCTCAGCAGCTTGCAGGATAAAATAATATACAATAAAATATGCAACTTTTTTTAACTATATGCCTACAATATGGAAGTTAACAACTGGACAACAGAAATGGATTGTACACACTCAAATGGTAGCTGAGAGGCCGATATTGATAAACTGGAAGAGTAAAGAGATGATCTCCTTTAATCGGTGGATTGATAATATGGTAACACTTGCAACCTGTGAACGGACTGCTTACAAACATAGACTGCTTGGATAAATATGACAGTATTACGAATGAATTTATACAAAATGTAGTTGACTAATTTATATTAGGGCGCGGGACAAGAAATGAGCCCTCGACAACTTAACCGGCAGAAAAAGATTTTTTTGAAAAAATCCCTAAGCCCCGGGGTCACAATTTGATCAAAAATCTGACTTTCGGCATTTCACTCAAAAATGGTGCCAAAGGGTTGCAAATGCTCTCCTGAGACGTTTGGCGGTCGAAACAGAAGGCTTTTTATCACCGGACAAGATATCAACCCTCGACAACTTAACCGGCAGAAAAAGATGTTTTTGAAAAAATCCCTAAGCCCCGCGGTCACAATTTGATCAAAAATCTGACTTTCGGCAATTCACTCAAAAATGGAGCCAAACGGTTGCAATTCCTCCCCTGAGAGGTTTGGCGGTCGAAACAGAAGGCTTTTTATCACAGGAAAAGAAATCAGCCCTCGACAACCTAACCAGAAGAAAAAGTTTTTTTTCAGAAAATCCCTAAGCCCCGGGGCACAATTTCATAAAAAATCTGACTATCGCCCATTAATTCAAAAATGGTGCCAAACGGTTGAAAATGCTCCCCTGAGAGGTTTGGCGCTCGAAACTGAAGGCTTTTTATCACCGGACAAGAATTCAGCCCTCGGTCACAATTTCATCAGAAATCCTACTTTCGACCATTCACTCAAAAATGGTGCCAAAGGGTTGCAAATGCTCTCCTGAGACGTTTGGCGGTCAAAACAGAAGGCTTTTTATCACAGGAAAAGAAACCAGCCCTCAACAACTTAACCGGGAGAAAAAGATTTTTTTGAAAAAACCCCTTAAGCCCCAGGGCCACAATTTCATCAAACATCTGACTTTCGGCAATTCACTCAAAAATGGTGCCAAACGGTTGCAAATGCTCCCCTGAGACGTTTGGCGGTCGAAACAGAAGGCTCTTTATCACAGGAAAAGAAATCAGCCCTTGACAACTTAAGCTGCATATTTTAAAAAAAAAAAAAATCCCTAAGCCCCGGGGTCACAATTTCATCAGAAATCTGACTCTCGGCAATTCACTCAAAAATGGTGCCAAACGATTGCAATTGCTCCCCTGAGAGGTCTGGCGCTCGAAACAGAAGGCTTTTTATCACAGGGGAAAAAATCAGCCCTCGACAACTTAACGGGCAGAAAAAGATTTTTTTGAAAAAATCCCTAAGCCCCGGGGTCACAATTTCATCAAAAATCCGACTTTCGGCCATTCACTCAAAAATGGTGCCAAAGGGTTGCAAATGTTCCCCTGAGAGGTTTGGCGCTCGAAACAGAAGGCTTTTTATCACAGGAAAAGAAATCAGCCCTCGGTCATAATTTCATCAAAAATCCGACTTTCGGCCATTCACGCAAAAATGGTGCCAAAGGGTTGCAAATGCTCTCCTGAGACGTTTGGCGGTCGAAACAGAAGGCTTTTTATCACCGGACAAGATATCAACCCTCGACAACTTAACCGGCAGAAAAAGATGTTTTTGAAAAAATCACTAAGCCCCGGGGTCACAATTTGATCAAAAATCTGACTTTCGGCCATTCTCTCAAAAATGGTGCCAAACGTTTGCAATTACTCCCCTGAGAGGTTTGGCGGTCGAAACAGAAGGCTTTTTATCACGGGAAAAGAAATCAGCCCTCGACAACTTACCCGGCAGAAAAAGATTTTTTTGAAAAAATCCCTAAGCCCCGTGGTCACAATTTGATCAAAAATCTGACTTTCGGCATTTCACTCAAAAATGGTGCCAAACGGTTACAAATGCTCCCCTGAGAGGATTGGCGGTCGAAACAAAGGCTTTTTATCACAGGAAAAGAAATGAGCCCTCGACAACCTAACCAGAAGAAAAAGATTTTTTTGAAAAAATCCCCAAGCCCCGGGGTCACAATTTCATCAAAAATCTGACGTTCGGCAATTAACTCAAAAATGGTGGCAAACGGTTGCAACTGCTCCCATGAGAGGTTTGGCGCTCGAAACAGAAGGCTTTTTATCACAGGAAAAGAAATCAGCCCTCGGTCACAATTTCATCAAAAATCCGACTTTCGGCCATTCACTCAAAAATGGTCCCAAACGGTTACAAATGCTCCCCTGAGAGGTTTGGCGGTCGAAACAGAAGGCTTTTTATCACCGGAAAAGAAATCAGCCCTCGACAACTTAACGGGCAGAAAAAGATGTTTTTGAAAAAATCCCTAAGCCCCGGGGTTACAATTTCATCAAAAATCTGACTTTCGGCAATTAACTCAAAAATGGTGGCAAACCGTTGCAACTGCTCCCCTGAGAGGATTGGCGCTCGAAACAGAAGGCTTTTTATCACAGGAAAAGAAATCAGCCCTCGGTCACAATTTCATCAAAAATCTGACTTTCGGCAATTAACTCAAAAATGGTGGCAAACGGTTGCAACTGCTCCCCTGAGAGGTTTGGCGCTCGAAACAGAAGGCTTTTTATCACAGGAAAAGAAATCAGCCCTCGGTCACAATTTCATCAAAAATCCGACTTTCGGCCATTCACGCAAAAATGGTGCCAAAGGGTTGCAAATGCTCTCCTGAGACGTTTGGCGGTCGAAACAGAAGGCTTTTTATCACCGGACAAGATATCAACCCTCGACAACTTAACGGGCAGAAAAAGATGTTTTTGAAAAAATCCCTAAGCCCCGTGGTCACAATTTGATCAAAAATCTGACTTTCGGCATTTCACTCAAAAATGGTGCCAAACGGTTACAAATGCTCCCCTGAGAGGTTTGGCGGTCGAAACAAAGGCTTTTTATCACAGGAAAAGAAATCAGCCCTCAACAACTTAACCGGGAGAAAAAGATTTTTTTGAAAAAACCCCTTAAGCCCCAGGGCCACAATTTCATCAAACATCTGACTTTCGGCAATTCACTCAAAAATGGTGCCAAACGGTTGCAAATGCTCCCCTGAGACGTTTGGCGGTCGAAACAGAAGGCTCTTTATCACAGGAAAAGAAATCAGCCCTTGACAACTTAAGCTGCATAATTTTTTTTTTAAAAAAAATCCCTAAGCCCCGGGGTCACAATTTCATCAGAAATCTGACTCTCGGCAATTCACTCAAAAATGGTGCCAAACGATTGCAATTGCTCCCCTGAGAGGTCTGGCGCTCGAAACAGAAGGCTTTTTATCACAGGGGAAAAAATCAGCCCTCGACAACTTAACGGGCAGAAAAAGATTTTTTTGAAAAAATCCCTAAGCCCCGGGGTTACAATTTCATCAAAAATCTGACTTTCGGCAATTAACTCAAAAATGGTGGCAAACCGTTGCAACTGCTCCCCTGAGAGGTTTGGCGCTCGAAACAGAAGGCTTTTTATCACAGGAAAAGAAATCAGCCCTCGGTCACAATCTCATCAAAAATCTGACTTTCGGCAATTAACTCAAAAATGGTGCCAAAGGTTTGCAAATGCTCCCCTGAGAGGTTTGGCGCTCGAAACAGAAGGCTTTTTATCACAGTAAAAGAAATCAGCCCTCGGTCATAATTTCATCAAAAATCCGACTTTCGGCATTTCACTCAAAAATGGTGCCAAAGGGTTGCAAATGCTCTCCTGAGACGTTTGGCGGTCGAAACAGAAGGCTTTTTATCACCGGACAAGATATCAACCCTCGACAACTTAACCGGCAGAAAAAGATGTTTTTGAAAAAATCACTAAGCCCCGGGGTCACAATTTGATCAAAAATCTGACTTTCGGCCATTGTCTCAAAAATGGTGCCAAACGTTTGCAATTACTCCCCTGAGAGGTTTGGCGGTCGAAACAGAAGGCTTTTTATCACAGGAAAAGAAATCAGCCCTCGACAACTTAACGGGCAGAAAAAGATTTTTTTGAAAAAATCCCTAAGCCCCGTGGTCACAATTTGATCAAAAATCTGACTTTCGGCATTTCACTCAAAAATGGTGCCAAACGGTTACAAATGCTCCCCTGAGAGGTTTGGCGGTCGAAACAAAGGCTTTTTATCACAGGAAAAGAAATGAGCCCTCGACAACTTAACGGGCAGAAAAAGATTTTTTTGAAAAAATCCCTAAGCCCCGGGGTTACAATTTCATCAAAAATCTGACGTTCGGCAATTAACTCAAAAATGGTGGCAAACGGTTGCAACTGCTCCCCTGAGAGGTTTGGCGCTCGAAACAGAAGGCTTTTTATCACAGGAAAAGAAATCAGCCCTCGGTCACAATTTCATCAAAAATCCGACTTAGGGCCATTCACGCAAAAATGGTGCCAAAGGGTTGCAAATGCTCTCCTGAGACGTTTGGCGGTCGAAACAGAAGGCTTTTTATCACCGGACAAGATATCAACCCTCGACAACTTAACCGGCAGAAAAAGATGTTTTTGAAAAAATCACTAAGCCCCGGGGTCACAATTTGATCAAAAATCTGACTTTCGGCCATTCTCTCAAAAATGGTGCCAAACGTTTGCAATTACTCCCCTGAGAGGTTTGGCGGTCGAAACAGAAGGCTTTTTATCATGGGAAAAGAAATCAGCCCTCGACAACTTAACGGGCAGAAAAAGATGTTTTTGAAAAAATCCCTAAGCCCCGGGGTCACAATTTGATCAAAAATCTGACTTTCGGCCATTCTCTCAAAAATGGTGCCAAACGTTTGCAATTACTCCCCTGAGAGATTTGGCGGTCGAAACAGAAGGCTTTTTATCATGGGAAAAGAAATCAGCCCTCGACAACTTAACGGGCAGAAAAAGATGTTTTTGAAAAAATCCCTAAGCCCCGGGGTCACAATTTGATCAAAAATCTGACTTTCGGCCATTCTCTCAAAAATGGTGCCAAACGTTTGCAATTACTCCCCTGAGAGATTTGGCGGTCGAAACAGAAGGCTTTTTATCACGGGAAAAGAAATCAGCCCTCGACAACCTAACCAGAAGAAAAAGATTTTTTTGAAAAAATCCCCACAATTTCATCAGAAATCTGACTTTCGGCATTTCACTCAAAAATGGTAAAGTAGGTGTAAACTAGAAGTAAACTAGGTGTAAACTAGGAGTAAACTAGGAGTAAAGTAGGAGTAAACTAGGTGTAAACTAGGTGTAACCTAGTAGTAAACTAGGTGTAAACTAGGAGTAAAGTAGGTGTGAACTAGGTGTAAACTAGGAGTAAAGTAGGTGTAAACTAGGAGTAAAGTAGGAGTAAAGTAGGTGTAAAGTAGGAGTAAACTAGGAGTAAAGTAGGAGTAAACTAGGTGTAAACTAGGTGTAACCTAGAAGTAAACTAGGTGTAACCTAGGAGTAAACTAGGAGTAAAGTAGATGTAAACTAGGTGTGAACTAGGTGTAAACTAGGAGTAAATTAGCTGTAAACTAGGAGTAAAGTAGGAGTAAAGTAGGAGTAAGGCACGAGTAAATTAGCCAACCACATGCAGCCCATTGTGTAAATAATTTATATAAAGCAGATACTTTGAGGGAACATCCATTCCTCCTCACCACTATGAGCTGAATAAAGAGCATGAAATCCACTCTCGACTCAGAGTATATTTCATTCTCAAACCGTCCAACACTTCTCTGGTGAAAAAAGGGATGTCCTATTCAATAATAAATAATAATAATAGTTTTATTATTTATACCCCACCCATCTGACTGGGTCGTGCCAGCCACGCTCAGCAGCTTGCAGGATAAAATAATATACAATAAAATATGCAACTTTTTTTAACTATATGCCTACAATATGGAAGTTAACAACTGGACAACAGAAATGGAATGTACACACTCAAATGGTAGCTGAGAGGCCGATATTGATAAACTGGAAGAGTAAAGAGATGATCTCCTTTAATCGGTGGATTGATAATATGGTAACACTTGCAACCTGTGAACGGACTGCTTACAAACATAGACTGCTTGGATAAATATGACAGTATTACGAATGAATTTATACAAAATGTAGTTGACTAATTTATATTAGGGCGCGGGACAAGAAATGAGCCCTCGACAACTTAACCGGCAGAAAAAGATTTTTTTGAAAAAATCCCTAAGCCCCGGGGTCACAATTTGATCAAAAATCTGACTTTTGGCATTTCACTCAAAAATGGTGCCAAAGGGTTGCAAATGCTCTCCTGAGACGTTTGGCGGTCGAAACAGAAGGCTTTTTATCACCGGACAAGATATCAACCCTCGACAACTTAACCGGCAGAAAAAGATGTTTTTGAAAAAATCCCTAAGCCCCGCGGTCACAATTTGATCAAAAATCTGACTTTCGGCAATTCACTCAAAAATGGAGCCAAACGGTTGCAATTCCTCCCCTGAGAGGTTTGGCGGTCGAAACAGAAGGCTTTTTATCACAGGAAAA
The DNA here is from genome assembly GCF_964270895.1 of Podarcis filfolensis. NCBI lineage: Eukaryota > Metazoa > Chordata > Lepidosauria > Squamata > Lacertidae > Podarcis > Podarcis filfolensis. Next base: position 87,424,288 of record NC_139608.1, read on the forward strand.
GAAATCAGCCCTCGACAACCTAACCAGAAGAAAAAGTTTTTTTTCAGAAAATCCCTAAGCCCCGGGGCACAATTTCATAAAAAATCTGACTATCGCCCATTAATTCAAAAATGGTGCCAAACGGTTGAAAATGCTCCCCTGAGAGGTTTGGCGCTCAAAACTGAAGGCTTTTTATCACCGGACAAGAATTCAGCCCTCGGTCACAATTTCATCAGAAATCCTACTTTCGACCATTCACTCAAAAATGGTGCCAAAGGGTTGCAAATGCTCTCCTGAGACGTTTGGCGGTCAAAACAGAAGGCTTTTTATCACAGGAAAAGAAACCAGCCCTCAACAACTTAAGCGGGAGAAAAAGATTTTTTTGAAAAAACCCCTTAAGCCCCAGGGCCACAATTTCATCAAACATCTGACTTTCGGCAATTCACTCAAAAATGGTGCCAAACGGTTGCAAATGCTCCCCTGAGACGTTTGGCGGTCGAAACAGAAGGCTCTTTATCACAGGAAAAGAAATCAGCCCTCGACAACTTAAGCTGCATAATATTTTTTTTAAAAAAAATCCCTAAGCCCCGCGGTCACAATTTCATCAGAAATCTGACTTTCGGCATTTCACTCAAAAATGGTGCCAAACGGTTACAAATGCTCCCCTGAGAGGTTTGGCGGTCGAAACAAAGGCTTTTTATCACAGGAAAAGAAATCAGCCCTCGACAACTTAACGGGCAGAAAAAGATTTTTTTGAAAAAATCCCTAAGCCCCGGGGTTACAATTTCATCAAAAATCTGACGTTCGGCAATTAACTCAAAAATGGTGGCAAACGGTTGCAACTGCTCCCCTGAGAGGTTTGGCGCTCGAAACAGAAGGCTTTTTATCACAGGAAAAGAAATCAGCCCTCGGTCACAATCTCATCAAAAATCTGACTTTCAGCAATTAACTCAAAAATGGTGGCAAACGGTTGCAACTGCTCCCCTGAGAGGTTTGGCGCTCGAAACAGAAGGCTTTTTATCACAGGAAAAGAAATCAGCCCTCGGTCATAATTTCATCAAAAATCCGACTTTCGGCCATTCATGCAAAAATGGTCCCAAAGGGTTGCAAATGCTCTCCTGAGACGTTTGGCGGTCGAAACAGAAGGCTTTTTATCACCGGACAAGATATCAACCCTCGACAACTTAACCGGCAGAAAAAGATGTTTTTGAAAAAATCACTAAGCCCCGGGGTCACAATTTGATCAAAAATCTGACTTTCGGCCATTCTCTCAAAAATGGTGCCAAACGTTTGCAATTACTCCCCTGAGAGGTTTGGCGGTCGAAACAGAAGGCTTTTTATCACGGGAAAAGAAATCAGCCCTCGACAACTTAACCGGCAGAAAAAGATTTTTTTGAAAAAATCCCTAAGCCCCGTGGTCACAATTTGATCAAAAATCTGACTTTCGGCATTTCACTCAAAAATGGTGCCAAACGGTTACAAATGCTCCCCTGAGAGGATTGGCGGTCGAAACAAAGGCTTTTTATCATAGGAAAAGAAATGAGCCCTCGACAACCTAACCAGAAGAAAAAGATTTTTTTGAAAAAATCCCCAAGCCCCGGGGTCACAATTTCATCAAAAATCTGACGTTCGGCAATTAACTAAAAAATGGTGGCAAACGGTTGCAACTGCTCCCCTGAGAGGTTTGGCGCTCGAAACAGAAGGCTTTTTATCACAGGAAAAGAAATCAGCCCTCGGTCACAATTTCATCAAAAATCTGACTTTCGGCAATTAACTCAAAAATGGTGGCAAACGGTTGCAACTGCTCCCCTGAGAGGTTTGGCGCTCGAAACAGAAGGCTTTTTATCACAGGAAAAGAAATCAGCCCTCGGTCACAATTTCATCAAAAATCCGACTTTCGGCCCTTCACGCAAAAATGGTGCCAAAGGGTTGCAAATACTCTCCTGAGACGTTTGGCGGTCGAAACAGAAGGCTTTTTATCACCGGACAAGATATCAACCCTCGACAACTTAACCGGCAGAAAAAGATGTTTTTGAAAAAATCACTAAGCCCCGGGGTCACAATTTGATCAAAAATCTGACTTTCGGCCATTCTCTCAAAAATGGTGCCAAACGTTTGCAATTACTCCCCTGAGAGGTTTGGCGGTCGAAACAGAAGGCTTTTTATCACGGGAAAAGAAATCAGCCCTCGACAACTTAACCGGCAGAAAAAGATTTTTTTGAAAAAATCCCTAAGCCCCGGGGTCACAATTTGATCAAAAATCTGACTTTCGGCCATTCTCTCAAAAATGGTGCCAAACGTTTGCAATTACTCCCCTGAGAGGTTTGGCGGTCGAAACAGAAGGCTCTTTATCACAGGAAAAGAAATCAGCCCTCGACAACTTAACCGGCAGAAAAAGATTTTTTTGAAAAAATCCCTAAGCCCCGTGGTCACAATTTGATCAAAAATCTGACTTTCGGCATTTCACTGAAAAATGGTGCCAAACGGTTACAAATGCTCCCCTGAGAGGTTTGGCGGTCGAAACAAAGGCTTTTTATCACAGGAAAAGAAATGAGCCCTCGACAACTTAACGGGCAGAAAAAGATTTTTTTGAAAAAATCCCTAAGCCCCGGGGTTACAATTTCATCAAAAATCTGACGTTCGGCAATTAACTCAAAAATGGTGGCAAACGGTTGCAACTGCTCCCCTGAGAGGTTTGGCGCTCGAAACAGAAGGCTTTTTATCACAGGAAAAGAAATCAGCCCTCGGTCACAATTTCATCAAAAATCCGACTTTCGGCCATTCACGCAAAAATGGTGCCAAAGGGTTGCAAATGCTCTCCTGAGACGTTTGGCGGTCGAAACAGAAGGCTTTTTATCACCGGACAAGATATCAACCCTCGACAACTTAACCGGCAGAAAAAGATGTTTTTGAAAAAATCACTAAGCCCCGGGGTCACAATTTGATCAAAAATCTGACTTTCGGCCATTCTCTCAAAAATGGTGCCAAACGTTTGCAATTACTCCCCTGAGAGGTTTGGCGGTCGAAACAGAAGGCTTTTTATCATGGGAAAAGAAATCAGCCCTCGACAACTTAACGGGCAGAAAAAGATGTTTTTGAAAAAATCCCTAAGTCCCGGGGTCACAATTTGATCAAAAATCTGACTTTCGGCCATTCTCTCAAAAATGGTGCCAAACGTTTGCAATTACTCCCCTGAGAGATTTGGCGGTCGAAACAGAAGGCTTTTTATCACGGGAAAAGAAATCAGCCCTCGACAACCTAACCAGAAGAAAAAGATTTTTTTGAAAAAATCCCCAAGCCCCGGGGTCACAATTTCATCAGAAATCTGACTTTCGGCATTTCACTCAAAAATGGTAAAGTAGGTGTAAACTAGAAGTAAACTAGGTGTAAACTAGGAGTAAACTAGGAGTAAAGTAGGAGTAAACTAGGTGTAAACTAGGTGTAACCTAGTAGTAAACTAGGTGTAAACTAGGAGTAAAGTAGATGTAAACTAGGTGTGAACTAGGTGTAAACTAGGAGTAAAGTAGGAGTAAAGTAGGTGTAAAGTAGGAGTAAACTAGGAGTAAAGTAGGAGTAAACTAGGTGTAAACTAGGTGTAACCTAGAAGTAAACTAGGTGTAACCTAGGAGTAAACTAGGAGTAAAGTAGATGTAAACTAGGTGTGAACTAGGTGTAAACTAGGAGTAAAGTAGGTGTAAACTAGGAGTAAAGTAGGAGTAAAGTAGGAGTAAGGCACGAGTAAATTAGCCAATCACATGCAGCCCATTGTGTAAATAATTTATATAAAGCAGATACTTTGAGGGAACATCCATTCCTCCTCACCACTATGAGCTGAATAAAGAGCATGAAATCCACTCTCGACTCAGAGTATATTTCATTCTCAAACCGTCCAACACTTCTCTGGTGAAAAAAGGGATGTCCTATTCAATAATAAATAATAATAATAGTTTTATTATTTATACCCCACCCATCTGACTGGGTCGTGCCAGCCACGCTCAGCAGCTTGCAGGATAAAATAATATACAATAAAATATGCAACTTTTTTTAACTATATGCCTACAATATGGAAGTTAACAACTGGACAACAGAAATGGATTGTACACACTCAAATGGTAGCTGAGAGGCCGATATTGATAAACTGGAAGAGTAAAGAGATGATCTCCTTTAATCGGTGGATTGATAATATGGTAACACTTGCAACCTGTGAACGGACTGCTTACAAACATAGACTGCTTGGATAAATATGACAGTATTACGAATGAATTTATACAAAATGTAGTTGACTAATTTATATTAGGGCGCGGGACAAGAAATGAGCCCTCGACAACTTAACCGGCAGAAAAAGATTTTTTTGAAAAAATCCCTAAGCCCCGGGGTCACAATTTGATCAAAAATCTGACTTTTGGCATTTCACTCAAAAATGGTGCCAAAGGGTTGCAAATGCTCTCCTGAGACGTTTGGCGGTCGAAACAGAAGGCTTTTTATCACCGGACAAGATATCAACCCTCGACAACTTAACCGGCAGAAAAAGATGTTTTTGAAAAAATCCCTAAGCCCCGCGGTCACAATTTGATCAAAAATCTGACTTTCGGCAATTCACTCAAAAATGGAGCCAAACGGTTGCAATTCCTCCCCTGAGAGGTTTGGCGGTCGAAACAGAAGGCTTTTTATCACAGGAAAAGAAATCAGCCCTCGACAACCTAACCAGAAGAAAAAGTTTTTTTTCAGAAAATCCCTAAGCCCCGGGGCACAATTTCATAAAAAATCTGACTATCGCCCATTAATTCAAAAATGGTGCCAAACGGTTGAAAATGCTCCCCTGAGAGGTTTGGCGCTCAAAACTGAAGGCTTTTTATCACCGGACAAGAATTCAGCCCTCGGTCACAATTTCATCAGAAATCCTACTTTCGACCATTCACTCAAAAATGGTGCCAAAGGGTTGCAAATGCTCTCCTGAGACGTTTGGCGGTCAAAACAGAAGGCTTTTTATCACAGGAAAAGAAACCAGCCCTCAACAACTTAACCGGGAGAAAAAGATTTTTTTGAAAAAACCCCTTAAGCCCCAGGGCCACAATTTCATCAAACATCTGACTTTCGGCAATTCACTCAAAAATGGTGCCAAACGGTTGCAAATGCTCCCCTGAGACGTTTGGCGGTCGAAACAGAAGGCTCTTTATCACAGGAAAAGAAATCAGCCCTCGACAACTTAAGCTGCATAATTTTTTTTAAAAAAAAAATCCCTAAGCCCCGGGGTCACAATTTCATCAGAAATCTGACTCTCAGCAATTCACTCAAAAATGGTGCCAAACGATTGCAATTGCTCCCCTGAGAGGTCTGGCACTCGAAACAGAAGGCTTTTTATCACAGGGGAAAAAATCAGCCCTCGACAACTTAACGGGCAGAAAAAGATTTTTTTGAAAAAATCCCTAAGCCCCGGGGTTACAATTTCATCAAAAATCTGACTTTCGGCAATTAACTCAAAAATGGTGGCAAACCGTTGCAACTGCTCCCCTGAGAGGTTTGGCGCTCGAAACAGAAGGCTTTTTATCACAGGAAAAGAAATCAGCCCTCGGTCATAATTTCATCAAAAATCCGACTTTCGGCCATTTATGCAAAAATGGTCCCAAAGGGTTGCAAATGCTCTCCTGAGACGTTTGGCGGTCGAAACAGAAGGCTTTTTATCACCGGACAAGATATCAACCCTCGACAACTTAACCGGCAGAAAAAGATGTTTTTGAAAAAATCACTAAGCCCCGTGGTCACAATTTGATCAAAAATCTGACTTTCGGCATTTCACTCAAAAATGGTGCCAAACGGTTACAAATGCTCCCCTGAGAGGATTGGCGGTCGAAACAAAGGCTTTTTATCACAGGAAAAGAAATGAGCCCTCGACAACCTAACCAGAAGAAAAAAATTTTTTTGAAAAAATCCCCAAGCCCCGGGGTCACAATTTCATCAAAAATCTGACGTTCGGCAATTAACTCAAAAATGGTGGCAAACGGTTGCAACTGCTCCCCTGAGAGGTTTGGCGCTCGAAACAGAAGGCTTTTTATCACAGGAAAAGAAATCAGCCCTCGGTCACAATTTCATCAAAAATCTGACTTTCGGCAATTAACTCAAAAATGGTCCCAAACGGTTGCAACTGCTCCCCTGAGAGGTTTGGCGCTCGAAACAGAAGGCTTTTTATCACAGGAAAAGAAATCAGCCCTCGGTCACAATTTCATCAAAAATCCGACTTTCGGCCATTCACGCAAAAATGGTGCCAAAGGGTTGCAAATGCTCTCCTGAGACGTTTGGCGGTCGAAACAGAAGGCTTTTTATCACCAGACAAGATATCAACCCTCGACAACTTAACCGGCAGAAAAAGAAGTTTTTGAAAAAATCACTAAGCCCCGGGGTTACAATTTCATCAAAAATCTGACTTTCGGCAATTAACTCAAAAATGGTGGCAAACGGTTGCAACTGCTCCCCTGAGAGGTTTGGCGCTCGAAACAGAAGGCTTTTTATCACAAGAAAAGAAATCAGCCCTCGACAACTTAACCGGCAGAAAAAGATTTTTTTGAAAAAATCCCTAAGCCCCGTGGTCACAATTTGATCAAAAATCTGACTTTCGGCATTTCACTCAAAAATGGTGCCAAACGGTTACAAATGCTCCCCTGAGAGGTTTGGTGGTCGAAACAAAGGCTTTTTATCACAGGAAAAGAAATCAGCCCTCGACAACCTAACCAGAAGAAAAAGATTTTTTTGAAAAAATCCCCAAGCCCCGGGGTCACAATTTCATCAGAAATCTGACTTTCGGCATTTCACTCAAAAATGGTAAAGTAGGTGTAAACTAGAAGTAAACTAGGTGTAAACTAGGAGTAAACTAGGAGTAAAGTAGGAGTAAACTAGGTGTAACCTAGTAGTAAACTAGGTGTAACCTAGTAGTAAACTAGGTGTAAACTAGGAGTAAAGTAGATGTAAACTAGGTGTGAACTAGGTGTAAACTAGGAGTAAAGTAGGTGTAAACTAGGAGTAAAGTAGGAGTAAAGTAGGAGTAAGGCACGAGTAAATTAGCCAATCACATGCAGCCCATTGTGTAAATAATTTATATAAAGCAGATACTTTGAGGGAACATCCATTCGTCCTCACCACTATGAGATGCATTTTAAATAAATGCACACATAAAGTAGGAGTAAAGTAGGAGTAAAGTAGGTGTAAACTAGGAGTAAACTAGGTGTAAACTGGGAGTAAACTAGGTGTAAAGTAGGAGTAAGGCAGGAGTAAATTAGCCAATCACATGCAGCCCATTGTGTAAATAATGTATATAAAGCAGATACTTTGAGGGAACATCCATTCCTCCTCACCACTATGAGCTGAATAAAGAGCATGAAATCCACTCTCGACTCAGAGTATATTTCATTCTCAAACCCTCCAACACTTCTCTGGTGAAAAAAGGGATGTCCTATTCAATAATAAATAATAATAATAGTTTTATTATTTATACCCCACCCATCTGACTGGGTCGTGCCAGCCACGCTCAGCAGCTTGCAGGATAAAATAATATACAATAAAATATGCAACTTTTTTTAACTATATGCCTACAATATGGAAGTTAACAACTGGACAACAGAAATGGATTGTACACACTCAAATGGTAGCTGAGAGGCCGATATTGATAAACTGGAAGAGTAAAGAGATGATCTCCTTTAATCGGTGGATTGATAATATGGTAACACTTGCAACCTGTGAACGGACTGCTTACAAACATAGACTGCTTGGATAAATATGACAGTATTACGAATGAATTTATACAAAATGTAGTTGACTAATTTATATTAGGGCGCGGGACAAGAAATGAGCCCTCGACAACTTAACCGGCAGAAAAAGATTTTTTTGAAAAAATCCCTAAGCCCCGCGGTCACAATTTGATCAAAAATCTGACTTTCGGCATTTCACTCAAAAATGGTGCCAAAGGGTTGCAAATGCTCTCCTGAGACGTTTGGCGGTCGAAACAGAAGGCTTTTTATCACCGGACAAGATATCAACCCTCGACAACTTAACCGGCAGAAAAAGATGTTTTTGAAAAAATCCCTAAGCCCCGCGGTCACAATTTGATCAAAAATCTGACTTTCGGCAATTCACTCAAAAATGGAGCCAAACGGTTGCAATTCCTACCCTGAGAGGTTTGGCGGTCGAAACAGAAGGCTTTTTATCACAGGAAAAGAAATCAGCCCTCGACAACCTAACCAGAAGAAAAAGTTTTTTTCCAGAAAATCCCTAAGCCCCGGGGCACAATTTCATAAAAAATCTGACTATCGCCCATTAATTCAAAAATGGTGCCAAACGGTTGAAAATGCTCCCCTGAGAGGTTTGGCGCTCGAAACTGAAGGCTTTTTATCACCGGACAAGAATTCAGCCCTCGGTCACAATTTCATCAGAAATCCTACTTTCGACCATTCACTCAAAAATGGTGCCAAAGGGTTGCAAATGCTCTCCTGAGACGTTTGGCGGTCAAAACAGAAGGCTTTTTATCACAGGAAAAGAAACCAGCCCTCAACAACTTAACCGGGAGAAAAAGATTTTTTTGAAAAAACCCCTTAAGCCCCAGGGCCACAATTTCATCAAACATCTGACTTTCGGCAATTCACTCAAAAATGGTGCCAAACGGTTGCAAATGCTCCCCTGAGACGTTTGGCGGTCGAAACAGAAGGCTCTTTATCACAGGAAAAGAAATCAGCCCTTGACAACTTAAGCTGCATATTTTTTAAAAAAAAAAAAATCCCTAAGCCCCGGGGTCACAATTTCATCAGAAATCTGACTCTCGGCAATTCACTCAAAAATGGTGCCAAACGATTGCAATTGCTCCCCTGAGAGGTTTGGCGGTCGAAACAGAAGGCTTTTTATCACAGGGGAAAAAATCAGCCCTCGACAACTTAACGGGCAGAAAAAGATTTTTTTGAAAAAATCCCTAAGCCCCGGGGTCACAATTTCATCAAAAATCCGACTTTCGGCCATTCACTCAAAAATGGTGCCAAAGGGTTGCAAATGTTCCCCTGAGAGGTTTGGCGCTCGAAACAGAAGGCTTTTTATCACAGGAAAAGAAATCAGCCCTCGGTCATAATTTCATCAAAAATCCGACTTTCGGCCATTCACGCAAAAATGGTGCCAAAGGGTTGCAAATGCTCTCCTGAGACGTTTGGCGGTCGAAACAGAAGGCTTTTTATCACCGGACAAGATATCAACCCTCGACAACTTAACCGGCAGAAAAAGATTTTTTTGAAAAAAATCCCTAAGCCCCGTGGTCACAATTTGATCGAAAATCTGACTTTCGGCATTTCACTCAAAAATGGTGCCAAACGGTTACAAATGCTCCCCTGAGAGGTTTGGCGGTCGAAACAAAGGCTTTTTATCACAGGAAAAGAAATCAGCCCTCAACAACTTAACCGGGAGAAAAAGATTTTTTTGAAAAAACCCCTTAAGCCCCAGGGCCACAATTTCATCAAACATCTGACTTTCGGCAATTCACTCAAAAATGGTGCCAAACGGTTGCAAATGCTCCCCTGAGACGTTTGGCGGTCGAAACAGAAGGCTCTTTATCACAGGAAAAGAAATCAGCCCTCGGTCACAATTTCATCAAAAATCCGACTTTCGGCCATTCACTCAAAAATGGTCCCAAACGGTTACAAATGCTCCCCTGAGAGGTTTGGCGGTCGAAACAGAAGGCTTTTTATCACCGGAAAAGAAATCAGCCCTCGACAACTTAACGGGCAGAAAAAGATGTTTTTGAAAAAATCCCTAAGCCCCGGGGTTACAATTTCATCAAAAATCTGACTTTCGGCAATTAACTCAAAAATGGTGGCAAACCGTTGCAACTGCTCCCCTGAGAGGTTTGGCGCTCGAAACAGAAGGCTTTTTATCACAGGAAAAGAAATCAGCCCTCGGTCACAATTTCATCAAAAATCTGACTTTCGGCAATTAACTCAAAAATGGTGGCAAACGGTTGCAACTGCTCCCCTGAGAGGTTTGGCGCTCGAAACAGAAGGCTTTTTATCACAGGAAAAGAAATCAGCCCTCGGTCACAATTTCATCAAAAATCCGACTTTCGGCCATTCACGCAAAAATGGTGCCAAAGGGTTGCAAATGCTCTCCTGAGACGTTTGGCGGTCGAAACAGAAGGCTTTTTATCACCGGACAAGATATCAACCCTCGACAACTTAACGGGCAGAAAAAGATGTTTTTGAAAAAATCACTAAGCCCCGGGGTCACAATTTGATCAAAAATCTGACTTTCGGCCATTCTCTCAAAAATGGTGCCAAACGTTTGCAATTACTCCCCTGAGAGGTTTGGCGGTCGAAACAGAAGGCTTTTTATCACGGGAAAAGAAATCAGCCCTCGACAACTTAACCGGCAGAAAAAGATTTTTTTGAAAAAATCCCTAAGCCCCGTGGTCACAATTTGATCAAAAATCTGACTTTCGGCATTTCACTCAAAAATGGTGCCAAACGGTTACAAATGCTCCCCTGAGAGGTTTGGCGGTCGAAACAAAGGCTTTTTATCACAGGAAAAGAAATCAGCCCTCAACAACTTAACCGGGAGAAAAAGATTTTTTTGAAAAAACCCCTTAAGCCCCAGGGCCACAATTTCATCAAACATCTGACTTTCGGCAATTCACTCAAAAATGGAGCCAAACGGTTGCAATTCCTCCCCTGAGAGGTTTGGCGGTCGAAACAGAAGGCTTTTTATCACAGGAAAAGAAATCAGCCCTCGACAACCTAACCAGAAGAAAAAGTTTTTTTTCAGAAAATCCCTAAGCCCCGGGGCACAATTTCATAAAAAATCTGACTATCGCCCATTAATTCAAAAATGGTGCCAAACGGTTGAAAATGCTCCCCTGAGAGGTTTGGCGCTCGAAACTGAAGGCTTTTTATCACCGGACAAGAATTCAGCCCTCGGTCACAATTTCATCAGAAATCCTACTTTCGACCATTCACTCAAAAATGGTGCCAAAGGGTTGCAAATGCTCTCCTGAGACGTTTGGCGGTCAAAACAGAAGGCTTTTTATCACAGGAAAAGAAACCAGCCCTCAACAACTTAACCGGGAGAAAAAGATTTTTTTGAAAAAACCCCTTAAGCCCCAGGGCCACAATTTCATCAAACATCTGACTTTCGGCAATTCACTCAAAAATGGTGCCAAACGGTTGCAAATGCTCCCCTGAGACGTTTGGCGGTCGAAACAGAAGGCTCTTTATCACAGGAAAAGAAATCAGCCCTTGACAACTTAAGCTGCATAATTTTTTTAAAAAAAAAAATCCCTAAGCCCCGGGGTCACAATTTCATCAGAAATCTGACTCTCGGCAATTCACTCAAAAATGGTGCCAAACGATTGCAATTGCTCCCCTGAGAGGTCTGGCGCTCGAAACAGAAGGCTTTTTATCACAGGGGAAAAAATCAGCCCTCGACAACTTAACGGGCAGAAAAAGATTTTTTTGAAAAAATCCCTAAGCCCCGGGGTTACAATTTCATCAAAAATCTGACTTTCGGCAATTAACTCAAAAATGGTGGCAAACCGTTGCAACTGCTCCCCTGAGAGGTTTGGCGCTCGAAACAGAAGGCTTTTTATCACAGGAAAAGAAATCAGCCCTCGGTCACAATCTCATCAAAAATCTGACTTTCGGCAATTAACTCAAAAATGGTGCCAAAGGTTTGCAAATGCTCCCCTGAGAGGTTTGGCGCTCGAAACAGAAGGCTTTTTATCACAGTAAAAGAAATCAGCCCTCGGTCATAATTTCATCAAAAATCCGACTTTCGGCATTTCACTCAAAAATGGTGCCAAAGGGTTGCAAATGCTCTCCTGAGACGTTTGGCGGTCGAAACAGAAGGCTTTTTATCACCGGACAAGATATCAACCCTCGACAACTTAACCGGCAGAAAAAGATGTTTTTGAAAAAATCACTAAGCCCCGGGGTCACAATTTGATCAAAAATCTGACTTTCGGCCATTCTCTCAAAAATGGTGCCAAACGTTTGCAATTACTCCCCTGAGAGGTTTGGCGGTCGAAACAGAAGGCTTTTTATCACGGGAAAAGAAATCAGCCCTCGACAACTTAACCGGCAGAAAAAGATTTTTTTGAAAAAATCCCTAAGCCCCGGGGTCACAATTTGATCAAAAATCTGACTTTCGGCCATTCTCTCAAAAATGGTGCCAAACGTTTGCAATTACTCCCCTGAGAGGTTTGGCGGTCGAAACAGAAGGCTTTTTATCACGGGAAAAGAAATCAGCCCTCGACAACTTAACGGGCAGAAAAAGATTTTTTTGAAAAAATCCCTAAGCCCCGTGGTCACAATTTGATCAAAAATCTGACTTTCGGCATTTCACTCAAAAATGGTGCCAAACGGTTACAAATGCTCCCCTGAGAGGTTTGGCGGTCGAAACAAAGGCTTTTATTCACAGGAAAAGAAATGAGCCCTCGACAACTTAACGGGCAGAAAAAGATTTTTTTGAAAAAATCCCTAAGCCCCGGGGTTACAATTTCATCAAAAATCTGACGTTCGGCAATTAACTCAAAAATGGTGGCAAACGGTTGCAACTGCTCCCCTGAGAGGTTTGGCGCTCGAAACAGAAGGCTTTTTATCACAGGAAAAGAAATCAGCCCTCGGTCACAATTTCATCAAAAATCCGACTTTTGGCCATTCACGCAAAAATGGTGCCAAAGGGTTGCAAATGCTCTCCTGAGACGTTTGGCGGTCGAAACAGAAGGCTTTTTATCACCGGACAAGATATCAACCCTCGACAACTTAACCGGCAGAAAAAGATGTTTTTGAAAAAATCACTAAGCCCCGGGGTCACAATTTGATCAAAAATCTGACTTTCGGCCATTCTCTCAAAAATGGTGCCAAACGTTTGCAATTACTCCCCTGAGAGGTTTGGCGGTCGAAACAGAAGGCTTTTTATCATGGGAAAAGAAATCAGCCCTCGACAACTTAACGGGCAGAAAAAGATGTTTTTGAAAAAATCCCTAAGCCCCGGGGTCACAATTTGATCAAAAATCTGACTTTCGGCCATTCTCTCAAAAATGGTGCCAAACGTTTGCAATTACTCCCCTGAGAGATTTGGCGGTCGAAACAGAAGGCTTTTTATCACGGGAAAAGAAATCAGCCCTCGACAACCTAACCAGAAGAAAAAGATTTTTTTGAAAAAATCCCCAAGCCCCGGGGTCACAATTTCATCAGAAATCTGACTTTCGGCATTTCACTCAAAAATGGTAAAGTAGGTGTAAACTAGAAGTAAACTAGGTGTAAACTAGGAGTAAACTAGGAGTAAAGTAGGAGTAAACTAGGTGTAAACTAGGTGTAACCTAGTAGTAAACTAGGTGTAAACTAGGAGTAAAGTAGATGTAAACTAGGTGTGAACTAGGTGTAAACTAGGAGTAAAGTAGGTGTAAACTAGGAGTAAAGTAGGAGTAAAGTAGGTGTAAAGTAGGAGTAAACTAGGAGTAAAGTAGGAGTAAACTAGGTGTAAACTAGGTGTAACCTAGAAGTAAACTAGGTGTAACCTAGGAGTAAACTAGGAGTAAAGTAGATGTAAACTAGGTGTGAACTAGGTGTAAACTAGGAGTAAAGTAGGTGTAAACTAGGAGTAAAGTAGGAGTAAAGTAGGAGTAAGGCACGAGTAAATTAGCCAATCACATGCAGCCCATTGTGTAAATAATTTATATAAAGCAGATACTTTGAGGGAACATCCATTCCTCCTCACCACTATGAGCTGAATAAAGAGCATGAAATCCACTCTCGACTCAGAGTATATTTCATTCTCAAACCGTCCAACACTTCTCTGGTGAAAAAAGGGATGTCCTATTCAATAATAAATAATAATAATAGTTTTATTATTTATACCCCACCCATCTGACTGGGTCGTGCCAGCCACGCTCAGCAGCTTGCAGGATAAAATAATATACAATAAAATATGCAACTTTTTTTAACTATATGCCTACAATATGGAAGTTAACAACTGGACAACAGAAATGGAATGTACACACTCAAATGGTAGCTGAGAGGCCGATATTGATAAACTGGAAGAGTAAAGAGATGATCTCCTTTAATCGGTGGATTGATAATATGGTAACACTTGCAACCTGTGAACGGACTGCTTACAAACATAGACTGCTTGGATAAATATGACAGTATTACGAATGAATTTATACAAAATGTAGTTGACTAATTTATATTAGGGCGCGGGACAAGAAATGAGCCCTCGACAACTTAACCGGCAGAAAAAGATTTTTTTGAAAAAATCCCTAAGCCCCGGGGTCACAATTTGATCAAAAATCTGACTTTTGGCATTTCACTCAAAAATGGTGCCAAAGGGTTGCAAATGCTCTCCTGAGACGTTTGGCGGTCGAAACAGAAGGCTTTTTATCACCGGACAAGATATCAACCCTCGACAACTTAACCGGCAGAAAAAGATGTTTTTGAAAAAATCCCTAAGCCCCGCGGTCACAATTTGATCAAAAATCTGACTTTCGGCAATTCACTCAAAAATGGAGCCAAACGGTTGCAATTCCTCCCCTGAGAGGTTTGGCGGTCGAAACAGAAGGCTTTTTATCACAGGAAAAGAAATCAGCCCTCGACAACCTAACCAGAAGAAAAAGTTTTTTTTCAGAAAATCCCTAAGCCCCGGGGCACAATTTCATAAAAAATCTGACTATCGCCCATTAATTCAAAAATGGTGCCAAACGGTTGAAAATGCTCCCCTGAGAGGTTTGGCGCTCAAAACTGAAGGCTTTTTATCACCGGACAAGAATTCAGCCCTCGGTCACAATTTCATCAGAAATCCTACTTTCGACCATTCACTCAAAAATGGTGCCAAAGGGTTGCAAATGCTCTCCTGAGACGTTTGGCGGTCAAAACAGAAGGCTTTTTATCACAGGAAAAGAAACCAGCCCTCAACAACTTAACCGGGAGAAAAAGATTTTTTTGAAAAATCCGCTAAGCCCCAGGGCCACAATTTCATCAAACATCTGACTTTCGGCAATTCACTCAAAAATGGTGCCAAACGGTTGCAAATGCTCCCCTGAGACGTTTGGCGGTCGAAACAGAAGGCTCTTTATCACAGGAAAAGAAATCAGCCCTCGACAACTTAAGCTGCATAATTTTTTTTTTAAAAAAAATCCCTAAGCCCCGGGGTCACAATTTCATCAGAAATCTGACTTTCGGCATTTCACTCAAAAATGGTGCCAAACGGTTACAAATGCTCCCCTGAGAGGTTTGGCGGTCGAAACAAAGGCTTTTTATCACAGGAAAAGAAATCAGCCCTCGACAACTTAACGGGCAGAAAAAGATTTTTTTGAAAAAATCCCTAAGCCCCGGGGTTACAATTTCATCAAAAATCTGACGTTCGGCAATTAACTCAAAAATGGTGGCAAACGGTTGCAACTGCTCCCCTGAGAGGTTTGGCGCTCGAAACAGAAGGCTTTTTATCACAGGAAAAGAAATCAGCCCTCGGTCACAATCTCATCAAAAATCTGACTTTCAGCAATTAACTCAAAAATGGTGGCAAACGATTGCAACTGCTCCCCTGAGAGGTTTGGCGCTCGAAACAGAAGGCTTTTTATCACAGGAAAAGAAATCAGCCCTCGGTCATAATTTCATCAAAAATCCGACTTTCGGCCATTCATGCAAAAATGGTCCCAAAGGGTTGCAAATGCTCTCCTGAGACGTTTGGCGGTCGAAACAGAAGGCTTTTTATCACCGGACAAGATATCAACCCTCGACAACTTAACCGGCAGAAAAAGATGTTTTTGAAAAAATCACTAAGACCCGGGGTCACAATTTGATCAAAAATCTGACTTTCGGCCATTCTCTCAAAAATGGTGCCAAACGTTTGCAATTACTCCCCTGAGAGGTTTGGCGGTCGAAACAGAAGGCTTTTTATCACGGGAAAAGAAATCAGCCCTCGACAACTTAACCGGCAGAAAAAGATTTTTTTGAAAAAATCCCTAAGCCCCGTGGTCACAATTTGATCAAAAATCTGACTTTCGGCATTTCACTCAAAAATGGTGCCAAACGGTTACAAATGCTCCCCTGAGAGGATTGGCGGTCGAAACAAAGGCTTTTTATCACAGGAAAAGAAATGAGCCCTCGACAACCTAACCAGAAGAAAAAGATTTTTTTGAAAAAATCCCCAAGCCCCGGGGTCACAATTTCATCAAAAATCTGACGTTCGGCAATTAACTAAAAAATGGTGGCAAACGGTTGCAACTGCTCCCCTGAGAGGTTTGGCGCTCGAAACAGAAGGCTTTTTATCACAGGAAAAGAAATCAGCCCTCGGTCACAATTTCATCAAAAATCTGACTTTCGGCAATTAACTCAAAAATGGTGGCAAACGGTTGCAACTGCTCCCCTGAGAGGTTTGGCGCTCGAAACAGAAGGCTTTTTATCACAGGAAAAGAAATCAGCCCTCGGTCACAATTTCATCAAAAATCCGACTTTCGGCCATTCACGCAAAAATGGTGCCAAAGGGTTGCAAATACTCTCCTGAGACGTTTGGCGGTCGAAACAGAAGGCTTTTTATCACCGGACAAGATATCAACCCTCGACAACTTAACCGGCAGAAAAAGATGTTTTTGAAAAAATCACTAAGCCCCGGGGTCACAATTTGATCAAAAATCTGACTTTCGGCCATTCTCTCAAAAATGGTGCCAAACGTTTGCAATTACTCCCCTGAGAGGTTTGGCGGTCGAAACAGAAGGCTTTTTATCACGGGAAAAGAAATCAGCCCTCGACAACTTAACCGGCAGAAAAAGATTTTTTTGAAAAAATCCCTAAGCCCCGTGGTCACAATTTGATCAAAAATCTGACTTTCGGCATTTCACTCAAAAATGGTGCCAAACGGTTACAAATGCTCCCCTGAGAGGTTTGGCGGTCGAAACAAAGGCTTTTTATCACAGGAAAAGAAATCAGCCCTCGACAACTTAACGGGCAGAAAAAGATTTTTTTGAAAAAATCCCTAAGCCCCGGGGTTACAATTTCATCAAAAATCTGACGTTCGGCAATTAACTAAAAAATGGTGGCAAACGGTTGCAACTGCTCCCCTGAGAGGTTTGGCGCTCGAAACAGAAGGCTTTTTATCACAGGAAAAGAAATCAGCCCTCGGGCACAATTTCATCAAAAATCCGACTTTCGGCCATTCACTCAAAAATGGTCCCAAACGGTTACAACTGCTCCCCTGAGAGGTTTGGCGGTCGAAACAGAAGGCTTTTTATCACCGGAAAAGAAATCAGCCCTCGACAACTTAACCGGCAGAAAAAGATGTTTTTGAAAAAATCCCTAAGCCCCGGGGTTACAATTTCATCAAAAATCTGACTTTCGGCAATTAACTCAAAAATGGTGCCAAACGGTTGCAACTGCTCCCCTGAGAGGTTTGGCGCTCGAAACAGAAGGCTTTTTATCACAGGAAAAGAAATCAGCCCTCGGTCACAATTTCATCAAAAATCCGACTTTCGGCCATTAACTCAAAAATGGTGGCAAACGGTTGCAACTGCTCCCCTGAGAGGTTTGGCGCTCGAAACAGAAGGCTTTTTATCACAGGAAAAGAAATCAGCCCTCGGTCACAATTTCATCAAAAATCCGACTTTCGGCCATTCACGCAAAAATGGTGCCAAAGGGTTGCAAATGCTCTCCTGAGACGTTTGGCGGTCGAAACAGAAGGCTTTTTATCTCCAGACAAGATATCAACCCTCGACAACTTAACCGGCAGAAAAAGATGTTTTTGAAAAAATCACTAAGCCCCGGGGTTACAATTTCATCAAAAATCTGACTTTCGGCAATTAACTCAAAAATGGTGGCAAACGGTTGCAACTGCTCCCCTGAGAGGTTTGGCGCTCGAAACAGAAGGCTTTTTATCACAGGAAAAGAAATCAGCCCTCGACAACCTAACCAGAAGAAAAAGATTTTTTTGAAAAAATCCCCAAGCCCCGGGGTCACAATTTCATCAGAAATCTGACTTTCGGCATTTCACTCAAAAATGGTAAAGTAGGTGTAAACTAGAAGTAAACTAGGTGTAAACTAGGAGTAAACTAGGAGTAAAGTAGGAGTAAACTAGGTGTAAACTAGGTGTAACCTAGTAGTAAACTAGGTGTAAACTAGTAGTAAACTAGGTGTAAACTAGGAGTAAACTAGGAGTAAAGTAGGAGTAAACTAGGTGTAACCTAGTAGTAAACTAGGTGTAACCTAGTAGTAAACTAGGTGTAAACTAGGAGTAAAGTAGATGTAAACTAGGTGTGAACTAGGTGTAAACTAGGAGTAAAGTAGGTGTAAACTAGGAGTAAAGTAGGAGTAAAGTAGGAGTAAGGCACGAGTAAATTAGCCAATCACATGCAGCCCATTGTGTAAATAATTTATATAAAGCAGATTCTTTGAGGGAACATCCATTCGTCCTCACCACTATGAGATGCATTTTAAATAAATGCACACATAAAGTAGGAGTAAAGTAGGAGTAAAGTAGGTGTAAACTAGGAGTAAACTAGGTGTAAACTGGGAGTAAACTAGGTGTAAAGTAGGAGTAAGGCAGGAGTAAATTAGCCAATCACATGCAGCCCATTGTGTAAATAATGTATATAAAGCAGATACTTTGAGGGAACATCCATTCCTCCTCACCACTATGAGCTGAATAAAGAGCATGAAATCCACTCTCGACTCAGAGTATATTTCATTCTCAAACCCTCCAACACTTCTCTGGTGAAAAAAGGGATGTCCTATTCAATAATAAATAATAATAATAGTTTTATTATTTATACCCCACCCATCTGACTGGGTCGTGCCAGCCACGCTCAGCAGCTTGCAGGATAAAATAATATACAATAAAATATGCAACTTTTTTTAACTATATGCCTACAATATGGAAGTTAACAACTGGACAACAGAAATGGATTGTACACACTCAAATGGTAGCTGAGAGGCCGATATTGATAAACTGGAAGAGTAAAGAGATGATCTCCTTTAATCGGTGGATTGATAATATGGTAACACTTGCAACCTGTGAACGGACTGCTTACAAACATAGACTGCTTGGATAAATATGACAGTATTACGAATGAATTTATACAAAATGTAGTTGACTAATTTATATTAGGGCGCGGGACAAGAAATGAGCCCTCGACAACTTAACCGGCAGAAAAAGATTTTTTTGAAAAAATCCCTAAGCCCCGGGGTCACAATTTGATCAAAAATCTGACTTTCGGCATTTCACTCAAAAATGGTGCCAAAGGGTTGCAAATGCTCTCCTGAGACGTTTGGCGGTCGAAACAGAAGGCTTTTTATCACCGGACAAGATATCAACCCTCGACAACTTAACCGGCAGAAAAAGATGTTTTTGAAAAAATCCCTAAGCCCCGCGGTCACAATTTGATCAAAAATCTGACTTTCGGCAATTCACTCAAAAATGGAGCCAAACGGTTGCAATTCCTCCCCTGAGAGGTTTGGCGGTCGAAACAGAAGGCTTTTTATCACAGGAAAAGAAATCAGCCCTCGACAACCTAACCAGAAGAAAAAGTTTTTTTTCAGAAAATCCCTAAGCCCCGGGGCACAATTTCATAAAAAATCTGACTATCGCCCATTAATTCAAAAATGGTGCCAAACGGTTGAAAATGCTCCCCTGAGAGGTTTGGCGCTCGAAACTGAAGGCTTTTTATCACCGGACAAGAATTCAGCCCTCGGTCACAATTTCATCAGAAATCCTACTTTCGACCATTCACTCAAAAATGGTGCCAAAGGGTTGCAAATGCTCTCCTGAGACGTTTGGCGGTCAAAACAGAAGGCTTTTTATCACAGGAAAAGAAACCAGCCCTCAACAACTTAACCGGGAGAAAAAGATTTTTTTGAAAAAACCCCTTAAGCCCCAGGGCCACAATTTCATCAAACATCTGACTTTCGGCAATTCACTCAAAAATGGTGCCAAACGGTTGCAAATGCTCCCCTGAGACGTTTAGCGGTCGAAACAGAAGGCTCTTTATCACAGGAAAAGAAATCAGCCCTTGACAACTTAAGCTGCATAATTTTTTTTAAAACAAAAATCCCTAAGCCCCGGGGTCACAATTTCATCAGAAATCTGACTCTCGGCAATTCACTCAAAAATGGTGCCAAACGATTGCAATTGCTCCCCTGAGAGGTCTGGCGCTCGAAACAGAAGGCTTTTTATCACAGGGAAAAAAATCAGCCCGCGACAACTTAACGGGCAGAAAAAGATTTTTTTGAAAAAATCCCTAAGCCCCGGGGTTACAATTTCATCAAAAATCTGACTTTCGGCAATTAACTCAAAAATGGTGGCAAACCGTTGCAACTGCTCCCCTGAGAGGTTTGGCGCTCGAAACAGAAGGCTTTTTATCACAGGAAAAGAAATCAGCCCTCGGTCACAATTTCATCAAAAATCCGACTTTCGGCCATTCACTCAAAAATGGTGCCAAACGGTTGCAAATGCTCCCCTGAGACGTTTAGCGGTCGAAACAGAAGGCTCTTTATCACAGGAAAAGAAATCAGCCCTCGACAACTTAAGCTGCATATTTTTTTTTTAAAAAAAAATCCCTAAGCCCCGGGGTCACAATTTCATCAGAAATCTGACTTTCGGCAATTCACTCAAAAATGGAGCCAAACGATTGCAATTGCTCCCCTGAGACGTTTGGCGGTCGAAACAGAAGGCTCTTTATCACAGGAAAAGAAATCAGCCCACGACAACTTAAGCTACAGAATTTTTTTTAAAAAAAATCCCTAAGCCCCGGGGTCACAATTTCATCAAAAATCTGACTTTCGGCAATTAACTCAAAAATGGAGCCGAACGGTTGCAAATGCTCCCCTGAGAGGCTTGGCGGTCGAAACAGAAGGCTTTTTATCACAGGAAAAGAAATCAGCCCTCAACAACTTAACCGGCAGAAAAAGATTTTTTTGAAAGAATCCCTAAACCCCGGGGTCACAATTTCATCAGAAATCTGACTTTCGGCAATTCACTCAAAAATCCAGCCAAACAGTTGCAAATGCTCCCCTGAGAGGTTTGGCGGTCGAAACAGAAGGATCTTTATCACAGGAAAAGAAATCAGCCCTCGATAACTTAAGCTGCATAATTTTTTTTTTTTTTTAAAAAATCCCTGAGCCCCGGGGTCACAATTTCATCAGAAATCTGACTCTCGGCAATTCACTCAAAAATGGAGCCAAACGATTGCAATTGCTCCCCTGAGAGGTCTGGCACTCGAAACAGAAGGCTTTTTATCGCAGGAAAAGAAATCAGCCCTCGGTCACAATTTCATCAAAAATCCGACTTTCGGCCATTCACTCAAAAATGGTGCCAAAGGGTTGCAAATGCTCTCCTGAGACGTTTGGCGGTCGAAACAGAAGGCTTTTTACCACCGGACAAGATATCAACCCTCGACAACTTAATCGGCAGAAAAAGATGTTTTTGAAAAAATCCCTAAGCCCCGGGGTCACAATTTGATCAAAAATCTGACTTTCGGCCATTCTCTCAAAAATGGTGCCAAACGTTTGCAAATGCTCCCCTGAGAGGTTTGGCGCTCGAAACAGAAGGCTTTTTAACACCGGACAAGAATTCAGCCCTCGGTCACAATTTCATCAGAAATCCGACTTTCGGCCATTCACTCAAAAATGGTGCCAATCGGTTGCAAATGCTCTCCTGAGACGTTTGGCGGTCGAAACAGAAGGCTTTTTCTCACAGGAAAAGAAACCAGCCCTCGACAACTTAACCGGCAGAAAAAGATTTTTTTGAAAAATCCGCTAAGCCCCAGGGTCACAATTTCATCAAAAATCTGACTTTCGGCAATTCATTCAAAAATGGTGCCAAACGGTTGCAAATGCTCCCCTGATAGGTTTGGCGGTCAAAACAGAAGGCTTTTTATCACAGGAAAAATCAGCCCTCGACAACTTAACCGGCAGAAAAAGATTTTTTTGAAAAAATCCCTAAGCCCCGGGGTCACAATTTCATCAAAAATCTGACTTTCGGTCATTCACTCAAAAATGGTGCCAAACGGTTGCAAATGCTCCCCTGAGGTGTTTGGCGGTCGAAACAGAAGGCTCTTTATCACAGGAAAAGAAATCAGCCCTCAACAACTTAACCGGCAGAAAAAGATTTTTTTTGAAAAAAATCCCTAAGCCCCGAGGTCACAATTTCAACAGAAATCTGACTTTCGGCAATTCAATCAAAAATGGTGCCAAACGGTTGCAAATGCTCCCCTGAGACGTTTAGCGGTCGAAACAGAAGGCTCTTTATCACAGGAAAAGAAATCAGCCCTTGACAACTTAAGCTGCATAATTTTTTTTAAAACAAAAATCCCTAAGCCCCGGGGTCACAATTTCATCAGAAATCTGACTCTCGGCAATTCACTCAAAAATGGTGCCAAACGATTGCAATTGCTCCCCTGAGAGGTCTGGCGCTCGAAACAGAAGGCTTTTTATCACAGGGAAAAAAATCAGCCCGCGACAACTTAACGGGCAGAAAAAGATTTTTTTGAAAAAATCCCTAAGCCCCGGGGTTACAATTTCATCAAAAATCTGACTTTCGGCAATTAACTCAAAAATGGTGGCAAACCGTTGCAACTGCTCCCCTGAGAGGTTTGGCGCTCGAAACAGAAGGCTTTTTATCACAGGAAAAGAAATCAGCCCTCGGTCACAATTTCATCAAAAATCCGACTTTCGGCCATTCACTCAAAAATGGTGCCAAACGGTTGCAAATGCTCCCCTGAGACGTTTAGCGGTCGAAACAGAAGGCTCTTTATCACAGGAAAAGAAATCAGCCCTCGACAACTTAAGCTGCATATTTTTTTTTAAAAAAAAAATCCCTAAGCCCCGGGGTCACAATTTCATCAGAAATCTGACTTTCGGCAATTCACTCAAAAATGGAGCCAAACGATTGCAATTGCTCCCCTGAGACGTTTGGCGGTCGAAACAGAAGGTTCTTTATCACAGGAAAAGAAATCAGCCCACGACAACTTAAGCTACAGAATTTTTTTTAAAAAAAATCCCTAAGCCCCGGGGTCACAATTTCATCAAAAATCTGACTTTCGGCAATTAACTCAAAAATGGAGCCGAACGGTTGCAAATGCTCCCCTGAGAGGCTTGGCGGTCGAAACAGAAGGCTTTTTATCACAGGAAAAGAAATCAGCCCTCAACAACTTAACCGGCAGAAAAAGATTTTTTTGAAAGAATCCCTAAACCCCGGGGTCACAATTTCATCAGAAATCTGACTTTCGGCAATTCACTCAAAAAACCAGCCAAACAGTTGCAAATGCTCCCCTGAGAGGTTTGGCGGTCGAAACAGAAGGATCTTTATCACAGGAAAAGAAATCAGCCCTCGATAACTTAAGCTGCATAATTTTTTTTTTTTTAAAAAAATCCCTGAGCCCCGGGGTCACAATTTCATCAGAAATCTGACTCTCGGCAATTCACTCAAAAATGGAGCCAAACGATTGCAATTGCTCCCCTGAGAGGTCTGGCACTCGAAACAGAAGGCTTTTTATCGCAGGAAAAGAAATCAGCCCTCGGTCACAATTTCATCAAAAATCCGACTTTCGGCCATTCACTCAAAAATGGTGCCAAAGGGTTGCAAATGCTCTCCTGAGACGTTTGGCGGTCGAAACAGAAGGCTTTTTACCACCGGACAAGATATCAACCCTCGACAACTTAATCGGCAGAAAAAGATGTTTTTGAAAAAATCCCTAAGCCCCGGGGTCACAATTTGATCAAAAATCTGACTTTCGGCCATTCTCTCAAAAATGGTGCCAAACGTTTGCAAATGCTCCCCTGAGAGGTTTGGCGCTCGAAACAGAAGGCTTTTTAACACCGGACAAGAATTCAGCCCTCGGTCACAATTTCATCAGAAATCCGACTTTCGGCCATTCACTCAAAAATGGTGCCAATCGGTTGCAAATGCTCTCCTGAGACGTTTGGCGGTCGAAACAGAAGGCTTTTTCTCACAGGAAAAGAAACCAGCCCTCGACAACTTAACCGGCAGAAAAAGATTTTTTTGAAAAATCCGCTAAGCCCCAGGGTCACAATTTCATCAAAAATCTGACTTTCGGCAATTCATTCAAAAATGGTGCCAAACGGTTGCAAATGCTCCCCTGATAGGTTTGGCGGTCAAAACAGAAGGCTTTTTATCACAGGAAAAATCAGCCCTCGACAACTTAACCGGCAGAAAAAGATTTTTTTGAAAAAATCCCTAAGCCCCGGGGTCACAATTTCATCAAAAATCTGACTTTCGGTCATTCACTCAAAAATGGTGCCAAACGGTTGCAAATGCTCCCCTGAGGTGTTTGGCGGTCGAAACAGAAGGCTCTTTATCACAGGAAAAGAAATCAGCCCTCAACAACTTAACCGGCAGAAAAAGATTTTTTTTGAAAAAAATCCCTAAGCCCCGAGGTCACAATTTCAACAGAAATCTGACTTTCGGCAATTCAATCAAAAATGGTGCCAAACGGTTGCAAATGCTCCCCTGAGAGGTTTGGCCGTCAAAAAAGTAGGCTTTATATCACAGAGCAAGAAATCAGCCATGGACAACTTAACCGGCAGAAAAATAGTGCCAATCGGTTGCAAATGCTCCCGTGAGAGGTTTGGCCGTCGAAACAGAAGGCTTTTTATCACAGGAAAAGAAATCAGCCATCGACAACCTAACCAGAAGAAAAAGATTTTTTTGAGAAAATCCCTAAGCCCCGGGGTCACAATTTCATAAAAAATCTGACTTTCGCCCATTAATTCAAAAATGGTGCCAAACGGTTGCAAATGCTCCCCTGAGAGGTTTGGCGGTTGAAACAGAAGGCTTTTTATCACCGGACAAGAATTCAGCCCTCGGTCACAATTTCATCAGAAATCCGACTTTCGGCCATTCACTCAAAAATGGTGCCAATCGGTTGCAAATGCTCTCCTGAGACGTTTGGCGCTCGAAACAGAAGGCTCTTTATCACAGGAAAAGAAATCAGCCCTCGGCAACTTAAGCTGCATAATTTTTTTTTTAAAAAAAATCCCTAAACCCCGTCACACGACGGCCAAACCTCTCAGGGTCACAATTTCATCAGAAATCTGACTCTCGGCAATTCACTCAAAAATGGAGCCAAACAATTGCAATTGCTCCCCTGAGAGGTCTGGCGCTCAAAACAGAAGGCTCTTTATCACAGGAAAAGAAATCAGCCCTTGACAACTTAAGCTGCATAATTTTTTTTAAAAAAAAATCCCTAAGCCCCGGGGTCACAATTTCATCAGAAATCTGACTTTTGGCAATTCACTCAAAAATGGAGCCAAACGATTGCAAATGCTCCCCTGAGAGGCTTGGCGGTCGAAACAGAAGGCTTTTTATCACAGGAAAAGAAATCAGCCCTCAACAACTTAACCGGCAGAAAAAGATTTTTTTGAAAGAATCCCTAAGCCCCGGGGTCACAATTTGATCAAAAATCTGACTTTCGGCATTTCACTCAAAAATGGTAAAGTAGGTGTAAACTAGAAGTAAACTAGGTGTAAACTAGGAGTAAACTAGGAGTAAAGTAGGAGTAAACTAGGTGTAACCTAGTAGTAAACTAGGTGTAACCTAGTAGTAAACTAGGTGTAAACTAGGAGTAAAGTAGATGTAAACTAGGTGTGAACTAGGTGTAAACTAGGAGTAAAGTAGGTGTAAACTAGGAGTAAAGTAGGAGTAAAGTAGGAGTAAGGCACGAGTAAATTAGCCAATCACATGCAGCCCATTGTGTAAATAATTTATATAAAGCAGATTCTTTGAGGGAACATCCATTCGTCCTCACCACTATGAGATGCATTTTAAATAAATGCACACATAAAGTAGGAGTAAAGTAGGAGTAAAGTAGGTGTAAACTAGGAGTAAACTAGGTGTAAACTGGGAGTAAACTAGGTGTAAAGTAGGAGTAAGGCAGGAGTAAATTAGCCAATCACATGCAGCCCATTGTGTAAATAATGTATATAAAGCAGATACTTTGAGGGAACATCCATTCCTCCTCACCACTATGAGCTGAATAAAGAGCATGAAATCCACTCTCGACTCAGAGTATATTTCATTCTCAAACCCTCCAACACTTCTCTGGTGAAAAAAGGGATGTCCTATTCAATAATAAATAATAATAATAGTTTTATTATTTATACCCCACCCATCTGACTGGGTCGTGCCAGCCACGCTCAGCAGCTTGCAGGATAAAATAATATACAATAAAATATGCAACTTTTTTTAACTATATGCCTACAATATGGAAGTTAACAACTGGACAACAGAAATGGATTGTACACACTCAAATGGTAGCTGAGAGGCCGATATTGATAAACTGGAAGAGTAAAGAGATGATCTCCTTTAATCGGTGGATTGATAATATGGTAACACTTGCAACCTGTGAACGGACTGCTTACAAACATAGACTGCTTGGATAAATATGACAGTATTACGAATGAATTTATACAAAATGTAGTTGACTAATTTATATTAGGGCGCGGGACAAGAAATGAGCCCTCGACAACTTAACCGGCAGAAAAAGATTTTTTTGAAAAAATCCCTAAGCCCCGGGGTCACAATTTGATCAAAAATCTGACTTTCGGCATTTCACTCAAAAATGGTGCCAAAGGGTTGCAAATGCTCTCCTGAGACGTTTGGCGGTCGAAACAGAAGGCTTTTTATCACCGGACAAGATATCAACCCTCGACAACTTAACCGGCAGAAAAAGTTTTTTTTCAGAAAATCCCTAAGCCCCGGGGCACAATTTCATAAAAAATCTGACTATCGCCCATTAATTCAAAAATGGTGCCAAACGGTTGAAAATGCTCCCCTGAGAGGTTTGGCGCTCGAAACTGAAGGCTTTTTATCACCGGACAAGAATTCAGCCCTCGGTCACAATTTCATCAGAAATCCTACTTTCGACCATTCACTCAAAAATGGTGCCAAAGGGTTGCAAATGCTCTCCTGAGACGTTTGGCGGTCAAAACAGAAGGCTTTTTATCACAGGAAAAGAAACCAGCCCTCAACAACTTAACCGGGAGAAAAAGATTTTTTTGAAAAAACCCCTTAAGCCCCAGGGCCACAATTTCATCAAACATCTGACTTTCGGCAATTCACTCAAAAATGGTGCCAAACGGTTGCAAATGCTCCCCTGAGACGTTTAGCGGTCGAAACAGAAGGCTCTTTATCACAGGAAAAGAAATCAGCCCTTGACAACTTAAGCTGCATAATTTTTTTTAAAACAAAAATCCCTAAGCCCCGGGGTCACAATTTCATCAGAAATCTGACTCTCGGCAATTCACTCAAAAATGGTGCCAAACGATTGCAATTGCTCCCCTGAGAGGTCTGGCGCTCGAAACAGAAGGCTTTTTATCACAGGGAAAAAAATCAGCCCGCGACAACTTAACGGGCAGAAAAAGATTTTTTTGAAAAAATCCCTAAGCCCCGGGGTTACAATTTCATCAAAAATCTGACTTTCGGCAATTAACTCAAAAATGGTGGCAAACCGTTGCAACTGCTCCCCTGAGAGGTTTGGCGCTCGAAACAGAAGGCTTTTTATCACAGGAAAAGAAATCAGCCCTCGGTCACAATTTCATCAAAAATCCGACTTTCGGCCATTCACTCAAAAATGGTGCCAAACGGTTGCAAATGCTCCCCTGAGACGTTTAGCGGTCGAACAGAAGGCTCTTTATCACAGGAAAAGAAATCAGCCCTCGACACCTTAAGCTGCATATTTTTTTTTTAAAAAAAAATCCCTAAGCCCCGGGGTCACAATTTCATCAGAAATCTGACTTTCGGCAATTCACTCAAAAATGGAGCCAAACGATTGCAATTGCTCCCCTGAGACATTTGGCGGTCGAAACAGAAGGCTCTTATCACAGGAAAAGAAATCAGCCCACGACAACTTAAGCTACAGAATTTTTTTTTAAAAAAATCCCTAAGCCCCGGGGTCACAATTTCATCAAAAATCTGACTTTCGGCAATTAACTCAAAAATGGAGCCGAACGGTTGCAAATGCTCCCCTGAGAGGCTTGGCGGTCGAAACAGAAGGCTTTTTATCACAGGAAAAGAAATCAGCCCTCAACAACTTAACCGGCAGAAAAAGATTTTTTTGAAAGAATCCCTAAACCCCGGGGTCACAATTTCATCAGAAATCTGACTTTCGGCAATTCACTCAAAAATCCAGCCAAACAGTTGCAAATGCTCCCCTGAGAGGTTTGGCGGTCGAAACAGAAGGATCTTTATCACAGGAAAAGAAATCAGCCCTCGATAACTTAAGCTGCATAATTTTTTTTTTTTTAAAAAAATCCCTGAGCCCCGGGGTCACAATTTCATCAGAAATCTGACTCTCGGCAATTCACTCAAAAATGGAGCCAAACGATTGCAATTGCTCCCCTGAGAGGTCTGGCACTCGAAACAGAAGGCTTTTTATCGCAGGAAAAGAAATCAGCCCTCGGTCACAATTTCATCAAAAATCCGACTTTCGGCCATTCACTCAAAAATGGTGCCAAAGGGTTGCAAATGCTCTCCTGAGACGTTTGGCGGTCGAAACAGAAGGCTTTTTACCACCGGACAAGATATCAACCCTCGACAACTTAATCGGCAGAAAAAGATGTTTTTGAAAAAATCCCTAAGCCCCGGGGTCACAATTTGATCAAAAATCTGACTTTCGGCCATTCTCTCAAAAATGGTGCCAAACGTTTGCAAATGCTCCCCTGAGAGGTTTGGCGCTCGAAACAGAAGGCTTTTTAACACCGGACAAGAATTCAGCCCTCGGTCACAATTTCATCAGAAATCCGACTTTCGGCCATTCACTCAAAAATGGTGCCAATCGGTTGCAAATGCTCTCCTGAGACGTTTGGCGGTCGAAACAGAAGGCTTTTTCTCACAGGAAAAGAAACCAGCCCTCGACAACTTAACCGGCAGAAAAAGATTTTTTTGAAAAATCCGCTAAGCCCCAGGGTCACAATTTCATCAAAAATCTGACTTTCGGCAATTCATTCAAAAATGGTGCCAAACGGTTGCAAATGCTCCCCTGATAGGTTTGGCGGTCAAAACAGAAGGCTTTTTATCACAGGAAAAATCAGCCCTCGACAACTTAACCGGCAGAAAAAGATTTTTTTGAAAAAATCCCTAAGCCCCGGGGTCACAATTTCATCAAAAATCTGACTTTCGGTCATTCACTCAAAAATGGTGCCAAACGGTTGCAAATGCTCCCCTGAGGTGTTTGGCGGTTGAAACAGAAGGCTCTTTATCACAGGAAAAGAAATCAGCCCTCAACAACTTAACCGGCAGAAAAAGATTTTTTTTGAAAAAAATCCCTAAGCCCCGAGGTCACAATTTCAACAGAAATCTGACTTTCGGCAATTCAATCAAAAATGGTGCCAAACGGTTGCAAATGCTCCCCTGAGACGTTTAGCGGTCGAAACAGAAGGCTCTTTATCACAGGAAAAGAAATCAGCCCTTGACAACTTAAGCTGCATAATTTTTTTTAAAACAAAAATCCCTAAGCCCCGGGGTCACAATTTCATCAGAAATCTGACTCTCGGCAATTCACTCAAAAATGGTGCCAAACGATTGCAATTGCTCCCCTGAGAGGTCTGGCGCTCGAAACAGAAGGCTTTTTATCACAGGGAAAAAAATCAGCCCGCGACAACTTAACGGGCAGAAAAAGATTTTTTTGAAAAAATCCCTAAGCCCCGGGGTTACAATTTCATCAAAAATCTGACTTTCGGCAATTAACTCAAAAATGGTGGCAAACCGTTGCAACTGCTCCCCTGAGAGGTTTGGCGCTCGAAACAGAAGGCTTTTTATCACAGGAAAAGAAATCAGCCCTCGGTCACAATTTCATCAAAAATCCGACTTTCGGCCATTCACTCAAAAATGGTGCCAAACGGTTGCAAATGCTCCCCTGAGACGTTTAGCGGTCGAAACAGAAGGCTCTTTATCACAGGAAAAGAAATCAGCCCTCGACAACTTAAGCTGCATATTTTTTTTTTAAAAAAAAATCCCTAAGCCCCGGGGTCACAATTTCATCAGAAATCTGACTTTCGGCAATTCACTCAAAAATGGAGCCAAACGATTGCAATTGCTCCCCTGAGACGTTTGGCGGTCGAAACAGAAGGCTCTTTATCACAGGAAAAGAAATCAGCCCACGACAACTTAAGCTACAGAATTTTTTTTTAAAAAAATCCCTAAGCCCCGGGGTCACAATTTCATCAAAAATCTGACTTTCGGCAATTAACTCAAAAATGGAGCCGAACGGTTGCAAATGCTCCCCTGAGAGGCTTGGCGGTCGAAACAGAAGGCTTTTTATCACAGGAAAAGAAATCAGCCCTCAACAACTTAACCGGCAGAAAAAGATTTTTTTGAAAGAATCCCTAAACCCCGGGGTCACAATTTCATCAGAAATCTGACTTTCGGCAATTCACTCAAAAATCCAGCCAAACAGTTGCAAATGCTCCCCTGAGAGGTTTGGCGGTCGAAACAGAAGGATCTTTATCACAGGAAAAGAAATCAGCCCTCGATAACTTAAGCTGCATAATTTTTTTTTTTTTTTAAAAAATCCCTGAGCCCCGGGGTCACAATTTCATCAGAAATCTGACTCTCGGCAATTCACTCAAAAATGGAGCCAAACGATTGCAATTGCTCCCCTGAGAGGTCTGGCACTCGAAACAGAAGGCTTTTTATCGCAGGAAAAGAAATCAGCCCTCGGTCACAATTTCATCAAAAATCCGACTTTCGGCCATTCACTCAAAAATGGTGCCAAAGGGTTGCAAATGCTCTCCTGAGACGTTTGGCGGTCGAAACAGAAGGCTTTTTACCACCGGACAAGATATCAACCCTCGACAACTTAATCGGCAAGAAAAGATGTTTTTGAAAAAATCCCTAAGCCCCGGGGTCACAATTTGATCAAAAATCTGACTTTCGGCCATTCTCTCAAAAATGGTGCCAAACGTTTGCAAATGCTCCCCTGAGAGGTTTGGCGCTCGAAACAGAAGGCTTTTTAACACCGGACAAGAATTCAGCCCTCGGTCACAATTTCATCAGAAATCCGACTTTCGGCCATTCACTCAAAAATGGTGCCAATCGGTTGCAAATGCTCTCCTGAGACGTTTGGCGGTCGAAACAGAAGGCTTTTTCTCACAGGAAAAGAAACCAGCCCTCGACAACTTAACCGGCAGAAAAAGATTTTTTTGAAAAATCCGCTAAGCCCCAGGGTCACAATTTCATCAAAAATCTGACTTTCGGCAATTCATTCAAAAATGGTGCCAAACGGTTGCAAATGCTCCCCTGATAGGTTTGGCGGTCAAAACAGAAGGCTTTTTATCACAGGAAAAATCAGCCCTCGACAACTTAACCGGCAGAAAAAGATTTTTTTGAAAAAATCCCTAAGCCCCGGGGTCACAATTTCATCAAAAATCTGACTTTCGGTCATTCACTCAAAAATGGTGCCAAACGGTTGCAAATGCTCCCCTGAGGTGTTTGGCGGTCGAAACAGAAGGCTCTTTATCACAGGAAAAGAAATCAGCCCTCAACAACTTAACCGGCAGAAAAAGATTTTTTTTGAAAAAAATCCCTAAGCCCCGAGGTCACAATTTCAACAGAAATCTGACTTTCGGCAATTCAA
Source organism: Podarcis filfolensis (assembly GCF_964270895.1). Classification (NCBI taxonomy): domain Eukaryota; kingdom Metazoa; phylum Chordata; class Lepidosauria; order Squamata; family Lacertidae; genus Podarcis; species Podarcis filfolensis. The sequence continues at coordinate 87,455,858 of NC_139608.1, forward strand.
TCAAAAATGGTGCCAAACGGTTGCAAATGCTCCCCTGAGAGGTTTGGCCGTCAAAAAAGTAGGCTTTATATCACAGAGCAAGAAATCAGCCATGGACAACTTAACCGGCAGAAAAATAGTGCCAATCGGTTGCAAATGCTCCCGTGAGAGGTTTGGCCGTCGAAACAGAAGGCTTTTTATCACAGGAAAAGAAATCAGCCATCGACAACCTAACCAGAAGAAAAAGATTTTTTTGAGAAAATCCCTAAGCCCCGGGGTCACAATTTCATAAAAAATCTGACTTTCGCCCATTAATTCAAAAATGGTGCCAAACGGTTGCAAATGCTCCCTTGAGAGGTTTGGCGGTTGAAACAGAAGGCTTTTTATCACCGGACAAGAATTCAGCCCTCGGTCACAATTTCATCAGAAATCCGACTTTCGGCCATTCACTCAAAAATGGTGCCAATCGGTTGCAAATGCTCTCCTGAGACGTTTGGCGCTCGAAACAGAAGGCTCTTTATCACAGGAAAAGAAATCAGCCCTCGACAACTTAAGCTGCATAATTTTTTTTTTTAAAAAAAAATCCCTAAGCCCCGGGGTCACAATTTCATCAGAAATCTGACTCTCGGCAATTCACTCAAAAATGGAGCCAAACGATTGCAATTGCTCCCCTGAGAGGTCTGGCACTCGAAACAGAAGGCTTTTTATCGCAGGAAAAGAAATCAGCCCTCGGTCACAATTTCATCAAAAATCCGACTTTCGGCAATTCACTCAAAAATGGTGCCAAAGGGTGTCAAATGCTCTCCTGAGACGTTTGGCGGTCGAAACAGAAGGCTTTTTATCACAGGAAAAAAAATCAGCCCTCGACAACTTAACGGGCAGAAAAAGATTTTTTTTGAAAAAATCCCTAAGCCCCGGGGTTACAATTTCATCAAAAATCTGACTTTCGGCAATTAACTCAAAAATGGTGGCAAACCGTTGCAACTGCTCCCCTTTGGCGCTCGAAACAGAAGGCTTTTTATCACAGGAAAAGAAATCAGCCCTCGGTCACAATTTCATCAAAAAACCGACTTTCGGCCATTCACTCAAAAATGGTGCCAAAGGGTGTCAAATGCTCTCCTGAGAGGTTTGGCGGTCGAAACAGAAGGCTTTTTATTACGGAAAAAGAAATCAGGCCTCGACAACTTAACCGGCAGAAAAAGATTTTTTTGAAAAAATCCCTAAGCCCCGTGGTCACAATTTGATCAAAAATCTGACTTTCGGCATTTCACTCAAAAATGGTGCCAAACGGTTGCAAATGCTCCCCTGAGAGGTTTGGCGGTCGAAACAAAGGCTTTTTATCACAGGAAAAGAAATCAGCCCTCGACAACTTAACGGGCAGAAAAAGATTTTTTTGAAAAAGTCCCTAAGCCCCGGGGTTACAATTTCATCAAAAATCTGACTTTCGGCAATTAACTCAAAAATGGTGGCAAACGGTTGCAACTGCTCCCCTGAGAGGTTTGGCGCTCGAAACAGAAGGCTTTTTATCACAGGAAAAGAAATCAGCCCTCGGTCACAATTTCATCAAAAATCTGACTTTCGGCAATTAACTCAAAAATGGTGGCAAACGGTTGCAACTGCTCCCCTGAGAGGTTTGGCGCTCGAAACAGAAGGCTTTTTATCACAGGAAAAGAAATCAGCCCTCGGTCACAATTTGATCAAAAATCTGACTTTCGGCAATTCATTCAAAAATGGTGCCAAACGGTTGCAAATGCTCCCCTGATAGGTTTGGCGGTCAAAACAGAAGGCTTTTTATCACAGGAAAAATCAGCCCTCGACAACTTAACCGGCAGAAAAAGATTTTTTTGAAAAAATCCCTAAGCCCCGGGGTCACAATTTCATCAAAAATCTGACTTTCGGTCATTCACTCAAAAATGGTGCCAAACGGTTGCAAATGCTCCCCTGAGGTGTTTGGCGGTCGAAACCGAAGGCTCTTTATCACAGGAAAAGAAATCAGCCCTCAACAACTTAACCGGCAGAAAAAGATTTTTTTGAAAAAAATCCCTAAGCCCCGGGGTCACAATTTCAACAGAAATCTGACTTTCGGCAATTCAATCAAAAATGGTGCCAAACGGTTGCAAATGCTCCCCTGAGAGGTTTGGCCGTCGAAAAAGTAGGCTTTATATCACAGAGCAAGAAATCAGCCATGGACAACTTAACCGGCAGAAAAATAGTGCCAATCGGTTGCAAATGCTCCCGTGAGAGGTTTGGCCGTCGAAACAGAAGGCTTTTTATCACAGGAAAAGAAATCAGCCCTCAACAACCTAACCAGAAGAAAAAGATTTTTTTGAGAAAATCCCTAAGCCCCGGGGTCACAATTTCATAAAAAATCTGACTTTCGCCCATTAATTCAAAAATGGTGCCAATCGGTTGCAAATGCTCTCCTGAGACGTTTGGCGCTCGAAACAGAAGGCTTTTTATCACCGGAAAAGAAATCAGCCCTCGACAACTTAACGGGCAGAAAAAGATGTTTTTGAAAAAATCCCTAAGCCCCGGGGTTACAATTTCATCAGAAATCGGACTCTTGGCAATTCACTCAAAAATGGAGCCAAACAATTGCAATTGCTCCCCTGAGAGGTCTGGCACTCGAAAAAGAAGGCTTTTTATCGCAGGAAAAGAAATCAGCCCTTTCTCACAATTTCATCAAAAATCTGACTTTCGGCAATTAACTCACAAATGGTGGCAAACGGTTGCAACTGCTCCCCTGAGAGGTTTGGCGCTCGAAACAGAAGGCTTTTTATCACAGGAAAAGAAATCAGCCCTCGGTCACAATTTCATCAAAAATCCGACTTTCGGCCATTCACGCAAAAATGGTGCCAAAGGGTTGCAAATGCTCTCCTGAGACGTTTGGCGGTCGAAACAGAAGGCTTTTTATCACCGGACAAGATATCAACCCTCGACAACTTAACCGGCAGAAAAAGATGTTTTTGAAAAAATCACTAAGCCCCGGGGTCACAATTTGATCAAAAATCTGACTTTCGGCCATTCTCTCAAAAATGGTGCCAAACGTTTGCAATTACTCCCCTGAGAGGTTTGGCGGTCGAAACAGAAGGCTTTTTATTACGGGAAAAGAAATCAGGCCTCGACAACTTAACCGGCAGAAAAAGATTTTTTTGAAAAAATCCCTAAGCCCCGTGGTCACAATTTGATCAAAAATCTGACTTTCGGCATTTCACTCAAAAATGGTGCCAAACGGTTACAAATGCTCCCCTGAGAGGTTTGGCGGTCGAAACAAAGGCTTTTTATCACAGGAAAAGAAATCAGCCCTCGACAACTTAACGGGCAGAAAAAGATTTTTTTGAAAAAGTCCCTAAGCCCCGGGGTTACAATTTCATCAAAAATCTGACTTTCGGCAATTAACTCAAAAATGGTGGCAAACGGTTGCAACTGCTCCCCTGAGAGGTTTGGCGCTCGAAACAGAAGGCTTTTTATCACAGGAAAAGAAATCAGCCCTCGGTCACAATTTCATCAAAAATCTGACTTTCGGCAATTAACTCAAAAATGGTGGCAAACGGTTGCAACTGCTCCCCGGAGAGGTTTGGCGCTCGAAACAGAAGGCTTTTTATCACCGGACAAGATATCAACCCTCGACAACTTAACCGGCAGAAAAAGATGTTTTTGAAAAAATCCCTAAGCCCCGGGGTCACAATTTGATCAAAAATCTGACTTTCGGCCATTCTCTCAAAAATGGTGCCAAACGTTTGCAATTACTCCCCTGAGAGATTTGGCGGTCGAAACAGAAGGCTTTTTATCACGGGAAAAGAAATCAGCCCTCGACAACCTAACCAGAAGAAAAAGATTTTTTTTGAAAAAATCCCCAAGCCCCGGGGTCACAATTTCATCAGAAATCTGACTTTCGGCATTTCACTCAAAAATGGTAAAGTAGGTGTAAACTAGAAGTAAACTAGGTGTAAAGTAGGTGTAAACTAGGAAAAACTAGGAGTAAAGTAGGAGTAAACTAGGTGTAAACTAGGTGTAACCTAGTAGTAAACTAGGTGTAACCTAGTAGTAAACTAGGTGTAAACTAGGAGTAAACTAGATGTAAACTAGGTGTAAACTAGGAGTAAAGTAGGTGTAAACTAGGAGTAAAGTAGGAGTAAAGTAGGAGTAAACTAGGTGTAAACTAGGTGTAACCTAGTAGTAAACTAGGTGTAACCCTAGTAGTAAACTAGGTGTAAACTAGGAGTAAAGTAGATGTAAACTAGGTGTGAACTAGGTGTAAACTAGGAGTAAAGTAGGTGTAAACTAGGAGTAAAGTGGGAGTAAACTAGGAGTAAAGTAGGTGTAAACTAGGAGTAAAGTAGGAGTAAAGTAGGAGTAAGGCACGAGTTAATTAGCCAATCACATGCAGCCCATTGTGTAAATAATTTATATAAAGCAGATACTTTGAGGGAACATCCATTCGTCCTCACCACTATGAGATGCATTTTAAATAAATGCACACATAAAGTAGGAGTAAAGTAGGAGTAAAGTAGGTGTAAACTAGGAGTAAACTAGGTGTAAACTGGGAGTAAACTAGGTGTAAAGTAGGAGTAAGGCAGGAGTAAATTAGCCAATCACATGCAGCCCATTGTGTAAATAATGTATATAAAGCAGATACTTTGAGGGAACATCCATTCCTCCTCACCACTATGAGCTGAATAAAGAGCATGAAATCCACTCTCGACTCAGAGTATATTTCATTCTCAAACCGTCCAACACTTCTCTGGTGAAAAAAGGGATGTCCTATTCAATAATAAATAATAATAATAGTTTTATTATTTATACCCCACCCATCTGACTGGGTCGTGCCAGCCACGCTCAGCAGCTTGCAGGATAAAATAATATACAATAAAATATGCAACTTTTTTTAACTATATGCCTACAATATGGAAGTTAACAACTGGACAACAGAAAAGGATTGTACACACTCAAATAGTAGCTGAGAGGCCGATATTGATAAACTGGAAGAGTAAAGAGATGATCTCCTTAAATCGGTGGATTGATAATATGGTAACACTTGCAACCTGTGAACGGACTGCTTACAAACATAGACTGCTTGGATAAATATGACAGTATTACGAATGAATTTATACAAAATGTAGTTGACTAATTTATATTAGGGCGCGGGACAAGAAATGAGCCCTCGACAACTTAACCGGCAGAAAAAGATTTTTTTGAAAAAATCCCTAAGCCCCGGGGTCACAATTTGATCAAAAATCTGACTTTCGGCATTTCATTCAAAAATGGTGCCAAAGGGTTGAAAATGCTCTCCTGAGACGTTTGGCGGTCGAAACAGAAGGCTTTTTATCACCGGACAAGATATCAACCCTCGACAACTTAACCGGCAGAAAAAGATGTTTTTGAAAAAATCCCTAAGCCCCGCGGTCACAATTTGATCAAAAATCTGACTTTCGGCAATTCATTCAAAAATGGAGCCAAACGGTTGCAATTCCTCCCCTGAGAGGTTTGGCGGTCGAAACAGAAGGCTTTTTATCACAGGAAAAGAAATCAGCCCTCAACAACTTAACCGGCAGAAAAAGATTTTTTTGAAAAAATCCCTAAGCCCCGGGGTTACAATTTCATCAAAAATCTGACGTTCGGCAATTAACTCAAAAATGGTGGCAAACGGTAGCAACTGCTCCCCTGAGAGGTTTGGCGCTCGAAACGGAAGGCTTTTTATCACAGGAAATGAAATCAGCCCTCGGTCACAATTTCATCAAAAATCCGACTTTCGGCCATTCACTCAAAAATGGTGCCAAACGGTTACAACTGCTCCCCTGAGAGGTTTGGCGGTCGAAACAGAAGGCTTTTTATCACAGGAAAAGAAATCAGCCCTCGACAACTTAACGGGCAGAAAAAGATTTTTTTGAAAAAATCCCTAAGCCCCGGGGTTACAATTTGATCAAAAATCTGACTTTCGGCAATTCACTCAAAAATGGTGCCAAAGGGTTGCAAATGCTCTCCTGAGACGTTTGGCGGTCAAAACAGAAGGCTTTTTATTACAGGAAAAGAAATCAGCCCTCGACAACCTAACCAGAAGAAAAAGTTTTTTTTCAGAAAATCCCTAAGCCCCGGGGCACAATTTCATAAAAAATCTGACTATCGCCCATTAATTCAAAAATGGTGCCAAACGGTTGAAAATGCTCCCCTGAGAGGTTTGGCGCTCGAAACTGAAGGCTTTTTATCACCGGACAAGAATTCAGCCCTCGGTCACAATTTCATCAGAAATCCTACTTTCGACCATTCACTCAAAAATGGTGCCAAAGGGTTGCAAATGCTCTCCTGAGACGTTTGGCGGTCGTAACAAAAGGCTTTTTATCACAGGAAAAGAAACCAGCCCTCAACAACTTAACCGGGAGAAAAAGATTTTTTTGAAAAAACCCCTTAAGCCCCAGGGCCACAATTTCATCAAACATCTGACTTTCGGCAATTCACTCAAAAAATGGAGCCAAACGATTGCAACTGCTCCCCTGAGAGGTCTGGCGCTCGAAACAGAAGGCTTTTTATCGCAGGAAAAGAAATCAGCCCTCGGTCACAATTTCATCAAAAATCCGACTTTCGGCAATTCACTCAAAAATGGTGCCAAAGGGTGTCAAATGCTCTCCTGAGACGTTTGGTGGTCGAAACAGAAGGCTTTTTATCAAAGGAAAAGAAACCAGCCTTCGACAACTTAACCGGTAGAAAAAGATTTTTTTGAAAAAATCCCTAAGCCCCGGGGTTACAATTTCATCAAAAATCTGACTTTCGGCAATTAACTCAAAAATGGTGGCAAACCGTTGCAACTGCTCCCCTGAGAGGTTTGGCGCTCGAAACAGAAGGCTTTTTATCACAGGAAAAGAAATCAGCCCTCGGTCACAATTTCATCAAAAATCCGACTTTCGGCAATTCACTCAAAAATGGTGCCAAAGGGTGTCAAATGCTCTCCTGAGACGTTTGGTGGTCGAAACAGAAGGCTTTTTATCAAAGGAAAAGAAACCAGCCTTCGACAACTTAACCGGTAGAAAAAGATTTTTTTGAAAAAATCCCTAAGCCCCGGGGTCACAATTTCATCAAAAATCTGACTTTTGGCATTTCACTCAAAAATGGTGCTAAACGGTTGCAAATGCTCCCCTGAGAGGTTTGGCGGTCGAAACAGAAGGCTTTTTATCACAGGAAAAGAAATTAGCCCTCGACAACTTAACGGGCAGAAAAAGATTTTTTTGAAAAAATCCAATTTCATCAAAAATCTGACTTTCGGCAATTAACTCAAAAATGGTGGCAAACCGTTGCAACTGCTCCCCTGAGAGGTTTGGCGCTCGAAACAGAAGGCTTTTTATCACAGGAAAAGAAATCAGCCCTCGACAACTTAAGCTGCATAATTATTATTTTTTAAAAAAAATCCCTAAGCCCCGGGGTCACAATTTCATCGGAAATATGACTCTCGGCAATACACTCAAAAATGGAGCCAAATGATTGCAATTGCTCACCTGAGAGGTTTGGCGCTCGAAACAGAAGGCTTTTTATCACAGGAAACGAAATCAGCCCTCGGTCACAATTTCATCAGAAATCTGACTTTCGGCATTTCACTTAAAAATGGTGCAAAACGGTTGCAAATCCTCCCCTGAGAGGTTTGGCGGTCGAAACAGAAGGCTTTTTATCACAGGAAAAGAAATCAGCCCTCAACAACTTAACCGGCAGAAAAAGATTTTTTTGAAAAAATTGCTAATGCTCCCCTGAGATGTTGTCCACCGCCTGTGCACCGTCCCTCATACCATGTGGTGTAAGAGAAAAATGAACAAATTCCTATGCCTCACAAGTAACCCAGAGATGCATTTTAAAAAAAATGCACACATAACGTAGGAGTAAAGTAGGAGTAAAGTAGGTGTAAACTAGGAGTAAACTAGTTGTAAAGTAGGTGTAAACTAGGAGTAAACTAGGAGTAAAGTAGGAGTAAACTAGGTGTAAACTAGGAGTAAACTAGGTGTAAAGTAGGAGTAAACTAGGAGTAAACTAGGAGTAAGGCAGGAGTAAATTAGCCAATCACATGCAGCCCATTGTGTAAATAATGTATTTAAAGCAGATACTTTGAGGGAACATCCATTCCTCCTCACCACTATGAGCTGAATAAAGAGCATGAAATCCACTCTCGACTCAGAGTATATTTCATTCTCAAACCCTCCAACACTTCTCTGGTGAAAAAAGGGATGTCCTATTCAATAATAAATAATAATAATAGTTTTATTATTTATACCCCACCCATCTGACTGGGTCGTGCCAGCCACGCTCAGCAGCTTGCAGGATAAAAAAATATACAATAAAACATGAAAAATTTTTTAATATGTGCCTACAATATGGAAGTTAACAACTGGACAACAGAAATGGATTGTACACACTCTAATGGTAGCTGAGAGGCCGATATTGATAAACTGGAAGAGTAAAGAGATGATCTCCTTTAATCGGTGGATTGATAATATGGTAACACTTGCAACCTGTGAACGGACTGCTTACAAACATAGACTGCTTGGATAAATACGACAGTATTACGAATGAATTTATACAAAACGTAGTTGACTAATTTATATTAGGGCGCGGTCACAATTTCATCAAAAATCTGACTTTTGGCAATTCACTCAAAATTGGTGCCAAACGGTTGCAAATGCTCCCATGAAAGGTTTGGCGTTTGAAACAGAAGGCTTTTTATCACAGGAAAAGAAATCAGCCCTCGACAAGTTAACCGCTAGAATTTTTTTAAAAAAAAAAATCGCTAAGCCCCGGGGTCACAATTTCATCAAAAATCTGACTTTTGGCAATTCACTCAAAATTGGTGCCAAACGGTTGCAAATGCTCCCATGAAAGGTTTGGCGGTTGAAACAGAAGGCTTTTTATCACAGAAAAAGAAATCAGCCCTCCACAACTCAGCCGGGATAATTTTTTTTTGTTTTTGAAAAATCACTAAGCCCCGGGGTCACAATTTCAACAAAAATCTGACTTTCGGCCATTCACTAAAAAATGGTGCCAAACGGTTGCAAATGCTCCACTGAGAGGTTTGGCGGTTGAAACAGAAGGCTTTTTATCACAGGACAAGAAATCAGCCCTCGACAACTTAACCCGCAGAAAAAGATGTTTTTGAAAAAATCCCTAAGCCCCAGGGTCACAATTTAATCAAAAATCTGACTTTCGGCAATTCATTCAAAAATGGTGCCAAACGGTTGCAAATGCTCCCCTGAGAGGTTTGGCGGTTGAAACAGAAGGCTTTTAATCACAGGACAAGAAATCAGCCCTCGACAACTTAACCGGCAGAAAAAGATGTTTTTAAAAAAATCCCTAAGCCCCGGGGTCACAATTTAATCAAAAATCTGACTTTCGGCAATTCATTCAAAAATGGTGCCAAACGGTTGCAAATACTCCCCTGAGAGGTTTGGCGATCGAAACAGAAGGCTTTTTATCACAGGAAAAGAAATGAGCCCTCGACATCTTAACCGGCAGAAAAAGATTTTTTTTGAAAAAATCCCTAAGCCAGAAATCCCTAAGATCAGAAATCTGACTTTCGGCATTTCACTCAAAAATGGTGCCAAACGGTTACAAATGCTCCCCTGAGATTGGCGGTCGAAACAGAAGGCTTTTTATCACAGGAAAAGAAATCAGCCCTCGGTCACAATTTCATCAAAAATCCGACTTTCGGCCATTCACTCAAAAATGGTGCCAAAGGGTTGCAAATGCTCTCCTGAGACGTTTGGCGATTGAAACAGAAGGCTTTTTATCACAGGACAAGAAATCAGTCCTCGACAACTTAACCAGCAGAAAAAGATTTTTTTGAAAAAATCCCTAAGCCCCGGGGTCACAATTTGATCAAAAATCTGACTTTCGGCCATTCTCTCAAAAATGGTGCCAAACGTTTGCAATTACTCCCCAGAGAGATTTGGCGGTCGAAACAGAAGGCCTTTTATCACGGGAAAAGAAATCAGCCCTCGACAACCTAACCAGAAGAAAAAGATTTTTTTGAAAAAATCCCCAAGCAACGGGGTCACAATTTCATCAGAAATCTGACTTTCGGCATTTCACTCAAAAATGGTGCCAAACGGTTCCAAATGCTCCCCTGATAGGTTTGGCGGTCGAAACGGAAGGGTTTTTATCACTGGAAAAGAAATCAGCCCTCGACAACTTAACCGGCAGAAAAAGATTTTTTTGAAAAAATCCCTAAGCCCCGGGGTCACAATTTCATCAAAAATCTGACTTTCGGCAATTCATTCAAAAATGGTGCCAAACTGTTGCAAATCCTCCCCTGAGAGGTTTGGCGGTCGAAACAGAAGGCTTTTTATCACAGGAAAAGAAATCAGCCCTCAACAACTTAACCGGCAGAAAAAGATTTTTTTTGAAAAAATTGCTAATGCTCCCCTGAGATGTTGTCCACCGCCTGTGCACCGTCCCTCATACCATGTGGTGTAAGAGAAAAATGAACAAATTCCTATGCCCCACAAGTAACCCAGAGATGCATTTTAAATAAATGCACACATAAAGTAGGAGTAAAGTAGGAATAAAATAGGAGTAAACTAGGAGTAAACTAGGAGTAAAGTAGGTGTAAAGTAGGAGTAAAGTAGGAGTAAACTAGGTGTAAACTAGGAGTAAACTAGGTGTAAAGTAGGAGTAAGGCAGGAGTAAATTAGCCAATCACATGCAGCCCATTGTGTAAATGATGTATATAAAGCAGATACTTTGAGGGAACGTCCATTCCTCCTCACCACTATGAGCTGAATAAAGAGCATGAAATCCACTCTCGACTCAGAGTATATTTCATTGTCAAACCCTCCAACACTTCTCTGGTGAAAAAAGGGATGTCCTATTCAGTAACAAATAATAATAATAATAGTTTTATTATTTATTCCCCACCCGTCTGACTGGGTCGTGCCAGCCACGCTTAGCAGCTTGCAGGATAAAATAATATACAATAAAACATGAAACTTTTTTTAACTATATGCCTACAATATGGAAGTTAACAACTGGACAACAGAAATGGATTGTACACACTCAAATGGTAGCTGAGAGGCCGATATTGATAAACTGGAAGAGTAAAGAGATGATCTCATTTAATCGGTGGATTGATAATATGGTAACACTTGCAACCTGTGAACGGACTGCTTACAAACATAGACTGCTTGGATAAATACGACAGTATTACGAATGAATTTATACAAAATGTAGTTGACTAATTTATATTAGGGCGCGGTCACAATTTCATCAGAAATCTGACTTTTGGCAATTCACTCAGAAATGGTGCCAAACGGTTGCAAATGCTCCCATGAAAGGTTTGGCGGTCGAAACAGAAGGCTTTTTATCACAGGACAAGAAATCAGCCCTCGACAAGTTAACCGCTAGAATTTTATTTTAAAAAAAAATCGCTAAGCCCCGGGGTCACAATTTCATCAAAAATCTGACTTTTGGCAATTCACTCAAAATTGGTGCCAAACGGCTGCAAATGCTCCAATGAAAGGTTTGGCGGTTGAAACAGAAGGCTTTTTATCACAGAAAAAGAAATAAGCCCTCGACAACTCAACCGGGATAATTTTTTTTTGTTTTTGAAAAATCACTAAGCCCCGGGGTCACAATTTCAACAAAAATCTGACTTTCGGTCATTCACTCAAAAATGGTGCCAAACGGTTGCAAATACTCCCCTGGGAGGTTTGGCGGTCGAAACAGAAGGCTTTTTATCACAGGAAAAGAAATCAGCCCTCGACAACTTAACGGGCAGAAAAAGATTTTTTTGAAAAAATCCCCAAGCTCCGGGGTCACAATTTCATCAGAAATCTGACTTTCGGCATTTCAGTCAAAAATGGTGCCAAACGGTTGCAAATGCTCCCCTCATAGGTTTGGCGGTCGAAACAGAAGGGTTTTTATCACAGGAAAAGAAATCAGCCCTCGACAACTTAACCGGCAGAAAAAGATTTTTTTGAAAAAATCCCTAAGCCCCGGGGTCACAATTTCATCAAAAATCTGACTTTCGGCTATTCACTCAATAATGGTGCCAAACTGTTGCAAATCCTCCCCTGAGAGGTTTGGCGGTCGAAACAGAAGGCTTTTTATCACAGGAAAAGAAATCAGCCCTCAACAACTTAACCGGCAGAAAAAGATTTTTTTGAAAAAATTGCTAATGGTCCCCTGAGATGTTGTCCACCGCCTGTGCACCGTCCCTCATACCATGTGGTGTAAGAGAAAAATGAACAAATCCCTATACCCCACAAGTAACCCAGAGATGCATTTTAAATAAATGCACACATAAAGTAGGAGTAAAGTAGGTGTAAACTAGGAGTAAACTAGGTGTAAAGAAGGTGTAAACTAGGAGTAAACTAGGTGTAAACTAGGTGTAAACTAGGAGTAAACTGGGTGTAAACTAGGTGTAAAGTAGGAGTAAGTTAGGAGTAAATTAGCCAATCACATGCAGCCCATTGTGTAAATAACGTATATAAAGCAGATACTTTGAGGGAACATCCATTCCTCCTCACCACTATGAGCTGAATAAAGAGCATGAAATCCACTCTCGACAGAGTATATTTCATTCTCAAACCCTCCAACACTTCTCTGGTGAAAAAAGGGATGTCCTATTCAATAATAAATAATAATAATAGTTTTATTATTTATACCCCACCCATCTGACTGGGTCGTGCCAGCCACGCTCAGCTGCTTGCAGGATAAAATAATATACAATAAAACATGAAACTTTTTTTAACTATATGCCTACAATATGGAAGTTAACAACTGGACAACAGAAATGGATTGTACACACACTAATGGTAGCTGAGAGGCCGATATTGATAAACTGGAAGAGTAAAGAGATGATCTCCTTTAATCGGTGGATTGATAATATGGTAACACTTTCAACCTGTGAACGGACTGCTTACAAACATAGACTGCTTGGATAAATACGACAGTATTACGAATGAATTTATACAAAATGTAGTTGACTAATTTATATTAGGGCGCGGTCACAATTTCATGACAAATCCGACTTTCGGCCATTCACTCAAAAATGGTGCCAAAGGGTTGCAAATGCTCTCTGAGACGTTTGGCGGTCGAAACAGAAGGCTTTTTATCACCGGACAAGATATCAACCCTCGACAACTTAACCGGCAGAAAAAGATGTTTTTGAAAAAATCCCTAAGCCCCGGGGTCACAATTTCATCAGAAATCTGACTTTCGGCAATTCACTCAAAAATGGAGCCAAACGGTTGCAAATGCTCCCATGAAAGGTTTGGCGGTCGAAACAGAAGGCTTTTTATCACAGGACAAGAAATCAGCCCTCGAAAACTTAACCGGCAGAAAAAGATGTTTTTTAAAAAATCCCTAAGCCCCTGGGTCACAATTTCATCAGAAATCTGACTTTCGGCAATTCACTCAAAAATGGAGCGAATCGGTTGCAAATGCTCCCCTGAGAGGTTTGGCGGTCGAAACAGAAGGCTTTTTATCACGGGAAAAGAAACGAGCCCTCGACAACCTAACCAGAAGAAAAAGATTTTTTTGAAAAAATCCCCAAGCCCCGGGGTCACAATTTCATCAGAAATCTGACTTTCGGCATTTCACTCAAAAATGGTGCCAAACGGTTGCAAATGCTCCCCTGATAGGTTTGGCGGTCGAAACAGAAGGGTTTTTATCACAGGAAAAGAAATCAGCCCTCGACAACTTAACCGGCAGAAAAAGATTTTTTTGAAAAAATCCCTAAGCCCCGGGGTCACAATTTCATCAGAAATCTGACTTTCGGCCATTCTCTCAAAAATGATGCCAAACGTTTGCAATTACTCCCCTGATAGGTTTGGCGGTCAAAACAGAAGGCTTTTTATCACTGGAAAAGAAATCAGCCCTCGACAACTTAACCGGCAGAAAAAGATTTTTTTGAAAAAATCCCTAAGCCCCGGGGTCACAATTTCATCAAAAATCTGACTTTCGGCAATTCATTCAAAAATGGTGCCAAACTGTTGCAAATCCTCCCCTGAGAGGTTTGGCGGTCGAAACAGAAAGCTTTTTATCACAGGAAAAGAAATCAGCCCTCAACAACTTAACCGGCAGAAAAAGATTTTTTTTGAAAAAATTGCTAATGCTCCCCTGAGATGTTGTCCACCGCCTGTGCACCGTCCCTCATACCATGTGGTGTAAGAGAAAAATGAACAAATTCCTATGCCCCACAAGTAACCCAGAGATGCATTTTAAATAAATGCACACATAAAGTAGGAGTAAAGTAGGTGTAAACTAGGAGTAAACTAGGTGTAAAGTAGGTGTAAAGTAGGAGTAAAATAGGAGTAAAGTAGGAGTAAACAAGGTGTAAACAAGGAGTAAACTAGGTGCAAACTAGGAGTAAACTAGGTGTAAAGTAGGAGTAAACTAGGTGTAAACTAGGAGTAAGCTAGGAGTAAACTAGGTGTAAACTAGGAGTAAACTAGGAGTAAACTAGGTGTAAAGTAGGAGTAAACTAGGTGTAAAAGAGGAGTAAGGCAGGAGTAAATTAGCCAATCACATGCAGCCCATTGTGTAAATAATGTATATAAAGCAGATACTTTGAGGGAACATCCATTCCTCCTCACCACTATGAGCTGAATAAAGAGCATGAAATCCACTCTCGACTCAGAGTATATTTCATTCTCAAACCCTCCAACACTTCTCTGGTGAAAAAAGGGATGTCCTATTCAATAATAAATAATAATAATAGTTTTATTATTTATACCCCACCCGTCTGACTGGGTCGTGCCAGCCACGCTCAGCAGCTTGCAGGATAAAAAAATATACAATAAAACATGAAACTTTTTTTAACTATATGCCTACAATATGGAGGTTAACAACTGGACAACAGAAATGGATTCTACACACTCAAATGGTAGCTGAGAGGCCGATATTGATAAACTGGAAGAGTAAAGAGATGATCTCATTTAATCGGTGGATTGATAATATGGTAACACTTGCAACCTGTGAACGGACTGCTTACAAACATAGACTGCTTGGATAAATACGACAGTATTACGAATGAATTTATACAAAATGTAGTTGACTAATTTATATTAGGGCGCGGTCACAATTTCATTAGAAATCTGACTTTTGGCAATTCACTCAAAAATGGTGCCAAACGGTTGCAAATGCTCCCATGAAAGGTTTGGCGGTCAAAACAGAAGGCTTTTTATCACAGGACAAGAAATCAGCCCTCGACAACTTAACCGGCAGAAAAAGATGTTTTTGAAGAAATCCCTAAGCCCCGGGGTCACAATTTCATCAGAAATCTGACTTTCGGCAATTCACTCAAAAGTGGAGCCAATCGGTTGCAAATGCTCCCCTGAGAGGTTTGGCGGTTGAAACAGAAGGCTTTTTATCAGGGGAAAAGAAATCAGCCCTCGACAACCTAACCAGAAGAAAAATATTTTTTTGAAAAAATCCCCAAGCCCCGGGGTCACAATTTCATCAGAAATCTGACTTTCGGCATTTCACTCAAAAATGGTGCCAAACGGTTGCAAATGCTCCCCTGATAGGTTTGGCGGTCGAAACAGAAGGGTTTTTATCACAGGAAAAGAAATCAGCCCTCAACAACTTAACCGGCAGAAAAAGATTTTTTTGAAAAAATTGCTAATGCTCCCCTGAGATGTTGTCCACCGCCTGTGCACCGTCCCTCATACCATGTGGTGTAAGAGAAAAATGAACAAATTCCTATGCCCCACAAGTAACCCAGAGATGCATTTTAAATAAATGCACACATAAAGTAGGAGTAAAGTAGGAGTAAAGTAGGAGTAAAGTAGGTGTAAACTAGGAGTAAACTAGGTGTAAAGTAGGAGTAAACTAGGAGTAAAGTAGGAGTAAACAAGGTGTAAACTAGGAGTAAACTAGGTGTAAACTAGGTGTAAAGGAGGAGTATGGCAGGAGTAAATTAGCCAATCACATGCAGCCCATTGTGTAAATAATGTATATAAAGCGGATACTTTGAGGGAACATCCATTCGTCCTCACCACTATGAGATGCATTTTAAATAAATGCACACATAAAGTAGGAGTAAAGTAGGTGTAAACTAGGAGTAAAGTAGGTGTAAACTGGGAGTAAACTAGGTGTAAAGTAGGAGTAAGTTAGGAGTAAATTAGCCAATCACATGCAGTCCATTGTGTAAATAATGTATATAAAGCGGATACTTTGAGGGAACATCCATTCCTCCTCACCACTATGAGCTGAATAAAGAGCATGAAATCCACTCTCGACTCAGAGTATATTTCATTCTCAAACCCTCCAACACTTCTCTGGTGAAAAAAGGGATGTCCTATTCAATAATAAATAATAATAATAGTTTTATTATTTATACCCCACCCGTCAGACTGGGTCGTGCCAGCCACGCTCAGCAGCTTGCAGGATAAAAAAATATACAATAAAACATGAAACTTTTTTTAACTATATGCCTACAATATGGAAGTTAACAACTGGACAACAGAAATGGATTGTACACACTCAAATGGTAGCTGAGAGGCCGATATTGATAAACTGTAAGAGTAAAGAGATGATCTCATTTAATCGGTGGATTGATAATATGGTAACACTGGCAACCTGTGAACGGACTGCTTACAAACATAGACTGCTTGGATAAATACGACAGTATTACGAATGAATTTATACAAAATGTAGTTGACTAATTTATATTAGGGCGCGGTCACAATTTCATCAGAAATCTGACTTTTGGCAATTCACTCAAAAATGGTGCCAAGCGGTTGCAAATGCTCCCATGAAAGGTTTGGCGGTCGAAACAGAAGGCTTTTTATCACAGGACAAGAAATCAGCCCTCGAAAACTTAACCGGCAGAAAAAGATGTTTTTTAAAAAATCCCTAAGCCCCGGGGTCACAATTTGATCAAAAATCTGACTTTCGGCCATTCTCTCAAAAATGGTGCCAAACGTTTGCAATTACTCCCCAGAGAGATTTGGCGGTCGAAACAGAAGGCCTTTTATCACGGGAAAAGAAATCAGCCCTCGACAACCTAACCAGAAGAAAAAGATTTTTTTGAAAAAATCCCCAAGCAACGGGGTCACAATTTCATCAGAAATCTGACTTTCGGCATTTCACTCAAAAATGGTGCCAAACGGTTCCAAATGCTCCCCTGATAGGTTTGGCGGTCGAAACGGAAGGGTTTTTATCACTGGAAAAGAAATCAGCCCTCGACAACTTAACCGGCAGAAAAAGATTTTTTTGAAAAAATCCCTAAGCCCCGGGGTCACAATTTCATCAAAAATCTGACTTTCGGCAATTCATTCAAAAATGGTGCCAAACTGTTGCAAATCCTCCCCTGAGAGGTTTGGCGGTCGAAACAGAAGGCTTTTTATCACAGGAAAAGAAATCAGCCCTCAACAACTTAACCGGCAGAAAAAGATTTTTTTTGAAAAAATTGCTAATGCTCCCCTGAGATGTTGTCCACCGCCTGTGCACCGTCCCTCATACCATGTGGTGTAAGAGAAAAATGAACAAATTCCTATGCCCCACAAGTAACCCAGAGATGCATTTTAAATAAATGCACACATAAAGTAGGAGTAAAGTAGGAGTAAACTAGGAGTAAACTAGGAGTAAAGTAGGTGTAAAGTAGGAGTAAAGTAGGAGTAAACTAGGTGTAAACTAGGAGTAAACTAGGTGTAAAGTAGGAGTAAGGCAGGAGTAAATTAGCCAATCACATGCAGCCCATTGTGTAAATGATGTATATAAAGCAGATACTTTGAGGGAACGTCCATTCCTCCTCACCACTATGAGCTGAATAAAGAGCATGAAATCCACTCTCGACTCAGAGTATATTTCATTGTCAAACCCTCCAACACTTCTCTGGTGAAAAAAGGGATGTCCTATTCAGTAACAAATAATAATAATAATAGTTTTATTATTTATTCCCCACCCGTCTGACTGGGTCGTGCCAGCCACGCTTAGCAGCTTGCAGGATAAAATAATATACAATAAAACATGAAACTTTTTTTAACTATATGCCTACAATATGGAAGTTAACAACTGGACAACAGAAATGGATTGTACACACTCAAATGGTAGCTGAGAGGCCGATATTGATAAACTGGAAGAGTAAAGAGATGATCTCATTTAATCGGTGGATTGATAATATGGTAACACTTGCAACCTGTGAACGGACTGCTTACAAACATAGACTGCTTGGATAAATACGACAGTATTACGAATGAATTTATACAAAATGTAGTTGACTAATTTATATTAGGGCGCGGTCACAATTTCATCAGAAATCTGACTTTTGGCAATTCACTCAGAAATGGTGCCAAACGGTTGCAAATGCTCCCCTGAGAGGTTTGGCGGTCGAAACAGAAGGCTTTTTATCACAGGACAAGAAATCAGCCCTCGACAAGTTAACCGCTAGAATTTTATTTTAAAAAAAAATCGCTAAGCCCCGGGGTCACAATTTCATCAAAAATCTGACTTTTGGCAATTCACTCAAAATTGGTGCCAAACGGCTGCAAATGCTCCAATGAAAGGTTTGGCGGTTGAAACAGAAGGCTTTTTATCACAGAAAAAGAAATAAGCCCTCGACAACTCAACCGGGATAATTTTTTTTTGTTTTTGAAAAATCACTAAGCCCCGGGGTCACAATTTCAACAAAAATCTGACTTTCGGTCATTCACTCAAAAATGGTGCCAAACGGTTGCAAATACTCCCCTGGGTGGTTTGGCGGTCGAAACAGAAGGCTTTTTATCACAGGAAAAGAAATCAGCCCTCGACAACTTAACGGGCAGAAAAAGATTTTTTTGAAAAAATCCCCAAGCTCCGGGGTCACAATTTCATCAGAAATCTGACTTTCGGCATTTCAGTCAAAAATGGTGCCAAACGGTTGCAAATGCTCCCCTCATAGGTTTGGCGGTCGAAACAGAAGGGTTTTTATCACAGGAAAAGAAATCAGCCCTCGACAACTTAACCGGCAGAAAAAGATTTTTTTGAAAAAATCCCTAAGCCCCGGGGTCACAATTTCATCAAAAATCTGACTTTCGGCTATTCACTCAATAATGGTGCCAAACTGTTGCAAATCCTCCCCTGAGAGGTTTGGCGGTCGAAACAGAAGGCTTTTTATCACAGGAAAAGAAATCAGCCCTCAACAACTTAACCGGCAGAAAAAGATTTTTTTGAAAAAATTGCTAATGCTCCCCTGAGATGTTGTCCACCGCCTGTGCACCGTCCCTCATACCATGTGGTGTAAGAGAAAAATGAACAAATCCCTATACCCCACAAGTAACCCAGAGATGCATTTTAAATAAATGCACACATAAAGTAGGAGTAAAGTAGGTGTAAACTAGGAGTAAACTAGGTGTAAAGAAGGTGTAAACTAGGAGTAAACTAGGTGTAAACTAGGTGTAAACTAGGAGTAAACTGGGTGTAAACTAGGTGTAAAGTAGGAGTAAGTTAGGAGTAAATTAGCCAATCACATGCAGCCCATTGTGTAAATAACGTATATAAAGCAGATACTTTGAGGGAACATCCATTCCTCCTCACCACTATGAGCTGAATAAAGAGCATGAAATCCACTCTCGACAGAGTATATTTCATTCTCAAACCCTCCAACACTTCTCTGGTGAAAAAAGGGATGTCCTATTCAATAATAAATAATAATAATAGTTTTATTATTTATACCCCACCCATCTGACTGGGTCGTGCCAGCCACGCTCAGCTGCTTGCAGGATAAAATAATATACAATAAAACATGAAACTTTTTTTAACTATATGCCTACAATATGGAAGTTAACAACTGGACAACAGAAATGGATTGTACACACACTAATGGTAGCTGAGAGGCCGATATTGATAAACTGGAAGAGTAAAGAGATGATCTCCTTTAATCGGTGGATTGATAATATGGTAACACTTTCAACCTGTGAACGGACTGCTTACAAACATAGACTGCTTGGATAAATACGACAGTATTACGAATGAATTTATACAAAATGTAGTTGACTAATTTACATTAGGGCGCGGTCACAATTTCATGACAAATCCGACTTTCGGCCATTCACTCAAAAATGGTGCCAAAGGGTTGCAAATGCTCTCTGAGACGTTTGGCGGTCGAAACAGAAGGCTTTTTATCACCGGACAAGATATCAACCCTCGACAACTTAACCGGCAGAAAAAGATGTTTTTGAAAAAATCCCTAAGCCCCGGGGTCACAATTTCATCAGAAATCTGACTTTCGGCAATTCACTCAAAAATGGAGCCAAACGGTTGCAAATGCTCCCATGAAAGGTTTGGCGGTCGAAACAGAAGGCTTTTTATCACAGGACAAGAAATCAGCCCTCGAAAACTTAACCGGCAGAAAAAGATGTTTTTTAAAAAATCCCTAAGCCCCTGGGTCACAATTTCATCAGAAATCTGACTTTCGGCAATTCACTCAAAAATGGAGCGAATCGGTTGCAAATGCTCCCCTGAGAGGTTTGGCGGTCGAAACAGAAGGCTTTTTATCATGGGAAAAGAAACGAGCCCTCGACAACCTAACCAGAAGAAAAAGATTTTTTTGAAAAAATCCCCAAGCCCCGGGGTCACAATTTCATCAGAAATCTGACTTTCGGCATTTCACTCAAAAATGGTGCCAAACGGTTGCAAATGCTCCCCTGATAGGTTTGGCGGTCGAAACAGAAGGGTTTTTATCACAGGAAAAGAAATCAGCCCTCGACAACTTAACCGGCAGAAAAAGATTTTTTTGAAAAAATCCCTAAGCCCCGGGGTCACAATTTCATCAGAAATCTGACTTTCGGCCATTCTCTCAAAAATGATGCCAAACGTTTGCAATTACTCCCCTGATAGGTTTGGCGGTCAAAACAGAAGGCTTTTTATCACTGGAAAAGAAATCAGCCCTCGACAACTTAACCGGCAGAAAAAGATTTTTTTGAAAAAATCCCTAAGCCCCGGGGTCACAATTTCATCAAAAATCTGACTTTCGGCAATTCATTCAAAAATGGTGCCAAACTGTTGCAAATCCTCCCCTGAGAGGTTTGGCGGTCGAAACAGAAAGCTTTTTATCACAGGAAAAGAAATCAGCCCTCAACAACTTAACCGGCAGAAAAAGATTTTTTTTGAAAAAATTGCTAATGCTCCCCTGAGATGTTGTCCACCGCCTGTGCACCGTCCCTCATACCATGTGGTGTAAGAGAAAAATGAACAAATTCCTATGCCCCACAAGTAACCCAGAGATGCATTTTAAATAAATGCACACATAAAGTAGGAGTAAAGTAGGTGTAAACTAGGAGTAAACTAGGTGTAAAGTAGGTGTAAAGTAGGAGTAAAATAGGAGTAAAGTAGGAGTAAACAAGGTGTAAACAAGGAGTAAACTAGGTGCAAACTAGGAGTAAACTAGGTGTAAAGTAGGAGTAAACTAGGTGTAAACTAGGAGTAAGCTAGGAGTAAACTAGGTGTAAACTAGGAGTAAACTAGGAGTAAACTAGGTGTAAAGTAGGAGTAAACTAGGTGTAAAAGAGGAGTAAGGCAGGAGTAAATTAGCCAATCACATGCAGCCCATTGTGTAAATAATGTATATAAAGCAGATACTTTGAGGGAACATCCATTCCTCCTCACCACTATGAGCTGAATAAAGAGCATGAAATCCACTCTCGACTCAGAGTATATTTCATTCTCAAACCCTCCAACACTTCTCTGGTGAAAAAAGGGATGTCCTATTCAATAATAAATAATAATAATAGTTTTATTATTTATACCCCACCCGTCTGACTGGGTCGTGCCAGCCACGCTCAGCAGCTTGCAGGATAAAAAAATATACAATAAAACATGAAACTTTTTTTAACTATATGCCTACAATATGGAAGTTAACAACTGGACAACAGAAATGGATTCTACACACTCAAATGGTAGCTGAGAGGCCGATATTGATAAACTGGAAGAGTAAAGAGATGATCTCATTTAATCGGTGGATTGATAATATGGTAACACTTGCAACCTGTGAACGGACTGCTTACAAACATAGACTGCTTGGATAAATACGACAGTATTACGAATGAATTTATACAAAATGTAGTTGACTAATTTATATTAGGGCGCGGTCACAATTTCATTAGAAATCTGACTTTTGGCAATTCACTCAAAAATGGTGCCAAACGGTTGCAAATGCTCCCATGAAAGGTTTGGCGGTCGAAACAGAAGGCTTTTTATCACAGGACAAGAAATCAGCCCTCGACAACTTAACCGGCAGAAAAAGATGTTTTTGAAGAAATCCCTAAGCCCCGGGGTCACAATTTCATCAGAAATCTGACTTTCGGCAATTCACTCAAAAGTGGAGCCAATCGGTTGCAAATGCTCCCCTGAGAGGTTTGGCGGTTGAAACAGAAGGCTTTTTATCAGGGGAAAAGAAATCAGCCCTCGACAACCTAACCAGAAGAAAAATATTTTTTTGAAAAAATCCCCAAGCCCCGGGGTCACAATTTCATCAGAAATCTGACTTTCGGCATTTCACTCAAAAATGGTGCCAAACGGTTGCAAATTCTCCCCTGATAGGTTTGGCGGTCGAAACAGAAGGGTTTTTATCACAGGAAAAGAAATCAGCCCTCGACAACTTAACCGGCAGAAAAAGATTTTTTTGAAAAAATTGCTAATGCTCCCCTGAGATGTTGTCCACCGCCTGTGCACCGTCCCTCATACCATGTGGTGTAAGAGAAAAATGAACAAATTCCTATGCCCCACAAGTAACCCAGAGATGCATTTTAAATAAATGCACACATAAAGTAGGAGTAAAGTAGGAGTAAAGTAGGAGTAAAGTAGGTGTAAACTAGGAGTAAACTAGGTGTAAAGTAGGAGTAAACTAGGAGTAAAGTAGGAGTAAACAAGGTGTAAACTAGGAGTAAACTAGGTGTAAACTAGGTGTAAAGTAGGAGTAAGGCAGGAGTAAATTAGCCAATCACATGCAGCCCATTGTGTAAATAATGTATATAAAGCAGATATATACATCCCTAAGGCTTTTTATTACGGGAAAAGAAATCAGCCCTCGACAACCTAACCGGAAGAAAAAGATTTTTTTGAAAAAATCCCCAAGCCCCGGGGTCACAATTTCATCAGAAATCTGACTTTCGGCATTTCACTCAAAAATGGTGCCAAACTGGTGCAAATGCTCCCCTGATAGGTTTGGCGGTCGAAACAGAAGGGTTTTTATCACAGGAAAAGAAATCAGCCCTCGACAACTTCACCGGCAGAAAAAGATTTTTTTGAAAAAATTGCTAATGCTCCCCTGAGATGTTGTCCACCGCCTCTGCACCGTCGCTCATACCATGTGGTGTAAGAGAAAAATGAACAAATTCCTATGCCCCACAAGTAACCCAGAGATGCATTTTAAATAAATGCACACATAAAGTAGGAGTAAACTAGGTGTAAACTAGGAGTAAACTAGGTGTAAACTAGGTGTAAACTAGGAGTAAACTAGGTGTAAACTAGGTGTAAAGTAGGAGTAAACTAGGTGTAAAGGAGGAGTATGGCAGGAGTAAATTAGCCAATCACATGCAGCCCATTGTGTAAATAATGTATATAAAGCGGATACTTTGAGGGAACATCCATTCGTCCTCACCACTATGAGATGCATTTTAAATAAATGCACACATAAAGTAGGAGTAAAGTAGGTGTAAACTAGGAGTAAAGTAGGTGTAAACTGGGAGTAAACTAGGTGTAAAGTAGGAGTAAGTTAGGAGTAAATTAGCCAATCACATGCAGTCCATTGTGTAAATAATGTATATAAAGCGGATACTTTGAGGGAACATCCATTCCTCCTCACCACTATGAGCTGAATAAAGAGCATGAAATCCACTCTCGACTCAGAGTATATTTCATTCTCAAACCCTCCAACACTTCTCTGGTGAAAAAAGGGATGTCCTATTCAATAATAAATAATAATAATAGTTTTATTATTTATACCCCACCCGTCAGACTGGGTCGTGCCAGCCACGCTCAGCAGCTTGCAGGATAAAAAAATATACAATAAAACATGAAACTTTTTTTAACTATATGCTTACAATATGGAAGTTAACAACTGGACAACAGAAATGGATTGTACACACTCAAATGGTAGCTGAGAGGCCGATATTGATAAACTGGAAGAGTAAAGAGATGATCTCATTTAATCGGTGGATTGATAATATGGTAACACTGGCAACCTGTGAACGGACTGCTTACAAACATAGACTGCTTGGATAAATACGACAGTATTACGAATGAATTTATACAAAATGTAGTTGACTAATTTATATTAGGGCGCGGTCACAATTTCATCAGAAATCTGACTTTTGGCAATTCACTCAAAAATGGTGCCAAGCGGTTGCAAATGCTCCCATGAAAGGTTTGGCGGTCGAAACAGAAGGCTTTTTATCACAGGACAAGAAATCAGCCCTCGAAAACTTAACCGGCAGAAAAAGATGTTTTTTAAAAAATCCCTAAGCCCCGGGGTCACAATTTCATCAGAAATCTGACTTTCGGCAATTCACTCAAAAATGGAGCCAATCGGTTGCAAATGCTCCCCTCAGAGGTTTGGCGGTTGAAACAGAAGGCTTTTTATCACGGGAAAAGAAATCAGCCCTCGACAACCTAACCAGAAGAAAAATATTTTTTTGAAAAAATCCCCAAGCCCCGGGGTCACAATTTCATCAAAAATCTGACTTTCGGCAATTCATTCAAAAATGGTGCCAAACTGTTGCAAATCCTCCCCTGAGAGGTTTGGCGGTCGAAACAGAAAGCTTTTTATCACAGGAAAAGAAATCAGCCCTCAACAACTTAACCGGCAGAAAAAGATTTTTTTTGAAAAAATTGCTAATGCTCCCCTGAGATGTTGTCCACCGCCTGTGCACCGTCCCTCATACCATGTGGTGTAAGAGAAAAATGAACAAATTCCTATGCCCCACAAGTAACCCAGAGATGCATTTTAAATCAATGCACACATAAAGTAGGAGTAAAGTAGGTGTAAACTAGGAGTAAACTAGGTGTAAAGTAGGTGTAAAGTAGGAGTAAAATAGGAGTAAAGTAGGAGTAAACAAGGTGTAAACAAGGTGTAAACAAGGTGTAAACAAGGTGTAAACTAGGAGTAAACTAGGAGTAAACTAGGTGTAAAGTAGGAGTAAACTAGGTGTAAAGTAGGAGTAAACTAGGTGTAAACTAGGAGTAAACTAGGAGTAAACTAGGTGTAAACTAGGAGTAAACTAGGTGTAAAGTAGGAGTAAACAAGGTGTAAAGGAGGAGTAAGGCAGGAGTAAATTAGCCAATCACATGCAGCCCATTGTGTAAATAATGTATATAAAGCAGATACTTTGGGGGAACATCCATTCCTCCTCACCACTATGAGCTGAATAAAGAGCATGAAATCCACTCTCGACTCAGAGTATATTTCATTCTCAAACCCTCCAACACTTCTCTGGTGAAAAAAGGGATGTCCTATTCAATAATAAATAATAATAATAGTTTTATTATTTATACCCCACCCGTCTGACTGGGTCGTGCCAGCCACGCTCAGCAGCTTGCAGGATAAAAAAATATACAATAAAACATGAAACTTTTTTTAACTATATGCTTACAATATGGAAGTTAACAACTGGACAACAGAAATGGATTGTACACACTCAAATGGTAGCTGAGAGGCCGATATTGATAAACTGGAAGAGTAAAGAGATGATCTCATTTAATCGGTTGATTGATAATATGGTAACACTTGCAACCTGTGAACGGACTGCTTACAAACATAGACTGCTTGGATAAATACGACAGTATTACGAATGAATTTATACAAAATGTAGTTGACTAATTTATATTAGGGCGCGGTCACAATTTCATGACAAATCTGACTTTTGGCAATTCACTCAAAATTGGTGCCAAACGGTTGCAAATGCTCCCATGAAAGGTTTGGCGGTTGAAAAAGAAGGCTTTTTATCACAGAAAAAGAAATCAGCCCTCGACAACTCAACCGGCAGAAAAAGATTTTTTTGAAAAAATCCCTAAGCCCCGGGGTCAAAATTTGATCAAAAATCTGACTTTCGGCATTTCACTCAAAAATGGTGCCAAACGGTTACAAATGCTCCCCTGAGAGGTTTGGCGGTCGAAACAGAAGGCTTTTTATCACAGGAAAAGAAATCAGCCCTCGACAACTTAACGGGCAGAAAAAGATTTTTTTGAAAAAATCCCTAAGCCCCGGGGTTACAATTTCAACAAAAATCTGACTTTCGGCCATTCACTAAAAAATGGTGCCAAACGGTTGCAAATGCTCCCCTGAGAGGTTTGGCGGTTGAAACAGAAGGCTTTTTATCACAGGACAGGAAATCAGCCCTCGACAACTTAACCCGCAGAAAAAGATGTTTTTGAAAAAATCCCTAAGCCCCAGGGTCACAATTTAATCAAAAATCTGACTTTCGGCAATTCATTCAAAAATGGTGCCAAAGGGTTGCAAATACTCCCCTGATAGGTTTGGCGGTCGAAACAGAAGGCTTTTTATCACGGGAAAAGAAATCAGCCCTCGACAACTTAACGGGCAGAAAAAGATTTTTTTGAAAAAATCCCTAAGTCACAATTTCAGCTAAAATCTGACGTTCTGCAATTCACTCAAAAAGGCTTCCAAACTGTTGCAAACAATCCCCTCAAAGCTTTTCCGGTGGAAACAGATGGGTTTTTATCATCAGAAACAGAATTTGCCCTCGACGTCGGAACAACTTTATTTGCAAAAATCCCTAAGCCGCGCGGTCACAATATCAGCAAAAATCTGACGTTCTGCAATTCACTCAAAAATGCTTCCAAACTGTTGCAAACGATCCCCTGAAAGGTTTTTCGGGTGAAACAGATGGGTTTTTTCATCAAAAACAGAATAAGCCCTCGACGTCTGAACAACTTTTTTTTGAAAAAATCCCTAAGCCGCGCGGTCACAATTTCAGCAAAAATCTGACGTTCTGCAATTCACTCAAAAATGCTGCCAAAGTGTTGCAAACGATCCCCTGAAAGGTTTTTCGGTGGAAACAGATGGGTTTTATCATCAGAAACAGAATTAGCCCTCGACGTCGGAACAACTTTATTTGAAAAAATGCCTAAGCCGCGCGGTCACAATTTCAGCAAAAATCTGACGTTCTGCAATTCACTCAAAAATGCTGCCAAAGTGTTGCAAACGATCCCCTGAAAGGTTTTTCAGTGGAAACAGATGGGTTTTATCATCAGAAACAGAATAAGCCCTCGACGTCTGAAAAACTTTTTTTGAAAAAATCCCTAAGCCGCGCAGTCACAATTTCAGCAAAAATCTGACGTTCTGCAATTCACTCAAAAAGGCTTCCAAACTGTTGCAAACGATCCCCTGAAAGGTTTTCCGGTGGAAACAGATGGGTTTTTTCATCAGAAACAGAATAAGCCCTCGACATCTGAACAACTTTTTTTTGAAAAAATCCCTAAGCCGCGCGGTCACAATTTCAGCAAAAATCTGACATTCTGAAATTCACTCAAAAATGCTGCCAAAGTGTTGCAAACGATCCCCTGAAAGGTTTTTCAGTGGAAACAGATGGGTTTTATCATCAGAAACAGAATAAGCCCTCGACGTCTGAAAAACTTTTTTTGAAAAAATCCCTAAGCCGCGCGGTCACAATTTCAGCAAAAATCTGACGTTCTGCAATTCACTCAAAAAGGCTTCCAAACTGTTGCAAACGATCCCCTGAAAGGTTTTTCGGTGGAAACAGATGGGTTTTTTCATCAGAAACAGAATAAGCCCACGACGTCTGTACAACTTTTTTTTTAAAAAATCCCTAAGCCGCGCGGTCACAATTTCAGCAAAAATCTGACGTTCTGCAATTCACTCAAAAATGCTGCCAAAGTGTTGCAAACGATCCCCTGAAAGGTTTTTTGGTGGAAACAGATGGGTTTTATCATCAAAAACAGAATAAGCCCTCGACGTCTGAACAACTTTTTTTGAAAAAATCCCTAAGCCGCGCGGTCACAATTTCAGCAAAAATCTGACGTTCTGCAATTCACTCAAAAAGGCTTCCAAACTGTTGCAAACGATCCCCTGAAAGGTTTTTCGGTGGAAACAGATGGGTTTTTTCATCAAAAACAGAATAAGCGCTCGACGTCTGAACAACTTTTTTTTGAAAAAATCCCTAAGCCCCGGGGTCAAAATTTGATCAAAAATCTGACTTTCGGCATTTCACTCAAAAATGGTGCCAAACGGTTACAAATGCGCCCCTGAGAGGTTTGGCGGTCGAAACAGAAGGCTTTTTATCACAGGAAAAGAAATCAGCCCTCGACGTCTGAAAAACTTTTTTTGAAAAAATCCCTAAGCCCCGGGGTCACAATTTCATCAAAAATCTGACTTTCGGTCATTCACTCAAAAATGGTGCCAAACGGTTGCAAATGCTCCCCTGAGGTGTTTGGCGGTCGAAACCGAAGGCTCTTTATCACAGGAAAAGAAATCAGCCCTCAACAACTTAACCGGCAGAAAAAGATTTTTTTGAAAAAAATCCCCAAGCCCCGGGGTCACAATTTCATCAGAAATCTGACTTTCGGCATTTCACTCAAAAATGGTAAAGTAGGTGTAAACTAGAAGTAAACTAGGTGTAAACTAGGAGTAAACTAGGAGTAAAGTAGGAGTAAACTAGGTGTAACCTAGTAGTAAACTAGGTGTAAACTAGTAGTAAACTAGGTGTAAACTAGGAGTAAACTAGGAGTAAAGTAGGAGTAAACTAGGTGTAACCTAGTAGTAAACTAGGTGTAACCTAGTAGTAAACTAAGTGTAAACTAGGAGTAAAGTAGATGTAAACTAGGTGTGAACTAGGTGTAAACTAGGAGTAAAGTAGGTGTAAACTAGGAGTAAAGTAGGTGTAAAGTAGGAGTAAGGCACGAGTAAATTAGCCAATCACATGCAGCCCATTGTGTAAATAATTTATATAAAGCAGATACTTTGAGGGAACATCCATTCGTCCTCACCACTATGAGATGCATTTTAAATAAATGCACACATAAAGTAGGAATAAAGTAGGAGTAAAGTAGGTGTAAACTAGGAGTAAACTAGGTGTAAACTGGGAGTAAACTAGGTGTAAAGTAGGAGTAAGGCAGGAGTAAATTAGCCAATCACATGCAGCCCATTGTGTAAATAATGTATATAAAGCAGATACTTTGAGGGAACATCCATTCCTCCTCACCACTATGAGCTGAATAAAGAGCATGAAATCCACTCTCGACTCAGAGTATATTTCATTCTCAAACCCTCCAACACTTCTCTGGTGAAAAAAGGGATGTCCTATTCAATAATAAATAATAATAATAGTTTTATTATTTATACCCCACCCATCTGACTGGGTCGTGCCAGCCACGCTCAGCAGCTTGCAGGATAAAATAATATACAATAAAATATGCAACTTTTTTTAACTATATGCCTACAATATGGAAGTTAACAACTGGACAACAGAAATGGATTGTACACACTCAAATGGTAGCTGAGAGGCCGATATTGATAAACTGGAAGAGTAAAGAGATGATCTCCTTTAATCGGTGGATTGATAATATGGTAACACTTGCAACCTGTGAACGGACTGCTTACAAACATAGACTGCTTGGATAAATATGACAGTATTACGAATGAATTTATACAAAATGTAGTTGACTAATTTATATTAGGGCGCGGGACAAGAAATGAGCCCTCGACAACTTAACCGGCAGAAAAAGATTTTTTTGAAAAAATCCCTAAGCCCCGCGGTCACAATTTGATCAAAAATCTGACTTTCGGCAATTCACTCAAAAATGGAGCCAAACGGTTGCAATTCCTCCCCTGAGAGGTTTGGCGGTCGAAACAGAAGGCTTTTTATCACAGGAAAAGAAATCAGCCCTCGACAACCTAACCAGAAGAAAAAGTTTTTTTTCAGAAAATCCCTAAGCCCCGGGGCACAATTTCATAAAAAATCTGACTATCGCCCATTAATTCAAAAATGGTGCCAAACGGTTGAAAATGCTCCCCTGAGAGGTTTGGCGCTCAAAACTGAAGGCTTTTTATCACCGGACAAGAATTCAGCCCTCGGTCACAATTTCATCAGAAATCCTACTTTCGACCATTCACTCAAAAATGGTGCCAAAGGGTTGCAAATGCTCTCCTGAGACGTTTGGCGGTCAAAACAGAAGGCTTTTTATCACAGGAAAAGAAACCAGCCCTCAACAACTTAACCGGGAGAAAAAGATTTTTTTGAAAAAACCCCTTAAGCCCCAGGGCCACAATTTCATCAAACATCTGACTTTCGGCAATTCACTCAAAAATGGTGCCAAACGGTTGCAAATGCTCCCCTGAGACGTTTGGCGGTCGAAACAGAAGGCTCTTTATCACAGGAAAAGAAATCAGCCCTTGACAACTTAAGCTGCATATTTTTTTTTAAAAAAAAATCCCTAAGCCCCGGGGTCACAATTTCATCAAACATCTGACTTTCGGCAATTCACTCAAAAATGGTGCCAAACGGTTGCAAATGCTCCCCTGATAGGTTTGGCGCTTGAAACAGAAGGCTCTTTATCACAGGAAAAGAAATCAGCCCTTGACAACTTAAGCTGCATAATTTTTTTAAAAAAAAAATCCCCAAGCCCCGGGGTCACAATTTCATCAGAAATCTGACTCTCGGCAATTCACTCAAAAATGGAGCCAAACGATTGCAATTGCTCCCCTGAGAGGTCTGGCGCTCGAAACAGAAGGCTTTTTATCGCAGGCAAAGAAATCAGCCCTCGGTCACAATTTCATCAAAAATCCGACTTTCGGCAATTCACTCAAAAATGGTGCCAAAGGGTGTCAAATGCTCTCCTGAGACGTTTGGTGGTCGAAACAGAAGGCTTTTTATCAAAGGAAAAGAAACCAGCCTTCGAAAACTTAACCGGTAGAAAAAGATTTTTTTGAAAAAATCCCTAAGCCCCGGGGTCACAATTTCATCAAAAATCTGACTTTCGGCATTTCACTCAAAAATGGTGCTAAACGGTTGCAAATGCTCCCCTGAGAGGTTTGGCGGTCGAAACAGAAGGCTTTTTATCACAGGAAAAGAAATTAGCCCTCGACAACTTAACGGGCAGAAAAAGATTTTTTTGAAAAAATCCAATTTCATCAAAAATCTGACTTTCGGCAATTAACTCAAAAATGGTGGCAAACCGTTGCAACTGCTCCCCTGAGAGGTTTGGCGCTCGAAACAGAAGGCTTTTTATCACAGGAAAAGAAATCAGCCCTCGACAACTTAAGCTGCATAATTTTTTTTTTTAAAAAAAAATCCCTAAGCCCCGGGGTCACAATTTCATCGGAAATATGACTCTCGGCAATACACTCAAAAATGGAGCCAAATGATTGCAATTGCTCACCTGAGAGGTTTGGCGCTCGAAACAGAAGGCTTTTTATCACAGGAAACGAAATCAGCCCTCGGTCACAATTTCATCAGAAATCTGACTTTCGGCATTTCACTTAAAAATGGTGCAAAACGGTTGCAAATCCTCCCCTGAGAGGTTTGGCGGTCGAAACAGAAGGCTTTTTATCACAGGAAAAGAAATCAGCCCTCAACAACTTAACCGGCAGAAAAAGATTTTTTTGAAAAAATTGCTAATGCTCCCCTGAGATGTTGTCCACCGCCTGTGCACCGTCCCTCATACCATGTGGTGTAAGAGAAAAATGAACAAATTCCTATGCCCCACAAGTAACCCAGAGATGCATTTTAAAAAAAATGCACACATAAAGTAGTAGTAAAGTAGGAGTAAAGTAGGTGTAAACTAGGAGTAAACTAGTTGTAAAGTAGGTGTAAACTAGGAGTAAACTAGGAGTAAACTAGGAGTAAAGTAGGAGTAAACTAGGTGTAAACTAGGAGTAAACTAGGTGTAAAGTAGGAGTAAACTAGGAGTAAACTAGGAGTAAGGCAGGAGTAAATTAGCCAATCACATGCAGCCCATTGTGTAAATAATATATTTAAAGCAGATACTTTGAGGGAACATCCATTCCTCCTCACCACTATGAGCTGAATAAAGAGCATGAAATCCACTCTCGACTCAGAGTATATTTCATTCTCAAACCCTCCAACACTTCTCTGGTGAAAAAAGGGATGTCCTATTCAATAAATAATAATAATAATAATAGTTTTATTATTTATACCCCACCCATCTGACTGGGTCGTGCCAGCCACGCTCAGCAGCTTGCAGGATAAAATAATATACAATAAAACATGAAATTTTTTTTAATATGTGCCTACAATATGGAAGTTAACAACTGGACAACAGAAATGGATTGTACACACTCTAATGGTAGCTGAGAGGCCGATATTGATAAACTGGAAGAGTAAAGAGATGATCTCCTTTAATCGGTGGATTGATAATATGGTAACACTTGCAACCTGTGAACGGACTGCTTACAAACATAGACTGCGTGGATAAATACGACAGTATTACGAATGAATTTATACAAAACGTAGTTGACTAATTTATATTAGGGCGCGGTCACAATTTCATCAAAAATCTGACTTTTGGCAATTCACTCAAAATTGGTGCCAAACGGTTGCAAATGCTCCCATGAAAGGTTTGGCGGTTGAAACAGAAGGCTTTTTATCACAGGAAAAGAAATCAGCCCTCGACAAGTTAACCGCTAGAATTTTTTTTTTGTTTTTGAAAAATCACTAAGCCCCGGGGTCACAATTTCAATAAAAATCTGACTTTCGGCCATTGACTAAAAAATGGTGCCAAACGGTTGCAAATGCTCCCCTGAGAGGTTTGGCGGTTGAAACAGAAGGCTTTTTATCAAAGGACAAGAAATCAGCCCTCGACAACTTAACCGGCAGAAAAAGACGTTTTTTAAATAATCCCTAAGCCCCGGGGTCACAATTTAATAAAAAATCTGACTTTCGGCAATTCATTCAAAAATGGTGCCAAACGGTTGCAAATGCTCCCCTGAGAGGTTTGGCGGTCGAAACAGAAGGCTTTTTATCACAGGAAAAGAAATCAGCCCTCGGTCACAATTTCATCAAAAATCCGACTTTCGGCCATTCACTCAAAAATGGTGCCAAAGGGTTGCAAATGCTCTCCTGAGACGTTTGGCGGTTGAAACAGAAGGCTTTTTATCACAGGACAAGAAATCAGTCCTCGACAACTTAACCAGCAGAAAAAGATTTTTTTGAAAAAATCCCTAAGCCCCGGGGTCACAATTTGATCAAAAATCTGACTTTCGGCATTTCACTCAAAAATGGTGCCAAACGGTTGGAAATGCTCCCCTGAGAGGTTTGGCGGTCGAAACAGAAGGCTTTTTATCACAGGAAAAGAAATCAGCCCTCGACAAGTTAACCGCTAGAATTTTTTTTTTAAAAAAAAATCGCTAAGCCCTGGGGTCACAATTTAATCGAAAATCTGACTTTTGGCAATTCACTCAAAATTGGTGCCAAACGGTTGCAAATGCTCCCATGAAAAGTTTGGCGGTTGAAACAGAAGGCTTTTTATCACAGAAAAAGAAATGAGCCCTCGACAACTTAACGGGCAGAAACAGATTTTTTTGAAAAAATCCATAAGCCCCGGGGTCACAATTTGATCAAAAATCTGACTTTCGGCATTTCACTCAAAAATGGTGCCAAACGGTTATAAATGCTCCCCTGAGAGGTTTGGCAGTCGAAACAGAAGGCTCTTTATCACAGGAAAAGAAAACAGCCCTCGACAACTGAAAGGGCAGAAAAAGTTTTTTTTGAAAAAATCCCTAAGCCCCGGGGTTACAATTTCATCAAAAATCTGACTTTCGGCAATTAACTCAAAAATGTTGTCCACCGCCTGTGCACCGTCCCTCATACCATGTGGTGTAAGAGAAAAATGAACAAATTCCTATGCCCCACAAGTAACCCAGAGATGCATTTTTAAAAAAATGCACACATAAAGTAGGAGTAAAGTAGGAGTAAAGTAGGTGTAAACTAGGTGTAAACTAGGAGTAAACTAGGTGTAAAGTAGGAGTAAACTAGGAGTAAACTAGGAGTAAGGCAGGAGTAAATTAGCCAATCACATGCAGCCCATTGTGTAAATAATATATTTAAAGCAGATACTTTGAGGGAACATCCATTCCTCCTCACAACTATGAGCTGAATAAAGAGCATGAAATCCACTCTCGACTCAGAGTATATTTCATTCTCAAACCCTCCAACACTTCTCTGGTGAAAAAAGGGATGTCCTATTCAATAATAAATAATAATAATAATAGTTTTATTATTTATACCCCACCCATCTGACTGGGTCGTGCCAGCCACGCTCAGCAGCTTGCAGGATAAAATAATATACAATAAAACATGAAATTTTTTTTAATATGTGCCTACAATATGGAAGTTAACAACTGGACAACAGAAATGGATTGTACACACTCTAATGGTAGCTGAGAGGCCGATATTGATAAACTGGAAGAGTAAAGAGATGATCTCCTTTAATCGGTGGATTGATAATATGGTAACACTTGCAACCTGTGAACGGACTGCTTACAAACATAGACTGCTTGGATAAATACGACAGTATTACGAATGAATTTATACAAAACGTAGTTGACTAATTTATATTAGGGCGCGGTCACAATTTCATGACAAATCTGACTTTTGGCAATTCACTCAAAAATGGTGCCAAACGGTTGCAAATGCTCCCATGAAAGGTTTGGTGGTTGAAACAGAAGGCTTTTTATCACAGGAAAAGAAATCAGCCCTCGACAAGTTAACCGCTAGAATTTTTTTTTTAAAAAAAATCGCTAAGCCCCGGGGTCACAATTTCATCAAAAATCTGACTTTTGGCAATTCACTCAAAATTGGTGCCAAACGGTTGCAAATGCTCCCATGAAAGGTTTGGCGGTTGAAACAGAAGACTTTTTATCACAGAAAAAGAAATCAGCCCTCCACAACTCAGCCGGGATAATTTTTTTTTGTTTTTGAAAAATCGCTAAGCCCCGGGGTCACAATTTCATCAAAAATCTGACTTTTGGCAATTCACTCAAAAATGGTGCCAAACGGTTGTAAATGCTCCACTGAGAGGTTTGGCGGTTGAAACAGAAGGCTTTTTATCACAGGACAAGAAATCAGCCCTCGACAACTTAACCCGCAGAAAAAGATGTTTTTGAAAAAATCCCTAAGCCCCAGGGTCACAATGTAATCAAAAATCTGACTTTCGGCAATTCATTCAAAAATGGTGCCAAACGGTTGCAAATGCTCCCCTGAGAGGTTTGGCGGTTGAAACAGAAGGCTTTTAATCACAGGACAAGAAATCAGCCCTCGACAATTTAACCGGCAGAAAAAGATGTTTTTAAAAAAATCCCTAAGCCCCGGGGTCACAATTTAATCAGAAATCTGACTTTCGGCAATTCATTCAAACATGGTGCCAAACGGTTGCAAATACTCCCCTGAGAGGTTTGGCGATCGAAACAGAAGGCTTTTTATCACAGGAAAAGAAATGAGCCCTCGACATCTTAACCGGCAGAAAAAGATTTTTTTTGAAAAAATCCCTAAGCCCCGGGGTCACAATTTCATCAGAAATCTGACTTTCGGCATTTCACTCAAAAATGGTGCCAAACGGTTACAAATGCTCCCCTGAGAGGTTTGGCGGTCGAAACAGAAGGCTTTTTATCACAGGAAAAGAAATCAGCCCTCGGTCACAATTTCATCAAAAATCCGACTTTCGGCCATTCACTCAAAAATCGTGCCAAAGGGTTGCAAATGCTCTCCTGAGACGTTTGGCGGTTGAAACAGAAGGCTTTTTATCACAGGACAAGAAATCAGTCCTCGACAACTTAACCAGCAGAAAAAGATTTTTTTGAAAAAATCCCTAAGCCCCGGGGTCACAATTTGATCAAAAATCTGACTTTCGGCCATTCTCTCAAAAATGGTGCCAAATGTTTGCAATTACTCCCCAGAGAGATTTGGCGGTCGAAACAGAAGGCCTTTTATCACGGGAAAAGAAATCAGCCCTCGACAACCTAACCAGAAGAAAAAGATTTTTTTGAAAAAATCCCCAAGCAACGGGGTCACAATTTCATCAGAAATCTGACTTTCGGCATTTCACTCAAAAATGGTGCCAAACGGTTGCAAATGCTCCCCTGATAGGTTTGGCGGACGAAACGGAAGGGTTTTTATCACTGGAAAAGAAATCAGCCCTCAACAACTTAACCGGCAGAAAAAGATTTTTTTGAAAAAATCCCTAAGCCCCGGGGTCACAATTTCATCAAAAATCTGACTTTCGGCAATTCATTCAAAAATGGTGCCAAACTGTTGCAAATCCTCCCCTGAGAGGTTTGGCGGTCGAAACAGAAGGCTTTTTATCACAGGAAAAGAAATCAGCCCTCAACAACTTAACCGGCAGAAAAAGATTTTTTTTGAAAAAATTGCTAATGCTCCCCTGAGATGTTGTCCACCGCCTGTGCACCGTCCCTCATACCATGTGGTGTAAGAGAAAAATGAACAAATTCCTATGCCCCACAAGTAACCCAGAGATGCATTTTAAATAAATGCACACATAAAGTAGGAGTAAAGTAGGAGTAAAGTAGGAGTAAACTAGGTGTAAACTAGGAGTAAAGTAGGTGTAAAGTAGGAGTAAAGTAGGAGTAAACTAGGTGTAAACTAGGAGTAAACTAGGTGTAAAGTAGGAGTAAGGCAGGAGTAAATTAGCCAATCACATGCAGCCCATTGTGTAAATGATGTATATAAAGCAGATACTTTGAGGGAACGTCCATTCCTCCTCACCACTATGAGCTGAATAAAGAGCATGAAATCCACTCTCGACTCAGAGTATATTTCATTGTCAAACCCTCCAACACTTCTCTGGTGAAAAAAGGGATGTCCTATTCAGTAATAAATAATAATAATAATAGTTTTATTATTTATTCCCCACCCGTCTGACTGGGTCGTGCCAGCCACGCTTAGCAGCTTGCAGGATAAAAAAATATACAATAAAACATGAAACTTTTTTTAACTATATGCCTACAATATGGAAGTTAACAACTGGACAACAGAAATGGATTGTACACACACTAATGGTAGCTGAGAGGCCGATATTGATAAACTGGAAGAGTAAAGAGATGATCTCATTTAATCGGTGGATTGATAATATGGTAACACTTGCAACCTGTGAACGGACTGCTTACAAACATAGACTGCTTGGATAAATACGACAGTATTACGA
Source organism: Podarcis filfolensis (assembly GCF_964270895.1). Lineage (NCBI taxonomy): Eukaryota > Metazoa > Chordata > Lepidosauria > Squamata > Lacertidae > Podarcis > Podarcis filfolensis. The sequence continues at coordinate 87,492,944 of NC_139608.1, forward strand.
ATGAATTTATACAAAATGTAGTTGACTAATTTATATTAGGGCGCGGTCACAATTAATTCAGAAATCTGACTTTTGGCAATTCACTCAGAAATGGTGCCAAACGGTTGCAAATGCTCCCATGAAAGGTTTGGCGGTCGAAACAGAAGGCTTTTTATCACAGGACAAGAAATCAGCCCTCGACAACTTAACCGGCAGAAAAAGATTTTTTTGAAAAAATCCCTAAGCCCCGGGGTCACAATTTCATCAAAAATCTGACTTTCGGCTATTCACTCAATAATGGTGCCAAACTGTTGCAAATCCTCCCCTGAGAGGTTTGGCGGTCGAAACAGAAGGCTTTTTATCACAGGAAAAGAAATCAGCCCTCAACAACTTAACCGGTAGAAAAAGATTTTTTTGAAAAAATTGCTAATGCTCCCCTGAGATGTTGTCCACCGCCTGTGCACCGTCCCTCATACCATGTGGTGTAAGAGAAAAATGAACAAATCCCTATACCCCACAAGTAACCCAGAGATGCATTTTAAATAAATGCACACATAAAGTAGGAGTAAAGTAGGTGTAAACTAGGTGTAAAGAAGGTGTAAACTAGGAGTAAACTAGGTGTAAACTAGGTGTAAACTAGGAGTAAACTGGGTGTAAACTAGGTGTAAAGTAGGAGTAAGTTAGGAGTAAATTAGCCAATTACATGCAGCCCATTGTGTAAATAATGTATATAAAGCAGATACTTTGAGGGAACATCCATTCCTCCTCACCACTATGAGCTGAATAAAGAGCATGAAATCCACTCTCGACTCAGAGTATATTTCATTCTCAAACCCTCCAACACTTCTCTGGTGAAAAAAGGGATGTCCTATTCAATAATAAATAATAATAATAGTTTTATTATTTATACCCCACCCATCTGACTGGGTCGTGCCAGCCACGCTCAGCTGCTTGCAGGATAAAATAATATACAATAAAACATGAAACTTTTTTTAACTATATGCCTACAATATGGAAGTTAACAACTGGACAACAGAAATGGATTGTACACACACTAATGGTAGCTGAGAGGCCGATATTGATAAACTGGAAGAGTAAAGAGATGATCTCCTTTAATCGGTGGATTGATAATATGGTAACACTTTCAACCTGTGAACGGACTGCTTACAAACATAGACTGCTTGGATAAATACGAGAGTATTACGAATGAATTTATACAAAATGTAGTTGACTAATTTATATTAGGGCGCGGTCACAATTTCATGACAAATCCGACTTTCGGCCATTCACTCAAAAATGGTGCCAAAGGGTTGCAAATGCTCTCTGAGACGTTTGGCGGTCGAAACAGAAGGCTTTTTATCACCGGACAAGATATCAACCCTCGACAACTTAACCGGCAGAAAAAGATGTTTTTGAAAAAATCCCTAAGCCCCGGGGTCACAATTTCATCAGAAATCTGACTTTCGGCAATTCACTCAAAAATGGAGCGAATCGGTTGCAAATGCTCCCCTGAGAGGTTTGGCGGTTGAAACAGAAGGCTTTTTATCAGGGGAAAAGAAATCAGCCCTCGACAACCTAACCAGAAGAAAAAGATTTTTTTGAAAAAATCCCCAAGCCCCGGGGTCACAATTTCATCAGAAATCTGACTTTCGGCATTTCACTCAAAAATGGTGCCAAACGGTTGCAAATGCTCCCCTGATAGGTTTGGCGGTCGAAACAGAAGGCTTTTTATCACAGGAAAAGAAATCAGCCCTCGACAACTTAACCGGCAGAAAAAGATTTTTTTGAAAAAATCCCTAAGCCCCGGGGTCACAATTTCATCAGAAATCTGACTTTCGGCCATTCTCTCAAAAATGATGCCAAACGTTTGCAATTACTCCCCTGATAGGTTTGGCGGTCAAAACAGAAGGGTTTTTATCACTGGAAAAGAAATCAGCCCTCGACAACTTAACCGGCAGAAAAAGATTTTTTTGAAAAAATCCCTAAGCCCCGGGGTCACAATTTCATCAAAAATCTGACTTTCGGCAATTCATTCAAAAATGGTGCCAAACTGTTGCAAATCCTCCCCTGAGAGGTTTGGCGGTCGAAACAGAAAGCTTTTTATCACAGGAAAAGAAATCAGCCCTCAACAACTTAACCGGCAGAAAAAGATTTTTTTTGAAAAAATTGCTAATGCTCCCCTGAGATGTTGTCCACCGCCTGTGCACCGTCCCTCATACCATGTGGTGTAAGAGAAAAATGAACAAATTCCTATGCCCCACAAGTAACCCAGAGATGCATTTTAAATAAATGCACACATAAAGTAGGAGTAAAGTAGGAGTAAAGTAGGTGTAAACTAGGAGTAAACTAGGTGTAAAGTAGGTGTAAAGTAGGAGTAAAATAGGAGTAAAGTAGGAGTAAACAAGGTGTAAACAAGGAGTAAACTAGGACTAAACTAGGTGCAAACTAGGAGTAAACTAGGTGTAAAGTAGGAGTAAACTAGGTGTAAACTAGGAGTAAACTAGGAGTAAACTAGGTTTAAACTAGGAGTAAACTAGGAGTAAACTAGGTGTAAAGTAGGAGTAAACTAGGTGTAAAAGAGGAGTAAGGCAGGAGTAAATTAGCCAATCACATGCAGCCCATTGTGTAAATAATGTATATAAAGCAGATACTTTGAGGGAACATCCATTCCTCCTCACCACTATGAGCTGAATAAAGAGCATGAAATCCACTCTCGACTCAGAGTATATTTCATTCTCAAACCCTCCAACACTTCTCTGGTGAAAAAAGGGATGTCCTATTCAATAATAAATAATAATAATAGTTTTATTATTTATACCCCACCCGTCAGACTGGGTCGTGCCAGCCACGCTCAGCAGCTTGCAGGATAAAAAAATATACAATAAAACATGAAACTTTTTTAACTATATGCCTACAATATGGAAGTTAACAACTGGACAACAGAAATGGATTGTACACACTCAAATGGTAGCTGAGAGGCCGATATTGATAAACTGGAAGAGTAAAGAGATGATCTCATTTAATCGGTGGATTGATAATATGGTAACACTGGCAACCTGTGAACGGACTGCTTACAAACATAGACTGCTTGGATAAATACGACAGTATTACGAATGAATTTATACAAAATGTAGTTGACTAATTTATATTAGGGCGCGGTCACAATTTCATCAGAAATCTGACTTTTGGCAATTCACTCAAAAATGGTGCCAAACGGTAGCAAATGCTCCCATGAAAGGTTTGGCGGTCGAAACAGAAGGCTTTTTATCACAGGACAAGAAATCAGCCCTCGAAAACTTAACCGGCAGAAAAAGATGTTTTTTAAAAAATCCCTAAGCCCCGGGGTCACAATTTCATCAGAAATCTGACTTTCGGCAATTCACTCAAAAATGGAGCCAATCGGTTGCAAAAGCTCCCCTGAGAGGTTTGGCGGTTGAAACAGAAGGCTTTTTATCACGGGAAAAGAAATCAGCCCTCGACAACCTAACCAGAAGAAAAAGATTTTTTTGAAAAAATCCCCAAGCCCCGGGGTCACAATTTCATCAAAAATCTGACTTTCGGCAATTCATTCAAAAATGGTGCCAAACTGTTGCAAATCCTCCCCTGAGAGGTTTGGCGGTCGAAACAGAAAGCTTTTTATCACAGGAAAAGAAATCAGCCCTCAACAACTTAACCGGCAGAAAAAGATTTTTTTTGAAAAAATTGCTAATGCTCCCCTGAGATGTTGTCCACCGCCTGTGCACCGTCCCTCATACCATGTGGTGTAAGAGAAAAATGAACAAATTACTATGCCCCACAAGTAACCCAGAGATGCATTTTAAATAAATGCACACATAAAGTAGGAGTAAAGTAGTAGTAAACAAGGTGTAAACAAGGTGTAAACAAGTTGTAAACAAGGTGTAAACTAGGAGTAAACTAGGTGTAAACTAGGAGTAAACTAGGAGTAAACTAGGTGTAAAGTCGGAGTAAACTAGGTGTAAACTAGGAGTAAACTAGGAGTAAACTAGGTGTAAACTAGGAGTAAACTAGGTGTAAAGTAGGAGTAAACTAGGTGTAAAGGAGGAGTAAGGCAGGAGTAAATTAGCCAATCACATGCAGCCCATTGTGTAAATAATGTATATAAAGCGGATACTTTGGGGGAACATCCATTCCTCCTCACCACTATGAGCTGAATAAAGAGCATGAAATCCACTCTCGACTCAGAGTATATTTCATTCTCAAACCCTCCAACACTTCTCTGGTGAAAAAAGGGATGTCCTATTCAATAATAAATAATAATAATAGTTTTATTATTTATACCCCACCCGTCTGACTGGGTCGTGCCAGCCACGCTCAGCAGTTTGCAGGATAAAAAAATATACAATAAAACATGAAACTTTTTTTAACTATATGCCTACAATATGGAAGTTAACAACTGGACAACAGAAATGGATTGTACACACTCAAATGGTAGCTGAGAGGCCGATATTGATAAACTGGAAGAGTAAAGAGATGATCTCATTTAATCGGTGGATTGATAATATGGTAACACTTGCAACCTGTGAACGGACTGCTTACAAACATAGACTGCTTGGATAAATACGACAGTATTACGAATGAATTTATACAAAATGTAGTTGACTAATTTATATTAGGGCGCGGTCACAATTTCATGACAAATCTGACTTTTGGCAATTCACTCAAAATTGGTGCCAAACGGTTGCAAATGCTCCCATGAAAGGTTTGGCGGTTGAAAAAGAAGGCTTTTTATCACAGAAAAAGAAATCAGCCCTCGACAACTCAACCGGCAGAAAAAGATTTTTTTGAAAAAATCCCTAAGCCCCGGGGTCAAAATTCAACAAAAATCTGACTTTCGGCCATTCACTAAAAAATGGTGCCAAACGGTTGCAAATGCTCCCCTGAGAGGTTTGGCGGTTGAAACAGAAGGCTTTTTATCACAGGACAGGAAATCAGCCCTCGACAACTTAACCCGCAGAAAAAGATGTTTTTGAAAAAATCCCTAAGCCCCAGGGTCACAATTTAATCAAAAATCTGACTTTCGGCAATTCATTCAGAAATGGTGCCAAAGGGTTGCAAATACTCCCCTGATAGGTTTGGCGGTCGAAACAGAAGGCTTTTTATCACGGGAAAAGAAATCAGCCCTCGACAACTTAACGGGCAGAAAAAGATTTTTTTGAAAAAATCCCTAAGTCACAATTTCAGCTAAAATCTGACGTTCTGCAATTCACTCAAAAAGGCTTCCAAACTGTTGCAAACAATCCCCTCAAAGCTTTTCCGGTGGAAACAGATGGGTTTTTATCATCAGAAACAGAATTTGCCCTCGACGTCGGAACAACTTTATTTGAAAAAATCCCTAAGCCGCGCGGTCACAATATCAGCAAAAATCTGACGTTCTGCAATTCACTCAAAAATGCTTCCAAACTGTTGCAAACGATCCCATGAAAGGTTTTTCGGGTGAAACAGATGGGTTTTTTCATCAAAAACAGAATAAGCCCTCGACGTCTGAACAACTTTTTTTTGAAAAAATGCCTAAGCCGCGCGGTCACAATTTCAGCAAAAATCTGACGTTCTGCAATTCACTCAAAAATGCTGCCAAAGTGTTGCAAACGATCCCCTGAAAGGTTTTTCAGTGGAAACAGATGGGTTTTATCATCAGAAACAGAATAAGCCCTCGACGTCTGAAAAACTTTTTTTGAAAAAATCCCTAAGCCGCGCGGTCACAATTTCAGCAAAAATCTGACGTTCTGCAATTCACTCAAAAAGGCTTCCAAACTGTTGCAAACGATCCCCTGAAAGGTTTTTCAGTGGAAACAGATGGGTTTTTTCATCAAAAACAGAATAAGCCCTCGACGTCTGAACAACTTTTTTTTTAAAAAATCCCTAAGCCGCGCGGTCACAATTTCAGCAAAAATCTGACGTTCTGCAATTCACTCAAAAATGCTGCCAAAGTGTTGCAAACGATCCCCTGAAAGGTTTTTCGGTGGAAACAGATGGGTTTTTTCATCAGAAACAGAATAAGCCCTCGACGTCTGAACAACTTTTTTTTGAAAAAATCCCTAAGCCGCGCGGTCACAATTTCAGCAAAAATCTGACGTTCTGAAATTCACTCAAAAATGCTGCCAAAGTGTTGCAAACGATCCCCTGAAAGGTTTTTTGGTGGAAACAGATGGGTTTTATCATCAAAAACAGAATAAGCCCTCGACGTCTGAAAAACTTTTTTTGAAAAAATCCCTAAGCCGCGCGGTCACAATTTCAGCAAAAATCTGACGTTCTGCAATTCACTCAAAAAGGCTGCCAAATTGTTGCAAACGATCCCCTGAAAGGTTTTCCGGTGGAAACAGATGGGTTTTATCATCAGAAACAGAATAAGCCCTCGACGTCTGAACAACTTTATTTGAAAAAATCCCTAAGCCGCGCGGTCACAATTTCAGCAAAAATCTGACGTTCTGCAATTCACTCAAAAAGGCTTCCAAATTGTTGCAAAGGATCCCCTGAAAGGTTTTTCGGTGGAAACAGATGGGTTTTTTCATCAAAAACGGAATATGCGCTCGACGTCTGAACAACTTTTTTTTGAAAAAATCCCTAAGCCCCGGGGTCAAAATTTGATCAAAAATCTGACTTTCGGCATTTCACTCAAAAATGGTGCCAAACGGTTACAAATGCGCCCCTGAGAGGTTTGGCGGTCGAAACAGAAGGCTTTTTATCACAGGAAAAGAAATCAGCCCTCGACGTCTGAAAAACTTTTTTTGAAAAAATCCCTAAGCCGCGCGGTCACAATTTCAGCAAAAATCTGACGTTCTGAAATTCACTCAAAAATGCTGCCAAAGTGTTGCAAACGATCCCCTGAAAGGTTTTTCAGTGGAAACAGATGGGTTTTATCATCAGAAACAGAATAAGCCCTCGACGTCTGAAAAACTTTTTTTGAAAAAATCCCTAAGCCGCGCGGTCACAATTTCAGCAAAAATCTGACGTTCTGCAATTCACTCAAAAAGGCTTCCAAACTGTTGCAAACGATCCCCTGAAAGGTTTTTCAGTGGAAACAGATGGGTTTTTTCATCAAAAACAGAATAAGCCCTCGACGTCTGAACAACTTTTTTTTTGAAAAAATCCCTAAGCCGCGCGGTCACAATTTCAGCAAAAATCTGACGTTCTGCAATTCACTCAAAAAGGCTGCCAAAGTGTTGCAAACGATCCCCTGAAAGGTTTTTCGGTGGAAACAGATGGGTTTTATCATCAGAAACAGAATAAGCCCTCGACGTCTGAAAAACTTTTTTTGAAAAAATCACTAAGCCGCGCGGTCACAATTTCAGCAAAAATCTGACGTTCTGCAATTCACTCAAAAAGGCTGCCGAATTGTTGCAGACGATCCCCTGAAAGGTTTTCCGGTGGAAACAGATGGGTTTTATCATCAGAAACAGAATAAGCCCTCGACGTCTGAAAAACTTTTTTTGAAAAAATCCCTAAGCCGCGCGGTCACAATTTCAGCAAAAATCTGACGTTCTGCAATTCACTCAAAAATGCTGCCAAAGTGTTGCAAACGATCCCCTGAAAGGTTTTTCGGTGGAAACAGATGGGTTTTATCATCAAAAACAGAATAAGCCCTCGACGTCTGAAAAACTTTTTTTGAAAAAATCCCTAAGCCGCGCGGTCACAATTTCAGCAAAAATCTGACGTTCTGCAATTCACTCAAAAAGGCTTCCAAACTGTTGCAAACGATCCCCTGAAAGGTTTTCCGGTGGAAACAGATGGGTTTTTTCATCAAAAACAGAATAAGCGCTCGACGTCTGAACAACTTTTTTTTGAAAAAATCCCTAAGCCGCGCGGTCACAATTTCAGCAAAAATCTGACGTTCTGCAATTCACTCAAAAATGCTGCCAAAGTGTTGCAAACGATCCCCTGAAAGGTTTTTCAGTGGAAACAGATGGGTTTTATCATCAGAAACAGAATAAGCCCTCGACGTCTGAAAAACTTTTTTTGAAAAAATCCCTAAGCCGCGCAGTCACAATTTCAGCAAAAATCTGACGTTCTGCAATTCACTCAAAAAGGCTGCCAAATTGTTGCAAACGATCCCCTGAAAGGTTTTCCGGTGGAAACAGATGGGTTTTATCATCAGAAACAGAATAAGCCCTCGACGTCTGAAAAACTTTTTTTGAAAAAATCCCTAAGTCACAATTTCAGCAAAAATCTGACGTTCTGCAATTCACTCAAAAAGGCTTCCAAACTGTTGCAAACGATCCCCTGAAAGGTTTTCCGGTGGAAACAGATGGGTTTTTTCATCAAAAACAGAATAAGCGCTCGATGTCTGAACAACTTTTTTTTGAAAAAATCCCTAAGCCGCGCGGTCACAATTTCAGCAAAAATCTGACGTTCTGCAATTCACTCAAAAATGCTGCCAAAGTGTTGCAAACGATCCCCTGAAAGGTTTTTCAGTGGAAACAGATGGGTTTTATCATCAGAAACAGAATAAGCCCTCGACGTCTGAAAAACTTTTTTTGAAAAAATCCCTAAGCCGCGCAGTCACAATTTCAGCAAAAATCTGACGTTCTGCAATTCACTCAAAAAGGCTTCCAAACTGTTGCAAACGATCCCCTGAAAGGTTTTCCGGTGGAAACAGATGGGTTTTTTCATCAGAAACAGAATAAGCCCTCGACATCTGAAAAACTTTTTTTTGAAAAAATCCCTAAGCCGCGCGGTCACAATTTCAGCAAAAATCTGACGTTCTGAAATTCACTCAAAAATGCTGCCAAAGTGTTGCAAACGATTTCCTGAAAGGTTTTTCAGTGGAAACAGATGGGTTTTATCATCAGAAACAGAATAAGCCCTCGACGTCTGAAAAACTTTTTTTGAAAAAATCCCTAAGCCGCGCGGTCACAATTTCAGCAAAAATTTGACGTTCTGCAATTCACTCAAAAAGGCTTCCAAACTGTTGCAAACGATCCCCTGAAAGGTTTTTCAGTGGAAACAGATGGGTTTTTTCATCAAAAACAGAATAAGCCCTCGACGTCTGAACAACTTTTTTTTGAAAAAATCCCTAAGCCGCGCGGTCACAATTTCAGCAAAAATCTGACGTTCTGCAATTCACTCAAAAATGCTGCCAAAGTGTTGCAAACGATCCCCTGAAAGGTTTTCCGGTGGAAACAGATGGGTTTTATCATCAGAAACAGAATAAGCCCTCGACGTCTGAAAAACTTTTTTTGAAAAAATCCCTAAGTCACAATTTCAGCAAAAATCTGACGTTCTGCAATTCACTCAAAAAGGCTTCCAAACTGTTGCAAACGATCCCCTGAAAGGTTTTCCGGTGGAAACAGATGGGTTTTATCATCTGAAACAGAATAAACCCTCGACGTCTGAACAACTTTATTTGAAAAAATGCCTAAGCCGCGCGGTCACAATTTCAGCAAAAATCTGACGTTCTGCAATTCACTCAAAAAGGCTTCCAAACTGTTGCAAACGATCCCCTGAAAGGTTTTTCAGTGGAAACAGATGGGTTTTTTCATCAAAAACAGAATAAGCCCTCGACGTCTGAACAACTTTTTTTTGAAAAAATCCGTAAGCCGCGCGGTCACAATTTCAGCAAAAATCTGACGTTCTGCAATTCACTCAAAAATGCTGCCAAAGTGTTGCAAACGATCCCCTGAAAGGTTTTTCGGTGGAAACAGATGGGTTTTATCATCAGAAACAGAATAAGCCCTCGACGTCTGAAAAACTTTTTTTGAAAAAATCACTAAGCCGCGCGGTCACAATTTCAGCAAAAATCTGACGTTCTGCAATTCACTCAAAAAGGCTGCCAAATTGTTGCAAACGATCCCCTGAAAGGTTTTCCGGTGGAAACAGATGGGTTTTATCATCAGAAACAGAATAAGCCCTCGACGTCTGAAAAACTTTTTTTGAAAAAATCCCTAAGCCGCGCGGTCACAATTTCAGCAAAAATCTGACGTTCTGCAATTCACTCAAAAAGGCTTCCAAACTGTTGCAAACGATCCCCTGAAAGGTTTTTCAGTGGAAACAGATGGGTTTTTTCATCAAAAACAGAATAAGCCCTCGACGTCTGAACAACTTTTTTTTGAAAAAATCCCTAAGCCGCGCGGTCACAATTTCAGCAAAAATCTGACGTTCTGCAATTCACTCAAAAATGCTGCCAAAGTGTTGCAAACGATCCCCTGAAAGGTTTTTCGGTGGAAACAGATGGGTTTTATCATCAAAAACAGAATAAGCCCTCGACGTCTGAACAACTTTTTTTGAAAAAATCCCTAAGCCGCGCGGTCACAATTTCAGCAAAAATCTGACGTTCTGCAATTCACTCAAAAAGGCTGCCAAATTGTTGCAAACGATCCCCTGAAAGGTTTTCCGGTGGAAACAGATGGGTTTTATCATCAGAAACAGAATAAACCCTCGACGTCTGAACAACTTTATTTGAAAAAATGCCTAAGCCGCGCAGTCACAATTTCAGCAAAAATCTGACGTTCTGCAATTCACTCAAAACGGCTTCCAAACTGTTGCAAACGATCCCCTGAAAGGTTTTTCAGTGGAAACAGATGGGTTTTTTCATCAAAAACAGAATAAGCCCTCGACGTCTGAACAACTTTTTTTTGAAAAAATCCCTAAGCCGCGCGGTCACAATTTCAGCAAAAATCTGACGTTCTGCAATTCACTCAAAAAGGCTTCCAAACTGTTGCAAACGATCCCCTGAAAGGTTTTTCAGTGGAAACAGATGGGTTTTTTCATCAAAAACAGAATAAGCCCTCGACGTCTGAACAACTTTTTTTTGAAAAAATCCCTAAGCCGCGCGGTCACAATTTCAGCAAAAATCTGACGTTCTGCAATTCACTCAAAAATGCTGCCAAAGTGTTGCAAACGATCCCCTGAAAGGTTTTTCGGTGGAAACAGATGGGTTTTATCATCAAAAACAGAATAAGCCCTCGACGTCTGAACAACTTTTTTTGAAAAAATCACTAAGCCGCGCGGTCACAATTTCAGCAAAAATCTGACGTTCTGCAATTCACTCAAAAAGGCTGCCAAATTGTTGCAAACGATCCCCTGAAAGGTTTTCCGGTGGAAACAGATGGGTTTTATCATCAGAAACAGAATAAGCCCTCGACGTCTGAAAAACTTTTTTTGAAAAAATGCCTAAGTCACAATTTCAGCAAAAATCTGACGTTCTGCAATTCACTCAAAAAGGCTTCCAAACTGTTGCAAACGATCCCCTGAAAGGTTTTCCGGTGGAAACAGATGGGTTTTATCATCAGAAACAGAATAAACCCTCGACGTCTGAACAACTTTATTTGAAAAAATGCCTAAGCCGCGCGGTCACAATTTCAGCAAAAATCTGACGTTCTGCAATTCACTCAAAACGGCTTCCAAACTGTTGCAAACGATCCCCTGAAAGGTTTTTCAGTGGAAACAGATGGGTTTTTTCATCAAAAACAGAATAAGCCCTCGACGTCTGAACAACTTTTTTTTGAAAAAATCCCTAAGCCGCGCGGTCACAATTTCAGCAAAAATCTGACGTTCTGCAATTCACTCAAAAAGGCTTCCAAACTGTTGCAAAGGATCCCCTGAAAGGTTTTTCGGTGGAAACAGATGGGTTTTTTCATCAAAAACAGAATAAGCGCTCGACGTCTGAACAACTTTTTTTTGAAAAAATCCCTAAGCCGCGCGGTCACAATTTCAGCAAAAATCTGACGTTCTGCAATTCACTCAAAAATGCTGCCAAAGTGTTGCAAACGATCCCCTGAAAGGTTTTTCAGTGGAAACAGATGGGTTTTATCATCAGAAACAGAATAAGCCCTCGACGTCTGAAAAACTTTTTTTGAAAAAATCCCTAAGCCGCGCAGTCACAATTTCAGCAAAAATCTGACGTTCAGCAATTCACTCAAAAAGGCTTCCAAACTGTTGCAAACGATCCCCTGAAAGGTTTTCCGGTGGAAACAGATGGGTTTTTTCATCAGAAACAGAATAAGCACTCGACATCTGAAAAACTTTTTTTTGAAAAAATCCCTAAGCCGCGCGGTCACAATTTCAGCAAAAATCTGACGTTCTGAAATTCACTCAAAAATGCTGCCAAAGTGTTGCAAACGATTTCCTGAAAGGTTTTTCAGTGGAAACAGATGGGTTTTATCATCAGAAACAGAATAAGCCCTCGACGTCTGAAAAACTTTTTTTGAAAAAATCCCTAAGCCGCGCGGTCACAATTTCAGCAAAAATCTGACGTTCTGCAATTCACTCAAAAAGGCTGCCAAATTGTTGCAAACGATCCCCTGAAAGGTTTTCCGGTGGAAACAGATGGGTTTTATCATCAGAAACAGAATAAGCCCTCGACGTCTGAAAAACTTTTTTTGAAAAAATCCCTAAGCCGCGCGGTCACAATTTCAGCAAAAATCTGACGTTCTGCAATTCACTCAAAAAGGCTTCCAAACTGTTGCAAACGATCCCCTGAAAGGTTTTTCAGTGGAAACAGATGGGTTTTTTCATCAAAAACAGAATAAGCCCTCGACGTCTGAACAACTTTTTTTTGAAAAAATCCCTAAGCCGCGCGGTCACAATTTCAGCAAAAATCTGACGTTCTGCAATTCACTCAAAAATGCTGCCAAAGTGTTGCAAACGATCCCCTGAAAGGTTTTTCGGTGGAAACAGATGGGTTTTATCATCAAAAACAGAATAAGCCCTCGACGTCTGAACAACTTTTTTTGAAAAAATCCCTAAGCCGCGCGGTCACAATTTCAGCAAAAATCTGACGTTCTGCAATTCACTCAAAAAGGCTGCCAAATTGTTGCAAACGATCCCCTGAAAGGTTTTCCGGTGGAAACAGATGGGTTTTATCATCAGAAACAGAATAAGCCCTCGACGTCTGAAAAACTTTTTTTGAAAAAATGCCTAAGTCACAATTTCAGCAAAAATCTGACGTTCTGCAATTCACTCAAAAAGGCTTCCAAACTGTTGCAAACGATCCCCTGAAAGGTTTTCCGGTGGAAACAGATGGGTTTTATCATCAGAAACAGAATAAACCCTCGACGTCTGAACAACTTTATTTGAAAAAATGCCTAAGCCGCGCGGTCACAATTTCAGCAAAAATCTGACGTTCTGCAATTCACTCAAAACGGCTTCCAAACTGTTGCAAACGATCCCCTGAAAGGTTTTTCAGTGGAAACAGATGGGTTTTTTCATCAAAAACAGAATAAGCCCTCGACGTCTGAACAACTTTTTTTTGAAAAAATCCCTAAGCCGCGCGGTCACAATTTCAGCAAAAATCTGACGTTCTGCAATTCACTCAAAAATGCTGCCAAAGTGTTGCAAACGATCCCCTGAAAGGTTTTTCGGTGGAAACAGATGGGTTTTATCATCAAAAACAGAATAAGCCCTCGACGTCTGAACAACTTTTTTTGAAAAAATCCCTAAGCCGCGCGGTCACAATTTCAGCAAAAATCTGACGTTCTGCAATTCACTCAAAAATGCTGCCAAAGTGTTGCAAACGATCCCCTGAAAGGTTTTCCGGTGGAAACAGATGGGTTTTATCATCAGAAACAGAATAAGCCCTCGACGTCTGAACAACTTTATTTGAAAAAATGCCTAAGCCGCGCGGTCACAATTTCAGCAAAAATCTGACGTTCTGCAATTCACTCAAAAAGGCTTCCAAACTGTTGCAAAGGATCCCCTGAAAGGTTTTTCGGTGGAAACAGATGGGTTTTTTCATCAAAAACAGAATAAGCGCTCGACGTCTGAACAACTTTTTTTTGAAAAAATCCCTAAGCCGCGCGGTCACAATTTCAGCAAAAATCTGACGTTCTGCAATTCACTCAAAAATGCTGCCAAAGTGTTGCAAACGATCCCCTGAAAGGTTTTTCAGTGGAAACAGATGGGTTTTATCATCAGAAACAGAATAAGCCCTCGACGTCTGAAAAACTTTTATTGAAAAAATCCCTAAGCCGCGCAGTCACAATTTCAGCAAAAATCTGACGTTCTGCAATTCACTCAAAAAGTCTTCCAAACTGTTGCAAACGATCCCCTGAAAGGTTTTTCAGTGGAAACAGATGGGTTTTTTCATCAAAAACAGAATAAGCCCTCGACGTCTGAACAACTTTTTTTTTAAAAAATCCCTAAGCCGCGCGGTCACAATTTCAGCAAAAATCTGACGTTCTGCAATTCACTCAAAAATGCTGCCAAAGTGTTGCAAACGATCCCCTGAAAGGTTTTTCGGTGGAAACAGATGGGTTTTATCATCAGAAACAGAATAAGCCCTCGACGTCTGAAAAACTTTTTTTGAAAAAATCACTAAGCCGCGCGGTCACAATTTCAGCAAAAATCTGACGTTCTGCAATTCACTCAAAACGGCTGCCAAATTGTTGCAAACGATCCCCTGAAAGGTTTTCCGGTGGAAACAGATGGGTTTTATCATCAGAAACAGAATAAGCCCTCGACGTCTGAAAAACTTTTTTTGAAAAAATCCCTAAGTCACAATTTCAGCAAAAATCTGACGTTCTGCAATTCACTCAAAAAGGCTTCCAAACTGTTGCAAACGATCCCCTGAAAGGTTTTCCGGTGGAAACAGATGGGTTTTATCATCTGAAACAGAATAAACCCTCGACGTCTGAACAACTTTATTTGAAAAAATGCCTAAGCCGCGCGGTCACAATTTCAGCAAAAATCTGACGTTCTGCAATTCACTCAAAAAGGCTTCCAAACTGTTGCAAACGATCCCCTGAAAGGTTTTTCAGTGGAAACAGATGGGTTTTTTCATCAAAAACAGAATAAGCCCTCGACGTCTGAACAACTTTTTTTTGAAAAAATCCGTAAGCCGCGCGGTCACAATTTCAGCAAAAATCTGACGTTCTGCAATTCACTCAAAAATGCTGCCAAAGTGTTGCAAACGATCCCCTGAAAGGTTTTTCGGTGGAAACAGATGGGTTTTATCATCAGAAACAGAATAAGCCCTCGACGTCTGAAAAACTTTTTCTGAAAAAATCACTAAGCCGCGCGGTCACAATTTCAGCAAAAATCTGACGTTCTGCAATTCACTCAAAAAGGCTGCCAAATTGTTGCAAACGATCCCCTGAAAGGTTTTCCGGTGGAAACAGATGGGTTTTATCATCAGAAACAGAATAAGCCCTCGACGTCTGAAAAACTTTTTTTGAAAAAATCCCTAAGCCGCGCGGTCACAATTTCAGCAAAAATCTGACGTTCTGCAATTCACTCAAAAAGGCTTCCAAACTGTTGCAAACGATCCCCTGAAAGGTTTTTCAGTGGAAACAGATGGGTTTTTTCATCAAAAACAGAATAAGCCCTCGACGTCTGAACAACTTTTTTTTGAAAAAATCCCTAAGCCGCGCGGTCACAATTTCAGCAAAAATCTGACGTTCTGCAATTCACTCAAAAATGCTGCCAAAGTGTTGCAAACGATCCCCTGAAAGGTTTTTCGGTGGAAACAGATGGGTTTTATCATCAAAAACAGAATAAGCCCTCGACGTCTGAACAACTTTTTTTGAAAAAATCCCTAAGCCGCGCGGTCACAATTTCAGCAAAAATCTGACGTTCTGCAATTCACTCAAAAAGGCTGCCAAATTGTTGCAAACGATCCCCTGAAAGGTTTTCCGGTGGAAACAGATGGGTTTTATCATCAGAAACAGAATAAGCCCTCGACATCTGAAAAACTTTTTTTGAAAAAATCCCTAAGTCACAATTTCAGCAAAAATCTGACGTTCTGCAATTCACTCAAAAAGGCTTCCAAACTGTTGCAAACGATCCCCTGAAAGGTTTTCCGGTGGAAACAGATGGGTTTTATCATCAGAAACAGAATAAACCCTCGACGTCTGAACAACTTTATTTGAAAAAATGCCTAAGCCGCGCGGTCACAATTTCAGCAAAAATCTGACGTTCTGCAATTCACTCAAAACGGCTTCCAAAATGTTGCAAACGATCCCCTGAAAGGTTTTTCAGTGGAAACAGATGGGTTTTTTCATCAAAAACAGAATAAGCCCTCGACGTCTGAACAACTTTTTTTTGAAAAAATCCCTAAGCCGCGCGGTCACAATTTCAGCAAAAATCTGACGTTCTGCAATTCACTCAAAAATGCTGCCAAAGTGTTGCAAACGATCCCCTGAAAGGTTTTTCAGTGGAAACAGATGGGTTTTATCATCAGAAACAGAATAAGCCCTCGACGTCTGAAAAACTTTTTTTGAAAAAATCCCTAAGCCGCGCAGTCACAATTTCAGCAAAAATCTGACGTTCTGCAATTCACTCAAAAAGTCTTCCAAACTGTTGCAAACGATCCCCTGAAAGGTTTTTCGGGTGAAACAGATGGGTTTTTTCAACAAAAATAGAATAAGCCCTCGACGTCTGAACAACATTTTTTTGAAAAAATCCCTAAGCCGCGCGGTCACAATTTCAGCAAAAATCTGACGTTCTGCAATTCACTCAAAAAGTCTTCCAAACTGTTGCAAACGATCCCCTGAAAGGTTTTTCAGTGGAAACAGATGGGTTTTTTCATCAAAAACAGAATAAGCCCTCGACGTCTGAACAACTTTTTTTTGAAAAAATCCCTAAGCCGCGCGGTCACAATTTCAGCAAAAATCTGACGTTCTGCAATTCACTCAAAAATGCTGCCAAAGTGTTGCAAACGATCCCCTGAAAGGTTTTTCGGTGGAAACAGATGGGTTTTATCATCAAAAACAGAATAAGCCCTCGACGTCTGAACAACTTTTTTTGAAAAAATCCCTAAGCCGCGCGGTCACAATTTCAGCAAAAATCTGACGTTCTGCAATTCACTCAAAAATGCTGCCAAAGTGTTGCAAACGATCCCCTGAAAGGTTTTCCGGTGGAAACAGATGGGTTTTATCATCAGAAACAGAATAAGCCCTCGACGTCTGAACAACTTTATTTGAAAAAATGCCTAAGCCGCGCCGTCACAATTTCAGCAAAAATCTGACGTTCTGCAATTCACTCAAAAAGGCTTCCAAACTGTTGCAAAGGATCCCCTGAAAGGTTTTTCGGTGGAAACAGATGGGTTTTTTCATCAAAAACAGAATAAGCGCTCGACGTCTGAACAACTTTTTTTTGAAAAAATCCGTAAGCCGCGCGGTCACAATTTCAGCAAAAATCTGACGTTCTGCAATTCACTCAAAAATGCTGCCAAAGTGTTGCAAACGATCCCCTGAAAGGTTTTTCGGTGGAAACAGATGGGTTTTATCATCAGAAACAGAATAAGCCCTCGACGTCTGAAAAACTTTTTTTGAAAAAATCACTAAGCCGCGCGGTCACAATTTCAGCAAAAATCTGACGTTCTGCAATTCACTCAAAAAGGCTGCCAAATTGTTGCAAACGATCCCCTGAAAGGTTTTCCGGTGGAAACAGATGGGTTTTATCATCAGAAACAGAATAAGCCCTCGACGTCTGAAAAACTTTTTTTGAAAAAATCCCTAAGCCGCGCGGTCACAATTTCAGCAAAAATCTGACGTTCTGCAATTCACTCAAAAAGGCTTCCAAACTGTTGCAAACGATCCCCTGAAAGGTTTTTCAGTGGAAACAGATGGGTTTTTTCATCAAAAACAGAATAAGCCCTCGACGTCTGAACAACTTTTTTTTGAAAAAATCCCTAAGCCGCGCGGTCACAATTTCAGCAAAAATCTGACGTTCTGCAATTCACTCAAAAATGCTGCCAAAGTGTTGCAAACGATCCCCTGAAAGGTTTTTCGGTGGAAACAGATGGGTTTTATCATCAAAAACAGAATAAGCCCTCGACGTCTGAACAACTTTTTTTGAAAAAATCCCTAAGCCGCGCGGTCACAATTTCAGCAAAAATCTGACGTTCTGCAATTCACTCAAAAAGGCTGCCAAATTGTTGCAAACGATCCCCTGAAAGGTTTTCCGGTGGAAACAGATGGGTTTTATCATCAGAAACAGAATAAGCCCTCGACATCTGAAAAACTTTTTTTGAAAAAATCCCTAAGTCACAATTTCAGCAAAAATCTGACGTTCTGCAATTCACTCAAAAAGGCTTCCAAACTGTTGCAAACGATCCCCTGAAAGGTTTTCCGGTGGAAACAGATGGGTTTTATCATCAGAAACAGAATAAACCCTCGACGTCTGAACAACTTTATTTGAAAAAATGCCTAAGCCGCGCGGTCACAATTTCAGCAAAAATCTGACGTTCTGCAATTCACTCAAAACGGCTTCCAAACTGTTGCAAACGATCCCCTGAAAGGTTTTTCAGTGGAAACAGATGGGTTTTTTCATCAAAAACAGAATAAGCCCTCGACGTCTGAACAACTTTTTTTTGAAAAAATCCCTAAGCCGCGCGGTCACAATTTCAGCAAAAATCTGACGTTCTGCAATTCACTCAAAAATGCTGCCAAAGTGTTGCAAACGATCCCCTGAAAGGTTTTTCAGTGGAAACAGATGGGTTTTATCATCAGAAACAGAATAAGCCCTCGACGTCTGAAAAACTTTTTTTGAAAAAATCCCTAAGCCGCGCAGTCACAATTTCAGCAAAAATCTGACGTTCTGCAATTCACTCAAAAAGTCTTCCAAACTGTTGCAAACGATCCCCTGAAAGGTTTTTCGGGTGAAACAGATGGGTTTTTTTAACAAAAATAGAATAAGCCCTCGACGTCTGAACAACATTTTTTTGAAAAAATCCCTAAGCCGCGCGGTCACAATTTCAGCAAAAATCTGACGTTCTGCAATTCACTCAAAAAGTCTTCCAAACTGTTGCAAACGATCCCCTGAAAGGTTTTTCAGTGGAAACAGATGGGTTTTTTCATCAAAAACAGAATAAGCCCTCGACGTCTGAACAACTTTTTTTTGAAAAAATCCCTAAGCCGCGCGGTCACAATTTCAGCAAAAATCTGACGTTCTGCAATTCACTCAAAAATGCTGCCAAAGTGTTGCAAACGATCCCCTGAAAGGTTTTTCGGTGGAAACAGATGGGTTTTATCATCAAAAACAGAATAAGCCCTCGACGTCTGAACAACTTTTTTTGAAAAAATCCCTAAGCCGCGCGGTCACAATTTCAGCAAAAATCTGACGTTCTGCAATTCACTCAAAAATGCTGCCAAAGTGTTGCAAACGATCCCCTGAAAGGTTTTCCGGTGGAAACAGATGGGTTTTATCATCAGAAACAGAATAAGCCCTCGACGTCTGAACAACTTTATTTGAAAAAATGCCTAAGCCGCGCCGTCACAATTTCAGCAAAAATCTGACGTTCTGCAATTCACTCAAAAAGGCTTCCAAACTGTTGCAAAGGATCCCCTGAAAGGTTTTTCGGTGGAAACAGATGGGTTTTTTCATCAAAAACAGAATAAGCGCTCGACGTCTGAACAACTTTTTTTTGAAAAAATCCCTAAGCCGCCCGGTCACAATTTCAGCAAAAATCTGACGTTCTGCAATTCACTCAAAAATGCTGCCAAAGTGTTGCAAACGATCCCCTGAAAGGTTTTTCGGTGGAAACAGATGGGTTTTTTCATCAGAAACAGAATAAGCCCTCGACGTCTGAACAACTTTTTTTTGAAAAAATCCCTAAGCCGCGCGGTCACAATTTCAGCAAAAATCTGACCTTCTGCAATTCACTCAAAAATGCTGCCAAAGTGTTGCAAACGATCCCCTGAAAGGTTTTTCGGTGGAAACAGATGGGTTTTATCATCAAAAACAGAATAAGCCCTCGACGTCTGAACAACTTTATTTGAAAAAATGCCTAAGCCGCGCGGTCACAATTTCAGCAAAAATCTGACGTTCTGCAATTCACTCAAAAATGCTACCAACGTGTTGCAAACGATCCCCTGAAAGGTTTTTCGGGTGAAACAGATGGGTTTTTTCAACAAAAATAGAATAAGCCCTCGACGTCTGAACAACTTTTTTTTGAAAAAATCCCTAAGCCGCGCGGTCACAATTTCAGCAAAAATCTGACGTTCTGCAATTCACTCAAAAATGCTGCCAAAGTGTTGCAAACGATCCCCTGAAAGGTTTTTCGGTGGAAACAGATGGGTTTTATCATCAAAAACAGAATAAGCCCTCGACGTCTGAACAACTTTTTTTGAAAAAATCCCTAAGCGGCGCGGTCACAATTTCAGCAAAAATCTGACGTTCTGCAATTCACTCAAAAATGCTGCCAAAGTGTTGCAAACGATCCCCTGAAAGGTTTTCCGGTGGAAACAGATGGGTTTTATCATCAGAAACAGAATAAGCCCTCGACGTCTGAACAACTTTATTTGAAAAAATGCCTAAGCCGCGCCGTCACAATTTCAGCAAAAATCTGACGTTCTGCAATTCACTCAAAAAGGCTTCCAAACTGTTGCAAAGGATCCCCTGAAAGGTTTTTCGGTGGAAACAGATGGGTTTTTTCATCAAAAACAGAATAAGCGCTCGACGTCTGAACAACTTTTTTTTGAAAAAATCCCTAAGCCGCGCGGTCACAATTTCAGCAAAAATCTGACGTTCTGCAATTCACTCAAAAATGCTGCCAAAGTGTTGCAAACGATCCCCTGAAAGGTTTTTCAGTGGAAACAGATGGGTTTTATCATCAGAAACAGAATAAGCCCTCGACGTCTGAAAAACTTTTTTTGAAAAAATCCCTAAGTCTCGCAGTCACAATTTCAGCAAAAATCTGACGTTCTGCAATTCACTCAAAAAGGCTTCCAAACTGTTGCATACGATCCCCTGAAAGGTTTTCCGGTGGAAACAGATGGGTTTTTTCATCAGAAACAGAATAAGCCCTTGACCTGTGAACAACTTTTTTTTGAAAAAATCCCTAAGCCGCGCGGTCACAATTTCAGCAAAAATCTGACGTTCTGCAATTCACTCAAAAAGGCTTCCAAACTGTTGCAAACGATCCCCTGAAAGGTTTTCCGGTGGAAACAGATGGGTTTTATCATCAGAAACAGAATAAGCCCTCGACGTCTGAACAACTTTTTTTTGAAAAAATCCCTAAGCCGCGCGGTCACAATTTCAGCAAAAATCTGACGTTCTGCAATTCACTCAAAAATGCTGCCAAAGTGTTGCAAACGATCCCCTGAAAGGTTTTTCGGTGGAAACAGATGGGTTTTATCATCAAAAACAGAATAAGCCCTCGACGTCTGAAAAACTTTTTTTGAAAAAATCACTAAGCCGCGCGGTCAGAATTTCAGCAAAAATCTGACGTTCTGCAATTCACTCAAAAAGGCTGCCAAATTGTTGCAAACGATCCCCTGAAAGGTTTTCCGGTGGAAACAGATGGGTTTTATCATCAGAAACAGAATAAGCCCTCGACGTCTGAACAACTTTATTTGAAAAAATGCCTAAGCCGCGCCGTCACAATTTCAGCAAAAATCTGACGTTCTGCAATTCACTCAAAAAGGCTTCCAAACTGTTGCAAAGGATCCCCTGAAAGGTTTTTCGGTGGAAACAGATGGGTTTTTTCATCAAAAACAGAATAAGCGCTCGACGTCTGAACAACTTTTTTTTGAAAAAATCCCTAAGCCGCGCGGTCACAATTTCAGCAAAAATCTGACGTTCTGCAATTCACTCAAAAATGCTGCCAAAGTGTTGCAAACGATCCCCTGAAAGGTTTTTCAGTGGAAACAGATGGGTTTTATCATCAGAAACAGAATAAGCCCTCGACGTCTGAAAAACTTTTTTTGAAAAAATCCCTAAGTCGCGCAGTCACAATTTCAGCAAAAATCTGACGTTCTGCAATTCACTCAAAAAGGCTTCCAAACTGTTGCATACGATCCCCTGAAAGGTTTTCCGGTGGAAACAGATGGGTTTTTTCATCAGAAACAGAATAAGCCCTTGACCTGTGAACAACTTTTTTTTGAAAAAATCCCTAAGCCGCGCGGTCACAATTTCAGCAAAAATCTGACGTTCTGCAATTCACTCAAAAAGGCTTCCAAACTGTTGCAAACGATCCCATGAAAGGTTTTCCGGTGGAAACAGATGGGTTTTATCATCAGAAACAGAATAAGCCCTCGACGTCTGAACAACTTTTTTTTGAAAAAATCCCTAAGCCGCGCGGTCACAATTTCAGCAAAAATCTGACGTTCTGCAATTCACTCAAAAATGCTGCCAAAGTGTTGCAAACGATCCCCTGAAAGGTTTTTCGGTGGAAACAGATGGGTTTTATCATCAAAAACAGAATAAGCCCTCGACGTCTGAAAAACTTTTTTTGAAAAAATCACTAAGCCGCGCGGTCACAATTTCAGCAAAAATCTGACGTTCTGCAATTCACTCAAAAAGGCTGCCAAATTGTTGCAAACGATCCCCTGAAAGGTTTTCCGGTGGAAACAGATGGGTTTTATCATCAGAAACAGAATAAGCCCTCGACGTCTGAAAAACTTTTTTTGAAAAAATTCCTAAGCCGCGCGGTAACAATTTCAGCAAAAATCTGACGTTCTGCAATTCACTCAAAAAGGCTTCCAAACTGTTGCAAACGATCCCCTGAAAGGTTTTTCAGTGGAAACAGATGGGTTTTTTCATCAAAAACAGAATAAGCCCTCGACGTCTGAACAACTTTTTTTTGAAAAAATCCCTAAGCCGCGCGGTCACAATTTCAGCAAAAATCTGACGTTCTGCAATTCACTCAAAAATGCTGCCAAAGTGTTGCAAACGATCCCCTGAAAGGTTTTTCGGTGGAAACAGATGGGTTTTATCATCAAAAACAGAATAAGCCCTCGACGTCTGAACAACTTTATTTGAAAAAATCCCTAAGCCGCGCGGTCACAATTTCAGCAAAAATCTGACGTTCTGCAATTCACTCAAAAATGCTGCCAAAGTGTTGCAAACGATCCCCTGAAAGGTTTTCCGGTGGAAACAGATGGGTTTTATCATCAGAAACAGAATAAGCCCTCGACGTCTGAAAAACTTTTTTTGAAAAAATCACTAAGCCGCGCGTCACAATTTCAGCAAAAATCTGACGTTCTGCAATTCACTCAAAAAGGCTGCCAAATTGTTGCAAACGATCCCCTGAAAGGTTTTCCGGTGGAAACAGATGGGTTTTATCATCAGAAACAGAATAAGCCTTCGACGTCTGAAAAACTTTTTTTGAAAAAATCCCTAAGTCGCGCAGTCACAATTTCAGCAAAAATCTGACGTTCTGCAATTCACTCAAAAAGGCTTCCAAACTGTTGCAAACGATCCCCTGAAAGGTTTTCCGGTGGAAACAGATGGGTTTTTTCATCAGAAACAGAATAAGCCCTTGACCTGTGAACAACTTTTTTTTGAAAAAATCCCTAAGCCGCGCGGTCACAATTTCAGCAAAAATCTGACGTTCTGAAATTCACTCAAAAATGCTGCCAAAGTGTTGCAAACGATCCCCTGAAAGGTTTTTCAGTGGAAACAGATGGGTTTTATCATCAGAAACAGAATAAGCCCTCGACGTCTGAAAAACTTTTTTTGAAAAAATCCCTAAGCCGCGCGGTCACAATTTCAGCAAAAATCTGACGTTCTGCAATTCACTCAAAAAGGCTTCCAAACTGTTGCAAACGATCCCCTGAAAGGTTTTCCGGTGGAAGCAGATGGGTTTTATCATCAGAAACAGAATAAGCCCTCGACGTCTGAACAACTTTTTTTTGAAAAAATCCCTAAGCCGCGCGGTCACAATTTCAGCAAAAATCTGACGTTCTGCAATTCACTCAAAAATGCTGCCAAAGTGTTGCAAACGATCCCCTGAAAGGTTTTTCGGTGGAAACAGATGGGTTTTATCATCAAAAACAGAATAAGCCCTCGACGTCTGAAAAACTTTTTTTGAAAAAATCACTAAGCCGCGCGGTCACAATTTCAGCAAAAATCTGACGTTCTGCAATTCACTCAAAAAGGCTGCCAAATTGTTGCAAACGATCCCCTGAAAGGTTTTCCGGTGGAAACAGATGGGTTTTATCATCAGAAACAGAATAAGCCCTCGACGTCTGAAAAACTTTTTTTGAAAAAATTCCTAAGCCGCGCGGTCACAATTTCAGCAAAAATCTGACGTTCTGCAATTCACTCAAAAAGGCTTCCAAACTGTTGCAAACGATCCCCTGAAAGGATTTTCAGTGGAAACAGATGGGTTTTTTCATCAAAAACAGAATAAGCCCTCGACGTCTGAACAACTTTTTTTTGAAAAAATCCCTAAGCCGCGCGGTCACAATTTCAGCAAAAATCTGACGTTCTGCAATTCACTCAAAAATGCTGCCAAAGTGTTGCAAACGATCCCCTGAAAGGTTTTTCGGTGGAAACAGATGGGTTTTATTATCAAAAACAGAATAAGCGCTCGACGTCTGAACAACTTTTTTTTGAAAAAATCCCTAAGCCGCGCGGTCACAATTTCAGCAAAAATCTGACGTTCTGCAATTCACTCAAAAATGCTGCCAAAGTGTTGCAAAC
Organism: Podarcis filfolensis; assembly: GCF_964270895.1. Lineage (NCBI taxonomy): Eukaryota > Metazoa > Chordata > Lepidosauria > Squamata > Lacertidae > Podarcis > Podarcis filfolensis. The sequence continues at coordinate 87,517,244 of NC_139608.1, forward strand.
GATCCCCTGAAAGGTTTTTCAGTGGAAACAGATGGGTTTTATCATCAGAAACAGAATAAGCCCTCGACGTCTGAAAAACTTTTTTTGAAAAAAATCCCTAAGCCGCGCAGTCACAATTTCAGCAAAAATCTGACGTTCTGAAATTCACTCAAAAATGCTGCCAAAGTGTTGCAAACGATCCCCTGAAAGGTTTTTCGGTGGAAACAGATGGGTTTTATCATCAGAAACAGAATAAGCCCTCGACGTCTGAAAAACTTTTTTTGAAAAAATCGCTAAGCCGCGCGGTCACAATTTCAGCAAAAATCTGACGTTCTGCAATTCACTCAAAAAGGCTTCCAAACTGTTGCAAACGATCCCCTGAAAGGTTTTTCAGTGGAAACAGATGGGTTTTTTCATCAAAAACAGAATAAGCCCTCGACGTCTGAACAACTTTTTTTTGAAAAAATCCCTAAGCCGCGCGGTCACAATTTCAGCAAAAATCTGACGTTCTGCAATTCACTCAAAAAGGCTTCCAAACTGTTGCAAACGATCCCCTGAAAGGTTTTACGGTGGAAACAGATGGGTTTTTTCATCAGAAACAGAATAAGCCCTCGACCTGTGAACAACTTTTTTTTTGAAAAAATCCCTAAGCCGCGCGGTCACAATTTCAGCATAAATCTGACGTTCTGAAATTCACTCAAAAATGCTGCCAAAGTGTTGCAAACGATCCCCTGAAAGGTTTTTCAGTGGAAACAGATGGGTTTTATCATCAGAAACAGAATAAGCCCTCGACGTCTGAAAAACTTTTTTTGAAAAAATCCCTAGGCCGCGCGGTCACAATTTCAGCAAAAATCTGACGTTCTGCAATTCACTCAAAAATGCTGCCAAAGTGTTGCAAACGATCCCCTGAAAGGTTTTTCGGTGGAAACAGATGGGTTTTATCATCAGAAACAGAATAATCCCTCGACGTCTGAACAACTTTATTTGAAAAAATCCCTAAGCCGCGCGGTCACAATTTCAGCAAAATTCTTACGTTCTGCAATTCACTCAAAAAGGCTGCCAAATTGTTGCAAGCGATCCCCTGAAAGGTTTTCCGGTGGAAACAGATGGGTTTTATCATCAGAAACAGAATAAGCCCTCGACGTCTGAAAAACTTTTTTTGAAAAAATCCCTAAGCCGCGCGGTCACAATTTCAGCAAAAATCTGACGTTCTGCAATTCACTCAGAAATGCTGCCAAAGTGTTGCAAACGATCCCCTGAAAGGTTTTTCTGTGGAAACAGATGGGTTTTATCATCAGAAACAGAATAATCCCTCGACGTCTGAACAACTTTATTTGAAAAAATCCCTAAGCCGCGCGGTCACAATTTCAGCAAAATTCTTACGTTCTGCAATTCACTCAAAAAGGCTGCCAAATTGTTGCAAGCGATCCCCTGAAAGGTTTTCCGGTGGAAACAGATGGGTTTTATCATCAGAAACAGAATAAGCCCTCGACGTCTGAAAAACTTTTTTTGAAAAAATCCCTAAGCCGCGCGGTCACAATTTCAGCAAAAATCTGACGTTCTGCAATTCACTCAGAAATGCTGCCAAAGTGTTGCAAACGATCCCCTGAAAGGTTTTTCTGTGGAAACAGATGGGTTTTATCATCAGAAACAGAATAATCCCTCGACGTCTGAACAACTTTATTTGAAAAAATCCCTAAGCCGCGCGGTCACAATTTCAGCAAAATTCTTACGTTCTGCAATTCACTCAAAAAGGCTGCCAAATTGTTGCAAGCGATCCCCTGAAAGGTTTTCCGGTGGAAACAGATGGGTTTTATCATCAGAAACAGAATAAGCCCTCGACGTCTGAAAAACTTTTTTTGAAAAAATCCCTAAGCCGCGCGGTCACAATTTCAGCAAAAATCCTACGTTCTGCAATTCACTCAAAAAGGCTTCCAAACTGTTGCAAACGATCCCCTGAAAGGTTTTTCGGGTGAAACAGATGGGTTTTTTCATCAAAAACAGAATTTGCCCTCGACGTCGGAACAACTTTTTTTGAAAAAATGCCTAAGCCGCGCGGTCACAATTTCAGCAAAAATCTGACGTTCTGCAATTCACTCAAAAATGCTGCCAAAGTGTTGCAAACGATCCCCTGAAAGGTTTTTCAGTGGAAACAGATGGGTTTTATCATCAGAAACAGAATAAGCCCTCGACGTCTGAAAAACTTTTTTTGAAAAAATCCCTAAGCCGCGCAGTAACAATTTCAGCAAAATTCTTACGTTCTGCAATTCACTCAAAAAGGCTGCCAAATTGTTGCAAGCGATCCCCTGAAAGGTTTTCCGGTGGAAACAGATGGGTTTTATCATCAGAAACAGAATAAGCCCTCGACATCTGAACAACTTTTTTTTGAAAAAATCCCTAAGCCGCGCGGTCACAATTTCAGCAAAAATCTGACGTTCTGCAATTCACTCAAAAATGCTTCCAAAGTGTTGCAAATGATCCCCTGAAAGGTTTTTCGGTGGAAACAGATGGGTTTTATCATCAAAAACAGAATAAGCCCTCGACGTCTGAACAATCTGACGTTCTGCAATTCACTCAAAAATGCTGCCAAACTGTTGCATACGATCCCCTGAAAGGTTTTTCGGTGGAAACAGATGGGTTTTATCATCAAAAACAGAATAAGCCCTCGACGTCTGAACAACTTTATTTTAAAAAATCCCTAAGCCGCGCGGTCACAATTTCAGCAAAAATCTGACGTTCTGCAATTCACTCAAAAATGCTCCCAAATTGTTGCAAACGATCCCCTGAAAGGTTTTTCAGTGGAAACAGATGGGTTTTATCATCAGAAACAGAATAATCCCTCGACGTCTGAAAAACTTTTTTTGAAAAAATCCCTAAGCCGCGCGGTCACATATTCAGCAAAAATCTGACGTTCTGCAATTCACTCAAAAATGCTACCAAACTGTTGCAAACGATCCCCTGAAAGGTTTTTCGGGTGAAACAGATGGGTTTTTTCATCAAAAACAGAATAAGCCCTCGACGTCTGAACAACTTTATTTGAAAAAATGCCTAAGCCGCGCGGTCACAATTTCAGCAAAAATCTGACGTTCTGCAATTCACTCAAAAAGGCTTCCAAACTGTTGCAAACGATCCCCTGAAATGTTTTTCGGTGGAAACAGATGGGTTTTTTCATCAAAAACAGAATAAGCGCTCGATGTCTGAACAACTTTTTTTTGAAAAAATCCCTAAGCCGCGCGGTCACAATTTCAGCAAAAATCTGACGTTCTGCAATTCACTCAAAAAGGCTTCCAAACTGTTGCAAACGATCCCCTGAAAGGTTTTTCGGTGGAAACAGATGGGTTTTATCATCAGAAACAGAATAAGCTCTCGACGTCTGAAAAACTTTTTTTGAAAAAATCCCTAAGCCGCGCGGTCACAATTTCAGCAAAAATCTGACGTTCTGCAATTCACTCAAAAAGGCTTCCAAACTGTTGCAAAGGATCCCCTGAAAGGTTTTTCGGTGGAAACAGATGGGTTTTTTCATCAAAAACAGAATAAGCGCTCGACGTCTGAACAACTTTTTTTTGAAAAAATCCCTAAGCCGCGCGGTCACAATTTCAGCAAAAATCTGACGTTCTGCAATTCACTCAAAAATGCTGCCAAAGTGTTGCAAACGATCCCCTGAAAGGTTTTTCAGTGGAAACAGATGGGTTTTATCATCAGAAACAGAATAAGCCCTCGACGTCTGAAAAACTTTTATTGAAAAAATCCCTAAGCCGCGCAGTCACAATTTCAGCAAAAATCTGACGTTCTGCAATTCACTCAAAAAGTCTTCCAAACTGTTGCAAACGATTCCCTGAAAGGTTTTTCAGTGGAAACAGATGGGTTTTTTCATCAAAAACAGAATAAGCCCTCGACGTCTGAACAACTTTTTTTTTAAAAAATCCCTAAGCCGCGCGGTCACAATTTCAGCAAAAATCTGACGTTCTGCAATTCACTCAAAAATGCTGCCAAAGTGTTGCAAACGATCCCCTGAAAGGTTTTTCGGTGGAAACAGATGGGTTTTATCATCAGAAACAGAATAAGCCCTCGACGTCTGAAAAACTTTTTTTGAAAAAATCACTAAGCCGCGCGGTCACAATTTCAGCAAAAATCTGACGTTCTGCAATTCACTCAAAAAGGCTGCCAAATTGTTGCAAACGATCCCCTGAAAGGTTTTCCGGTGGAAACAGATGGGTTTTATCATCAGAAACAGAATAAGCCCTCGACGTCTGAAAAACTTTTTTTGAAAAAATCCCTAAGTCACAATTTCAGCAAAAATCTGACGTTCTGCAATTCACTCAAAAAGGCTTCCAAACTGTTGCAAACGATCCCCTGAAAGGTTTTCCGGTGGAAACAGATGGGTTTTATCATCTGAAACAGAATAAACCCTCGACGTCTGAACAACTTTATTTGAAAAAATGCCTAAGCCGCGCGGTCACAATTTCAGCAAAAATCTGACGTTCTGCAATTCACTCAAAAAGGCTTCCAAACTGTTGCAAACGATCCCCTGAAAGGTTTTTCAGTGGAAACAGATGGGTTTTTTCATCAAAAACAGAATAAGCCCTCGACGTCTGAACAACTTTTTTTTGAAAAAATCCGTAAGCCGCGCGGTCACAATTTCAGCAAAAATCTGACGTTCTGCAATTCACTCAAAAATGCTGCCAAAGTGTTGCAAACGATCCCCTGAAAGGTTTTTCGGTGGAAACAGATGGGTTTTATCATCAGAAACAGAATAAGCCCTCGACGTCTGAAAAACTTTTTTTGAAAAAATCACTAAGCCGCGCGGTCACAATTTCAGCAAAAATCTGACGTTCTGCAATTCACTCAAAAAGGCTGCCAAATTGTTGCAAACGATCCCCTGAAAGGTTTTCCGGTGGAAACAGATGGGTTTTATCATCAGAAACAGAATAAGCCCTCGACGTCTGAAAAACTTTTTTTGAAAAAATCCCTAAGTCACAATTTCAGCAAAAATCTGACGTTCTGCAATTCACTCAAAAAGGCTTCCAAACTGTTGCAAACGATCCCCTGAAAGGTTTTCCGGTGGAAACAGATGGGTTTTATCATCTGAAACAGAATAAACCCTCGACGTCTGAACAACTTTATTTGAAAAAATGCCTAAGCCGCGCGGTCACAATTTCAGCAAAAATCTGACGTTCTGCAATTCACTCAAAAAGGCTTCCAAACTGTTGCAAACGATCCCCTGAAAGGTTTTTCAGTGGAAACAGATGGGTTTTTTCATCAAAAACAGAATAAGCCCTCGACGTCTGAACAACTTTTTTTTGAAAAAATCCCTAAGCCGCGCGGTCACAATTTCAGCAAAAATCTGACGTTCTGCAATTCACTCAAAAATGCTGCCAAAGTGTTGCAAACGATCCCCTGAAAGGTTTTTCGGTGGAAACAGATGGGTTTTTTCATCAAAAACAGAATAAGCCCTCGACGTCTGAACAACTTTTTTTGAAAAAATCCCTAAGCCGCGCGGTCACAATTTCAGCAAAAATCTGACGTTCTGCAATTCACTCAAAAAGGCTGCCAAATTGTTGCAAACGATCCCCTGAAAGGTTTTCCGGTGGAAACAGATGGGTTTTATCATCAGAAACAGAATAAGCCCTCGACATCTGAAAAACTTTTTTTGAAAAAATCCCTAAGTCACAATTTCAGCAAAAATCTGACGTTCTGCAATTCACTCAAAAAGGCTTCCAAACTGTTGCAAACGATCCCCTGAAAGGTTTTCCGGTGGAAACAGATGGGTTTTATCATCAGAAACAGAATAAACCCTCGACGTCTGAACAACTTTATTTGAAAAAATGCCTAAGCCGCGCGGTCACAATTTCAGCAAAAATCTGACGTTCTGCAATTCACTCAAAACGGCTTCCAAACTGTTGCAAACGATCCCCTGAAAGGTTTTTCAGTGGAAACAGATGGGTTTTTTCATCAAAAACAGAATAAGCCCTCGACGTCTGAACAACTTTTTTTTGAAAAAATCCCTAAGCCGCGCGGTCACAATTTCAGCAAAAATCTGACGTTCTGCAATTCACTCAAAAATGCTGCCAAAGTGTTGCAAACGATCCCCTGAAAGGTTTTTCAGTGGAAACAGATGGGTTTTATCATCAGAAACAGAATAAGCCCTCGACGTCTGAAAAACTTTTTTTGAAAAAATCCCTAAGCCGCGCAGTCACAATTTCAGCAAAAATCTGACGTTCTGCAATTCACTCAAAAAGTCTTCCAAACTGTTGCAAACGATCCCCTGAAAGGTTTTTCGGGTGAAACAGATGGGTTTTTTCAACAAAAATAGAATAAGCCCTCGACGTCTGAACAACATTTTTTTGAAAAAATCCCTAAGCCGCGCGGTCACAATTTCAGCAAAAATCTGACGTTCTGCAATTCACTCAAAAAGTCTTCCAAACTGTTGCAAACGATCCCCTGAAAGGTTTTTCAGTGGAAACAGATGGGTTTTTTCATCAAAAACAGAATAAGCCCTCGACGTCTGAACAACTTTTTTTTGAAAAAATCCCTAAGCCGCGCGGTCACAATTTCAGCAAAAATCTGACGTTCTGCAATTCACTCAAAAATGCTGCCAAAGTGTTGCAAACGATCCCCTGAAAGGTTTTTCGGTGGAAACAGATGGGTTTTATCATCAAAAACAGAATAAGCCCTCGACGTCTGAACAACTTTTTTTGAAAAAATCCCTAAGCCGCGCGGTCACAATTTCAGCAAAAATCTGACGTTCTGCAATTCACTCAAAAATGCTGCCAAAGTGTTGCAAACGATCCCCTGAAAGGTTTTTCAGTGGAAACAGATGGGTTTTATCATCAGAAACAGAATAAGCCCTCGACGTCTGAAAAACTTTTTTTGAAAAAATCCCTAAGCCGCGCAGTCACAATTTCAGCAAAAATCTGACGTTCTGCAATTCACTCAAAAAGTCTTCCAAACTGTTGCAAACGATCCCCTGAAAGGTTTTTCAGTGGAAACAGATGGGTTTTTTCATCAAAAACAGAATAAGCCCTCGACGTCTGAACAACTTTTTTTTGAAAAAATCCCTAAGCCGCCCGGTCACAATTTCAGCAAAAATCTGACGTTCTGCAATTCACTCAAAAATGCTGCCAAAGTGTTGCAAACGATCCCCTGAAAGGTTTTTCGGTGGAAACAGATGGGTTTTTTCATCAGAAACAGAATAAGCCCTCGACGTCTGAACAACTTTTTTTTGAAAAAATCCCTAAGCCGCGCGGTCACAATTTCAGCAAAAATCTGACCTTCTGCAATTCACTCAAAAATGCTGCCAAAGTGTTGCAAACGATCCCCTGAAAGGTTTTTCGGTGGAAACAGATGGGTTTTTTCATCAGAAACAGAATAAGCCCTCGACGTCTGAACAACTTTTTTTTGAAAAAATCCCTAAGCCGCGCGGTCACAATTTCAGCAAAAATCTGACGTTCTGCAATTCACTCAAAAATGCTACCAAAGTGTTGCAAACGATCCCCTGAAAGGTTTTTCGGGTGAAACAGATGGGTTTTTTCAACAAAAATAGAATAAGCCCTCGACGTCTGAACAACTTTTTTTTGAAAAAATCCCTAAGCCGCGCGGTCACAATTTCAGCAAAAATCTGACGTTCTGCAATTCACTCAAAAATGCTGCCAAAGTGTTGCAAACGATCCCCTGAAAGGTTTTTCGATGGAAACAGATGGGTTTTATCATCAAAAACAGAATAAGCCCTCGACGTCTGAACAACTTTTTTTGAAAAAATCCCTAAGCGGCGCGGTCACAATTTCAGCAAAAATCTGACGTTCTGCAATTCACTCAAAAATGCTGCCAAAGTGTTGCAAACGATCCCCTGAAAGGTTTTCCGGTGGAAACAGATGGGTTTTATCATCAGAAACAGAATAAGCCCTCGACGTCTGAACAACTTTATTTGAAAAAATGCCTAAGCCGCGCCGTCACAATTTCAGCAAAAATCTGACGTTCTGCAATTCACTCAAAAAGGCTTCCAAACTGTTGCAAAGGATCCCCTGAAAGGTTTTTCGGTGGAAACAGATGGGTTTTTTCATCAAAAACAGAATAAGCGCTCGACGTCTGAACAACTTTTTTTTGAAAAAATCCCTAAGCCGCGCGGTCACAATTTCAGCAAAAATCTGACGTTCTGCAATTCACTCAAAAATGCTGCCAAAGTGTTGCAAACGATCCCCTGAAAGGTTTTTCAGTGGAAACAGATGGGTTTTATCATCAGAAACAGAATAAGCCCTCGACGTCTGAAAAACTTTTTTTGAAAAAATCCCTAAGTCTCGCAGTCACAATTTCAGCAAAAATCTGACGTTCTGCAATTCACTCAAAAAGGCTTCCAAACTGTTGCATACGATCCCCTGAAAGGTTTTCCGGTGGAAACAGATGGGTTTTTTCATCAGAAACAGAATAAGCCCTTGACCTGTGAACAACTTTTTTTTGAAAAAATCCCTAAGCCGCGCGGTCACAATTTCAGCAAAAATCTGACGTTCTGCAATTCACTCAAAAAGGCTTCCAAACTGTTGCAAACGATCCCCTGAAAGGTTTTCCGGTGGAAACAGATGGGTTTTATCATCAGAAACAGAATAAGCCCTCGACGTCTGAACAACTTTTTTTTGAAAAAATCCCTAAGCCGCGCGGTCACAATTTCAGCAAAAATCTGACGTTCTGCAATTCACTCAAAAATGCTGCCAAAGTGTTGCAAACGATCCCCTGAAAGGTTTTTCGGTGGAAACAGATGGGTTTTATCATCAAAAACAGAATAAGCCCTCGACGTCTGAAAAACTTTTTTTGAAAAAATCACTAAGCCGCGCGGTCACAATTTCAGCAAAAATCTGACGTTCTGCAATTCACTCAAAAAGGCTGCCAAATTGTTGCAAACGATCCCCTGAAAGGTTTTCCGGTGGAAACAGATGGGTTTTATCATCAGAAACAGAATAAGCCCTCGACGTCTGAACAACTTTATTTGAAAAAATGCCTAAGCCGCGCCGTCACAATTTCAGCAAAAATCTGACGTTCTGCAATTCACTCAAAAAGGCTTCCAAACTGTTGCAAAGGATCCCCTGAAAGGTTTTTCGGTGGAAACAGATGGGTTTTTTCATCAAAAACAGAATAAGCGCTCGACGTCTGAACAACTTTTTTTTGAAAAAATCCCTAAGCCGCGCGGTCACAATTTCAGCAAAAATCTGACGTTCTGCAATTCACTCAAAAATGCTGCCAAAGTGTTGCAAACGATCCCCTGAAAGGTTTTTCAGTGGAAACAGATGGGTTTTATCATCAGAAACAGAATAAGCCCTCGACGTCTGAAAAACTTTTTTTGAAAAAATCCCTAAGTCGCGCAGTCACAATTTCAGCAAAAATCTGACGTTCTGCAATTCACTCAAAAAGGCTTCCAAACTGTTGCATACGATCCCCTGAAAGGTTTTCCGGTGGAAACAGATGGGTTTTTTCATCAGAAACAGAATAAGCCCTTGACCTGTGAACAACTTTTTTTTGAAAAAATCCCTAAGCCGCGCGGTCACAATTTCAGCAAAAATCTGACGTTCTGCAATTCACTCAAAAAGGCTTCCAAACTGTTGCAAACGATCCCATGAAAGGTTTTCCGGTGGAAACAGATGGGTTTTATCATCAGAAACAGAATAAGCCCTCGACGTCTGAACAACTTTTTTTTGAAAAAATCCCTAAGCCGCGCGGTCACAATTTCAGCAAAAATCTGACGTTCTGCAATTCACTCAAAAATGCTGCCAAAGTGTTGCAAACGATCCCCTGAAAGGTTTTTCGGTGGAAACAGATGGGTTTTATCATCAAAAACAGAATAAGCCCTCGACGTCTGAAAAACTTTTTTTGAAAAAATCACTAAGCCGCGCGGTCACAATTTCAGCAAAAATCTGACGTTCTGCAATTCACTCAAAAAGGCTGCCAAATTGTTGCAAACGATCCCCTGAAAGGTTTTCCGGTGGAAACAGATGGGTTTTATCATCAGAAACAGAATAAGCCCTCGACGTCTGAAAAACTTTTTTTGAAAAAATTCCTAAGCCGCGCGGTAACAATTTCAGCAAAAATCTGACGTTCTGCAATTCACTCAAAAAGGCTTCCAAACTGTTGCAAACGATCCCCTGAAAGGTTTTTCAGTGGAAACAGATGGGTTTTTTCATCAAAAACAGAATAAGCCCTCGACGTCTGAACAACTTTTTTTTGAAAAAATCCCTAAGCCGCGCGGTCACAATTTCAGCAAAAATCTGACGTTCTGCAATTCACTCAAAAATGCTGCCAAAGTGTTGCAAACGATCCCCTGAAAGGTTTTTCGGTGGAAACAGATGGGTTTTATCATCAAAAACAGAATAAGCCCTCGACGTCTGAACAACTTTTTTTGAAAAAATCCCTAAGCCGCGCGGTCACAATTTCAGCAAAAATCTGACGTTCTGCAATTCACTCAAAAATGCTGCCAAAGTGTGGCAAACGATCCCCTGAAAGGTTTTCCGGTGGAAACAGATGGGTTTTATCATCAGAAACAGAATAAGCCCTCGACGTCTGAAAAACTTTTTTTGAAAAAATCACTAAGCCGCGCGTCACAATTTCAGCAAAAATCTGACGTTCTGCAATTCACTCAAAAAGGCTGCCAAATTGTTGCAAACGATCCCCTGAAAGGTTTTCCGGTGGAAACAGATGGGTTTTATCATCAGAAACAGAATAAGCCTTCGACGTCTGAAAAACTTTTTTTGAAAAAATCCCTAAGTCGCGCAGTCACAATTTCAGCAAAAATCTGACGTTCTGCAATTCACTCAAAAAGGCTTCCAAACTGTTGCAAACGATCCCCTGAAAGGTTTTCCGGTGGAAACAGATGGGTTTTTTCATCAGAAACAGAATAAGCCCTTGACCTGTGAACAACTTTTTTTTGAAAAAATCCCTAAGCCGCGCGGTCACAATTTCAGCAAAAATCTGACGTTCTGAAATTCACTCAAAAATGCTGCCAAAGTGTTGCAAACGATCCCCTGAAAGGTTTTTCAGTGGAAACAGATGGGTTTTATCATCAGAAACAGAATAAGCCCTCGACGTCTGAAAAACTTTTTTTGAAAAAATCCCTAAGCCGCGCGGTCACAATTTCAGCAAAAATCTGACGTTCTGCAATTCACTCAAAAAGGCTTCCAAACTGTTGCAAACGATCCCCTGAAAGGTTTTCCGGTGGAAGCAGATGGGTTTTATCATCAGAAACAGAATAAGCCCTCGACGTCTGAACAACTTTTTTTTGAAAAAATCCCTAAGCCGCGCGGTCACAATTTCAGCAAAAATCTGACGTTCTGCAATTCACTCAAAAATGCTGCCAAAGTGTTGCAAACGATCCCCTGAAAGGTTTTTCGGTGGAAACAGATGGGTTTTATCATCAAAAACAGAATAAGCCCTCGACGTCTGAAAAACTTTTTTTGAAAAAATCACTAAGCCGCGCGGTCACAATTTCAGCAAAAATCTGACGTTCTGCAATTCACTCAAAAAGGCTGCCAAATTGTTGCAAACGATCCCCTGAAAGGTTTTCCGGTGGAAACAGATGGGTTTTATCATCAGAAACAGAATAAGCCCTCGACGTCTGAAAAACTTTTTTTGAAAAAATTCCTAAGCCGCGCGGTCACAATTTCAGCAAAAATCTGACGTTCTGCAATTCACTCAAAAAGGCTTCCAAACTGTTGCAAACGATCCCCTGAAAGGATTTTCAGTGGAAACAGATGGGTTTTTTCATCAAAAACAGAATAAGCCCTCGACGTCTGAACAACTTTTTTTTGAAAAAATCCCTAAGCCGCGCGGTCACAATTTCAGCAAAAATCTGACGTTCTGCAATTCACTCAAAAATGCTGCCAAAGTGTTGCAAACGATCCCCTGAAAGGTTTTTCGGTGGAAACAGATGGGTTTTATTATCAAAAACAGAATAAGCGCTCGACGTCTGAACAACTTTTTTTTGAAAAAATCCCTAAGCCGCGCGGTCACAATTTCAGCAAAAATCTGACGTTCTGCAATTCACTCAAAAATGCTGCCAAAGTGTTGCAAACGATCCCCTGAAAGGTTTTTCAGTGGAAACAGATGGGTTTTATCATCAGAAACAGAATAAGCCCTCGACGTCTGAAAAACTTTTTTTGAAAAAAATCCCTAAGCCGCGCAGTCACAATTTCAGCAAAAATCTGACGTTCTGAAATTCACTCAAAAATGCTGCCAAAGTGTTGCAAACGATCCCCTGAAAGGTTTTTCGGTGGAAACAGATGGGTTTTATCATCAGAAACAGAATAAGCCCTCGACGTCTGAAAAACTTTTTTTGAAAAAATCGCTAAGCCGCGCGGTCACAATTTCAGCAAAAATCTGACGTTCTGCAATTCACTCAAAAAGGCTTCCAAACTGTTGCAAACGATCCCCTGAAAGGTTTTTCAGTGGAAACAGATGGGTTTTTTCATCAAAAACAGAATAAGCCCTCGACGTCTGAACAACTTTTTTTTGAAAAAATCCCTAAGCCGCGCGGTCACAATTTCAGCAAAAATCTGACGTTCTGCAATTCACTCAAAAAGGCTTCCAAACTGTTGCAAACGATCCCCTGAAAGGTTTTACGGTGGAAACAGATGGGTTTTTTCATCAGAAACAGAATAAGCCCTCGACCTGTGAACAACTTTTTTTTGAAAAAATCCCTAAGCCGCGCGGTCACAATTTCAGCATAAATCTGACGTTCTGCAATTCACTCAAAAATGCTGCCAAAGTGTTGCAAACGATCCCCTGAAAGGTTTTTCGGTGGAAACAGATGGGTTTTATCATCAGAAACAGAATAAGCCCTCGACGTCTGAAAAACTTTTTTTGAAAAAATCCCTAAGCCGCGCGGTCACAATTTCAGCAAAATTCTTACGTTCTGCAATTCACTCAAAAAGGCTGCCAAATTGTTGCAAGCGATCCCCTGAAAGGTTTTCCGGTGGAAACAGATGGGTTTTATCATCAGAAACAGAATAAGCCCTCGACGTCTGAAAAACTTTTTTTGAAAAAATCCCTAAGCCGCGCGGTCACAATTTCAGCAAAAATCTGACGTTCTGCAATTCACTCAGAAATGCTGCCAAAGTGTTGCAAACGATCCCCTGAAAGGTTTTTCTGTGGAAACAGATGGGTTTTATCATCAGAAACAGAATAATCCCTCGACGTCTGAACAACTTTATTTGAAAAAATCCCTAAGCCGCGCGGTCACAATTTCAGCAAAATTCTTACGTTCTGCAATTCACTCAAAAAGGCTGCCAAATTGTTGCAAGCGATCCCCTGAAAGGTTTTCCGGTGGAAACAGATGGGTTTTATCATCAGAAACAGAATAAGCCCTCGACGTCTGAAAAACTTTTTTTGAAAAAATCCCTAAGCCGCGCGGTCACAATTTCAGCAAAAATCTGACGTTCTGCAATTCACTCAGAAATGCTGCCAAAGTGTTGCAAACGATCCCCTGAAAGGTTTTTCTGTGGAAACAGATGGGTTTTATCATCAGAAACAGAATAATCCCTCGACGTCTGAACAACTTTATTTGAAAAAATCCCTAAGCCGCGCGGTCACAATTTCAGCAAAATTCTTACGTTCTGCAATTCACTCAAAAAGGCTGCCAAATTGTTGCAAGCGATCCCCTGAAAGGTTTTCCGGTGGAAACAGATGGGTTTTATCATCAGAAACAGAATAAGCCCTCGACGTCTGAAAAACTTTTTTTGAAAAAATCCCTAAGCCGCGCGGTCACAATTTCAGCAAAAATCCTACGTTCTGCAATTCACTCAAAAAGGCTTCCAAACTGTTGCAAACGATCCCCTGAAAGGTTTTTCGGGTGAAACAGATGGGTTTTTTCATCAAAAACAGAATTTGCCCTCGACGTCGGAACAACTTTATTTGAAAAAATGCCTAAGCCGCGCGGTCACAATTTCAGCAAAAATCTGACGTTCTGCAATTCACTCAAAAATGCTGCCAAAGTGTTGCAAACGATCCCCTGAAAGGTTTTTCAGTGGAAACAGATGGGTTTTATCATCAGAAACAGAATAAGCCCTCGACGTCTGAAAAACTTTTTTTGAAAAAATCCCTAAGCCGCGCAGTAACAATTTCAGCAAAATTCTTACGTTCTGCAATTCACTCAAAAAGGCTGCCAAATTGTTGCAAGCGATCCCCTGAAAGGTTTTCCGGTGGAAACAGATGGGTTTTATCATCAGAAACAGAATAAGCCCTCGACATCTGAACAACTTTTTTTTGAAAAAATCCCTAAGCCGCGCGGTCACAATTTCAGCAAAAATCTGACGTTCTGCAATTCACTCAAAAATGCTTCCAAAGTGTTGCAAATGATCCCCTGAAAGGTTTTTCGGTGGAAACAGATGGGTTTTATCATCAAAAACAGAATAAGCCCTCGACGTCTGAACAATCTGACGTTCTGCAATTCACTCAAAAATGCTGCCAAACTGTTGCATACGATCCCCTGAAAGGTTTTTCGGTGGAAACAGATGGGTTTTATCATCAAAAACAGAATAAGCCCTCGACGTCTGAACAACTTTATTTTAAAAAATCCCTAAGCCGCGCGGTCACAATTTCAGCAAAAATCTGACGTTCTGCAATTCACTCAAAAATGCTCCCAAATTGTTGCAAACGATCCCCTGAAAGGTTTTTCAGTGGAAACAGATGGGTTTTATCATCAGAAACAGAATAATCCCTCGACGTCTGAAAAACTTTTTTTGAAAAAATCCCTAAGCCGCGCGGTCACATATTCAGCAAAAATCTGACGTTCTGCAATTCACTCAAAAATGCTACCAAACTGTTGCAAACGATCCCCTGAAAGGTTTTTCGGGTGAAACAGATGGGTTTTTTCATCAAAAACAGAATAAGCCCTCGACGTCTGAACAACTTTATTTGAAAAAATGCCTAAGCCGCGCGGTCACAATTTCAGCAAAAATCTGACGTTCTGCAATTCACTCAAAAAGGCTTCCAAACTGTTGCAAACGATCCCCTGAAATGTTTTTCGGTGGAAACAGATGGGTTTTTTCATCAAAAACAGAATAAGCGCTCGATGTCTGAACAACTTTTTTTTGAAAAAATCCCTAAGCCGCGCGGTCACAATTTCAGCAAAAATCTGACGTTCTGCAATTCACTCAAAAAGGCTTCCAAACTGTTGCAAACGATCCCCTGAAAGGTTTTTCGGTGGAAACAGATGGGTTTTATCATCAGAAACAGAATAAGCTCTCGACGTCTGAAAAACTTTTTTTGAAAAAATCCCTAAGCCGCGCGGTCACAATTTCAGCAAAAATCTGACGTTCTGCAATTCACTCAAAAAGGCTGCCAAATTGTTGCAAACGATCCCCTGAAAGGTTTTCCGGTGGAAACAGATGGGTTTTTTCATCAGAAACAGAATAAGCCCTCGACGTCTGAACAACTTTTTTTTGAAAAAATCCCTAAGCCGCGCGGTCACAATTTCAGCAAAAATCTGACGTTCTGCAATTCACTCAGAAATGCTGCCAAAGTGTTGCAAACGATCCCCTGAAAGGTTTTTCTGTGGAAACAGATGGTTTTTATCATCAGAAACAGAATAATCCCTCGACGTCTGAACAACTTTATTTGAAAAAATCCCTAAGCCGCGCGGTCACAATTTCAGCAAAATTCTTACGTTCTGCAATTCACTCAAAAAGGCTGCCAAATTGTTGCAAGCGATCCCCTGAAAGGTTTTCCGGTGGAAACAGATGGGTTTTATCATCAGAAACAGAATAAGCCCTCGACGTCTGAAAAACTTTTTTTGAAAAAATCCCTAAGCCGCGCGGTCACAATTTCAGCAAAAATCTGACTTTCTGCAATTCACTCAAAAAGGCTTCCAAACTGTTGCAAACGATCCCCTGAAAGGTTTTTCGGGTGAAACAGATGGGTTTTTTCATCAAAAACAGAATTTGCCCTCGACGTCGGAACAACTTTATTTGAAAAAATGCCTAAGCCGCGCGGTCACAATTTCAGCAAAAATCTGACGTTCTGCAATTCACTCAAAAATGCTGCCAAAGTGTTGCAAACGATCCCCTGAAAGGTTTTTCAGTGGAAACAGATGGGTTTTATCATCAGAAACAGAATAAGCCCTCGACGTCTGAAAAACTTTTTTTGAAAAAATCCCTAAGCCGCGCAGTAACAATTTCAGCAAAAATCTGACGTTCTGCAATTCACTCAAAAAGGCTTCCAAACTGTTGCAAACGATCCCCTGAAAGGTTTTCCGGTGGAAACAGATGGGTTTTTTCATCAGAAACAGAATAAGCCCTCGACATCTGAACAACTTTTTTTTGAAAAAATCCCTAAGCCGCGCGGTCACAATTTCAGCAAAAATCTGACGTTCTGCAATTCACTCAAAAATGCTTCCAAAGTGTTGCAAATGATCCCCTGAAAGGTTTTTCGGTGGAAACAGATGGGTTTTATCATCAAAAACAGAATAAGCCCTCGACGTCTGAACAATCTGACGTTCTGCAATTCACTCAAAAATGCTGCCAAACTGTTGCATACGATCCCCTGAAAGGTTTTTCGGTGGAAACAGATGGGTTTTATCATCAAAAACAGAATAAGCCCTCGACGTCTGAACAACTTTATTTTAAAAAATCCCTAAGCCGCGCGGTCACAATTTCAGCAAAAATCTGACGTTCTGCAATTCACTCAAAAATGCTGCCAAAGTGTTGCAAACGATCCCCTGAAAGGTTTTTCGGTGGAAACAGCTGGGTTTTAAAATCAGAAACAGAATAAGCCCTCGACGTCTGAACAACTTTTTTTGAAAAAATCCCTAAGCCGCGCGGTCACAATTTCAGCAAAAATCTGACGTTCTGCAATTCACTCAAAAAGGCTGCCAAATTGTTGCAAACGATCCCCTGAAAGGTTTTCCGGTGGAAACAGATGGGTTTTTTCATCAGAAACAGAATAAGCCCTCGACCTGTGAACAACTTTTTTTTGAAAAAATCCCTAAGCCGCGCGGTCACAATTTCAGCAAAAATCTGACGTTCTGCAATTCACTCAAAAAGGCTTAAAAACAGTTGCAAACGATCCCCTGAAAGGTTTTTCGGTGGAAACAGATGGGTTTTTTCATCAAAAACAGAATAAGCGCTCGACGTCTGAACAACTTTTTTTTGAAAAAATCCCTAAGCCGCGCGGTCACAATTTCAGCAAAAATCTGACGTTCTGCAATTCACTCAAAAATGCTGCCAAAGTGTTGCAAACGATCCCCTGAAAGGTTTTCCGGTGGAAACAGATGGGTTTTATCATCAGAAACAGAATAAGCCCTCGACGTCTGAAAAACTTTTTTTGAAAAAATCCCTAAGCCGCGCGGTCACAATTTCAGCAAAAATCTGACGTTCTGCAATTCACTCAAAAAGGCTGCCAAATTGTTGCAAACGATCCCCTGAAAGGTTTTCCGGTGGAAACAGATGGGTTTTATCATCAGAAACAGAATAAGCCTTCGACGTCTGAAAAACTTTTTTTGAAAAAATCCCTAAGCCGCGCAGTCACAATTTCAGCAAAAATCTGACGTTCTGCAATTCACTCAAAAAGGCTTCCAAACTGTTGCAAACGATCCCCTGAAAGGTTTTCCGGTGGAAACAGATGGGTTTTTTCATCAGAAACAGAATAAGCCCTCGACCTGTGAACAACTTTTTTTTGAAAAAATCCCTAAGCCGCGCGGTCACAATTTCAGCATAAATCTGACGTTCTGAAATTCACTCAAAAATGCTGCCAAAGTGTTGCAAACGATCCCCTGAAAGGTTTTTCAGTGGAAACAGATGGGTTTTATCATCAGAAACAGAATAAGCCCTCGACGTCTGAAAAACTTTTTTTGAAAAAATCCCTAAGCCGCGCGGTCACAATTTCAGCAAAAATCTGACGTTCTGCAATTCACTCAAAAAGGCTGCCAAATTGTTGCAAACGATCCCCTGAAAGGTTTTTCGGTGGAAACAGATGGGTTTTTTCATCAGAAACAGAATAAGCCCTCGACGTCTGAACAACTTTTTTTTGAAAAAATCCCTAAGCCGCGCGGTCACAATTTCAGCAAAAATCTGACGTTCTGCAATTCACTCAAAAATGCTGCCAAAGTGTTGCAAACGATCCCCTGAAAGGTTTTTCGGTGGAAACAGATGGGTTTTTTCATCAGAAACAGAATAAGCCCTCGACGTCTGAACAACTTTTTTTTTGAAAAAATCCCTAAGCCGCTCGGTCACAATTTCAGCAAAAATCTGACGTTCTGCAATTCACTCAAAAAGGCTGCCAAATTGTTGCAAACGATCCCCTGAAAGGTTTTTCAGTGGAAACAGATGGGTTTTATCATCAGAAACAGAATAATCCCTCGACGTCTGAAAAACTTTTTTTGAAAAAATCCCTAAGCCGCGCGGTCACATATTCAGCAAAAATCTGACGTTCTGCAATTCACTCAAAAATGCTTCCAAACTGTTGCAAACGATCCCCTGAAAGGTTTTTCGGGTGAAACAGATGGGATTTTTCATCAAAAACAGAATAAGCCCTCGACGTCTGAACAACTTTATTTGAAAAAATGCCTAAGCCGCGCGGTCACAATTTCAGCAAAAATCTGACGTTCTGCAATTCACTCAAAAAGGCTTCCAAACTGTTGCAAACGATCCCCTGAAAGGTTTTTCGGTGGAAACAGATGGGTTTTATCATCAGAAACAGAATAAGCTCTCGACGTCTGAAAAACTTTTTTTGAAAAAATCCCTAAGCCGCGCGGTCACAATTTCAGCAAAAATCTGACGTTCTGCAATTCACTCAAAAAGGCTGCCAAATTGTTGCAAACGATCCCCTGAAAGGTTTTCCGGTGGAAACAGATGGGTTTTTTCATCAGAAACAGAATAAACCCTCGACGTCTGAACAACTTTTTTTTGAAAAAATCCCTAAGCCGCGCGGTCACAATTTCAGCAAAAATCTGACGTTCTGCAATTCACTCAGAAATGCTGCCAAAGTGTTGCAAACGATCCCCTGAAAGGTTTTTCTGTGGAAACAGATGGGTTTTATCATCAGAAACAGAATAATCCCTCGACGTCTGAACAACTTTATTTGAAAAAATCCCTAAGCCGCGCGGTCACAATTTCAGCAAAATTCTTACGTTCTGCAATTCACTCAAAAAGGCTGCCAAATTGTTGCAAGCGATCCCCTGAAAGGTTTTCCGGTGGAAACAGGTGGGTTTTATCATCAGAAACAGAATAAGCCCTCGACGTCTGAAAAACTTTTTTTGAAAAAATCCCTAAGCCGCGCGGTCACAATTTCAGCAAAAATCTGACTTTCTGCAATTCACTCAAAAAGGCTTCCAAACTGTTGCAAACGATCCCCTGAAAGGTTTTTCGGGTGAAACAGATGGGTTTTTTCATCAAAAACAGAATTTGCCCTCGACGTCGGAACAACTTTATTTGAAAAAATGCCTAAGCCGCGCGGTCACAATTTCAGCAAAAATCTGACGTTCTGCAATTCACTCAAAAATGCTGCCAAAGTGTTGCAAACGATCCCCTGAAAGGTTTTTCAGTGGAAACAGATGGGTTTTATCATCAGAAACAGAATAAGCCCTCGACGTCTGAAAAACTTTTTTTGAAAAAATCCCTAAGCCGCGCAGTAACAATTTCAGCAAAAATCTGACGTTCTGCAATTCACTCAAAAAGGCTTCCAAACTGTTGCAAACGATCCCCTGAAAGGTTTTCCGGTGGAAACAGATGGGTTTTTTCATCAGAAACAGAATAAGCCCTCGACATCTGAACAACTTTTTTTTGAAAAAATCCCTAAGCCGCGCGGTCACAATTTCAGCAAAAATCTGACGTTCTGCAATTCACTCAAAAATGCTTCCAAAGTGTTGCAAATGATCCCCTGAAAGGTTTTTCGGTGGAAACAGATGGGTTTTATCATCAAAAACAGAATAAGCCCTCGACGTCTGAACAATCTGACGTTCTGCAATTCACTCAAAAATGCTGCCAAACTGTTGCATACGATCCCCTGAAAGGTTTTTCGGTGGAAACAGATGGGTTTTATCATCAAAAACAGAATAAGCCCTCGACGTCTGAACAACTTTATTTTAAAAAATCCCTAAGCCGCGCGGTCACAATTTCAGCAAAAATCTGACGTTCTGCAATTCACTCAAAAATGCTGCCAAAGTGTTGCAAACGATCCCCTGAAAGGTTTTTCGGTGGAAACAGCTGGGTTTTAAAATCAGAAACAGAATAAGCCCTCGACGTCTGAACAACTTTTTTTGAAAAAATCCCTAAGCCGCGCGGTCACAATTTCAGCAAAAATCTGACGTTCTGCAATTCACTCAAAAAGGCTGCCAAATTGTTGCAAACGATCCCCTGAAAGGTTTTCCGGTGGAAACAGATGGGTTTTTTCATCAGAAACAGAATAAGCCCTCGACGTCTGAACAACTTTTTTTTGAAAAAATCCCTAAGCCGCGCGGTCACAATTTCAGCAAAAATCTGACGTTCTGCAATTCACTCAAAAAGGCTTAAAAACAGTTGCAAACGATCCCCTGAAAGGTTTTTCGGTGGAAACAGATGGGTTTTTTCATCAAAAACAGAATAAGCGCTCGACGTCTGAACAACTTTTTTTTGAAAAAATCCCTAAGCCGCGCGGTCACAATTTCAGCAAAAATCTGACGTTCTGCAATTCACTCAAAAATGCTGCCAAAGTGTTGCAAACGATCCCCTGAAAGGTTTTCCGGTGGAAACAGATGGGTTTTTTCATCAGAAACAGAATAAGCCCTCGACGTCTGAACAACTTTTTTTTGAAAAAATCCCTAAGCCGCGCGGTCACAATTTCAGCAAAAATCTGACGTTCTGCAATTCACTCAAAAATGCTGCCAAAGTGTTGCAAACGATCCCCTGAAAAGTTTTTCGGTGGAAACAGATGGGTTTTATCATCAGAAACAGAATAAGCCCTCGACGTCTGAAAAACTTTTTTTGAAAAAATCCCTAAGCCGCGCGGTCACAATTTCAGCAAAAATCTGAGGTTCTGCAATTCACTCAAAAAGGCTTCCAAACTGTTGCAAACGATCCCCTGAAAGGTTTTTCGGGTGAAACAGATGGGTTTTTTCATCAAAAACAGAATAAGCTCTCGACGTCTGAAAAACTTTTTTTGAAAAAATCCCTAAGCCGCGCGGTCACAATTTCAGCAAAAATCTGACGTTCTGCAATTCACTCGAAAAGGCTGCCAAATTGTTGCAACCGATCCCCTGAAAGGTTTTTCAGTGGAAACAGATGGGTTTTCTCATCAAAAACAGAATAATCCCTCGACGTCTGAACAACTTTTTTTGAAAAAATCCCTAAGCCGCACGGTCACAATTTCAGCAAAAATCTGACGTTCTGCAATTCACTCAAAAAGGCTGCCAAATTGTTGCAAACGATTCCCTGAAAGGTTTTTCGGTGGAAACAGATGGGTTTTATCATCAGAAACAGAATAAGCTCTCGACGTCTGAAAAACTTTTTTTGAAAAAATCCCTAAGCCGCGCGGTCACAATTTCAGCAAAAATCTGACGTTCTGCAATTCACTCAAAAAGGCTGCCAAATTGTTGCAAACGATCCCCTGAAAGGTTTTCCGGTGGAAACAGATGGGTTTTTTCATCAGAAACAGAATAAGCCCTCGACGTCTGAACAACTTTTTTTTGAAAAAATCCCTAAGCCGCGCGGTCACAATTTCAGCAAAAATCTGACGTTCTGCAATTCACTCAAAAATGCTTTCAAAGTGTTGCAAACGATCCCGTGAAAGGTTTTCCGGTGGAAACAGATGGGTTTTATCATCAGAAACAGAATAAGCCCTCGACGTCTGAAAAACTTTTTTTGAAAAAATCACTAAGCCGCGCGGTCACAATTTCAGCAAAAATCTGACGTTCTGCAATTCACTCAAAAAGGCTGCCAAATTGTTGCAAACGATCCCCTGAAAGGTTTTCCGGTGGAAACAGATGGGTTTTTTCATCAGAAACAGAATAAGCCCTCGACGTCTGAACAACTTTTTTTTGAAAAAATCCCTAAGCCGCGCGGTCACAATTTCAGCAAAAATCTGACGTTCTGCAATTCACTCAAAAAGGCTTAAAAACTGTTGCAAACGATCCCCTGAAAGGTTTTTCGGTGGAAACAGATGGGTTTTATCATCAGAAACAGAATAAGCTCTCGACGTCTGAAAAACGTTTTTTGAAAAAATCCCTAAGCCGCGCGGTCACAATTTCAGCAAAAATCTGACGTTCTGCAATTCACTCAAAAAGGCTGCCAAATTGTTGCAAGCGATCCCCTGAAAGGTTTTCCGGTGGAAACAGGTGGGTTTTATCATCAGAAACAGAATAAGCCCTCGACGTCTGAAAAACTTTTTTTGAAAAAATCCCTAAGCCGCGCGGTCACAATTTCAGCAAAAATCTGACTTTCTGCAATTCACTCAAAAAGGCTTCCAAACTGTTGCAAACGATCCCCTGAAAGGTTTTTCGGGTGAAACAGATGGGTTTTTTCATCAAAAACAGAATTTGCCCTCGACGTCGGAACAACTTTATTTGAAAAAATGCCTAAGCCGCGCGGTCACAATTTCAGCAAAAATCTGACGTTCTGCAATTCACTCAAAAATGCTGCCAAAGTGTTGCAAACGATCCCCTGAAAGGTTTTTCAGTGGAAACAGATGGGTTTTATCATCAGAAACAGAATAAGCCCTCGACGTCTGAAAAACTTTTTTTGAAAAAATCCCTAAGCCGCGCAGTAACAATTTCAGCAAAAATCTGACGTTCTGCAATTCACTCAAAAAGGCTTCCAAACTGTTGCAAACGATCCCCTGAAAGGTTTTCCGGTGGAAACAGATGGGTTTTTTCATCAGAAACAGAATAAGCCCTCGACATCTGAACAACTTTTTTTTGAAAAAATCCCTAAGCCGCGCGGTCACAATTTCAGCAAAAATCTGACGTTCTGCAATTCACTCAAAAATGCTTCCAAAGTGTTGCAAATGATCCCCTGAAAGGTTTTTCGGTGGAAACAGATGGGTTTTATCATCAAAAACAGAATAAGCCCTCGACGTCTGAACAATCTGACGTTCTGCAATTCACTCAAAAATGCTGCCAAACTGTTGCATACGATCCCCTGAAAGGTTTTTCGGTGGAAACAGATGGGTTTTATCATCAAAAACAGAATAAGCCCTCGACGTCTGAACAACTTTATTTTAAAAAATCCCTAAGCCGCGCGGTCACAATTTCAGCAAAAATCTGACGTTCTGCAATTCACTCAAAAATGCTGCCAAAGTGTTGCAAACGATCCCCTGAAAGGTTTTTCGGTGGAAACAGCTGGGTTTTAAAATCAGAAACAGAATAAGCCCTCGACGTCTGAACAACTTTTTTTGAAAAAATCCCTAAGCCGCGCGGTCACAATTTCAGCAAAAATCTGACGTTCTGCAATTCACTCAAAAAGGCTGCCAAATTGTTGCAAACGATCCCCTGAAAGGTTTTCCGGTGGAAACAGATGGGTTTTTTCATCAGAAACAGAATAAGCCCTCGACGTCTGAACAACTTTTTTTTGAAAAAATCCCTAAGCCGCGCGGTCACAATTTCAGCAAAAATCTGACGTTCTGCAATTCACTCAAAAAGGCTTAAAAACAGTTGCAAACGATCCCCTGAAAGGTTTTTCGGTGGAAACAGATGGGTTTTTTCATCAAAAACAGAATAAGCGCTCGACGTCTGAACAACTTTTTTTTGAAAAAATCCCTAAGCCGCGCGGTCACAATTTCAGCAAAAATCTGACGTTCTGCAATTCACTCAAAAATGCTGCCAAAGTGTTGCAAACGATCCCCTGAAAGGTTTTCCGGTGGAAACAGATGGGTTTTTTCATCAGAAACAGAATAAGCCCTCGACGTCTGAACAACTTTTTTTTGAAAAAATCCCTAAGCCGCGCGGTCACAATTTCAGCAAAAATCTGACGTTCTGCAATTCACTCAAAAATGCTGCCAAAGTGTTGCAAACGATCCCCTGAAAAGTTTTTCGGTGGAAACAGATGGGTTTTATCATCAGAAACAGAATAAGCCCTCGACGTCTGAAAAACTTTTTTTGAAAAAATCCCTAAGCCGCGCGGTCACAATTTCAGCAAAAATCTGAGGTTCTGCAATTCACTCAAAAAGGCTTCCAAACTGTTGCAAACGATCCCCTGAAAGGCTTTTCGGGTGAAACAGATGGGTTTTTTCATCAAAAACAGAATAAGCTCTCGACGTCTGAAAAACTTTTTTTGAAAAAATCCCTAAGCCGCGCGGTCACAATTTCAGCAAAAATCTGACGTTCTGCAATTCACTCGAAAAGGCTGCCAAATTGTTGCAACCGATCCCCTGAAAGGTTTTTCAGTGGAAACAGATGGGTTTTCTCATCAAAAACAGAATAATCCCTCGACGTCTGAACAACTTTTTTTGAAAAAATCCCTAAGCCGCACGGTCACAATTTCAGCAAAAATCTGACGTTCTGCAATTCACTCAAAAAGGCTGCCAAATTGTTGCAAACGATTCCCTGAAAGGTTTTTCGGTGGAAACAGATGGGTTTTATCATCAGAAACAGAATAAGCTCTCGACGTCTGAAAAACTTTTTTTGAAAAAATCCCTAAGCCGCGCGGTCACAATTTCAGCAAAAATCTGACGTTCTGCAATTCACTCAAAAAGGCTGCCAAATTGTTGCAAACGATCCCCTGAAAGGTTTTCCGGTGGAAACAGATGGGTTTTTTCATCAGAAACAGAATAAGCCCTCGACGTCTGAACAACTTTTTTTTGAAAAAATCCCTAAGCCGCGCGGTCACAATTTCAGCAAAAATCTGACGTTCTGCAATTCACTCAAAAATGCTTTCAAAGTGTTGCAAACGATCCCGTGAAAGGTTTTCCGGTGGAAACAGATGGGTTTTATCATCAGAAACAGAATAAGCCCTCGACGTCTGAAAAACTTTTTTTGAAAAAATCACTAAGCCGCGCGGTCACAATTTCAGCAAAAATCTGACGTTCTGCAATTCACTCAAAAAGGCTGCCAAATTGTTGCAAACGATCCCCTGAAAGGTTTTCCGGTGGAAACAGATGGGTTTTTTCATCAGAAACAGAATAAGCCCTCGACGTCTGAACAACTTTTTTTTGAAAAAATCCCTAAGCCGCGCGGTCACAATTTCAGCAAAAATCTGACGTTCTGCAATTCACTCAAAAAGGCTTAAAAACTGTTGCAAACGATCCCCTGAAAGGTTTTCCGGTGGAAACAGATGGGTTTTATCATCAGAAACAGAATAAGCTCTCGACGTCTGAAAAACGTTTTTTGAAAAAATCCCTAAGCCGCGCGGTCACAATTTCAGCAAAAATCTGACGTTCTGCAATTCACTCAAAAATGCTTCCAAAGTGTTGCAAACGATCCCCTGAAAGGTTTTCCGGTGGAAACAGATGGGTTTTATCATCAGAAACAGAATAAGCCCTCGACGTCTGAAAAACTTTTTTTGAAAAAATCACTAAGCCGCGCGGTCACAATTTCAGCAAAAATCTGACGTTCTGCAATTCACTCAAAAAGGCTGCCGAATTGTTGCAGACGATCCCCTGAAAGGTTTTCCGGTGGAAACAGATGGGTTTTTTCATCAGAAACAGAATAAGCCCTCGACGTCTGAACAACTTTTTTTTGAAAAAATCCCTAAGCCGCGCGGTCACAATTTCAGCAAAAATCTGACGTTCTGCAATTCACTCAAAAAGGCTTAAAAACTGTTGCAAACGATCCCCTGAAAGGTTTTTCGGTGGAAACAGATGGTTTTTTTCATCAAAAACAGAATAAGCGCTCGACGTCTGAACAACTTTTTTTTGAAAAAATCCCTAAGCCGCGCGGTCACAATTTCAGCAAAAATCTGACGTTCTGCAATTCACTCAAAAATGCTGCCAAAGTGTTGCAAACGATCCCCGGAAAGGTTTTTCGGTGGAAACAGATGGGTTTTAAAATCAGAAACAGAATAAGCCCTCGACGTCTGAACAACTTTTTTTGAAAAAATCCCTAAGCCGCGCGGTCACAATTTCAGCAAAAATCTGACGTTCTGCAATTCACTCAAAAAGGCTGCCAAATTGTTGCAAACGATTCCCTGAAAGGTTTTCCGGTGGAAACAGATGGGTTTTTTCATCAGAAACAGAATAAGCCCTCGACGTCTGAACAACTTTTTTTTGAAAAAATCCCTAAGCCGCGCGGTCACAATTTCAGCAAAAATCTGACGTTCTGCAATTCACTCAAAAATGCTGCCAAAGTGTTGCAAACGATCCCCTGAAAGGTTTTTCGGGAGAAACAGCTGGGTTTTAAAATCAGAAACAGAATAAGCCCTCGACGTCTGAACAACTTTTTTTTGAAAAAATCCCTAAGCCGCGCGGTCACAATTTCAGCAAAAATCTGACGTTCTGCAATTCACTCAAAAAGGCTGCCAAATTGTTGCAAACGATTCCCTGAAAGGTTTTTCGGTGGAAACAGATGGGTTTTATCATCAGAAACAGAATAAGCTCTCGACGTCTGAAAAACTTTTTTTGAAAAAATCCCTAAGCCGCGCGGTAACAATTTCAGCAAAAATCTGACGTTCTGCAATTCACTCAAAAAGGCTGCCAAATTGTTGCAAACGATCCCCTGAAAGGTTTTCCGGTGGAAACAGATGGGTTTTTTCATCAGAAACAGAATAAGCCCTCGACGTCTGAACAACTTTTTTTTGAAAAAATCCCTAAGCCGCGCGGTCACAATTTCAGCAAAAATCTGACGTTCTGCAATTCACTCAAAAATGCTGCCAAAGTGTTGCAAACGATCCCCTGAAAGGTTTTTCGGTGGAAACAGATGGGTTTTATCATCAGAAACAGAATAAGCGCTTGACGTCTGAACAACTTTATTTGAAAAAATCCCTAAGCCGCGCGGTCACAATTTCAGCAAAAATCTGACGTTCTGCAATTCACTCAAAAAGGCTTCCAAACTGTTGCAAACGATACCCTGAAAGGTTTTTCGGTGGAAACAGATGGGTTTTTGCATCAAAAACAGAATAAGCCCTCGACGTCTGAACAACTTTTTTTTGAAAAAATCCCTAAGCCGCGCGGTCACAATTTCAGCAAAAATCTGACGTTCTGCAATTCACTCAAAAAGGCTTAAAAACTGTTGCAAACGATCCCCTGAAAGGTTTTCCGGTGGAAACAGATGGGTTTTTTCATCAAAAACAGGATAAGTGCTTGACGTCTGAACAACTTTTTTTTGAAAAAATCCCTAAGCCGCGCGGTCACAATTTCAGCAAAAATCTGACGTTCTGCAATTCACTCAAAAATGCTGCCAAAGTGTTGCAAACGATCCCCTGAAAGGTTTTTCGGTGGAAACAGCTGGGTTTTAAAATCAGAAACAGAATAAGCCCTCGACGTCTGAACAACTTTATTTGAAAAAATCCCTAAGCTGCGCGGTCACAATTTCAGCAAAAATCTGACGTTCTGCAATTCACTCAAAAAGGCTTCCAAACTGTTGCAAACGATCCCCTGAAAGGTTTTTCGGTGGAAACAGATGGTTTTTTTCATCAAAAACAGAATAAGCGCTCGACGTCTGAACAACTTTTTTTTGAAAAAATCCCTAAGCCGCGCGGTCACAATTTCAGCAAAAATCTGACGTTCTGCAATTCACTCAAAAATGCTGCCAAAGTGTTGCAAACGATCCCCGGAAAGGTTTTTCGGTGGAAACAGATGGGTTTTAAAATCAGAAACAGAATAAGCCCTCGACGTCTGAACAACTTTTTTTGAAAAAATCCCTAAGCCGCGCGGTCACAATTTCAGCAAAAATCTGACGTTCTGCAATTCACTCAAAAAGGCTGCCAAATTGTTGCAAACGATTCCCTGAAAGGTTTTCCGGTGGAAACAGATGGGTTTTTTCATCAGAAACAGAATAAGCCCTCGACGTCTGAACAACTTTTTTTTGAAAAAATCCCTAAGCCGCGCGGTCACAATTTCAGCAAAAATCTGACGTTCTGCAATTCACTCAAAAATGCTGCCAAAGTGTTGCAAACGATCCCCTGAAAGGTTTTTCGGGTGAAACAGCTGGGTTTTAAAATCAGAAACAGAATAAGCCCTCGACGTCTGAACAACTTTTTTTTGAAAAAATCCCTAAGCCGCGCGGTCACAATTTCAGCAAAAATCTGACGTTCTGCAATTCACTCAAAAAGGCTGCCAAATTGTTGCAAACGATTCCCTGAAAGGTTTTTCGGTGGAAACAGATGGGTTTTATCATCAGAAACAGAATAAGCTCTCGACGTCTGAAAAACTTTTTTTGAAAAAATCCCTAAGCCGCGCGGTAACAATTTCAGCAAAAATCTGACGTTCTGCAATTCACTCAAAAAGGCTGCCAAATTGTTGCAAACGATCCCCTGAAAGGTTTTCCGGTGGAAACAGATGGGTTTTTTCATCAGAAACAGAATAAGCCCTCGACGTCTGAACAACTTTTTTTTGAAAAAATCCCTAAGCCGCGCGGTCACAATTTCAGCAAAAATCTGACGTTCTGCAATTCACTCAAAAATGCTGCCAAAGTGTTGCAAACGATCCCCTGAAAGGTTTTTCGGTGGAAACAGATGGGTTTTATCATCAGAAACAGAATAAGCGCTTGACGTCTGAACAACTTTATTTGAAAAAATCCCTAAGCCGCGCGGTCACAATTTCAGCAAAAATCTGACGTTCTGCAATTCACTCAAAAAGGCTTCCAAACTGTTGCAAACGATACCCTGAAAGGTTTTTCGGTGGAAACAGATGGGTTTTTGCATCAAAAACAGAATAAGCCCTCGACGTCTGAACAACTTTTTTTTGAAAAAATCCCTAAGCCGCGCGGTCACAATTTCAGCAAAAATCTGACGTTCTGCAATTCACTCAAAAAGGCTTAAAAACTGTTGCAAACGATCCCCTGAAAGGTTTTCCGGTGGAAACAGATGGGTTTTTTCATCAAAAACAGAATAAGTGCTTGACGTCTGAACAACTTTTTTTTGAAAAAATCCCTAAGCCGCGCGGTCACAATTTCAGCAAAAATCTGACGTTCTGCAATTCACTCAAAAATGCTGCCAAAGTGTTGCAAACGATCCCCTGAAAGGTTTTTCGGTGGAAACAGCTGGGTTTTAAAATCAGAAACAGAATAAGCCCTCGACGTCTGAACAACTTTATTTGAAAAAATCCCTAAGCTGCGCGGTCACAATTTCAGCAAAAATCTGACGTTCTGCAATTCACTCAAAAAGGCTTCCAAACTGTTGCAAACGATACCCTGAAAGGTTTTTCGGTGGAAACAGATGGGTTTTTGCATCAAAAACAGAATAAGCCCTCGACGTCTGAACAACTTTTTTTTGAAAAAATCCCTAAGCCGCGCGGTCACAATTTCAGCAAAAATCTGACTTTCTGCAATTCACTCAAAAAGGCTTAAAAACTGTTGCAAACGATCCCCTGAAAGGTTTTCCGGTGGAAACAGATGGGTTTTTTCATCAAAAACAGAATAAGTGCTTGACGTCTGAACAACTTTTTTTTGAAAAAATCCCTAAGCCGCGCGGTCACAATTTCAGCAAAAATCTGACGTTCTGCAATTCACTCAAAAATGCTGCCAAAGTGTTGCAAACGATCCCCTGAAAGGTTTTTCGGGTGAAACAGCTGGGTTTTAAAATCAGAAACAGAATAAGCCCTCGACGTCTGAACAACTTTTTTTGAAAAAATCACTAACCCGCGCGGTCACAATTTCAGCAAAAATCTGACGTTCTGCAATTCACTCAAAAAGGCTGCCAAATTGTTGCAAATGATCCCCTGTAAGGTTTTTCGGTGGAAACAGATGGGTTTTATCATCAGAAACAGTATAAGCCCTCGACGTCTGAAATTTTTTTTTGAAAAAATCCCTAAGCCGCGCGGTCACAATTTCAGCAAAAATCTGACGTTCTGCAATTCACTCAAAAAGGCTGCCAAATTGTTGCAAACGATACCCTGAAAGGTTTTCCGGTGGAAACAGATGGGTTTTTTCATCAGAAACAGAATAAGCCCTCGACGTCTGAACAACTTTTTTTTGAAAAAATCCCTAAGCCGCGCGGTCACAATTTCAGCAAAATTCTTACGTTCTGCAATTCACTCAAAAATTCTGCCAAAGTGTTGCAAACGATCCCCTGAAAGGTTTTTCGGTGGAAACAGATGGGTTTTTTCATCAGAAACAGAATTTGCCCTCGACGTCTGAACAACTTTTTTTGAAAAAATCCCTAAGCCGCGCGGTCACAATTTCATCAAAAATCTGACGTTCTGCAATTCACTCAAAAATGCTTCCAAAGTGTTGCAAACGATCCCCTGAAAGGTTTTTCGGTGGAAACAGATGGGTTTTATCATCAGAAACAGAATAAGCCCTCGACGTCTGAACAACTTTATTTGAAAAAATCCCTAAGCCGCACGGTCACAATTTCAGCAAAAATCTGACATTCTGCAATTCACTCAAAACGGCTTCCAAACTGTAGCAAACGATCCCCTGAAAGGTTTTCCGGTGGAAACAGATGGGTTTTTTCATCAGAAACAGAATTTGCCCTCGACGTCTGAACAACTTTTTTTTGAAAAAATCCCTAAGCCGCGTGGTCACAATTTCAGCAAAAATCTGACGTTCTGCAATTCACTCGAAAAGGCTGCCAAATTGTTGCAACCGATCCCCTGAAAGGTTTTTCGGTGGAAACAGATGGGTTTTCTCATCAAAAACAGAATAAGCCCTCGACGTCTGAACAACTTTTTTTTTAAAAAATCCCTAAGCCGCGCGGTCACAATTTCAGCAAAAATCTGACGTTCTGCAATTCACTCAAAAATGCTGCCAAAGTGTTGCAAACGATCCCCTGAAAGGTTTTTCAGTGGAAACAGATGGGTTTTATCATCAGAAACAGTATAACCCCTCGACGTCTGAACAACTTTTTTTGAAAAAATCCCTAAGCCGCACGGTCACAATTTCAGCAAAAATCTGACGTTCTGCAATTCACTCAAAAATGCTTCCAAAGTGTTGCAAACGATCCCCTGAAAGGTTTTTCGGGTGAAACAGATGGGTTTTTTCATCAAAAACAGAATAAGCCCTCGACGTCTGAAAAACTTTTTTTTGAAAAAATCCCTAAGCCGCGCGGTCACAATTTCAGCAAAAATCTGACGTTCTGCAATTCACTCAAAAAGGCTTCCAAACTGTTGCAAACGATCCCCTGAAAGGTTTTTCGGTGGAAACAGATGGGTTTTATCATCAGAAACAGAATAAGCCCTCGACGTCTGAAAAACTTTTTTTGAAAAAATCCCTAAGCCGCGCGGTCACAATTTCAGCAAAAATCTGACGTTCTGCAATTCACTCAAAAAGGCTTCCAAACTGTTGCAAACGATCCCCTGAAAGGTTTTTCGGGTGAAACAGATGGGTTTTTTCATCAAAAACAGAATTTGCCCTCGACGTCGGAACAACTTTATTTGAAAAAATGCCTAAGCCGCGCGGTCACAATTTCAGCAAAAATCTGACGTTCTGCAATTCACTCAAAAATGCTGTGAAAGTGTTGCAAACGATCCCCTGAAAGGTTTTTCAGTGCAAACAGATGGGTTTTATCATCAGAAACAGAATAAGCCCTCGACGTCTGAAAAACTTTTTTTGAAAAAACCCCTAAGCCGCGCAGTAACAATTTCAGCAAAAATCTGACGTTCTGCAATTCACTCAAAAAGGCTTCCAAACTGTTGCAAACGATCCCCTGAAAGGTTTTCCGGTGGAAACAGATGGGTTTTTGCATCAGAAACAGAATAAGCCCTCGACATCTGAACAACTTTTTTTTCAAAAAATCCCTATGCCGCGCGGTCACAATTTCAGCAAAAATCTGACGTTCTGAAATTCACTCAAAAATGCTGCCAAAGTGTTGCAAACGATCCCCTGAAAGGTTTTTCGGTGGAAACAGATGGGATTTTTCATCAGAAACAGAATAAGCCCTCGACGTCTGAACAACTTTTTTTGGAAAAAATCCCTAAGCCGCGCGGTCACAATTTCAGCAAAAATCTGACGTTCTGCAATTCACTCAAAAATGCTTCCAAAGTGTTGCAAATGATCCCCTGAAAGGTTTTTCGGTGGAAACAGATGGGTTTTATCATCAAAAACAGAATAAGCCCTCGACGTCTGAACAACTTTATTTGAAAAAATGCCTAAGCCGCGCGGTCACAATTTCAGCAAAAATCTGACGTTCTGCAATTCACTCAAAAATGCTGCCAAACTGTTGCAAACGATCCCCTGAAAGGTTTTTCGGTGGAAACAGATGGGTTTTATCATCAGAAACAGAATAAGCCCTCGACGTCTGAAAAACTTTTTTTGAAAAAATCCCTAAGCCGCGCGGTCACAATTTCAGCAAAAATCTGACGTTCTGCAATTCACTCAAAAAGGCTTCCAAACTGTTGCAAACGATCCCCTGAAAGGTTTTTCGGGTGAAACAGATGGGTTTTTTCATCAAAAACAGAATTTGCCCTCGACGTCGGAACAACTTTATTTGAAAAAATGCCTAAGCCGCGCGGTCACAATTTCAGCAAAAATCTGACGTTCTGCAATTCACTCAAAAATGCTGCCAAAGTGTTGCAAACGATCCCCTGAAAGGTTTTTCAGTGCAAACAGATGGGTTTTATCATCAGAAACAGAATAAGCCCTCGACGTCTGAAAAACTTTTTTTGAAAAAACCCCTAAGCCGCGCAGTAACAATTTCAGCAAAAATCTGACGTTCTGCAATTCACTCAAAAAGGCTTCCAAACTGTTGCAAACGATCCCCTGAAAGGTTTTCCGGTGGAAACAGATGGGTTTTTGCATCAGAAACAGAATAAGCCCTCGACATCTGAACAACTTTTTTTTCAAAAAATCCCTATGCCGCGCGGTCACAATTTCAGCAAAAATCTGACGTTCTGAAATTCACTCAAAAATGCTGCCAAAGTGTTGCAAACGATCCCCTGAAAGGTTTTTCGGTGGAAACAGATGGGATTTTTCATCAGAAACAGAATAAGCCCTCGACGTCTGAACAACTTTTTTTGGAAAAAATCCCTAAGCCGCGCGGTCACAATTTCAGCAAAAATCTGACGTTCTGCAATTCACTCAAAAATGCTTCCAAAGTGTTGCAAATGATCCCCTGAAAGGTTTTTCGGTGGAAACAGATGGGTTTTATCATCAAAAACAGAATAAGCCCTCGACGTCTGAACAACTTTATTTGAAAAAATGCCTAAGCCGCGCGGTCACAATTTCAGCAAAAATCTGACGTTCTGCAATTCACTCAAAAATGCTGCCAAACTGTTGCATACGATCCCCTGAAAGGTTTTTCGGTGGAAACAGATGGGTTTTATCATCAAAAACAGAATAAGCCCTCGACGTCTGAACAACTTTATTTGAAAAAATCCCTAAGCCGCGCGGTCACAATATCAGCAAAAATCTGACGTTCTGCAATTCACTCAAAAATGCTGCCAAAGTGTTGCAAACGATCCCCTGAAAGGTTTTTCGGTGGAAACAGATGGGTTTTATCATCAGAAACAGAATAAGCCCTCGACGTCTGAACAACTTTTTTTTGAAAAAATCCCTAAGCCGCGCGGTCACAATTTCAGCAAAAATCTGACGTTCTGCAATTCACTCAAAAAGGCTTAAAAACTGTTGCAAACGATCCCCTGAAAGGTTTTTCGGTGGAAACAGATGGGTTTTATCATCAGAAACAGAATAAGCTCTCGACGTCTGAAAAAGGTTTTTTTTAAAAATCCCTAAGCCGCGCGGTCACAATTTCAGCAAAAATCTGACGTTCTGCAATTCACTCAAAAAGGATGCCAAATTGTTGCAAACGATCCCCTGAAAGGTTTTCCGGGTGAAACAGATGGGTTTTTTCATCAAAAACAGAATAAGCCCTCGACGTCTGAACAACTTTTTTTTGAAAAAATCCCTAAGCCGCGCGGTCAGAATTTCAGCAAAAATCTGACGTTCTGCAATTCACTCAAAAATGCTTCCAAAGTGTTGCAAACGATCCTCTGAAAGGTTTTCCGGTGGAAACAGATGGGTTTTATCATCAGAAACAGAATAAGCCCTCGACGTCTGAAAAACTTTTTTTGAAAAAATCACTAAGCCGCGCGGTCACAATTTCAGCAAAAATCTGACGTTCTGCAATTCACTCAAAAAGGCTGCCGAATTGTTGCAGACGATCCCCTGAAAGGTTTTCCGGTGGAAACAGATGGGTTTTTTCATCAGAAACAGAATAAGCCCTCGACGTCTGAACAACTTTTTTTTGAAAAAATCCCTAAGCCGCGCGGTCACAATTTCAGCAAAAATCTGACGTTCTGCAATTCACTCAAAAAGGCTTAAAAACTTTTGTAAACGATCCCCTGAAAGGTTTTCCGGTGGAAACAGATGGGTTTTTTCATCAAAAACAGAATAAGTGCTTGACGTCTGAACAACTTTTTTTTGAAAAAATCCCTAAGCCGCGCGGTCACAATTTCAGCAAAAATCTGACGTTCTGCAATTCACTCAAAAATGCTGCCAAAGTGTTGCAAACGATCCCCTGAAAGGTTTTTCGGTGGAAACAGATGCGTTTTATCATCAGAAACAGAATAAGCCCTCGACGTCTGAAAAACTTTTTTTGAAAAAATCCCTAAGCCGCGCGGTCACAATTTCAGCAAAAATCTGAGGTTCTGCAATTCACTCAAAAAGGCTTCCAAACTGTTGCAAACGATCCCCTGAAAGGTTTTTCGGGTGAAACAGATGGGTTTTTTCATCAAAAACAGAATAAGCCCTCGACGTCTGAACAACTTTTTTTTGAAAAAATCCCTAAGCCGCGCGGTCACAATTTCAGCAAAAATCTGACGTTCTGCAATTCACTCAAAAATGCTGCCAAAGTGTTGCAAACGATCCCCTGAAAGGTTTTTCGGTGGAAACAGCTGGGTTTTAAAATCAGAAACAGAATAAGCCCTCGACGTCTGAACAACTTTTTTTGAAAAAATCCCTAAGCCGCGCGGTCACAATTTCAGCAAAAATCTGACGTTCTGCAATTCACTCAAAAAGGCTGCCAAATTGTTGCAAACAATCCCCTGAAAGGTTTTCCGGTGGAAACAGATGGGTTTTTTCATCAGAAACAGAATAAGCCCTCGACGTCTGAACAACTTTTTTTTGAAAAAATCCCTAAGCCGCGCGGTCACAATTTCAGCAAAAATCTGACGTTCTGCAATTCACTCAAAAATGCTGCCAAAGTGTTGCAAACGATCCCCTGAAAGGTTTTTCGGTGGAAACAGATGGGTTTTATCATCAGAAACAGAATAAGCCCTCGACGTCTGAAAAACTTTTTTTGAAAAAATCCCTAAGCCGCGCGGTCACAATTTCAGCAAAAATCTGAGGTTCTGCAATTCACTCAAAAAGGCTTCCAAACTGTTGCAAACGATCCCCTGAAAGGTTTTTCGGGTGAAACAGATGGGTTTTTTCATCAAAAACAGAATAAGCCCTCGACGTCTGAACAACTTTTTTTTGAAAAAATCCCTAAGCCGCGCGGTCACAATTTCAGCAAAAATCTGACGTTCTGCAATTCACTCAAAAATGCTTCCAAAGTGTTGCAAACGATCCCCTGAAAGGTTTTCCGGTGGAAACAGATGGGTTTTATCATCAGAAACAGAATAAGCCCTCGACGTCTGAAAAACTTTTTTTGAAAAAATCCCTAAGCCGCGCGGTCACAATTTCAGCAAAAATCTGAGGTTCTGCAATTCACTCAAAAAGGCTTCCAAACTGTTGCAAACGATCCCCTGAAAGGTTTTTCGGGTGAAACAGATGGGTTTTATCATCAGAAACAGAATAAGCCCTCGACGTCGGAACAACTTTATTTGAAAAAATGCCTAAGCCGCGCGGTCACAATTTCAGCAAAAATCTGACGTTCTGCAATTCACTCAAAAATGCTGCCAAAGTGTTGCAAACGATCCCCTGAAAGGTTTTTCAGTGGAAACAGATGGGTTTTATCATTAGAAACAGAATAAGCCCTCAACGTCTGAAAAACTTTTTTTGAAAACATCCCTAAGCCGCGCAGTAACAATTTCAGCAAAAATCTGACGTTCTGCAATTCACTCAAAAAGGCTTCCAAACTGTTGCAAACGATCCCCTGAAAGGTTTTCCGGTGGAAACAGATGGGTTTTTTCATCAGAAACAGAATAAGCCCTCGACATCTGAACAACTTTTTTTTGAAAAAATCCCTAAGCCGCGCGGTCACAATTTCAGCAAAAATCTGACGTTCTGAAATTCACTCAAAAATGCTGCCAAAGTGTTGCAAACGATCCCCTGAAAGGTTTTTCGGTGGAAACAGATGGGATTTTTCATCAGAAACAGAATAAGCCCTCGACGTCTGAACAACTTTTTTTGGAAAAAATCCCTAAGCCGCGCGGTCACAATTTCAGCAAAAATCTGAAGTTCTGCAATTCACTCAAAAATGCTTCCAAAGTGTTGCAAATGATCCCCTGAAAGGTTTTTCGGTGGAAACAGATGGGTTTTATCATCAAAAACAGAATAAGCCCTCGACGTCTGAACAACTTTATTTGAAAAAATGCCTAAGCCGCACGGTCACAATTTCAGCAAAAATCTGACGTTCTGCAATTCACTCAAAAATGCTGCCAAACTGTTGCATACGATCCCCTGAAAAGTTTTTCGGTGGAAACAGATGGGTTTTATCATCAAAAACAGAATAAGCCCTCGACGTCTGAACAACTTTATTTGAAAAAATCCCTAAGCCGCGCGGTCACAATATCAGCAAAAATCTGACGCTCTGCAATTCACTCAAAAATGCTGCCAAAGTGTTGCAAACGATCCCCTGAAAGGTTTTTCGGTGGAAACAGATGGGTTTTATCATCAGAAACAGAATAAGCCCTCGACGTCTGAACAACTTTTTTTGAAAAAATCCCTAAGCCGCGCGGTCACAATTTCAGCAAAAATCTGACGTTCTGCAATTCACTCAAAAATGCTGCCAAAGTGTTGCAAACGATCCCCTGAAAGGTTTTTCAGTGGAAACAGATGGGTTTTATCATCAGAAACAGTATAAGCCCTCGACGTCTGAACAACTTTTTTTGAAAAAATCCCTAAGCCGCACGGTCACAATTTCAGCAAAAATCTGACGTTCTGCAATTCACTCAAAAAGGCTTCCAAACTGTTGCAAACGATCCCCTGAAAGGTTTTTCGGGTGAAACAGATCGGTTTTTTCATCAAAAACAGAATAAGCCCTCGACGTCTGAAAAACTTTTTTTTGAAAAAATCCCTAAGCCGCGCGGTCACAATTTCAGCAAAAATCTGACGTTCTGCAATTCACTCAAAAAGGCTTCCAAACTGTTGCAAACGATCCCCTGAAAGGTTTTTCGGTGGAAACAGATGGGTTTTATCATCAGAAACAGAATAAGCCCTCGAGGTCTGAACAACTTTATTTGAAAAAATCCCTAAGCCGCGCGGTCACAATTTCAGCAAAAATCTGACGTTCTGCAATTCACTCAAAAAGGCTGCCAAATTGTTGCAAATGATCCCCTGTAAGGTTTTTCGGTGGAAACAGATGGGTTTTATCATCAGAAACAGAATAAGCCCTCGACGTCTGAAATTTTTTTTTGAAAAAATCCCTAAGCCGCGCGGTCACAATTTCAGCAAAATTCTTACGTTCTGCAATTCACTCAAAAATTCTGCCAAAGTGTTGCAAACGATCCCCTGAAAGGTTTTTCGGTGGAAACAGATGGGTTTTTTCATCAGAAACAGAATTTGCCCTCGACGTCTGAACAACTTTTTTTGAAAAAATCCCTAAGCCGCGCGGTCACAATTTCATCAAAAATCTGACGTTCTGCAATTCACTCAAAAATGCTGCCAAAGTGTTGCAAACGATCCCCTGAAAGGTTTTCCGGTGGAAACAGATGGGTTTTATCATCAAAAACAGAATAAGCCCTCGACGTCTGAAAAACTTTTTTTGAAAAAATCACTAAGCCGCGCGGTCACAATTTCAGCAAAAATCTGACGTTCTGCAATTCACTCAAAAAGGCTGCCGAATTGTTGCAGACGATCCCCTGAAAGGTTTTCCGGTGGAAACAGATGGGTTTTTTCATCAGAAACAGAATAAGCCCTCGACGTCTGAACAACTTTTTTTTGAAAAAATCCCTAAGCCGCGCGGTCACAATTTCAGCAAAAATCTGACGTTCTGCAATTCACTCAAAAAGGCTTAAAAACTTTTGTAAACGATCCCCTGAAAGGTTTTCCGGTGGAAACAGATGGGTTTTTTCATCAAAAACAGAATAAGTGCTTGACGTCTGAACAACTTTTTTTTGAAAAAATCCCTAAGCCGCGCGGTCACAATTTCAGCAAAAATCTGACGTTCTGCAATTCACTCAAAAATGCTGCCAAAGTGTTGCAAACGATCCCCTGAAAGGTTTTTCGGTGGAAACAGATGCGTTTTATCATCAGAAACAGAATAAGCCCTCGACGTCTGGACAACTTTATTTGAAAAAATCCCTAAGCCGCGCGGTCACAATTTCAGCAAAAATCTGAGGTTCTGCAATTCACTCAAAAAGGCTTCCAAACTGTTGCAAACGATCCCCTGAAAGGTTTTTCGGGTGAAACAGATGGGTTTTTTCATCAAAAACAGAATAAGCCCTCGACGTCTGAACAACTTTTTTTTGAAAAAATCCCTAAGCCGCGCGGTCACAATTTCAGCAAAAATCTGACGTTCTGCAATTCACTCAAAAATGCTGCCAAAGTGTTGCAAACGATCCCCTGAAAGGTTTTTCGGTGGAAACAGCTGGGTTTTAAAATCAGAAACAGAATAAGCCCTCGACGTCTGAACAACTTTTTTTGAAAAAATCCCTAAGCCGCGCGGTCACAATTTCAGCAAAAATCTGACGTTCTGCAATTCACTCAAAAAGGCTGCCAAATTGTTGCAAACAATCCCCTGAAAGGTTTTCCGGTGGAAACAGATGGGTTTTTTCATCAGAAACAGAATAAGCCCTCGACGTCTGAACAACTTTTTTTTGAAAAAATCCCTAAGCCGCGCGGTCACAATTTCAGCAAAAATCTGACGTTCTGCAATTCACTCAAAAATGCTGCCAAAGTGTTGCAAACGATCCCCTGAAAGGTTTTTCGGTGGAAACAGATGGGTTTTATCATCAGAAACAGAATAAGCCCTCGACGTCTGAAAAACTTTTTTTGAAAAAATCCCTAAGCCGCGCGGTCACAATTTCAGCAAAAATCTGAGGTTCTGCAATTCACTCAAAAAGGCTTCCAAACTGTTGCAAACGATCCCCTGAAAGGTTTTTCGGGTGAAACAGATGGGTTTTTTCATCAAAAACAGAATAAGCCCTCGACGTCTGAACAACTTTTTTTTGAAAAAATCCCTAAGCCGCGCGGTCACAATTTCAGCAAAAATCTGACGTTCTGCAATTCACTCAAAAATGCTTCCAAAGTGTTGCAAACGATCCCCTGAAAGGTTTTCCGGTGGAAACAGATGGGTTTTATCATCAGAAACAGAATAAGCCCTCGACGTCTGAAAAACTTTTTTTGAAAAAATCCCTAAGCCGCGCGGTCACAATTTCAGCAAAAATCTGAGGTTCTGCAATTCACTCAAAAAGGCTTCCAAACTGTTGCAAACGATCCCCTGAAAGGTTTTTCGGGTGAAACAGATGGGTTTTATCATCAGAAACAGAATAAGCCCTCGACGTCGGAACAACTTTATTTGAAAAAATGCCTAAGCCGCGCGGTCACAATTTCAGCAAAAATCTGACGTTCTGCAATTCACTCAAAAATGCTGCCAAAGTGTTGCAAACGATCCCCTGAAAGGTTTTTCAGTGGAAACAGATGGGTTTTATCATTAGAAACAGAATAAGCCCTCAACGTCTGAAAAACTTTTTTTGAAAACATCCCTAAGCCGCGCAGTAACAATTTCAGCAAAAATCTGACGTTCTGCAATTCACTCAAAAAGGCTTCCAAACTGTTGCAAACGATCCCCTGAAAGGTTTTCCGGTGGAAACAGATGGGTTTTTTCATCAGAAACAGAATAAGCCCTCGACATCTGAACAACTTTTTTTTGAAAAAATCCCTAAGCCGCGCGGTCACAATTTCAGCAAAAATCTGACGTTCTGAAATTCACTCAAAAATGCTGCCAAAGTGTTGCAAACGATCCCCTGAAAGGTTTTTCGGTGGAAACAGATGGGATTTTTCATCAGAAACAGAATAAGCCCTCGACGTCTGAACAACTTTTTTTGGAAAAAATCCCTAAGCCGCGCGGTCACAATTTCAGCAAAAATCTGAAGTTCTGCAATTCACTCAAAAATGCTTCCAAAGTGTTGCAAATGATCCCCTGAAAGGTTTTTCGGTGGAAACAGATGGGTTTTATCATCAAAAACAGAATAAGCCCTCGACGTCTGAACAACTTTATTTGAAAAAATGCCTAAGCCGCACGGTCACAATTTCAGCAAAAATCTGACGTTCTGCAATTCACTCAAAAATGCTGCCAAACTGTTGCATACGATCCCCTGAAAAGTTTTTCGGTGGAAACAGATGGGTTTTATCATCAAAAACAGAATAAGCCCTCGACGTCTGAACAACTTTATTTGAAAAAATCCCTAAGCCGCGCGGTCACAATTTCAGCAAAAATCTGACGTTCTGCAATTCACTCAAAAAGGCTTCCAAACTGTTGCAAACGATCCCCTGAAAGGTTTTTCGGTGGAAACAGATGGGTTTTATCATCAGAAACAGAATAAGCCCTCGAGGTCTGAACAACTTTATTTGAAAAAATCCCTAAGCCGCGCGGTCACAATTTCAGCAAAAATCTGACGTTCTGCAATTCACTCAAAAAGGCTGCCAAATTGTTGCAAATGATCCCCTGTAAGGTTTTTCGGTGGAAACAGATGGGTTTTATCATCAGAAACAGAATAAGCCCTCGACGTCTGAAATTTTTTTTTGAAAAAATCCCTAAGCCGCGCGGTCACAATTTCAGCAAAATTCTTACGTTCTGCAATTCACTCAAAAATTCTGCCAAAGTGTTGCAAACGATCCCCTGAAAGGTTTTTCGGTGGAAACAGATGGGTTTTTTCATCAGAAACAGAATTTGCCCTCGACGTCTGAACAACTTTTTTTGAAAAAATCCCTAAGCCGCGCGGTCACAATTTCATCAAAAATCTGACGTTCTGCAATTCACTCAAAAATGCTGCCAAAGTGTTGCAAACGATCCCCTGAAAGGTTTTCCGGTGGAAACAGATGGGTTTTATCATCAAAAACAGAATAAGCCCTCGACGTCTGAACAACTTTTTTTTGAAAAAATCCCTAAGCCGCGCGGTCACAATTTCAGCAAAAATCTGACGTTCTGCAATTCACTCAAAAATGCTTCCAAAGTGTTGCAAACGATCCCCTGAAAGGTTTTCCGGTGGAAACAGATGGGTTTTATCATCAGAAACAGAATAAGCCCTCGAAGTCTGAACAACTTTATTTGAAAAAATGCCTAAGCCGCGCAGTCACAATTTCAGCAAAAATATGACGTTCTGCAATTCACTCAAAAAGGCTTCCAAACTGTTGCAAACGATCCCATGAAAGGTTTTTCGGTGGAAACAGATGGGTTTTTTCATCAGAAACAGAATAAGCCCTCGACGTCTGAACAACTTTTTTTTGAAAACATCCCTAAGCCGCGCGGTCACAATTTCAGCAAAAATCTGACGTTCTGCAATTCATTCAAAAAGGCTTCCAAACTGTTGAAAACGATCCCCTGAAAGGTTTTTCGGTGGAAACAGATGGGTTTTATCATCAGAAACAGAATAAGCCCTCGACGTCTGAACAACTTTATTTGAAAAAATCCCTAAGCCGCGCGGTCACAATTTCAGCAAAAATCTGACGTTCTGCAATTCACTCAAAACGGCTTCCAAACTGTAGCAAACGATCCCCTGAAAGGTTTTCCGGTGGAAACAGATGGGTTTTTTCATCAGAAACAGAATTTGCCCTCGACGTCTGAACAACTTTTTTTTGAAAAAATCCCTAAGCCGCGTGGTCACAATTTCAGCAAAAATCTGACGTTCTGCAATTCACTCGAAAAGGCTGCCAAATTGTTGCAACCGATCCCCTGAAAGGTTTTTCGGTGGAAACAGATGGGTTTTCTCATCAAAAACAGAATAAGCCCTCGACGTCTGAACAACTTTTTTTTAAAAAAATCCCTAAGCCGCGCGGTCACAATTTCAGCAAAAATCTGACGTTCTGCAATTCACTCAAAAATGCTGCCAAAGTGTTGCAAACGATCCTCTGAAAGGTTTTTCAGTGGAAACAGATGGGTTTTATCATCAGAAACAGTATAAGCCCTCGACGTCTGAACAACTTTTTTTGAAAAAATCCCTAAGCCGCGTGGTCACAATTTCAGCAAAAATCTGACGTTCTGCAATTCACTCAAAAAGGCTTCCAAACTGTTGCAAACGATCCCCTGAAAGGTTTTTCGGTGGAAACAGATGGGTTTTATCATCAGAAACAGAATAAGCCCTCGACGTCTGAAAAACTTTTTTTGAAAAAATCCCTAAGCCGCGCGGTCACAATTTCAGCAAAAATCTGACGTTCTGCAATTCACTCAAAAAGGCTTCCAAACTGTTGCAAACGATCCCCTGAAAGGTTTTTCGGGTGAAACAGATGGGTTTTTTCATCAAAAACAGAATTTGCCCTCGACGTCGGAACAGCTTTATTTGAAAAAATGCCTAAGCCGCGCGGTCACAATTTCAGCAAAAATCTGACGTTCTGCAATTCACTCAAAAATGCTGCCAAAGTGTTGCAAACGATCCCCTGAAAGGTTTTTCAGTGGAAACAGCTGGGTTTTATCATCAGAAACAGAATAAGCCCTCGACGTCTGAACAACTTTTTTTGGAAAAAATCCCTAAGCCGCGCGGTCACAATTTCAGCAAAAATCTGACGTTCTGCAATTCATTCAAAAAGGCTTCCAAACTGTTGAAAACGATCCCCTGAAAGGTTTTTCGGTGGAAACAGATGGGTTTTATCATCAGAAACAGAATAAGCCCTCGACGTCTGAACAACTTTATTTGAAAAAATCCCTAAGCCGCGCGGTCACAATTTCAGCAAAAATCTGACGTTCTGCAATTCACTTAAAACGGCTTCCAAACTGTAGCAAACGATCCCCTGAAAGGTTTTCCGGTGGAAACAGATGGGTTTTTTCATCAGAAACAGAATTTGCCCTCGACGTCTGAACAACTTTTTTTTGAAAAAATCCCTAAGCCGCGTGGTCACAATTTAAGCAAAAATCTGACGTTCTGCAATTCACTCGAAAAGGCTGCCAAATTGTTGCAACCGATCCCCTGAAAGGTTTTTCGGTGGAAACAGATGGGTTTTCTCATCAAAAACAGAATAAGCCCTCGACGTCTGAACAACTTTTTTTAAAAAAAATCCCTAAGCTGCGCGGTCACAATTTCAGCAAAAATCTGACGTTCTGCAATTCACTCAAAAATGCTGCCAAAGTGTTGCAAACGATCCCCTGAAAGGTTTTTCAGTGGAAACAGATGGGTTTTATCATCAGAAACAGTATAAGCCCTCGACGTCTGAACAACTTTTTTTGAAAAAATCCCTAAGCCGCACGGTCACAATTTCAGCAAAAATCTGACGTTCTGCAATTCACTCAAAAAGGCTTCCAAACTGTTGCAAACGATCCCCTGAAAGGTTTTTCGGGTGAAACAGATGGGTTT
The DNA here is from genome assembly GCF_964270895.1 of Podarcis filfolensis. Lineage (NCBI taxonomy): Eukaryota > Metazoa > Chordata > Lepidosauria > Squamata > Lacertidae > Podarcis > Podarcis filfolensis. The sequence continues at coordinate 87,560,861 of NC_139608.1, forward strand.
TTTCATCAAAAACAGAATAAGCCCTCGACGTCTGAAAAACTTTTTTTTGAAAAAATCCCTAAGCCGCGCGGTCACAATTTCAGCAAAAATCTGACGTTCTGCAATTCACTCAAAAAGGCTTCCAAACTGTTGCAAACGATCCCCTGAAAGGTTTTTCGGTGGAAACAGATGGGTTTTATCAATCAAAACAGAATAAGCCCTCGAGGTCTGAACAACTTTATTTGAAAAAATCCCTAAGCCGCGCGGTCACAATTTCAGCAAAAATCTGACGTTCTGCAATTCACTCAAAAAGGCTTCCAAACTGTTGCAAACGATCCCCTGAAAGGTTTTTCGGGTGAAACAGATGGGTTTTTTCATCAAAAACAGAATAAGCCCTCGACGTCTGAAAAACTTTTTTTTGAAAAAATCCCTAAGCCGCGCGGTCACAATTTCAGCAAAAATCTGACATTCTGCAATTCACTCAAAAAGGCTTCCAAACTGTTGCAAACGATCCCCTGAAAGGTTTTTCGGTGGAAACAGATGGGTTTTATCATCAGAAACAGAATAAGCCCTCGACGTCTGAAAAACTTTTTTTGAAAAAATCCCTAAGCCGCGCGGTCACAATTTCAGCAAAAATCTGACGTTCTGCAATTCACTCAAAAAGGCTTCCAAACTGTTGCAAACGATCCCCTGAAAGGTTTTTCGGGTGAAACAGATGGGTTTTTTCATCAAAAACAGAATTTGCCCTCGACGTCGGAACAACTTTATTTGAAAAAATGCCTAAGCCGCGCGGTCACAATTTCAGCAAAAATCTGACGTTCTGCAATTCACTCAAAAATGCTGCCAAAGTGTTGCAAACGATCCCCTGAAAGGTTTTTCAGTGGAAACAGATGGGTTTTATCATCAGAAACAGAATAAGCCCTCGACGTCTGAAAAACTTTTTTTGAAAAAACCCCTAAGCCGCGCAGTAACAATTTCAGCAAAAATCTGACGTTCTGTAATTCACTCAAAAAGGCTTCCAAACTGCTGCAAACGATCCCCTGAAAGGTTTTCCGGTGGAAACAGATGGGTTTTTTCATCAGAAACAGAATAAGCCCTCGACATCTGAACAACTTTTTTTTGAAAAAATCCCTAAGCCGCGCGGTCACAATTTCAGCAAAAATCTGACGTTCTGAAATTCACTCAAAAATGCTGCCAAAGTGTTGCAAACGATCCCCTGAAAGGTTTTTCGGTGGAAACAGATGGGTTTTTTCATCAGAAACAGAATAAGCCCTCGACGTCTGAACAACTTTATTTGAAAAAATGCCTAAGCCGCGCGGTCACAATTTCAGCAAAAATCTGACGTTCTGCAATTCACTCAAAAATGCTGCCAAACTGTTGCATACGATCCTCTGAAAGGTTTTTCGGTGGAAACAGATGGGTTTTATCATCAAAAACAGAATAAGCCCTCGACGTCTGAACAACTTTATTTGAAAAAATCCCTAAGCCGCGCGGTCACAATATCAGCAAAAATCTGACGTTCTGCAATTCACTCAAAAATGCTTCCAAACTGTTGCAATCGATCCCCTGAAAGGTTTTCCGGTGGAGACAGATGGTTTTTTTCATCAGAAACAGAATAAGCCCTCGACGTCTGAACAACTTTTTTTTGAAAAAATCCCTAAGCCGCGCGGTCAGAATTTCAGCAAAAATCTGACGTTCTGCAATTCACTCAAAAATGCTGCCAAAGTGTTGCAAACGATCCCCTGAAAGGTTTTTCGGTGGAAACAGATGGGTTTTATCATCAGAAACAGAATAAGCCCTCGACGTCTGAACAACTTTTTTTGAAAAAATCCCTAAGCCGCGCGGTCACAATTTCAGCAAAAATCTGACGTTCTGCAATTCACTCAAAAAGGCTGCCAAATTGTTGCAAACGATCCCCTGAAAGGTTTTCCGGTGGAAACAGATGGGTTTTTTCATCAGAAACAGAATAAGCCCTCAACGTCTGAAAAACTTTTTTTGAAAAAATCCCTAAGCCGCGCGGTCACAATTTCAGCAAAAATCTGACGTTCTGCAATTCACTCAAAAAGGCTGCCAAATTGTTGCAAACGATCCCCTGAAAGGTTTTCCGGTGGAAACAGATGGGTTTTTTCATCAGAAAGAGAATAAGCCCTCGACGTCTGAACAACTTTTTTTTGAAAAAATCCCTAAGCCGCGCGGTCACAATTTCAGCAAAATTCTTACGTTCTGCAATTCACTCAAAAATGCTGCCAAAGTGTTGCAAACGATCCCCTGAAAGGTTTTTCGGTGGAAACAGATGGGCTTTTTCATCAGAAACAGAATTTGCCCTCGACGTGTGAACAACTTTTTTTGAAAAAATCCCTAAGCAGCGCGGTCACAATTTCAGCAAAAATCTGACGTTCTGCAATTCACACAAAAATGCTTCCAAACTGTTGCAAACGATCCCCTGAAAGGTTTTCCGGTGGAGACAGATGGTTTTTTTCATCAGAAACAGAATAAGCCCTCGACGTCTGAACAACTTTTTTTTAAAAAAATCCCTAAGCCGCGCGGTCAGAATTTCAGCAAAAATCTGACGTTCTGCAATTCACTCAAAAATGCTGCCAAAGTGTTGCAAACGATCCCCTGAAAGGTTTTTCGGTGGAAACAGATGGGTTTTATCATCAGAAACAGAATAAGCCCTCGACGTCTGAACAACTTTTTTTGAAAAAATCCCTAAGCCGCGCGGTCACAATTTCAGCAAAAATCTGACGTTCTGCAATTCACTCAAAAAGGCTGCCAAATTGTTGCAAACGATCCCCTGAAAGGTTTTCCGGTGGAAACAGATGGGTTTTTTCATCAGAAACAGAATAAGCCCTCGACGTCTGAACAACTTTTTTTTGAAAAAATCCCTAAGCCGTGCGGTCACAATTTCAGCAAAAATCTGACGTTCTGCAATTCACTCAAAAAGGCTTAAAAACTGTTGCAAACGATCCCCTGAAAGGTTTTTCGGTGGAAACAGATGGGTTTTTTCATCAAAAACAGAATAGGCCCTCAACGTCTGAAAAACTTTTTTTGAAAAAATCCCTAAGCCGCGCGGTCACAATTTCAGCAAAAATCTGACGTTCTGCAATTCACTCAAAAAGGCTGCCAAATTGTTGCAAACGATCCCCTGAAAGGTTTTCCGGTGGAAACAGATGGGTTTTTTCATCAGAAAGAGAATAAGCCCTCGACGTCTGAACAACTTTTTTTTGAAAAAATCCCTAAGCCGCGCGGTCACAATTTCAGCAAAATTCTTACGTTCTGCAATTCACTCAAAAATGCTGCCAAAGTGTTGCAAACGATCCCCTGAAAGGTTTTTCGGTGGAAACAGATGGGTTTTTTCATCAGAAACAGAATTTGCCCTCGACGTCTGAACAACTTTTTTTGAAAAAATCCCTAAGCAGCGCGGTCACAATTTCAGCAAAAATAGGACGTTCTGCAATTCACTCAAAAAGGCTTCCAAACTGTTGCAAATGATCCGATGAAGGGTTTTTCGGTGGAAACAGATGGGTTTTTTCATCAGAAACAGAATAAGCCCTCGACGTCTGAACAACTTTTTTTTGAAAAAATCCCTAAGCCGCGCGGTCACAATTTCAGCAAAAATCTGACGTTCTGCAATTCATTCAAAAAGGCTTCCAAACTGTTGAAAACGATCCCCTGGAAGGTTTTTCGGTGGAAACAGATGGGTTTTATCATCAGAAACAGAATAAGCCCTCGACGTCTGAACAACTTTATTTGAAAAAATCCCTAAGCCGCGCGGTCACAATTTCAGCAAAAATCTGACGTTCTTCAATTCACTCAAAAAGGCTTCCAAACTGTAGCAAACGATCCCCTGAAAGGTTTTCCGGTGGAAACAGATGGGTTTTTTCATCAGAAACAGAATTTGCCCTCGACGTCTGAACAACTTTTTTTTGAAAATATCCCTAAGCCGCGCGGTCACAATTTCAGCAAAAATCTGACGTTCTGCAATTCACTCGAAAAGGCTGCCAAATTGTTGGAACCGATCCCCTGAAAGGTTTTTCGGTGGAAACAGATGGGTTTTCTCATCAAAAACAGAATAAGCCCTCGACGTCTGAACAACTTTTTTTTGAAAAAATCCCTAAGCCGCGCGGTCACAATTTCAGCAAAAATCTGACGTTCTGCAATTCACTCAAAAATGCTGCCAAAGTGTTGCAAACGATCCCCTGAAAGGTTTTTCAATGGAAACAGATGGGTTTTATCATCAGAAACAGTATAAGCCCTCGACGTCTGAAAAACTTTTTTTGAAAAAATCCCTAAGCCGCGCGGTCACAATTTCAGCAAAAATCTGACGTTCTGCAATTCACTCAAAAAGGCTTCCAAACTGTTGCAAACGATCCCCTGAAAGGTTTTTCGGGTGAAACAGATGGGTTTTTTCATCAAAAACAGAATAAGCCCTCGACGTCTGAACAACTTTTTTTTGAAAAAATCCCTAAGCCGCGCGGTCACAATTTCAGCAAAAATCTGACGTTCTGCAATTCACTCAAAAAGGCTTCCAAACTGTTGCAAACGATCCCCTGAAAGGTTTTTCGGTGGAAACAGATGGGTTTTATCATCAGAAACAGAATAAGCCCTCGAAGTCTGAACAACTTTATTTGAAAAAATGCCTAAGCCGCGCGGTCACAATTTCAGCAAAAATCTGACGTTCTGCAATTCACTCAAAAAGGCTTCCAAACTGTAGCAAACGATCCCCTGAAAGGTTTTCCGGTGGAAACAGATGGGTTTTTTCATCAGAAACAGAATTTGCCCTCGACGTCTGAACAACTTTTTTTTGAAAAAATCCCTAAGCCGCGTGGTCACAATTTCAGCAAAAATCTGACGTTCTGCAATTCACTCAAAAATGCTGCCAAAGTGTTGCAAACGATCCCCTGAAAGGTTTTTCGGTGGAAACAGATGGGTTTTAAAATCAGAAACAGAATAAGCCCTCGACGTCTGAACAACTTTTTTTGAAAAAATCACTAACCCGCGCGGTCACAATTTCAGCAAAAATCTGACGTTCTGCAATTCACTCAAAAAGGCTGCCAAATTGTTGCAAACGATCCCCTGAAAGGTTTTCCGGTGGAAACAGATGGGTTTTATCATCAGAAACAGAATAAGCCCTCGACGTCTGAAAAACTTTTTTTGAAAAAATCCCTAAGCCGCGCGGTCACAATTTCAGCAAAAATCTGACGTTCTGCAATTCACTCAAAAAGGCTGCCAAATTGTTGCAAACGATCCCCTGAAAGGTTTTCCGGTGGAAACAGATGGGTTTTTTCATCAGAAAGAGAATAAGCCCTCGACGTCTGAACAACTTTTTTTTGAAAAAATCCCTAAGCCGCGCGGTCACAATTTCAGCAAAAATCTGACGTTCTGCAATTCACTCAAAAATGCTGCCAAAGTGTTGCAAACGATCCCCTGAAAGGTTTTTCGGGTGAAACAGATGAGTTTTTTCATCAAAAACAGAATAAGCCCTCGACGTCTGAACAACTTTTTTTTGAAAAAATCCCTAAGCCGCGCGGTCACAATTTCAGCAAAAATCTGACGTTCTGCAATTCACTCAAAAAGGCTTCCAAACTGTAGCAAACGATCCCCTGAAAGTTTTTCCGGTGGAAACAGATGGGTTTTATCATCAGAAACAGAATAAGCCCTCGACGTCTGAACAACTTTATTTGAAAAAATCCCTAAACCGCGCGGTCACAATTTCAGCAAAAATCTGACGTTCTGCAATTCACTCAAAAAGGCTTCCAAACTGTAGCAAACGATCCCCTGAAAGGTTTTCCGGTGGAAACAGATGGGTTTTTTCATCAGAAACAGAATTTGCCCTCGACGTCTGAACAACTTTTTTTTGAAAAAATCCCTAAGCCGCGCGGTCACAATTTCAGCAAAAATCTGACGTTCTGCAATTTACTCAAAAATGCTGCCTAAGTGTTGCAAACGATCCCCTGAAAGGTTTTTCAGTGGAAACAGATGGGTTTTATCATCAGAAACAGAATAAGCCCTCGACGTCTGAAAAACTTTTTTTGAAAAAATCCCTAAGCCGCGCGGTCACAATTTCAGCAAAAATCTGACGTTCTGCAATTCACTCAAAAAGGCTTCCAAACTGTTGCAAACGATCCCCTGAAAGGTTTTTCGGGTGAAACAGATGGGTTTTTTCATCAAAAACAGAATAAGCCCTCGACGTCTGAACAACTTTTTTTTGAAAAAATCCCTAAGCCGCGCGGTCACAATTTCAGCAAAAATCTGACGTTCTGCAATTCACTCAAAAAGGCTTCCAAACTGTTGCAAACGATCCCCTGAAAGGTTTTTCGGTGGAAACAGATGGGTTTTATCATCAGAAACAGAATAAGCCCTCGACGTCTGAACAACTTTATTTGAAAAAATGCCTAAGCCGCGCGGTCACAATTTCAGCAAAAATCTGACGTTCTGCAATTCACTCAAAAAGGCTTCCAAACTGTAGCAAACGATCCCCTGAAAGGTTTTCCGGTGGAAACAAATGGGTTTTTTCATCAGAAACAGAATTTGCCCTCGACTTCTGAACAACTTTTTTTTGAAAAAATCCCTAAGCCGCGTGGTCACAATTTCAGCAAAAATCTGACGTTCTGCAATTCACTCAAAAATGCTGCCAAAGTGTTGCAAACGATCCCCTGAAAGGTTTTTCGGTGGAAACAGATGGGTTTTAAAATCAGAAACAGAATAAGCCCTCGACGTCTGAACAACTTTTTTTGAAAAAATCACTAACCCGCGCGGTCACAATTTCAGCAAAAATCTGACGTTCTGCAATTCACTCAAAAAGGCTGCCAAATTGTTGCAAACGATCCCCTGAAAGGTTTTTCGGTGGAAACAGATGGGTTTTATCATCAGAAACAGAATAAGCCCTCGACGTCTGAAAAACTTTTTTTGAAAAAATCCCTAAGCCGCGCGGTCACAATTTCAGCAAAAATCTGACGTTCTGCAATTCACTCAAAAAGGCTGCCAAATTGTTGCAAACGATCCCCTGAAAGGTTTTCCGGTGGAAACAGATGGGTTTTTTCATCAGAAAGAGAATAAGCCCTCGACGTCTGAACAACTTTTTTTTGAAAAAATCCCTAAGCCGCGCGGTCACAATTTCAGCAAAAATCTGACGTTCTGCAATTCACTCAAAAATGCTGCCAAAGTGTTGCAAACGATCCCCTGAAAGGTTTTTCGGGTGAAACAGATGAGTTTTTTCATCAAAAACAGAATAAGCCCTCGACGTCTAAACAACTTTTTTTTGAAAAAATCCCTAAGCCGCGCGGTCACAATTTCAGCAAAAATCTGACGTTCTGCAATTCACTCAAAAAGGCTTCCAAACTGTAGCAAACGATCCCCTGAAAGTTTTTCCGGTGGAAACAGATGGGTTTTATCATCAGAAACAGAATAAGCCCTCGACGTCTGAACAACTTTATTTGAAAAAATCCCTAAACCGCGCGGTCACAATTTCAGCAAAAATCTGACGTTCTGCAATTCACTCAAAAAGGCTTCCAAACTGTAGCAAACGATCCCCTGAAAGGTTTTCCGGTGGAAACAGATGGGTTTTTTCATCAGAAACAGAATTTGCCCTCGACGTCTGAACAACTTTTTTTTGAAAAAATCCCTAAGCCGCGCGGTCACAATTTCAGCAAAAATCTTACGTTCTGCAATTCACTCAAAAATGCTGCCAAAGTGTTGCAAACGATCCCCTGAAAGGTTTTCCGGTGGAAACAGATGGGTTTTTTCATCAGAAAGAGAATAAGCCCTCGACGTCTGAACAACTTTATTTGAAAAAATCCCTAAGCCGCGCGGTCACAATTTCAGCAAAATTCTTACGTTCTGCAATTCACTCAAAAATGCTGCCCAAGTGTTGCAAACGATCCCCTGAAAGGTTTTTCGGTGGAAACAGATGGGTTTTTTCATCAGAAACAGAATTTGCCCTCGACGTCTGAACAACTTTTTTTGAAAAAATCCCTAAGCCGCGCGGTCACAATTTCAGCAAAAATCTGACGTTCTGCAATTCACTCAAAAATGCTGCCAATGTGTTGCAAACGATCCCTTATGAGGAACGGCTAAGGGAGCTGGGCATGTTTAGCCTGGAGAAGAGGAGGTTAAGGGGTGATATGATAGCCATGTTCAAATATATAAAAGGATGTCACATAGAGGAGGGAGAAAGGTTGTTTTCTGCTGCTCCAGAGAAGCGGACACGGAGCAATGGATCCAAACTACAAGAAAGAAGATTCCACCTAAACATTAGGAAGAACTTCCTGACAGTAAGAGCTGTTCGACAGTGGAATTTGCTGCCAAGGAGTGTGGTGGAGTCTCCTTCTTTGGAGGTCTTTAAGCAGAGGCTTGACAACCATATGTCAGGAGTGCTCTGATGGTGTTTCCTGCTTGGCAGGGGGTTGGACTCGATGGCCCTTGTGGTCTCTTCCAACTCTATGATTCTATGATTCTATCCCCTGAAAGGTTTTTCGGGTGAAACAGATGGGTTTTTTCATCAAAAACAGAATAAGCCCTCGACGTCTGAACAACTTTTTTTTGAAAAAATCCCTAAGCCGCGCGGTCACAATTTCAGCAAAAATCTGACGTTCTGCAATTCACTCAAAAAGGCTTCCAAACTGTAGCAAACGATCCCCTGAAAGGTTTTCCGGTGGAAACAGATGGGTTTTATCATCAGAAACAGAATAAGCCCTCGACGTCTGAACAACTTTATTTGAAAAAATCCCTAAACCGCGCGGTCACAATTTCAGCAAAAATCTGACGTTCTGCAATTCACTCAAAAAGGCTTCCAAACTGTAGCAAACGATCCCCTGAAAGGTTTTCTGGTGGAAACAGATGGGTTTTTTCATCAGAAACAGAATTTGCCCTCGACGTCTGAACAACTTTTTTTTGAAAAAATCCCTAAGCCGCGCGGTCACAATTTCAGCAAAAATCTTACGTTCTGCAATTCACTCAAAAATGCTGCCAAAGTGTTGCAAACGATCCCCTGAAAGGTTTTTCGGGTGAAACAGATGGGTTTTTTCATCAAAAACAGAATAAGCCCTCGACGTCTGAACAACTTTTTTTTGAAAAAATCCCTAAGCCGCGCGGTCACAATTTCAGCAAAAATCTGACGTTCTGCAATTCACTCAAAAAGGCTTCCAAACTGTTGCAAACGATCCCCTGAAAGGTTTTTCGGTGGAAACAGATGGGTTTTATCATCAGAAACAGAATAAGCCCTCGACGTCTGAACAACTTTATTTGAAAAAATCCCTAAACCGCGCGGTCACAATTTCAGCAAAAATCTGACGTTCTGCAATTCACTCAAAAAGGCTTCCAAACTGTAGCAAACGATCCCCTGAAAGGTTTTCCGGTGGAAACAGATGGGTTTTTTCATCAGAAACAGAATTTGCCCTCGACGTCTGAACAACTTTTTTTTGAAAAAATCCCTAAGCCGCGCGGTCACAATTTCAGCAAAAATCTGACGTTCTGCAATTTACTCAAAAATGCTGCCAAAGTGTTGCAAACGATCCCCTGAAAGGTTTTTCAGTGGAAACAGATGGGTTTTATCATCAGAAACAGAATAAGCCCTCGACGTCTGAAAAACTTTTTTTGAAAAAATCCCTAAGCCGCGCGGTCACAATTTCAGCAAAAATCTGACGTTCTGCAATTCACTCAAAAAGGCTTCCAAACTGTTGCAAACGATCCCCTGAAAGGTTTTTCGGGTGAAACAGATGGGTTTTTTCATCAAAAACAGAATAAGCCCTCGACGTCTGAACAACTTTTTTTTGAAAAAATCCCTAAGCCGCGCGGTCACAATTTCAGCAAAAATCTGACGTTCTGCAATTCACTCAAAAAGGCTTCCAAACTGTTGCAAACGATCCCCTGAAAGGTTTTTCGGTGGAAACAGATGGGTTTTATCATCAGAAACAGAATAAGCCCTCGACGTCTGAACAACTTTATTTGAAAAAATGCCTAAGCCGCGCGGTCACAATTTCAGCAAAAATCTGACGTTCTGCAATTCACTCAAAAAGGCTTCCAAACTGTAGCAAACGATCCCCTGAAAGGTTTTCCGGTGGAAACAAATGGGTTTTTTCATCAGAAACAGAATTTGCCCTCGACTTCTGAACAACTTTTTTTTGAAAAAATCCCTAAGCCGCGTGGTCACAATTTCAGCAAAAATCTGACGTTCTGCAATTCACTCAAAAATGCTGCCAAAGTGTTGCAAACGATCCCCTGAAAGGTTTTTCGGTGGAAACAGATGGGTTTTAAAATCAGAAACAGAATAAGCCCTCGACGTCTGAACAACTTTTTTTGAAAAAATCACTAAGCCGCGCGGTCACAATTTCAGCAAAAATCTGACGTTCTGCAATTCACTCAAAAAGGCTGCCAAATTGTTGCAAACGATCCCCTGAAAGGTTTTTCGGTGGAAACAGATGGGTTTTATCATCAGAAACAGAATAAGCCCTCGACGTCTGAAAAACTTTTTTTGAAAAAATCCCTAAGCCGCGCGGTCACAATTTCAGCAAAAATCTGACGTTCTGCAATTCACTCAAAAAGGCTGCCAAATTGTTGCAAACGATCCCCTGAAAGGTTTTCCGGTGGAAACAGATGGGTTTTTTCATCAGAAAGAGAATAAGCCCTCGACGTCTGAACAACTTTTTTTTGAAAAAATCCCTAAGCCGCGCGGTCACAATTTCAGCAAAAATCTGACGTTCTGCAATTCACTCAAAAATGCTGCCAAAGTGTTGCAAACGATCCCCTGAAAGGTTTTTCGGGTGAAACAGATGAGTTTTTTCATCAAAAACAGAATAAGCCCTCGACGTCTAAACAACTTTTTTTTGAAAAAATCCCTAAGCCGCGCGGTCACAATTTCAGCAAAAATCTGACGTTCTGCAATTCACTCAAAAAGGCTTCCAAACTGTAGCAAACGATCCCCTGAAAGTTTTTCCGGTGGAAACAGATGGGTTTTATCATCAGAAACAGAATAAGCCCTCGACGTCTGAACAACTTTATTTGAAAAAATCCCTAAACCGCGCGGTCACAATTTCAGCAAAAATCTGACGTTCTGCAATTCACTCAAAAAGGCTTCCAAACTGTAGCAAACGATCCCCTGAAAGGTTTTCCGGTGGAAACAGATGGGTTTTTTCATCAGAAACAGAATTTGCCCTCGACGTCTGAACAACTTTTTTTTGAAAAAATCCCTAAGCCGCGCGGTCACAATTTCAGCAAAAATCTTACGTTCTGCAATTCACTCAAAAATGCTGCCAAAGTGTTGCAAACGATCCCCTGAAAGGTTTTCCGGTGGAAACAGATGGGTTTTTTCATCAGAAAGAGAATAAGCCCTCGACGTCTGAACAACTTTATTTGAAAAAATCCCTAAGCCGCGCGGTCACAATTTCAGCAAAATTCTTACGTTCTGCAATTCACTCAAAAATGCTGCCCAAGTGTTGCAAACGATCCCCTGAAAGGTTTTTCGGTGGAAACAGATGGGTTTTTTCATCAGAAACAGAATTTGCCCTCGACGTCTGAACAACTTTTTTTGAAAAAATCCCTAAGCCGCGCGGTCACAATTTCAGCAAAAATCTGACGTTCTGCAATTCACTCAAAAATGCTGCCAATGTGTTGCAAACGATCCCTTATGAGGAACGGCTAAGGGAGCTGGGCATGTTTAGCCTGGAGAAGAGGAGGTTAAGGGGTGATATGATAGCCATGTTCAAATATATAAAAGGATGTCACATAGAGGAGGGAGAAAGGTTGTTTTCTGCTGCTCCAGAGAAGCGGACACGGAGCAATGGATCCAAACTACAAGAAAGAAGATTCCACCTAAACATTAGGAAGAACTTCCTGACAGTAAGAGCTGTTCGACAGTGGAATTTGCTGCCAAGGAGTGTGGTGGAGTCTCCTTCTTTGGAGGTCTTTAAGCAGAGGCTTGACAACCATATGTCAGGAGTGCTCTGATGGTGTTTCCTGCTTGGCAGGGGGTTGGACTCGATGGCCCTTGTGGTCTCTTCCAACTCTATGATTCTATGATTCTATGATTCTATCCCCTGAAAGGTTTTTCGGGTGAAACAGATGGGTTTTTTCATCAAAAACAGAATAAGCCCTCGACGTCTGAACAACTTTTTTTTGAAAAAATCCCTAAGCCGCGCGGTCACAATTTCAGCAAAAATCTGACGTTCTGCAATTCACTCAAAAAGGCTTCCAAACTGTAGCAAACGATCCCCTGAAAGGTTTTCCGGTGGAAACAGATGGGTTTTATCATCAGAAACAGAATAAGCCCTCGACGTCTGAACAACTTTATTTGAAAAAATCCCTAAACCGCGCGGTCACAATTTCAGCAAAAATCTGACGTTCTGCAATTCACTCAAAAAGGCTTCCAAACTGTAGCAAACGATCCCCTGAAAGGTTTTCTGGTGGAAACAGATGGGTTTTTTCATCAGAAACAGAATTTGCCCTCGACGTCTGAACAACTTTTTTTTGAAAAAATCCCTAAGCCGCGCGGTCACAATTTCAGCAAAAATCTTACGTTCTGCAATTCACTCAAAAATGCTGCCAAAGTGTTGCAAACGATCCCCTGAAAGGTTTTTCGGGTGAAACAGATGGGTTTTTTCATCAAAAACAGAATAAGCCCTCGACGTCTGAACAACTTTTTTTTGAAAAAATCCCTAAGCCGCGCGGTCACAATTTCAGCAAAAATCTGACGTTCTGCAATTCACTCAAAAAGGCTTCCAAACTGTTGCAAACGATCCCCTGAAAGGTTTTTCGGTGGAAACAGATGGGTTTTATCATCAGAAACAGAATAAGCCCTCGACGTCTGAACAACTTTATTTGAAAAAATGCCTAAGCCGCGCGGTCACAATTTCAGCAAAAATCTGACGTTCTGCAATTCACTCAAAAAGGCTTCCAAACTGTAGCAAACGATCCCCTGAAAGGTTTTCCGGTGGAAACAGATGGGTTTTTTCATCAGAAACAGAATTTGCCCTCGACGTCTGAACAACTTTTTTTTGAAAAAATCCCTAAGCAATTTCAGCAAAAATCTGACGTTCTGCAATTCACTCAAAAATGCTGCCAAAGTGTTGCAAACGATCCCCTGAAAGGTTTTTCAGTGGAAACAGATGGGTTTTATCATCAGAAACAGAATAAGCCCTCGACGTCTGAAAAACTTTTTTTGAAAAAATCCCTAAGCCGCGCGGTCACAATTTCAGCAAAAATCTGACGTTCTGCAATTCACTCAAAAAGGCTTCCAAACTGTTGCAAACGATCCCCTGAAAGGTTTTTCGGGTGAAACAGATGGGTTTTTTCATCAAAAACAGAATAAGCCCTCGAGGTCTGAACAACTTTTTTTTGAAAAAATCCCTAAGCCGCGCGGTCACAATTTCAGCAAAAATCTGACGTTCTGCAATTCACTCAAAAAGGCTTCCAAAGTGTTGCAAACGATCCCCTGAAAAGTTTTCCGGTGGAAACAGATGGGTTTTATCATCAGAAACAGAATAAGCCCTCGAAGTCTGAACAACTTTATTTGAAAAAGTGCCTAAGCCGCGCGGTCACAATTTCAGCAAAAATATGATGTTCTGCAATTCACTCAAAAAGGCTTCCAAACTGTTGCAAACGATCCCCTGAAAGGTTTTCCGGTGGAAACAGATGGGTTTTATCATCAGAAACAGAATAAGCCCTCGACATCTGAACAACTTTTTTTTGAAAAAATCCCTAAGCCGCGCGGTCACAAATTCAGCAAAAATCTGACGTTCTGAAATTCACTCAAAAATGCTGCCAAAGTGTTGCAAACGATCCCCTGAAAGGTTTTTCAGTGGAAACAGATGGGTTTTATCATCAGAAACAGAATAAGCCCTCGACGTCTGAAAAACTTTTTTTGAAAAAATCCCTAAGCCGCGCGGTCACAATTTCAGCAAAAATCTGACGTTCTGCAATTCACTCAAAAAGGCTTCCAAACTGTTGCAAACGATCCCCTGAAAGGTTTTTCGGTGGAAACAGATGGGTTTTATCATCAGAAACAGAATAAGCCCTCGACGTCTGAACAACTTTATTTGAAAAAATGCCTAAGCCGCGCGGTCACAATTTCAGCAAAAATCTGACGTTCTGCAATTCACTCAAAAAGGCTTCCAAACTGTAGCAAACGATCCCCTGAAAGGTTTTCCGGTGGAAACAAATGGGTTTTTTCATCAGAAACAGAATTTGCCCTCGACTTCTGAACAACTTTTTTTTGAAAAAATCCCTAAGCCGCGTGGTCACAATTTCAGCAAAAATCTGACGTTCTGCAATTCACTCAAAAATGCTGCCAAAGTGTTGCAAACGATCCCCTGAAAGGTTTTTCGGTGGAAACAGATGGGTTTTAAAATCAGAAACAGAATAAGCCCTCGACGTCTGAACAACTTTTTTTGAAAAAATCACTAACCCGCGCGGTCACAATTTCAGCAAAAATCTGACGTTCTGCAATTCACTCAAAAAGGCTGCCAAATTGTTGCAAACGATCCCCTGAAAGGTTTTTCGGTGGAAACAGATGGGTTTTATCATCAGAAACAGAATAAGCCCTCGACGTCTGAAAAACTTTTTTTGAAAAAATCCCTAAGCCGTGCGGTCACAATTTCAGCAAAAATCTGACGTTCTGCAATTCACTCAAAAAGGCTGCCAAATTGTTGCAAACGATCCCCTGAAAGGTTTTCCGGTGGAAACAGATGGGTTTTTTCATCAGAAAGAGAATAAGCCCTCGAGGTCTGAACAACTTTATTTGAAAAAATCCCTAAGCCGCGCGGTCACAATTTCAGCAAAATTCTTACGTTCTGCAATTCACTCAAAAAGGCTGCCAAATTGTTGCAAACGATCCCCTGAAAGGTTTTCCGGTGGAAACAGATGGGTTTTTTCATCAGAAACAGAATTTGCCCTCGACGTCTGAACAACTTTTTTTGAAAAAATCCCTAAGCCGCGCGGTCACAATTTCAGCAAAAATCTGACGTTCTGCAATTCACTCAAAAATGCTGCCAATGTGTTGCAAACGATCCCTTATGAGGAACGGCTAAGGGAGCTGGGCATGTTTAGCCTGGAGAAGAGGAGGTTAAGGGGTGATATGATAGCCATGTTCAAATATATAAAAGGATGTCACATAGAGGAGGGAGAAAGGTTGTTTTCTGCTGCTCCAGAGAAGCGGACACGGAGCAATGGATCCAAACTACAAGAAAGAAGATTCCACCTAAACATTAGGAAGAACTTCCTGACAGTAAGAGCTGTTCGACAGTGGAATTTGCTGCCAAGGAGTGTGGTGGAGTCTCCTTCTTTGGAGGTCTTTAAGCAGAGGCTTGACAACCATATGTCAGGAGTGCTCTGATGGTGTTTCCTGCTTGGCAGGGGGTTGGACTCGATGGCCCTTGTGGTCTCTTCCAACTCTATGATTCTATGATTCTATGATTCTATCCCCTGAAAGGTTTTTCGGGTGAAACAGATGGGTTTTTTCATCAAAAACAGAATAAGCCCTCGACGTCTGAACAACTTTTTTTTGAAAAAATCCCTAAGCCGCGCGGTCACAATTTCAGCAAAAATCTGACGTTCTGCAATTCACTCAAAAAGGCTTCCAAACTGTAGCAAACGATCCCCTGAAAGGTTTTCCGGTGGAAACAGATGGGTTTTATCATCAGAAACAGAATAAGCCCTCGACGTCTGAACAACTTTATTTGAAAAAATCCCTAAACCGCGCGGTCACAATTTCAGCAAAAATCTGACGTTCTGCAATTCACTCAAAAAGGCTTCAAAACTGTAGCAAACGATCCCCTGAAAGGTTTTCCGGTGGAAACAGATGGGTTTTTTCATCAGAAACAGAATTTGCCCTCGACGTCTGAACAACTTTTTTTTGAAAAAATCCCTAAGCCGCGCGGTCACAATTTCAGCAAAAATCTTACGTTCTGCAATTCACTCAAAAATGCTGCCAAAGTGTTGCAAACGATCCCCTGAAAGGTTTTTCGGGTGAAACAGATGGGTTTTTTCATCAAAAACAGAATAAGCCCTCGACGTCTGAACAACTTTTTTTTGAAAAAATCCCTAAGCCGCGCGGTCACAATTTCAGCAAAAATCTGACGTTCTGCAATTCACTCAAAAAGGCTTCCAAACTGTTGCAAACGATCCCCTGAAAGGTTTTTCGGTGGAAACAGATGGGTTTTATCATCAGAAACAGAATAAGCCCTCGACGTCTGAACAACTTTATTTGAAAAAATGCCTAAGCCGCGCGGTCACAATTTCAGCAAAAATCTGACGTTCTGCAATTCACTCAAAAAGGCTTCCAAACTGTAGCAAACGATCCCCTGAAAGGTTTTCCGGTGGAAACAGATGGGTTTTTTCATCAGAAACAGAATTTGCCCTCGACGTCTGAACAACTTTTTTTTGAAAAAATCCCTAAGCAATTTCAGCAAAAATCTGACGTTCTGCAATTCACTCAAAAATGCTGCCAAAGTGTTGCAAACGATCCCCTGAAAGGTTTTTCGGTGGAAACAGATGGGTTTTATCATCAGAAACAGAATAAGCCCTCGACGTCTGAAAAACTTTTTTTGAACAAATCCCTAAGCCGCGCGGTCACAATTTCAGCAAAAATCTGACGTTCTGCAATTCACTCAAAAAGGCTTCCAAACTGTTGCAAACGATCCCCTGAAAGGTTTTTCGGGTGAAACAGATGGGTTTTTTCATCAAAAACAGAATAAGCCCTCGACGTCTGAACAACTTTTTTTTGAAAAAATCCCTAAGCCGCGCGGTCACAATTTCAGCAAAAATCTGACGTTCTGCAATTCACTCAAAAAGGCTTCCAAAGTGTTGCAAACGATCCCCTGAAAAGTTTTCCGGTGGAAACAGATGGGTTTTATCATCAGAAACAGAATAAGCCCTCGAAGTCTGAACAACTTTATTTGAAAAAGTGCCTAAGCCGCGCGGTCACAATTTCAGCAAAAATATGATGTTCTGCAATTCACTCAAAAAGGCTTCCAAACTGTTGCAAACGATCCCCTGAAAGGTTTTTCGGCGGAAACAGATGGGTTTTATCATCAGAAACAGAATAAGCCCTCGACGTCTGAAAAACTTTTTTTGAAAAAATCCCTAAGCCGCGCGGTCACAATTTCAGCAAAAATCTGACGTTCTGCAATTCACTCAAAAAGGCTTCCAAACTGTTGCAAACGATCCCCTGAAAGGTTTTCCGGTGGAAACAGATGGGTTTTTTCATCAGAAACAGAATAAGCCCTCGACATCTGAACAACTTTTTTTTGAAAAAATCCCTAAGCCGCGCGGTCACAAATTCAGCAAAAATCTGACGTTCTGAAATTCACTCAAAAATGCTGCCAAAGTGTTGCAAACGATCCCCTGAAAGGTTTTTCAGTGGAAACAGATGGGTTTTATCATCAGAAACAGAATAAGCCCTCGACGTCTGAAAAACTTTTTTTGAAAAAATCCCTAAGCCGCGCGGTCACAATTTCAGCAAAAATCTGACGTTCTGCAATTCACTCAAAAAGGCTTCCAAACTGTTGCAAACGATCCCCTGAAAGGTTTTTCAGTGGAAACAGATGGGTTTTTTCATCAAAAACAGAATAAGCCCTCGACGTCTGAACAACTTTTTTTTGAAAATATCCCTAAGCCGCGCAGTCACAATTTCAGCAAAAATCTGACGTTCTGCAATTCACTCAAAAAGGCTTCCAAACTGTTGCAAACAATCCCCTCAAAGCTTTTCCGGTGGAAACAGATGGGTTTTTATCATCAGGAACAGAATAAGCCCTCGACGTCTGAACAACTTTATTTGAAAAAATCCCTAAGCCGCGCGGTCACAATATCAGCAAAAATCTGACGTTCTGCAATTCACTCAAAAATGCTTCCAAACTGTTGCAAACGATCCCCTGAAAGGTTTTCCGGTGGAAACAGATGGGTTTTTTCATCAGAAACAGAATAAGCCCTCGACGTCTGAACAACTTTTTTTTGAAAAAATCCCTAAGCCGCGCGGTCACAATTTCAGCAAAAATCTGACGTTCTGCAATTCACTCAAAAAGGCTTCCAAACTGTTGCAAACGATACCCTGAAAGGTTTTTCGGTGGAAACAGATGGGTTTTATCATCAGAAACAGAATAAGCCCTCGACGTCTGAACAACTTTTTTTGAAAAAATCCCTAAGCCGCGCGGTCACAATTTCAGCAAAAATCTGACGTTCTGCAATTCACTCAAAAAGGCTTCCAAACTGTTGCAAACGATCCCCTGAAAGGTTTTCCGGTGGAAACAGATGGGTTTTTTCATCAGAAACAGAATAAGCCCTCGACATCTGAACAACTTTTTTTTGAAAAAATCCCTAAGCCGCGCGGTCACAAATTCAGCAAAAATCTGACGTTCTGAAATTCACTCAAAAATGCTGCCAAAGTGTTGCAAACGATCCCCTGAAAGGTTTTTCAGTGGAAACAGATGGGTTTTATCATCAGAAACAGAATAAGCCCTCGACGTCTGAAAAACTTTTTTTGAAAAAATCCCTAAGCCGCGCGGTCACAATTTCAGCAAAAATCTGACGTTCTGCAATTCACTCAAAAAGGCTTCCAAACTGTTGCAAACGATCCCCTGAAAGGTTTTTCAGTGGAAACAGATGGGTTTTTTCATCAAAAACAGAATAAGCCCTCGACGTCTGAACAACTTTTTTTTGAAAATATCCCTAAGCCGCGCAGTCACAATTTCAGCAAAAATCTGACGTTCTGCAATTCACTCAAAAAGGCTTCCAAACTGTTGCAAACAACCCCCTCAAAGCTTTTCCGGTGGAAACAGATGGGTTTTTATCATCAGGAACAGAATAAGCCCTCGACGTCTGAACAACTTTATTTGAAAAAATCCCTAAGCCGCGCGGTCACAATATCAGCAAAAATCTGACGTTCTGCAATTCACTCAAAAATGCTTCCAAACTGTTGCAAACGATCCCCTGAAAGGTTTTCCGGTGGAAACAGATGGGTTTTTTCATCAGAAACAGAATAAGCCCTCGACGTCTGAACAACTTTTTTTTGAAAAAATCCCTAAGCCGCGCGGTCACAATTTCAGCAAAAATCTGACGTTCTGCAATTCACTCAAAAAGGCTTCCAAACTGTTGCAAACGATACCCTGAAAGGTTTTTCGGTGGAAACAGATGGGTTTTATCATCAGAAACAGAATAAGCCCTCGACGTCTGAACAACTTTTTTTGAAAAAATCCCTAAGCCGCGCGGTCACAATTTCAGCAAAAATCTGATGTTCTGCAATTCACTCAAAAAGGCTTCCAAACTGTTGCAAACGATCCCCTGAAAGGTTTTTCGGTGGAAACAGATGGGTTTTATCATCAGAAACAGAATAAGCCCTCGACGTGTGAACAACTTTATTTGGAAAAATCCCTAAGCCGCGAGGTCACAATTTCAGCAAAAATCTGACGTTCTGCAATTCACTCGAAAAGGCTTCGAAACTGTAGCAAACGATCCCCTGAAAGGTTTTCCGGTGGAAACAGATGGGTTTTTTCATCAGAAACAGAATTTGCCCTCGATGTCTGAACAACTTTTTTTTGAAAAAATCCCTAAGCCGCGCGGTCACAATTTCAGCAAAAATCTGACGTTCTGCAATTCACTCGAAAAGGCTGCCAAAGTGTTGCAAACGATCCCCTGAAAGGTTTTTCGGGTGAAACAGATGGGTTTTTTTCATCAAAAACAGAATAAGCCCTCGACGTCTGAACAACTTTTTTTTGAAAAAATCCCTAAGCCGCGCGGTCACAATTTCAGCAAAAATCTGACGTTCTGCAATTCACTCAAAAAGGCTTCCAAACTGTTGCAAACGATCCCCTGAAAGGTTTTTCGGTGGAAACAGATGGGTTTTATCATCAGAAACAGAATAAGCCCTCGACGTCTGAACAACTTTATTTGAAAAAATGCCTAAGCCGCGCGGTCACAATTTCAGCAAAAATCTGACGTTCTGCAATTCACTCAAAAATGCTTCCAAACTGTAGCAAACGATCCCCTGAAAGGTTTTCCGGTGGAAACAGATGGGTTTTTTCATCAGAAACAGAATTTGCCCTCGACGTCTGAACAACTTTTTTTTGAAAAAATCCCTAAGCAATTTCAGCAAAAATCTGACGTTCTGCAATTCACTCAAAAATGCTGCCAAAGTGTTGCAAACGATCACCTGAAAGGTTTTTCAGTGGAAACAGATGGGTTTTATCATCAGAAACAGAATAAGCCCTCGACGTCTGAAAAACTTTTTTTGAACAAATCCCTAAGCCGCGCGGTCACAATTTCAGCAAAAATCTGACGTTCTGCAATTCACTCAAAAAGGCTTGCAAACTGTTGCAAACGATCCCCTGAAAGGTTTTTCGGGTGAAACAGATGGGTTTTTTCATCAAAAACAGAATAAGCCCTCGACGTCTGAACAACTTTTTTTTGAAAAAATCCCTAAGCCGCGCGGTCACAATTTCAGCAAAAATCTGACGTTCTGCAATTCACTCAAAAAGGCTTCCAAAGTGTTGCAAACGATCCCCTGAAAAGTTTTCCGGTGGAAACAGATGGGTTTTATCATCAGAAACAGAATAAGCCCTCGAAGTCTGAACAACTTTATTTGAAAAAGTGCCTAAGCCGCGCGGTCACAATTTCAGCAAAAATATGATGTTCTGCAATTCACTCAAAAAGGCTTCCAAACTGTTGCAAACGATCCCCTGAAAGGTTTTTCGGTGGAAACAGATGGGTTTTATCATCAGAAACAGAATAAGCCCTCGACGTCTGAAAAACTTTTTTTGAAAAAATCCCTAAGCCGCGCGGTCACAATTTCAGCAAAAATCTGACGTTCTGCAATTCACTCAAAAAGGCTTCCAAACTGTTGCAAACGATCCCCTGAAAGGTTTTTCGGTGGAAACAGATGGGTTTTATCATCAGAAACAGAATAAGCCCTCGACGTGTGAACAACTTTATTTGGAAAAATCCCTAAGCCGCGAGGTCACAATTTCAGCAAAAATCTGACGTTCTGCAATTCACTCGAAAAGGCTTCGAAACTGTAGCAAACGATCCCCTGAAAGGTTTTCCGGTGGAAACAGATGGGTTTTTTCATCAGAAACAGAATTTGCCCTCGATGTCTGAACAACTTTTTTTTGAAAAAATCCCTAAGCCGCGCGGTCACAATTTCAGCAAAAATCTGACGTTCTGCAATTCACTCGAAAAGGCTGCCAAATTGTTGCAACCGATCCCCTGAAAGGTTTTTCGGTGGAAACAGATGGGTTTTATCATCAAAAACAGAATAAGCCCTCGACGTCTGAACAACTTTTTTTTGAAAAAATCCCTAAGCCGCGCGGTCACAATTTCAGCAAAAATCTGACGTTCTGCAATTCACTCAAAAATGCTGCCAAAGTGTTGCAAACGATCCCCTGAAAGGTTTTTCAGTGGGAACAGATGGGTTTTATCATCAGAAACAGAATAAGCCCTCGACGTCTGAAAAACCTTTTTTGAAAAAATCCCTAAGCCGCGCGGGCACAATTTCAGCAAAAATCTGACGTTCTGCAATTCACTCAAAAAGGCTTCCAAACTGTTGCAAACGATTCCCTGAAAGGTTTTTCGGGTGAAACAGATGGGTTTTTTCATCAAAAACAGAATAACCCCTCGACATCTGAACAACTTTTTTTTTGAAAAAATGCCTAAGCCGCGCGGTCACAATTTCAGCAAAAATCTGACGTTCTGCAATTCACTCAAAAAGGCTTCCAAACTGTTGCAAACGATTCCCTGAAAGGTTTTTCGGGTGAAACAGATGGGTTTTTTCATCAAAAACAGAATAAGCCCTCGACATCTGAACAACTTTTTTTTGAAAAAATCCCTAAGCCGCGCGGTCACAATTTCAGCAAAAATCTGACGTTCTGCAATTCACTCAAAAATGCTTCCAAAGTGTTGCAAACGATCCCCTGAAAGGTTTTCCGGTGGAAACAGATGGGTTTTATCATCAGAAACAGAATAAGCCCTCGAAGTCTGAACAACTTTATTTGAAAAAATTCCTAAGCCGCGCGGTCACAATTTCAGCAAAAATATGACGTTCTGCAATTCACTCAAAAAGGCTTCCAAACTGTTGCAAACGATCCCCTGAAAGGTTTTCCGGTGGAAACAGATGGGTTTTTTCATCAGAAACAGAATAAGCCCTCGACATCTGAACAACTTTTTTTTGAAAAAATCCCTAAGCCGCGCGGTCACAAATTCAGCAAAAATCTGACGTTCTGCAATTCACTCAAAAATGCTGCCAAAGTGTTGCAAACGATCCCCTGAAAGGTTTTTCAGTGGAAACAGATGGGTTTTATGATCAGAAACAGAATAAGCCCTCGACGTCTGAAAAACTTTTTTTGAAAAAATCCCTAAGCCGCGCGGTCACAATTTCAGCAAAAATCTGACGTTCTGCAATTCACTCAAAAAGGCTTCCAAACTGTTGCAAACGATCCCCTGAAAGGTTTTTCAGTGGAAACAGATGGGTTTTATCATTAGAAACAGAATAAGCCCTCGACGTCTGAACAACTTTATTTGAAAAAATGCCTAAGCCGCGCGGTCACAATTTCAGCAAAAATCTGACGTTCTGCAATTCACTCAAAAAGGCTTCCAAAGTGTTGCAAACGATCCCCTGAAAGGTTTTCCGGTGGAAACAGATGGGTTTTATCATCAGAAACAGAATAAGCCCTCGAAGTCTGAACGACTTTATTTGAAAAAATTCCTAAGCCGCGCGGTTACAATTTCAGCAAAAATATGACGTTCTGCAATTCACTCAAAAAGGCTTCCAAACTGTTGCAAACGATCCCCTGAAAGGTTTTTCGGTGGAAACAGATGGGTTTTATCATTAGAAACAGAATAAGCCCTCGACGTCTGAACAACTTTATTTGAAAAAATGCCTAAGCCGCGCGGTCACAATTTCAGCAAAAATCTGACGTTCTGCAAATCACTCAAAAAGGCTTCCAAACTGTTGCAAACGATCCCCTGAAAGGTTTTTCGGTGGAAACAGATGGGTTTTATCATCAGAAACAGAATAAGCCCTCGACGTCTGAAAAATTTTTTTTTGAAAAAAATCCCTAAGCCGCGCGGTCACAATTTCAGCAAAAATCTGACGTTCTGCAATTCACTCAAAAAGGCTTCCAAACTGTTGCAAACGATTCCCTGAAAGGTTTTTCGCGTGAAACAGATGGGTTTTTTAATCAAAAACAGAATAAGCCCTCGACATCTGAACAACTTTTTTTTGAAAAAATCCCTAAGCCGCGCGGTCACAATTTCAGCAAAAATCTGACGTTCTGCAATTCACTCAAAAATGCTTCCAAAGTGTTGCAAACGATCCCCTGAAAGGTTTTTTGGTGGAAACAGATGGGTTTTATCATCAGAAACAGAATAAGCCCTCGAAGTCTGAACAACTTTATTTGAAAAAATTCCTAAGCCGCGCGGTCACAATTTCAGCAAACATATGACGTTCTGCAATTCACTCAAAAAGGCTTCCAAACTGTTGCAAACGATCCCCTGAAAGGTTTTTCGGTGGAAACAGATGGGTTTTATCATGAGAAACAGAATAAGCCCTTGACGTCTGAACAACTTTATTTGAAAAAATGCCTAAGCCGCGCGGTCACATTTTCAGCAAAAATCTGACGTTCTGCAATTCACTCAAAAAGGCTTCCAAACTGTTGCAAACGATCCCCTGAAAGGTTTTTCGGTGGAAACAGATGGGTTTTATCATCAGAAACAGAATAAGCCCTCGACGTCTGAACAACTTTATTTGAAAAAATGCCTAAGCCGCGCGGTCACAATTTCAGCAAAAATCTGACGTTCTGCAATTCACTCAAAAAGGCTTCCAAACTGTTCCAAACGATCCCCTGAAAGGTTTTTCGGTGGAAACAGATGGGTTTTATCATCAGAAACAGAATAAGCCCTCGACGTCTGAACAACTTTATTTGAAAAAATCCCTAAGCCGCGCGGTCACAATTTCAGCAAAAATCTGACGTTCTGCAATTCACTCAAAAAGGCTTCCAAACTGTTGCAAACGATCCCCTGAAAGGTTTTTCGGTGGAAACAGATGGGTTTTATCATCAGAAACAGAATAAGCGCTCGACGTCTGAACAACTTTTTTTTGAAAAAATCCCTAAGCCGCGCGGTCACAATTTCAGCAAAAATCTGACGTTCTGCAATTCACTCAAAAAGGCTTCCAAACTGTTGCAAACGATCCCCTGAAAGGTTTTTCGGGTGAAACAGATGGGTTTTATCATCAGAAACAGAATAAGCGCTCGACGTCTGAAAAACTTTTTTTGAAAAAAATCCCTAAGCCGCGCGGTCACAATTTCAGCAAAAATCTGACGTTCTGCAAATCACTCAAAAACGCTTCCAAACTGTTGCAAACGATCCCCTGAAAGGTTTTTCGGGTGAAACAGATGGGTTTTTTCATCTAAAACAGAATAAGCCCTCGACGTCTGAACAACTTTTTTTTGAAAAAATCCCTCAGCCGCGCGGTCACAATTTCAGCAAAAATCTTACGTTCTGCAATTCACTCAAAAATGCTGCCAAAGTGTTGCAAACGATCCCCTGAAAGGTTTTTCGGTGGAAACAGATGGGTTTTAAAATCAGAAACAGAATAAGCCCTCGACGTCTGAAAAACTTTTTTTGAAAAAATCCCTAAGCCGCGCGGTCACAATTTCAGCAAAAATCTGACGTTCTGCAATTCACTCAAAAAGGCTTCCAAACTGTTGCAAACGATTCCCTGAAAGGTTTTTCGGGTGAAACAGATGGGTTTTATCATCAGAAACAGAATAAGCCCTCGACGTCTGAAAAACTTTTTTTGAAAAAATCCCTAAGCCGCGCGGTCACAATTTCAGCAAAAATCTGACGTTCTGCAAATCACTCAAAAACGCTTCCAAACTGTTGCAAACGATCCCCTGAAAGGTTTTTCGGGTGAAACAGATGGGTTTTTTCATCTAAAACAGAATAAGCCCTCGACGTCTGAACAACTTTTTTTTGAAAAAATCCCTCAGCCGCGCGGTCACAATTTCAGCAAAAATCTGACGTTCTGCAATTTACTCAAAAAGGCTGCCAAAGTGTTGCAAACGATCCCCTGAAAGGTTTTCCGGTGGAAACAGATGGGTTTTTTCATCAGAAACAGAATAAGCCCTCGACGTCTGAACAACTTTTTTTTGAAAAAATCCCTAAGCCGCGCGGTCACAATTTCAGCAAAAATCTGACGTTCTGCAATTCACTCAAAAAGGCTTCCAAACTGTTGCAAACGATCCCCTGAAAGGTTTTTCGGTGGAAACAGATGGGTTTTATCATCAGAAACAGAATAAGCCCTCGACGTCTGAAAAACTTTTTTTGAAAAAATCCCTAAGCCGCGCGGTCACAATTTCAGCAAAAATCTGACATTCTGCAATTCACTCAAAAATGCTTCAAAAGTGTTGCAAACGATCCCCTGAAAGGTTTTCCGGTGGAAACAGATGGTTTTTTTCATCAAAAACAGAATAAGCCCTCGACGTCTGAACAACTTTTTTTTGAAAAAATCCCTAAGCCGCGCGGTCACAATTTCAGCAAAAATCTTACGTTCTGCAATTCACTCAAAAATGCTGCCAAAGTGTTGCAAACGATCCCCTGAAAGGTTTTTCGGTGGAAACAGATGGGTTTTATCATCAGAAACAGAATAAGCCCTCGACGTCTGAACAACTTTATTTGAAAAAATGCCTAAGCCGCGCGGTCACAATTTCAGCAAAAATCTGACGTTCTGCAATTTACTCAAAAAGGCTGCCAAAGTGTTGCAAACGATCCCCTGAAAGGTTTTCCGGTGGAAACAGATGGGTTTTTTCATCAGAAACAGAAGAAGCCCTCGACGTCTGAACAACTTTTTTTTGAAAAAATCCCTAAGCCGTGCGGTCACAATTTCAGCAAAAATCTGACGTTCTGCAATTCACTCAAAAATGCTTCCAAAGTGTTGCAAACGATCCCCTGAAAGGTTTTTCGGTGGAAACAGATGGGTTTCAGCATCAGAAACAGAATAAGCCCTCGACGTCTGGACAACTTTATTTGAAAAAATGCCTAAGCCGCGCGGTCACAATTTCAGCAAAAATCTGACGTTCTGCAATTCACTCAAAAATGCTGCCAAAGTGTTGCAAACGATCCCCTGAAAGGTTTTTCAGTGGAAACAGATGGGTTTTTTCATCAAAAACAGAATCAGCCCTCGACGTCTGAACAACTTTATTTGAAAAAATGCCTAAGCCGCGCGGTCACAATTTCAGCAAAAATCTGACATTCTGCAATTCACTCAAAAAGGCTTCCAAACTGTTGCAAACGATCCCCTGAAAGGTTTTTCGGTGGAAACAGATGGGTTTTATCATCAGAAACAGAATAAGCCCTCGACGTCTGAAAAACTTTTTTTGAAAAAATCCCTAAGCCGCGCGGTCACAATTTCAGCAAAAATCTGACATTCTGCAATTCACTCAAAAATGCTTCAAAAGTGTTGCAAACGATCCCCTGAAAGGTTTTCCGGTGGAAACAGATGGGTTTTAGCATCAGAAACAGAATAAGCCCTCGACGTCTGGACAACTTTATTTGAAAAAATGCCTAAGCCGCGCGGTCACAATTTCAGCAAAAATCTGACGTTCTGCAATTCACTCAAAAAGGCTTCCAAACTGTTGCAAACGATTCCCTGAAAGGTTTTTCGGGTGAAACAGATGGGTTTTTTCATCAAAAACAGAATAAGCCCTCGACATCTGAACAACTTTTTTTTGAAAAAATCCCTAAGCCGCGCGGTCACAATTTCAGCAAAAATCTGACGTTCTGCAATTCACTCAAAAATGCTTCCAAAGTGTTGCAAACGATCCCCTGAAAGGTTTTCCGGTGGAAACAGATGGGTTTTATCATCAGAAACAGAATAAGCCCTCGAAGTCTGAACAACTTTATTTGAAAAAATTCCTATGCCGCGCGGTCACAATTTCAGCAAAAATATGACGTTCTGCAATTCACTCAAAAAGGCTTCCAAACTGTTGCAAACGATCCCCTGAAACGTTTTTCGGTGGAAACAGATGGGTTTTTTCATCAAAAACAGAATAAGCCCTCGACGTCTGAACAACTTTTTTTGAAAAAATCCCTAAGCCGCGCGGTCACAATTTCAGCAAAAATCTGACGTTCTGCAATTCACTCAAAAAGGCTTCCAAACTGTTGCAAACTATCCCCTGAAAGGTTTTTCGGTGGAAACAGATGGGTTTTATCATCAGAAACAGAATAAGCCCTCGACGTCTGAAAAACTTTTTTTGAAAAAATCCCTAAGCCGCGCGGTCACAATTTCAGCAAAAATCTGACGTTCTGCAATTCACTCAAAAAGGCTGCCAAATTGTTGCAAACGATCCCCTGAAAGGTTTTCCGGTGGAAACAGATGGGTTTTTTCATCAGAAACAGAATAAGCCCTCGACGTCTGAACAACTTTTTTTTGAAAAAATCCCTAAGCCGCGCGGTCACAATTTCAGCAAAAATCTGACGTTCTGCAATTCACTCAAAAAGGCTTCCAAACTGTTGCAAACTATCCCCTGAAAGGTTTTTCGGTGGAAACAGATGGGTTTTATCATCAGAAACAGAATAAGCCCTCGACGTCTGAAAAACTTTTTTTGAAAAAATCCCTAAGCCGCGCGGTCACAATTTCAGCAAAAATCTGACGTTCTGCAATTCAATCAAAAAGGCTGCCAAATTGTTGCAAACGATCCCCTGAAAGGTTTTCCGGTGGAAACAGATGGGTTTTTTCATCAGAAACAGAATAAGCCCTCGACGTCTGAACAACTTTTTTTTGAAAAAATCCCTAAGCCGCGCGGTCACAATTTCAGCAAAAATCTGACGTTCTGCAATTCACTCAAAAAGGCTTCCAAACTGTTGCAAACGATTCCCTGAAAGGTTTTTCGGGTGAAACAGATGGGTTTTATCATCAGAAACAGAATAAGCCCTCGACGTCTGAAAAACTTTTTTTGAAAAAATCCCTAAGCCGCGCGGTCACAATTTCAGCAAAAATCTGACGTTCTGCAAATCACTCAAAAACGCTTCCAAACTGTTGCAAACGATCCCCTGAAAGGTTTTTCGGGTGAAACAGATGGGTTTTTTCATCTAAAACAGAATAAGCCCTCGACGTCTGAAAAACTTTTTTTTGAAAAAATCCCTCAGCCGCGCGGTCACAATTTCAGCAAAAATCTGACGTTCTGCAATTCACTCAAAAAGGCTTCCAAACTGTTGCAAACTATCCCCTGAAAGGTTTTTCGGTGGAAACAGATGGGTTTTATCATCAGAAACAGAATAAGCCCTCGACGTCTGAAAAACTTTTTTTGAAAAAATCCCTAAGCCGCGCGGTCACAATTTCAGCAAAAATCTGACGTTCTGCAATTCAATCAAAAAGGCTGCCAAATTGTTGCAAACGATCCCCTGAAAGGTTTTCCGGTGGAAACAGATGGGTTTTTTCATCAGAAACAGAATAAGCCCTCGACGTCTGAACAACTTTTTTTTGAAAAAATCCCTAAGCCGCGCGGTCACAATTTCAGCAAAAATCTGACGTTCTGCAATTCACTCAAAAAGGCTTCCAAACTGTTGCAAACGATTCCCTGAAAGGTTTTTCGGGTGAAACAGATGGGTTTTATCATCAGAAACAGAATAAGCCCTCGACGTCTGAAAAACTTTTTTTGAAAAAATCCCTAAGCCGCGCGGTCACAATTTCAGCAAAAATCTGACGTTCTGCAAATCACTCAAAAACGCTTCCAAACTGTTGCAAACGATCCCCTGAAAGGTTTTTCGGGTGAAACAGATGGGTTTTTTCATCTAAAACAGAATAAGCCCTCGACGTCTGAAAAACTTTTTTTTGAAAAAATCCCTCAGCCGCGCGGTCACAATTTCAGCAAAAATCTGACGTTCTGCAATTCACTCAAAAATGCTTCCAATGTGTTCCAAACGATCCCCTGAAAGATTTTCCGGTGGAAACAGATGGGTTTTATCATCAGAAACAGAATAAGCGCTCGACGTCTGAACAACTTTATTTGAAAAAATGCCTAAGCCGCGCGGTCACAATTTCAGCAAAAATCTGACGTTCTGCAATTCACTCAAAAAGGCTTCCAAACTGTTGCAAACGATCCTGTGAAAGGTTTTTCGGTGGAAACAGATGGTTTTTTTTCATCAAAAACAGAATAAGCCCTCGACGTCTGAACAACTTTTTTTTGAAAAAATCCCTAAGCCGCGCGGTCACAATTTCAGCAAAAATCTTACGTTCTGCAATTCACTCAAAAATGCTGCCAAAGTGTTGCAAACGATCCCCTGAAAGGTTTTTCGGTGGAAACAGATGGGTTTTATCATCAGAAACAGAATAAGCCCTCGACGTCTGGACAACTTTATTTGAAAAAATGCCTAAGCCGCGCGGTCACAATTTCAGCAAAAATCTGACGTTCTGCAATTCACTCAAAAAGGCTTCCAAACTGTTGCAAACGATCCCCTGAAAGGTTTTTCAGTGGAAACAGATGGGTTTTTTCATCAAAAACAGAATAAGCCCTCGACGTCTGAACAACTTTATTTGAAAAAATGCCTAAGCCGCGCGGTCACAATTTCAGCAAAAATCTGACGTTCTGCAATTCACTCAAAAAGGCTTCCAAACTGTTGCAAACGATCCCCTGAAAGGTTTTTCGGTGGAAACAGATGGGTTTTATCATCAGAAACAGAATAAGCCCTCGACGTCTGAAAAACTTTTTTTGAAAAAATCCCTAAGCCGCGCGGTCACAATTTCAGCAAAAATCTGACATTCTGCAATTCACTCAAAAATGCTTCAAAAGTGTTGCAAACGATCCCCTGAAAGGTTTTCCAGTGGAAACAGATGGGTTTTAGCATCAGAAACAGAATAAGCCCTCGACGTCTGGACAACTTTATTTGAAAAAATGCCTAAGCCGCGCGGTCACAATTTCAGCAAAAATCTGACGTTCTGCAATTCACTCAAAAAGGCTTCCAAACTGTTGCAAACGATCCCCTGAAAGGTTTTTCGGTGGAAACAGATGGGTTTTTTCATCAAAAACAGAATAAGCCCTCGACGTCTGAACACCTTTTTTTGAAAAAATCCCTAAGCCGCGCGGTCACTATTTCAGCAAAAATCTGACGTTCTGCAATTCACTCAAAAAGGCTTCCAAACTGTTGCAAACGTTTCCCTGAAAGGTTTTTCGGGTGAAACAGATGGGTTTTTTCATCAAAAACAGAATAAGCCCTCGACATCTGAACAACTTTTTTTTGAAAAAATCCCTAAGCCGCGCGGTCACAATTTCAGCAAAAATCTGACGTTCTGCAATTCACTCAAAAATGCTTCCAAAGTGTTGCAAACGATCCCCTGAAAGGTTTTCCGGTGGAAACAGATGGGTTTTATCATCAGAAACAGAATAAGCCCTCGAAGTCTGAACAACTTTATTTGAAAAAATTCCTAAGCCGCGCGGTCACAATTTCAGCAAAAATATGACGTTCTGCAATTTACTCAAAAAGGCTTCCAAACTGTTGCAAACGATCCCCTGAAAGGTTTTTCGGTGGAAACAGATGGGTTTTATCATCAGAAACAGAATAAGCCCTCGACGTCTGAACAACTTTTTTTTGAAAAAATCCCTAAGCAGCGCGGTCACAATTTCAGCAAAAATCTGACGTTCTGCAATTCACTCAAAAATGCTTCCAAAGTGTTGCAAACGACCCCCTGAAAGGTTTTCCGGTGGAAACAGATGGGTTTTATCATCAGAAACAGAATAAGCCCTCGACGTCTGAACAACTTTATTTGAAAAAATGCCTAAGCCGCGCGGTCACAATTTCAGCAAAAATCTGACGTTCTGCAATTCACTCAAAAAGGCTTCCAAACTGTTGCAAACGATCCCCTGAAACGTTTTTCGGTGGAAACAGATGGGTTTTTTCATCAAAAACAGAATAAGCCCTCGACGTCTGAACAACTTTTTTTGAAAAAATCCCTAAGCCGCGCGGTCACAATTTCAGCAAAAATCTGACGTTCTGCAATTCACTCAAAAAGGCTTCCAAACTGTTGCAAACTATCCCCTGAAAGGTTTTTCGGTGGAAACAGATGGGTTTTATCATCAGAAACAGAATAAGCCCTCGACGTCTGAAAAACTTTTTTTGAAAAAATCCCTAAGCCGCGCGGTCACAATTTCAGCAAAAATCTGACGTTCTGCAATTCACTCAAAAAGGCTGCCAAATTGTTGCAAACGATCCCCTGAAAGGTTTTCCGGTGGAAACAGATGGGTTTTTTCATCAGAAACAGAATAAGCCCTCGACGTCTGAACAACTTTTTTTTGAAAAAATCCCTAAGCCGCGCGGTCACAATTTCAGCAAAAATCTGACGTTCTGCAATTCACTCAAAAAGGCTTCCAAACTGTTGCAAACGATCCCCTGAAACGTTTTTCGGTGGAAACAGATGGGTTTTTTCATCAAAAACAGAATAAGCCCTCGACGTCTGAACAACTTTTTTTGAAAAAATCCCTAAGCCGCGCGGTCACAATTTCAGCAAAAATCTGACGTTCTGCAATTCACTCAAAAAGGCTTCCAAACTGTTGCAAACTATCCCCTGAAAGGTTTTTCGGTGGAAACAGATGGGTTTTATCATCAGAAACAGAATAAGCCCTCGACGTCTGAAAAACTTTTTTTGAAAAAATCCCTAAGCCGCGCGGTCACAATTTCAGCAAAAATCTGACGTTCTGCAATTCAATCAAAAAGGCTGCCAAATTGTTGCAAACGATCCCCTGAAAGGTTTTCCGTTGGAAACAGATGGGTTTTTTCATCAGAAACAGAATAAGCCCTCGACGTCTGAACAACTTTTTTTTGAAAAAATCCCTAAGCCGCGCGGTCACAATTTCAGCAAAAATCTGACGTTCTGCAATTCACTCAAAAAGGCTTCCAAACTGTTGCAAACGATCCCCTGAAAGGTTTTTCGGTGGAAACAGATGGGTTTTTTCATCAAAAACAGAATAAGCCCTCGACGTCTGAACAACTTTTTTTTAAAAAAATCCCTAAGCCGCGCGGTCACAATTTCAGCAAAAATCTGACGTTCTGCAATTCACTCAAAAAGGCTTCCAAACTGTTGCAAACGATCCCCTGAAAGGTTTTTCGGTGGAAACAGATGGGTTTTTTCATCAAAAACAGAATAAGCCCTCGACGTCTGAACACCTTTTTTTGAAAAAATCCCTAAGCCGCGCGGTCACTATTTCAGCAAAAATCTGACGTTCTGCAATTCACTCAAAAAGGCTTCCAAGCTGTTGCAAACGATTCCCTGAAAGGTTTTTCGGTGGAAACAGATGGGTTTTATCATCAGAAACAGAATAAGCCCTCGACGTCTGAAAAACTTTTTTTGAAAAAATCCCTAAGCCGCGCGGTCACAATTTCAGCAAAAATCTGACGTTCTGCAATTCAATCAAAAAGGCTGCCAAATTGTTGCAAACGATCCCCTGAAAGGTTTTCCGGTGGAAACAGATGGGTTTTTTCATCAGAAACAGAATAAGCCCTCGACGTCTGAACAACTTTTTTTTGAAAAAATCCCTAAGCCGCGCGGTCACAATTTCAGCAAAAATCTGACGTTCTGCAATTCACTCAAAAAGGCTTCCAAACTGTTGCAAACGATCCCCTGAAAGGTTTTTCGGTGGAAACAGATGGTTTTTTTCATCAAAAACAGAATAAGCCCTCGACGTCTGAACAACTTTTTTTTGAAAAAATCCCTAAGCCGCGCGGTCACAATTTCAGCAAAAATCTGACGTTCTGCAATTCACTCAAAAATGCTGCCAAAGTGTTGCAAACGATCCCCTGAAAGGTTTTTCGGTGGAAACAGATGGGTTTTATCATCAGAAACAGAATAAGCCCTCGACGTCTGAACAACTTTATTTGAAAAAATGCCTAAGCCGCGCGGTCACAATTTCAGCAAAAATCTGACGTTCTGCAATTTACTCAAAAAGGCTGCCAAAGTGTTGCAAACGATCCCCTGAAAGGTTTTCCGGTGGAAACAGATGGGTTTTTTCATCAGAAACAGAAGAAGCCCTCGACGTCTGAACAACTTTTTTTTGAAAAAATCCCTAAGCCGTGCGGTCACAATTTCAGCAAAAATCTGACGTTCTGCAATTCACTCAAAAATGCTTCCAAAGTGTTGCAAACGATCCCCTGAAAGGTTTTTCGGTGGAAACAGATGGGTTTTAGCATCAGAAACAGAATAAGCCCTCGACGTCTGGACAACTTTATTTGAAAAAATGCCTAAGCCGCGCGGTCACAATTTCAGCAAAAATCTGACGTTCTGCAATTCACTCAAAAATGCTGCCAAAGTGTTGCAAACGATCCCCTGAAAGGTTTTTCAGTGGAAACAGATGGGTTTTTTCATCAAAAACAGAATAAGCCCTCGACGTCTGAAACACTTTATTTGAAAAAATGCCTAAGCCGCGCGGTCACAATTTCAGCAAAAATCTGACATTCTGCAATTCACTCAAAAAGGCTTCCAAACTGTTGCAAACGATCCCCTGAAAGGTTTTTCGGTGGAAAC
Source organism: Podarcis filfolensis (assembly GCF_964270895.1). Lineage (NCBI taxonomy): Eukaryota > Metazoa > Chordata > Lepidosauria > Squamata > Lacertidae > Podarcis > Podarcis filfolensis. Next base: position 87,594,330 of record NC_139608.1, read on the forward strand.
AGATGGGTTTTATCATCAGAAACAGAATAAGCCCTCGACGTCTGAAAAACTTTTTTTGAAAAAATCCCTAAGCCGCGCGGTCACAATTTCAGCAAAAATCTGACATTCTGCAATTCACTCAAAAATGCTTCAAAAGTGTTGCAAACGATCCCCTGAAAGGTTTTCCGGTGGAAACAGATGGGTTTTAGCATCAGAAACAGAATAAGCCCTCGACGTCTGGACAACTTTATTTGAAAAAATGCCTAAGCCGCGCGGTCACAATTTCAGCAAAAATCTGACGTTCTGCAATTCACTCAAAAAGGCTTCCAAACTGTTGCAAACGATCCCCTGAAAGGTTTTTCGGTGGAAACAGATGGGTTTTTTCATCAAAAACAGAATAAGCCCTCGACGTCTGAACACCTTTTTTTGAAAAAATCCCTAAGCCGCGCGGTCACAATTTCAGCAAAAATCTGACGTTCTGCAATTCACTCAAAAAGGCTTCCAAACTGTTGCAAACGATCCCCTGAAAGGTTTTTCGGTGGAAACAGATGGGTTTTTTCATCTAAAACAGAATAAGCCCTCGACGTCTGAACAACTTTTTTTTGAAAAAATCCCTAAGCAGCGCGGTCACAATTTCAGCAAATATCTGACGTTTTGCAATTCACTCAAAAATGCTTCCAAAGTGTTGCAAACGATCCCCTGAAAGGTTTTCCGGTGGAAACAGATGGGTTTTATCATCAGAAACAGAATAAGCCCTCGACGTCTGAACAACTTTATTTGAAAAAATGCCTAAGCCGCGCGGTCACAATTTCAGCAAAAATCTGACGTTCTGCAATTCACTCAAAAAGGCTTCCAAACTGTTGCAAACGATCCCCTGAAACGTTTTTCGGTGGAAACAGATGGGTTTTTTCATCAAAAACAGAATAAGCCCTCGACGTCTGAACAGCTTTTTTTGAAAAAATCCCTAAGCCGCGCGGTCACAATTTCAGCAAAAATCTGACGTTCTGCAATTCACTCAAAAAGGCTTCCAAACTGTTGCAAACTATCCCCTGAAAGGTTTTTCGGTGGAAACAGATGGGTTTTATCATCAGAAACAGAATAAGCCCTCGACGTCTGAAAAACTTTTTTTGAAAAAATCCCTAAGCCGCGCGGTCACAATTTCAGCAAAAATCTGACGTTCTGCAATTCACTCAAAAAGGCTGCCAAATTGTTGCAAACGATCCCCTGAAAGGTTTTCCGGTGGAAACAGATGGGTTTTTTCATCAGAAACAGAATAAGCCCTCGACGTCTGAACAACTTTTTTTTGAAAAAATCCCTAAGCCGCGCGGTCACAATTTCAGCAAAAATCTGACGTTCTGCAATTCACTCAAAAAGGCTTCCAAACTGTTGCAAACTATCCCCTGAAAGGTTTTTCGGTGGAAACAGATGGGTTTTATCATCAGAAACAGAATAAGCCCTCGACGTCTGAAAAACTTTTTTTGAAAAAATCCCTAAGCCGCGCGGTCACAATTTCAGCAAAAATCTGACGTTCTGCAATTCAATCAAAAAGGCTGCCAAATTGTTGCAAACGATCCCCTGAAAGGTTTTCCGGTGGAAACAGATGGGTTTTTTCATCAGAAACAGAATAAGCCCTCGACGTCTGAACAACTTTTTTTTGAAAAAATCCCTAAGCCGCGCGGTCACAATTTCAGCAAAAATCTGACGTTCTGCAATTCACTCAAAAAGGCTTCCAAACTGTTGCAAACGATTCCCTGAAAGGTTTTTCGGGTGAAACAGATGGGTTTTATCATCAGAAACAGAATAAGCCCTCGACGTCTGAAAAACTTTTTTTGAAAAAATCCCTAAGCCGCGCGGTCACAATTTCAGCAAAAATCTGACGTTCTGCAATTCAATCAAAAAGGCTGCCAAATTGTTGCAAACGATCCCCTGAAAGGTTTTCCGGTGGAAACAGATGGGTTTTTTCATCAGAAACAGAATAAGCCCTCGACGTCTGAACAACTTTTTTTTGAAAAAATCCCTAAGCCGCGCGGTCACAATTTCAGCAAAAATCTGACGTTCTGCAATTCACTCAAAAATGCTGCCAAAGTGTTGCAAACGATCCCCTGAAAGGTTTTTCGGTGGAAACAGATGGGTTTTATCATCAGAAACAGAATAAGCCCTCGCCGTCGGAACAACTTTTTTTGAAAAAATCCCTAAGCCGCGCGGTCACGATTTCAGCCAAAATCTGACGTTCTGCAATTCACTCAAAAATGCTGCCAAACTGTCACAAATGATCCCCTGAAAGCTTTTCCGGTGGAAACAGATGGGTTTTATCATCAAAAACAGAATAAGCCCTCGACGTCTGAACAACTTTTTTTGAAAAAATGCCTAAGCCGCGCGGTCACAATTTCAGCAAAAATCTGACGTTCTGCAATTCACTCAAAAATGCTGCCAAACTGTTGCAAACGATCCCCTGAAAGGTTTTTCGGTGGAAAGAGATGGGTTTTATCATCAGAAACAGAATAAGCCATCGACGTCTGAACAACTTTTTTTGAAAAAATCCCTAAGCCGCGCGGTCACAATTTCAGCAAAAATCTGACGTTCTGCAATTCACTCAAAAATGCTGCCAAAGTGTTGCAAACGATCCCCTGAAAGGTTTTTCGGTGGAAACAGATGGGTTTTATCATCAGAAACAGAATAAGCCCTCGCCGTCGGAACAACTTTTTTTGAAAAAATCCCTAAGCCGCGCGGTCACGATTTCAGCCAAAATCTGACGTTCTGCAATTCACTCAAAAATGCTTCCAAACTGTTGCAAACGATCCCCTGAAAGGTTTTTCGGTGGAAACAGATGGGTTTTATCATCGGAAACAGAATAAGCCCTCGACGTCTGAAAAACTTTTTTTGAAAAAATGCCTAAGCCGCGCGGTCACAATTTCAGCAAAAATCTGACGTTCTGCAATTCACTCAAAAATGCTGCCAAACTGTTGCAAACGATCCCCTGAAAGGTTTTTCGGTGGAAACAGATGGGTTTTTATGATGAGAAACAGAATAAGCCCTCGAGGTCTGAACAACTTTTTTTGAAAAAATCCCTAAGCCACGCGATCACAATTTCAGCAAAAATCTGACATTCTGCAATTCACTCAAAAATGCTGCCAAAGTGTTGCAAACGATCCCCTGAAAGGTTTTTCGGTGGAAACAGATGGGTTTTATCATCAAAAACAGAATAAGCCCTCGACGTCTGAACAACTTTTTTTGAAAAAAACCCTAAGCCGCGCGCTCACAATTTCAGCCAAAATCTGACGTTCTGCAATTCACTCAAAAAGGCTTCCAAACTGTTGCAAACGATCCCCTGAAAGGTTTTTCGGTGGAAACAGATGGGTTTTTATCATGAGAAACAGAATAAGCCCTCGACGTCTGAACAACTTTTTTTGAAAAAATCCCTAAGCCGCGCGGTCACAATTTCAGCAAAAATCTGACGTTCTGCAATTCACTCAAAAATGCTTCCAAACTGTTGCAAACGATCCCCTGAAAGGTTTTTCGGTGGAAACAGATGGGTTTTTATCATGAGAAATAGAATAAGCCCTCGACGTCTGAACAACTTTTTTTGAAAAAATGCCTAAGCCGCGCGGTCACAATTTCAGCAAAAATCTGACGTTCTGCAATTCACTCAAAAATGCTGCCAAAGTGTTGCAAACGATCCCCTGAAAGGTTTTTCGGTGGAAACAGATAGGTTTTATCATCAGAAACAGAATAAGCCCTCGACGTCGGAACAACTTTTTTTGAAAAAATCCCTAAGCCGCGCGGTCACAATTTCAGCAAAAATCTGACGTTCTGCAATTCACTCAAAAATGCTGCCAAACTGTCACAAATGATCCCCTGAAAGGTTTTTCGGTGGAAACAGAAGGGTTTTATCATCAGAAACAGAATAAGCCCTCGACGTCTGAACAACTTTTTTTGAAAAAATGCCTAAGCCGCGCGGTCACAATTTCAGCAAAAATCTGACGTTCTGCAATTCACTCAAAAATGCTGCCAAACTGTTGCAAACGATCCCCTGAAAGCTTTTCCGGTGGAAACAGATGGGTTTTATCATCAGAAACAGAATAAGCCCTCAACGTCTGAACAAATTTTTTTGAAAAAATCCCTATGCTGCGCGGTCACAATTTCAGCAAAAATCTGACGTTCTGCAATTCACTCAAAAATGCTGCCAAAGTGTTGCAAACGATCCCCTGAAAGGTTTTTCGGTGGAAACAGATGGGTTTTATCATCAGAAACAGAATAAGCCCTCGACGTCGGAACAACTTTTTTTGAAAAAATCCCTAAGCCGCGCGGTCACAATTTCAGCAAAAATCTGACGTTCTGCAATTCACTCAAAAATGCTGCCAAACTGTTGCAAACGATCCCCTGAAAGGTTTTTCGGTGGAAACAGATGGGTTCTTATCATGAGAAACAGAATAAGCCCTCGACGTCTGAACAACTTTTTTTGAAAAAATCCCTAAGCCGCGCGCTCACAATTTCAGCAAAAATCTGACGTTCTGCAATTCACTCAAAAATGCTGCCAAACTGTTGCAAACGATCCCCTGAAAGGTTTTTCGGTGGAAACAGATGGGTTTTATCATCAGAAACAGAATAAGCCCTCGACGTCTGAACAACTTTTTTTGGAAAAAATGCCTAACCCGCGCGGTCACAATTTCAGCAAAAATCTGACGTTCTGCAATTCACTCAAAAATGCTGCCAAAGTGTTGCAAACGATCCCCTGAAAGCTTTTTCGGTGGAAACAGATGGGTTTTATCATCAGAAACAGAATAAGCCCTCTACGTCGGAACAACTTTTTTTGAAAAAATCCCTATGCCGCGCGGTCACAATTTCAGCAAAAATCTGACCTTCCGCAATTTACTCAAAAATCCTGGCAAACTGTCGCAAATGATCCCCTGAAAGGTTTTTCGGTGGAAACAGATGGGTTTTATCATCAGAAACAGAATAAGCCCTCGACGTCTGAACAACTTTTTTTGAAAAAATGCCTAAGCCGCGCGGTCACAATTTCAGCAAAAATCTGACGTTCTGCAATTCACTCAAAAATGCTGCCAAAGTGTTGCAAACGATCCCCTGAAAGGTTTTTCGGTGGAAATAGATGGGTTTTATCATCAGAAACAGAATAAGCCCTCGACGTCTGAACAACTTTATTTGAAAAAATGCCTAAGCCGCGCGGTCACAATTTCAGCAAAAATCTGACGTTCTGCAATTCACTCAAAAATGCTGCCAAACTGTTGCAAACGATCCCCTGAAAGGTTTTTCGGTGGAAACAGATGGGTTTTTATCATGAGAAACAGAATAAGCCCTCGACGTCTGAACAACTTTTTTTGAAAAAATCCCTAAGCCGCGCGGTCACAATTTCAGCAAAAATCTGACGTTCTGCAATTCACTCAAAAATGCTGCCAAACTGTTTCAAACGATCCCCTGAAAGGTTTTTCGGTGGAAACAGATGGGTTTTATCATCAGAAACAGAATAAGCCCTCGACGTCTGAACAACTTTTTTTGAAAAAATCCCTATGCCGCGCGGTCACGATTTCAGCCAAAATCTGACGTTCTGCAATTCACTCAAAAATGCTGCCAAACTGTTGCAAACGATCCCCTGAAAGGTTTTTCGGTGGAAACAGATGGGTTTTATCATCAGAAACAATAAGCCCTCGACGTCGGAACAACTTTTTTTGAAAAAATCCCTAAGCCGCGCGGTCACAATTTCAGCAAAAATCTGACGTTCTGCAATTCACTCAAAAATGCTGCCAAAGTGTTGCAAACGACCCCCTGAAAGGTTTTTCAGTGGAAACAGATGGGTTTTAAAATCAGAAACAGAATAAGCCCTCGAAGTCTGAAAAACTTTTTTTGAAAAAATCCCTAAGCCGCGCGGTCACAATTTTAGCAAAAATCTGACGTTCTGCAATTCACTCAAAAATCCTGCCAAACTGTCACAAATGATCCCCTGAAAGGTTTTTCGGTGGAAACAGATGGGTTTTATCATCAGAAACAGAATAAGCCCTCGCCGTCTGAACAACTTTTTTTGAAAAAATCCCTAAGCCGGGCGGTAACAATTTCAGCAAAATCTGACGTTCTGCAATTCACTCAAAAACGCTGCAAATCTGTTGCAAACGAACCCCTGAAAGGTTTTTCGGTGGAAACAGATGGGTTTTATCATCAGAAACAGAATAAGCCCTCGACGTCGGAACAACTTTTTTTGAAAAAATCCCTAAGCCGCGCGGTCACAATTTCAGCAAAAATCTGACGTTCTGCATTTCACTCAAAAATGCTGCCAAAGTGTTGCAAACGATCCCCTGAAAGGTTTTTCGGTGGAAACAGATGGGTTTTATCATCAGAAACAGAATAAGCCCTCGACGTCGGAACAACTTTTTTTGAAAAAATCCCTAAGCCGCGCGGTCACAATTTCAGCAAAAATCTGACGTTCTGCAATTCACTCAAAAATGCTGCCAAAGTGTTGCAAACGATCCCCTGAAAGGTTTTTCGGTGGAAACAGATGGGTTTTATCATCAGAAACAGAATAAGCCCTCGACGTCGGAACAACTTTTTTTGAAAAAATCCCTAAGCCGCGCGGTCACAATTTCAGCAAAAATCTGACGTTCTGCAATTCACTCAAAAATGCTGCCAAAGTGTTGCAAACGATCCCCTGAAAGGTTTTTCGGTGGAAACAGATGGGTTTTATCATCAAAAACAGAATAAGCCCTCGACGTCGGAACAACTTTATTTGAAAAAATCCCTAAGCCGCGCGGTCACAATTTCAGCAAAAATCTGACGTTCTGCAATTAACTCAAAAATGCTGCCAAAGTGTTGCAAACAATCCCCTGAAAGGTTTTTCGGTGGAAACAGATGGGTTTTATCATCAGAAACAGAATAAGCCCTCGACGTCGGAACAACTTTTTTTGAAAAAATCCCTAAGCCGCGCGGTCACAATTTCAGCAAAAATCTGACGTTCTGCAATTCACTCAAAAATGCTGCCAAAGTGTTGCAAACGATCCCCTGAAAGGTTTTTCGGTGGAAACAGATGGGTTTTATCATCAGAAACAGAATAAGCCCTCGACGTCGGAACAACTTTTTTTGAAAAAATCCCTAAGCCGCGCGGTCACAATTTCAGCAAAAATCTGACGTTCTGCAATTCACTCAAAAATGCTGCCAAAGTGTTGCAAACGATCCCCTGAAAGGTTTTTCGGTGGAAACAGATGGGTTTTATCATCAGAAACAGAATAAGCCCTCGACGTCGGAACAACTTTTTTTGAAAAAATCCCTAAGCCGCGCGGTCACAATTTCAGCAAAAATCTGACGTTCTGCAATTCACTCAAAAATGCTGCCAAACTGTCACAAATGATCCCCTGAAAGCTTTTCCGGTGGAAACAGATGGGTTTTATCATCGGAAACAGAATAAGCCCTCGATGTCTGAAAAACTTTTTTTGAAAAAATGCCTAAGCCGCGCGGTCACAATTTCAGCAAAAATCTGACGTTCCGCAATTCACTCAAAAATGCTGCCAAACTGTTGCAAACGATCCCCTGAAAGGTTTTTCGGTGGAAACAGATGGGTTTTTATCATGAGAAACAGAATAAGCCCTCGAGGTCTGAACAACTTTTTTTGAAAAAATCCCTAAGCCGCGCGCTCACAATTTCAGCAAAAATCTGACGTTCTGCAATTCACTCAAAAATGCTGCCAAAGTGTTGCAAACGATCCCCTGAAAGGTTTTTCGGTGGAAACAGATGGGTTTTATCATCAAAAACAGAATAAGCCCTCGACGTCGGAACAACTTTTTTTGAAAAAATCCCTAAGCCGCGTGGTCACAATTTCAGCCAAAATCTGACGTTCTGCAATTCACTCAAAAATGCTGCCAAAGTGTTGCAAACGATCCCCTGAAAGGTTTTTCGGTGGAAACAGATGGGTTTTATCATCAAAAACAGAATAAGCCCTCGACGTCGGAACAACTTTATTTGAAAAAATCCCTAAGCCGCGCGGTCACAATTTCAGCAAAAATCTGACGTTCTGCAATTCACTCAAAAATGCTGCCAAAGTGTTGCAAACAATCCCCTGAAAGGTTTTTCGGTGGAAACAGATGGGTTTTATCATCAGAAACAGAATAAGCCCTCGACGTCGGAACAACTTTTTTTGAAAAAATCCCTAAGCCGCGCGGTCACAATTTCAGCAAAAATCTGACGTTCTGCAATTCACTCAAAAATGCTGCCAAAGTGTTGCAAACGATCCCCTGAAAGGTTTTTCGGTGGAAACAGATGGGTTTTATCATCAGAAACAGAATAAGCCCTCGACGTCGGAACAACTTTTTTTGAAAAAATCCCTAAGCCGCGCGGTCACAATTTCAGCAAAAATCTGACGTTCTGCAATTCACTCAAAAATGCTGCCAAAGTGTTGCAAACGATCCCCTGAAAGGTTTTTCGGTGGAAACAGATGGGTTTTATCATCAGAAACAGAATAAGCCCTCGACGTCGGAACAACTTTTTTTGAAAAAATCCCTAAGCCGCGCGGTTACAATTTCAGCAAAAATCTGACGTTCTGCAATTCACTCAAAAATGCTGCCAAACTGTCACAAATGATCCCCTGAAAGCTTTTCCGGTGGAAACAGATGGGTTTTATCATCGGAAACAGAATAAGCCCTCGATGTCTGAAAAACTTTTTTTGAAAAAATGCCTAAGCCGCGCGGTCACAATTTCAGCAAAAATCTGACGTTCTGCAATTCACTCAAAAATGCTGCCAAACTGTTGCAAACGATCCCCTGAAAGGTTTTTCGGTGGAAACAGATGGGTTTTTATCATGAGAAACAGAATAAGCCCTCGAGGTCTGAACAACTTTTTTTGAAAAAATCCCTAAGCCGCGCGCTCACAATTTCAGCAAAAATCTGACGTTCTGCAATTCACTCAAAAATGCTGCCAAAGTGTTGCAAACGATCCCCTGAAAGGTTTTTCGGTGGAAACAGATGGGTTTTATCATCAAAAACAGAATAAGCCCTCGACGTCGGAACAACTTTTTTTGAAAAAATCCCTAAGCCGCGTGGTCACAATTTCAGCCAAAATCTGACGTTCTGCAATTCACTCAAAAAGGCTTCCAAACTGTTGCAAACGATCCCCTGAAAGGTTTTTCGGTGGAAACAGATGGGTTTTTATCATGAGAAACAGAATAAGCCCTCGACGTCTGAACAACTTTTTTTGAAAAAATCCCTAAGCCGCGCGGTCACAATTTCAGCAAAAATCTGACGTTCTGCAATTCACTCAAAAATGCTTCCAAACTGTTGCAAACGATCCCCTGAAAGGTTTTTCGGTGGAAACAGATGGGTTTTTATCATGAGAAATAGAATAAGCCCTCGACGTCTGAACAACTTTTTTTGAAAAAATGCCTAAGCCGCGCGGTCACAATTTCAGCAAAAATCTGACGTTTTGCAATTCACTCAAAAATGCTGCCAAAGTGTTGCAAACGATCCCCTGAAAGGTTTTTCGGTGGAAACAGATGGGTTTTATCATCAGAAACAGAATAAGCCCTCGAAGTCGGAACAACTTTTTTTGAAAAAATCCCTAAGCCGCGTGGTCACAATTTCAGCAAAAATCTGACGTTCTGCAATTCACTCAAAAATCCTGCCAAACTGTCACAAATGATCCCCTGAAAGGTTTTTCGGTGGAAACAGATAGGTTTTTATCATCAGAAACAGAATAAGCCCTCGCTGTCTGAACAACTTTTTTTGAAAAAATGCCTAAGCCGCGCGGTCACAATTTCAGCAAAAATCTGACGTTCTGCAATTCACTCAAAAATGCTGCCAAAGTGTTGCAAACGATCCCCTGAAAGGTTTTTCGGTGGAAACAGATGGGTTTTATCATCAGAAACAGAATAAGCCCTCGACGTCGGAACAACTTTTTTTGAAAAAATCCCTAAGCCGCGCGGTCACAATTTCAGCAAAAATCTGACGTTCTGCAATTCACTCAAAAATGCTGCCAAACTGTTGCAAACGATCCCCTGAAAGGTTTTTCGGTGGAAACAGATGGGTTTTATCATCAGAAACAGAATAAGCCCTCGACGTCTGAACAACCTTTTTTTGAAAAAATCCCTAAGCCGCGCGGTCACAATTTCAGCAAAAATCTGACGTTCTGCAATTCACTCAAAAATGCTGCCAAACTGTTGCAAACGATCCCCTGAAAGGTTTTTCGGTGGAAACAGATGGGTTCTTATCATGAGAAACAGAATAAGCCCTCGACGTCTGAACAACTTTTTTTGAAAAAATCCCTAAGCCGCGCGCTCACAATTTCAGCAAAAATCTGACGTTCTGCAATTCACTCAAAAATGCTGCCAAACTGTTGCAAACGATCCCCTGAAAGGTTTTTCGGTGGAAACAGATGGGTTTTATCATCAGAAACAGAATAAGCCCTCGACGTCTGAACAACTTTTTTTGGAAAAAACCCTAAGCCGCGCGGTCACAATTTCAGCAAAAATCTGACGTTCTGCAATTCACTCAAAAATGTGGCCAAAGTGTTGCAAACGATCCCCTGAAAGCTTTTCCGGTGGAAACAGATGGGTTTTATCATCAGAAACAGAATAAGCCCTCGACGTCGGAACAACTTTTTTTGAAAAAATCCCTATGCCGCGCGGTCACAATTTCAGCAAAAATCTGACCTTCCGCAATTTACTCAAAAATCCTGGCAAACTGTCGCAAATGATCCCCTGAAAGGTTTTTCGGTGGAAACAGATGGGTTTTATCATCAGAAACAGAATAAGCCCTCGACGTCTGAACAACTTTTTTTGAAAAAATGCCTAAGCCGCGCGGTCACAATTTCAGCAAAAATCTGACGTTCTGCAATTCACTCAAAAATGCTGCCAAAGTGTTGCAAACGATCCCCTGAAAGGTTTTTCGGTGGAAACAGATGGGTTTTTATCATGAGAAACAGAATAAGCCCTCGACGTCTGAACAACTTTTTTTGAAAAAATCCCTAAGCCGCGCGGTCACAATTTCAGCAAAAATCTGACGTTCTGCAATTCACTCAAAAATGCTGCCAAACTGTTGCAAACGATCCCCTGAAAGGTTTTTCGGTGGAAACAGATGGGTTTTTATCATGAGAAACAGAATAAGCCCTCGACGTCTGAACAACTTTTTTTGAAAAAATCCCTAAGCCGCGCGGTCACAATTTCAGCAAAAATCTGACGTTCTGCAATTCACTCAAAAATGCTGCCAAACTGTTGCAAACGATCCCCTGAAAGGTTTTTCGGTGGAAACAGATGGGTTTTATCATCAGAAACAGAATAAGCCCTCGACGTCTGAACAACTTTTTTTGAAAAAATCCCTATGCCGCGCGGTCACGAGTTCAGCCAAAATCTGACGTTCTGCAATTCACTCAAAAATGCTGCCAAACTGTTGCAAACGATCCCCTGAAAGGTTTTTCGGTGGAAACAGATGGGTTTTATCATCAGAAACAATAAGCCCTCGATGTCGGAACAACTTTTTTTAAAAAAATCCCTAAGCCGCGCGGTCACAATTTCAGCAAAAATCTGACGTTCTGCAATTCACTCAAAAATGCTGCCAATGTGTTGCAAACGACCCCCTGAAAGGTTTTTCAGTGGAAACAGATGGGTTTTAAAATCAGAAACAGAATAAGCCCTCGAAGTCTGAAAAACTTTTTTTGAAAAAATCCCTAAGCCGCGCGCGGTCACAATTTTAGCAAAAATCTGACGTTCTGCAATTCACTCAAAAATCCTGCCAAACTGTCACAAATGATCCCCTGAAAGGTTTTTCGGTGGAAACAGATGGGTTTTATCATCAGAAACAGAATAAGCCCTCGCCGTCTGAACAACTTTTTTTGAAAAAATCCCTAAGCCGGGCGGTAACAATTTCAGCAAAATCTGACGTTCTGCAATTCACTCAAAAACGCTGCAAATCTGTTGCAAACGAACCCCTGAAAGGTTTTTCGGTGGAAACAGATGGGTTTTATCATCAGAAACAGAATAAGCCCTCGACGTCGGAACAACTTTTTTTGAAAAAATCCCTAAGCCGCGCGGTCACAATTTCAGCAAAAATCTGACGTTCTGCAATTCACTCAAAAATGCTGCCAAAGTGTTGCAAACGATCCCCTGAAAGGTTTTTCGGTGGAAACAGATGGGTTTTATCATCAGAAACAGAATAAGCCCTCGACGTCGGAACAACTTTTTTTGAAAAAATCCCTAAGCCGCGCGGTCACAATTTCAGCAAAAATCTGACGTTCTGCAATTCACTCAAAAATGCTGCCAAAGTGTTGCAAACGATCCCCTGAAAGGTTTTTCGGTGGAAACAGATGGGTTTTATCATCAGAAACAGAATAAGCCCTCGACGTCGGAACAACTTTTTTTGAAAAAATCCCTAAGCCGCGCGGTCACAATTTCAGCAAAAATCTGACGTTCTGCAATTCACTCAAAAATGCTGCCAAAGTGTTGCAAACGATCCCCTGAAAGGTTTTTCGGTGGAAACAGATGGGTTTTATCATCAAAAACAGAATAAGCCCTCGACGTCGGAACAACTTTTTTTGAAAAAATCCCTAAGCCGCGCGGTCACAATTTCAGCAAAAATCTGACGTTCTGCAATTCACTCAAAAATGCTGCCAAAGTGTTGCAAACAATCCCCTGAAAGGTTTTTCGGTGGAAACAGATGGGTTTTATCATCAGAAACAGAATAAGCCCTCGACGTCGGAACAACTTTTTTTGAAAAAATCCCTAAGCCGCGCGGTCACAATTTCAGCAAAAATCTGACGTTCTGCAATTCACTCAAAAATGCTGCCAAAGTGTTGCAAACGATCCCCTGAAAGGTTTTTCGGTGGAAACAGATGGGTTTTATCATCAGAAACAGAATAAGCCCTCGACGTCGGAACAACTTTTTTTGAAAAAATCCCTAAGCCGCGCGGTCACAATTTCAGCAAAAATCTGACGTTCTGCAATTCACTCAAAAATGCTGCCAAAGTGTTGCAAACGATCCCCTGAAAGGTTTTTCGGTGGAAACAGATGGGTTTTATCATCAGAAACAGAATAAGCCCTCGACGTCGGAACAACTTTTTTTGAAAAAATCCCTAAGCCGCGCGGTCACAATTTCAGCAAAAATCTGACGTTCTGCAATTCACTCAAAAATGCTGCCAAACTTTCAGAAATGATCCCCTGAAAGCTTTTCCGGTGGAAACAGATGGGTTTTATCATCAAAAACAGAATAAGCCCTCGACGTCTGAACAACTTTTTTTGAAAAAATCCCTAAGCCGCGCGGTCACGATTTCAGCCAAAATCTGACGTTCTGCAATTCACTCAAAAATGCTGCCAAACTGTTGCAAACGATCCCCTGAAAGGTTTTTCGGTGGAAACAGATGGGTTTTATCATCGGAAACAGAATAAGCCCTCGACGTCTGAAAAACTTTTTTTGAAAAAATGCCTAAGCCGCGCGGTCACAATTTCAGCAAAAATCTGACGTTCTGCAATTCACTCAAAAATGCTGCCAAACTGTTGCAAACGATCCCCTGAAAGGTTTTTCGGTGGAAACAGATGGGTTTTTATCATGAGAAACAGAATAAGCCCTCGAGGTCTGAACAACTTTTTTTGAAAAAATCCCTAAGCCGCGCGCTCACAATTTCAGCAAAAATCTGACGTTCTGCAATTCACTCAAAAATGCTGCCAAAGTGTTGCAAACGATCCCCTGAAAGGTTTTTCGGTGGAAACAGATGGGTTTTATCATCAAAAACAGAATAAGCCCTCGACGTCGGAACAACTTTTTTTGAAAAAAACCCTAAGCCGCGCGCTCACAATTTCAGCCAAAATCTGACGTTCTGCAATTCACTCAAAAAGGCTTCCAAACTGTTGCAAACGATCCCCTGAAAGGTTTTTCGGTGGAAACAGATGGGTTTTTATCATGAGAAACAGAATAAGCCCTCGACGTCTGAACAACTTTTTTTGAAAAAATCCCTAAGCCGCGCGGTCACAATTTCAGCAAAAATCTGACGTTCTGCAATTCACTCAAAAATGCTTCCAAACTGTTGCAAACGATCCCCTGAAAGGTTTTTCGGTGGAAACAGATGGGTTTTTATCATGAGAAATAGAATAAGCCCTCGACGTCTGAACAACTTTTTTTGAAAAAATGCCTAAGCCGCGCGCGGTCACAATTTTAGCAAAAATCTGACGTTCTGCAATTCACTCAAAAATGCTGCCAAACTGTCACAAATGATCCCCTGAAAGCTTTTCCGGTGGAAACAGATGGGTTTTATCATCAAAAACAGAATAAGCCCTCGACGTCTGAACAACTTTTTTTGAAAAAATCCCTAAGCCGCGCGGTCACGATTTCAGCCAAAATCTGACGTTCTGCAATTCACTCAAAAATGCTGCCAAACTGTTGCAAACGATCCCCTGAAAGGTTTTTCGGTGGAAACAGATGGGTTTTATCATCGGAAACAGAATAAGCCCTCGACGTCTGAAAAACTTTTTTTGAAAAAATGCCTAAGCCGCGCGGTCACAATTTCAGCAAAAATCTGACGTTCTGCAATTCACTCAAAAATGCTGCCAAACTGTTGCAAACGATCCCCTGAAAGGTTTTTCGGTGGAAACAGATGGGTTTTTATCATGAGAAACAGAATAAGCCCTCGAGGTCTGAACAACTTTTTTTGAAAAAATGCCTAAGCCGCGCGCTCACAATTTCAGCAAAAATCTGACGTTCTGCAATTCACTCAAAAATGCTGCCAAAGTGTTGCAAACGATCCCCTGAAAGGTTTTTCGGTGGAAACAGATGGGTTTTATCATCAAAAACAGAATAAGCCCTCGACGTCGGAACAACTTTTTTTGAAAAAAACCCTAAGCCGCGCGCTCACAATTTCAGCCAAAATCTGACGTTCTGCAATTCACTCAAAAAGGCTTCCAAACTGTTGCAAACGATCCCCTGAAAGGTTTTTCGGTGGAAACAGATGGGTTTTTATCATGAGAAACAGAATAAGCCCTCGACGTCTGAACAACTTTTTTTGAAAAAATCCCTAAGCCGCGCGGTCACAATTTCAGCAAAAATCTGACGTTCTGCAATTCACTCAAAAATGCTTCCAAACTGTTGCAAACGATCCCCTGAAAGGTTTTTCGGTGGAAACAGATGGGTTTTTATCATGAGAAATAGAATAAGCCCTCGACGTCTGAACAACTTTTTTTGAAAAAATGCCTAAGCCGCGCGGTCACAATTTCAGCAAAAATCTGACGTTTTGCAATTCACTCAAAAATGCTGCCAAAGTGTTGCAAACGATCCCCTGAAAGGTTTTTCGGTGGAAACAGATGGGTTTTATCATCAGAAACAGAATAAGCCCTCGACGTCGGAACAACTTTTTTTGAAAAAATCCCTAAGCCGCGCGGTCACAATTTCAGCAAAAATCTGACGTTCTGCAATTCACTCAAAAATGCTGCCAAACTGTCACAAATGATCCCCTGAAAGCTTTTCCGGTGGAAACAGATGGGTTTTATCATCAGAAACAGAATAAGCCCTCGACGTCGGAACAACTTTTTTTGAAAAAATCCCTAAGCCGCGTGGTCACAATTTCAGCAAAAATCTGACGTTCTGCAATTCACTCAAAAATCCTGCCAAACTGTCACAAATGATCCCCTGAAAGGTTTTTCGGTGGAAACAGATAGGTTTTTATCATCAGAAACAGAATAAGCCCTCGCCGTCTGAACAACTTTTTTTGAAAAAATGCCTAAGCCGCGCGGTCACAATTTCAGCAAAAATCTGACGTTCTGCAATTCACTCAAAAATGCTGCCAAAGTGTTGCAAACGATCCCCTGAAAGGTTTTTCGGTGGAAACAGATGGGTTTTATCATCAGAAACAGAATAAGCCCTCGACGTCGGAACAACTTTTTTTGAAAAAATCCCTAAGCCGCGCGGTCACAATTTCAGCAAAAATCTGACGTTCTGCAATTCACTCAAAAATGCTGCCAAACTGTCACAAATGATCCCCTGAAAGATTTTTCGGTGGAAACAGAAGGGTTTTATCATCAGAAACAGAATAAGCCCTCGACGTCTGAACAACTTTTTTTGAAAAAATGCCTAAGCCGCGCGGTCACAATTTCAGCAAAAATCTGACGTTCTGCAATTCACTCAAAAATGCTGCCAAACTGTTGCAAACGATCCCCTGAAAGCTTTTCCGGTGGAAACAGATGGGTTTTATCATCAGAAACAGAATAAGCCCTCAACGTCTGAACAACTTTTTTTGAAAAAATCCCTATGCTGCGCGGTCACAATTTCAGCAAAAATCTGACGTTCTGCAATTCACTCAAAAATGCTGCCAAAGTGTTGCAAACGATCCCCTGAAAGGTTTTTCGGTGGAAACAGATGGGTTTTATCATCAGAAACAGAATAAGCCCTCGACGTCGGAACAACTTTTTTTGAAAAAATCCCTAAGCCGCGCGGTCACAATTTCAGCAAAAATCTGACGTTCTGCAATTCACTCAAAAATGCTGCCAAACTGTCACAAATGATCCCCTGAAAGCTTTTCCGGTGGAAACAGATGGGTTTTATCATCAGAAACAGAATAAGCCCTCGACGTCGGAACAACTTTTTTTGAAAAAATCCCTAAGCCGCGTGGTCACAATTTCAGCAAAAATCTGACGTTCTGCAATTCACTCAAAAATCCTGCCAAACTGTCACAAATGATCCCCTGAAAGGTTTTTCGGTGGAAACAGATAGGTTTTTATCATCAGAAACAGAATAAGCCCTCGCCGTCTGAACAACTTTTTTTGAAAAAATGCCTAAGCCGCGCGGTCACAATTTCAGCAAAAATCTGACGTTCTGCAATTCACTCAAAAATGCTGCCAAAGTGTTGCAAACGATCCCCTGAAAGGTTTTTCGGTGGAAACAGATGGGTTTTATCATCAGAAACAGAATAAGCCCTCGACGTCGGAACAACTTTTTTTGAAAAAATCCCTAAGCCGCGCGGTCACAATTTCAGCAAAAATCTGACGTTCTGCAATTCACTCAAAAATGCTGCCAAACTGTCACAAATGATCCCCTGAAAGATTTTTCGGTGGAAACAGAAGGGTTTTATCATCAGAAACAGAATAAGCCCTCGACGTCTGAACAACTTTTTTTGAAAAAATGCCTAAGCCGCGCGGTCACAATTTCAGCAAAAATCTGACGTTCTGCAATTCACTCAAAAATGCTGCCAAACTGTTGCAAACGATCCCCTGAAAGCTTTTCCGGTGGAAACAGATGGGTTTTATCATCAGAAACAGAATAAGCCCTCAACGTCTGAACAACTTTTTTTGAAAAAATCCCTATGCTGCGCGGTCACAATTTCAGCAAAAATCTGACGTTCTGCAATTCACTCAAAAATGCTGCCAAAGTGTTGCAAACGATCCCCTGAAAGGTTTTTCGGTGGAAACAGATGGGTTTTATCATCAGAAACAGAATAAGCCCTCGACGTCGGAACAACTTTTTTTGAAAAAATCCCTAAGCCGCGCGGTCACAATTTCAGCAAAAATCTGACGTTCCGCAATTCACTCAAAAATGCTGCCAAACTGTTGCAAACGATCCCCTGAAAGGTTTTTCGGTGGAAACAGATGGGTTTTATCATCAGAAACAGAATAAGCCCTCGACGCCTGAACAACTTTTTTTGAAAAAATGCCTAAGCCGCGCGGTCACAATTTCAGCCAAAATCTGACGTTCTGCAATTCACTCAAAAATGCTTCCAAAGTGTTGCAAACGATCCCCTGAAAGGTTTTTCGGTGGAAACAGATGGGGTTTTATCATCAGAAACAGAATAAGCCCTCGACGTCTGAACAACTTTTTTTGAAAAAATCCCTAAGCCGCGCGGTCACAATTTCAGCCAAAATCTGACGTTCTGCAATTCACTCAAAAATGCTGCCAAACTGTTGCAAACGATCCCCTGAAAGGTTTTTCGGTGGAAACAGATGGGTTTTATCATCAGAAACAGAATAAGCCCTCGACGTCTGAACAACCTTTTTTTGAAAAAATCCCTAAGCCGCGCGGTCACAATTTCAGCAAAAATCTGACGTTCTGCAATTCACTCAAAAATGCTGCCAAACTGTTGCAAACGATCCCCTGAAAGGTTTTTCGGTGGAAACAGATGGGTTCTTATCATGAGAAACAGAATAAGCCCTCGACGTCTGAACAACTTTTTTTGAAAAAATCCCTAAGCCGCGCACTCACAATTTCAGCAAAAATCTGACGTTCTGCAATTCACTCAAAAATGCTGCCAAACTGTTGCAAACGATCCCCTGAAAGGTTTTTCGGTGGAAACAGATGGGTTTTATCATCAGAAACAGAATAAGCCCTCGACGTCAGAACAACTTTTTTTGGAAAAAATGCCTAACCCGCGCGGTCACAATTTCAGCAAAAATCTGACGTTCTGCAATTCACTCAAAAATGCTGCCAAAGTGTTGCAAACGATCCCCTGAAAGGTTTTTCGGTGGAAACAGATGGGTTTTATCATCAAAAACAGAATAAGCCCTCGACGTCTGAACAACTTTTTTTGAAAAAAACCCTAAGCCGCGCGGTCACAATTTCAGCAAAAATCTGACGTTCTGCAATTCACTCAAAAATGTGGCCAAAGTGTTGCAAACGATCCCCTGAAACTTTTCCGGTGGAAAGAGATGGGTTTTATCATCAGAAACAGAATAAGCCCTCGACGTCTGAACAACTTTTTTTGAAAAAAACCCTAAGCCGCGCGGTCACAATTTCAGCAAAAATCTGACGTTCTGCAATTCACTCAAAAATGCTGCCAAAGTGTTGCAAACGATCCCCTGAAAGGTTTTTCGGTGGAAACAGATGGGTATTATCATCAGAAACAGAATAAGCCCTCGACGTCTGAACAACTTTTTTTGAAAAAATGCCTAAGCCGCGCGGTCACAATTTCAGCAAAAATCTGACGTTCTGCAATTCACTCAAAAATGCTGCCAAACTGTTGCAAACGATCCCCTGAAAGGTTTTTCGGTGGAAACAGATGGGTTTTATCATCAGAAACAGAATAAGCCCTCGACGTCTGAACAACTTTTTTTGAAAAAATCCCTATGCCGCGCGGTCACAATTTCAGCAAAAATCTGACGTTCTGCAATTCATTCAAAAATGCTGCCAAACTGTTGCAAACGATCCCCTGAAAGGTTTTTCGGTGGAAACAGATGGGTTTTATCATCAGAAACAATAAGCCCTCGACGTCGGAACAACTTTTTTTAAAAAAATCCCTAAGCCGCGCGGTCACAATTTCAGCAAAAATCTGACGTTCTGCAATTCACTCAAAAATGCTGCCAATGTGTTGCAAACGACCCCCTGAAAGGTTTTTCAGTGGAAACAGATGGGTTTTAAAATCAGAAACAGAATAAGCCCTCGAAGTCTGAAAAACTTTTTTTGAAAAAATCCCTAAGCCGCGCGGTCACAATTTTAGCAAAAATCTGACGTTCTGCAATTCACTCAAAAATCCTGCCAAACTGTTGCAAACGATCCCCTGAAAGGTTTTTCGGTGGAAACAGATGGGTTTTATCATCAGAAACAGAATAAGCCCTCGACGTCGGAACAACTTTTTTTGAAAAAATCCCTAAGCCGCGCGGTCACAATTTCAGCAAAAATCTGACGTTCTGCAATTCACTCAAAAATGCTGCCAAAGTGTTGCAAACGATCCCCTGAAAGGTTTTTCGGTGGAAACAGATGGGTTTTATCATCAGAAACAGAATAAGCCCTCGACGTCGGAACAACTTTTTTTGAAAAAATCCCTAAGCCGCGCGGTCACAATTTCAGCAAAAATCTGACGTTCTGCAATTCACTCAAAAATGCTGCCAAAGCGTTGCAAACGATCCCCTGAAAGGTTTTTCGGTGGAAACAGATGGGTTTTATCATCAAAAACAGAATAAGCCCTCGACGTCGGAACAACTTTTTTTGAAAAAATCCCTAAGCCGCGCGGTCACAATTTCAGCAAAAATCTGACGTTCTGCAATTCACTCAAAAATGCTGCCAAAGTGTTGCAAACGATCCCCTGAAAGGTTTTTCGGTGGAAACAGATGGGTTTTATCATCAGAAACAGAATAAGCCCTCGACGTCGGAACAACTTTTTTTGAAAAAATCCCTAAGCCGCGCGGTCACAATTTCAGCAAAAATCTGACGTTCTGCAATTCACTCAAAAATGCTGCCAAACTGTTGCAAAAGATCCCCTGAAAGGTTTTTCGGTGGAAACAGATGGGTTTTTATCATGAGAAACAGAATAAGCCCTCGACGTCGGAACAACTTTTTTTGAAAAAATCCCTAAGCCGCGCGGTCACAATTTCAGCCAAAATCTGACGTTCTGCAATTCACTCAAAACTCCTGCCAAACTGTCACAAATGATCCCCTGAAAGGTTTTTCGGTGGAAACAGATAGGTTTTTATCATCAGAAACAGAATAAGCCCTCGCCGTCTGAACAACTTTTTTTGAAAAAATGCCTAAGCCGCGCGGTCACAATTTCAGCAAAAATCTGACGTTCTGCAATTCACTCAAAAATGCTGCCAAACTGTTGCAAACGATCCCCTGAAAGGTTTTTCGGTGGAAACAGATGGGTTTTATCATCAGAAACAGAATAAGCCCTCGACGTCTGAACAACTTTTTTTGAAAAAATCCCTAAGCCGCGCGCTCACAATTTCAGCCAAAATCTGACGTTCTGCAATTCACTCAAAAATGCTGCCAAAGTGTTGCAAACGATCCCCTGAAAGGTTTTTCGGTGGAAACAGATGGTTTTTATCATCAAAAACAGAATAAGCCCTCGACGTCTGAACAACTTTTTTTGAAAAAAACCCTAAGCCGCGCGGTCACAATTTCAGCCAAAATCTGACGTTCTGCAATTCACTCAAAAATGCTTCCAAACTGCTGCAAACGATCCCCTGAAAGGTTTTTCGGGGGAAACAGATGGGTTTTATCATCAGAAACAGAATAAGCCCTCGACGTCTATACAACTTTTTTTGAAAAAATGCCTAAGCCGCGCGGTCACAATTTCAGCAAAAATCGGACGTTCTGCAATTCACTCAAAAATGCTGCCAAAGTGTTGCAAACGATCCCCTGAAAGGTATTTCGGTGGAAACAGATGGGTTTTATCATCAGAAACAGAATAAGCCCTCGACGTCTGAACAACTTTTTTTGAAAAAAACCCTAAGCCGCGCGGTCACAATTTCAGCCAAAATCTGACGTTCTGCAATTCACTCAAAAAGGCTTCCAAACTGTTGCAAACAATCCCCTGAAACCTTTTCCGGTGGAAACAGATGGGTTTTATCATCAGAAACAGAATAAGCCCTCGACGTCGGAACAACTTTTTTTGAAAAAATCCCTAAGCCGCGCGGTCACAATTTCAGCAAAAATCTGACGTTCTGCAATTCACTCAAAAATGCTGCCAAAGTGTTGCAAACGATCCCCTGAAAGGTTTTTCGGTGGAAACAGATGGGTTTTATCATCAAAAACAGAATAAGCCCTCGACGTCTGAACAACTTTTTTTGAAAAAAACCCTAAGCCGCGCGGTCACAATTTCAGCCAAAATCTGACGTTCTGCAATTCACTCAAAAATGCTTCCAAACTGTTGCAAACGATCCCCTGAAAGGTTTTTCGGTGGAAACAGATGGGTTTTTATCATGAGAAACAGAATAAGCCCTCGACGTCTGAACAACTTTTTTTGAAAAAATGCCTAAGCCGCGCGGTCACAATTTCAGCAAAAATCTGACGTTCTGCAATTCACTCAAAAATGCTGCCAAACTGTTGCAAACGATCCCCTGAAAGGTTTTTCGGTGGAAACAGATGGGTTTTATCATCAGAAACAGAATAAGCCCTCGACGTCTGAACAACTTTTTTTGAAAAAAATCCCTAAGCCGCGCGGTCACAATTTCAGCCAAAATCTGACGTTCTGCAATTCACTCAAAAATGCTTCCAAACTGTTGCAAACGATCCCCTGAAAGGTTTTTCGGTGGAAACAGATGGGTTTTTATCATGAGAAACAGAATAAGCCCTCGACGTCTGAACACCTTTTTTTGAAAAAATCCCTAAGTCGCGCGGTCACAATTTCAGCAAAAATCTGACGTTCTGCAATTCACTCAAAAATGCTGCCAAACTGTTGCAAACGATCCCCTGAAAGGTTTTTCGGTGGAAACAGATGGGTTTTATCATGAGAAACAGAATAAGCCCTCGACGTCTGAACAACTTTTTTTGAAAAAATCCCTAAGCCGCGCGGTCACAATTTCAGCAAAAATCTGACGTTCTGCAATTCACTCAAAAATGCTGCCAAAGTGTTGCAAACGATCCCCTGAAAGGTTTTTCGGTGGAAACAGATGGGTTTTTATCATCAGAAACAGAATAAGCCCTCGCCGTCTGAACAACTTTTTTTGAAAAAATGCCTAAGCCGCGCGGTCACAATTTCAGCAAAAATCTGAGGTTCTGCAATTCACTCAAAAATGCTGCCAAACTGTTGCAAACGATCCCCTGAAAGGTTTTTCGGTGGAAACAGATGGGTTTTATCATCAGAAACAGAATAAGCCCTCGACGTCTGAACAACTTTTTTTGAAAAAATCCCTAAGCCGCGCGCTCACAATTTCAGCAAAAATCTGACGTTCTGCAATTCACTCAAAAATGCTGCCAAAGTGTTGCAAACGATCCCCTGAAAGGTTTTTCGGTGGAAACAGATGGTTTTTATCATCAAAAACAGAATAAGCCCTCGACGTCTGAACAACTTTTTTTGAAAAAAACCCTAAGCCGCGCGGTCACAATTTCAGCCAAAATCTGACGTTCTGCAATTCACTCAAAAATGCTTCCAAACTGCTGCAAACGATCCCCTGAAAGGTTTTTCGGTGGAAACAGATGGGTTTTATCATCAGAAACAGAATAAGCCCTCGACGTCTGAAAAACTTTTTTTGAAAAAATGCCTAAGCCGCGCGGTCACAATTTCAGCAAAAATCGGACGTTCTGCAATTCACTCAAAAATGCTGCCAAAGTGTTGCAAACGATCCCCTGAAAGGTATTTCGGTGGAAACAGATGGGTTTTATCATAAAAAACAGAATAAGCCCTCGACGTCTGAACAACTTTTTTTGAAAAAAACCCTAAGCCGCGCGGTCACAATTTCAGCCAAAATCTGACGTTCTGCAATTCACTCAAAAAGGCTTCCAAACTGTTGCAAACAATCCCCTGAAAGCTTTTCCGGTGGAAACAGATGGGTTTTATCATCAGAAACAGAATAAGCCCTCGACGTCGGAACAACTTTTTTTGAAAAAATCCCTAAGCCGCGCGGTCACAATTTCAGCAAAAATCTGACGTTCTGCAATTCACTCAAAAATGCTGCCAAAGTGTTGCAAACGATCCCCTGAAAGGTTTTTCGGTGGAAACAGATGGGTTTTATCATCAAAAACAGAATAAGCCCTCGACGTCTGAACAACTTTTTTTGAAAAAAACCCTAAGCCGCGCGGTCACAATTTCAGCCAAAATCTGACGTTCTGCAATTCACTCAAAAATGCTTCCAAACTGTTGCAAACGATCCCCTGAAAGGTTTTTCGGTGGAAACAGATGGGTTTTTATCATGAGAAACAGAATAAGCCCTCGACGTCTGAACAACTTTTTTTGAAAAAATGCCTAAGCCGCGCGGTCACAATTTCAGCAAAAATCTGACGTTCTGCAATTCACTCAAAAATGCTGCCAAACTGTTGCAAACGATCCCCTGAAAGGTTTTTCGGTGGAAACAGATGGGTTTTATCATCAGAAACAGAATAAGCCCTCGACGTCTGAACAACTTTTTTTGAAAAAATCCCTAAGCCGCGCGGTCACAATTTCAGCCAAAATCTGACGTTCTGCAATTCACTCAAAAATGCTTCCAAACTGTTGCAAACGATCCCCTGAAAGGTTTTTCGGTGGAAACAGATGGGTTTTTATCATGAGAAACAGAATAAGCCCTCGACGTCTGAACACCTTTTTTTGAAAAAATCCCTAAGTCGCGCGGTCACAATTTCAGCAAAAATCTGACGTTCTGCAATTCACTCAAAAATGTTGCCAAACTGTTGCAAACGATCCCCTGAAAGGTTTTTCGGTGGAAAGAGATGGATTTTATCATCAGAAACAGAATAAGCCCTCGCCGTCGGAACAACTTTTTTTGAAAAAAACCCTAAGCCGCGCGGTCACAATTTCAGCCAAAATCTGACGTTCTGCAATTCACTCAAAAATGCTTCCAAACTGTTGCAAACGATCCCCTGAAAGGTTTTTCGGTGGAAACAGATGGGTTTTTATCATGAGAAACAGAATAAGCCCTCGACGTCTGAACAACTTTTTTTGAAAAAATGCCTAAGCCGCGCGGTCACAATTTCAGCAAAAATCTGACGTTCTGCAATTCACTCAAAAATGCTGCCAAAGTGTTGCAAACGATCCCCTGAAAGGTTTTTCGGTGGAAACAGATGGGTTTTATCATCAGAAACAGAATAAGCCCTCGACGTCGGAACAACTTTTTTTGAAAAAATCCCTAAGCCGCGCGGTCACAATTTCAGCAAAAATCTGACGTTCTGCAATTCACTCAAAAATGCTGCCAAAGTGTTGCAAACGATCCCCTGAAAGGTTTTTCGGTGGAAACAGATGGGTTTTATCATCAAAAACAGAATAAGCCCTCGACGTCGGAACAAATTTTTGAAAAAATCCCTAAGCCGCGCGGTCACAATTTCAGCAAAAATCTGACGTTCTGCAATTCACTCAAAAATGCTTCCAAACTGTTGCAAACGATCCCCTGAAAGGTTTTTCGGTGGAAACAGATGGGTTTTTATCATGAGAAACAGAATAAGCCCTCGACGTCTGAACAACTTTTTTTGAAAAAATTCCTAAGCCGCGCGGTCACAATTTCAGCAAAAATCTGACGTTCTGCAATTCACTCAAAAATGCTGCCAAACTGTTGCAAACGATCCCCTGAAAGGTTTTTCGGTGGAAACAGATGGGTTTTATCATCAGAAACAGAATAAGCCCTCGACGTCTGAACAACTTTTTTTGAAAAAATCCCTAAGCCGCGCGGTCACAATTTCAGCCAAAATCTGACGTTCTGCAATTCACTCAAAAATGCTTCCAAACTGTTGCAAACGATCCCCTGAAAGGTTTTTCGGTGGAAACAGATGGGTTTTTATCATGAGAAACAGAATAAGCCCTCGACGTCTGAACACCTTTTTTTGAAAAAATCCCTAAGTCGCGCGGTCACAATTTCAGCAAAAATCTGACGTTCTGCAATTCACTCAAAAATGCTGCCAAACTGTTGCAAACGATCCCCTGAAAGGTTTTTCGGTGGAAACAGATGGGTTTTATCATCAGAAACAGAATAAGCCCTCGACGTCTGAACAACTTTTTTTGAAAAAAACCCTAAGCCGCGCGGTCACAATTTCAGCCAAAATCTGACGTTCTGCAATTCACTCAAAAATGCTTCCAAACTGTTGCAAACGATCCCCTGAAAGGTTTTTCGGTGGAAACAGATGGGTTTTTATCATGAGAAACAGAATAAGCCCTCGACGTCTGAACAACTTTTTTTGAAAAAAACCCTAAGCCGCGCGGTCACAATTTCAGCCAAAATCTGACGTTCTGCAATTCACTCAAAAAGGCTTCCAAACTGTTGCAAACAATCCCCTGAAAGCTTTTCCGGTGGAAACAGATGGGTTTTATCATCAGAAACAGAATAAGCCCTCGACGTCGGAACAACTTTTTTTGAAAAAATCCCTAAGCCGCGCGGTCACGATTTCAGCCAAAATCTGACGTTCTGCAATTCACTCAAAAATGCTTCCAAACTGTTGCAAACGATCCCCTGAAAGGTTTTTCGGTGGAAACAGATGGGTTTTTATCATGAGAAACAGAATAAGCCCTCGACGTCTGAACACCTTTTTTTGAAAAAATCCCTAAGTCGCGCGGTCACAATTTCAGCAAAAATCTGACGTTCTGCAATTCACTCAAAAATGTTGCCAAACTGTTGCAAACGATCCCCTGAAAGGTTTTTCGGTGGAAAGAGATGGCTTTTATCATCAGAAACAGAATAAGCCCTCGCCGTCGGAACAACTTTTTTTGAAAAAAACCCTAAGCCGCGCGGTCACAATTTCAGCAAAAATCTGACGTTCTGCAATTCACTCAAAAATGCTTCCAAACTGTTGCAAACGATCCCCTGAAAGGTTTTTCGGTGGAAACAGATGGGTTTTTATCATGAGAAACAGAATAAGCCCTCGACGTCTGAACAACTTTTTTTGAAAAAATGCCTAAGCCGCGCGGTCACAATTTCAGCAAAAATCTGACGTTCTGCAATTCACTCAAAAATGCTGCCAAAGTGTTGCAAACGATCCCCTGAAAGGTTTTTCGGTGGAAACAGATGGGTTTTATCATCAGAAACAGAATAAGCCCTCGACGTCGGAACAACTTTTTTTGAAAAAATCCCTAAGCCGCGCGGTCACAATTTCAGCAAAAATCTGACGTTCTGCAATTCACTCAAAAATGCTGCCAAAGTGTTGCAAACGATCCCCTGAAAGGTTTTTCGGTGGAAACAGATGGGTTTTATCATCAAAAACAGAATAAGCCCTCGACGTCGGAACAAATTTTTGAAAAAATCCCTAAGCCGCGCGGTCACAATTTCAGCAAAAATCTGACGTTCTGCAATTCACTCAAAAATGCTTCCAAACTGTTGCAAACGATCCCCTGAAAGGTTTTTCGGTGGAAACAGATGGGTTTTTATCATGAGAAACAGAATAAGCCCTCGACGTCTGAACAACTTTTTTTGAAAAAATGCCTAAGCCGCGCGGTCACAATTTCAGCAAAAATCTGACGTTCTGCAATTCACTCAAAAATGCTGCCAAACTGTTGCAAACGATCCCCTGAAAGGTTTTTCGGTGGAAACAGATGGGTTTTATCATCAGAAACAGAATAAGCCCTCGACGTCTGAACAACTTTTTTTGAAAAAATCCCTAAGCCGCGCGGTCACAATTTCAGCCAAAATCTGACGTTCTGCAATTCACTCAAAAAGGCTTCCAAACTGTTGCAAACGATCCCCTGAAAGGTTTTTCGGTGGAAACAGATGGGTTTTTATCATGAGAAACAGAATAAGCCCTCGACGTCTGAACACCTTTTTTTGAAAAAATCCCTAAGTCGCGCGGTCACAATTTCAGCAAAAATCTGACGTTCTGCAATTCACTCAAAAATGCTGCCAAACTGTTGCAAACGATCCCCTGAAAGGTTTTTCGGTGGAAACAGATGGGTTTTATCATCAGAAACAGAATAAGCCCTCGACGTCTGAACAACTTTTTTTGAAAAAAACCCTAAGCCGCGCGGTCACAATTTCAGCCAAAATCTGACGTTCTGCAATTCACTCAAAAATGCTTCCAAACTGTTGCAAACGATCCCCTGAAAGGTTTTTCGGTGGAAACAGATGGGTTTTTATCATGAGAAACAGAATAAGCCCTCGACGTCTGAACAACTTTTTTTGAAAAAAACCCTAAGCCGCGCGGTCACAATTTCAGCCAAAATCTGACGTTCTGCAATTCACTCAAAAATGCTTCCAAACTGTTGCAAACGATCCCCTGAAAGGTTTTTCGGTGGAAACAGATGGGTTTTTATTATGAGAAACAGAATAAGCCCTCGACGTCTGAACAACATTTTTTGGAAAAATCCCTAAGCCGCGCGGTCACAATTTCAGCAAAAATGTGACGTTCTGCAATTCACTCAAAAATGCTGCCAAAGCGTTGCAAACGATCCCCTGAAAGGTTTTTCGGTGGAAACAGATGGGTTTTTATCATGAGAAACAGAATAAGCCCTCGACGTCTGAACAACTTTTTTTGAAAAAAACCCTAAGCCGCGCGGTCACAATTTCAGCCAAAATCTGACGTTCTGCAATTCACTCAAAAATGCTTCCAAACTGTTGCAAACGATCCCCTGAAAGGTTTTTCGGTGGAAACAGATGGGTTTTTATCATGAGAAACAGAATAAGCCCTCGACGTCTGAACAACTTTTTTTGAAAAAATGCCTAAGCCGCGCGGTCACAATTTCAGCAAAAATCTGACGTTCTGCAATTCACTCAAAAATGCTGCCAAAGTGTTGCAAACGATCCCCTGAAAGGTTTTTCGGTGGAAACAGATGGGTTTTATCATCAGAAACAGAATAAGCCCTCGACGTCTGAACAACTTTTTTTGAAAAAATCCCTAAGCCGCGCGGTCACAATTTCAGCCAAAATCTGACGTTCTGCAATTCACTCAAAAATGCTTCCAAACTGTTGCAAACGATCCCCTGAAAGGTTTTTGGGTGGAAACAGATGGGTTTTTATCATGAGAAACAGAATAAGCCCTCGACGTCTGAACACCTTTTTTTGAAAAAATCCCTAAGTCGCGCGGTCACAATTTCAGCAAAAATCTGACGTTCTGCAATTCGCTCAAAAATGCTGCCAAACTGTTGCAAACGATCCCCTGAAAGGTTTTTCGGTGGAAACAGATGGGTTTTATCATCAGAAACAGAATAAGCCCTCGCCGTCGGAACAACTTTTTTTGAAAAAATCCCTAAGCCGCGCGGTCACAATTTCAGCAAAAATCTGACGTTCTGCAATTCACTCAAAAATGCTGCCAAAGTGTTGCAAACGATCCCCTGAAAGGTTTTTTGGTGGAAACAGATGGGTTTTATCATCAAAAACAGAATAAGCCCTCGACGTCTGAACAACTTTTTTTGAAAAAAACCCTAAGCCGCGCGGTCACGATTTCAGCCAAAATCTGACGTTCTGCAATTCACTCAAAAATGCTTCCAAACTGTTGCAAACGATCCCCTGAAAGGTTTTTCGGTGGAAACAGATGGGTTTTTATCATGAGAAACAGAATAAGCCCTCGACGTCTGAACAACTTTTTTTGAAAAAATCCCTAAGCCGCGCGGTCACAATTTCAGCAAAAATCTGACGTTCTGCAATTCACTCAAAAATGCTTCCAAACTGTTGCAAACGATCCCCTGAAAGGTTTTTCGGTGGAAACAGATAGGTTTTTATCATGAGAAACAGAATAAGCCCTCGACGTCTGAACAACTTTTTTTGAAAAAATCCCTAAGCCGCGCGGTCACAATTTCAGCAAAAATGTGACGTTCTGCAATTCACTCAAAAATGCTGCCAAACTGTTGCAAACGATCCCCTGAAAGGTTTTTCGGTGGAAACAGATGGGTTTTATCATCAGAAACAGAATAAGCCCTCGACGTCTGAACAACTTTTTTTGAAAAAATGCCTAAGCCGCGCGGTCACAATTTCAGCAAAAATCTGACGTTCTACAATTCACTCAAAAATGCTGCCAAAGTGTTGCAAACGATCCCCTGAAAGGTTTTTCGGTGGAAACAGATGGGTTTTATCATCAGAAACAGAATAAGCCCTCGACGTCGGAACAACTTTTTTTGAAAAAATCCCTAAGCCGCGCGGTCACAATTTCAGCAAAAATCTGACGTTCTGCAATTCACTCAAAAATGATGCCAAACTGTTGCAAACGATCCCCTGAAAGGTTTTTCGGTGGAAACAGATGGGTTTTATCATCAGAAACAGAATAAGCCCTCGACGTCTGAACAACTTTTTTTGAAAAAATGCCTAAGCCGCGCGATCACAATTTCAGAAAAAATCTGACGTTCTGCAATTCACTAAAAAATGCTGCCAAAGTGTTGCAAACGATCCCCTGAAAGGTTTTTCGGTGGAAACAGATGGGTTTTATCATCAGAAACAGAATTTGCCCTCGACGTCTAAACAACTTTTTCTGAAAAAATCCCTAAGCCGCGCGGTCACAATTTCAGCATAAATCTGACCTTCCGCAATTTACTCAGAAATAGTGGCAAACTGTTGCAAACGCTCTCCTGAAAGCTTTTCCGGTGGAAACAGATGGGTTTTTATCATCAGAAACAGAATTTGCCCTCGACGTCTGAACAACTTTTTTTGAAAAAATCCCTAAGCTGCGCGGTCACAATTTCAGCAAAAATCTGACGTTCTGCAATTCACTCAAAAAGGCTTCCAAACTGTTGCAAACGATCCCCTGAAAGGTTTTTCGGTGGACACAGATGGGTTTTTATCATCAGAAACAGAATAAGCCCTCGACGTCTGAACAACTTTTTTTGAAAAAATGCCTAAGCCGCGCGGTCACAATTTCAGCAAAAATCTGACGTTCTGCAATTCACTCAAAAATGCTGCCAAAGTGTTGCAAACGATCCCCTGAAAGGTTTTTCGGTGGAAACAGATGGGTTTTATCATCAGAAACAGAATAAGCCCTCGACGTCGGAACAACTTTATTTGAAAAAATGCCTAAGCCGCGCGGTCACAATTTCAGCAAAAATCTGACGTTCTGCAATTCACTCAAAAATGCTGCCAAACTGTCACAAATGATCCCCTGAAAGGTTTTTCGGTGGAAACAGATGGGTTTTATCATCAGAAACAGAATAAGCCCTCGACGTCTGAACAACTTTTTTTGAAAAAATGCCTAAGCCGCGCGGTCACAATTTCAGCAAAAATCTGACGTTCTGCAATTCACTCAAAAATGCTGCCAAAGTGTTGCAAACGATCCCCTGAAAGGTTTTTCGGTGGAAACAGATGGGTTTTTATTATGAGAAACAGAATAAGCCCTCGACGTCTGAACAACATTTTTTGGAAAAATCCCTAAGCCGCGCGGTCACAATTTCAGCAAAAATGTGACGTTCTGCAATTCACTCAAAAATGCTGCCAAAGCGTTGCAAACGATCCCCTGAAAGGTTTTTCGGTGGAAACAGATGGGTTTTTATCATGAGAAACAGAATAAGCCCTCGACGTCTGAACAACTTTTTTTGAAAAAAACCCTAAGCCGCGCGGTCACAATTTCAGCCAAAATCTGACGTTCTGCAATTCACTCAAAAATGCTTCCAAACTGTTGCAAACGATCCCCTGAAAGGTTTTTCGGTGGAAACAGATGGGTTTTTATCATGAGAAACAGAATAAGCCCTCGACGTCTGAACAACTTTTTTTGAAAAAATGCCTAAGCCGCGCGGTCACAATTTCAGCAAAAATCTGACGTTCTGCAATTCACTCAAAAATGCTGCCAAAGTGTTGCAAACGATCCCCTGAAAGGTTTTTCGGTGGAAACAGATGGGTTTTATCATCAGAAACAGAATAAGCCCTCGACGTCTGAACAACTTTTTTTGAAAAAATCCCTAAGCCGCGCGGTCACAATTTCAGCCAAAATCTGACGTTCTGCAATTCACTCAAAAATGCTTCCAAACTGTTGCAAACGATCCCCTGAAAGGTTTTTGGGTGGAAACAGATGGGTTTTTATCATGAGAAACAGAATAAGCCCTCGACGTCTGAACACCTTTTTTTGAAAAAATCCCTAAGTCGCGCGGTCACAATTTCAGCAAAAATCTGACGTTCTGCAATTCGCTCAAAAATGCTGCCAAACTGTTGCAAACGATCCCCTGAAAGGTTTTTCGGTGGAAACAGATGGGTTTTATCATCAGAAACAGAATAAGCCCTCGCCGTCGGAACAACTTTTTTTGAAAAAATCCCTAAGCCGCGCGGTCACAATTTCAGCAAAAATCTGACGTTCTGCAATTCACTCAAAAATGCTGCCAAAGTGTTGCAAACGATCCCCTGAAAGGTTTTTTGGTGGAAACAGATGGGTTTTATCATCAAAAACAGAATAAGCCCTCGACGTCTGAACAACTTTTTTTGAAAAAAACCCTAAGCCGCGCGGTCACGATTTCAGCCAAAATCTGACGTTCTGCAATTCACTCAAAAATGCTTCCAAACTGTTGCAAACGATCCCCTGAAAGGTTTTTCGGTGGAAACAGATGGGTTTTTATCATGAGAAACAGAATAAGCCCTCGACGTCTGAACAACTTTTTTTGAAAAAATCCCTAAGCCGCGCGGTCACAATTTCAGCAAAAATCTGACGTTCTGCAATTCACTCAAAAATGCTTCCAAACTGTTGCAAACGATCCCCTGAAAGGTTTTTCGGTGGAAACAGATAGGTTTTTATCATGAGAAACAGAATAAGCCCTCGACGTCTGAACAACTTTTTTTGAAAAAATCCCTAAGCCGCGCGGTCACAATTTCAGCAAAAATGTGACGTTCTGCAATTCACTCAAAAATGCTGCCAAACTGTTGCAAACGATCCCCTGAAAGGTTTTTCGGTGGAAACAGATGGGTTTTTATCATGAGAAACAGAATAAGCCCTCGACGTCTGAACAACTTTTTTTGAAAAAATCCCTAAGCCGCGCGCTCACAATTTCAGCAAAAATCTGACGTTCTGCAATTCACTCAAAAATGCTTCCAAACTGTTGCAAACGATCCCCTGAAAGGTTTTTCGGTGGAAACAGATGGGTTTTATCATCAGAAACAGAATAAGCCCTCGACGTCGGAACAACTTTTTTTGAAAAAATCCCTAAGCCGCGCGGTCACAATTTCAGCAAAAATCTGACGTTCTGCAATTCACTCAAAAATGCTGCCAAACTGTTGCAAACGATCCCCTGAAAGGTTTTTCGGTGGAAACAGATGGGTTTTATCATCAGAAACAGAATAAGCCCTCGACGTCTGAACAACTTTTTTTGAAAAAATGCCTAAGCCGCGCGATCACAATTTCAGAAAAAATCTGACGTTCTGCAATTCACTCAAAAATGCTGCCAAAGTGTTGCAAACGATCCCCTGAAAGGTTTTTCGGTGGAAACAGATGGGTTTTATCATCAGAAACAGAATTTGCCCTCGACGTCTAAACAACTTTTTCTGAAAAAATCCCTAAGCCGCGCGGTCACAATTTCAGCAAAAATCTGACGTTCTGCAATTCACTCAAAAATGCTGCCAAACTGTTGCAAACGATCCCCTGAAAGGTTTTTCGGTGGAAACAGATGGGTTTTTATTATGAGAAACAGAATAAGCCCTCGACGTCTGAACAACATTTTTTGGAAAAATCCCTAAGCCGCGCGGTCACAATTTCAGCAAAAATGTGACGTTCTGCAATTCACTCAAAAATGCTGCCAAAGCGTTGCAAACGATCCCCTGAAAGGTTTTTCGGTGGAAACAGATGGGTTTTTATCATGAGAAACAGAATAAGCCCTCGACGTCTGAACAACTTTTTTTGAAAAAAACCCTAAGCCGCGCGGTCACAATTTCAGCCAAAATCTGACGTTCTGCAATTCACTCAAAAATGCTTCCAAACTGTTGCAAACGATCCCCTGAAAGGTTTTTCGGTGGAAACAGATGGGTTTTTATCATGAGAAACAGAATAAGCCCTCGACGTCTGAACAACTTTTTTTGAAAAAATGCCTAAGCCGCGCGGTCACAATTTCAGCAAAAATCTGACGTTCTGCAATTCACTCAAAAATGCTGCCAAAGTGTTGCAAACGATCCCCTGAAAGGTTTTTCGGTGGAAACAGATGGGTTTTATCATCAGAAACAGAATAAGCCCTCGACGTCTGAACACCTTTTTTTGAAAAAATCCCTAAGCCGCGCTGTCACAATTTCAGCCAAAATCTGACGTTCTGCAATTCACTCAAAAATGCTTCCAAACTGTTGCAAACGATCCCCTGAAAGGTTTTTGGGTGGAAACAGATGGGTTTTTATCATGAGAAACAGAATAAGCCCTCGACGTCTGAACACCTTTTTTTGAAAAAATCCCTAAGTCGCGCGGTCACAATTTCAGCAAAAATCTGACGTTCTGCAATTCGCTCAAAAATGCTGCCAAACTGTTGCAAACGATCCCCTGAAAGGTTTTTCGGTGGAAACAGATGGGTTTTATCATCAGAAACAGAATAAGCCCTCGCCGTCGGAACAACTTTTTTTGAAAAAATCCCTAAGCCGCGCGGTCACAATTTCAGCAAAAATCTGACGTTCTGCAATTCACTCAAAAATGCTGCCAAAGTGTTGCAAACGATCCCCTGAAAGGTTTTTTGGTGGAAACAGATGGGTTTTATCATCAAAAACAGAATAAGCCCTCGACGTCTGAACAACTTTTTTTGAAAAAAACCCTAAGCCGCGCGGTCACGATTTCAGCCAAAATCTGACGTTCTGCAATTCACTCAAAAATGCTTCCAAACTGTTGCAAACGATCCCCTGAAAGGTTTTTCGGTGGAAACAGATGGGTTTTTATCATGAGAAACAGAATAAGCCCTCGACGTCTGAACAACTTTTTTTGAAAAAATCCCTAAGCCGCGCGGTCACAATTTCAGCAAAAATCTGACGTTCTGCAATTCACTCAAAAATGCTTCCAAACTGTTGCAAACGATCCCCTGAAAGGTTTTTCGGTGGAAACAGATAGGTTTTTATCATGAGAAACAGAATAAGCCCTCGACGTCTGAACAACTTTTTTTGAAAAAATCCCTAAGCCGCGCGGTCACAATTTCAGCAAAAATGTGACGTTCTGCAATTCACTCAAAAATGCTGCCAAACTGTTGCAAACGATCCCCTGAAAGGTTTTTCGGTGGAAACAGATGGGTTTTATCATCAGAAACAGAATAAGCCCTCGACGTCTGAACAACTTTTTTTGAAAAAATGCCTAAGCCGCGCGGTCACAATTTCAGCAAAAATCTGACGTTCTGCAATTCACTCAAAAATGCTGCCAAAGTGTTGCAAACGATCCCCTGAAAGGTTTTTCGGTGGAAACAGATGGGTTTTATCATCAGAAACAGAATAAGCCCTCGACGTCGGAACAACTTTTTTTGAAAAAATCCCTAAGCCGCGCGGTCACAATTTCAGCAAAAATCTGACGTTCTGCAATTCACTCAAAAATGCTGCCAAACTGTTGCAAACGATCCCCTGAAAGGTTTTTCGGTGGAAACAGATGGGTTTTATCATCAGAAACAGAATAAGCCCTCGACGTCTGAACAACTTTTTTTGAAAAAATGCCTAAGCCGCGCGATCACAATTTCAGAAAAAATCTGACGTTCTGCAATTCACTAAAAAATGCTGCCAAAGTGTTGCAAACGATCCCCTGAAAGGTTTTTCGGTGGAAACAGATGGGTTTTATCATCAGAAACAGAATTTGCCCTCGACGTCTAAACAACTTTTTCTGAAAAAATCCCTAAGCCGCGCGGTCACAATTTCAGCATAAATCTGACCTTCCGCAATTTACTCAGAAATAGTGGCAAACTGTTGCAAACGCTCTCCTGAAAGCTTTTCCGGTGGAAACAGATGGGTTTTTATCATCAGAAACAGAATTTGCCCTCGACGTCTGAACAACTTTTTTTGAAAAAATCCCTAAGCTGCGCGGTCACAATTTCAGCAAAAATCTGACGTTCTGCAATTCACTCAAAAAGGCTTCCAAACTGTTGCAAACGATCCCCTGAAAGGTTTTTCGGTGGACACAGATGGGTTTTTATCATCAGAAACAGAATAAGCCCTCGACGTCTGAACAACTTTTTTTGAAAAAATGCCTAAGCCGCGCGGTCACAATTTCAGCAAAAATCTGACGTTCTGCAATTCACTCAAAAATGCTGCCAAAGTGTTGCAAACGATCCCCTGAAAGGTTTTTCGGTGGAAACAGATGGGTTTTATCATCAGAAACAGAATAAGCCCTCGACGTCGGAACAACTTTATTTGAAAAAATGCCTAAGCCGCGCGGTCACAATTTCAGCAAAAATCTGACGTTCTGCAATTCACTCAAAAATGCTGCCAAACTGTCACAAATGATCCCCTGAAAGGTTTTTCGGTGGAAACAGATGGGTTTTATCATCAGAAACAGAATAAGCCCTCGACGTCTGAACAACTTTTTTTGAAAAAATGCCTAAGCCGCGCGGTCACAATTTCAGCAAAAATCTGACGTTCTGCAATTCACTCAAAAATGCTGCCAAAGTGTTGCAAACGATCCCCTGAAAGGTTTTTCGGTGGAAACAGATGGGTTTTATCATCAGAAACAGAATAAGCCCTCGACGTCTGAACAACTTTTTTTGAAAAAATCCCTAAGCCGCGCGGTCACAATTTCAGCAAAAATCTGACGTTCTGCAATTCACTCAAAAATGCTTCCAAACTGTTGCAAACGATCCCCTGAAAGGTTTTTCGTTGGAAACAGATGGGTTTTATCATCAGAAACAGAATAAGCCCTCGACGTCTGAACAACTTTTTTTGAAAAAATGCCTAAGCCGCGCGGTCACAATTTCAGCAAAAATCTGACGTTCTGCAATTCACTCAAAAATGCTGCCAAACTGTTGCAAACGATCCCCTGAAAGGTTTTTCGGTAGAAACAGATGGGTTTTATCATCAGAAACAGAATTAGCCCTCGACGTCTGAACAACTTTTTTTGAAAAAATGCCTAAGCCGCGCGGTCACAATTTCAGCCAAAATCTGTCGTTCTGTCATTCACTCAAAAAGGCTTCCAAACTGTTGCAAACAATCCCCTGAAAGCTTTTCCGGTGGAAACAGATGGGTTTTATCATCAGAAACAGAATTTGCCCTCGACGTCTAAACAACTTTTTCTGAAAAAATCCCTAAGCCGCGCGGTCACAATATCAGCATAAATCTGACCTTCCGCAATTTACTCAGAAATAGTGGCAAACTGTTGCAAACGCTCTCCTGAAAGCTTTTCCGGTGGAAACAGATGGGTTTTTATCATCAGAAACAGAATTTGGCCTCGACGTCTGAACAACTTTTTTTGAAAAAATCCCTAAGCTGCGCGGTCACAATTTCAGCAAAAATCTGACGTTCTGCAATTCACTCAAAAAGGCTTCCAAACTGTTGCAAACGATCCCCTGAAAGGTTTTTCGGTGGACACAGATGGGTTTTTATCATCAGAAACAGAATAAGCCCTCGACGTCTGAACAACTTTTTTTGAAAAAATGCCTAAGCCGCGCGGTCACAATTTCAGCAAAAATCTGACGTTCTGCAATTCACTCAAAAATGCTGCCAAAGTGTTGCAAACGATCCCCTGAAAGGTTTTTCGGTGGAAACAGATGGGTTTTATCATCAGAAACAGAATAAGCCCTCGACGTCGGAACAACTTTATTTGAAAAAATGCCTAAGCCGCGCGGTCACAATTTCAGCAAAAATCTGACGTTCTGCAATTCACTCAAAAATGCTGCCAAACTGTCACAAATGATCCCCTGAAAGGTTTTTCGGTGGAAACAGATGGGTTTTATCATCAGAAACAGAATAAGCCCTCGACGTCTGAACAACTTTTTTTGAAAAAATGCCTAAGCCGCGCGGTCACAATTTCAGCAAAAATCTGACGTTCTGCAATTCACTCAGAAATGCTGCCAAAGTGTTGCAAATGATCCCCTGAAAGGTTTTTCGGTGGAAACAGATGGGTTTTATCATCAGAAACAGAATAAGCCCTCGACGTCTGAACAACTTTTTTTGAAAAAATCCCTAAGCCGCGCGGTCACGATTTCAGCCAAAATCTGACGTTCTGCAATTCACTCAAAAATGCTTCCAAACTGTTGCAAACGATCCCCTGAAAGGTTTTTCGGTGGAAACAGATGGGTTTTTATCATGAGAAACAGAATAAGCCCTCGACGTCTGAACAACTTTTTTTGAAAAAATCCCTAAGCCGCGCGGTCACAATTTCAGCAAAAATCTGACGTTCTGCAATTCACTCAAAAATGCTTCCAAACTGTTGCAAACGATCCCCTGAAAGGTTTTTCGGTGGAAACAGATAGGTTTTTATCATGAGAAACAGAATAAGCCCTCGACGTCTGAACAACTTTTTTTGAAAAAATCCCTAAGCCGCGCGGTCACAATTTCAGCAAAAATGTGACGTTCTGCAATTCACTCAAAAATGCTGCCAAACTGTTGCAAACGATCCCCTGAAAGGTTTTTCGGTGGAAACAGATGGGTTTTATCATCAGAAACAGAATAAGCCCTCGACGTCTGAACAACTTTTTTTGAAAAAATGCCTAAGCCGCGCGGTCACAATTTCAGCAAAAATCTGACGTTCTGCAATTCACTCAAAAATGCTGCCAAAGTGTTGCAAACGATCCCCTGAAAGGTTTTTCGGTGGAAACAGATGGGTTTTATCATCAGAAACAGAATAAGCCCTCGACGTCGGAACAACTTTTTTTGAAAAAATCCCTAAGCCGCGCGGTCACAATTTCAGCAAAAATCTGACGTTCTGCAATTCACTCAAAAATGCTGCCAAACTGTTGCAAACGATCCCCTGAAAGGTTTTTCGGTGGAAACAGATGGGTTTTATCATCAGAAACAGAATAAGCACTCGACGTCTGAACAACTTTTTTTGAAAAAATGCCTAAGCCGCGCGATCACAATTTCAGAAAAAATCTGACGTTCTGCAATTCACTAAAAAATGCTGCCAAAGTGTTGCAAACGATCCCCTGAAAGGTTTTTCGGTGGAAACAGATGGGTTTTATCATCAGAAACAGAATTTGCCCTCGACGTCTAAACAACTTTTTCTGAAAAAATCCCTAAGCCGCGCGGTCACAATTTCAGCATAAATCTGACCTTCCGCAATTTACTCAGAAATAGTGGCAAACTGTTGCAAACGCTCTCCTGAAAGCTTTTCCGGTGGAAACAGATGGGTTTTTATCATCAGAAACAGAATTTGCCCTCGACGTCTGAACAACTTTTTTTGAAAAAATCCCTAAGCTGCGCGGTCACAATTTCAGCAAAAATCTGACGTTCTGCAATTCACTCAAAAAGGCTTCCAAACTGTTGCAAACGATCCCCTGAAAGGTTTTTCGGTGGACACAGATGGGTTTTTATCATCAGAAACAGAATAAGCCCTCGACGTCTGAACAACTTTTTTTGAAAAAATGCCTAAGCCGCGCGGTCACAATTTCAGCAAAAATCTGACGTTCTGCAATTCACTCAAAAATGCTGCCAAAGTGTTGCAAACGATCCCCTGAAAGGTTTTTCGGTGGAAACAGATGGGTTTTATCATCAGAAACAGAATAAGCCCTCGACGTCGGAACAACTTTATTTGAAAAAATGCCTAAGCCGCGCGGTCACAATTTCAGCAAAAATCTGACGTTCTGCAATTCACTCAAAAATGCTGCCAAACTGTCACAAATGATCCCCTGAAAGGTTTTTCGGTGGAAACAGATGGGTTTTATCATCAGAAACAGAATAAGCCCTCGACGTCTGAACAACTTTTTTTGAAAAAATGCCTAAGCCGCGCGGTCACAATTTCAGCAAAAATCTGACGTTCTGCAATTCACTCAAAAATGCTGCCAAAGTGTTGCAAACGATCCCCTGAAAGGTTTTTCGGTGGAAACAGATGGGTTTTATCATCAGAAACAGAATAAGCCCTCGACGTCTGAACAACTTTTTTTGAAAAAATCCCTAAGCCGCGCGGTCACAATTTCAGCAAAAATCTGACGTTCTGCAATTCACTCAAAAATGCTTCCAAACTGTTGCAAACGATCC
This sequence comes from Podarcis filfolensis, assembly GCF_964270895.1. NCBI lineage: Eukaryota > Metazoa > Chordata > Lepidosauria > Squamata > Lacertidae > Podarcis > Podarcis filfolensis. The sequence continues at coordinate 87,633,574 of NC_139608.1, forward strand.
CCTGAAAGGTTTTTCGTTGGAAACAGATGGGTTTTATCATCAGAAACAGAATAAGCCCTCGACGTCTGAACAACTTTTTTTGAAAAAATGCCTAAGCCGCGCGGTCACAATTTCAGCAAAAATCTGACGTTCTGCAATTCACTCAAAAATGCTGCCAAACTGTTGCAAACGATCCCCTGAAAGGTTTTTCGGTAGAAACAGATGGGTTTTATCATCAGAAACAGAATTAGCCCTCGACGTCTGAACAACTTTTTTTGAAAAAATGCCTAAGCCGCGCGGTCACAATTTCAGCCAAAATCTGTCGTTCTGTCATTCACTCAAAAAGGCTTCCAAACTGTTGCAAACAATCCCCTGAAAGCTTTTCCGGTGGAAACAGATGGGTTTTATCATCAGAAACAGAATTTGCCCTCGACGTCTAAACAACTTTTTCTGAAAAAATCCCTAAGCCGCGCGGTCACAATATCAGCATAAATCTGACCTTCCGCAATTTACTCAGAAATAGTGGCAAACTGTTGCAAACGCTCTCCTGAAAGCTTTTCCGGTGGAAACAGATGGGTTTTTATCATCAGAAACAGAATTTGGCCTCGACGTCTGAACAACTTTTTTTGAAAAAATCCCTAAGCTGCGCGGTCACAATTTCAGCAAAAATCTGACGTTCTGCAATTCACTCAAAAAGGCTTCCAAACTGTTGCAAACGATCCCCTGAAAGGTTTTTCGGTGGACACAGATGGGTTTTTATCATCAGAAACAGAATAAGCCCTCGACGTCTGAACAACTTTTTTTGAAAAAATGCCTAAGCCGCGCGGTCACAATTTCAGCAAAAATCTGACGTTCTGCAATTCACTCAAAAATGCTGCCAAAGTGTTGCAAACGATCCCCTGAAAGGTTTTTCGGTGGAAACAGATGGGTTTTATCATCAGAAACAGAATAAGCCCTCGACGTCGGAACAACTTTATTTGAAAAAATGCCTAAGCCGCGCGGTCACAATTTCAGCAAAAATCTGACGTTCTGCAATTCACTCAAAAATGCTGCCAAACTGTCACAAATGATCCCCTGAAAGGTTTTTCGGTGGAAACAGATGGGTTTTATCATCAGAAACAGAATAAGCCCTCGACGTCTGAACAACTTTTTTTGAAAAAATGCCTAAGCCGCGCGGTCACAATTTCAGCAAAAATCTGACGTTCTGCAATTCACTCAGAAATGCTGCCAAAGTGTTGCAAATGATCCCCTGAAAGGTTTTTCGGTGGAAACAGATGGGTTTTATCATCAGAAACAGAATAAGCCCTCGACGTCTGAACAACTTTTTTTGAAAAAATCCCTAAGCCGCGCGGTCACGATTTCAGCCAAAATCTGACGTTCTGCAATTCACTCAAAAATGCTTCTAAACTGTTGCAAACGATCCCCTGAAAGGTTTTTCGGTGGAAACAGATGGGTTTTTATCATGAGAAACAGAATAAGCCCTCGACGTCTGAACAACTTTTTTTGAAAAAATCCCTAAGCCGCGCGGTCACAATTTCAGCAAAAATCTGACGTTCTGCAATTCACTCAAAAATGCTTCCAAACTGTTGCAAACGATCCCCTGAAAGGTTTTTCGGTGGAAACAGATAGGTTTTTATCATGAGAAACAGAATAAGCCCTCGACGTCTGAACAACTTTTTTTGAAAAAATCCCTAAGCCGCGCGGTCACAATTTCAGCAAAAATGTGACGTTCTGCAATTCACTCAAAAATGCTGCCAAACTGTTGCAAACGATCCCCTGAAAGGTTTTTCGGTGGAAACAGATGGGTTTTATCATCAGAAACAGAATAAGCCCTCGACGTCTGAACAACTTTTTTTGAAAAAATGCCTAAGCCGCGCGGTCACAATTTCAGCAAAAATCTGACGTTCTGCAATTCACTCAAAAATGCTGCCAAAGTGTTGCAAACGATCCCCTGAAAGGTTTTTCGGTGGAAACAGATGGGTTTTATCATCAGAAACAGAATAAGCCCTCGACGTCGGAACAACTTTTTTTGAAAAAATCCCTAAGCCGCGCGGTCACAATTTCAGCAAAAATCTGACGTTCTGCAATTCACTCAAAAATGCTGCCAAACTGTTGCAAACGATCCCCTGAAAGGTTTTTCGGTGGAAACAGATGGGTTTTATCATCAGAAACAGAATAAGCCCTCGACGTCTGAACAACTTTTTTTGAAAAAATGCCTAAGCCGCGCGATCACAATTTCAGAAAAAATCTGACGTTCTGCAATTCACTAAAAAATGCTGCCAAAGTGTTGCAAACGATCCCCTGAAAGGTTTTTCGGTGGAAACAGATGGGTTTTATCATCAGAAACAGAATTTGCCCTCGACGTCTAAACAACTTTTTCTGAAAAAATCCCTAAGCCGCGCGGTCACAATTTCAGCATAAATCTGACCTTCCGCAATTTACTCAGAAATAGTGGCAAACTGTTGCAAACGCTCTCCTGAAAGCTTTTCCGGTGGAAACAGATGGGTTTTTATCATCAGAAACAGAATTTGCCCTCGACGTCTGAACAACTTTTTTTGAAAAAATCCCTAAGCTGCGCGGTCACAATTTCAGCAAAAATCTGACGTTCTGCAATTCACTCAAAAAGGCTTCCAAACTGTTGCAAACGATCCCCTGAAAGGTTTTTCGGTGGACACAGATGGGTTTTTATCATCAGAAACAGAATAAGCCCTCGACGTCTGAACAACTTTTTTTGAAAAAATGCCTAAGCCGCGCGGTCACAATTTCAGCAAAAATCTGACGTTCTGCAATTCACTCAAAAATGCTGCCAAAGTGTTGCAACGATCCCCTGAAAGGTTTTTCGGTGGAAACAGATGGGTTTTATCATCAGAACAGAATAAGCCCTCGACGTCGGAACAACTTTATTTGAAAAAATGCCTAAGCCGCGCGGTCACAATTTCAGCAAAAAATCTGACGTCTGCAATTCACTCAAAAATGCTGCCAAACTGTCACAAATGATCCCCTGAAAGGTTTTTCGGTGGAAACAGATGGGTTTTATCATCAGAAACAGAATAAGCCCTCGACGTCTGAACAACTTTTTTTGAAAAAATGCCTAAGCCGCGCGGTCACAATTTCAGCAAAAATCTGACGTTCTGCAATTCACTCAAAAATGCTGCCAAAGTGTTGCAAACGATCCCTGAAAGGTTTTTCGGTGGAAACAGATGGGTTTTATCATCAGAAACAGAATAAGCCCTCGACGTCTGAACAACTTTTTTTGAAAAAATCCCTAAGCCGCGCGGTCACAATTTCAGCAAAAATCTGACGTTCTGCAATTCACTCAAAAATGCTTCCAAACTGTTGCAAACGATCCCCTGAAAGGTTTTTCGTTGGAAACAGATGGGTTTTATCATCAGAAACAGAATAAGCCCTCGACGTCTGAACAACTTTTTTGAAAAAATGCCTAAGCCGCGCGGTCACAATTTCAGCAAAAATCTGACGTTCTGCAATTCACTCAAAAAATGCTGCCAAACTGTTGCAAACGATCCCCTGAAAGGTTTTTTCGGTAGAAACAGATGGGTTTTTATCATCAGAAACAGAATTAGCCCTCGACGTCTGAACAACTTTTTTTGAAAAAATGCCTAAGCCGCGCGGTCACAATTTCAGCCAAAATCTGTCGTTCTGTCATTCACTCAAAAAGGCTTCCAAACTGTTGCAAACAATCCCCTGAAAGCTTTTCCGGTGGAAACAGATGGGTTTTATCATCAGAAACAGAATTTGCCCTCGACGTCTAAACAACTTTTTCTGAAAAAATCCCTAAGCCGCGCGGTCACAATATCAGCATAAATCTGACCTTCCGCAATTTACTCAGAAATAGTGGCAAACTGTTGCAAACGCTCTCCTGAAAGCTTTTCCGGTGGAAACAGATGGGTTTTTATCATCAGAAACAGAATTTGGCCTCGACGTCTGAACAACTTTTTTTGAAAAAATCCCTAAGCTGCGCGGTCACAATTTCAGCAAAAATCTGACGTTCTGCAATTCACTCAAAAAGGCTTCCAAACTGTTGCAAACGATCCCCTGAAAGGTTTTTCGGTGGACACAGATGGGTTTTTATCATCAGAAACAGAATAAGCCCTCGACGTCTGAACAACTTTTTTTGAAAAAATGCCTAAGCCGCGCGGTCACAATTTCAGCAAAAATCTGACGTTCTGCAATTCACTCAAAAATGCTGCCAAAGTGTTGCAAACGATCCCCTGAAAGGTTTTTCGGTGGAAACAGATGGGTTTTATCATCAGAAACAGAATAAGCCCTCGACGTCGGAACAACTTTATTTGAAAAAATGCCTAAGCCGCGCGGTCACAATTTCAGCAAAAATCTGACGTTCTGCAATTCACTCAAAAATGCTGCCAAACTGTCACAAATGATCCCCTGAAAGGTTTTTCGGTGGAAACAGATGGGTTTTATCATCAGAAACAGAATAAGCCCTCGACGTCTGAACAACTTTTTTTGAAAAAATGCCTAAGCCGCGCGGTCACAATTTCAGCAAAAATCTGACGTTCTGCAATTCACTCAGAAATGCTGCCAAAGTGTTGCAAATGATCCCCTGAAAGGTTTTTCGGTGGAAACAGATGGGTTTTATCATCAGAAACAGAATAAGCCCTCGACGTCTGAACAACTTTTTTTGAAAAAATCCCTAAGCCGCGCGGTCACAATTTCAGCAAAAATCTGACGTTCTGCAATTCACTCAAAAATGCTTCCAAACTGTTGCAAACGATCCCCTGAAAGGTTTTTCGGTGGAAACAGATGGGTTTTTATCATGAGAAACAGAATAAGCCCTCGACGTCTGAGCACCTTTTTTTGAAAAAATCCCTAAGCCGCGCGGTCACAATTTCAGCAAAAATCCGACGTTCTGCAATTCACTCAAAAATGCTGCCAAACTGTTGCAAACGATCCCCTGAAAGGTTTTTCGGTGGAAACAGATCGGTTTTATCATCAAAAATAGAATAAGCCCTCGACGTCTGAACAACTTTTTTTGAAAAAAACCCTAAGCCGCGCGGTCACGATTTCAGCAAAAATCTGACGTTCTGCAATTCACTCAAAAATGCTGCCAAAGTGTTGCAAACGACCCCCTGAAAGGTTTTTCAGTGGAAACAGATGGGTTTTAAAATCAGAAACAGAATAAGCCCTCGAAGTCTGAAAAACTTTTTTTGAAAAAATCCCTAAGCCGCGCGGTCACAATTTCAGCAAAAATCTGACGTTCTGCAATTCACTCAAAAATCGTGCCAAACTGTCACAAATGATCCCCTGAAAGGTTTTTCGGTGGAAACAGATGGGTTTTATCATCAGAAACAGAATAAGCCCTCGACGTTTGAACAACTTTTTTTGAAAAAATGCCTAAGCCGCGCGGTCACAATTTCAGCAAAAATCTGACGTTCTGCAATTCACTCAAAAATGCTGCCAAAGTGTTGCAAACGATCCCCTGAAAGGTTTTTCGGTGGAAACAGATGGGTTTTTATCATGAGAAACAGAATAAGCCCTCGACGTCTGAACAACTTTTTTTGAAAAAATCCCTAAGCCGCGCGGTCACAATTTCAGCAAAAATCTGACGTTCTGCAATTCACTCAAAAATGCTGCCAAACTGTTGCAAACGATCCCCTGAAAGGTTTTTCGGTGGAAACAGATGGGTTTTATCATCAGAAACAGAATAAGCCCTCGACGTCGGAACAACTTTTTTTGAAAAAATCCCTAAGCCGCGCGGTCACAATTTCAGCAAAAATCTGACGTTCTGCAATTCACTTAAAAATGCTGCCAAAGTGTTGCAAACGACCCCCTGAAAGGTTTTTCAGTGGAAACAGATGGGTTTTAAAATCAGAAACAGAATAAGCCCTCGAAGTCTGAAAAACTTTTTTTGAAAAAATCCCTAAGCCGCGCGGTCACAATTTCAGCCAAAATCTGACGTTCTGCAATTCACTCAAAAATCCTGCCAAACTGTCACAAATGATCCCCTGAAAGGTTTTTCGGTGGAAACAGATGGGTTTTATCATCAGAAACAGAATAAGCCCTCGACCTCTGAACAACTTTATTTGAAAAAATGCCTAAGCCGCGCGGTCACGATTTCAGCAAAAATCTGACGTTCTGCAATTCACTCAAAAATGCTGCCAAACTGTTGCAAACGATCCCCTGAAAGGTTTTTCGGTGGAAACAGATGGGTTTTTATCATGAGAAACAGAATAAGCCCTCGACGTCGGAACAACTTTTTTTGAAAAAATCCCTAAGCCGCGCGGTCACAATTTCAGCAAAAATCTGACGTTCTGCAATTCACTCAAAAATGCTGCCAAAGTGTTGCAAACGATCCCCTGAAAGGTTTTTCGGTGGAAACAGATGGGTTTTATCATCAAAAACAGAATAAGCCCTCGACGTCTGAACAACTTTTTTTGAAAAAAACCCTAAGCCGCGCGGTCACAATTTCAGCAAAAATCTGACGTTCTGCAATTCACTCAAAAAGGCTTCCAAACTGTTGCAAACCATCCCCTGAAAGCTTTTCCGGTGGAAACAGATGGGTTTTATCATCAGAAACAGAATAAGCCCTCGACGTCTGAACAACTTTTTTTGAAAAAATCCCTAAGCCGCGCGGTCACAATTTCAGCAAAAATCTGACGTTCTGCAATTCACTCAAAAATGCTGCCAAAGTGTTGCAAACGATCCCCTGAAAGGTTTTTCGGTGGAAACAGATGGGTTTTATCATCAAAAACAGAATAAGCCCTCGTCGTCTGAACAACTTTTTTTGAAAAAAACCCCAAGCCGCGCGGTCACGATTTCAGTCAAAATCTGACGTTCTGCAATTCACTCAAAAATGCTTCCAAACTGTTTGCAAACGATCCCCTGAAAGGTTTTTCGGTGGAAACAGATGGGTTTTTATCATGAGAAACAGAATAAGCCCTCGACGTCTGAACAACTTTTTTTGAAAAAATCCCTAAGCCGCGCGGTCACAATTTCAGCAAAAATCTGACGTTCTGCAATTCACTCAAAAATGCTGCCAAACTGTTGCAAACGATCCCCTGAAAGGTTTTTCGGTGGAAACAGATGGGTTTTATCATCAGAAACAGAATAAGCCCTCGACGTCTGAACAACTTTTTTTGAAAAAATGCCTAAGCCGCGCGATCACAATTTCAGAAAAAATCTGACGTTCTGCAATTCACTAAAAAATGCTGCCAAAGTGTTGCAAACGATCCCCTGAAAGGTTTTTCGGTGGAAACAGATGGGTTTTATCATCAAAAATAGAATAAGCCCTCGACGTCTGAACAACTTTTTTTGAAAAAAACCCTAAGCCGCGCGGTCACGATTTCAGCAAAAATCTGACGTTCTGCAATTCACTCAAAAATGCTTCCAAACTGTTGCAAACGATCCCCTGAAAGGTTTTTCGGTGGAAACAGATGGGGTTTTATCATCAGAAACAGAATAAGCCCTCGCCGTCGGAAGAACTTTTTTTGAAAAAATCCCTAAGCCGCGCGGTCACGATTTCAGCCAAAATCTGACGTTCTGCAATTCACTCAAAAATGCTGCCAAAGTGTTGCAAACGATCCCCTGAAAGGTTTTTCGGTGGAAACAGATGGGTTTTATCATCAAAAATAGAATAAGCCCTCGACGTCTGAACAACTTTTTTTGAAAAAAACCCTAAGCCGCGCGGTCACGATTTCAGCAAAAATCTGACGTTCTGCAATTCACTCAAAAATGCTGCCAAAGTGTTGCAAACGACCCCCTGAAAGGTTTTTCAGTGGAAACAGATGGGTTTTAAAATCAGAAACAGAATAAGCCCTCGAAGTCTGAAAAACTTTTTTTGAAAAAATCCCTAAGCCGCGCGGTCACAATTTCAGCAAAAATCTGACGTTCTGCAATTCAATCAAAAATCGTGCCAAACTGTCACAAATGATCCCCTGAAAGGTTTTTCGGTGGAAACAGATGGGTTTTATCATCAGAAACAGAATAAGCCCTCGACGTCTGAACAACTTTTTTTGAAAAAATGCCTAAGCCGCGCGGTCACAATTTCAGCAAAAATCTGACGTTCTGCAATTCACTCAAAAATGCTGCCAAAGTGTTGCAAACGATCCCCTGAAAGGTTTTTCGGTGGAAACAGATGGGTTTTTATCATGAGAAACAGAATAAGCCCTCGACGTCTGAACAACTTTTTTTGAAAAAATCCCTAAGCCGCGCGGTCACAATTTCAGCAAAAATCTGACGTTCTGCAATTCACTCAAAAATGCTGCCAAACTGTTGCAAACGATCCCCTGAAAGGTTTTTCGGTGGAAACAGATGGGTTTTATCATCAGAAACAGAATAAGCCCTCGACGTCGGAACAACTTTTTTTGAAAAAATCCCTAAGCCGCGCGGTCACAATTTCAGCAAAAATCTGACGTTCTGCAATTCACTCAAAAATGCTGCCAAAGTGTTGCAAACGACCCCCTGAAAGGTTTTTCAGTGGAAACAGATGGGTTTTAAAATCAGAAACAGAATAAGCCCTCGAAGTCTGAAAAACTTTTTTTGAAAAAATCCCTAAGCCGCGCGGTCACAATTTCAGCCAAAATCTGACGTTCTGCAATTCACTCAAAAATCCTGCCAAACTGTCACAAATGATCCCCTGAAAGGTTTTTCGGTGGAAACAGATGGGTTTTATCATCAGAAACAGAATAAGCCCTCGACCTCTGAACAACTTTATTTGAAAAAATGCCTAAGCCGCGCGGTCACAATTTCAGCAAAAATCTGACGTTCTGCAATTCACTCAAAAATGCTGCCAAACTGTTGCAAACGATCCCCTGAAAGGTTTTTCGGTGGAAACAGATGGGTTTTTATCATGAGAAACAGAATAAGCCCTCGACGTCGGAACAACTTTTTTTGAAAAAATCCCTAAGCCGCGCGGTCACAATTTCAGCAAAAATCTGACGTTCTGCAATTCACTCAAAAATGCTGCCAAAGTGTTGCAAACGATCCCCTGAAAGGTTTTTCGGTGGAAACAGATGGGTTTTATCATCAAAAACAGAATAAGCCCTCGACGTCTGAACAACTTTTTTTGAAAAAAACCCTAAGCCGCGCGGTCACAATTTCAGCAAAAATCTGACGTTCTGCAATTCACTCAAAAAGGCTTCCAAACTGTTGCAAACAATCCCCTGAAAGCTTTTCCGGTGGAAACAGATGGGTTTTATCATCAGAAACAGAATAAGCCCTCGACGTCTGAACAACTTTTTTTGAAAAAATCCCTAAGCCGCGCGGTCACAATTTCAGCAAAAATCTGACGTTCTGCAATTCACTCAAAAATGCTGCCAAAGTGTTGCAAACGATCCCCTGAAAGGTTTTTCGGTGGAAACAGATGGGTTTTATCATCAAAAACAGAATAAGCCCTCGTCGTCTGAACAACTTTTTTTGAAAAAAACCCCAAGCCGCGCGGTCACGATTTCAGCCAAAATCTGACGTTCTGCAATTCACTCAAAAATGCTTCCAAACTGTTTGCAAACGATCCCCTGAAAGGTTTTTCGGTGGAAACAGATGGGTTTTTATCATGAGAAACAGAATAAGCCCTCGACGTCTGAACAACTTTTTTTGAAAAAATCCCTAAGCCGCGCGGTCACAATTTCAGCAAAAATCTGACGTTCTGCAATTCACTCAAAAATGCTGCCAAAGTGTTGCAAACGATCCCCTGAAAGGTTTTTCGGTGGAAACAGATGGGTTTTTATCATGAGAAACAGAATAAGCCCTTGACGTCCGAACAACTTTTTTTGAAAAAATCCCTAAGCCGCGCGGTCACAATTTCAGCAAAAATCTGACGTTCTGCAATTCACTCAAAAATGCTGCCAAAGTGTTGCAAACGATCCCCTGAAAGGTTTTTTGGTGGAAACAGATGGGTTTTAAAATCAGAAACAGAATAAGCCCTCGACGTCGGAACAACTTTTTTTGAAAAAATGCCTAAGCCGCGCGGTCACAATTTCAGCAAAAATCTGACGTTCTGCAATTCACTCAAAAATGCTGCCAAACTGTTGCAAACGATCCCCTGAAAGGTTTTTCGGTGGAAACAGATGGGTTTTATCATCAGAAACAGCATAAGCCCTCGACGTCTGAACAACTTTTTTTGAAAAAATGCCTAAGCCGCGCGGTCACAATTTCAGCAAAAATCTGACGTTCTGCAATTCACTCAAAAATGCTGCCAAAGTGTTGCAAACGATCCCCTGAAAGGTTTTTCGGTGGAAACAGATGGGTTTTATCATCAAAAACAGAATAAGCCCTCGACGTCTGAACAACTTTTTTTGAAAAAAACCCTAAGCCGCGCGGTCACAATTTCAGCAAAAATCTGACGTTCTGCAATTCACTCAAAAATGCTGTCAAACTGTTGCAAATGATCCCCTGAAAGGTTTTTCGGTGGAAACAGATGGGTTTTATCATCAGAAACAGAATAAGCCCTCGACGTCTGAACAACTTTATTTGAAAAAATGCCTAAGCCGCGCGGTCACAATTTCAGCAAAAATCTGACGTTCTGCAATTCACTCAAAAATGCTGCCAAACTGTTGCAAACGATCCCCTGAAAGGTTTTTCGGTGGAAACAGATGGGTTTTTATCATGAGAAACAGAATAAGCCCTCGACGTCGGAACAACTTTTTTTGAAAAAATCCCTAAGCCGCGCGGTCACAATTTCAGCAAAAATCTGACGTTCTGCAATTCACTCAAAAATGCTGCCAAAGTGTTGCAAACGATCCCCTGAAAGGTTTTTCGGTGGAAACAGATGGGTTTTATCATCAAAAACAGAATAAGCCCTCGACGTCTGAACAACTTTTTTTGAAAAAAACCCTAAGCCGCGCGGTCACAATTTCAGCAAAAATTTGACGTTCTGCAATTCACTCAAAAAGGCTTCCAAACTGTTGCAAACAATCCCCTGAAAGCTTTTCCGGTGGAAACAGATGGGTTTTATCATCAGAAACAGAATAAGCCCTCGACGTCTGAACAACTTTTTTTGAAAAAATCCCTATGCCGCGCGGTCACAATTTCAGCAAAAATCTGACGTTCTGTAATTCACTCAAAAATGCTGCCAAAGTGTTGCAAACGATCCCCTGAAAGGTTTTTCGGTGGAAACAGATGGGTTTTTATCATGAGAAACAGAATAAGCCCTGGACGTCCGAACAACATTTTTTGAAAAAATCCCTAAGCCGCGCGGTCACAATTTCAGCAAAAATCTGACGTTCTGCAATTCACTCAAAAATGCTGCCAAAGTGTTGCAAACGATCCCCTGAAAGGTTTTTCGGTGGAAACAGATGGGTTTTAAAATCAGAAACACAATAAGCCCTCGACGTCGGAACCACTTTTTTTGAAAAAATGCCTAAGCCGCGCGGTCACAATTTCAGCAAAAATCTGACGTTCTGCAATTCACTCAAAAATGCTGCCAAACTGTTGCAAACGATCCCCTGAAAGGTTTTTCGGTGGAAACAGATGGGTTTTATCATCAGAAACAGAATAAGCCCTCGACGTCTGAACAACTTTTTTTTGAAAAAATCCCTAATCCGCGCGGTCACAATTTCAGCAAAAATCTGACGTTCTGCAATTCACTCAAAAATGCTGCCAAAGTGTTGCAAACGATCCCCTGAAAGGTTTTTCGGTGGAAAAAGATGGGTTTTATCATCAAAAACAGAATAAGCCCTCGACGTCTGAACAACTTTTTTTGAAAAAAACCCTAAGCCGCGCGGTCACAATTTCAGCAAAAATCTGACGTTCTGCAATTCACTCAAAAAGGCTTCCAAACTGTTGCAAACAATCCCCTGAAAGCTTTTCCGGTGGAAACAGATGGGTTTTATCATCAGAAACAGAATAAGCCCTCGACGTCTGAACAACTTTTTTTGAAAAAATCCCTAAGCCGCGCGGTCACAATTTCAGCAAAAATCTGACGTTCTGCAATTCACTCAAAAATGCTGCCAAAGTGTTGCAAACGATCCCCTGAAAGGTTTTTCGGTGGAAACAGATGGGTTTTATCATCAAAAACAGAATAAGCCCTCGTCGTCTGAACAACTTTTTTTGAAAAAAACCCTAAGCCGCGCGGTCACGATTTCAGCCAAAATCTGACGTTCTGCAATTCACTCAAAAATGCTTCCAAACTGTTGCAAACGATCCCCTGAAAGGTTTTTCGGTGGAAACAGATGGGTTTTTATCATGAGAAACAGAATAAGCCCTCGACGTCTGAACAACTTTTTTTGAAAAAATCCCTAAGCCGCGCGGTCACAATTTCAGCAAAAATCTGACGTTCTGCAATTCACTCAAAAATGCTGCCAAAGTGTTGCAAACGATCCCCTGAAAGGTTTTTCGGTGGAAACAGATGGGTTTTATCATCAAAAACAGAATAAGCCCTCGACGTCTGAACAACTTTTTTTGAAAAAAACCCTAAGCCGCGCGGTCACAATTTCAGCAAAAATCTGACGTTCTGCAATTCACTCAAAAATGCTGCCAAACTGTTGCAAACGATCCCCTGAAAGGTTTTTCGGTGGAAACAGATGGGTTTTATCATCAGAAACAGCATAAGCCCTCGACGTCTGAACAACTTTTTTTGAAAAAATGCCTAAGCCGCGCGGTCACAATTTCAGCAAAAATCTGACGTTCTGCAATTCACTCAAAAATGCTGCCAAAGTGTTGCAAACGATCCCCTGAAAGGTTTTTCGGTGGAAACAGATGGGTTTTATCATCAAAAACAGAATAAGCCCTCGACGTCTGAACAACTTTTTTTGAAAAAAACCCTAAGCCGCGCGGTCACAATTTCAGCAAAAATCTGACGTTCTGCAATTCACTCAAAAATGCTGTCAAACTGTTGCAAATGATCCCCTGAAAGGTTTTTCGGTGGAAACAGATGGGTTTTATCATCAGAAACAGAATAAGCCCTCGACGTCTGAACAACTTTATTTGAAAAAATGCCTAAGCCGCGCGGTCACAATTTCAGCAAAAATCTGACGTTCTGCAATTCACTCAAAAATGCTGCCAAACTGTTGCAAACGATCCCCTGAAAGGTTTTTCGGTGGAAACAGATGGGTTTTTATCATGAGAAACAGAATAAGCCCTCGACGTCGGAACAACTTTTTTTGAAAAAATCCCTAAGCCGCGCGGTCACAATTTCAGCAAAAATCTGACGTTCTGCAATTCACTCAAAAATGCTGCCAAAGTGTTGCAAACGATCCCCTGAAAGGTTTTTCGGTGGAAACAGATGGGTTTTATCATCAAAAACAGAATAAGCCCTCGACGTCTGAACAACTTTTTTTGAAAAAAACCCTAAGCCGCGCGGTCACAATTTCAGCAAAAATTTGACGTTCTGCAATTCACTCAAAAAGGCTTCCAAACTGTTGCAAACAATCCCCTGAAAGCTTTTCCGGTGGAAACAGATGGGTTTTATCATCAGAAACAGAATAAGCCCTCGACGTCTGAACAACTTTTTTTGAAAAAATCCCTATGCCGCGCGGTCACAATTTCAGCAAAAATCTGACGTTCTGTAATTCACTCAAAAATGCTGCCAAAGTGTTGCAAACGATCCCCTGAAAGGTTTTTCGGTGGAAACAGATGGGTTTTTATCATGAGAAACAGAATAAGCCCTGGACGTCCGAACAACATTTTTTGAAAAAATCCCTAAGCCGCGCGGTCACAATTTCAGCAAAAATCTGACGTTCTGCAATTCACTCAAAAATGCTGCCAAAGTGTTGCAAACGATCCCCTGAAAGGTTTTTCGGTGGAAACAGATGGGTTTTAAAATCAGAAACAGAATAAGCCCTCGACGTCGGAACCACTTTTTTTGAAAAAATGCCTAAGCCGCGCGGTCACAATTTCAGCAAAAATCTGACGTTCTGCAATTCACTCAAAAATGCTGCCAAACTGTTGCAAACGATCCCCTGAAAGGTTTTTCGGTGGAAACAGATGGGTTTTATCATCAGAAACAGAATAAGCCCTCGACGTCTGAACAACTTTTTTTTGAAAAAATCCCTAATCCGCGCGGTCACAATTTCAGCAAAAATCTGACGTTCTGCAATTCACTCAAAAATGCTGCCAAAGTGTTGCAAACGATCCCCTGAAAGGTTTTTCGGTGGAAAAAGATGGGTTTTATCATCAAAAACAGAATAAGCCCTCGACGTCTGAACAACTTTTTTTGAAAAAAACCCTAAGCCGCGCGGTCACAATTTCAGCAAAAATCTGACGTTCTGCAATTCACTCAAAAAGGCTTCCAAACTGTTGCAAACAATCCCCTGAAAGCTTTTCCGGTGGAAACAGATGGGTTTTATCATCAGAAACAGAATAAGCCCTCGACGTCTGAACAACTTTTTTTGAAAAAATCCCTAAGCCGCGCGGTCACAATTTCAGCAAAAATCTGACGTTCTGCAATTCACTCAAAAATGCTGCCAAAGTGTTGCAAACGATCCCCTGAAAGGTTTTTCGGTGGAAACAGATGGGTTTTATCATCAAAAACAGAATAAGCCCTCGTCGTCTGAACAACTTTTTTTGAAAAAAACCCTAAGCCGCGCGGTCACGATTTCAGCCAAAATCTGACGTTCTGCAATTCACTCAAAAATGCTTCCAAACTGTTGCAAACGATCCCCTGAAAGGTTTTTCGGTGGAAACAGATGGGTTTTTATCATGAGAAACAGAATAAGCCCTCGACGTCTGAACAACTTTTTTTGAAAAAATCCCTAAGCCGCGCGGTCACAATTTCAGCAAAAATCTGACGTTCTGCAATTCACTCAAAAATGCTGCCAAAGTGTTGCAAACGATCCCCTGAAAGGTTTTTCGGTGGAAACAGATGGGTTTTTATCATGAGAAACAGAATAAGCCCTCGACGTCGGAACAACTTTTTTTTAAAAAATCCCTAAGCCGCGCGGTCACAATTTCAGCAAAAATCTGACGTTCTGCAATTCACTCAAAAATGCTGCCAAAGTGTTGCAAACGATACCCTGAAAGGTTTTTCGGTGGAAACAGATGGGTTTTATCATCAAAAACAGAATAAGCCCTCGACGTCTGAACAACTTTTTTTGAAAAAAACCCTAAGCCGCGCGGTCACAATTTCAGCAAAAATTTGACGTTCTGCAATTCACTCAAAAAGGCTTCCAAACTGTTGCAAACAATCCCCTGAAAGCTTTTCCGGTGGAAACAGATGGGTTTTATCATCAGAAACAGAATAAGCCCTCGACGTCTGAACAACTTTTTTTGAAAAAATCCCTATGCCGCGCGGTCACAATTTCAGCAAAAATCTGACGTTCTGCAATTCACTCAAAAATGCTGCCAAAGTGTTGCAAACGATCCCCTGAAAGGTTTTTCGGTGGAAACAGATGGGTTTTTATCATGAGAAACAGAATAAGCCCTGGACGTCCGAACAACATTTTTTGAAAAAATCCCTAAGCCGCGCGGTCACAATTTCAGCAAAAATCTGACGTTCTGCAATTCACTCAAAAATGCTGCCAAAGTGTTGCAAACGATCCCCTGAAAGGTTTTTCGGTGGAAACAGATGGGTTTTAAAATCAGAAACAGAATAAGCCCTCGACGTCGGAACCACTTTTTTTGAAAAAATGCCTAAGCCGCGCGGTCACAATTTCAGCAAAAATCTGACGTTCTGCAATTCACTCAAAAATGCTGCCAAACTGTTGCAAACGATCCCCTGAAAGGTTTTTCGGTGGAAACAGATGGGTTTTATCATCAGAAACAGAATAAGCCCTCGACGTCTGAACAACTTTTTTTTGAAAAAATCCCTAATCCGCGCGGTCACAATTTCAGCAAAAATCTGACGTTCTGCAATTCACTCAAAAATGCTGCCAAAGTGTTGCAAACGATCCCCTGAAAGGTTTTTCGGTGGAAAAAGATGGGTTTTATCATCAAAAACAGAATAAGCCCTCGACGTCTGAACAACTTTTTTTGAAAAAAACCCTAAGCCGCGCGGTCACAATTTCAGCAAAAATCTGACGTTCTGCAATTCACTCAAAAAGGCTTCCAAACTGTTGCAAACAATCCCCTGAAAGCTTTTCCGGTGGAAACAGATGGGTTTTATCATCAGAAACAGAATAAGCCCTCGACGTCTGAACAACTTTTTTTGAAAAAATCCCTAAGCCGCGCGGTCACAATTTCAGCAAAAATCTGACGTTCTGCAATTCACTCAAAAATGCTGCCAAAGTGTTGCAAACGATCCCCTGAAAGGTTTTTCGGTGGAAACAGATGGGTTTTATCATCAAAAACAGAATAAGCCCTCGTCGTCTGAACAACTTTTTTTGAAAAAAACCCTAAGCCGCGCGGTCACGATTTCAGCCAAAATCTGACGTTCTGCAATTCACTCAAAAATGCTTCCAAACTGTTGCAAACGATCCCCTGAAAGGTTTTTCGGTGGAAACAGATGGGTTTTTATCATGAGAAACAGAATAAGCCCTCGACGTCTGAACAACTTTTTTTGAAAAAATCCCTAAGCCGCGCGGTCACAATTTCAGCAAAAATCTGACGTTCTGCAATTCACTCAAAAATGCTGCCAAAGTGTTGCAAACGATCCCCTGAAAGGTTTTTCGGTGGAAACAGATGGGTTTTAAAATCAGAAACAGAATAAGCCCTCGACGTCGGAACAACTTTTTTTCAAAAAATGCCTAAGCCGCGCGGTCACAATTTCAGCAAAAATCTGACGTTCTGCAATTCACTCAAAAATGCTTCCAAACTGTTGCAAACGATCCCCTGAAAGGTTTTTCGGTGGAAACAGATGGGTTTTTATCATGAGAAACAGAATAAGCCCTCGACGTCTGAACAACTTTTTTTGAAAAAATCCCTAAGCCGCGCGGTCACAATTTCAACAAAAATCTGACGTTCTGCAATTCACTCAAAAATGCTGCCAAACTGTTGCAAACGATCCCCTGAAAGATTTTTCGGTGGAAACAGATGGGTTTTATCATCAGAAACAGAATAATCCCTCGACGTCGGAACAACTTTTTTTGAAAAAATCCCTAAGCCGCGCGGTCACAATTTCAGCCAAAATCTGACGTTCTGCAATTCACTCAAAAATGCTGCCAAACTGTTGCAAACGATCCCCTGAAAGGTTTTTCGGTGGAAACAGATGGGTTTTATCATCAGAAACAGAATAAGCCCTCACCGTCGGAACAACTTTTTTTGAAAAAATCCCTAAGCCGCGCGGTCACGATTTCAGCCAAAATCTGACGTTCTGCAATTCACTCAAAAATGCTGCCAAACTGTTGCAAACGATCCCCTGAAAGGTTTTTCGGTGGAAACAGATGGGTTTTATCATCAGAAACAGAATAAGCCCTCGACGTCTGAACAACTTTTTTTGAAAAAATGCCTAAGCCGCGCGGTCACAATTTCAGCAAAAATCTGACGTTCTGCAATTCACTCAAAAATGCTGCCAAAGTGTTGCAAACGATCCCCTGAAAGGTTTTTCGGTGGAAACAGATGGGTTTTTATCATGAGAAACAGAATAAGCCCTCGACGTCTGAACAACTTTTTTTGAAAAAATCCCTAAGCCGCGCGCTCACAATTCCAGCAAAAATCTGACGTTCTGCAATTCACTCAAAAATGCTGCCAAAGTGTTGCAAACGATCCCTGAAAGGTTTTTCGGTGGAAACAGATGGGTTTTATCATCAGAAACAGAATAAGCCCTCGACGTCGGAACAACTTTTTTTGAAAAAATCCCTAAGCCGCGCGGTCACAATTTCAGCCAAAATCTGACGTTCTGCAATTCACTCAAAAATGCTGCCAAACTGTTGCAAACGATCCCCTGAAAGGTTTTTCGGTGGAAACAGATGGGTTTTATCATCAGAAACAGAATAAGCCCTCACCGTCGGAACAACTTTTTTTGAAAAAATCCCTAAGCCGCGCGGTCACGATTTCAGCCAAAATCTGACGTTCTGCAATTCACACAAAAATGCTGCCAAACTGTTGCAAACGATCCCCTGAAAGGTTTTTCGGTGGAAACAGATGGGTTTTATCATCAGAAACAGAATAAGCCCTCGACGTCTGAACAACTTTTTTTGAAAAAATGCCTAAGCCGCGCGGTCACAATTTCAGCAAAAATCTGACGTTCTGCAATTCACTCAAAAATGCTGCCAAACTGTTGCAAACGATCCCCTGAAAGGTTTTTCGGTGGAAACAGATGGGTTTTTATCATGAGAAACAGAATAAGCCCTCGACGTCTGAACAACTTTTTTTGAAAAAATCCCTAAGCCGCGCGCTCACAATTCCAGCAAAAATCTGACGTTCTGCAATTCACTCAAAAATGCTGCCAAACTGTTGCAAACGATCCCCTGAAAGCTTTTCCGGTGGAAACAGATGGGTTTTATCATCAGAAACAGAATAAGCCCTCGACGTCGGAACAACTTTTTTTGAAAAAATCCCTAAGCCGCGCGGTCACAATTTCAGCAAAAATCTGACGTTCTGCAATTCACTCAAAAATGCTGCCAAAGTGTTGCAAACGATCCCCTGAAAGGTTTTTCGGTGGAAACAGATGGGTTTTATCATCAAAAACAGAATAAGCCCTCGTCGTCTGAACAACTTTTTTTGAAAAAAACCCTAAGCCGCGCGGTCACGATTTCAGCCAAAATCTGACGTTCTGCAATTCACTCAAAAATGCTTCCAAACTGTTGCAAACGATCCCCTGAAAGGTTTTTCGGTGGAAACAGATGGGTTTTTATCATGAGAAACAGAATAAGCCCTCGACGTCTGAACAACTTTTTTTGAAAAAATGCCTAAGCCGCGCGGTCACAATTTCAGCAAAAATCTGACGTTCTGCAATTCACTCAAAAATGCTGCCAAAGTGTTGCAAACGATCCCCTGAAAGGTTTTTCGGTGGAAACAGATGGGTTTTTATCATGAGAAACAGAATAAGCCCTCGACGTCCGAACAACTTTTTTTGAAAAAATCCCTAAGCCGCGCGGTCACAATTTCAGCAAAAATCTGACGTTCTGCAATTCACTCAAAAATGCTGCCAAAGTGTTGCAAACGATCCCCTGAAAGGTTTTTCGGTGGAAACAGATGGGTTTTAAAATCAGAAACAGAATAAGCCCTCGACGTCGGAACAACTTTTTTTGAAAAAATGCCTAAGCCGCGCGGTCACAATTTCAGCAAAAATCTGACGTTCTGCAATTCACTCAAAAATGCTGCCAAACTGTTGCAAACGATCCCCTGAAAGGTTTTTCGGTGGAAACAGATGGGTTTTATCATCAGAAACAGCATAAGCCCTCGACGTCTGAACAACTTTTTTTGAAAAAATGCCTAAGCCGCGCGGTCACAATTTCAGCAAAAATCTGACGTTCTGCAATTCACTCAAAAATGCTGCCAAAGTGTTGCAAACGATCCCCTGAAAGGTTTTTCGGTGGAAACAGATGGGTTTTATCATCAAAAACAGAATAAGCCCTCGACGTCTGAACAACTTTTTTTGAAAAAAACCCTAAGCCGCGCGGTCACAATTTCAGCAAAAATCTGACGTTCTGCAATTCACTCAAAAATGCTGCCAAACTGTTGCAAATGATCCCCTGAAAGGTTTTTCGGTGGAAACAGATGGGTTTTATCATCAAAAACAGAATAAGCCCTCGACGTCTGAACAACTTTATTTGAAAAAATGCCTAAGCCGCGCGGTCACAATTTCAGCAAAAATCTGACGTTCTGCAATTCACTCAAAAATGCTGCCAAAGTGTTGCAAACGATCCTCTGAAAGGTTTTTCGGTGGAAACAGATGGGTTTTTATCATGAGAAACAGAATAAGCCCTCGACGTCGGAACAACTTTTTTTGAAAAAATCCCTAAGCCGCGCGGTCACAATTTCAGCAAAAATCTGACGTTCTGCAATTCACTCAAAAATGCTGCCAAAGTGTTGCAAACGATCCCCTGAAAGGTTTTTCGGTGGAAACAGATGGGTTTTATCATCAAAAAAAGAATAAGCCCTCGACGTCTGAACAACTTTTTTTGAAAAAAACCCTAAGCCGCGCAGTCACAATTTCAGCAAAAATCTGACGTTCTGCAATTCACTCAAAAAGGCTTCCAAACTGTTGCAAACAATCCCCTGAAAGCTTTTCCGGTGGAAACAGATGGGTTTTATCATCAGAAACAGAATAAGCCCTCGACGTCTGAACAACTTTTTTTGAAAAAATCCCTAAGCCGCGCGGTCACAATTTCAGCAAAAATCTGACGTTCTGCAATTCACTCAAAAATGCTGCCAAAGTGTTGCAAACGATCCCCTGAAAGGTTTTTCGGTGGAAACAGATGGGTTTTATCATCAAAAACAGAATAAGCCCTCGTCGTCTGAACAACTTTTTTTGAAAAAAACCCTAAGCCGCGCGGTCACGATTTCAGCCAAAATCTGACGTTCTGCAATTCACTCAAAAATGCTTCCAAACTGTTGCAAACGATCCCCTGAAAGGTTTTTCGGTGGAAACAGATGGGTTTTTATCATGAGAAACAGAATAAGCCCTCGACGTCCGAACAACATTTTATGAAAAAATCCCTAAGCCGCGCGGTCACAATTTCAGCAAAAATCTGACGTTCTGCAATTCACTCAAAAATGCTGCCAAAGTGTTGCAAACGATCCCCTGAAAGGTTTTTCGGTGGAAACAGATGGGTTTTAAAATCAGAAACAGAATAAGCCCTCGACGTCGGAACCACTTTTTTTGAAAAAATGCCTAAGCCGCGCGGTCACAATTTCAGCAAAAATCTGACGTTCTGCAATTCACTCAAAAATGCTGCCAAACTGTTGCAAACGATCCCCTGAAAGATTTTTCGGTGGAAACAGATGGGTTTTATCATCAGAAACAGAATAAGCCCTCGACGTCTGAACAACTTTTTTTGAAAAAAACCCTAAGCCGCGCGGTCACGATTTCAGCCAAAATCTGACGTTCTGCAATTCACTCAAAAATGCTTCCAAACTGTTGCAAACGATCCCCTGAAAGGTTTTTCGGTGGAAACAGATGGGTTTTTATCATGAGAAACAGAATAAGCCCTCGACGTCTGAACAACTTTTTTTGAAAAAATCCCTAAGCCGCGCGGTCACAATTTCAGCAAAAATCTGACGTTCTGCAATTCACTCAAAAATGCTGCCAAAGTGTTGCAAACGATCCCCTGAAAGGTTTTTCGGTGGAAACAGATGGGTTTTTATCATGAGAAACAGAATAAGCCCTCGACGTCCGAACAACTTTTTTTGAAAAAATCCCTAAGCCGCGCGGTCACAATTTCAGCAAAAATCTGACGTTCTGCAATTCACTCAAAAATGCTGCCAAAGTGTTGCAAACGATCCCCTGAAAGGTTTTTCGGTGGAAACAGATGGGTTTTAAAATCAGAAACAGAATAAGCCCTAGACGTCGGAAGAACTTTTTTTGAAAAAATGCCTAAGCCGCGCGGTCACAATTTCAGCAAAAATCTGACGTTCTGCAATTCACTCAAAAATGCTGCCAAACTGTTGCAAACGATCCCCTGAAAGGTTTTTCGGTGGAAACAGATGGGTTTTATCATCAGAAACAGCATAAGCCCTCGACGTCTGAACAACTTTTTTTGAAAAAATGCCTAAGCCGCGCGGTCACAATTTCAGCAAAAATCTGACGTTCTGCAATTCACTCAAAAATGCTGCCAAAGTGTTGCAAACGATCCCCTGAAAGGTTTTTCGGTGGAAACAGATGGGTTTTATCATCAAAAACAGAATAAGCCCTCGACGTCTGAACAACTTTTTTTGAAAAAAACCCTAAGCCGCGCGGTCACAATTTCAGCAAAAATCTGACGTTCTGCAATTCACTCAAAAATGCTGCCAAACTGTTGCAAATGATCCCCTGAAAGGTTTTTCGGTGGAAACAGATGGATTTTATCATCAGAAACAGAATAAGCCCTCGACGTCTGAACAACTTTATTTGAAAAAATGCCTAAGCCGCGCGGTCACAATTTCAGCAAAAATCTGACGTTCTGCAATTCACTCAAAAATGCTGCCAAACTGTTGCAAACGATCCTCTGAAAGGTTTTTCGGTGGAAACAGATGGGTTTTTATCATGAGAAACAGAATAAGCCCTCGACGTCGGAACAACTTTTTTTGAAAAAATCCCTAAGCCGCGCGGTCACAATTTCAGCAAAAATCTGACGTTCTGCAATTCACTCAAAAATGCTGCCAAAGTGTTGCAAACGATCCCCTGAAAGGTTTTTCGGTGGAAACAGATGGGTTTTATCATCAAAAAAAGAATAAGCCCTCGACGTCTGAACAACTTTTTTTGAAAAAAACCCTAAGCCGCGCAGTCACAATTTCAGCAAAAATCTGACGTTCTGCAATTCACTCAAAAAGGCTTCCAAACTGTTGCAAACAATCCCCTGAAAGCTTTTCCGGTGGAAACAGATGGGTTTTATCATCAGAAACAGAATAAGCCCTCGACGTCTGAAAAACTTTTTTTGAAAAAATCCCTAAGCCGCGCGGTCACAATTTCAGCAAAAATCTGACGTTCTGCAATTCACTCAAAAATGCTGCCAAAGTGTTGCAAACGATCCCCTGAAAGGTTTTTCGGTGGAAACAGATGGGTTTTATCATCAAAAACAGAATAAGCCCTCGTCGTCTGAACAACTTTTTTTGAAAAAAACCCTAAGCCGCGCGGTCACGATTTCAGCCAAAATCTGACGTTCTGCAATTCACTCAAAAATGCTTCCAAACTGTTGCAAACGATCCCCTGAAAGGTTTTTCGGTGGAAACAGATGGGTTTTTATCATGAGAAACAGAATAAGCCCTCGACGTCCGAACAACATTTTATGAAAAAATCCCTAAGCCGCGCGGTCACAATTTCAGCAAAAATCTGACGTTCTGCAATTCACTCAAAAATGCTGCCAAAGTGTTGCAAACGATCCCCTGAAAGGTTTTTCGGTGGAAACAGATGGGTTTTAAAATCAGAAACAGAATAAGCCCTCGACGTCGGAACCACTTTTTTTGAAAAAATGCCTAAGCCGCGCGGTCACAATTTCAGCAAAAATCTGACGTTCTGCAATTCACTCAAAAATGCTGCCAAACTGTTGCAAACGATCCCCTGAAAGATTTTTCGGTGGAAACAGATGGGTTTTATCATCAGAAACAGAATAAGCCCTCGACGTCTGAACAACTTTTTTTTGAAAAAATCCCTAAGCCGCGCGGTCACAATTTCAGCAAAAATCTGACGTTCTGCAATTCACTCAAAAATGCTGCCAAAGTTTTGCAAACGATCCCCTGAAAGGTTTTTCGGTGGAAAAAGATGGGTTTTATCATCAAAAACAGAATAAGCCCTCGACGTCTGAACAACTTTTTTTGAAAAAAACCCTAAGCCGCGCGGTCACAATTTCAGCAAAAATCTGACGTTCTGCAATTCACTCAAAAAGGCTTCCAAACTGTTGCAAACAATCCCCTGAAAGCTTTTCCGGTGGAAACAGATGGGTTTTATCATCAGAAACAGAATAAGCCCTCGACGTCTGAACAACTTTTTTTGAAAAAATCCCTAAGCCGCGTGGTCACAATTTCAGCAAAAATCTGACGTTCTGCAATTCACTCAAAAATGCTGCCAAAGTGTTGCAAACGATCCCCTGAAAGGTTTTTCGGTGGAAACAGATGGGTTTTATCATCAAAAACAGAATAAGCCCTCGTCGTCTGAACAACTTTTTTTGAAAAAAACCCTAAGCCGCGCGGTCACGATTTCAGCCAAAATCTGA
This sequence comes from Podarcis filfolensis, assembly GCF_964270895.1. Classification (NCBI taxonomy): domain Eukaryota; kingdom Metazoa; phylum Chordata; class Lepidosauria; order Squamata; family Lacertidae; genus Podarcis; species Podarcis filfolensis. The sequence goes on from NC_139608.1 coordinate 87,657,192, forward strand.
CGTTCTGCAATTCACTCAAAAATGCTGCCAAAGTGTTGCAAACGATCCCCTGAAAGGTTTTTCGGTGGAAACAGATGGGTTTTAAAATCAGAAACAGAATAAGCCCTCGACGTCGGAACAACTTTTTTTGAAAAAATGCCTAAGCCGCGCGGTCACAATTTCAGCAAAAATCTGACGTTCTGCAATTCACTCAAAAATGCTGCCAAAGTGTTGCAAACGATCCCCTGAAAGGTTTTTCGGTGGAAACAGATGGGTTTTATCATCAGAAACAGAATAAGCCCTCGATGTCGGAACAACTTTTTTTGAAAAAATCCCTAAGCTGCGCGGTCACAATTTCAGCAAAAATCTGACGTTCTGCAATTCACTCAAAAATGCTGCCAAAGTGTTGCAAACGATCCCCTGAAAGGTTTTTCGGTGGAAACAGATGGGTTTTATCATCAAAAACAGAATAAGCCCTCTACGTCTGAACAACTTTTTTTGAAAAAAACCCTAAGCCGCGCGGTCACGATTTCAGCCAAAATCTGACGTTCTGCAATTCACTCAAAAATGCTGCCAAACTGTTGCAAACGATCCCCTGAAAGGTTTTTCGGTGGAAACAGATGGGTTTTATCATCAGAAACAGAATAAGCCCTCGACGTCGGAACAACTTTTTTTGAAAAAATCCCTAAGCCGCGCGGTCACAATTTCAGCAAAAATCTGACGTTCTGCAATTCACTCAAAAATGCTGCCAAAGTGTTGCAAACGATCCCCTGAAAGGTTTTTCGGTGGAAACAGATGGGTTTTATCATCAATAACAGAATAAGCCCTCGCCGTCGGAACAACTTTTTTTGAAAAAATCCCTAAGCCACGCGGTCACGATTTCAGCCAAAATCTGACGTTCTGCAATTCACTCAAAAATGCTTCCAAACTGTTGCAAACGATCCCCTGAAAGGTTTTTCGGTGGAAACAGATGGGTTTTATCATCAGAAACAGAATAAGCCCTCGACGTCTGAACAACTTTTTTTGAAAAAATGCCTAAGCCGCGCGGTCACAATTTCAGCAAAAATCTGACGTTCTGCAATTCACTCAAAAATGCTTCCAAACTGTTGCAAACGATCCCCTGAAAGGTTTTTCGGTGGAAACAGATGGGTTTTTATCATGAGAAACAGAATAAGCCCTCGACGTCTGAACAACTTTTTTTGAAAAAATCCCTAAGCCGCGCGCTCACACTTTCAGCAAAAATCTGACGTTCTGCAATTCACTCAAAAATGCTGCCAAAGTGTTGCAAACGATCCCCTGAAAGGTTTTTCGGTGGAAACAGATGGGTTTTTATCATGAGAAACAGAATAAGCCCTCGACGTCCGAACAACATTTTATGAAAAAATCCCTAAGCCGCGCGGTCACAATTTCAGCAAAAATCTGACGTTCTGCAATTCACTCAAAAATGCTGCCAAAGTGTTGCAAACGATCCCCTGAAAGGTTTTTCGGTGGAAACAGATGGGTTTTAAAATCAGAAACAGAATAAGCCCTCGACGTCGGAACCACTTTTTTTGAAAAAATGCCTAAGCCGCGCGGTCACAATTTCAGCAAAAATCTGACGTTCTGCAATTCACTCAAAAATGCTGCCAAACTGTTGCAAACGATCCCCTGAAAGATTTTTCGGTGGAAACAGATGGGTTTTATCATCAGAAACAGAATAAGCCCTCGACGTCTGAACAACTTTTTTTTGAAAAAATCCCTAAGCCGCGCGGTCACAATTTCAGCAAAAATCTGACGTTCTGCAATTCACTCAAAAATGCTGCCAAAGTTTTGCAAACGATCCCCTGAAAGGTTTTTCGGTGGAAAAAGATGGGTTTTATCATCAAAAACAGAATAAGCCCTCGACGTCTGAACAACTTTTTTTGAAAAAAACCCTAAGCCGCGCGGTCACAATTTCAGCAAAAATCTGACGTTCTGCAATTCACTCAAAAAGGCTTCCAAACTGTTGCAAACAATCCCCTGAAAGCTTTTCCGGTGGAAACAGATGGGTTTTATCATCAGAAACAGAATAAGCCCTCGACGTCTGAACAACTTTTTTTGAAAAAATCCCTAAGCCGCGTGGTCACAATTTCAGCAAAAATCTGACGTTCTGCAATTCACTCAAAAATGCTGCCAAAGTGTTGCAAACGATCCCCTGAAAGGTTTTTCGGTGGAAACAGATGGGTTTTATCATCAAAAACAGAATAAGCCCTCGTCGTCTGAACAACTTTTTTTGAAAAAAACCCTAAGCCGCGCGGTCACGATTTCAGCCAAAATCTGACGTTCTGCAATTCACTCAAAAATGCTGCCAAAGTGTTGCAAACGATCCCCTGAAAGGTTTTTCGGTGGAAACAGATGGGTTTTAAAATCAGAAACAGAATAAGCCCTCGACGTCGGAACAACTTTTTTTGAAAAAATGCCTAAGCCGCGCGGTCACAATTTCAGCAAAAATCTGACGTTCTGCAATTCACTCAAAAATGCTGCCAAAGTGTTGCAAACGATCCCCTGAAAGGTTTTTCGGTGGAAACAGATGGGTTTTATCATCAGAAACAGAATAAGCCCTCGACGTCGGAACAACTTTTTTTGAAAAAATCCCTAAGCTGCGCGGTCACAATTTCAGCAAAAATCTGACGTTCTGCAATTCACTCAAAAATGCTGCCAAAGTGTTGCAAACGATCCCCTGAAAGGTTTTTCGGTGGAAACAGATGGGTTTTATCATCAAAAACAGAATAAGCCCTCTACGTCTGAACAACTTTTTTTGAAAAAAACCCTAAGCCGCGCGGTCACGATTTCAGCCAAAATCTGACGTTCTGCAATTCACTCAAAAATGCTGCCAAACTGTTGCAAACGATCCCCTGAAAGGTTTTTCGGTGGAAACAGATGGGTTTTATCATCAGAAACAGAATAAGCCCTCGACGTCGGAACAACTTTTTTTGAAAAAATCCCTAAGCCGCGCGGTCACAATTTCAGCAAAAATCTGACGTTCTGCAATTCACTCAAAAATGCTGCCAAAGTGTTGCAAACGATCCCCTGAAAGGTTTTTCGGTGGAAACAGATGGGTTTTATCATCAATAACAGAATAAGCCCTCGCCGTCGGAACAACTTTTTTTGAAAAAATCCCTAAGCCACGCGGTCACGATTTCAGCCAAAATCTGACGTTCTGCAATTCACTCAAAAATGCTTCCAAACTGTTGCAAACGATCCCCTGAAAGGTTTTTCGGTGGAAACAGATGGGTTTTATCATCAGAAACAGAATAAGCCCTCGACGTCTGAACAACTTTTTTTGAAAAAATGCCTAAGCCGCGCGGTCACAATTTCAGCAAAAATCTGACGTTCTGCAATTCACTCAAAAATGCTTCCAAACTGTTGCAAACGATCCCCTGAAAGGTTTTTCGGTGGAAACAGATGGGTTTTTATCATGAGAAACAGAATAAGCCCTCGACGTCTGAACAACTTTTTTTGAAAAAATCCCTAAGCCGCGCGCTCACACTTTCAGCAAAAATCTGACGTTCTGCAATTCACTCAAAAATGCTGCCAAAGTGTTGCAAACGATCCCCTGAAAGGTTTTTCGGTGGAAACAGATGGGTTTTATCATCAGAAACAGAATAATCCTCGCCGTCGGAACAACTTTTTTTGAAAAAATCCCTAAGCCACGCGGTCACGATTTCAGCCAAAATCTGACGTTCTGCAATTCACTCAAAAATGCTGCCAAACTGTTGCAAACGATCCCCTGAAAGGTTGTTCGGTGGAAACAGATGGGTTTTATCATCAGAAACAGAATAAGCCCTCGACGTCTGAACAACTTTTTTTGAAAAAATGCCTAAGCCGCGCGGTCACAATTTCAGCAAAAATCTGACGTTCTGCAATTCACTCAAAAATGCTGCCAAACTTTTGCAAACGATCCCCTGAAAGGTTTTTCGGTGGAAACAGATGGGTTTTTATCATGAGAAACAGAATAAGCCCTCGACGTCTGAACAACTTTTTTTGAAAAAATCCCTAAGCCGCGCGCTCACACTTTCAGCAAAAATCTGACGTTCTGCAATTCACTCAAAAATGCTGCCAAACTGTTGCAAACGATCCCCTGAAAGGTTTTTCGGTGGAAACAGATGGGTTTTATCATCAGAAACAGAATAAACCCTCGACGTCTGAACAGCTTTTTTTGAAAAAATGCCTAAGCCGCGCGGTCACAATTTCAGCAAAAATCTGACGTTCTGCAATTCACTCAAAAATGCTTCCAAACTGTTGCAAACGATCCCCTGAAAGGTTTTTCGGTGGAAACAGATGGGTTTTTATCATGAGAAACAGAATAAGCCCTCGACGTCTGAACAACTTTTTTTGAAAAAATCCCTAAGCCGCGCGGTCACAATTTCAGCCAAAATCTGACGTTCTGCAATTCACTCAAAAATGCTGCCAAAGTGTTGCAAACGATCCCCTGAAAGGTTTTTCGGTGGAAACAGATGGGTTTTATCATCAGAAACAGAATAATCCTCGCCGTCGGAACAACTTTTTTTGAAAAAATCCCTAAGCCACGCGGTCACGATTTCAGCCAAAATCTGACGTTCTGCAATTCACTCAAAAATGCTTCCAAACTGTTGCAAACGATCCCCTGAAAGGTTTTTCGGTGGAAACAGATGGGTTTTATCATCAGAAACAGAATAAGCCCTCGACGTCTGAACAACTTTTTTTGAAAAAATGCCAAAGCCGCGCGCTCACACTTTCAGCAAAAATCTGACGTTCTGCAATTCACTCAAAAATGCTGCCAAACTGTTGCAAACGATCCCCTGAAAGGTTTTTCGGTGGAAACAGATGGGTTTTATCATCAGAAACAGAATAAGCCCTCGACGTCTGAACAACTTTTTTTGAAAAAATGCCTAAGCCGCGCGGTCACAATTTCAGCAAAAATCTGACGTTCTGCAATTCACTCAAAAATGCTGCCAAAGTGTTGCAAACGATCCCCTGAAAGGTTTTTCGGTGGAAACAGATGGGTTTTATCATCAATAACAGAATAAGCCCTCGACGTCTGAACAACTTTTTTTGAAAAAAACCCTAAGCCGCGCAGTCACAATTTCAGCCAAAATCTGACGTTCTGCAATTCACTCAAAAATGCTTCCAAACTGTTGCAAACGATCCCCTGAAAGGTTTTTCGGTGGAAACAGATGGGTTTTTATCATGAGAAACAGAATAAGCCCTCGACGTCTGAACAACTTTTTTTGAAAAAATCCTTAAACCGCGCGGTCACAATTTCAGCAAAAATCTGACGTTCTGCAATTCACTCAAAAATGCTGCCAAAGTGTTGCAAACGATCCCCTGAAAGGTTTTTCGGTGGAAACAGATGGGTTTTATCATCAGAAACAGAATAATCCTCGCCGTCGGAACAACTTTTTTTGAAAAAATCCCTAAGCCACGCGGTCACGATTTCAGCCAAAATCTGACGTTCTGCAATTCACTCAAAAATGCTGCCAAACTGTTGCAAACGATCCCCTGAAAGGTTGTTCGGTGGAAACAGATGGGTTTTATCATCAGAAACAGAATAAGCCCTCGACGTCTGAACAACTTTTTTTGAAAAAATCCCTAAGCCGCGCGCTCACACTTTCAGCAAAAATCTGACGTTCTGCAATTCACTCAAAAATGCTGCCAAACTGTTGCAAACGATCCCCTGAAAGGTTTTTCGGTGGAAACAGATGGGTTTTATCATCAGAAACAGAATAAACCCTCGACGTCTGAACAACTTTTTTTGAAAAAATGCCTAAGCCGCGCGGTCACAATTTCAGCAAAAATCTGACGTTCTGCAATTCACTCAAAAATGCTTCCAAACTGTTGCAAACGATCCCCTGAAAGGTTTTTCGGTGGAAACAGATGGGTTTTTATCATCAGAAACAGAATAAGCCCTCGACGTCTGAACAACTTTTTTTGAAAAAATGCCTAAGCCGCGCGGTCACAATTTCAGCAAAAATCTGACGTTCTGCAATTCACTCAAAAATGCTGCCAAAGTGTTGCAAACGATCCCCTGAAAGGTTTTTCGGTGGAAACAGATGGGTTTTATCATCAAAAACAGAATAAGCCCTCGACGTCTGAACAACTTTTTTTGAAAAAATCCCTAAGCCGCGCGGTCACAATTTCAGCCAAAATCTGACGTTCTGCAATTCACTCAAAAATGCTGCCAAACTGTTGCAAACGATCCCCTGAAAGGTTTTTCGGTGGAAACAGATGGGTTTTATCATCAGAAACAGAATAAGCCCTCGCCGTCTGAACAACTTTTTTTGAAAAAATCCCTAAGCCGCGCGGTCACGATTTCAGCCAAAATCTGACGTTCTACAATTCACTCAAAAATGCTGCCAAACTGTTTCAAACGATCCCCTGAAAGGTTTTTCGGTGGAAACAGATGGGTTTTATCATCAGAAACAGAATAAGCCCTCGACGTCTGAACAACTTTTTTTGAAAAAATGCCTAAGCCGCGCGGTCACAATTTCAGCAAAAATCTGACGTTCTGCAATTCACTCAAAAATGCTGCCAAACTGTTGCAAACGATCCCCTGAAAGGTTTTTCGGAGGAAACATATGGGTTTTTATCATGAGAAACAGAATAAGCCCTCGACGTCTGAACAACTTTTTTTGAAAAAATCCCTAAGCCGCGCGCTCACAATTCCAGCAAAAATCTGACGTTCTGCAATTCACTCAAAAATGCTGCCAAACTGTTGCAAACGATCCCCTGAAAGGTTTTTCGGTGGAAACAGATGGGTTTTTATCATGAGAAACAGAATAAGCCCTCGACGTCTGAACAACTTTTTTTGAAAAAATCCCTAAGCCGCGCGCTCACAATTCCAGCAAAAATCTGACGTTCTGCAATTCACTCAAAAATGCTGCCAAACTGTTGCAAACGATCCCCTGAAAGGTTTTTCGGTGGAAACAGATGGGTTTTATCATCAGAAACAGAATAAACCCTCGACGTCTGAACAACTTTTTTTGAAAAAATGCCTAAGCCGCGCGGTCACAATTTCAGCAAAAATCTGACGTTCTGCAATTCACTCAAAAATGCTTCCAAAGTGTTGCAAACGATCCCCTGAAAGGTTTTTCGGTGGAAACAGATGGGTTTTATCATCAGAAACAGAATAAGCCCTCGACGTCGGAACAACTTTTTTTGAAAAAATGCCTAAGCCGCGCGGTCACAATTTCAGCCAAAATCTGACGTTCTGCAATTCACTCAAAAATGCTTCCAAACTGTTGCAAACGATCCCCTGAAAGGTTTTTCGGTGGAAACAGATGCGTTTTTATCATGAGAAACAGAATAAGCCCTCGACGTCTGAACAACTTTTTTTGAAAAAATCCCTAAGCCGCGCGGTCACAATTTCAGCAAAAATCTGACGTTCTGCAATTCACTCAAAAATGCTGCCAAACTGTTGCAAACGATCCCCTGAAATGTTTTTCGGTGGAAACAGATGGGTTTTATTATCAGAAACAGAATAAGCCCTCGACGTCTGAACAACTTTTTTTGAAAAAAACCCTAAGCCGCGCGGTCACGATTTCAGCCAAAATCTGACGTTCTGCAATTCACTCAAAAATGCTGCCAAAGTGTTGCAAACGATCCCCTGAAAGGTTTTTCGGTGGAAACAGATGGGTTTTTATCATCAGAAGCAGAATAAGCCCTCGACGTCTGAACAACTTTTTTTGAAAAAATCCCTATGCCGCGCGGTCACAATTTCAGCAAAAATCTGACGTTCTGCAATTCACTCAAAAATGCTGCCAAAGTGTTGCAAACGATCCCCTGAAAGGTTTTTCGGTGCAAACAGATGGGTTTTATCATCAAAAACAGAATAAGCGCTCGACGTCGGAACAACTTTTTTTGAAAAAATCCCTAAGCCGCGCGGTCACAATTTCAGCAAAAATCTGACGTTCTGCAATTCACTCAAAAATGCTGCCAAACTGTTGCAAACGATCCCCTGAAAGGTTTTTCGGTGGAAACAGATGGGTTTTATTATCAGAAACAGAATAAGCCCTCGACGTCTGAACAACTTTTTTTGAAAAAATGCCTAAGCCGCGCGGTCACAATTTCAGAAAAAATCTGACGTTCTGCAATTCACTCAAAAATGCTGCCAAAGTGTTGCAAACGATCCCCTGAAAGGTTTTTCGGTGCAAACAGATGGGTTTTATCATCAAAAACAGAATAAGCGCTCGACGTCTGAACAACTTTTTTTGAAAAAAACCCTAAGACGCGCGGTCACGATTTCAGCCAAAATCTGACGTTCTGCAATTCACTCAAAAATGCTGCCAAAGTGTTGCAAACGATCCCCTGAAAGGTTTTTCGGTGGAAACAGATGGGTTTTATCATCAAAAACAGAATAAGCCCTCGCCGTCGGAACAACTTTTTTTGAAAAAATCCCTAAGCCGCGCGGTCACAATTTCAGCCATAATCTGTCGTTCTGCAATTCACTCAAAAATGCTTCCAAACTGTTGCAAACGATCCCCTGAAAGGTTTTTAGGTGGAAACAGATGGGTTTTATCATCAGAAACAGAATAAGCCCTCGACGTCGGAACAACTTTTTTTGAAAAAATCCCTAAGCCGCGCGGTCACAATTTCAGCAAAAATCTGACGTTCTGCAATTCACTCAAAAATGCTTCCAAACTGTTGCAAACGATCCCCTGAAAGGTTTTTCGGTGGAAACAGATGGGTTTTATCATCAGAAACAGAATAAGCCCTCGACGTCTGAACAACTTTTTTTGAAAAAATGCCTAAGCCGCGCGGTCACAATTTCAGCAAAAATCTGACGTTCTGCAATTCACTCAAAAATGCTTCCAAACTGTTGCAAACGATCCCCTGAAAGGTTTTTCGGTGGAAACAGATGGGTTTTTATCATGAGAAACAGAATAAGCCCTCGACGTCTGAACAACTTTTTTTGAAAAAATCCCTAAGCCGCGCGCTCACACTTTCAGCAAAAATCTGACGTTCTGCAATTCACTCAAAAATGCTGCCAAAGTGTTGCAAACGATCCCCTGAAAGGTTTTTCGGTGGAAACAGATGGGTTTTATCATCAGAAACAGAATAATCCTCGCCGTCGGAACAACTTTTTTTGAAAAAATCCCTAAGCCACGCGGTCACGATTTCAGCCAAAATCTGACGTTCTGCAATTCACTCAAAAATGCTGCCAAACTGTTGCAAACGATCCCCTGAAAGGTTGTTCGGTGGAAACAGATGGGTTTTATCATCAGAAACAGAATAAGCCCTCGACGTCTGAACAACTTTTTTTGAAAAAATGCCTAAGCCGCGCGGTCACAATTTCAGCAAAAATCTGACGTTCTGCAATTCACTCAAAAATGCTGCCAAACTTTTGCAAACGATCCCCTGAAAGGTTTTTCGGTGGAAACAGATGGGTTTTTATCATGAGAAACAGAATAAGCCCTCGACGTCTGAACAACTTTTTTTGAAAAAATCCCTAAGCCGCGCGCTCACACTTTCAGCAAAAATCTGACGTTCTGCAATTCACTCAAAAATGCTGCCAAACTGTTGCAAACGATCCCCTGAAAGGTTTTTCGGTGGAAACAGATGGGTTTTATCATCAGAAACAGAATAAACCCTCGACGTCTGAACAGCTTTTTTTGAAAAAATGCCTAAGCCGCGCGGTCACAATTTCAGCAAAAATCTGACGTTCTGCAATTCACTCAAAAATGCTTCCAAACTGTTGCAAACGATCCCCTGAAAGGTTTTTCGGTGGAAACAGATGGGTTTTATCATCAGAAACAGAATAAGCCCTCGACGTCTGAACAACTTTTTTTGAAAAAATGCCTAAGCCGCGCGGTCACAATTTCAGCAAAAATCTGACGTTCTGCAATTCACTCAAAAATGCTGCCAAAGTGTTGCAAACGATCCCCTGAAAGGTTTTTCGGTGGAAACAGATGGGTTTTATCATCAATAACAGAATAAGCCCTCGACGTCTGTACAACTTTTTTTGAAAAAAACCCTAAGCCGCGCAGTCACAATTTCAGCCAAAATCTGACGTTCTGCAATTCACTCAAAAATGCTTCCAAACTGTTGCAAACGATCCCCTGAAAGGTTTTTCGGTGGAAACAGATGGGTTTTTATCATGAGAAACAGAATAAGCCCTCGACGTCTGAACAACTTTTTTTGAAAAAATCCCTAAGCCGCGCGGTCACAATTTCAGCAAAAATCTGACGTTCTGCAATTCACTCAAAAATGCTGCCAAAGTGTTGCAAACGATCCCCTGAAAGGTTTTTCGGTGGAAACAGATGGGTTTTATCATCAGAAACAGAATAATCCTCGCCGTCGGAACAACTTTTTTTGAAAAAATCCCTAAGCCACGCGGTCACGATTTCAGCCAAAATCTGACGTTCTGCAATTCACTCAAAAATGCTTCCAAACTGTTGCAAACGATCCCCTGAAAGGTTTTTCGGTGGAAACAGATGGGTTTTATCATCAGAAACAGAATAAGCCCTCGACGTCTGAACAACTTTTTTTGAAAAAATGCCTAAGCCGCGCGCTCACACTTTCAGCAAAAATCTGACGTTCTGCAATTCACTCAAAAATGCTGCCAAACTGTTGCAAACGATCCCCTGAAAGGTTTTTCGGTGGAAACAGATGGGTTTTATCATCAGAAACAGAATAAGCCCTCGACGTCTGAACAACTTTTTTTGAAAAAATGCCTAAGCCGCGCGGTCACAATTTCAGCAAAAATCTGACGTTCTGCAATTCACTCAAAAATGCTGCCAAAGTGTTGCAAACGATCCCCTGAAAGGTTTTTCGGTGGAAACAGATGGGTTTTATCATCAATAACAGAATAAGCCCTCGACGTCTGAACAACTTTTTTTGAAAAAAACCCTAAGCCGCGCAGTCACAATTTCAGCCAAAATCTGACGTTCTGCAATTCACTCAAAAATGCTTCCAAACTGTTGCAAACGATCCCCTGAAAGGTTTTTCGGTGGAAACAGATGGGTTTTTATCATGAGAAACAGAATAAGCCCTCGACGTCTGAACAACTTTTTTTGAAAAAATCCCTAAGCCGCGCGGTCACAATTTCAGCAAAAATCTGACGTTCTGCAATTCACTCAAAAATGCTGCCAAAGTGTTGCAAACGATCCCCTGAAAGGTTTTTCGGTGGAAACAGATGGGTTTTATCATCAGAAACAGAATAATCCTCGCCGTCGGAACAACTTTTTTTGAAAAAATCCCTAAGCCACGCGGTCACGATTTCAGCCAAAATCTGACGTTCTGCAATTCACTCAAAAATGCTTCCAAACTGTTGCAAACGATCCCCTGAAAGGTTGTTCGGTGGAAACAGATGGGTTTTATCATCAGAAACAGAATAAGCCCTCGACGTCTGAAAAACTTTTTTTGAAAAAATCCCTAAGCCGCGCGCTCACACTTTCAGCAAAAATCTGACGTTCTGCAATTCACTCAAAAATGCTGCCAAACTGTTGCAAACGATCCCCTGAAAGGTTTATCGGTGGAAACAGATGGGTTTTATCATCAGAAACAGAATAAACCCTCGACGTCTGAACAACTTTTTTTGAAAAAATGCCTAAGCCGCGCGGTCACAATTTCAGCAAAAATCTGACGTTCTGCAATTCACTCAAAAATGCTTCCAAACTGTTGCAAACGATCCCCTGAAAGGTTTTTCGGTGGAAACAGATGGGTTTTTATCATCAGAAACAGAATAAGCCCTCGACGTCTGAACAACTTTTTTTGAAAAAATGCCTAAGCCGCGCGGTCACAATTTCAGCAAAAATCTGACGTTCTGCAATTCACTCAAAAATGCTGCCAAAGTGTTGCAAACGATCCCCTGAAAGGTTTTTCGGTGGAAACAGATGGGTTTTATCATCAAAAACAGAATAAGCCCTCGACGTCTGAACAACTTTTTTTGAAAAAATCCCTAAGCCGCGCGGTCACAATTTCAGCCAAAATCTGACGTTCTGCAATTCACTCAAAAATGCTGCCAAACTGTTGCAAACGATCCCCTGAAAGGTTTTTCGGTGGAAACAGATGGGTTTTATCATCAGAAACAGAATAAGCCCTCGCCGTCTGAACAACTTTTTTTGAAAAAATCCCTAAGCCGCGCGGTCACGATTTCAGCCAAAATCTGACGTTCTACAATTCACTCAAAAATGCTGCCAAACTGTTTCAAACGATCCCCTGAAAGGTTTTTCGGTGGAAACAGATGGGTTTTATCATCAGAAACAGAATAAGCCCTCGACGTCTGAACAACTTTTTTTGAAAAAATGCCTAAGCCGCGCGGTCACAATTTCAGCAAAAATCTGACGTTCTGCAATTCACTCAAAAATGCTGCCAAACTGTTGCAAACGATCCCCTGAAAGGTTTTTCGGAGGAAACATATGGGTTTTTATCATGAGAAACAGAATAAGCCCTCGACGTCTGAACAACTTTTTTTGAAAAAATCCCTAAGCCGCGCGCTCACAATTCCAGCAAAAATCTGACGTTCTGCAATTCACTCAAAAATGCTGCCAAACTGTTGCAAACGATCCCCTGAAAGGTTTTTCGGTGGAAACAGATGGGTTTTTATCATGAGAAACAGAATAAGCCCTCGACGTCTGAACAACTTTTTTTGAAAAAATCCCTAAGCCGCGCGCTCACAATTCCAGCAAAAATCTGACGTTCTGCAATTCACTCAAAAATGCTGCCAAACTGTTGCAAACGATCCCCTGAAAGGTTTTTCGGTGGAAACAGATGGGTTTTATCATCAGAAACAGAATAAACCCTCGACGTCTGAACAACTTTTTTTGAAAAAATGCCTAAGCCGCGCGGTCACAATTTCAGCAAAAATCTGACGTTCTGCAATTCACTCAAAAATGCTTCCAAAGTGTTGCAAACGATCCCCTGAAAGGTTTTTCGGTGGAAACAGATGGGTTTTATCATCAGAAACAGAATAAGCCCTCGACGTCGGAACAACTTTTTTTGAAAAAATCACTAAGCCGCGCGGTCACAATTTCAGCCAAAATCTGACGTTCTGCAATTCACTCAAAAATGCTTCCAAACTGTTGCAAACGATCCCCTGAAAGGTTTTTCGGTGGAAACAGATGGGTTTTTATCATGAGAAACAGAATAAGCCCTCGACGTCTGAACAACTTTTTTTGAAAAAATCCCTAAGCCGCGCGGTCACAATTTCAGCAAAAATCTGACGTTCTGCAATTCACTCAAAAATGCTGCCAAACTGTTGCAAACGATCCCCTGAAATGTTTTTCGGTGGAAACAGATGGGTTTTATTATCAGAAACAGAATAAGCCCTCGACGTCTGAACAACTTTTTTTGAAAAAAACCCTAAGCCGCGCGGTCACGATTTCAGCCAAAATCTGACGTTCTGCAATTCACTCAAAAATGCTTCCAAACTGTTGCAAACGATCCCCTGAAAGGTTTTTCGGTGGAAACAGATGGGTTTTTATCATGAGAAACAGAATAAGCCCTCGACGTCTGAACAACTTTTTTTGAAAAAATCCCTATGCCGCGCGGTCACAATTTCAGCAAAAATCTGACGTTCTGCAATTCACTCAAAAATGCTGCCAAAGTGTTGCAAACGATCCCCTGAAAGGTTTTTCGGTGGAAACAGATGGGTTTTTATCATCAGAAGCAGAATAAGCCCTCGACGTCGGAACAACTTTTTTTGAAAAAATCCCTAAGCCGCGCGGTCACAATTTCAGCAAAAATCTGACGTTCTGCAATTCACTCAAAAATGCTGCCAAACTGTTGCAAACGATCCCCTGAAAGGTTTTTCGGTGGAAACAGATGGGTTTTATTATCAGAAACAGAATAAGCCCTCGACGTCTGAACAACTTTTTTTGAAAAAATGCCTAAGCCGCGCGGTCACAATTTCAGAAAAAATCTGACGTTCTGCAATTCACTCAAAAATGCTGCCAAAGTGTTGCAAACGATCCCCTGAAAGGTTTTTCGGTGGAAACAGATGGGTTTTATCATCAAAAACAGAATAAGCGCTCGACGTCTGAACAACTTTTTTTGAAAAAAACCCTAAGACGCGCGGTCACGATTTCAGCCAAAATCTGACGTTCTGCAATTCACTCAAAAATGCTGCCAAAGTGTTGCAAACGATCCCCTGAAAGGTTTTTCGGTGGAAACAGATGGGTTTTATCATCAAAAACAGAATAAGCCCTCGCCGTCGGAACAACTTTTTTTGAAAAAATCCCTAAGCCGCGCGGTCACAATTTCAGCCATAATCTGACGTTCTGCAATTCACTCAAAAATGCTTCCAAACTGTTGCAAACGATCCCCTGAAAGGTTTTTAGTTGGAAACAGATGGGTTTTATCATCAGAAACAGAATAAGCCCTCGACGTCGGAACAACTTTTTTTGAAAAAATCCCTAAGCCGCGCGGTCACAATTTCAGCAAAAATCTGACGTTCTGCAATTCACTCAAAAATGCTGCCAAACTGTTGCAAACGATCCCCTGAAATGTTTTTCGGTGGAAACAGATGGGTTTTATTATCAGAAACAGAATAAGCCCTCGACGTCTGATCAACTTTTTTTGAAAAAATGCCTAAGCCGCGCGGTCACAATTTCAGAAAAAATCTGACGTTCTGCAATTCACTCAAAAATGCTGCCAAAGTGTTGCAAACGATCCCCTGAAAGGTTTTGCGGTGGAAACAGATGGGTTTTATCATCAAAAACAGAATAAGCGCTCGACGTCTGAACAACTTTTTTTGAAAAAAACCCTAAGCCGCGCGGTCACGATTTCAGCCAAAATCTGACGTTCTACAATTCACTCAAAAATGCTTCCAAACTGTTGCAAACGATCCCCTGAAAGGTTTTTCGGTGGAAACAGATGGGTTTTTATCATGAGAAACAGAATAAGCCCTCGACGTCTGAACAACTTTTTTTGAAAAAAACCCTAAGCCGCGCGGTCACGATTTCAGCCAAAATCTGACGTTCTGCAATTCACTCAAAAATGCTTCCAAACTGTTGCAAACGATCCCCTGAAAGGTTTTTCGGTGGAAACAGATGGGTTTTTATCATGAGAAACAGATTAAGCCCTCGACGTCTGAACAACTTTTTTTGAAAAAATCCCTATGCCGCGCGGTCACAATTTCAGCAAAAATCTGACGTTCTGCAATTCACTCAAAAATGCTGCCAAAGTGTTGCAAACGATCCCCTGAAAGGTTTTTCGGTGGAAACAGATGGGTTTTATCATCAGAAACAGAATAAGCCCTCGACGTCGGAACAACTTTTTTTGAAAAAATCCCTAAGCCGCGCGGTCACAATTTCAGCAAAAATCTGACGTTCTGCAATTCACTCAAAAATGCTGCCAAACTGTTGCAAACGATCCCCTGAAAGGTTTTTCGGTGGAAACAGATGGGTTTTATTATCAGAAACAGAATAAGCCCTCGACGTCTGAAAAACTTTTTTTGAAAAAATGCCTAAGCCGCGCGGTCACAATTTCAGAAAAAATCTGACGTTCTGCAATTCACTCAAAAATGCTGCCAAAGTGTTGCAAACGATCCCCTGAAAGGTTTTTCGGTGGAAACAGATGGGTTTTATCATCAAAAACAGAATAAGCCCTCGACGTCTGAACAACTTTTTTTGAAAAAAACCCTAAGACGCGCGGTCACGATTTCAGCCAAAATCTGACGTTCTGCAATTCACTCAAAAATGCTGCCAAAGTGTTGCAAACGATCCCCTGAAAGGTTTTTCGGTGGAAACAGATGGGTTTTATCATCAAAAACAGAATAAGCCCTCGCCGTCGGAACAACTTTTTTTTGAAAAAATCCCTAAGCCGCGCGGTCACAATTTCAGCCAAAATCTGACGTTCTGCAATTCACTCAAAAATGCTGCCAAACTGTTGCAAACGATCCCCTGAAAGGTTTTTCGGTGGAAACAGATGGGTTTTATCATCAGAAACAGAATAAGCCCTCGACGTCGGAACAACTTTTTTTGAAAAAATCCCTAAGCCGCGCGGTCACAATTTCAGCAAAAATCTGACGTTCTGCAATTCACTCAAAAATGCTGCCAAACTGTTGCAAACGATCCCCTGAAATGTTTTTCGGTGGAAACAGATGGGTTTTATTATCAGAAACAGAATAAGCCCTCGACGTCTGAACAACTTTTTTTGAAAAAATCCCTAAGCCGCGCGGTCACAATTTCAGCCAAAATCTGACGTTCTGCAATTCACTCAAAAATGCTGCCAAACTGTTGCAAACGATCCCCTGAAAGGTTTTTCGGTGGAAACAGATGGGTTTTATCATCAGAAACAGAATAAGCCCTCGACGTCGGAACAACTTTTTTTGAAAAAATCCCTAAGCCGCGCGGTCACAATTTCAGAAAAAATCTGACGTTCTGCAATTCACTCAAAAATGCTGCCAAAGTGTTGCAAACGATCCCCTGAAAGGTTTTTCGGTGGAAACAGATGGGTTTTATCATCAGAAACAGAATAAGCCCTCGACGTCGGAACAACTTTTTTTGAAAAAATCCCTAAGCCGCGCGGTCACAATTTCAGCAAAAATCTGACGTTCTGCAATTCACTCAAAAATGCTGCCAAACTGTTGCAAACGATCCCCTGAAAGGTTTTTCGGTGGAAACAGATGGGTTTTATTATCAGAAACAGAATAAGCCCTCGACGTCTGAACAACTTTTTTTGAAAAAATGCCTAAGCCGCGCGGTCACAATTTCAGAAAAAATCTGACGTTCTGCAATTCACTCAAAAATGCTGCCAAAGTGTTGCAAACGATCCCCTGAAAGGTTTTTCGGTGGAAACAGATGGGTTTTATCATCAAAAACAGAATAAGCGCTCGACGTCTGAACAACTTTTTTTGAAAAAAACCCTAAGACGCGCGGTCACGATTTCAGCCAAAATCTGACGTTCTGCAATTCACTCAAAAATGCTGCCAAAGTGTTGCAAACGATCCCCTGAAAGGTTTTTCGGTGGAAACAGATGGGTTTTATCATCAAAAACAGAATAAGCCCTCGCCGTCGGAACAACTTTTTTTGAAAAAATCCCTAAGCCGCGCGGTCACAATTTCAGCCAAAATCTGACGTTCTGCAATTCACTCAAAAATGCTGCCAAACTGTTGCAAACGATCCCCTGAAAGGTTTTTCGGTGGAAACAGATGGGTTTTATCATCAGAAACAGAATAAGCCCTCGACGTCGGAACAACTTTTTTTGAAAAAATCCCTAAGCCGCGCGGTCACAATTTCAGCAAAAATCTGACGTTCTGCAATTCACTCAAAAATGCTGCCAAACTCTTGCAAACGATCCCCTGAAATGTTTTTCGGTGGAAACAGATGGGTTTTATTATCAGAAACAGAATAAGCCCTCGACGTCTGAACAACTTTTTTTGAAAAAATGCCTAAGCCGCGCGGTCACAATTTCAGAAAAAATCTGACGTTCTGCAATTCACTCAAAAATGCTGCCAAAGTGTTGCAAACGATCCCCTGAAAGGTTTTGCGGTGGAAACAGATGGGTTTTATCATCAAAAACAGAATAAGCGCTCGACGTCTGAACAACTTTTTTTGAAAAAAACCCTAAGCCGCGCGGTCACGATTTCAGCCAAAATCTGAGGTTCTGCAATTCACTCAAAAATGCTTCCAAACTGTTGCAAACGATCCCCTGAAAGGTTTTTCGGTGGAAACAGATGGGTTTTTTATCATGAGAAACAGAATAAGCCCTCGACGTCTGAACAACTTTTTTTGAAAAAATCCCTATGCCGCGCAGTCACAATTTCAGCAAAAATCTGACGTTCTGCAATTCACTCAAAAATGCTGCCAAAGTGTTGCAAACGATCCCCTGAAAGGTTTTTCGGTGGAAACAGATGGGTTTTATCATCAGAAACAGAATAAGCCCTCGACGTCGGAACAACTTTTTTTGAAAAAATCCCTAAGCCGCGCGGTCACAATTTCAGCAAAAATCTGACGTTCTGCAATTCACTCAAAAATGCTGCCAAACTGTTGCAAACGATCCCCTGAAATGTTTTTCGGTGGAAACAGATGGGTTTTATCATCAAAAACAGAATAAGCCCTCGACGTCTGAACAACTTTTTTTGAAAAAATGCCTAAGCCGCGCGGTCACAATTTCAGCCAAAATCTGACGTTCTGCAATTCACTCAAAAATGCTTCCAAACTGTTGCAAACGATCCCCTGAAAGGTTTTTCGGTGGAAACAGATGGGTTTTTATCATGAGAAACAGAATAAGCCCTCGACGTCTGAACAACTTTTTTTGAAAAAATCCCTAAGCCGCGCGGTCACAATTTCAGCAAAAATCTGACGTTCTGCAATTCACTCAAAAATGCTGCCAAACTGTTGCAAACGATCCCCTGAAATGTTTTTCGGTGGAAACAGATGGGTTTTATTATCAGAAAGAGAATAAGCCCTCGACGTCTGAACAACTTTTTTTGAAAAAAACCCTAAGCCGCGCGGTCACGATTTCAGCCAAAATCTGACGTTCTGCAATTCACTCAAAAATGCTTCCAAACTGTTGCAAACGATCCCCTGAAAGGTTTTTCGGTGGAAACAGATGGGTTTTATCATCAAAAACAGAATAAGCCCTCGCCGTCGGAACAACTTTTTTTGAAAAAATCCCTAAGCCGCGCGGTCACAATTTCAGCCAAAATCTGACGTTCTGCAATTCACTCAAAAATGCTGCCAAAGTGTTGCAAACGATCCCCTGAAAGGTTTTTCGGTGGAAACAGATGGGTTTTATCATCAAAAACAGAATAAGCGCTCGACGTCTGAACAACTTTTTTTGAAAAAAACCCTAAGACGCGCGGTCACGATTTCAGCCAAAATCTGACGTTCTGCAATTCACTCAAAAATGCTGCCAAAGTGTTGCAAACGATCCCCTGAAAGGTTTTTCGGTGGAAACAGATGGGTTTTATCATCAAAAACAGAATAAGCCCTCGCCGTCGGAACAACTTTTTTTGAAAAAATCCCTAAGCCGCGCGGTCACAATTTCAGCCAAAATCTGACGTTCTGCAATTCACTCAAAAATGCTGCCAAACTGTTGCAAACGATCCCCTGAAAGGTTTTTCGGTGGAAACAGATGGGTTTTATCATCAGAAACAGAATAAGCCCTCGACGTCGGAACAACTTTTTTTGAAAAAATCCCTAAGCCGCGCGGTCACAATTTCAGCAAAAATCTGACGTTCTGCAATTCACTCAAAAATGCTGCCAAACTCTTGCAAACGATCCCCTGAAATGTTTTTCGGTGGAAACAGATGGGTTTTATTATCAGAAACAGAATAAGCCCTCGACGTCTGAACAACTTTTTTTGAAAAAATGCCTAAGCCGCGCGGTCACAATTTCAGAAAAAATCTGACGTTCTGCAATTCACTCAAAAATGCTGCCAAAGTGTTGCAAACGATCCCCTGAAAGGTTTTTCGGTGGAAACAGATGGGTTTTATCATCAAAAACAGAATAAGCGCTCGACGTCTGAACAACTTTTTTTGAAAAAAACCCTAAGCCGCGCGGTCACGATTTCAGCCAAAATCTGACGTTCTGCAATTCACTCAAAAATGCTTCCAAACTGTTGCAAACGATCCCCTGAAAGGTTTTTCGGTGGAAACAGATGGGTTTTTATCATGAGAAACAGAATAAGCCCTCGACGTCTGAACAACTTTTTTTGAAAAAATCCCTATGCCGCGTAGTCACAATTTCAGCAAAAATCTGACGTTCTGCAATTCACTCAAAAATGCTGCCAAAGTGTTGCAAACGATCCCCTGAAAGGTTTTTCGGTGGAAACAGATGGGTTTTATCATCAGAAACAGAATAAGCCCTCGACGTCGGAACAACTTTTTTTGAAAAAATCCCTAAGCCGCGCGGTCACAATTTCAGCAAAAATCTGACGTTCTGCAATTCACTCAAAAATGCTGCCAAACTGTTGCAAACGATCCCCTGAAATGTTTTTCGGTGGAAACAGATGGGTTTTATTATCAGAAACAGAATAAGCCCTCGACGTCTGAACAACTTTTTTTGAAAAAAACCCTAAGCCGCGCGGTCAGAATTTCAGCAAAAATCTGACGTTCTGCAATTCACTCAAAAATGCTGCCAAACTGTTGCAAACGATCCCCTGAAATGTTTTTCGGTGGAAACAGATGGGTTTTATCATCAAAAACAGAATAAGCCCTCGACGTCTGAACAACTTTTTTTGAAAAAATGCCTAAGCCGCGCGGTCACAATTTCAGCCAAAATCTGACGTTCTGCAATTCACTCAAAAATGCTTCCAAACTGTTGCAAACGATCCCCTGAAAGGTTTTTCGGTGGAAACAGATGGGTTTTTATCATGAGAAACAGAATAAGCCCTCGACGTCTGAACAACTTTTTTTGAAAAAATCCCTAAGCCGCGCGGTCACAATTTCAGCAAAAATCTGACGTTCTGCAATTCACTCAAAAATGCTGCCAAACTGTTGCAAACGATCCCCTGAAATGTTTTTCGGTGGAAACAGATGGGTTTTATTATCAGAAAGAGAATAAGCCCTCGACGTCTGAACAACTTTTTTTGAAAAAAACCCTAAGCCGCGCGGTCACGATTTCAGCCAAAATCTGACGTTCTGCAATTCACTCAAAAATGCTTCCAAACTGTTGCAAACGATCCCCTGAAAGGTTTTTCGGTGGAAACAGATGGGTTTTATCATCAAAAACAGAATAAGCCCTCGCCGTCGGAACAACTTTTTTTGAAAAAATCCCTAAGCCGCGCGGTCAGAATTTCAGCAAAAATCTGACGTTCTGCAATTCACTCAAAAATGCTGCCAAACTGTTGCAAACGATCCCCTGAAATGTTTTTCGGTGGAAACAGATGGGTTTTATTATCAGAAACAGAATAAGCCCTCGACGTCTGAACAACTTTTTTTGAAAAAATGCCTAAGCCGCGCGGTCACAATTTCAGAAAATATCTGACGTTCTGCAATTCACTCAAAAATGCTTCCAAACTGTTGCAAACGATCCCCTGAAAGGTTTTTCGGTGGAAACAGATGGGTTTTTATCATGAGAAACAGAATAAGCCCTCGACGTCTGAACAACTTTTTTTGAAAAAATCCCTAAGCCGCGCGGTCACAATTTCAGCAAAAATCTGACGTTCTGCAATTCACTCAAAAATGCTGCCAAACTGTTGCAAACGATCCCCTGAAATGTTTTTCGGTGGAAACAGATGGGTTTTATTATCAGAAAGAGAATAAGCCCTCGACGTCTGAACAACTTTTTTTGAAAAAAACCCTAAGCCGCGCGGTCACGATTTCAGCCAAAATCTGACGTTCTGCAATTCACTCAAAAATGCTTCCAAACTGTTGCAAACGATCCCCTGAAAGGTTTTTCGGTGGAAACAGATGGGTTTTATCATCAAAAACAGAATAAGCCCTCGCCGTCGGAACAACTTTTTTTGAAAAAATCCCTAAGCCGCGCGGTCACAATTTCAGCAAAAATCTGACGTTCTGCAATTCACTCAAAAATGCTGCCAAACTGTTGCAAACGATCCCCTGAAATGTTTTTCGGTGGAAACAGATGGGTTTTATTATCAGAAACAGAATAAGCCCTCGACGTCTGAACAACTTTTTTTGAAAAAATGCCTAAGCCGCGCGGTCACAATTTCAGAAAATATCTGACGTTCTGCAATTCACTCAAAAATGCTGCCAAAGTGTTGCAAACGATCCCCTGAAAGGTTTTGCGGTGGAAACAGATGGGTTTTATCATCAAAAACAGAATAAGCGCTCGACGTCTGAACAACTTTTTTTGAAAAAAACCCTAAGCCGCGCGGTCACGATTTCAGCCAAAATCTGACGTTCTGCAATTCACTCAAAAATGCTTCCAAACTGTTGCAAACGATCCCCTGAAAGGTTTTTCGGTGGAAACAGATGGGTTTTTATCATGAGAAACAGAATAAGCCCTCGACGTCTGAACAACTTTTTTTGAAAAAAACCCTAAGCCGCGCGGTCACGATTTCAGCCAAAATCTGACGTTCTGCAATTCACTCAAAAATGCTTCCAAACTGTTGCAAACGATCCCCTGAAAGGTTTTTCGGTGGAAACAGATGGGTTTTTATCATGAGAAACAGAATAAGCCCTCGACGTCTGAACAACTTTTTTTGAAAAAATCCCTAAGCCGCGCGGTCACAATTTCAGCAAAAATCTGACGTTCTGCAATTCACTCAAAAATGCTGCCAAACTGTTGCAAACGATCCCCTGAAATGTTTTTCGGTGGAAACAGATGGGTTTTATTATCAGAAAGAGAATAAGCCCTCGACGTCTGAACAACTTTTTTTGAAAAAAACCCTAAGCCGCGCGGTCACGATTTCAGCCAAAATCTGACGTTCTGCAATTCACTCAAAAATGCTTCCAAACTGTTGCAAACGATCCCCTGAAATGTTTTTCGGTGGAAACAGATGGGTTTTATTATCAGAAACAGAATAAGCCCTCGACGTCTGAACAACTTTTTTTGAAAAAATGCCTAAGCCGCGCGGTCACAATTTCAGAAAAAATCTGACGTTCTGCAATTCACTCAAAAATGCTGCCAAAGTGTTGCAAACGATCCCCTGAAAGGTTTTGCGGTGGAAACAGATGGGTTTTATCATCAAAAACAGAATAAGCGCTCGACGTCTGAACAACTTTTTTTGAAAAAAACCCTAAGCCGCGCGGTCACGATTTCAGCCAAAATCTGACGTTCTGCAATTCACTCAAAAATGCTTCCAAACTGTTGCAAACGATCCCCTGAAAGGTTTTTCGGTGGAAACAGATGGGTTTTTATCATGAGAAACAGAATAAGCCCTCGACGTCTGAACAACTTTTTTTGAAAAAAACCCTAAGCCGCGCGGTCACGATTTCAGCCAAAATCTGACGTTCTGCAATTCACTCAAAAATGCTTCCAAACTGTTGCAAACGATCCCCTGAAAGGTTTTTCGGTGGAAACAGATGGGTTTTTATCATGAGAAACAGATTAAGCCCTCGACGTCTGAACAACTTTTTTTGAAAAAATCCCTATGCCGCGCGGTCACAATTTCAGCAAAAATCTGACGTTCTGCAATTCACTCAAAAATGCTGCCAAAGTGTTGCAAACGATCCCCTGAAAGGTTTTTCGGTGGAAACAGATGGGTTTTATCATCAGAAACAGAATAAGCCCTCGACGTCGGAACAACTTTTTTTGAAAAAATCCCTAAGCCGCGCGGTCACAATTTCAGCAAAAATCTGACGTTCTGCAATTCACTCAAAAATGCTGCCAAACTGTTGCAAACGATCCCTTGAAAGGTTTTTCGGTGGAAACAGATGGGTTTTATTATCAGAAACAGAATAAGCCCTCGACGTCTGAACAACTTTTTTTGAAAAAATGCCTAAGCCGCGCGGTCACAATTTCAGAAAAAATCTGACGTTCTGCAATTCACTCAAAAATGCTGCCAAAGTGTTGCAAACGATCCCCTGAAAGGTTTTTCGGTGGAAACAGATGGGTTTTATCATCAAAAACAGAATAAGCGCTCGACGTCTGAACAACTTTTTTTGAAAAAAACCCTAAGACGCGCGGTCACGATTTCAGCCAAAATCTGACGTTCTGCAATTCACTCAAAAATGCTGCCAAAGTGTTGCAAACGATCCCCTGAAAGGTTTTTCGGTGGAAACAGATGGGTTTTATCATCAAAAACAGAATAAGCCCTCGACGTCGGAACAACTTTTTTTGAAAAAATCCCTAAGCCGCGCGGTCACAATTTCAGCAAAAATCTGACGTTCTGCAATTCACTCAAAAATGCTGCCAAAGTGTTGCAAACGATCCCCTGAAAGGTTTTTCGGTGGAAACAGATGGGTTTTATCATCAGAAACAGAATAAGCCCTCGACGTCGGAACAACTTTTTTTGAAAAAATCCCTAAGCCGCGCGGTCACAATTTCAGCAAAAATCTGACGTTCTGCAATTCACTCAAAAATGCTGCCAAACTGTTGCAAACGATCCCTTGAAAGGTTTTTCGGTGGAAACAGATGGGTTTTATTATCAGAAACAGAATAAGCCCTCGACGTCTGAACAACTTTTTTTGAAAAAATCCCTAAGCCGCGCGGTCACAATTTCAGCCAAAATCTGACGTTCTGCAATTCACTCAAAAATGCTTCCAAACTGTTGCAAACGATCCCCTGAAAGGTTTTTCGTTGGAAACAGATGGGTTTTATCATCAGAAACAGAATAAGCCCTCGACGTCGGAACAACTTTTTTTGAAAAAATCCCTAAGCCGCGCGGTCACAATTTCAGCAAAAATCTGACGTTCTGCAATTCACTCAAAAATGCTGCCAAACTGTTGCAAACGATCCCCTGAAATGTTTTTCGGTGGAAACAGATGGGTTTTATTATCAGAAACAGAATAAGCCCTCGACGTCTGAACAACTTTTTTTGAAAAAATGCCTAAGCCGCGCGGTCACAATTTCAGAAAAAATCTGACGTTCTGCAATTCACTCAAAAATGCTGCCAAAGTGTTGCAAACGATCCCCTGAAAGGTTTTTCAGTGGAAACAGATGGGTTTTATCATCAGAAACAGAATAAGCCCTCGACGTCGGAACAACTTTTTTTGAAAAAATCCCTAAGCCGCGCGGTCACAATTTCAGAAAAAATCTGACGTTCTGCAATTCACTCAAAAATGCTGCCAAACTGTTGCAAACGATCCCCTGAAAGGTTTTTCGGTGGAAACAGATGGGTTTTATTATCAGAAACAGAATAAGCCCTCGACGTCTGAACAACTTTTTTTGAAAAAATGCCTAAGCCGCGCGGTCACAATTTCAGAAAAAATCTGACGTTCTGCAATTCACTCAAAAATGCTGCCAAAGTGTTGCAAACGATCCCCTGAAAGGTTTTTCGGTGGAAACAGATGGGTTTTATCATCAGAAACAGAATAAGCCCTCGACGTCGGAACAACTTTTTTTGAAAAAATCCCTAAGCCGCGCGGTCACAATTTCAGCAAAAATCTGACGTTCTGCAATTCACTCAAAAATGCTGCCAAACTGTTGCAAACGATCCCCTGAAAGGTTTTTCGGTGGAAACAGATGGGTTTTATTATCAGAAACAGAATAAGCCCTCGACGTCTGAACAACTTTTTTTGAAAAAATGCCTAAGCCGCGCGGTCACAATTTCAGAAAAAATCTGACGTTCTGCAATTCACTCAAAAATGCTGCCAAAGTGTTGCAAACGATCCCCTGAAAGGTTTTTCGGTGGAAACAGATGGGTTTTATCATCAAAAACAGAATAAGCGCTCGACGTCTGAACAACTTTTTTTGAAAAAAACCCTAAGACGCGCGGTCACGATTTCAGCCAAAATCTGACGTTCTGCAATTCACTCAAAAATGCTGCCAAAGTGTTGCAAACGATCCCCTGAAAGGTTTTTCGGTGGAAACAGATGGGTTTTATCATCAAAAACAGAATAAGCCCTCGCCGTCGGAACAACTTTTTTTGAAAAAATCCCTAAGCCGCGCGGTCACAATTTCAGCCAAAATCTGACGTTCTGCAATTCACTCAAAAATGCTGCCAAACTGTTGCAAACGATCCCCTGAAAGGTTTTTCGGTGGAAACAGATGGGTTTTATCATCAGAAACAGAATAAGCCCTCGACGTCGGAACAACTTTTTTTGAAAAAATCCCTAAGCCGCGCGGTCACAATTTCAGCAAAAATCTGACGTTCTGCAATTCACTCAAAAATGCTGCCAAACTCTTGCAAACGATCCCCTGAAATGTTTTTCGGTGGAAACAGATGGGTTTTATTATCAGAAACAGAATAAGCCCTCGACGTCTGAACAACTTTTTTTGAAAAAATGCCTAAGCCGCGCGGTCACAATTTCAGAAAAAATCTGACGTTCTGCAATTCACTCAAAAATGCTGCCAAAGTGTTGCAAACGATCCCCTGAAAGGTTTTGCGGTGGAAACAGATGGGTTTTATCATCAAAAACAGAATAAGCGCTCGACGTCTGAACAACTTTTTTTGAAAAAAACCCTAAGCCGCGCGGTCACGATTTCAGCCAAAATCTGACGTTCTGCAATTCACTCAAAAATGCTTCCAAACTGTTGCAAACGATCCCCTGAAAGGTTTTTCGGTGGAAACAGATGGGTTTTTATCATGAGAAACAGAATAAGCCCTCGACGTCTGAACAACTTTTTTTGAAAAAATCCCTATGCCGCGCAGTCACAATTTCAGCAAAAATCTGACGTTCTGCAATTCACTCAAAAATGCTGCCAAAGTGTTGCAAACGATCCCCTGAAAGGTTTTTCGGTGGAAACAGATGGGTTTTATCATCAGAAACAGAATAAGCCCTCGACGTCGGAACAACTTTTTTTGAAAAAATCCCTAAGCCGCGCGGTCACAATTTCAGCAAAAATCTGACGTTCTGCAATTCACTCAAAAATGCTGCCAAACTGTTGCAAACGATCCCCTGAAATGTTTTTCGGTGGAAACAGATGGGTTTTATTATCAGAAACAGAATAAGCCCTCGACGTCTGAACAACTTTTTTTGAAAAAAACCCTAAGCCGCGCGGTCACAATTTCAGCAAAAATCTGACGTTCTGCAATTCACTCAAAAATGCTGCCAAACTGTTGCAAACGATCCCCTGAAATGTTTTTCGGTGGAAACAGATGGGTTTTATCATCAAAAACAGAATAAGCCCTCGACGTCTGAACAACTTTTTTTGAAAAAATGCCTAAGCCGCGCGGTCACAATTTCAGCCAAAATCTGACGTTCTGCAATTCACTCAAAAATGCTTCCAAACTGTTGCAAACGACCCCCTGAAAGGTTTTTCGGTGGAAACAGATGGGTTTTTATCATGAGAAACAGAATAAGCCCTCGACGTCTGAACAACTTTTTTTGAAAAAATCCCTAAGCTGCGCGGTCACAATTTCAGCAAAAATCTGACGTTCTGCAATTCACTCAAAAATGCTGCCAAACTGTTGCAAACGATCCCCTGAAATGTTTTTCGGTGGAAACAGATGGGTTTTATTATCAGAAAGAGAATAAGCCCTCGACGTCTGAACAACTTTTTTTGAAAAAAACCCTAAGCCGCGCGGTCACAATTTCAGCAAAAATCTGACGTTCTGCAATTCACTCAAAAATGCTGCCAAACTGTTGCAAACGATCCCCTGAAATGTTTTTCGGTGGAAACAGATGGGTTTTATCATCAAAAACAGAATAAGCCCTCGACGTCTGAACAACTTTTTTTGAAAAAATGCCTAAGCCGCGCGGTCACAATTTCAGCCAAAATCTGACGTTCTGCAATTCACTCAAAAATGCTTCCAAACTGTTGCAAACGACCCCCTGAAAGGTTTTTCGGTGGAAACAGATGGGTTTTTATCATGAGAAACAGAATAAGCCCTCGACGTCTGAACAACTTTTTTTGAAAAAAACCCTAAGCCGCGCGGTCACGATTTCAGCCAAAATCTGACGTTCTGCAATTCACTCAAAAATGCTTCCAAACTGTTGCAAACGATCCCCTGAAAGGTTTTTCGGTGGAAACAGATGGGTTTTTATCATGAGAAACAGAATAAGCCCTCGACGTCTGAACAACTTTTTTTGAAAAAATCCCTATGCCGCGCGGTCACAATTTCAGCAAAAATCTGACGTTCTGCAATTCACTCAAAAATGCTGCCAAAGTGTTGCAAACGATCCCCTGAAAGGTTTTTCAGTGGAAACAGATGGGTTTTATCATCAGAAACAGAATAAGCCCTCGACGTCGGAACAACTTTTTTTGAAAAAATCCCTAAGCCGCGCGGTCACAATTTCAGCAAAAATCTGACGTTCTGCAATTCACTCAAAAATGCTGCCAAACTGTTGCAAACGATCCCCTGAAAGGTTTTTCGGTGGAAACAGATGGGTTTTATTATCAGAAACAGAATAAGCCCTCGACGTCTGAACAACTTTTTTTGAAAAAATGCCTAAGCCGCGCGGTCACAATTTCAGAAAAAATCTGACGTTCTGCAATTCACTCAAAAATGCTGCCAAAGTGTTGCAAACGATCCCCTGAAAGGTTTTTCGGTGGAAACAGATGGGTTTTATCATCAAAAACAGAATAAGCGCTCGACGTCTGAACAACTTTTTTTGAAAAAAACCCTAAGACGCGCGGTCACGATTTCAGCCAAAATCTGACGTTCTGCAATTCACTCAAAAATGCTGCCAAAGTGTTGCAAACGATCCCCTGAAAGGTTTTTCGGTGGAAACAGATGGGTTTTATCATCAGAAACAGAATAAGCCCTCGCCTTCGGAACAACTTTTTTTGAAAAAATCCCTAAGCCGCGCGGTCACAATTTCAGCCAAAATCTGACGTTCTGCAATTCACTCAAAAATGCTGCCAAACTGTTGCAAACGATCCCCTGAAAGGTTTTTAGGTGGAAACAGATGGGTTTTATCATCAGAAACAGAATAAGCCCTCGACGTCGGAACAACTTTTTTTGAAAAAATCCCTAAGCCGCGCGGTCACAATTTCAGCAAAAATCTGACGTTCTGCAATTCACTCAAAAATGCTGCCAAACTGTTGCAAACGATCCCCTGAAATGTTTTTCGGTGGAAACAGATGGGTTTTATTATCAGAAACAGAATAAGCCCTCGACGTCTGAACAACTTTTTTTGAAAAAATGCCTAAGCCGCGCGGTCACAATTTCAGAAAAAATCTGACGTTCTGCAATTCACTCAAAAATGCTGCCAAAGTGTTGCAAACGATCCCCTGAAAGGTTTTGCGGTGGAAACAGATGGGTTTTATCATCAAAAACAGAATAAGCGCTCGACGTCTGAACAACTTTTTTTGAAAAAATGCCTAAGCCGCGCGGTCACGATTTCAGCCAAAATCTGACGTTCTGCAATTCACTCAAAAATGCTTCCAAACTGTTGCAAACGATCCCCTGAAAGGTTTTTCGGTGGAAACAGATGGGTTTTTATAATGAGAAACAGAATAAGCCCTCGACTTCTGAACAACTTTTTTTGAAAAAAACCCTAAGCCGCGCGGTCACGATTTCAGCCAAAATCTGACGTTCTGCAATTCACTCAAAAATGCTTCCAAACTGTTGCAAACGATCCCCTGAAAGGTTTTTCGGTGGAAACAGATGGGTTTTTATCATGAGAAACAGATTAAGCCCTCGACGTCTGAACAACTTTTTTTGAAAAAATCCCTATGCCGCGCGGTCACAATTTCAGCAAAAATCTGACGTTCTGCAATTCACTCAAAAATGCTGCCAAAGTGTTGCAAACGATCCCCTGAAAGGTTTTTCGGTGGAAACAGATGGGTTTTATCATCAGAAACAGAATAAGCCCTCGACGTCGGAACAACTTTTTTTGAAAAAATCCCTAAGCCGCGCGGTCACAATTTCAGCAAAAATCTGACGTTCTGCAATTCACTCAAAAATGCTGCCAAACTGTTGCAAACGATCCCCTGAAAGGTTTTTCGGTGGAAACAGATGGGTTTTATTATCAGAAACAGAATAAGCCCTCGACGTCTGAACAACTTTTTTTGAAAAAATGCCTAAGCCGCGCGGTCACAATTTCAGAAAAAATCTGACGTTCTGCAATTCACTCAAAAATGCTGCCAAAGTGTTGCAAACGATCCCCTGAAAGGTTTTTCGGTGGAAACAGATGGGTTTTATCATCAAAAACAGAATAAGCGCTCGACGTCTGAACAACTTTTTTTGAAAAAAACCCTAAGACGCGCGGTCACGATTTCAGCCAAAATCTGACGTTCTGCAATTCACTCAAAAATGCTGCCAAAGTGTTGCAAACGATCCCCTGAAAGGTTTTTCGGTGGAAACAGATGGGTTTTATCATCAAAAACAGAATAAGCCCTCGCCGTCGGAACAACTTTTTTTGAAAAAATCCCTAAGCCGCGCGGTCACAATTTCAGCCAAAATCTGACGTTCTGCAATTCACTCAAAAATGCTGCCAAACTGTTGCAAACGATCCCCTGAAAGGTTTTTCGGTGGAAACAGATGGGTTTTATCATCAGAAACAGAATAAGCCCTCGACGTCGGAACAACTTTTTTGAAAAAATCCCTAAGCCGCGCGGTCACAATTTCAGCAAAAATCTGACGTTCTGCAATTCACTCAAAAATGCTGCCAAACTGTTGCAAACGATCCCCTGAAATGTTTTTCGGTGGAAACAGATGGGTTTTATTATCAGAAACAGAATAAGCCCTCGACGTCTGAACAACTTTTTTTGAAAAAATGCCTAAGCCGCGCGGTCACAATTTCAGAAAAAATCTGACGTTCTGCAATTCACTCAAAAATGCTGCCAAAGTGTTGCAAACGATCCCCTGAAAGGTTTTTCGGTGGAAACAGATGGGTTTTATCATCAGAAACAGAATAAGCCCTCGACGTCGGAACAACTTTTTTTGAAAAAATCCCTAAGCCGCGCGGTCACAATTTCAGAAAAAATCTGACGTTCTGCAATTCACTCAAAAATGCTGCCAAACTGTTGCAAACGATCCCCTGAAAGGTTTTTCGGTGGAAACAGATGGGTTTTATTATCAGAAACAGAATAAGCCCTCGACGTCTGAACAACTTTTTTTGAAAAAATGCCTAAGCCGCGCGGTCACAATTTCAGAAAAAATCTGACGTTCTGCAATTCACTCAAAAATGCTGCCAAAGTGTTGCAAACGATCCCCTGAAAGGTTTTTCGGTGGAAACAGATGGGTTTTATCATCAAAAACAGAATAAGCGCTCGACGTCTGAACAACTTTTTTTGAAAAAAACCCTAAGACGCGCGGTCACGATTTCAGCCAAAATCTGACGTTATGCAATTCACTCAAAAATGCTGCCAAAGTGTTGCAAACGATCCCCTGAAAGGTTTTTCGGTGGAAACAGATGGGTTTTATCATCAAAAACAGAATAAGCCCTCGCCGTCGGAACAACTTTTTTTGAAAAAATCCCTAAACCGCGCGGTCACAATTTCAGCCAAAATCTGACGTTCTGCAATTCACTCAAAAATGCTGCCAAACTGTTGCAAACTTTCCCCTGAAAGGTTTTTCGGTGGAAACAGATGGGTTTTATCATCAGAAACAGAATAAGCCCTCGACGTCGGAACAACTTTTTTTGAAAAAATCCCTAAGCCGCGCGGTCACAATTTCAGCCAAAATCTGACGTTCTGCAATTCACTCAAAAATGCTGCCAAACTGTTGCAAACGATCCCCTGAAAGGTTTTTCGGTGGAAACAGATGGGTTTTTATCATGAGAAACAGAATAAGCCCTCGACGTCTGAACAACTTTTTTTGAAAAAATCCCTATGCCGCGCAGTCACAATTTCAGCAAAAATCTGACGTTCTGCAATTCACTCAAAAATGCTGCCAAAGTGTTGCAAACGATCCCCTGAAAGGTTTTTCGGTGGAAACAGATGGGTTTTATCATCAGAAACAGAATAAGCCCTCGACGTCGGAACAACTTTTTTTGAAAAAATCCCTAAGCCGCGCGGTCACAATTTCAGCAAAAATCTGACGTTCTGCAATTCATTCAAAAATGCTGCCAAACTGTTGCAAACGATCCCCTGAAAGGTTTTTCGGTGGAAACAGATGGGTTTTATCATCAAAAACAGAATAAGCGCTCGACGTCTGAACAACTTTTTTTGAAAAAAACCCTAAGCCGCGCGGTCACGATTTCAGCCAAAATCTGACGTTCTGCAATTCACTCAAAAATGCTGCCAAAGTGTTGCAAACGATCCCCTGAAAGGTTTTGCGGTGGAAACAGATGGGTTTTATCATCAAAAACAGAATAAGCGCTCGACGTCTGAACAACTTTTTTTGAAAAAATGCCTAAGCCGCGCGGTCACGATTTCAGCCAAAATCTGACGTTCTGCAATTCACTCAAAAATGCTTCCAAACTGTTGCAAACGATCCCCTGAAAGGTTTTTCGGTGGAAACAGATGGGTTTTTATAATGAGAAACAGAATAAGCCCTCGACGTCTGAACAACTTTTTTTGAAAAAAACCCTAAGCCGCGCGGTCACGATTTCAGCCAAAATCTGACGTTCTGCAATTCACTCAAAAATGCTTCCAAACTGTTGCAAACGATCCCCTGAAAGGTTTTTCGGTGGAAACAGATGGGTTTTTATCATGAGAAACAGATTAAGCCCTCGACGTCTGAACAACTTTTTTTGAAAAAATCCCTATGCCGCGCGGTCACAATTTCAGCAAAAATCTGACGTTCTGCAATTCACTCAAAAATGCTGCCAAAGTGTTGCAAACGATCCCCTGAAAGGTTTTTCGGTGGAAACAGATGGGTTTTATCATCAGAAACAGAATAAGCCCTCGACGTCTGAACAACTTTTTTTGAAAAAATCCCTAAGCCGCGCGGTCACAATTTCAGCAAAAATCTGACGTTCTGCAATTCACTCAAAAATGCTGCCAAACTGTTGCAAACGATCCCCTGAAAGGTTTTTCGGTGGAAACAGATGGGTTTTATTATCAGAAACAGAATAAGCCCTCGACGTCTGAACAACTTTTTTTGAAAAAATGCCTAAGCCGCGCGGTCACAATTTCAGAAAAAATCTGACGTTCTGCAATTCACTCAAAAATGCTGCCAAAGTGTTGCAAACGATCCCCTGAAAGGTTTTTCGGTGGAAACAGATGGGTTTTATCATCAAAAACAGAATAAGCGCTCGACGTCTGAACAACTTTTTTTGAAAAAAACCCTAAGACGCGCGGTCACGATTTCAGCCAAAATCTGGCGTTCTGCAATTCACTCAAAAATGCTGCCAAAGTGTTGCAAACGATCCCCTGAAAGGTTTTTCGGTGGAAACAGATGGGTTTTATCATCAAAAACAGAATAAGCCCTCGCCGTCGGAACAACTTTTTTTGAAAAAATCCCTAAGCCGCGCGGTCACAATTTCAGCCAAAATCTGACGTTCTGCAATTCACTCAAAAATGCTGCCAAACTGTTGCAAACGATCCCCTGAAAGGTTTTTCGGTGGAAACAGATGGGTTTTATCATCAGAAACAGAATAAGCCCTCGACGTCGGAACAACTTTTTTGAAAAAATCCCTAAGCCGCGCGGTCACAATTTCAGCAAAAATCTGACGTTCTGCAATTCACTCAAAAATGCTGCCAAACTGTTGCAAACGATCCACTGAAATGTTTTTCGGTGGAAACAGATGGGTTTTATTATCAGAAACAGAATAAGCCCTCGACGTCTGAACAACTTTTTTTGAAAAAATGCCTAAGCCGCGCGGTCACAATTTCAGAAAAAATCTGACGTTCTGCAATTCACTCAAAAATGCTGCCAAAGTGTTGCAAACGATCCCCTGAAAGGTTTTTCGGTGGAAACAGATGGGTTTTATCATCAGAAACAGAATAAGCCCTCGACGTCGGAACAACTTTTTTTGAAAAAATCCCTAAGCCGCGCGGTCACAATTTCAGAAAAAATCTGACGTTCTGCAATTCACTCAAAAATGCTGCCAAACTGTTGCAAACGATCCCCTGAAAGGTTTTTCGGTGGAAACAGATGGGTTTTATTATCAGAAACAGAATAAGCCCTCGACGTCTGAACAACTTTTTTTGAAAAAATGCCTAAGCCGCGCGGTCACAATTTCAGAAAAAATCTGACGTTCTGCAATTCACTCAAAAATGCTGCCAAAGTGTTGCAAACGATCCCCTGAAAGGTTTTTCGGTGGAAACAGATGGGTTTTATCATCAAAAACAGAATAAGCGCTCGACGTCTGAACAACTTTTTTTGAAAAAAACCTTAAGACGCGCGGTCACGATTTCAGCCAAAATCTGACGTTCTGCAATTCACTCAAAAATGCTGCCAAAGTGTTGCAAACGATCCCCTGAAAGGTTTTTCGGTGGAAACAGATGGGTTTTATCATCAAAAACAGAATAAGCCCTCGCCGTCGGAACAACTTTTTTTGAAAAAATCCCTAAGCCGCGCGGTCACAATTTCAGCCAAAATCTGACGTTCTGCAATTCACTCAAAAATGATGCCAAACTGTTGCAAACTTTCCCCTGAAAGGTTTTTCGGTGGAAACAGATGGGTTTTATCATCAGAAACAGAATAAGCCCTCGACGTCGGAACAACTTTTTTTGAAAAAATCCCTAAGCCGCGCGGTCACAATTTCAGCCAAAATCTGACGTTCTGCAATTCACTCAAAAATGCTGCCAAACTGTTGCAAACGATCCCCTGAAAGGTTTTTCGGTGGAAACAGATGGGTTTTTATCATGAGAAACAGAATAAGCCCTCGACGTCTGAACAACTTTTTTTGAAAAAATCCCTATGCCGCGCAGTCACAATTTCAGCAAAAATCTGACGTTCTGCAATTCACTCAAAAATGCTGCCAAAGTGTTGCAAACGATCCCCTGAAAGGTTTTTCGGTGGAAACAGATGGGTTTTATCATCAGAAACAGAATAAGCCCTCGACGTTGGAACAACTTTTTTTGAAAAAATCCCTAAGCCGCGCGGTCACAATTTCAGCAAAAATCTGACGTTCTGCAATTCATTCAAAAATGCTGCCAAACTGTTGCAAACGATCCCCTGAAAGGTTTTTCGGTGGAAACAGATGGGTTTTATCATCAAAAACAGAATAAGCGCTCGACGTCTGAACAACTTTTTTTGAAAAAAACCCTAAGCCGCGCGGTCACGATTTCAGCCAAAATCTGACGTTCTGCAATTCACTCAAAAATGCTGCCAAACTGTTGCAAACGATCCCCTGAAAGGTTTTTCGGTGGAAACAGATGGGTTTTATCATCAAAAACAGAATAAGCGCTCGACGTCTGAACAACTTTTTTTGAAAAAAACCCTAAGCCGCGCGGTCACGATTTCAGCCAAAATCTGACGTTCTGCAATTCACTCAAAAATGCTTCCAAACTGTTGCAAACGATCCCCTGAAAGGTTTTTCGGTGGAAACAGATGGGGTTTTATCAGCAGAAACAGAATAAGCCCTCGCCGTCGGAACAACTTTTTTTGAAAAAATGCCTAAGCCGCGCGGTCACAATTTCAGCAAAAATCTGACGTTCTGCAATTCACTCAAAAATGCTGCCAAACTGTTGCAAACGATCCCCTGAAAGGTTTTTCGGTGGAAACAGATGGTGTTTTATCATCAGAAACAGAATAAGCCCTCGACGTCTGAACAACTTTTTTTGAAAAAATCCCTAAGCCGCGCAGTCACAATTTCAGCAAAAATCTGACGTTCTGCAATTCACTCAAAAATGCTGCCAAAGTGTTTGCAAAGGATCCCCTGAAAGGTTTTTCGGTGGAAACAGATGGGTTTTATCATCAAAAACAGAATAAGCCCTCGACGTCTGAACAACTTTTTTTGAAAAAAACCCTAAGCCGCGCGGTCACGATTTCAGCCAAAATCTGACGTTCTGCAATTCACTCAAAAAGGCTTCCAAACTGTTCAAACGATCCCCTGAAAGGTTTTTCGGTGGAAACAGATGGGTTTTATCATCAGAAACA
The DNA here is from genome assembly GCF_964270895.1 of Podarcis filfolensis. Classification (NCBI taxonomy): domain Eukaryota; kingdom Metazoa; phylum Chordata; class Lepidosauria; order Squamata; family Lacertidae; genus Podarcis; species Podarcis filfolensis. The sequence continues at coordinate 87,692,502 of NC_139608.1, forward strand.
GAATAAGCCCTCGACGTCTGAACAACTTTTTTTGAAAAAATGCCTAAGCCGCGCGGTCACAATTTCAGCAAAAATCTGACGTTCTGCAATTCACTCAAAAATGCTGCCAAAGTGTTGCAAACGATCCCCTGAAAGGTTTTTCGATGGAAACAGATGGGTTTTATCATCAAAAACAGAATAAGCCCTCGACGTCGGAACAACTTTATTTGAAAAAATGCCTAAACCGCGCGGTCACAATTTCAGCAAAAATCTGACGTTCTGCAATTCACTCAAAAATGCTGCCAAAGTGTTGCAAACGATCCCCTGAAAGGTTTTTCGGTGGAAACAGATGGGTTTTAAAATCAGAAACAGAATAAGCCCTCGAAGTCTGAAAAACTTTTTTTTAAAAAATCCCTAAGCCGCGCGGTCACAATTTCAGCAAAAATCTGACGTTCTGCAATTCACTCAAAAATCCTGCCAAACTGTCACAAATGATCCCCTAAAAGCTTTTCCGGTGGAAACAGATGGGTCTTTATCATCAGAAACAGAATAAGCCCTCGCCGTCTGAACAACTTTTTTTGAAAAAATCCCTAAGCCGGGCGGTCACAATTTCAGAAAAAATCTGACGTTCTGCAATTCACTCAAAAATGCTGCCAAAGTGTTGCAAACGATCCCCTGAAAGGTTTTTCGGTGGAAACAGATGGGTTTTATCATCAAAAACAGAATAAGCGCTCGACGTCTGAACAACTTTTTTTGAAAAAAACCCTAAGACGCGCGGTCACGATTTCAGCCAAAATCTGACGTTCTGCAATTCACTCAAAAATGCTGCCAAAGTGTTGCAAACGATCCCCTGAAAGGTTTTTCGGTGGAAACAGATGGGTTTTATCATCAAAAACAGAATAAGCCCTCGCCGTCGGAACAACTTTTTTTGAAAAAATCCCTAAGCCGCGCGGTCACAATTTCAGCCAAAATCTGACGTTCTGCAATTCACTCAAAAATGCTGCCAAACTGTTGCAAACGATCCCCTGAAAGGTTTTTCGGTGGAAACAGATGGGTTTTATCATCAGAAACAGAATAAGCCCTCGACGTCGGAACAACTTTTTTGAAAAAATCCCTAAGCCGCGCGGTCACAATTTCAGCAAAAATCTGACGTTCTGCAATTCACTCAAAAATGCTGCCAAACTGTTGCAAACGATCCCCTGAAATGTTTTTCGGTGGAAACAGATGGGTTTTATTATCAGAAACAGAATAAGCCCTCGACGTCTGAACAACTTTTTTTGAAAAAATGCCTAAGCCGCGCGGTCACAATTTCAGAAAAAATCTGACGTTCTGCAATTCACTCAAAAATGCTGCCAAAGTGTTGCAAACGATCCCCTGAAAGGTTTTTCGGTGGAAACAGATGGGTTTTATCATCAGAAACAGAATAAGCCCTCAACGTCGGAACAACTTTTTTTGAAAAAATCCCTAAGCCGCGCGGTCACAATTTCAGAAAAAATCTGACGTTCTGCAATTCACTCAAAAATGCTGCCAAACTGTTGCAAACGATCCCCTGAAAGGTTTTTCGGTGGAAACAGATGGGTTTTATTATCAGAAACAGAATAAGCCCTCGACGTCTGAACAACTTTTTTTGAAAAAATGCCTAAGCCGCGCGGTCACAATTTCAGAAAAAATCTGACGTTCTGCAATTCACTCAAAAATGCTGCCAAAGTGTTGCAAACGATCCCCTGAAAGGTTTTTCGGTGGAAACAGATGGGTTTTATCATCAAAAACAGAATAAGCGCTCGACGTCTGAACAACTTTTTTTGAAAAAAACCCTAAGACGCGCGGTCACGATTTCAGCCAAAATCTGACGTTCTGCAATTCACTCAAAAATGCTGCCAAAGTGTTGCAAACGATCCCCTGAAAGGTTTTTCGGTGGAAACAGATGGGTTTTATCATCAAAAACAGAATAAGCCCTCGCCGTCGGAACAACTTTTTTTGAAAAAATCCCTAAGCCGCGCGGTCACAATTTCAGCCAAAATCTGACGTTCTGCAATTCACTCAAAAATGCTGCCAAACTGTTGCAAACTTTCCCCTGAAAGGTTTTTCGGTGGAAACAGATGGGTTTTATCATCAGAAACAGAATAAGCCCTCGACGTCGGAACAACTTTTTTTGAAAAAATCCCTAAGCCGCGCGGTCACAATTTCAGCCAAAATCTGACGTTCTGCAATTCACTCAAAAATGCTGCCAAACTGTTGCAAACGATCCCCTGAAAGGTTTTTCGGTGGAAACAGATGGGTTTTTATCATGAGAAACAGAATAAGCCCTCGACGTCTGAACAACTTTTTTTGAAAAAATCCCTATGCCGCGCAGTCACAATTTCAGCAAAAATCTGACGTTCTGCAATTCACTCAAAAATGCTGCCAAAGTGTTGCAAACGATCCCCTGAAAGGTTTTTCGGTGGAAACAGATGGGTTTTATCATCAGAAACAGAATAAGCCCTCGACGTCGGAACAACTTTTTTTGAAAAAATCCCTAAGCCGCGCGGTCACAATTTCAGCAAAAATCTGACGTTCTGCAATTCATTCAAAAATGCTGCCAAACTGTTGCAAACGATCCCCTGAAAGGTTTTTCGGTGGAAACAGATGGGTTTTATCATCAAAAACAGAATAAGCGCTCGACGTCTGAACAACTTTTTTTGAAAAAAACCCTAAGCCGCGCGGTCACGATTTCAGCCAAAATCTGACGTTCTGCAATTCACTCAAAAATGCTGCCAAACTGTTGCAAACGATCCCCTGAAAGGTTTTTCGGTGGAAACAGATGGGTTTTATCATCAAAAACAGAATAAGCGCTCGACGTCTGAACAACTTTTTTTGAAAAAAACCCTAAGCCGCGCGGTCACGATTTCAGCCAAAATCTGACGTTCTGCAATTCACTCAAAAATGCTTCCAAACTGTTGCAAACGATCCCCTGAAAGGTTTTTCGGTGGAAACAGATGGGGTTTTATCAGCAGAAACAGAATAAGCCCTCGCCGTCGGAACAACTTTTTTTGAAAAAATGCCTAAGCCGCGCGGTCACAATTTCAGCAAAAATCTGACGTTCTGCAATTCACTCAAAAATGCTGCCAAACTGTTGCAAACGATCCCCTGAAAGGTTTTTCGGTGGAAACAGATGGTGTTTTATCATCAGAAACAGAATAAGCCCTCGACGTCTGAACAACTTTTTTTGAAAAAATCCCTAAGCCGCGCAGTCACAATTTCAGCAAAAATCTGACGTTCTGCAATTCACTCAAAAATGCTGCCAAAGTGTTTGCAAAGGATCCCCTGAAAGGTTTTTCGGTGGAAACAGATGGGTTTTATCATCAAAAACAGAATAAGCCCTCGACGTCTGAACAACTTTTTTTGAAAAAAACCCTAAGCCGCGCGGTCACGATTTCAGCCAAAATCTGACGTTCTGCAATTCACTCAAAAAGGCTTCCAAACTGTTCAAACGATCCCCTGAAAGGTTTTTCGGTGGAAACAGATGGGTTTTATCATCAGAAACAGAATAAGCCCTCGACGTCTGAACAACTTTTTTTGAAAAAATGCCTAAGCCGCGCGGTCACAATTTCAGCAAAAATCTGACGTTCTGCAATTCACTCAAAAATGCTGCCAAAGTGTTGCAAACGATCCCCTGAAAGGTTTTTCGATGGAAACAGATGGGTTTTATCATCAAAAACAGAATAAGCCCTCGACGTCGGAACAACTTTATTTGAAAAAATGCCTAAACCGCGCGGTCACAATTTCAGCAAAAATCTGACGTTCTGCAATTCACTCAAAAATGCTGCCAAAGTGTTGCAAACGATCCCCTGAAAGGTTTTTCGGTGGAAACAGATGGGTTTTAAAATCAGAAACAGAATAAGCCCTCGAAGTCTGAAAAACTTTTTTTTAAAAAATCCCTAAGCCGCGCGGTCACAATTTCAGCAAAAATCTGACGTTCTGCAATTCACTCAAAAATCCTGCCAAACTGTCACAAATGATCCCCTAAAAGCTTTTCCGGTGGAAACAGATGGGTCTTTATCATCAGAAACAGAATAAGCCCTCGCCGTCTGAACAACTTTTTTTGAAAAAATCCCTAAGCCGGGCGGTCACAATTTCAGCAAAAATCTGACGTTCTGCAATTCACTCAAAAACGCTGCAAAACTGTTGCAAACGATCCCCTGAAAGGTTTTTCGGTGGAAACAGATGGGTTTTATCATCAGAAACAGAATAAGCCCTCGACGTCTGAACAACTTTATTTGAAAAAATGCCTAAGCCGCGCGGTCACAATTTCAGCAAAAATCTGACGTTCTGCAATTCACTCAAAAATGCTGCCAAACTTTTGCAAACGATCCCCTGAAAGGTTTTTCGGTGGAAACAGATGGGTTTTTATCATGAGAAACAGAATAAGCCCTCGACGTCTGAACAACATTATTTGAAAAAATGCCTAAGCTGCGCGGTCACAATTTCAGCAAAAATCTGACGTTCTGCAATTCACTCAAAAATGCTGCCAAACTGTTGCAAACGATCCCCTGAAAGGTTTTTCGGTGGAAACAGATGGGTTTTAAAATCAGAAACAGAATAAGCCCTCGACGTCGGAACCACTTTTTTTGAAAAAATGCCTAAGCCGCGCGGTCACAATTTCAGCAAAAATCTGACGTTCTGCAATTCACTCAAAAATGCTGCCAAACTGTGGCAAACGATCCCCTGAAAGATTTTTCGGTGGAAACAGATGGGTTTTATCATCAGAAACAGAATAAGCCCTCGACGTCTGAACAACTTTTTTTTGAAAAAATCCCTAAGCCGCGCGGTCACAATTTCAGCAAAAATCTGACGTTCTGCAATTCACTCAAAAATGCTGCCAAAGTGTTGCAAACGATCCCCTGAAAGGTTTTTCGGTGGAAAAAGATGGGTTTTATCATCAAAAACAGAATAAGCCCTCGACGTCTGAACAACTTTTTTTGAAAAAAACCCTAAGCCGCGCGGTCACAATTTCAGCAAAAATCTGACGTTCTGCAATTCACTCAAAAAGGCTTCCAAACTGTTGCAAACAATCCCCTGAAAGCTTTTCCGGTGGAAACAGATGGGTTTTATCATCAGAAACAGAATAAGCCCTCGACGTCTGAACAACTTTTTTTGAAAAAATCCCTAAGCCGCGCGGTCACAATTTCAGCAAAAATCTGACGTTCTGCAATTCACTCAAAAAGGCTTCCAAACTGTTCAAACGATCCCCTGAAAGGTTTTTCGGTGGAAACAGATGGGTTTTATCATCAGAAACAGAATAAGCCCTCGACGTCTGAACAACTTTTTTTGAAAAAATGCCTAAGCCGCGCGGTCACAATTTCAGCAAAAATCTGACGTTCTGCAATTCACTCAAAAATGCTGCCAAAGTGTTGCAAACGATCCCCTGAAAGGTTTTTCGATGGAAACAGATGGGTTTTATCATCAAAAACAGAATAAGCCCTCGACGTCGGAACAACTTTATTTGAAAAAATGCCTAAACCGCGCGGTCACAATTTCAGCAAAAATCTGACGTTCTGCAATTCACTCAAAAATGCTGCCAAAGTGTTGCAAACGATCCCCTGAAAGGTTTTTCGGTGGAAACAGATGGGTTTTAAAATCAGAAACAGAATAAGCCCTCGAAGTCTGAAAAACTTTTTTTTAAAAAATCCCTAAGCCGCGCGGTCACAATTTCAGCAAAAATCTGACGTTCTGCAATTCACTCAAAAATCCTGCCAAACTGTCACAAATGATCCCCTAAAAGCTTTTCCGGTGGAAACAGATGGGTCTTTATCATCAGAAACAGAATAAGCCCTCGCCGTCTGAACAACTTTTTTTGAAAAAATCCCTAAGCCGGGCGGTCACAATTTCAGCAAAAATCTGACGTTCTGCAATTCACTCAAAAACGCTGCAAAACTGTTGCAAACGATCCCCTGAAAGGTTTTTCGGTGGAAACAGATGGGTTTTATCATCAGAAACAGAATAAGCCCTCGACGTCTGAACAACTTTATTTGAAAAAATGCCTAAGCCGCGCGGTCACAATTTCAGCAAAAATCTGACGTTCTGCAATTCACTCAAAAATGCTGCCAAACTTTTGCAAACGATCCCCTGAAAGGTTTTTCGGTGGAAACAGATGGGTTTTTATCATGAGAAACAGAATAAGCCCTCGACGTCTGAACAACATTATTTGAAAAAATGCCTAAGCTGCGCGGTCACAATTTCAGCAAAAATCTGACGTTCTGCAATTCACTCAAAAATGCTGCCAAACTGTTGCAAACGATCCCCTGAAAGGTTTTTCGGTGGAAACAGATGGGTTTTAAAATCAGAAACAGAATAAGCCCTCGACGTCGGAACCACTTTTTTTGAAAAAATGCCTAAGCCGCGCGGTCACAATTTCAGCAAAAATCTGACGTTCTGCAATTCACTCAAAAATGCTGCCAAACTGTTGCAAACGATCCCCTGAAAGATTTTTCGGTGGAAACACATGGGTTTTATCATCAGAAACAGAATAAGCCCTCGACGTCTGAACAACTTTTTTTTGAAAAAATCCCTAAGCCGCGCGGTCACAATTTCAGCAAAAATCTGACGTTCTGCAATTCACTCAAAAATGCTGCCAAAGTGTTGCAAACGATCCCCTGAAAGGTTTTTCGGTGGAAAAAGATGGGTTTTATCATCAAAAACAGAATAAGCCCTCGACGTCTGAACAACTTTTTTTGAAAAAAACCCTAAGCCGCGCGGTCACAATTTCAGCAAAAATCTGACGTTCTGCAATTCACTCAAAAAGGCTTCCAAACTGTTGCAAACAATCCCCTGAAAGCTTTTCCGGTGGAAACAGATGGGTTTTATCATCAGAAACAGAATAAGCCCTCGACGTCTGAACAACTTTTTTTGAAAAAATCCCTAAGCCGCGCGGTCACAATTTCAGCAAAAATCTGACGTTCTGCAATTCACTCAAAAATGCTGCCAAAGTGTTGCAAACGATCCCCTGAAAGGTTTTTCGGTGGAAACAGATGGGTTTTATCATCAAAAACAGAATAAGCCCTCGTCGTCTGAACAACTGTTTTTGAAAAAATGCCTAAGCCGCGCGGTCACAATTTCAGCAAAAATCTGACGTTCTGCAATTCACTCAAAAATGCTGCCAAAGTGTTGCAAACGATCCCCTGAAAGGTTTTTCGGTGGAAACAGATGGGTTTTATCATCAAAAACAGAATAAGCCCTCGACGTCTGAACAACTTTTTTTGAAAAAAACCCTAAGCCGCGCGGTCACAATTTCAGCAAAAATCTGACGTTCTGCAATTCACTCAAAAATGCTGCCAAACTGTTGCAAACGATCCCCTGAAAGGTTTTTCGGTGGAAACAGATGGGTTTTATCATCAGAAACAGAATAAGCCCTCGACGTCTGAACAACTTTTTTTGAAAAAATCCCTAAGCCGCGCGGTCACAATTTCAGCAAAAATCTGACGTTCTGCAATTCACTCAAAAATGCTGCCAAAGTGTTGCAAACGATCCCCTGAAAGGTTTTTCGGTGGAAACAGATGGGTTTTATCATCAAAAACAGAATAAGCCCTCGCCGTCGGAAGAACTTTTTTTGAAAAAATCCCTAAGCCGCGCGGTCACAATTTCAGCAAAAATCTGACGTTCTGCAATTCACTCAAAAATGCTTCCAAACTGTTGCAAACGATCCCCTGAAAGGTTTTTCGGTGGAAACAGATGGGTTTTTATCATGAGAAACAGAATAAGCCCTCGACGTCTGAACAACTTTTTTTGAAAAAATCCCTAAGCCGCGCGGTCACAATTTCAGCAAAAATCTGACGTTCTGCAATTCACTCAAAAATGCTGCCAAAGTGTTGCAAACGATCCCCTGAAAGGTTTTTCGGTGGAAACAGATGGGTTTTATCATCAAAAACAGAATAAGCCCTCGCCGTCGGAACAACTTTTTTTGAAAAAATCCCTAAGCCGCGCGGTCACAATTTCAGCAAAAATCTGACGTTCTGCAATTCACTCAAAAATGCTTCCAAAATGTTGCAAACGATCCCCTGAAAGGTTTTTCGGTGGAAACAGATGGGTTTTATCATCAGAAACAGAATAAGCCCTCGACGTCTGAACAACTGTTTTTGAAAAAATGCCTAAGCCGCGCGGTCACCATTTCAGCAAAAATCTGACGTTCTGCAATTCACTCAAAAATGCTGCCAAAGTGTTGCAAACGATCCCCTGAAAGGTTTTTCGGTGGAAACAGATGGGTTTTATCATCAAAAACAGAATAAGCCCTCGACGTCTGAACAACTTTTTTTGAAAAAAACCCTAAGCCGCGCGGTCACAATTTCAGCAAAAATCTGACGTTCTGCAATTCACTCAAAAATGCTGCCAAACTGTTGCAAACGATCCCCTGAAAGGTTTTTTGGTGGAAACAGATGGGTTTTATCATCAGAAACAGAATAAGCCCTCGACGTCGGAACAACTTTTTTTGAAAAAATCCCTAAGCCGCGCGGTCACAATTTCAGCAAAAATCTGACGTTCTGCAATTCACTCAAAAATGCTGCCAAAGTGTTGCAAACGATCCCCTGAAAGGTTTTTTGGTGGAAACAGATGGGTTTTATCATCAAAAACAGAATAAGCCCTCGCCGTCGGAACAACTTTTTTTGAAAAAATCCCTAAGCCGCGCGGTCACAATTTCAGCAAAAATCTGACGTTCTGCAATTCACTCAAAAATGCTGCCAAAGTGTTGCAAACGATCCCCTGAAAGGTTTTTCGGTGGAAACAGATGGGTTTTATCATCAAAAACAGAATAAGCCCTCGCCGTCGGAACAACTTTTTTTGAAAAAATCCCTAAGCCGCGCGGTCACAATTTCAGCAAAAATCTGACGTTCTGCAATTCACTCAAAAATGCTTCCAAAATGTTGCAAACGATCCCCTGAAAGGTTTTTCGGTGGAAACAGATGGGTTTTATCATCAGAAACAGAATAAGCCCTCGACGTCTGAACAACTTTTTTTGAAAAAATGCCTAAGCCGCGCGGTCACAATTTCAGCAAAAATCTGACGTTCTGCAATTCACTCAAAAATGCTGCCAAACTGTTGCAAACGATCCCCTGAAAGGTTTTTCGGTGGAAACAGATGGGTTTTATCATCAGAAACAGAATAAGCCCTCGACGTCTGAACAACTTTATTTGAAAAAATGCCTAAGCCGCGCGGTCACAATTTCAGCAAAAATCTGACGTTCTGCAATTCACTCAAAAATGCTGCCAAACTGTTGCAAACGATCCCCTGAAAGGTTTTTCGGTGGAAACAGATGGGTTTTATCATCAAAAACAGAATAAGCCCTCGCCGTCGGAACAACTTTATTTGAAAAAATCCCTAAGCCGCGCGGTCACAATTTCAGCAAAAATCTGACGTTCTGCAATTCACTCAAAAATGCTGCCAAAGTGTTGCAAACGATCCCCTGAAAGGTTTTTCGGTGGAAAAAGATGGGTTTTATCATCAAAAACAGAATAAGCCCTCGACGTCTGAACAACTTTTTTTGAAAAAAACCCTAAGCCGCGCGGTCACAATTTCAGCAAAAATCTGACGTTCTGCAATTCACTCAAAAAGGCTTCCAAACTGTTGCAAACAATCCCCTGAAAGCTTTTCCGGTGGAAACAGATGGGTTTTATCATCAGAAACAGAATAAGCCCTCGACGTCTGAACAACTTTTTTTGAAAAAATCCCTAAGCCGCGCGGTCACAATTTCAGCAAAAATCTGACGTTCTGCAATTCACTCAAAAAGGCTTCCAAACTGTTCAAACGATCCCCTGAAAGGTTTTTCGGTGGAAACAGATGGGTTTTATCATCAGAAACAGAATAAGCCCTCGACGTCTGAACAACTTTTTTTGAAAAAATGCCTAAGCCGCGCGGTCACAATTTCAGCAAAAATCTGACGTTCTGCAATTCACTCAAAAATGCTGCCAAAGTGTTGCAAACGATCCCCTGAAAGGTTTTTCGATGGAAACAGATGGGTTTTATCATCAAAAACAGAATAAGCCCTCGACGTCGGAACAACTTTATTTGAAAAAATGCCTAAACCGCGCGGTCACAATTTCAGCAAAAATCTGACGTTCTGCAATTCACTCAAAAATGCTGCCAAAGTGTTGCAAACGATCCCCTGAAAGGTTTTTCGGTGGAAACAGATGGGTTTTAAAATCAGAAACAGAATAAGCCCTCGAAGTCTGAAAAACTTTTTTTTAAAAAATCCCTAAGCCGCGCGGTCACAATTTCAGCAAAAATCTGACGTTCTGCAATTCACTCAAAAATCCTGCCAAACTGTCACAAATGATCCCCTAAAAGCTTTTCCGGTGGAAACAGATGGGTCTTTATCATCAGAAACAGAATAAGCCCTCGCCGTCTGAACAACTTTTTTTGAAAAAATCCCTAAGCCGGGCGGTCACAATTTCAGCAAAAATCTGACGTTCTGCAATTCACTCAAAAACGCTGCAAAACTGTTGCAAACGATCCCCTGAAAGGTTTTTCGGTGGAAACAGATGGGTTTTATCATCAGAAACAGAATAAGCCCTCGACGTCTGAACAACTTTATTTGAAAAAATGCCTAAGCCGCGCGGTCACAATTTCAGCAAAAATCTGACGTTCTGCAATTCACTCAAAAATGCTGCCAAACTTTTGCAAACGATCCCCTGAAAGGTTTTTCGGTGGAAACAGATGGGTTTTTATCATGAGAAACAGAATAAGCCCTCGACGTCTGAACAACATTATTTGAAAAAATGCCTAAGCTGCGCGGTCACAATTTCAGCAAAAATCTGACGTTCCGCAATTCACTCAAAAATGCTGCCAAACTGTTGCAAACGATCCCCTGAAAGGTTTTTCGGTGGAAACAGATGGGTTTTAAAATCAGAAACAGAATAAGCCCTCGACGTCGGAACCACTTTTTTTGAAAAAATGCCTAAGCCGCGCGGTCACAATTTCAGCAAAAATCTGACGTTCTGCAATTCACTCAAAAATGCTGCCAAACTGTTGCAAACGATCCCCTGAAAGATTTTTCGGTGGAAACAGATGGGTTTTATCATCAGAAACAGAATAAGCCCTCGACGTCTGAACAACTTTTTTTTGAAAAAATCCCTAAGCCGCGCGGTCACAATTTCAGCAAAAATCTGACGTTCTGCAATTCACTCAAAAATGCTGCCAAAGTGTTGCAAACGATCCCCTGAAAGGTTTTTCGGTGGAAAAAGATGGGTTTTATCATCAAAAACAGAATAAGCCCTCGACGTCTGAACAACTTTTTTTTGAAAAAAACCCTAAGCCGCGCGGTCACAATTTCAGCAAAAATCTGACGTTCTGCAATTCACTCAAAAAGGCTTCCAAACTGTTGCAAACAATCCCCTGAAAGCTTTTCCGGTGGAAACAGATGGGTTTTATCATCAGAAACAGAATAAGCCCTCGACGTCTGAACAACTTTTTTTGAAAAAATCCCTAAGCCGCGCGGTCACAATTTCAGCAAAAATCTGACGTTCTGCAATTCACTCAAAAATGCTGCCAAAGTGTTGCAAACGATCCCCTGAAAGGTTTTTCGGTGGAAACAGATGGGTTTTATCATCAAAAACAGAATAAGCCCTCGTCGTCTGAACAACTGTTTTTGAAAAAATGCCTAAGCCGCGCGGTCACAATTTCAGCAAAAATCTGACGTTCTGCAATTCACTCAAAAATGCTGCCAAAGTGTTGCAAACGATCCCCTGAAAGGTTTTTCGGTGGAAACAGATGGGTTTTATCATCAAAAACAGAATAAGCCCTCGACGTCTGAACAACTTTTTTTGAAAAAAACCCTAAGCCGCGCGGTCACAATTTCAGCAAAAATCTGACGTTCTGCAATTCACTCAAAAATGCTGCCAAACTGTTGCAAACGATCCCCTGAAAGGTTTTTCGGTGGAAACAGATGGGTTTTATCATCAGAAACAGAATAAGCCCTCGACGTCGGAACAACTTTTTTTGAAAAAATCCCTAAGCCGCGCGGTCACAATTTCAGCAAAAATCTGACGTTCTGCAATTCACTCAAAAATGCTGCCAAAGTGTTGCAAACGATCCCCTGAAAGGTTTTTCGGTGGAAACAGATGGGTTTTATCATCAAAAACAGAATAAGCCCTCGCCGTCGGAAGAACTTTTTTTGAAAAAATCCCTAAGCCGCGCGGTCACAATTTCAGCAAAAATCTGACGTTCTGCAATTCACTCAAAAATGCTTCCAAACTGTTGCAAACGATCCCCTGAAAGGTTTTTCGGTGGAAACAGATGGGTTTTTATCATGAGAAACAGAATAAGCCCTCGACGTCTGAACAACTTTTTTTGAAAAAATCCCTAAGCCGCGCGGTCACAATTTCAGCAAAAATCTGACGTTCTGCAATTCACTCAAAAATGCTGCCAAAGTGTTGCAAACGATCCCCTGAAAGGTTTTTCGGTGGAAACAGATGGGTTTTATCATCAAAAACAGAATAAGCCCTCGCCGTCGGAACAACTTTTTTTGAAAAAATCCCTAAGCCGCGCGGTCACAATTTCAGCAAAAATCTGACGTTCTGCAATTCACTCAAAAATGCTTCCAAAATGTTGCAAACGATCCCCTGAAAGGTTTTTCGGTGGAAACAGATGGGTTTTATCATCAGAAACAGAATAAGCCCTCGACGTCTGAACAACTGTTTTTGAAAAAATCCCTAAGCCGCGCGGTCACCATTTCAGCAAAAATCTGACGTTCTGCAATTCACTCAAAAATGCTGCCAAAGTGTTGCAAACGATCCCCTGAAAGGTTTTTCGGTGGAAACAGATGGGTTTTATCATCAAAAACAGAATAAGCCCTCGACGTCTGAACAACTTTTTTTGAAAAAAACCCTAAGCCGCGCGGTCACAATTTCAGCAAAAATCTGACGTTCTGCAATTCACTCAAAAATGCTGCCAAACTGTTGCAAACGATCCCCTGAAAGGTTTTTCGGTGGAAACAGATGGGTTTTATCATCAGAAACAGAATAAGCCCTCGACGTCGGAACAACTTTTTTTGAAAAAATCCCTAAGCCGCGCGGTCACAATTTCAGCAAAAATCTGACGTTCTGCAATTCACTCAAAAATGCTGCCAAAGTGTTGCAAACGATCCCCTGAAAGGTTTTTTGGTGGAAACAGATGGGTTTTATCATCAAAAACAGAATAAGCCCTCGCCGTCGGAACAACTTTTTTTGAAAAAATCCCTAAGCCGCGCGGTCACAATTTCAGCAAAAATCTGACGTTCTGCAATTCACTCAAAAATGCTTCCAAACTGTTGCAAACGATCCCCTGAAAGGTTTTTCGGTGGAAACAGATGGGTTTTTATCATGAGAAACAGAATAAGCCCTCGACGTCTGAACAATTTTTTTGAAAAAATCCCTAAGCCGCGCGGTCACAATTTCAGCAAAAATCTGACGTTCTGCAATTCACTCAAAAATGCTGCCAAAGTGTTGCAAACGATCCCCTGAAAGGTTTTTCGGTGGAAACAGATGGGTTTTATCATCAAAAACAGAATAAGCCCTCGCCGTCGGAACAACTTTTTTTGAAAAAATCCCTAAGCCGCGCGGTCACAATTTCAGCAAAAATCTGACGTTCTGCAATTCACTCAAAAATGCTTCCAAAATGTTGCAAACGATCCCCTGAAAGGTTTTTCGGTGGAAACAGATGGGTTTTATCATCAGAAACAGAATAAGCCCTCGACGTCTGAACAACTTTTTTTGAAAAAATGCCTAAGCCGCGCGGTCACAATTTCAGCAAAAATCTGACGTTCTGCAATTCACTCAAAAATGCTGCCAAACTGTTGCAAACGATCCCCTGAAAGGTTTTTCGGTGGAAACAGATGGGTTTTATCATCAGAAACAGAATAAGCCCTCGACGTCTGAACAACTTTATTTGAAAAAATGCCTAAGCCGCGCGGTCACAATTTCAGCAAAAATCTGACGTTCTGCAATTCACTCAAAAATGCTGCCAAACTGTTGCAAACGATCCCCTGAAAGGTTTTTCGGTGGAAACAGATGGGTTTTTATCATGAGAAACAGAATAAGCCCTCGACGTCTGAACAACTTTTTTGGAAAAAATCCCTAAGCCGCGCGCTCACAATTTCAGCAAAAATCTGACGTTCTGCAATTCACTCAAAAATGCTGCCAAACTGTTCAAACGATCCCCTGAAAGGTTTTTCGGTGGAAACAGATGGGTTTTATCATCAGAAACAGAATAAGCCCTCGACGTCTGAACAACTTTTTTTGAAAAAATGCCTAAGCCGCGCGGTCACAATTTCAGCAAAAATCTGACGTTCTGCAATTCACTCAGAAATGCTGCCAAAGTGTTGCAAACGATCCCCTGAAAGGTTTTTCGGTGGAAACAGATGGGTTTTATCATCAAAAACAGAATAAGCCCTCGACATCTGAACAACTTTATTTGAAAAAATGCCTAAACCGCGCGGTCACAATTTCAGCAAAAATCTGACGTTCTGCAATTCACTCAAAAATGCTGCCAAACTGTTGCAAACGATCCCCTGAAAGGTTTTTCGGTGGAAACAGATGGGTTTTTATCATGAGAAACAGAATAAGCCCTCGACGTCTGAACAACTTTTTTTGAAAAAATCCCTAAGCCGCGCGGTCACAATTTCAGCAAAAATCTGACGTTCTGCAATTCACTCAAAAATGCTTCCAAAGTGTTGCAAACGATCCCCTGAAAGGTTTTTCGGTGGAAACAGATGGGTTTTTATCATGAGAAACAGAATAAGCCCTCGACGTCCGAACAACTTTTTTTGAAAAAATCCCTAAGCCGCGCGGTCACAATTTCAGCAAAAATCTGACGTTCTGCAATTCACTCAAAAATGCTGCCAAAGTGTTGCAAACGATCCCCTGAAAGGTTTTTCGGTGGAAACAGATGGGTTTTAAAATCAGAAACAGAATAAGCCCTCGAAGTCTGAACAACTTTTTTTGAAAAAATCCCTAAGCTGGGCGGTCACAAATTCAGCAAAAATCTGACGTTCTGCAATTCACTCAAAAACGCTGCAAAACTGTTGCAAACGATCCCCTGAAAGGTTTTTCGGTGGAAACAGATGGGTTTTATCATCAGAAACAGAATAAGCCCTCGACGTCTGAACAACTTTATTTGAAAAAATGCCTAAGCCGCGCGGTCACAATTTCAGCAAAAATCTGACGTTCTGCAATTCACTCAAAAATGCTGCCAAACTGTTGCAAACGATCCCCTGAAAGGTTTTTCGGTGGAAACAGATGGGTTTTATCATCAGAAACAGAATAAGCCCTCGACGTCTGAACAACTGTTTTTGAAAAAATGCCTAAGCCGCGCGGTCACAATTTCAGCAAAAATCTGACGTTCTGCAATTCACTCAAAAATGCTGCCAAAGTGTTGCAAACGATCCCCTGAAAGGTTTTTCGGTGGAAACAGATGGGTTTTATCATCAAAAACAGAATAAGCCCTCGACGTCTGAACAACTTTTTTTGAAAAAAACCCTAAGCCGCGCGGTCACGATTTCAGCCAAAATCTGACGTTCTGCTATTCACTCAAAAAGGCTTCCAAACTGTTGCAAACAATCCCCTGAAAGCTTTTCCGGTGGAAACAGATGGGTCTTTATCATCAGAAACAGAATTTGCCCTCGACGTCGGAACAACTTTTTTTCAAAAAAACCCTAAGCCGCGCGGTCACAATTTCAGCAAAAATCTGACGTTCTGCAATTCACTCAAAACTGCTGCCAAAGTGTTACAAACGACCCCCTGAAAGGTTTTTCGGTGGAAACAGATGGGTTTTAAAAACAGAAACAGAATAAGCCCTCGAAGTCTGAAAAACTTTTTTTGAAAAAATCCCTAAGCCGCGCGGTCACAATTTCAGCAAAAATCTGACGTTCTGCAATTCACTCAAAAATGCTGCCAAAGTGTTGCAAACGATCCCCTGAAAGGTTTTTCAGTGGAAACAGATGGGTTTTTATCATGAGAAACAGAATAAGCCCTCGACGTCTGAACAACTTTTTTTGAAAAAATCCCTAAGCCGCGCGGTCACAATTTCAGCAAAAATCTGACGTTCTGCAATTCACTCAAAAATGCTGCCAAAGTGTTGCAAACGATCCCCTGAAAGGTTTTTCGGTGGAAACAGATGGGTTTTAAAATCAGAAACAGAATAAGCACTCGAAGTCTGAAAAACTTTTTTTGAAAAAATCCCTAAGCCGCGCGGTCACAATTTCAGCAAAAATCTGACGTTCTGCAATTCACTCAAAAATCCTGCCAAACTGTCACAAATGATACCCTGAAAGGTTTTTCGGTGGAAACAGATGGGTTTTATCACCAGAAACAGAATAAGCCCTCGCCGTCTGAACAACTTTTTTTGAAAAAATCCCTAAGCCGGGCGGTCACAATTTCAGCAAAAATCTGACGTTCTGCAATTCACTCAAAAACGCTGCAAAACTGTTGCAAACGATCCCCTGAAAGGTTTTTCGGTGGAAACAGATGGGTTTTATCATCAAAAACAGAATAAGCCCTCGACGTCGGAACAACTTTTTTTGAAAAAATCCCTAAGCCGCGCGGTCACAATTTCAGCAAAAATCTGACGTTCTGCAATTCACTCAAAAATGCTTCCAAAATGTTGCAAACGATCCCCTGAAAGGTTTTTCGGTGGAAACAGATGGGTTTTATCATCAGAAACAGAATAAGCCCTCGACGTCTGAACAACTTTTTTTGAAAAAATGCCTAAGCCGCGCGGTCACAATTTCAGCAAAAATCTGACGTTCTGCAATTCACTCAAAAATGCTGCCAAACTGTTGCAAACGATCCCCTGAAAGGTTTTTCGGTGGAAACAGATGGGTTTTATCATCAGAAACAGAATAAGCCCTCGACGTCTGAACAACTTTTTTTGAAAAAATGCCTAAGCCGCGCGGTCACAATTTCAGCAAAAATCTGACGTTCTGCAATTCACTCAAAAATGCTGCCAAACTGTTGCAAACGATCCCCTGAAAGGTTTTTCGGTGGAAACAGATGGGTTTTTATCATGAGAAACAGAATAAGCCCTCGACGTCTGAACAACTTTTTTGGAAAAAATCCCTAAGCCGCGCGCTCACAATTTCAGCAAAAATCTGACGTTCTGCAATTCACTCAAAAATGCTGCCAAACTGTTCAAACGATCCCCTGAAAGGTTTTTCGGTGGAAACAGATGGGTTTTATCATCAGAAACAGAATAAGCCCTCGACGTCTGAACAACTTTTTTTGAAAAAATGCCTAAGCCGCGCGGTCACAATTTCAGCAAAAATCTGACGTTCTGCAATTCACTCAAAAATGCTGCCAAAGTGTTGCAAACGATCCCCTGAAAGGTTTTTCGGTGGAAACAGATGGGTTTTATCATCAAAAACAGAATAAGCCCTCGACGTCTGAACAACTTTATTTGAAAAAATGCCTAAACCGCGCGGTCACAATTTCAGCAAAAATCTGACGTTCTGCAATTCACTCAAAAATGCTGCCAAACTGTTGCAAACGATCCCCTGAAAGGTTTTTCGGTGGAAACAGATGGGTTTTTATCATGAGAAACAGAATAAGCCCTCGACGTCTGAACAACTTTTTTTGAAAAAATCCCTAAGCCGCGCGGTCACAATTTCAGCAAAAATCTGACGTTCTGCAATTCACTCAAAAATGCTGCCAAAGTGTTGCAAACGATCCCCTGAAAGGTTTTTCGGTGGAAACAGATGGGTTTTTATCATGAGAAACAGAATAAGCCCTCGACGTCTGAACAACTTTTTTTGAAAAAATGCCTAAGCCGCGCGGTCACAATTTCAGCAAAAATCTGACGTTCTGCAATTCACTCAAAAATGCTGCCAAAGTGTTGCAAACGATCCCCTGAAAGGTTTTTCGGTGGAAACAGATGGGTTTTAAAATCAGAAACAGAATAAGCCCTCGAAGTCTGAAAAACTTTTTTTGAAAAAATCCCTAAGCCGCGCGGTCACAATTTCAGCAAAAATCTGACGTTCTGCAATTCACTCAAAAATCCTGCCAAACTGTCACAAATGATCCCCTGAAAGGTTTTTCGGTGGAAACAGATGGGTTTTATCACCAGAAACAGAATAAGCCCTCGCCGTCTGAACAACTTTTTTTGAAAAAATCCCTAAGCCGGGCGGTCACAATTTCAGCAAAAATCTGACGTTCTGCAATTCACTCAAAAACGCTGCAAAACTGTTGCAAACGATCCCCTGAAAGGTTTTTCGGTGGAAACAGATGGGTTTTATCATCAGAAACAGAATAAGCCCTCGACGTCTGAACAACTTTATTTGAAAAAATGCCTAAGCCGCGCGGTCACAATTTCAGCAAAAATCTGACGTTCTGCAATTCACTCAAAAATGCTGCCAAACTGTTGCAAACGATCCCCTGAAAGGTTTTTCGGTGGAAACAGATGGCTTTTATCATCAGAAACAGAATAAGCCCTCGACGTCTGAACAACTGTTTTTGAAAAAATGCCTAAGCCGCGCGGTCACAATTTCAGCAAAAATCTGACGTTCTGCAATTCACTCAAAAATGCTGCCAAAGTGTTGCAAACGATCCCCTGAAAGGTTTTTCGGTGGAAACAGATGGGTTTTATCATCAAAAACAGAATAAGCCCTCGACGTCTGAACAACTTTTTTTGAAAAAAACCCTAAGCCGCGCGGTCACGATTTCAGCCAAAATCTGACGTTCTGCAATTCACTCAAAAAGGCTTCCAAACTGTTGCAAACAATCCCCTGAAAGCTTTTCCGGTGGAAACAGATGGGTCTTTATCATCAGAAACAGAATTTGCCCTCGACGTCGGAACAACTTTTTTTCAAAAAATCCCTAAGCCGCGCGGTCACAATTTCAGCAAAAATCTGACGTTCTGCAATTCACTCAAAACTGCTGCCAAAGTGTTACAAACGACCCCCTGAAAGGTTTTTCGGTGGAAACAGATGGGTTTTAAAAACAGAAACAGAATAAGCCCTCGAAGTCTGAAAAACTTTTTTTGAAAAAATCCCTAAGCCGCGCGGTCACAATTTCAGCAAAAATCTGACGTTCTGCAATTCACTCAAAAATGCTGCCAAAGTGTTGCAAACGATCCCCTGAAAGGTTTTTCGGTGGAAACAGATGGGTTTTTATCATGAGAAACAGAATAAGCCCTCGACGTCCGAACAACTTTTTTTGAAAAAATCCCTAAGCCGCGCGGTCACAATTTCAGCAAAAATCTGACGTTCTGCAATTCACTCAAAAATGCTGCCAAAGTGTTGCAAACGATCCCCTGAAAGGTTTTTCGGTGGAAACAGATGGGTTTTAAAATCAGAAACAGAATAAGCCCTCGAAGTCTGAAAAGCTTTTTTTGAAAAAATCCCTAAGCCGCGCGGTCACAATTTCAGCAAAAATCTGACGTTCTGCAATTCACTCAAAAATCCTGCCAAACTGTCACAAATGATCCCCTGAAAGGTTTTTCGGTGGAAACAGATGGGTTTTATCATCAGAAACAGAATAAGCCCTCGACGTCTGAACAACTTTATTTGAAAAAATGCCTAAGCCGCGCGGTCACAATTTCAGCAAAAATCTGACGTTCTGCAATTCACTCAAAAATGCTGCCAAACTGTTGCAAACGATCCCCTGAAAGGTTTTTCGGTGGAAACAGATGGGTTTTATCATCAGAAACAGAATAAGCCCTCGACGTCTGAACAACTGTTTTTGAAAAAATGCCTAAGCCGCGCGGTCACAATTTCAGCAAAAATCTGACGTTCTGCAATTCACTCAAAAATGCTGCCAAAGTGTTGCAAACGATCCCCTGAAAGGTTTTTCGGTGGAAACAGATGGGTTTTATCATCAAAAACAGAATAAGCCCTCGACGTCTGAACAACTTTTTTTGAAAAAAACCCTAAGCCGCGCGGTCACGATTTCAGCCAAAATCTGACGTTCTGCAATTCACTCAAAAAGGCTTCCAAACTGTTGCAAACAATCCCCTGAAAGCTTTTCCGGTGGAAACAGATGGGTCTTTATCATCAGAAACAGAATTTGCCCTCGACGTCGGAACAACTTTTTTTCAAAAAATCCCTAAGCCGCGCGGTCACAATTTCAGCAAAAATCTGACGTTCTGCAATTCACTCAAAACTGCTGCCAAAGTGTTACAAACGACCCCCTGAAAGGTTTTTCGGTGGAAACAGATGGGTTTTAAAAACAGAAACAGAATAAGCCCTCGAAGTCTGAAAAACTTTTTTTGAAAAAATCCCTAAGCCGCGCGGTCACAATTTCAGCAAAAATCTGACGTTCTGCAATTCACTCAAAAATGCTGCCAAAGTGTTGCAAACGATCCCCTGAAAGGTTTTTCGGTGGAAACAGATGGGTTTTTATCATGAGAAACAGAATAAGCCCTCGACGTCCGAACAACTTTTTTTGAAAAAATCCCTAAGCCGCGCGGTCACAATTTCAGCAAAAATCTGACGTTCTGCAATTCACTCAAAAATGCTGCCAAAGTGTTGCAAACGATCCCCTGAAAGGTTTTTCGGTGGAAACAGATGGGTTTTAAAATCAGAAACAGAATAAGCCCTCGAAGTCTGAACAACTTTTTTTGAAAAAATCCCTAAGCCGGGCGGTCACAATTTCAGCAAAAATCTGACGTTCTGCAATTCACTCAAAAACGCTGCAAAACTGTTACAAGCGATCCCCTGAAAGGTTTTTCGGTGGAAACAGATGGGTTTTATCATCAGAAACAGAATAAGCCCTCGACGTCTGAACAACTTTATTTGAAAAAATGCCTAAGCCGCGCGGTCACAATTTCAGCAAAAATCTGACGTTCTGCAATTCACTCAAAAATGCTGCCAAAGTGTTGCAAACGATCCCCTGAAAGGTTTTTCGGTGGAAACAGATGGGTTTTATCATCAGAAACAGAATAAGCCCTCGACGTCTGAACAACTGTTTTTGAAAAAATGCCTAAGCCGCGCGGTCACAATTTCAGCAAAAATCTGACGTTCTGCAATTCACTCAAAAATGCTGCCAAAGTGTTGCAAACGATCCCCTGAAAGGTTTTTCGGTGGAAACAGATGGGTTTTATCATCAAAAACAGAATAAGCCCTCGACGTATGAACAACTTTTTTTGAAAAAAACCCTAAGCCGCGCGGTCACGATTTCAGCCAAAATCTGACGTTCTGCAATTCACTCAAAAAGGCTTCCAAACTGTTGCAAACAATCCCCTGAAAGCTTTTCCGGTGGAAACAGATGGGTCTTTATCATCAGAAACAGAATTTGCCCTCGACGTCGGAACAACTTTTTTTCAAAAAATCCCTAAGCCGCGCGGTCACAATTTCAGCAAAAATCTGACGTTCTGCAATTCACTCAAAACTGCTGCCAAAGTGTTACAAACGACCCCCTGAAAGGTTTTTCGGTGGAAACAGATGGGTTTTAAAAACAGAAACAGAATAAGCCCTCGAAGTCTGAAAAACTTTTTTTGAAAAAATCCCTAAGCCGCGCGGTCACAATTTCAGCAAAAATCTGACGTTCTGCAATTCACTCAAAAATGCTGCCAAAGTGTTGCAAACGATCCCCTGAAAGGTTTTTCGGTGGAAACAGATGGGTTTTAAAATCAGAAACAGAATAAGCCCTCGAAGTCTGAACAACTTTTTTTGAAAAAATCCCTAAGCCGGGCGGTCACAATTTCAGCAAAAATCTGACGTTCTGCAATTCACTCAAAAACGCTGCAAAACTGTTACAAGCGATCCCCTGAAAGGTTTTTCGGTGGAAACAGATGGGTTTTATCATCAGAAACAGAATAAGCCCTCGACGTCTGAACAACTTTATTTGAAAAAATGCCTAAGCCGCGCGGTCACAATTTCAGCAAAAATCTGACGTTCTGCAATTCACTCAAAAATGCTGCCAAAGTGTTGCAAACGATCCCCTGAAAGGTTTTTCGGTGGAAACAGATGGGTTTTATCATCAGAAACAGAATAAGCCCTCGACGTCTGAACAACTGTTTTTGAAAAAATGCCTAAGCCGCGCGGTCACAATTTCAGCAAAAATCTGACGTTCTGCAATTCACTCAAAAATGCTGCCAAAGTGTTGCAAACGATCCCCTGAAAGGTTTTTCGGTGGAAACAGATGGGTTTTATCATCAAAAACAGAATAAGCCCTCGACGTCTGAACAACTTTTTTTGAAAAAAACCCTAAGCCGCGCGGTCACGATTTCAGCCAAAATCTGACGTTCTGCAATTCACTCAAAAAGGCTTCCAAACTGTTGCAAACAATCCCCTGAAAGCTTTTCCGGTGGAAACAGATGGGTCTTTATCATCAGAAACAGAATTTGCCCTCGACGTCGGAACAACTTTTTTTCAAAAAAACCCTAAGCCGCGCGGTCACAATTTCAGCAAAAATCTGACGTTCTGCAATTCACTCAAAACTGCTGCCAAAGTGTTACAAACGACCCCCTGAAAGGTTTTTCGGTGGAAACAGATGGGTTTTAAAAACAGAAACAGAATAAGCCCTCGAAGTCTGAAAAACTTTTTTTGAAAAAATCCCTAAGCCGCGCGGTCACAATTTCAGCAAAAATCTGACGTTCTGCAATTCACTCAAAAATGCTGCCAAAGTGTTGCAAACGATCCCCTGAAAGGTTTTTCGGTGGAAACAGATGGGTTTTTATCATGAGAAACAGAATAAGCCCTCGACGTCCGAACAACTTTTTTTGAAAAAATCCCTAAGCCGCGCGGTCACAATTTCAGCAAAAATCTGACGTTCTGCAATTCACTCAAAAATGCTGCCAAAGTGTTGCAAACGATCCGCTGAAAGGTTTTTCGGTGGAAACAGATGGGTTTTAAAATCAGAAACAGAATAAGCACTCGAAGTCTGAAAAACTTTTTTTGAAAAAATCCCTAAGCCGCGCGGTCACAATTTCAGCAAAAATCTGACGTTCTGCAATTCACTCAAAAATCCTGCCAAACTGTCACAAATGATCCCCTGAAAGGTTTTTCGGTGGAAACAGATGGGTTTTATCACCAGAAACAGAATAAGCCCTCGCCGTCTGAACAACTTTTTTTGAAAAAATCCCTAAGCCGGGCGGTCACAATTTCAGCAAAAATCTGACGTTCTGCAATTCACTCAAAAACGCTGCAAAACTGTTGCAAACGATCCCCTGAAAGGTTTTTCGGTGGAAACAGATGGGTTTTATCATCAAAAACAGAATAAGCCCTCGCCGTCGGAACAACTTTTTTTGAAAAAATCCCTAAGCCGCGCGGTCACAATTTCAGCAAAAATCTGACGTTCTGCAATTCACTCAAAAATGCTTCCAAAATGTTGCAAACGATCCCCTGAAAGGTTTTTCGGTGGAAACAGATGGGTTTTATCATCAGAAACAGAATAAGCCCTCGACGTCTGAACAACTTTTTTTGAAAAAATGCCTAAGCCGCGCGGTCACAATTTCAGCAAAAATCTGACGTTCTGCGATTCACTCAAAAATGCTGCCAAACTGTTGCAAACGATCCCCTGAAAGGTTTTTCGGTGGAAACAGATGGGTTTTATCATCAGAAACAGAATAAGCCCTCGACGTCTGAACAACTTTTTTTGAAAAAATGCCTAAGCCGCGCGGTCACAATTTCAGCAAAAATCTGACGTTCTGCAATTCACTCAAAAATGCTGCCAAACTGTTGCAAACGATCCCCTGAAAGGTTTTTCGGTGGAAACAGATGGGTTTTTATCATGAGAAACAGAATAAGCCCTCGACGTCTGAACAACTTTTTTTGAAAAAATCCCTAAGCCGCGCGGTCACAATTTCAGCAAAAATCTGACGTTCTGCAATTCACTCAAAAATGCTGCCACAGTGTTGCAAACGATCCCCTGAAAGGTTTTTCGGTGGAAACAGATGGGTTTTTATCATGAGAAACAGAATAAGCCCTCGACGTTCGAACAACTTTTTTTGAAAAAATCCCTAAGCCGCGCGGTCACAATTTCAGCAAAAATCTGACGTTCTGCAATTCACTCAAAAATGCTGCCAAAGTGTTGCAAACGATCCCCTGAAAGGTTTTTCGGTGGAAACAGATGGGTTTTAAAATCAGAAACAGAATAAGCCCTCGAAGTCTGAAAAACTTTTTTTGAAAAAATCCCTAAGCCGCGCGGTCACAATTTCAGCAAAAATCTGACGTTCTGCAATTCACTCAAAAATCCTGCCAAACTGTCACAAATGATCCCCTGAAAGGTTTTTCGGTGGAAACAGATGGGTTTTATCACCAGAAACAGAATAAGCCCTCGCCGTCTGAACAACTTTTTTTGAAAAAATCCCTAAGCCGGGCGGTCACAATTTCAGCAAAAATCTGACGTTCTGCAATTCACTCAAAAACGCTGCAAAACTGTTGCAAACGATCCCCTGAAAGGTTTTTCGGTGGAAACAGATGGGTTTTATCATCAGAAACAGAATAAGCCCTCGACGTCGGAAAAACTTTTTTTGAAAAAATCCCTAAGCCGCGCGGTCACAATTTCAGCAAAAATCTGACGTTCTGCAATTCACTCAAAAATGCTGCCAAACTGTTGCAAGCGATCCCCTGAAAGGTTTTTCGGTGGAAACAGATGGGTTTTATCATCAGAAACAGAATAAGCCCTCGACGTCTGAACAACTGTTTTTGAAAAAATGCCTAAGCCGCGCGGTCACAATTTCAGCAAAAATCTGACGTTCTGCAATTCACTCAAAAATGCTGCCAAAGTGTTGCAAACGATCCCCTGAAAGGTTTTTCGGTGGAAACAGATGGGTTTTATCATCAAAAACAGAATAAGCCCTCGACGTCTGAACAACTTTTTTTGAAAAAAACCCTAAGCCGCGCGGTCACGATTTCAGCCAAAATCTGACGTTCTGCAATTCACTCAAAAAGGCTTCCAAACTGTTGCAAACAATCCCCTGAAAGCTTTTCCGGTGGAAACAGATGGGTCTTTATCATCAGAAACAGAATTTGCCCTCGACGTCGGAAAAACTTTTTTTCAAAAAATCCCTAAGCCGCGCGGTCACAATTTCAGCAAAAATCTGACGTTCTGCAGTTCACTCAAAACTGCTGCCAAAGTGTTACAAACGACCCCCTGAAAGGTTTTTCGGTGGAAACAGATGGGTTTTAAAAACAGAAACAGAATAAGCCCTCGAAGTCTGAAAAACTTTTTTTGAAAAAATCCCTAAGCCGCGCGGTCACAATTTCAGCAAAAATCTGACGTTCTGCAATTCACTCAAAAATGCTGCCAAAGTGTTGCAAACGATCCCCTGAAAGGTTTTTCGGTGGAAACAGATGGGTTTTTATCATGAGAAACAGAATAAGCCCTCGACGTCCGAGCAACTTTTTTTGAAAAAATCCCTAAGCCGCGCGGTCACAATTTCAGCAAAAATCTGACGTTCTGCAATTCACTCAAAAATGCTGCCAAAGTGTTGCAAACGATCCCCTGAAAGGTTTTTCGGTGGAAACAGATGGGTTTTAAAATCAGAAACAGAATAAGCCCTCGAAGTCTGAAAAACTTTTTTTGAAAAAATCCCTAAGCCGCGCGGTCACAATTTCAGCAAAAATCTGACGTTCTGCAATTCACTCAAAAATCCTGCCAAACTGTCACAAATGATCCCCTGAAAGGTTTTTCGGTGGAAACAGATGGGTTTTATCATCAGAAACAGAATAAGCCCTCGACGTCTGAACAACTTTATTTGAAAAAATGCCTAAGCCGCGCGGTCACAATTTCAGCAAAAATCTGACGTTCTGCAATTCACTCAAAAATGCTGCCAAACTGTTGCAAACGATCCCCTGAAAGGTTTTTCGGTGGAAACAGATGGGTTTTATCATCAGAAACAGAATAAGCCCTCGACGTCTGAACAACTGTTTTTGAAAAAATGCCTAAGCCGCACGGTCACAATTTCAGCAAAAATCTGACGTTCTGCAATTCACTCAAAAATGCTGCCAAAGTGTTGCAAACGATCCCCTGAAAGGTTTTTCGGTGGAAACAGATGGGTTTTATCATCAAAAACAGAATAAGCCCTCGACGTCTGAACAACTTTTTTTGAAAAAAACCCTAAGCCGCGCGGTCACGATTTCAGCCAAAATCTGACGTTCTGCAATTCACTCAAAAAGGCTTCCAAACTGTTGCAAACAATCCCCTGAAAGCTTTTCCGGTGGAAACAGATGGGTCTTTATCATCAGAAACAGAATTTGCCCTCGACGTCGGAACAACTTTTTTTCAAAAAATCCCTAAGCCGCGCGGTCACAATTTCAGCAAAAATCTGACGTTCTGCAATTCACTCAAAACTGCTGCCAAAGTGTTACAAACGACCCCCTGAAAGGTTTTTCGGTGGAAACAGATGGGTTTTAAAAACAGAAACAGAATAAGCCCTCGAAGTCTGAAAAACTTTTTTTGAAAAAATCCCTAAGCCGCGCGGTCACAATTTCAGCAAAAATCTGACGTTCTGCAATTTACTCAGAAATAGTGGCAAACTGTTGCAGACGCTCTCCTGAAAGCTTTTACGGTGGAAACAGATGGGTTTTTATCATCAGAAACAGAATTTGCCCTCGACGTCTGAACAACTTTTTTTGAAAAAAACCCTAAGCCGCGCGGTCACGATTTCAGCCAAAATCTGACGTTCTGCAATTCACTCAAAAAGGCTTCCAAACTGTTGCAAACAATCCCCTGAAAGCTTTTCCGGTGGAAACAGATGGGTCTTTATCATCAGAAACAGAATTTGCCCTCGACGTCGGAACAACTTTTTTTGAAAAAATCCCTGAGCCGCGCGGTCACAATTTCAGCAAAAATCTGACGTTCTGCAATTCACTCAAAAATGCTGCCAAACTGTTGCAAACGATCCCCTGAAAGGTTTTTCGGTGGAAACAGATGGGTTTTATCATCAGAAACAGAATAAGCCCTCGACGTCGGAAAAACTTTTTTTGAAAAAATCCCTAAGCCGCGCGGTCACAATTTCAGCAAAAATCTGACGTTCTGCAATTCACTCAAAAATGCTGCCAAAGTGTTGCAAACGACCCCCTGAAAGGTTTTTCAGTGGAAACAGATGGGTTTTAAAATCAGAAACAGAATAAGCCCTCGAAGTCTGAAAAACTTTTTTTGAAAAAATCCCTAAGCCGCGCGGTCACAATTTCAGCAAAAATCTGACGTTCTGCAATTCACTGAAAAATCCTGCCAAACTGTCACAAATGATCCCCTGAAAGGTTTTTCGGTGGAAACAGATGGGTTTTAAAATCAGAAACAGAATAAGCCCTCGAAGTCTGAAAAACTTTTTTTGAAAAAATCCCTAAGCCGCGCGGTCACAATTTAAGCAAAAATCTGACGTTCTGCAATTCACTCAGAAATAGTGGCAAACTGTTGCAGACGCTCTCCTGAAAGCTTTCCCGGTGGAAACAGATGGGTTTTTATCATCAGAAACAGAATTTGCCCTCGACGTCTGAACAACTTTTTTTGAAAAAAACCCTAAGCCGCGCGGTCACGATTTCAGCCAAAATCTGACGTTCTGCAATTCACTCAAAAAGGCTTCCAAACTGTTGCAAACAATCCCCTGAAAGGTTTTTCGGTGGAAACAGATAGGTTTTTATCATCAGAAACAGAATAAGCCCTCGACGTCTGAACAACTTTTTTTGAAAAAATCCCTAAGCCGCGCGGTCACAATTTCAGCAAAAATCTGACCTTCCGCAATTTACTCAGAAATAGTGGCAAACTGTTGCAAACGCTCTCCTGAAAGCTTTTCCGGTGGAAACAGATGGGTTTTTATCATCAGAAACAGAATTTGCGCTCGACGTCGGAACAACTTTTTTTGAAAAAATCCCTAAGCCGCGCGGTCACAATTTCAGCAAAAATCTGACGTTCTGCAATTCACTCAAAAATGCTGCCAAAGTGTTGCAAACAATCCCCTGAAAGCTTTTCCGGTGGAAACAAATGGGTCTTTATCATCAGAAACAGAATAAGCCCTCGACGTCTGAACAACTTTATTTGAAAAAATGCCTAAGCCGCGCGGTCACAATTTCAGCAAAAATCTGACGTTCTGCAATTCACTCAAAAATGCTGCCAAACTGTTGCAAACGATCCCCTGAAAGGTTTTTCGGTGGAAACAGATGGGTTTTTATCATGAGAAACAGAATAAGCCCTTGACGTCTGAACAACTTTTTTTGAAAAAATCCCTAAGCCGCGCGGTCACAATTTCAGCAAAAATCTGACGTTCTGCAATTCACTCAAAAATGCTGCCAAACTGTTGCAAACGATCCCCTGAAAGGTTTTTCGGTGGAAACAGATGGGTTTTATCATCAGAAACAGAATAAGCCCTCGACGTCTGAACAACTTTTTTTGAAAAAATCCCTATGCCGCGCGGTCACAATTTCAGCAAAAATCTGACGTTCTGCAATTCACTCAAAAATGCTGCCAAAGTGTTGCAAACGATCCCCTGAAAGGTTTTTCGGTGGAAACAGATGGGTTTTATCATCAGAAACAGAATAAGCCCTCGACGTCGGAACAACTTTTTTTGAAAAAATCCCTAAGCCGGGCGGTCACAATTTCAGCAAAAATCTGACGTTCTGCAATTCACTCAAAAATGCTGCCAAAGTGTTGCAAACGACCCCCTGAAAGGTTTTTCAGTGGAAACAGATGGGTTTTAAAATCAGAAACAGAATAAGCCCTCGAAGTCTGAAAAACTTTTTTTTAAAAAATCCCTAAGCCGCGCGGTCACAATTTCAGCAAAAATCTGACGTTCTGCAATTCACTCAAAAATCCTGCCAAACTGTCACAAATGATCCCCTGAAAGGTTTTTCGGTGGAAACAGATGGGTTTTATCAACAGAAACAGAATAAGCCCTCGCCGTCCGAACAACTTTTTTTGAAAAAATCCCTAAGCCGGGCGGTCACAATTTCAGCAAAAATCTGACGTTCTGCAATTCACTCAAAAACGCTGCAAAACTGTTGCAAACGATCCCCTGAAAGGTTTTTCGGTGGAAACAGATGGGTTTTATCATCAGAAACAGAATAAGCCCTCGACGTCTGAACAACTTTATTTGAAAAAATGCCTAAGCCGCGCGGTCACAATTTCAGCAAAAATTTGACGTTCTGCAATTCACTCAAAAATGCTGCCAAACTGTTGCAAACGATCCCCTGAAAGGTTTTTCGGTGGAAACAGATGGGTTTTATCATCAGAAACAGAATAAGCCCTCGACGTCTGAACAACTTTATTTGAAAAAATGCCTAAGCTGCGCGGTCACAATTTCAGCAAAAATCTGACGTTCTGCAATTCACTCAAAAATGCTGCCAAACTGTTGCAAACGATCCCCTGAAAGGTTTTTCGGTGGAAACAGATGGGTTTTATCATCAGAAACAGAATAAGCCCTCGACGTCGGAACAACTTTTTTTGAAAAAATCCCTAAGCCGCGCGGTCACAATTTCAGCAAAAATCTGACGTTCTGCAATTCACTCAAAAATGCTGCCAAAGTGTTGCAAACGATCCCCTGAAAGGTTTTTCGGTGGAAACAGATGGGTTTTATCATCAAAAACAGAATAAGCCCTCGACGTCTGAACAACTTTTTTTGAAAAAAACCCTAAGCCGCGCGGTCACGATTTCTGCCAAAATCTGACGTTCTGCAATTCACTCAAAAAGGCTTCCAAACTGTTGCAAACAATCCCCTGAACGCTTTTCCGGTGGAAACAGATGGGTCTTTATCATCAGAAACAGAATTTGCCCTCGACGTCTGAACAACTTTTTTTGAAAAAATCCCTAAGCCGCGCGGTCACAATTTCAGCAAAAATCTGACGTTCTGCAGTTCACTCAAAAATGCTTCCAAACTGTTGCAAACAATCCCCTGAACGCTTTTCCGGTGGAAACAGATGGGTTGTTATCATCAGAAACAGAATAAGCCCTCGAAGTCTGAAAAACTTTTTTTGAAAAAATCCCTAAGACGCGCGGTCACAATTTCAGCAAAAATCTGACGTTCTGTAATTCACTCAAAAATCCTGCCAAACTGTCACAAATGATCCCCTGAAAGGTTTTTCGGTGGAAACAGATGGGTTTTAAAATCAGAAACAGAATAAGCCCTCGAAGTCTGAAAAACTTTTTTTGAAAAAATCCCTAAGCCGCGCGGTCACAATTTAAGCAAAAATCTGACGTTCTGCAATTCACTCAGAAATAGTGGCAAACTGTTGCAGACGCTCTCCTGAAAGCTTTCCCGGTGGAAACAGATGGGTTTTTATCATCAGAAACAGAATTTGCCCTCGACGTCTGAACAACTTTTTTTGAAAAAAACCCTAAGCCGCGCGGTCACGATTTCAGCCAAAATCTGACGTTCTGCAATTCACTCAAAAAGGCTTCCAAACTGTTGCAAACAATCCCCTGAAAGGTTTTTCGGTGGAAACAGATAGGTTTTTATCATCAGAAACAGAATAAGCCCTCGACGTCTGAACAACTTTTTTTGAAAAAATCCCTAAGCCGCGCGGTCACAATTTCAGCAAAAATCTGACCTTCCGCAATTTACTCAGAAATAGTGGCAAACTGTTGCAAACGCTCTCCTGAAAGCTTTTCCGGTGGAAACAGATGGGTTTTTATCATCAGAAACAGAATTTGCGCTCGACGTCGGAACAACTTTTTTTGAAAAAATCCCTAAGCCGCGCGGTCACAATTTCAGCAAAAATCTGACGTTCTGCAGTTCACTCAAAAATGCTGCCAAAGTGTTGCAAACAATCCCCTGAAAGCTTTTCCGGTGGAAACAAATGGGTCTTTATCATCAGAAACAGAATAAGCCCTCGACGTCTGAACAACTTTATTTGAAAAAATGCCTAAGCCGCGCGGTCACAATTTCAGCAAAAATCTGACGTTCTGCAATTCACTCAAAAATGCTGCCAAACTGTTGCAAACGATCCCCTGAAAGGTTTTTCGGTGGAAACAGATGGGTTTTTATCATGAGAAACAGAATAAGCCCTTGACGTCTGAACAACTTTTTTTGAAAAAATCCCTAAGCCGCGCGGTCACAATTTCAGCAAAAATCTGACGTTCTGCAATTCACTCAAAAATGCTGCCAAACTGTTGCAAACGATCCCCTGAAAGGTTTTTCGGTGGAAACAGATGGGTTTTATCATCAGAAACAGAATAAGCCCTCGACGTCTGAACAACTTTTTTTGAAAAAATCCCTATGCCGCGCGGTCACAATTTCAGCAAAAATCTGAGGTTCTGCAATTCACTCAAAAATGCTGCCAAAGTGTTGCAAACGATCCCCTGAAAGGTTTTTCGGTGGAAACAGATGGGTTTTATCATCAGAAACAGAATAAGCCCTCGACGTCGGAACAACTTTTTTTGAAAAAATCCCTAAGCCGGGCGGTCACAATTTCAGCAAAAATCTGACGTTCTGCAATTCACTCAAAAATGCTGCCAAAGTGTTGCAAACGACCCCCTGAAAGGTTTTTCAGTGGAAACAGATGGGTTTTAAAATCAGAAACAGAATAAACCCTCGAAGTCTGAAAAACTTTTTTTTTAAAAATCCCTAAGCCGCGCGGTCACAATTTCAGCAAAAATCTGACGTTCTGCAATTCACTCAAAAATCCTGCCAAACTGTCACAAATGATCCCCTGAAAGGTTTTTCGGTGGAAACAGATGGGTTTTATCAACAGAAACAGAATAAGCCCTCGCCGTCCGAACAACTTTTTTTGAAAAAATCCCTAAGCCGGGCGGTCACAATTTCAGCAAAAATCTGACGTTCTGCAATTCACTCAAAAACGCTGCAAAACTGTTGCAAACGATCCCCTGAAAGGTTTTTCGGTGGAAACAGATGGGTTTTATCATCAGAAACAGAATAAGCCCTCGACGTCTGAACAACTTTATTTGAAAAAATGCCTAAGCCGCGCGGTCACAATTTCAGCAAAAATCTGACGTTCTGCAATTCACTCAAAAATCCTGCCAAACTGTCACAAATGATCCCCTGAAAGGTTTTTCGGTGGAAACAGATGGGTTTTTATCATCAGAAACAGAATAAGCCCTCGACGTCTGAACAACTTTTTTTTGAAAAAATCCCTAAGCCTCGCGGTCACAATTTCAGGAAAAATCTGACGTTCTGCAATTCACTCAAAAATGCTTCCAAACTGTTGCAAACGATCCCCTGAAAGGTTTTTCGGTGGAAACAGATGGGTTTTAAAATCAGAAACAGAATAAGCCCTCGACGTCTGAAAAACCTTTTTTGAAAAAATCACTAAGCCGCGCGGTCACAATTTCAGCAAAAATCTGACCTTCCGCAATTTACTCAGAAATGGTGGCAAACTGTTGCAAACGCTCTCCTGAAAGGTTTTTCGGTGGAAACAGATGGGTTTTTATCATCAGAAACAGAATAAGCCCTCGACGTCTGAACAACTTTATTTGAAAAAATCCCTAAGCCGCGCGGTCATAATTTCAGCAAAAATCTGACGTTCTACAATTCACTCAAAATTCTTGCCAAACTGTTGCAAACGATCCCCTGAAAGGTTTTTCGGTGGAAACAGATGGGTTTTTTCATCAGAAACAGAATTTGCCCTCGACGTCTAAACAACTTTTTTTGAAAAAATCCCTAAGCCGCGCGGTCACAATTTCAGCAAAAATCTGACCTTCCGCAATTTACTCAGAAATAGTGGCAAACAGTCGCAAACGCTCTCCTGAAAGCTTATCCGGTGGAAACAGAATTTACCCTCGACGTCTGAACAACTTTTTTTGAAAAAATCCCTAAGCCGCGCGGTCACAATTTCAGCAAAAATCTGACGTTCTGCAATTCACTCAAAAAGGCTTCCAAACTGTTGCAAACGATCCCCTGAAAGGTTTTTCGGTGGACACAGATGGTTTTTTATCATCAAAAACAGAATAAGCCCTCGACGTCTGAACAACTTTTTTTTTAAAAAATCCCTAAGCCGCGCGGTCACAATTTTAGCAAAAATCTGACGTTCTGCAATTGACTCAAAAATGCTGCCAAAGTGTTGCAAACGATCCCCTGAAAGGTTTTTCGGTGGTAACAGATGGGTTTTTATCATCAGAAACAGAATTTGCCCTCGACGTCTGAACAACTTTTTTTGAAAAAATCCCTAAGCCGCGCGGTCACAATTTCAGCAAAAATCTGACGTTCTGCAATTCACTCAAAAATGCTTCCAAACTGTTGCAAACGATCCCCTGAAAGGTTTTTCGGTGGAAACAGATGGGTTTTTTCATCAAAAACAGAATAAGCCCTCGACGTCTGAACAACTGTTTTTGAAAAAATCCCTAAGCCGCGCGGTCACAATTTCAGCAAAAATCTGACGTTCTGCAATTCACTCAAAAATCCTGCCAAACTGTCACAAATGATCCCCTGAAAGGTTTTTCGGTGGAAACAGATGGGTTTTTATCATCAGAAACAGAATAAGCCCTCGACGTCTGAACAACTTTTTTTTGAAAAAATCCCTAAGCCTCGCGGTCACAATTTCAGGAAAAATCTGACGTTCTGCAATTCACTCAAAAATGCTTCCAAACTGTTGCAAACGATCCCCTGAAAGGTTTTTCGGTGGAAACAGATGGGTTTTAAAATCAGAAACAGAATAAGCCCTCGACGTCTGAAAAACCTTTTTTGAAAAAATCACTAAGCCGCGCGGTCACAATTTCAGCAAAAATCTGACCTTCCGCAATTTACTCAGAAATGGTGGCAAACTGTTGCAAACGCTCTCCTGAAAGGTTTTTCGGTGGAAACAGATGGGTTTTTATCATCAGAAACAGAATAAGCCCTCGACGTCTGAACAACTTTATTTGAAAAAATCCCTAAGCCGCGCGGTCATAATTTCAGCAAAAATCTGACGTTCTACAATTCACTCAAAATTCTTGCCAAACTGTTGCAAACGATCCCCTGAAAGGTTTTTCGGTGGAAACAGATGGGTTTTTTCATCAAAAACAGAATAAGCCCTCGACGTCTGAACAACTTTTTTTGAAAAAATCCCTAAGCCTCGCGGTCACAATTTCAGCAAAAATCTGACCTTCCGCAATTTACTCAGAAATAGTGGCAAACTGTTGCAAACGCTCTCCTGAAAGCTTTTCCGGTGGAAACAGATGGGTTTTTATCATCAGAAACAGAATTTGCCCTCGACGTCTGAACAACTTTTTTTGAAAAAATCCCTAAGCCGCGCGGTCACAATTTTAGCAAAAATCTGACGTTCTGCAATTCACTCAAAAAGGCTTCCAAACTGTTGCAAACGATCCCCTGAAAGGTTTTTCGGTGGACACAGATGGGTTTTTATCATCAAAAACAGAATAAGCCCTCGACGTCTGAACAACTTTTTTTTGAAAAAATCCCTAAGCCGCGCGGCCACAATTTTAGCCAAAATCTGATGTTCTGCAATTCACTCAAAATTGCTGCCAGAGTGTTGCAAACGATCCCCTGAAAGGTTTTTCGGTGGAAACAGATGGGTTTTATCATCAAAAACAGAATAAGCCCTCGACGTCTGAACAACTTTTTTTTAAAAAAACCCTAAGCCGCGCGGTCACGATTTCAGCAAAAATCTGACGTTCTGCAATTCACTCAAAAAGGCTTCCAAACTGTTGCAAACAATCCCATGAAAGCTTTTCCGTTGGAAACAGATGGGTCTTTATCATCAGAAACAGAATTTGCCCTCGACGTCGGAACAACTTTTTTTGAAA
Organism: Podarcis filfolensis; assembly: GCF_964270895.1. Classification (NCBI taxonomy): domain Eukaryota; kingdom Metazoa; phylum Chordata; class Lepidosauria; order Squamata; family Lacertidae; genus Podarcis; species Podarcis filfolensis. The sequence goes on from NC_139608.1 coordinate 87,727,049, forward strand.
AAATCACTAAGCCGCGCGGTCACAATTTCAGCAAAAATCTGACGTTCTGCAATTCACTCAAAAAGGCTTCCAAACTGTTGCAAACGATCCCCTGAAAGGTTTTTCGGTGGACACAGATGGGTTTTTATCATCAGAAACAGAATAAGCCCTCGACGTCTGAACAACCTTTTTTTGAAAAAATGCCTAAGCCGCGCGGTCACCATTTCAGCAAAAATCTGACCTTCCGCAATTTACTCAGAAATGGTGGCAAACTGTTGCAAACGCTCTCCTGAAAGCTTTTCCGGTGGAAACAGATGGGTTTTATCATCAGAAACAGAATAAGCCCTCGACGTCTGAACAACTTTTTTTTAAAATATCCCTAAGCCGCGCGGTCATAATTTCAGCAAAAATCTGACGTTCTACAATTCACTCAAAATTCCTGCCAAACTGTTGCAAACGATCCCCTGAAAGGTTTTTCAGTGGAAACAGATGGGTTTTATCATCAGAAACAGAATAAGCCCTCGACGTCTGAACAACTTTTTTTTGAAAAAATCCCTAAGCCGCGCGGTCACAATTTCAGCAAAAATCTGACGTTCTGCAATTCACTCAAAAATCCTGCCAAACTGTCACAAATGATCCCCTGAAAGGTTTTTCGGTGGAAACAGATAGGTTTTTATCATCAGTAACAGAATTTGCCCTCGACGTCTAAACAACTTTTTTTGAAAAAATCCCTAAGCCGCGCGGTCACAATTTCAGCAAAATTCTGACCTTCCGCAATTTACTCAGAAATAGTGGCAAACTGTTGCAAACGCTCTCCTGAAAGGTTTTTCGGTGGAAACAGATGGGTTTTTATCATCAGAAACAGAATAAGCCCTCGACGTCTGAACAACTTTTTTTGAAAAAATCCCTAAGACGCGCGGTCACAATTTCAGCAAAAATCTGACGTTCTGTAATTCACTCAAAAAGGCTTCCAAAGTGTTGCAAACAATCCCTTGAAAGCTTTTCCGGTGGAAATAGATGTGTCTTTATCATCAGAAACAGAATTTGCCCTCGACGTCGGAACAACCTTTTTTTAAAAAATCCCTAAGCCGGGCGGTCACAATTTCAGCAAAAATCTGACGTTCTGCAATTCACTCAAAAATGCTTCCAAACTGTTGCAAACGATCCCCTGAAAGGTTTTTCGGTGGAAACAGATGGGTTTTAAAATCAGAAACAGAATAAGCCCTCGGAGTCTGAAAAACCTTTTTTGAAAAAATCCCTAAGCCGCGCGGTCACAATTTCAGCAAAAATCTGACCTTCCGCAATTTACTCAGAAATGGTGGCAAACTGCTGCAAACGCTCTCCTGAAAGCTTTTCCGGTGGAAACAGATGGGTTTTATCATCAGAAACAGAATAAGCCCTCGACGTCTGAACAACTTTTTAAAAAAATATCCCTAAGCCGCGCGGTCATAATTTCAGCAAAAATCTGACGTTCTACAATTCACTCAAAATTCCTGCCAAACTGTTACAAACGATCCCCTGAAAGGTTTTTCAGTGGAAACAGATGGGTTTTATCATCAGAAACAGAATAAGCCCTCGACGTCTGAACAACTTTTTTTTGAAAAAATCCCTAAGCCGCGCGGTCACAATTTCAGCAAAAATTTGACGTTCTGCAATCCACTCAAAAATGCTTCCAAACTGTTGCAAACGATCCCCTGAAAGGTTTTTCGGTGGAAACAGATGGGTTTTAAAATCAGAAACAGAATAAGCCCTCGACGTCTGAAAAACCTTTTTTGAAAAAATCCCTAAGCCGCGCGGTCACAATTTCAGCAAAAATCTGACCTTCCGCAATTTACTCAGAAATGGTGGCAAACTGCTGCAAACGCTCTCCTGAAAGCTTTTCCGGTGGAAACAGATGGGTTTTATCATCAGAAACAGAATAAGCCCTCGACGTCTGAACAACTTTTTAAAAAAATATCCCTAAGCCGCGCGGTCATAATTTCAGCAAAAATCTGACGTTCTACAATTCACTCAAAATTCCTGCCAAACTGTTACAAACGATCCCCTGAAAGGTTTTTCAGTGGAAACAGATGGGTTTTATCATCAGAAACAGAATAAGCCCTCGACGTCTGAACAACTTTTTTTTGAAAAAATCCCTAAGCCGCGCGGTCACAATTTCAGCAAAAATTTGACGTTCTGCAATCCACTCAAAAATGCTTCCAAACTGTTGCAAACGATCCCCTGAAAGGTTTTTCGGTGGAAACAGATGGGTTTTAAAATCAGAAACAGAATAAGCCCTCGACGTCTGAAAAACCTTTTTTGAAAAAATCCCTAAGCCGCGCGGTCACAATTTCAGCAAAAATCTGACCTTCCGCAATTTACTCAGAAATGGTGGCAAACTGCTGCAAACGCTCTCCTGAAAGCTTTTCCGGTGGAAACAGATGGGTTTTATCATCAGAAACAGAATAAGCCCTCGACGTCTGAACAACTTTTTTAAAAAATATCCCTAAGCCGCGCGGTCATAATTTCAGCAAAAATCTGACGTTCTACAATTCACTCAAAATTCCTGCCAAACTGTTACAAACGATCCCCTGAAAGGTTTTTCAGTGGAAACAGATGGGTTTTATCATCAGAAACAGAATAAGCCCTCGACGTCTGAACAACTTTTTTTTGAAAAAATCCCTAAGCCGCGCGGTCACAATTTCAGCAAAAATTTGACGTTCTGCAATTCACTCAAAAATGCTTCCAAACTGTTGCAAACGATACCCTGAAAGGTTTTTCGGTGGAAACAGATGGGTTTTTTCATCAAAAACAGAATAAGCCCTCGACGTCTGAACAACTTTTTTTGAAAAAATCCCTAAGCCGCGCGGTCACAATTTCAGCAAAAATCTGACGTTCTGCAATTGACTCAAAAAGGATGCCAAAGTGTTGCAAACGATCCCCTGAAAGGTTTTTCGGTGGAAACAGATGGGTATTATCACCAGAAACAGAATAAGCCCTCGACGTCTGAACAACTTTTTTTTGATAAAATCCCTAAGCCGCGCGGTCACAATTTTAGCAAAAATCTGACGTTCTGCAATTCACTCAAAAATGCTGCCAAAGTGTTGCAAACGATCCCCTGAAAGGTTTTTCGGTGGAAACAGATGGGTTTTATCATCAGAAACAGAATTTGCCCTCGACGTCTGAACAACTTTTTTTTGAAAAAATCCCTAAGCCGCGCGGTCACAATTTCAGCAAAAATCTGACGTTCTGCAATTCACTCAAAAATGCTTCCAAACTGTTGCAAACGATCCCCTGAAAGGTTTTTCGGTGGAAACAGATGGGTTTTAAAATCAGAAACAGAATAAGCCCTCGACGTCTGAAAAACCTTTTTTGAAAAAATCACTAAGCCGCGCGGTCACAATTTCAGCAAAAATCTGACCTTCCGCAATTTACTTAGAAATAGTGGCAAACTGTTGCAAACGCTCTCCTGAAAGGTTTTTCGGTGGAAACAGATGGGTTTTATCATCAGAAACAGAATAAGCCCTCGACGGGGGAATGATTAATGGACTTCAATGTCTGTACACTAATGCGCAAAGTATGGGAAATAAACAAGATGAGCTTGAGCTCTTGGTACAGCAAACTAAATATGACATAATAGGAATCACTGAAACCTGGTGGGATAAGTCCCACGATTGGAGTGTAATAATAGAGGGATACAATCTATTTCAGAGAAACAGACCAGACAAGAAAGGAGGAGGAGTGGCGTTATATGTCAGGGATGTGTATACCTGTGAAGAGATCCAAGATTTAGAACCTCAAAGCCAAAGTGAGAGCATTTGGGTCAAAATTAAGGGAGAGAAGAATAACAGTGACCTCATTGTGGGAGTTTACTATAGATCCCCAAGCCAAACGGAGGACATAGATGATGCCTTCCTGGAACAGATGGCCAAGCATGCAAAAGGAAGGGAGATAGTAGTAATGGGGGACTTCAATTACCCGGATATTTGTTGGATGTCAAACTCAGCCAAGAGCATAAGGTCAAACAGATTCCTCACTGGCCTTGCAGACAACTTCATTGTCCAGAAAGTGGGAGAAGCAACAAGAGGAACAGCCATTTTAGATCTGGTCCTAACCAATGTTGATGACCTGGTTAGTGGGGTAGAAGTGGAAAGATCATTAGGCGCGAGTGATCATGCTCTTCTGAAGTTTACTATACAGCGGAAAGGAGCAGCCAAGCATACTAGGACTCAATTTCTCGACTTTAAGAAAGCCGACTTCATAAAACTTAGGGAAGTGCTTGGTGAGATCCCATGGACAGTAATACTAAAAGGAAAGGGAGTTCATGATGGCTGGGAGTTTGTTAAGAGGGAGATAGTAAAAGCACAACTTCAGGCAATACCAATGAGACGGAAACATGGAAGGTGCCTAAAGAAGCCAGGGTGGCTATCTAAAGAACTTTTAACTGAGTTAAGATTAAAAAAGGATGTGTACAAAAAATGGAAAAGGGGGGAAACCACCAAAGAGGAATTCAAACAAATAGCCAGCACGTGTAGACACAAAATCAGAAAAGCTAAAGCACAGAATGAACTCAGGCTTGCTAGAGAGGTTAAAAGCAACAAAAAAGGCTTTTATGGGTATGTTCGTAGCAAAAGGAAGAACAAAGAAACAGTGGGGTCACTCAGAGGAGAAGATGGTGAAATGCAAACAGGGGACACAGAAAGGGCTGAACTCCTCAATGCCTTCTTTGCCTCAGTCTTCTCCGATAAAGAAAACAATGCCCGACCTGAAGAATTTGGAGCAAATGATTCAGCAGAGGAAACACAGCCCAGAATAACTAAGGAGATAGTACAAGAATACTTGGCTAGTCTAGATGTATTCAAGTCTCCAGGGCCAGATGAACTGCATCCAAGAGTATTAAAAGAACTGGCAGATGTGATTTCAGAACCACTGGCAGTCATCTTTGAGAATTCCTGGAGAACAGGCGAAGTCCCGGCAGACTGGAGGAGGGCAAATGTTGTCCCTATTTTCAAAAAGAGGAAAAGAGAGGACCCAAATAATTACCGCCCAGTCAGTCTGACATCAATACCAGGGAAGATTCTGGAGCAGATCATTAAGCAAACAGTCTGTGAGCACCTAAAAAGGAATGCTGTGATCACCAATAGTCAGCATGGATTTCTGAAAAATAAGTCATGTCAGACTAACCTGATCTCGTTTTTTGACAGAATTACAAGCCTGGTAGATGAAGGGAACGCAGTGGATATAGCCTACCTTGATTTCAGCAAGGCATTTGACAAGGTGCCCCATGATATTCTTGTAAAGAAGCTGGTAAAATGCGGTCTTGACTATGCTACCACTCAGTGGATTTGTAACTGGCTGACTGACCGAACCCAAAGGGTGCTCATCAATGGTTCCTCTTCATCCTGGAGAAGAGTGACTAGTGGGGTGCCACAGGGTTCTGTCTTGGGCCCGGTCTTATTCAACATCTTTATCAACGACTTGGATGATGGACTCAAGGGCATCCTGATCAAATTTGCAGATGACACCAAACTGGGAGGGGTGGCTAACACCCCAGAGGACAGGATCACACTTCAAAACGACCTTGACAGATTAGAGAACTGGGCCAAAACAAACAAGATGAATTTTAACAGGGAGAAATGTAAAGTATTGCACTTGGGCAAAAAAAATGAGAGGCACAAATACAAGATGGGTGACACCTGGCTTGAGAGCACTACATGTGAAAAGGATCTAGGAGTCTTGGTTGACCACAAACTTGACATGAGCCAACAGTGTGACGCGGCAGCTAAAAAAGCCAATGCAATTCTGGGCTGCATCAATAGGAGTATAGCATCTAGATCAAGGGAAGTAATAGTGCCACTGTATTCTGCTCTGGTCAGACCTCACCTGGAGTACTGTGTCCAGTTCTGGGCACCACAGTTCAAGAAGGACATTGACAAACTGGAACGTGTCCAGAGGAGGGCAACCAAAATGGTCAAAGGCCTGGAAACGATGCCTTATGAGGAACGGCTAAGGGAGCTGGGCATGTTTAGCCTGGAGAAGAGGAGGTTAAGGGGTGATATGATAGCCATGTTCAAATATATAAAATGATGTCACAGAGAGGAGGGAGAAAGGTTGTTTTCTGCTGCTCCAGAGAAGCGGACACGGAGCAATGGATCCAAACTACAAGAAAGAAGATTCCACCTAAACATTAGGAAGAACTTCCTGACAGTAAGAGCTGTTCGACAGTGGAATTTGCTGCCAAGGAGTGTGGTGGAGTTTCCTTCTTTGGAGGTCTTTAAGCAGAGGCTTGACAACCATATGTCAGGAGTGTTCTGATGGTGTTTTCTGCTTGGCAGGGGGTTGGACTCGATGGCCCTAGTGGTCTCTTCCAACTCTATGATTCTATGATTCTATGATTCTATGATTCTATGATTCTACGTCTGAACAACTTTATTTGAAAAAATCCCTAAGCCGCGCGGTCATAATTTCAGCAAAAATCTGACGTTCTACAATTCACTCAAAATTCCTGCCAAACTGTTGCAAACGATCCCCTGAAAGGTTTTTCGGTGGACACAGATGGGTTTTTATCATCAAAAACAGAATAAGCCCTCGACGTCTGAACAACTTTTTTTGAAAAAATCCCTAAGCCGCGCGGCCACAATTTTAGCAAAAATCTGACGTTCTGCAATTCACTCAAAAATGCTGCCAAAGTGTTGCAAACGATCCCCTGAAAGGTTTTTCGGTGGAAACAGATGGGTTTTATCATCAGAAACAGAATAAGCCCTCGACGTCTGAACAACTTTTTTTTGAAAAAATCCCTAAGCAGCGCGGTCACAATTTCAGCAAAAATCTGACGTTCTGCAATTCACTCAAAAAACCTGCCAAACTGTCACAAATGATCCCCTGAAAGGTTTTTCGGTGGAAACAGATAGGTTTTTATCATCAGAAACAGAATTTGCCCTCGACGTCTAAACAACTTTTTTTGAAAAAATCCCTAAGCCGCGCGGTCACAATTTCAGCAAAAATCTGACCTTCCGCAATTTACTCAGAAATAGTGGCAAACTGTTGCAAACGCTCTCCTGAAAGCTTTTCCGGTGGAAACAGATGGGTTTTTATCATCAGAAACAGAATTTGCCCTCGACGTCTGAACAACTTTTTTTGAAAAAATCCCTAAGCCGCGCGGTCACAATTTCAGCAAAAATCTGACGTTCTGCAATTCACTCAAAAAGGCTTCCAAACTGTTGCAAACGATCCCCTGAAAGGTTTTTCGGTGGACACAGATGGGTTTTTATCATCAGAAACAGAATAAGCCCTCGACGTCTGAACAACTTTTTTTGAAAAAATCCCTAAGACGCGCGGTCACAATTTCAGCAAAAATCTGACGTTCTGTAAGTCACTCAAAAAGGCTTCCAAAGTGTTGCAAACAATACCCTGAAAGCTTTTCCGGTGGAAATAGATGTGTCTTTATCATCAGAAACAGAATTTGCCCTCGACATCGGAACAACCTTTTTTTAAAAAAATCCCTAAGACGCGCGGTCACAATTTCAGCAAAAATCTGACCTTCCGCAATTTACTCAGAAATGGTGGCAAACTGTTGCAAACGCTCTCCTGAAAGCTTCTCCGGTGGAAACAGATGGGTTTTATCATCAGAAACAGAATAAGCCCTCGACGTCTGAACAACTTCTTTAAAAAATATCCCTAAGCCGCGCGGTCATAATTTCAGCAAAAATCTGACGTTCTACAATTCACTCAAAATTCCTGCCAAACTGTTGCAAAAGATCCCCTGAAAGGTTTTTCAGTGGAAACAGATGGGTTTTATCATCAGAAACAGAATAAGCCCTCGACGTCTGAAAAACTTTTTTTTGAAAAAATCCCTAAGCCGCGCGGTCACAATTTCAGCAAAAATCTGACGTTCTGCAATTCACTCAAAAATGCTTCCAAACTGTTGCAAACGATACCCTGAAAGGTTTTTCGGTGGAAACAGATGGGTTTTTTCCTCAAAAACAGAATAAGGCCTCGACGTCTGAACAACTTTTTTTGAAAAAATCCCTAAGCCGCGCGGTCACAATTTCAGCAAAAATCTGACGTTCTGCAATTGACTCAAAAAGGATGCCAAAGTGTTGCAAACGATCCCCTGAAAGGTTTTTCGGTGGAAACAGATGGGTATTATCATCAGAAACAGAATAAGCCCTCGACATCTGAACAACTTTTTTTTGAAAAAATCCCTAAGCCGCGCGGTCACAATTTTAGCAAAAATCTGACGTTCTGCAATTCACTCAAAAATGCTGCCAAAGTGTTGCAAACGATCCCCTGAAAGGTTTTTCGGTGGAAACAGATGGGTTTTATCATCAGAAACAGAATAAGCCCTCGACCTCTGAACATTTTTTTTTGAAAAAATCCCTAAGCCGCGCGGCCACAATTTTAGCAAAAATCTGACGTTCTGAAATTCACTCAAAAATGCTGCCAAAGTGTTGCAAACAATCCCCTGAAAGGTTTTTCGGTGGAAACAGATGGGTTTTATCATCAAAAACAGAATAAGCCCTCGACGTCTGAACAACTTTTTTTGAAAAAATCCCTAAGCCGGGCGGTCACGATTTCAGCAAAAATCTGACGTTCTGCAATTCACTCAAAAAGGCTTCCAAACTGTTGCAAACGATCCCCTGAAAGGTTTTTCGGTGGAAACAGATGGGTTTTATCATCAGAAACAGAATAAGCCCTCGACGTCTGAACAACTTTTTTTTGAAAAAATCCCTAAGCAGCGCGGTCACAATTTCAGCAAAAATCTGACGTTCTGCAATTCACTCAAAAAACCTGCCAAACTGTCACAAATGATCCCCTGAAAGGTTTTTCGGTGGAAACAGATAGGTTTTTATCATCAGAAACAGAATTTGCCCTCGACGTCTAAACAACTTTTTTTGAAAAAATCCCTAAGCCGCGCGGTCACAATTTCAGCAAAAATCTGACCTTCCGCAATTTACTCAGAAATAGTGGCAAACTGTTGCAAACGCTCTCCTGAAAGCTTTTCCGGTGGAAACAGATGGGTTTTTATCATCAGAAACAGAATTTGCCCTCGACGTCTGAACAACTTTTTTTGAAAAAATCCCTAAGCCGCGCGGTCACAATTTCAGCAAAAATCTGACGTTCTGCAATTCACTCAAAAAGGCTTCCAAACTGTTGCAAACGATCCCCTGAAAGGTTTTTCGGTGGACACAGATGGGTTTTTATCATCAGAAACAGAATAAGCCCTCGACGTCTGAACAACTTTTTTTGAAAAAATCCCTAAGACGCGCGGTCACAATTTCAGCAAAAATCTGACGTTCTGTAATTCACTCAAAAAGGCTTCCAAAGTGTTGCAAACAATACCCTGAAAGCTTTTCCGGTGGAAATAGATGTGTCTTTATCATCAGAAACAGAATTTGCCCTCGACATCGGAACAACCTTTTTTTAAAAAAATCCCTAAGACGCGCGGTCACAATTTCAGCAAAAATCTGACCTTCCGCAATTTACTCAGAAATGGTGGCAAACTGTTGCAAACGCTCTCCTGAAAGCTTCTCCGGTGGAAACAGATGGGTTTTATCATCAGAAACAGAATAAGCCCTCGACGTCTGAACAACTTTTTTAAAAAATATCCCTAAGCCGCGCGGTCATAATTTCAGCAAAAATCTGACGTTCTACAATTCACTCAAAATTCCTGCCAAACTGTTGCAAAAGATCCCCTGAAAGGTTTTTCAGTGGAAACAGATGGGTTTTATCATCAGAAACAGAATAAGCCCTCGACGTCTGAACAACTTTTTTTTGAAAAAATCCCTAAGCCGCGCGGTCACAATTTCAGCAAAAATCTGACGTTCTGCAATTCACTCAAAAAGGCTTCCAAACTGTTGCAAACGATACCCTGAAAGGTTTTTCGGTGGAAACAGATGGGTTTTTTCCTCAAAAACAGAATAAGGCCTCGACGTCTGAACAACTTTTTTTGAAAAAATCCCTAAGCCGCGCGGTCACAATTTCAGCAAAAATCTGACGTTCTGCAATTGACTCAAAAAGGATGCCAAAGTGTTGCAAACGATCCCCTGAAAGGTTTTTCGGTGGAAACAGATGGGTATTATCATCAGAAACAGAATAAGCCCTCGACATCTGAACAACTTTTTTTTGAAAAAATCCCTAAGCCGCGCGGTCACAATTTTAGCAAAAATCTGACGTTCTGCAATTCACTCAAAAATGCTGCCAAAGTGTTGCAAACGATCCCCTGAAAGGTTTTTCGGTGGAAACAGATGGGTTTTATCATCAGAAACAGAATAAGCCCTCGACCTCTGAACATTTTTTTTTGAAAAAATCCCTAAGCCGCGCGGCCACAATTTTAGCAAAAATCTGACGTTCTGCAATTCACTCAAAAATGCTGCCAAAGTGTTGCAAACAATCCCCTGAAAGGTTTTTCGGTGGAAACAGATGGGTTTTATCATCAAAAACAGAATAAGCCCTCGACGTCTGAACAACTTTTTTTGAAAAAATCCCTAAGCCGCGCGGTCATGATTTCAGCAAAAATCTGACGTTCTACAATTCACTCAAAATTCCTGCCAAACTTTTGCAAACGATCCCCTGAAAGGTTTTTCAGTGGAAACAGATGGATTTTATCACCAGAAACAGAATTTGCCCTCGACGTCTAAACAACTTTTTTTGAAAAAATCCCTAAGCCGCGCGGTCACAATTTCAGCAAAAATCTGACCTTCCGCAATTTACTCAGAAATAGTGGCAAACTGTTGCAATCGCTCTCCTGAAAGCTTTTCCGGTGGAAACAGATGGGTTTTTATCATCAGAAACAGAATTTGCCCTCGACGTCTGAACAACTTTTTTTGAAAAAATCCCTAAGCCGCGCGGTCACAATTTCAGCAAAAATCTGACGTTCTGCAATTCACTCAAAAAGGCTTCCAAACTGTTGCAAACGATCCCCTGAAAGGTTTTTCGGTGGACACAGATGGGTTTTTATCATCAGAAACAGAATAAGCCCTCGACGTCTGAACAACTTTTTTTGAAAAAATCCCTAAGACGCGCGGTCACAATTTCAGCAAAAATCTGACGTTCTGTAATTCACTCAAAAAGGCTTCCAAAGTGTTGCAAACAATACCCTGAAAGCTTTTCCGGTGGAAATAGATGTGTCTTTATCATCAGAAACAGAATTTGCCCTCGACATCGGAACAACCTTTTTTTAAAAAAATCCCTAAGACGCGCGGTCACAATTTCAGCAAAAATCTGACCTTCCGCAATTTACTCAGAAATGGTGGCAAATTGTTGCAAACGCTCTCCTGAAAGCTTTTCCGGTGGAAACAGATGGGTTTTATCATCAGAAACAGAATAAGCCCTCGACGTCTGAACAACTTTTTTTAAAAATATCCCTAAGCCGCGCGGTCATGATTTCAGCAAAAATCTGACGTTCTACAATTCACTCAAAATTCCTGCCAAACTTTTGCAAACGATCCCCTGAAAGGTTTTTCAGTGGAAACAGATGGGTTTTATCACCAGAAACAGAATTTGCCCTCGACGTCTAAACAACTTTTTTTGAAAAAATCCCTAAGCCGCGCGGTCACAATTTCAGCAAAAATCTGACCTTCCGCAATTTACTCAGAAATAGTGGCAAACTGTTGCAATCGCTCTCCTGAAAGCTTTTCCGGTGGAAACAGATGGGTTTTTATCATCAGAAACAGAATTTGCCCTCGACGTCTGAACAACTTTTTTTGAAAAAATCCCTAAGCCGCGCGGTCACAATTTCAGCAAAAATCTGACGTTCTGCAATTCACTCAAAAAGGCTTCCAAACTGTTGCAAACGATCCCCTGAAAGGTTTTTCGGTGGACACAGATGGGTTTTTATCATCAGAAACAGAATAAGCCCTCGACGTCTGAACAACTTTTTTTGAAAAAATCCCTAAGACGCGCGGTCACAATTTCAGCAAAAATCTGACGTTCTGTAATTCACTCAAAAAGGCTTCCAAAGTGTTGCAAACAATACCCTGAAAGCTTTTCCGGTGGAAATAGATGTGTCTTTATCATCAGAAACAGAATTTGCCCTCGACATCGGAACAACCTTTTTTTAAAAAAATCCCTAAGACGCGCGGTCACAATTTCAGCAAAAATCTGACCTTCCGCAATTTACTCAGAAATGGTGGCAAACTGTTGCAAACGCTCTCCTGAAAGCTTTTCCGGTGGAAACAGATGGGTTTTATCATCAGAAACAGAATAAGCCCTCGACGTCTGAACAACTTTTTTAAAAAATATCCCTAAGCCGCGCGGTCACAATTTTAGCAAAAATCTGACGTTCTGCAATTCACTCAAAAATGCTGCCAAAGTGTTGCAAACGATCCCCTGAAAGGTTTTTCGGTGGAAACAGATGGGTTTTATCATCAAAAACAGAATAAGCCCTCGACGTCTGAACAACTTTTTTTGAAAAAATCCCTAAGCCGTGCGGTCACGATTTCAGCAAAAATCTGACGTTCTGCAATTCACTCAAAAAGGCTTCCAAACTGTTGCAAACGATCCCCTGAAAGGTTTTTCGGTGGACACAGATGGGTTTTATCATCAGAAACAGAATAAGCCCTCGACGTCTGAACAACTTTTTTTAAAAATATCCCTAAGCCGCGCGGTCATGATTTCAGCAAAAATCTGACGTTCTACAATTCACTCAAAATTCCTGCCAAACTTTTGCAAACGATCCCCTGAAAGGTTTTTCAGTGGAAACAGATGGGTTTTATCATCAGAAACAGAATTTGCCCTCGACGTCTAAACAACTTTTTTTGAAAAAATCCCTAAGCCGCGCGGTCACAATTTCAGCAAAAATCTGACGTTCTGCAATTAGCTCAAAAAGGCTTCCAAACTGTTGCAAACGATCCCCTGAAAGGTTTTTCGGTGGACACAGATGGGTTTTTATCATCAGAAACAGAATAAGCCCTCGACGTCTGAACAACTTTTTTTGAAAAAATCCCTAAGACGCGCGGTCACAATTTCAGCAAAAATCTGACCTTCCGCAATTTACTCAGAAATGGTGGCAAACTGTTGCAAACAATCCCCTGAAAGCTTTTCCGGTGGAAATAGATGTGTTTTATCATCAGAAACAGAATAAGCCCTCGACGTCTGAACAACTTTTTTTAAAAATATCCCTAAGCCGCGCGGTCATAATTTCAGCAAAAATCTGACGTTCTACAATTCACTCAAAATTCCTGCCAAACTGTTGCAAACGATCCCCTGAAAGGTTTTTCAGTGGAAACAGATGGGTTTTATCATCAGAAACAGAATAAGCCCTCGACGTCTGAACAACTTTTTTTTGAAAAAATCCCTAAGCCGCGCGGTCACAATTTCAGCAAAAATCTGACGTTCTGCAATTCACTCAAAAATGCTTCCAAACTGTTGCAAACGATACCCTGAAAGGTTTTTCGGTGGAAACAGATGGGTTTTTTCATCAAAAACAGAATAAGCCCTCGACGTCTGAACAACTTTTTTTGAAAAAATCCCTAAGCCGCGCGGTCACAATTTCAGCAAAAATCTGACGGTCTGCAATTGACTCAAAAAGGATGCCAAAGTGTTGCAAACGATCCCCTGAAAGGTTTTTCGGTGGAAACAGATGGGTATTATCATCAGAAACAGAATAAGCCCTCGACGTCTGAACAACTTTTTTTTGAAAAAATCTCTAAGCCGCGCGGTCACAATTTTAGCAAAAATCTGACGTTCTGCAATTCACTCAAAAATGCTGCCAAAGTGTTGCAAACGATCCCCTGAAAGGCTTTTCGGTGGAAAAAGATGGGTTTTATCATCAGAAACAGAATAAGCCCTCGACCTCTGAACAATTTTTTTTGAAAAAATCCCTAAGCCGCGCGGTCACAATTTCAGCAAAAATCTGACGTTCTGCAATTCACTCAAGAAGGCTTCCAAACTGTTGCAAACAATCCCCTGAAAGCTTTTCCGGTGGAAACAGATGGGTTTTAAAATCAGAAACAGAATAAGCCCTCGACGTCTGAAAAACTTTTTTTGAAAAAATCACTAATCCGCGCGCTCACAATTTCAGCAAAAATCTGACGTTCTGCAATTGACTCAAAAAGGATGCCAAAGTGTTGCAAACGATCCCCTGAAAGGTTTTTCGGTGGAAACAGATGGGTTTTTATCGTCAAAAACAGAATAAGCCCTCGACTTCGGAACAACTTTTTTTTGAAAAAATCCCTAAGCCGCGCGGTCATAATTTTAGCAAAAATCTGACGTTCTGCAATTCACTCAAAAATGCTGCCAAAGTGTTGCAAACGATCCCCTGAAATGTTTTCCGGTGGAAACAGATGGGTTTTTTCATCAGAAACAGAATAAGCCCTCGACGTCTGAACAACTTTTTTTTGAAAAAATCCCTAAGCCGCGCGCTCACAATTTCAGCAAAAATCTGACGTTCTGCAATTCACTCAAAAAGGATGCCAAAGTGCTGCAAACGATCCCCTGAAAGGTTTTTCGGTGGAAACAGATGGGTTTTATCATCAGAAACAGAATAAGCCCTCGACGTCTGAACAACTTTATTTGAAAAAATCCCTAAGCCGCGCGGTCACAATCTCAGCAAAAATCTGACGTTCTGCAATTCACTCAAAAATCCTGCCAAACTGTCACAAATAATCCCCTGAAAGGTTTTTCGGTGGAAACAGATGGGTTTTTATCATCAGAAACAGAATTTGCCCTCGACGTCTGAACAACTTTTTCTGAAAAAATCCCCAAGCCGCGCGGTCAAAATTTCAGCAAAAATCTGACCTTCCGCAATTTACTCAGAAATAGTGGCAAACTGTTGCAAACGCTCTCCTGAAAGCTTTTCCGGTGGAAACAGATGGGTTTTTATCATCAGAAACAGAATTTGCCCTCGACGTCTGAACAACTTTTTTTGAAAAAATCCCTAAGCCGCGCGGTCACAATTTCAGCAAAAAACTGACGTTCTGCAATTCACTCAAAAATCCTGCCAAACTGTTGCAAACAATCCCCTGAAAGGTTTTCCGGTGGAAACAGATGGGTCTTTATCATCAGAAACAGAGTAAGCCCTCGACGTCGGAACAACATTTTTTGAAAAAATCCCTAAGCCGCGCGGTCACAATTTCAGCAAAAATCTAATGTTCTGCAATGCACTCAAAAATGCTGCCAAAGTGTTGCAAACGATCCCCTGAAAGGTTTTTCGGTGGAAACAGATGGGTTTTATCATCAGAAACAGAATAAGCCCTCGACGTCTGAACAACTTTATTTGAAAAAATCCCTAAGCCGCGCGGTCACAATTTCAGCAAAAAACTGACGTTCTGCAATTCACTCAAAAATCCTGCCAAACTGTCACAAATGATCCCCTGAAAGGTTTTTCGGTGGAAACAGATGGGTTTTTATCATCAGAAACAGAATAAGCCCTCGACGTCTGAACAACTTTTTCTGAAAAAATCCCTAAGCCGCGCGGTCACAATTTCAGCAAGAATCTGACCTTCCACAATTTACTCAGAAATACTGGCAAAGTGTTGCAAACACTCTCCTGAAAGCTTTTCCGGTGGAAACAGATGGGTTTTTATCATCAGAAACAGAATTTGCCCTCGACGTCTGAACAACTTTTTTTGAAAAAATCCCTAAGCCGCGCGGTCACAATTTCAGCAAAAAACTGACGTTCTGCAATTCACTCAAAAATCCTGCCAAACTGTTGCAAACAATCCCCTGAAAGCTTTTCCGGTGGAAACAGATGGGTCTTTATCATCAGAAACAGAATAAGCCCTCGACGTCGGAACAACATTTTTTGAAAAAATCCCTAAGCCGCGCGGTCACAATTTCAGCAAAAATCTAATGTTCTGCAATGCACTCAAAAATGCTGCCAAAGTGTTGCAAACGATCCCCTGAAAGGTTTTTCGGTGGAAACAGATGGGTTTTAAAATCAGAAACAGAATAAGCCCTCGACGTCTGAAAAACTTTTTTTGAATAAATCACTAAGCCGCGCGGTCACAATTTCAGCAAAAATCTGACGTTCTGCAATTGACTAAAAAAGGATGCCAAAGTGTTGCAAACGATCCCCTGAAAGGTTTTTCGGTGGAAACAGATGGGTTTTTATCATCAAAAACATAATAAGCCCTCGACGTCTGAACAACTTTTTTTTGAAAAAATCCCTAAGCCGCGCGGTCACAATTTTAGCAAAAATCTGACGTTCTGCAATTCACTCAAAAATGCTGCCAAAGTGTTGCAAACGATCCCCTGAAAGGTTTTCTGGTGGAAACAGATGGGTTTTTTCATCAGAAACAGAATAAGCCCTCGACGTCTGAACAACTTTTTTTTGAAAAAATCCCTAAGCCGCGCGGTCACGATTTCAGCAAAAATCTAACGTTCTGCAATTCACTCAAAAATGCTGCCAAAGTGTTGCAAACGCTCCCCTGAAAGGTTTTTCGGTGGAAACAGATGGGTTTTATCATCAGAAACAGAATAAGCCCTCGACGTCTGAACAACTTTTTTTGAAAAAATCACTAAGCCGCGCGGTCACAATTTCAGCAAAAATCTGACGTTCTGCAATTGACTCAAAAAGGATGCCAAAGTGTTGCAAACGATCCCCTGAAAGGCTTTTTGGTGGAAAAAGATGGGTTTTATCATCAGAAACAGAATAAGCCCTCGACCTCTGAACAATTTTTTTTGAAAAAATCCCTAAGCCGCGCGGTCACAATTTCAGCAAAAATCTGACGTTCTGCAATTCACTCAAGAAGGTTTCCAAACTGTTGCAAACAATCCCCTGAAAGCTTTTCCGGTGGAAACAGATGGGTTTTAAAATCAGAAACAGAATAAGCCCTCGACGTCTGAAAAACTTTTTTTGAAAAAATCACTAATCCGCGCGCTCACAATTTCAGCAAAAATCTGACGTTCTGCAATTGACTCAAAAAGGATGCCAAAGTGTTGCAAACGATCCCCTGAAAGGTTTTTCGGTGGAAACAGATGGGTTTTTATCGTCAAAAACAGAATAAGCCCTCGACTTCGGAACAACTTTTTTTTGAAAAAATCCCTAAGCCGCGCGCTCACAATTTCAGCAAAAATCTGACGTTCTGCAATTCACTCAAAAATGCTGCCAAAGTGTTGCAAACGATCCCCTGAAATGTTTTCCGGTGGAAACAGATGGGTTTTTTCATCAGAAACAGAATAAGCCCTCGACGTCTGAACAACTTTTTTTTGAAAAAATCCCTAAGCCGCGCGCTCACAATTTCAGCAAAAATCTGACGTTCTGCAATTCACTCAAAAAGGATGCCAAAGTGTTGCAAACGATCCCCTGAAAGGTTTTTCGGTGGAAACAGATGGGTTTTATCATCAGAAACAGAATAAGCCCTCGACGTCTGAACAACTTTATTTGAAAAAATCCCTAAGCCGCGCGGTCACAATCTCAGCAAAAATCTGACGTTCTGCAATTCACTCAAAAATCCTGCCAAACTGTCACAAATAATCCCCTGAAAGGTTTTTCGGTGGAAACAGATGGGTTTTTATCATCAGAAACAGAATTTGCCCTCGACGTCTGAACAACTTTTTCTGAAAAAATCCCCAAGCCGCGCGGTCAAAATTTCAGCAAAAATCTGACCTTCCGCAATTTACTCAGAAATAGTGGCAAACTGTTGCAAACGCTCTCCTGAAAGCTTTTCCGGTGGAAACAGATGGGTTTTTATCATCAGAAACAGAATTTGCCCTCGACGTCTGAACAACTTTTTTTGAAAAAATCCCTAAGCCGCGCGGTCACAATTTCAGCAAAAAACTGACGTTCTGCAATTCACTCAAAAATCCTGCCAAACTGTTGCAAACAATCCCCTGAAAGGTTTTCCGGTGGAAACAGATGGGTCTTTATCATCAGAAACAGAGTAAGCCCTCGACGTCGGAACAACATTTTTTGAAAAAATTCCTAAGCCGCGCGGTCACAATTTCAGCAAAAATCTGACGTTCTGCAATTGACTAAAAAAGGATGCCAAAGTGTTGCAAACGATCCCCTGAAAGGTTTTTCGGTGGAAACAGATGGGTTTTTATCATCAAAAACATAATAAGCCCTCGACGTCTGAACAACTTTTTTTTGAAAAAATCCCTAAGCCGCGCGGTCACAATTTTAGCAAAAATCTGACGTTCTGCAATTCACTCAAAAATGCTGCCAAAGTGTTGCAAACGATCCCCTGAAAGGTTTTCTGGTGGAAACAGATGGGTTTTTTCATCAGAAACAGAATAAGCCCTCGACGTCTGAACAACTTTTTTTTGAAAAAATCCCTAAGCCGCGCGGTCACGATTTCAGCAAAAATCTAACGTTCTGCAATTCACTCAAAAATGCTGCCAAAGTGTTGCAAACGCTCCCCTGAAAGGTTTTTCAGTGAAAACAGATGGGTTTTAAAATCAGAAACAGAATAAGCCCTCGACGTCTGAACAACTTTTTTTGAAAAAATCACTAAGCCGCGCGGTCACAATTTCAGCAAAAATCTGACGTTCTGCAATTGACTCAAAAAGGATGCCAAAGTGTTGCAAACGATCCCCTCAAAGGTTTTTCGGTGGAAACAGATGGGTTTTATCATCAGAAACAGAAAAAGCCCTCGACGTCTGAACAACTTTATTTGAAAAAATCCCTAAGCCGCGCGGTCACAATTTCAGCAAAAATCTGACGTTCTGCAATTCACTCAAAAAGGCTTCCAAACTGTTGCAAACAATCCCCTGAAAGCTTTTCCGGTGGAAACAGATGGGTCTTTATCATCAGAAACAGAATTTGCCCTCGACATCGGAACAACATTTTTTGGAAAAATCCCTAAGCCACAATGTCACAATTTCAGCAAAAAACTGACGTTCTGCAATTCACTCAGAAATCCTGCCAAACTGTCACAAATGATCCCCTGAAAGGTTTTTCGGTGGAAACAGATAGGTTTTTATCATCAGAAACAGAATAAGCCCTCGACGTCTGAACAACTTTTTCTGAAAAAATCCCTAAGCCGCGCGGTCACAATTTCAGCAAAAATCTGACCTTCCGCAATTTACTCAGAAATAGTGGCAAACTGTTGCAAACGCTCTCCTGAAAGCTTTTCCGGTGGAAACAGATGGGTTTTTATCATCAGAAACAGAATAAGCCGTCGACGTCGGAACAACTTTTTTTGAAAAAATTCCTAAGCCGCGCGGTCACAATTTCAGCAGAAATCTGACGTTCTGCAATTCACTCAAAAATCCTGCCAAACTGTCACAAATAATCCCCTGAAAGGTTTTTCGGTGGAAACAGATGGGTTTTTATCATCAGAAACAGAATTTGCCCTCGACGTCTGAACAACTTTTTCTGAAAAAATCCCCAAGCCGCGCGGTCAGAATTTCAGCAAAAATCTAATGTTCTGCAATGCACTCAAAAAGGCTTCCAAACTGTTGCAAACGATCCCCTGAAAGGTTTTTCGGTGGAAACAGATGCGTTTTTATCATCAAAAACAGAATAAGCCCTCGACGTCTGAACAACTTTTTTTGAAAAAATCCCTAAGCCGCGCGGTCACAATTTCAGCAAGAATCTGACCTTCCACAATTTACTCAGAAATACTGGCAAAGTGTTGCAAACACTCTCCTGAAAGCTTTTCCGGTGGAAACAGATGGGTTTTTATCATCAGAAACAGAATTTGCCCTCGACGTCTGAACAACATTTTTGAAAAGATCCATAAGCCGCGCGGTCACAATTTCAGCAAAAATCTGACGTTCTGCAATTGACTAAAAAAGGATGCCAAAGTGTTGCAAACGATCCCCTGAAAGGTTTTTCGGTGGAAACAGATGGGTTTTAAAATCAGAAACAGAATAAGCCCTCGACGTCTGAAAAACTTTTTTTGAATAAATCACTAAGCCGCGCGGTCACAATTTCAGCAAAAATCTGACGTTCTGCAATTGACTAAAAAAGGATGCCAAAGTGTTGCAAACGATCCCCTGAAAGGTTTTTCGGTGGAAACAGATGGGTTTTTATCATCAAAAACATAATAAGCCCTCGACGTCTGAACAACTTTTTTTTGAAAAAATCCCTAAGCCGCGCGGTCACAATTTTAGCAAAAATCTGACGTTCTGCAATTCACTCAAAAATGCTGCCAAAGTGTTGCAAACAATCCCCTGAAAGGTTTTCTGGTGGAAACAGATGGGTTTATTCATCAGAAACAGAATAAGCCCTCGACGTCTGAACAACTTTTTTTTGAAAAAATCCCTAAGCCGCGCGGTCACGATTTCAGCAAAAATCTAACGTTCTGCAATTCACTCAAAAATGCTGCCAAAGTGTTGCAAACGCTCCCCTGAAAGGTTTTTCGGTGAAATCAGATGGGTTTTAAAATCAGAAACAGAATAAGCCCTCGACGTCAGAACAACTTTTTTTGAAAAAATCACTAAGCCGCGCGGTCACAATTTCAGCAAAAATCTGACGTTCTGCAATTGACTCAAAAAGGATGCCAAAGTGTTGCAAACGATCCCCTGAAAGGTTTTTCGGTGGAAACAGATGGGTTTTATCATCAGAAACAGAAAAAGCCCTCGACGTCTGAACAACTTTATTTGAAAAAATCCCTAAGCCGCGCGGTCACAATTTCAGCAAAAATCTGACGTTCTGCAATTCACTCAAAAAGGCTTCCAAACTGTTGCAAACAATCCCCTGAAAGCTTTTCCGGTGGAAACAGATGGGTCTTTATCATCAGAAACAGAATTTGCCCTCGACATCGGAACAACTTTTTTTGAAAAAATCCCTAAGCCACAATGTCACAATTTCAGCAAAAAACTGACGTTCTGCAATTCACTCAAAAATCCTGCCAAACTGTTGCAAACAATCCCCTGAAAGCTTTTCCGGTGGAAACAGATGGGTTTTTATCATCAGAAACAGAATTTGCCCTCGACGTCGGAACAACTTTTTTTGAAAAAATCCCTAAGCCGCGCGGTCACAATTTCAGCAGAAATCTGACGTTCTGCAATTCACTCAAAAAGGCTTCCAAACTGTTGCAAACGATCCCCTGAAAGGTTTTTCGGTGGAAACAGATGGGTTTTATCATCAGAAACAGAATAAGCCGTCGACGTCGGAACAACTTTTTTTGAAAAAATGCCTAAGCCGCGCGGTCACAATTTCAGCAAAAATCTGACCTTCCGCAATTTACTCAGAAATAGTGGCAAACTGTTGCAAACGCTCTCCTGAAAGCTTTTCCGGTGGAAACAGATGGGTTTTTATCATCAGAAACAGAATTTGCCCTCGACGTCTGAACAACTTTTTTTGAAAAAATCCCTAAGCCGCGCGGTCACAATTTCAGCAAAAATCTGACGTTCTGCAATTCACTCAAAAAGGCTTCCAAACTGTTGCAAACAATCCCCTGAAAGCTTTTCCGGTGGAAACAGATGGGTCTTTATCATCAGAAACAGAATTTGCCCTCGACGTCGGAACAACTTTTTTTGAAAAAATGCCTAAGCCGCGCGGTCACAATTTCAGCAAAAATCTGACGTTCTGCAATGCACTCAAAAATGCTGCCAAAGTGTCACAAATGATTCCCTGAAAGGTTTTTCGGTGGAAACAGATGGGTTTTTATCATCAGAAACAAAATTTGCCCTCGACGTCTGAACAACTTTTTTTGAAAAAATCCCTAAGCCGCGCGGTCACAATTACAGGAAAAATCTGACGTTCTGCAATTCACTCAAAAATGCTTCCAAACTGTTGCAAACGATCCCCTGAAAGGTTTACCGGTGAAAACAGAGGGTTTTTTTCATCAGAAACAGAATAAGCCCTCGACGTCTGAACAACTTTTTTTTGAAAAAAATCCCTAAGCCGCGCGGTCACAATTTCAGCAAAAATCTAACGTTCTGCAATGCACTCAAAAATGCTGCCAAAGTATTGCAAACGATCCCCTGAAAGGTTTTTCGGTGGAAACAGATAGGTTTTTATCATCAGAAACAGAATAAGCCCTCGACGTCTGAAGAACTTTTTCTGAAACAATCCCTAAGGCGCGCGGTCACAATTTCAGCAAAAATCTGACCTTCCGCAATTTACTCAGAAATAGTGGCAAACTGTTGCAAACGCTCTCCTGAAAGCTTTTCCGGTGGAAACAGATGGGTTTTTATCATCAGAAACAGAATTTGCCCTCGACGTCTGAATCACTTTTTTTGAAAAAATCCCTAAGCCGCGCGGTCACAATTTCAGCAAAAATCTGACGTTCTGCAATTCACTCAAAAAGGCTTCCAAACTGTTGCAAACAATCCCCTGAAAGCTTTTCCAGTCGAAACAGATGGGTCTTTATCATCAGAAACAGAATTTGCCCTCGACGTCGGAACAACTTTTTTTGAAAAAATCCCTAAGCCGCGCGGTTACAATTTCAGCAAAAATCTGACGTTCTGCAATTCACTCAAAAATCCTGCCAAACTGTCACAAATGATCCCCTGAAAGGTTTTTCGGTGGAAACAGATGGGTTTTTATCATCAGAAACAGAATAAGCCCTCGACGTCTGAACAACTTTTTCTGAAAAAATCCCTAAGCCGCGCGGTCACAATTTAAGCAAAAATCTGACCTTCCGCAATTTACTCAGAAATAGTGGCAAACTTTTGCAAACGCTCTCCTGAAAGCTTTTCCGGTGGAAACAGATGGGTTTTTATCATCAGAAACAGAATTTGCCCTCGACGTCTGAACAACTTTTTTTGAAAAAATCCCTAAGCCGCGCGGTCACAATTTCAGCAAAAATCTGACGTTCTGCAATTCACTCAAAAAGGCTTCCAAACTGTTGCAAACAATCCCCTGAAAGCTTTTCCGGTGGAAACAGATGGGTCTTTATCATCAGAAACAGAATTTGCCCTCGACGTCGGAACAACTTTTTTTGAAAAAATCCCTAAGCCGCGCGGTCACAATTTCAGGAAAAATCTGACGTTCTGCAATTCACTCAAAAATGCTTCCAAACTGTTGCAAACGATCCCCTGAAAGGTTTTCCGGTGGAAACAGAGGGTTTTTTTCATCAGAAACAGAATAAGCCCTCGACGTCTGAACAACTTTTTTTTGAAAAAATCCCTAAGCCGCGCGGTCAAAATTTCAGCAAAAATCTAATGTTCTGCAATTGACTAAAAAAGGATGCCAAAGTGTTGCAAACGATCCCCTGAAAGGTTTTTCGGTGGAAACAGATGGGTTTTTATCATCAGAAACAGAATAAGCCCTCGACGTCTGAACAACTTTTTTTGAAAAAATGCCTAAGCCGCGCGGTCACAATTTCAGCAAAAATCTGACCTTCCGCAATTTACTCAGAAATAGTGGCAAACTGTTGCAAACGCTCTCCTGAAAGCTTTTCCGGTGGAAACAGATGGGTTTTTATCATCAGAAACAGAATTTGCCCTCGACGTCTGAACAACTTTTTTTGAAAAAATCCCTAAGCCGCGCGGTCACAATTTCAGCAAAAATCTGACGTTCTGCAATTCACTCAAAAAGGCTTCCAAACTGTTGCAAACAATCCCCTGAAAGCTTTTCCGGTGGAAACAGATGGGTCTTTATCATCAGAAACAGAATTTGCCCTCGACGTCGGAACAACTTTTTTTGAAAAAATGCCTAAGCCGCGCGGTCACAATTTCAGCAAAAATCTGACGTTCTGCAATGCACTCAAAAATGCTGCCAAAGTGTCACAAATGATCCCCTGAAAGGTTTTTCGGTGGAAACAGATGGGTTTTTATCATCAGAAACAAAATTTGCCCTCGACGTCTGAACAACTTTTTTTGAAAAAATCCCTAAGCCGCGCGGTCACAATTACAGGAAAAATCTGACGTTCTGCAATTCACTCAAAAATGCTTCCAAACTGTTGCAAACGATCCCCTGAAAGGTTTACCGGTGAAAACAGAGGGTTTTTTTCATCAGAAACAGAATAAGCCCTCGACGTCTGAACAACTTTTTTTTGAAAAAAATCCCTAAGCCGCGCGGTCACAATTTCAGCAAAAATCTAACGTTCTGCAATGCACTCAAAAATGCTGCCAAAGTATTGCAAACGATCCCCTGAAAGGTTTTTCGGTGGAAACAGATAGGTTTTTATCATCAGAAACAGAATAAGCCCTCGACGTCTGAAGAACTTTTTCTGAAACAATCCCTAAGGCGCGCGGTCACAATTTCAGCAAAAATCTGACCTTCCGCAATTTACTCAGAAATAGTGGCAAACTGTTGCAAACGCTCTCCTGAAAGCTTTTCCGGTGGAAACAGATGGGTTTTTATCATCAGAAACAGAATTTGCCCTCGACGTCTGAATCACTTTTTTTGAAAAAATCCCTAAGCCGCGCGGTCACAATTTCAGCAAAAATCTGACGTTCTGCAATTCACTCAAAAAGGCTTCCAAACTGTTGCAAACAATCCCCTGAAAGCTTTTCCAGTCGAAACAGATGGGTCTTTATCATCAGAAACAGAATTTGCCCTCGACGTCGGAACAACTTTTTTTGAAAAAATCCCTAAGCCGCGCGGTTACAATTTCAGCAAAAATCTGACGTTCTGCAATTCACTCAAAAATCCTGCCAAACTGTCACAAATGATCCCCTGAAAGGTTTTTCGGTGGAAACAGATGGGTTTTTATCATCAGAAACAGAATAAGCCCTCGACGTCTGAACAACTTTTTCTGAAAAAATCCCTAAGCCGCGCGGTCACAATTTAAGCAAAAATCTGACCTTCCGCAATTTACTCAGAAATAGTGGCAAACTTTTGCAAACGCTCTCCTGAAAGCTTTTCCGGTGGAAACAGATGGGTTTTTATCATCAGAAACAGAATTTGCCCTCGACGTCTGAACAACTTTTTTTGAAAAAATCCCTAAGCCGCGCGGTCACAATTTCAGCAAAAATCTGACGTTCTGCAATTCACTCAAAAAGGCTTCCAAACTGTTGCAAACAATCCCCTGAAAGCTTTTCCGGTGGAAACAGATGGGTCTTTATCATCAGAAACAGAATTTGCCCTCGACGTCGGAACAACTTTTTTTGAAAAAATCCCTAAGCCGCGCGGTCACAATTTCAGGAAAAATCTGACGTTCTGCAATTCACTCAAAAATGCTTCCAAACTGTTGCAAACGATCCCCTGAAAGGTTTTCCGGTGGAAACAGAGGGTTTTTTTCATCAGAAACAGAATAAGCCCTCGACGTCTGAACAACTTTTTTTTGAAAAAATCCCTAAGCCGCGCGGTCAAAATTTCAGCAAAAATCTAATGTTCTGCAATTGACTAAAAAAGGATGCCAAAGTGTTGCAAACGATCCCCTGAAAGGTTTTTCGGTGGAAACAGATGGGTTTTTATCATCAGAAACAGAATAAGCCCTCGACGTCTGAACAACTTTTTCTGAAAAAATCCCTAAGCCGCGCGGTCACAATTTCAGCAAAAATCTGACCTTCCGCAATTTACTCAGAAATAGTGGCAAACTGTTGCAAACGCTCTCCTGAAAGCTTTTCCGGTGGAAACAGATGGGTTTTTATCATCAGAAACAGAATTTGCCCTCGACGTCGGAACAACTTTTTTTGAAAAAATCACTAAGCCGCACGGTCACAATTTCAGCAAAAATCTGACGTTCTGCAATTGACTAAAAAAGGATGCCAAAGTGTTGCAAACGATCCCCTGAAAGGTTTTTCGGTGGAAACAGATGGGTTTTTATCATCAGAAACAGAAAAAGCCCTCGACGTCTGATCAACTTTTTCTGAAAAAATCCCTAAGCCGCGCGGTCACAATTTCAGCAAAAATCTGACGTTCTGCAATTCACTCAATAAGGCTTCCAAACTGTTGCAAACAATCCCTTGAAAGCTTTTCCGGTGGAAACAGATGGGTCTTTATCATCAGAAACAGAATTTGCCCTCGACGTCGGAACAACTTTTTTAAAAAAAATCCCTAAGCCACGCGGTCACAATTTCAGCAAAAATCTGACGTTCTGCAATTCACTCAAAAATCCTGCCAAACTGTCACAAATGATCCCCTGAAAGGTTTTTCGGTGGAAACAGATGGGTTTTTGCATCAGAAACAGAACAAGCCCTCGACGTCTGAACAACTTTTTTTGAAAAAATCCCTAAGCCGCGCGGTCACAATTTCAGCAAAAATCTGACGTTCTGCAATTCACTCAAAAATGCTGCCAAAGTGTTGCAAACGATCCCCTGAAAGGTTTTCCGGTGGAAACAGATGGGTTTTTGCATCAGAAACAGAATAAGCCCTCGACGTCTGAACAACTTTTTTTGAAAAAATCACTAAGCCGCGCGGTCACAATTTAAGCAAAAATCTGACGTTCTGCAATTGACTCAAAAAGGATGCCAAAGTGTTGCAAACGATCCACTGAAAGGTTTTTTGGTGGAAACAGATGGGTTTTATCATCGGAAACAGAATAAGCCCTCGACGTCTGAACAACTTTATTTGAAAAAATGCCTAAGCCGCGCGGTCACAATTTCAGCAAAAATCTGACGTTCTGCAATTCACTCAAAAAGGCTTCCAAACTGTTGCAAACGATCCCCTGAAAGCTTTTCCGGTGGAAACAGATGGGTCTTTATCATCAGAAACAGAATGTGACCTCGACGTCGGAACAACTTTTTTTGAGAAAATCCCTAAGCCGCGCGGTCACAATTTCAGCCAAAAACTGACGTTCTGCAATTCACTCAAAAATCCTGCCAAACTGTCACAAATGATCCCCTGAAAGGTTTTTCGGTGGAAACAGATGGGTTTTTATCATCAGAAACAGAATAAGCCCTCGACGTCTGAACAACTTTTTCTGAAAAAATCCCTAAGCCGCGCGGTCACAATTTCAGCAAAAATCTGACCTTCCGCAATTTACTCAGAAATAGTGGCAAACTGTTGCAAACGCTCTCCTGAAAGCTTTTCCGGTGGAAACAGATGGGTTTTTATCATCAGAAACAGAATTTGCCCTCGACGTCGGAACAACTTTTTTTGAAAAAATCACTAAGCCGCGCGGTCACAATTTCAGCAAAAATCTGACGTTCTGCAATTGACTAAAAAAGGATGCCAAAGTGTTGCAAACGATCCCCTGAAAGGTTTTTCGGTGGAAACAGATGGGTTTTTATCATCAGAAACAGAAAAAGCCCTCGACGTCTGATCAACTTTTTCTGAAAAAATCCCTAAGCCGCGCGGTCACAATTTCAGCAAAAATCTGACGTTCTGCAATTCACTCAATAAGGCTTTCAAACTGTTGCAAACAATCCCTTGAAAGCTTTTCCGGTGGAAACAGATGGGTCTTTATCATCAGAAACAGAATTTGCCCTCGACGTCGGAACAACTTTTTTAAAAAAAATCCCTAAGCCACGCGGTCACAATTTCAGCAAAAATCTGACGTTCTGCAATTCACTCAAAAATCCTGCCAAACTGTCACAAATGATCCCCTGAAAGGTTTTTCGGTGGAAACAGATGGGTTTTTGCATCAGAAACAGAACAAGCCCTCGACGTCTGAACAACTTTTTTTGAAAAAATCCCTAAGCCGCGCGGTCACAATTTCAGCAAAAATCTGACGTTCTGCAATTCACTCAAAAATGCTGCCAAAGTGTTGCAAACGATCCCCTGAAAGGTTTTCCGGTGGAAACAGATGGGTTTTTGCATCAGAAACAGAATAAGCCCTCGACGTCTGAACAACTTTTTTTGAAAAAATCACTAAGCCGCGCGGTCACAATTTAAGCAAAAATCTGACGTTCTGCAATTGACTCAAAAAGGATGCCAAAGTGTTGCAAACGATCCACTGAAAGGTTTTTTGGTGGAAACAGATGGGTTTTATCATCGGAAACAGAATAAGCCCTCGACGTCTGAACAACTTTATTTGAAAAAATGCCTAAGCCGCGCGGTCACAATTTCAGCAAAAATCTGACGTTCTGCAATTCACTCAAAAAGGCTTCCAAACTGTTGCAAACGATCCCCTGAAAGCTTTTCCGGTGGAAACAGATGGGTCTTTATCATCAGAAACAGAATGTGACCTCGACGTCGGAACAACTTTTTTTGAGAAAATCCCTAAGCCGCGCGGTCACAATTTCAGCCAAAAACTGACGTTCTGCAATTCACTCAAAAATCCTGCCAAACTGTCACAAATGATCCCCTGAAAGGTTTTTCGGTGGAAACAGATGGGTTTTTATCATCAGAAACAGAATAAGCCCTCGACGTCTGAACAACTTTTTCTGAAAAAATCCCTAAGCCGCGCGGTCACAATTTCAGCAAAAATCTGACCTTCCGCAATTTACTCAGAAATAGTGGCAAACTGTTGCAAACGCTCTCCTGAAAGCTTTTCCGGTGGAAACAGATGGGTTTTTATCATCAGAAACAGAATTTGCCCTCGACGTCGGAACAACTTTTTTTGAAAAAATCACTAAGCCGCGCGGTCACAATTTCAGCAAAAATCTGACGTTCTGCAATTGACTAAAAAAGGATGCCAAAGTGTTGCAAACGATCCCCTGAAAGGTTTTTCGGTGGAAACAGATGGGTTTTTATCATCAGAAACAGAAAAAGCCCTCGACGTCTGATCAACTTTTTCTGAAAAAATCCCTAAGCCGCGCGGTCACAATTTCAGCAAAAATCTGACGTTCTGCAATTCACTCAAAAAGGCTTCCAAACTGTTGCAAACAATCCCTTGAAAGCTTTTCCGGTGGAAACAGATGGGTCTTTATCATCAGAAACAGAATTTGCCCTCGACGTCGGAACAACTTTTTTAAAAAAAATCCCTAAGCCACGCGGTCACAATTTCAGCAAAAATCTGACGTTCTGCAATTCACTCAAAAATCCTGCCAAACTGTCACAAATGATCCCCTGAAAGGTTTTTCGGTGGAAACAGATGGGTTTTTGCATCAGAAACAGAACAAGCCCTCGACGTCTGAACAACTTTTTTTGAAAAAATCCCTAAGCCGCGCGGTCACAATTTCAGCAAAAATCTGACGTTCTGCAATTCACTCAAAAATGCTGCCAAAGTGTTGCAAACGATCCCCTGAAAGGTTTTCCGGTGGAAACAGATGGGTTTTTGCATCAGAAACAGAATAAGCCCTCGACGTCTGAACAACTTTTTTTGAAAAAATCACTAAGCCGCGCGGTCACAATTTCAGCAAAAATCTGACGTTCTGCAATTGACTCAAAAAGGATGCCAAAGTGTTGCAAACGATCCACTGAAAGGTTTTTTGGTGGAAACAGATGGGTTTTATCATCGGAAACAGAATAAGCCCTCGACGTCTGAACAACTTTATTTGAAAAAATGCCTAAGCCGCGCGGTCACAATTTCAGCAAAAATCTGACGTTCTGCAATTCACTCAAAAAGGCTTCCAAACTGTTGCAAACGATCCCCTGAAAGCTTTTCCGGTGGAAACAGATGGGTCTTTATCATCAGAAACAGAATGTGACCTCGACGTCGGAACAACTTTTTTTGAGAAAATCCCTAAGCCGCGCGGTCACAATTTCAGCCAAAAACTGACGTTCTGCAATTCACTCAAAAATCCTGCCAAACTGTCACAAATGATCCCCTGAAAGGTTTTTCGGTGGAAACAGATAGGTTTTTATCATCAGAAACAGAATAAGCCCTCGACGTCTGAACAACTTTTTCTGAAAAAATCCCTAAGTCACGCGGTCACAATTTCAGCAAAAATCTGACGTTCTGCAATTCACTCAAAAAGGCTTCCAAACTGTTGCAAACAATCCGTTGAAAGCTTTTCCGGTGGTAACAGATGGGTCTTTATCATCAGAAACAGAATTTGCCCTCGACGTCGGAAGAACTTTTTTTGAAAAAATCCCTAAGCCGCGCGGTCACAATTTCAGCCAAAATCTGACGTTCTGCAATTCACTCAAAAATCCTGCCAAACTGTCACAAATGATCCCCTGAAAGGTTTTTCGGTGGAAACAGATAGGTTTTTATCATCAGAAACAGAATAAGCCCTCGACGTCTGAAAAACTTTTTCTGAAACAATCCCTAAGCCGCGCGGTCACAATTTCAGCAAAAATCTGACCTTCCGCAATTTACTCAGAAATAGTGGCAAACTGTTGCAAACGATCCCCTGAAAGGTTTTTCGGTGGAAACAGATGGGTTTTATCATCAGAAACAGAATAAGCCGTCGACGTCTGAACAACTTTTTTTGAAAAAATCCCTAAGCCGCGCGGTCACAATTTCAGCAAAAATCTGACGTTCTGCAATTCACTCAAAAAGGCTTCCAAACTGTTGCAAACAATCCCCTGAAAGCTTTTCCGGTGGAAACAGATGGGTCTTTATCATCAGAAACAGAATTTGCCCTCAACGTCGGAACAACTTTTTTTGAAAAAATCCCTAAGTCGCGCGGTCACAATTTCAGCAAAAATCTGACGTTCTGCAATTCACTCAAAAATGCTTCCAAACTGTTGCAAACGATCCCCTGAAAGGTTTTCCGGTGGAAACAGAGGGGTTTTTTCATCAGAAACAGAATAAGCCCTCGACGTCTGAACAACTTTTTATTAAAAAAATCCCTAAGCCGCGCGGTCACAATTTCAGCAAAAATCTAACGTTCTGCAATGCGCTCAAAAATGCTGCCAAACTGTTGCAAACGCTCCCCTGAAAGGTTTTTCGGTGGAAACAGATGGGTTTTAAAATCAGAAACAGAATAAGCCCTCGACATCTGAAAAACTTTTTTTGAATAAATCACTAAGCCGCGCGGTCACAATTTCAGCAAAAATATGACGTTCTGCAATTCACTCAAAAATGCTGCCAAAGTGTTGCAAACGATCCCCTGAAAGGTTTTTCGGTGGACACAGATGGGTTTTTATCATCAGAAACAGAATTTGCCCTCGACGTCTGAACAACTTTTTTTGAAAAAATCCCTAAGCCGCGCTGTCACAATATCAGCAAAAATCTGAAGTTCTGCAGTTCACTTAAAAAGGATTCCAAACTGTTGCAAACAATCCCCTGAAAGCTTTTCCGGTGGAAACAGATGGGTCTTTATCATCGGAAAGAGAATTTGCCCTCGACGTCGGAACAACTTTTTTTGAAAAAAACCCTAAGCCGCGCGGTCACAATTTCAGCAAAAATCTGCCGTTCTGCAATTCACTCAAAAATCCTGCCAAACTGTCACAAATGATCCCCTGAAAGGTTTTTCGGTGGAAACAGATAGGTTTTTATCATCAGAAACAGAAGAAGCCCTCGACGTCTGAACAACTTTTTTTGAAAAAATCCCTAAGCCGCGCGGTCACAATTTCAGCAAGAATCTGACCTTCTGCAATTTACTCAGAAATAGTGGCAAACTGTTGCAAACGCTCTCCTGAAAGCTTTTCCGGTGGAAAGAGATGGGTTTTTATCATCAGAAACAGAATTTGCCCTCGACGTCTGAACAACTTTTTTTGAAAAAATCCCTAAGCCGCGCGGTCACAATTTCAGCAAAAATCTGACGTTCTGCAATTCACTCAAAAAGGCTTCCAAACTGTTGCAAACGATCCCCTGAAAGGTTTTTCGGTGGACACAGATGGGTTTTTATCATCAGAAACAGAATAAGAACTCGACGTCTGAACAACTTTTTTTGAAAAAATCCCTAAGCCGCGCGGTCACAATTTCAGCAAGAATCTGACCTTCCGCAATTTACTCAGAAATAGTGGCAAACTGTTGCAAACGCTCTCCTGAAAGCTTTTCCGGTGGAAAGAGATGGGTTTTTATCATCAGAAACAGAATTTGCCCGCAACGTCGGAACAACTTTTTTTTGAAAAAATCCCTAAGCCGCGCGGTCACAATTTTAGCAAAAAACTGACGTTCTGCAGTTCACTCAAAAAGGATTCCAAACTGTTGCAAACAATCCCCTGAAAGCTTTTCCGGTGGAAACAGATGGGTCTTTATCATCAGAAAGAGAATTTGCCCTCGACGTCGGAACAACTTTTTTTGAAAAAAATCCCTAAGCCGCGCGGTCACAATTTCAGCAAAAATCTGACGTTCTGCAATTCACTCAAAAATCCTGACAAACTGTCACAAATGATCCCCTGAAAGGTTTTTCGGTGGAAACAGATAGGTTTTTATCATCAGAAACAGAATAAGCCCTCGACGTCTGAACAACTTTTTTTGAAAAAATCCCTAAGCCGTGCGGTCACAATTTCAGCAAAAATCTGACGTTCTGCAGTTCACTCAAAAAGGATTCCAAACTGTTGCAAACAATCCCCTGAAAGCTTTTCCGGTGGAAACAGATGGGTCTTTATCATCAGAAACAGAATAAGCCCTCGACGTCTGAACAACTTTTTTTGAAAAAATCCCTAAGCCGCGCGGTCACAATTTCAGCAAGAATCTGACCTTCCGCAATTTACTCAGAAATAGTGGGAAACTGTTGCAAACAATCCCCTGAAAGCTTTTCCGGTGGAAACAGATGGGTCTTTATCATCAGAAAGAGAATTTGCCCTCGACGTCGGAACAACTTTTTTTGAAAAAAATCCCTAAGCCGCGCGGTCACAATTTCAGCAAAAATCTGACGTTCTGCAATTCACTCAAAAATCCTGACAAACTGTCACAAATGATCCCCTGAAAGGTTTTTCTGTGGAAACAGATAGGTTTTTATCATCAGAAACAGAATAAGCCCTCGACGTCTGAACAACTTTTTTTGAAAAAATCCCAAAGCCGCGCGGTCACAATTTCAGCAAGAATCTGACCTTCCGCAATTTACTCAGAAAGAGTGGCAAACTGTTGCAAACGCTCTCCTGAAAGCTTTTCCGGTGGAAAGAGATGGGTTTTTATCATCAGAAACAGAATTTGCCCTCGACGTCTGAACAACTTTTTTTGAAAAAATCCCTAAGCCGCGCGGTCAAAATTTCAGCAAAAATCTGACGTTCTGCAATTCACTCAAAAAGGCTTCCAAACTGTTGCAAACGATCCCCTGAAAGGTTTTTCGGTGGACACAGATGGGTTTTTATCATCAGAAACAGAATAAGCCCTCGACGTCTGAACAACTTTTTTTGAAAAAATCCCTAAGCCGCGCGGTCACAATTTCAGCAAAAATCGGACCTTCCGCAATTTACTCAGAAATAGTGGCAAACTGTTGCAAACGTTCTCCTGAAAGCTTTTCCGGTGGAAACAGATGGGTTTTTATCATCAGAAACAGAATTTGCCCTCGACGTCGGAACAACTTTTTTTTGAAAAAATCCCTAAGCCGCGCGGTCACAATTTCAGCAAAAATCTGACGTTCTGCAGTTCACTCAAAAAGGATTCCAAACTGTTGCAAACAATCCCCTGAAAGCTTTTCCGGTGGAAACAGATGGGTCTTTATCATCAGAAACAGA
The DNA here is from genome assembly GCF_964270895.1 of Podarcis filfolensis. Classification (NCBI taxonomy): domain Eukaryota; kingdom Metazoa; phylum Chordata; class Lepidosauria; order Squamata; family Lacertidae; genus Podarcis; species Podarcis filfolensis. The sequence continues at coordinate 87,760,134 of NC_139608.1, forward strand.
ATTTGCCCTCGACGTCGGAACAACTTTTTTTGAAAAAATCCCTAAGCCGCGCGGTCACAATTTTAGCAAAAATCTGACGTTCTGCAATTCACTCAAAAATGCTGCCAAAGTGTTGCAAACGATCCCCTGAAAGGTTTTTCGGTGGAAACAGATGGGTTTTATCATCAGAAACAGAATAAGCCCTCGACGTCTGAACAACTTTTTTTGAAAAAATCCCTAAGCCGCGCGGTCACAATTTCAGCAAAAATCTGACGTTCTGCAGTTCACTCAAAAAGGATTCCAAACTGTTGCAAACAATGCCCTGAAAGCTTTTCCGGTGGAAACAGATGGGTCTTTATCATCAGAAACAGAATTTGCCCTCGACGTCGGAACAACTTTTTTTGAAAAAATCCCTAAGCCGCGCGGTCACAATTTCAGCAAAAATCTGACGTTCTGCAGTTCACTCAAAAAGGATTCCAAACTGTTGCAAACAATCCCCTGAAAGCTTTTCCGGTGGAAACAGATGGGTCTTTATCATCAGAAAGAGAATTTGCCCTCGACGTCGGAACAACTTTTTTTGAAAAAATCCCTAAGCCGCGCGGTCACAATTTCTGCAAAAATCTGACGTTCTGCAATTCACTCAAAAATCCTGACAAACTGTCACAAATGATCCCCTGAAAGGTTTTTCGGTGGAAACAGATAGGTTTTTATCATCAGAAACAGAATAAGCCCTCGACGTCTGAACAACTTTTTTTGAAAAAATCCCTAAGCCGCGCGGTCACAATTTCAGCAAAAATCTGACGTTCTGCAGTTCACTCAAAAAGGATTCCAAACTGTTGCAAACAATCCCCTGAAAGCTTTTCCGGTGGAAACAGATGGGTCTTTATCATCAGAAACAGAATTTGCCCTCGACGTCGGAACAACTTTTTTTGAAAAAAATCCCTAAGCCGCGCGGTCACAATTTCAGCAAAAATCTGACGTTCTGCAATTCACTCAAAAATCCTGACAAACTGTCACAAATGATCCCCTGAAAGGTTTTTCGGTGGAAACAGATAGGTTTTTATCATCAGAAACAGAATAAGCCCTCGACGTCTGAACAACTTTTTTTGAAAAAATCCCTAAGCCGCGCGGTCACAATTTCAGCAAAAATCTGACGTTCTGCAGTTCACTCAAAAAGGATTCCAAACTGTTGCAAACAATCCCCTGAAAGCTTTTCCGGTGGAAACAGATGGGTCTTTATCATCAGAAACAGAATAAGCCCTCGACGTCTGAACAACTTTTTTTGAAAAAATCCCTAAGCCGCGCGGTCACAATTTCAGCAAAAATCTGACGTTCTGCAATTCACTCAAAAAGGCTTCCAAACTGTTGCAAACGATCCCCTGAAAGGTTTTTCGGTGGACACAGATGGGTTTTTATCATCAGAAACAGAATAAGCCCTCGACGTCTGAACAACTTTTTTTGAAAAAATCCCTAAGCCGCGCGGTCACAATTTCAGCAAGAATCTGACCTTCCGCAATTTACTCAGAAATAGTGGCAAACTGTTGCAAACGCTCTCCTGAAAGCTTTTCCGGTGGAAAGAGATGGGTTTTTATCATCAGAAACAGAATTTGCCCGCAACGTCGGAACAACTTTTTTTTGAAAAAATCCCTAAGCCGCGCGGTCACAATTTTAGCAAAAATCTGACGTTCTGCAGTTCACTCAAAAAGGATTCCAAACTGTTGCAAACAATCCCCTGAAAGCTTTTCCGGTGGAAACAGATGGGTCTTTATCATCAGAAACAGAATTTGCCCTCGACGTCGGAACAACTTTTTTTGAAAAAATCCCTAAGCCGCGCGGTCACAATTTTAGCAAAAATCTGACGTTCTGCAATTCACTCAAAAATGCTGCCAAAGTGTTGCAAACGATCCCCTGAAAGGTTTTTCGGTGGAAACAGATGGGTTTTATCATCAGAAACAGAATAAGCCCTCGACGTCTGAACAACTTTTTTTGAAAAAATCCCTAAGCCGCGCGGTCACAATTTCAGCAAAAATCTGACGTTCTGCAGTTCACTCAAAAAGGATTCCAAACTGTTGCAAACAATCCCCTGAAAGCTTTTCCGGTGGAAACAGATGGGTCTTTATCATCAGAAACAGAATTTGCCCTCGACGTCGGAACAACTTCTTTTGAAAAAATCCCTAAGCCGCGCGGTCACAATTTCAGCAAAAATCTGACGTTCTGCAGTTCACTCAAAAAGGATTCCAAACTGTTGCAAACAATCCCCTGAAAGCTTTTCCGGTGGAAACAGATGGGTCTTTATCATCAGAAAGAGAATTTGCCCTCGACGTCGGAACAACTTTTTTTGAAAAAATCCCTAAGCCGCGCGGTCACAATTTCTGCAAAAATCTGACGTTCTGCAATTCACTCAAAAATCCTGACAAACTGTCACAAATGATCCCCTGAAAGGTTTTTCGGTGGAAACAGATAGGTTTTTATCATCAGAAACAGAATAAGCCCTCGACGTCTGAACAACTTTTTTTGAAAAAATCCCTAAGCCGCGCGGTCACAATTTCAGCAAAAATCTGACGTTCTGCAGTTCACTCAAAAAGGATTCCAAACTGTTGCAAACAATCCCCTGAAAGCTTTTCCGGTGGAAACAGATGGGTCTTTATCATCAGAAACAGAATTTGCCCTCGACGTCGGAACAACTTTTTTTGAAAAAAATCCCTAAGCCGCGCGGTCACAATTTCAGCAAAAATCTGACGTTCTGCAATTCACTCAAAAATCCTGACAAACTGTCACAAATGATCCCCTGAAAGGTTTTTCGGTGGAAACAGATAGGTTTTTATCATCAGAAACAGAATAAGCCCTCGACGTCTGAACAACTTTTTTTGAAAAAATCCCTAAGCCGCGCGGTCACAATTTCAGCAAAAATCTGACGTTCTGCAGTTCACTCAAAAAGGATTCCAAACTGTTGCAAACAATCCCCTGAAAGCTTTTCCGGTGGAAACAGATGGGTCTTTATCATCAGAAACAGAATAAGCCCTCGACGTCTGAACAACTTTTTTTGAAAAAATCCCTAAGCCGCGCGGTCACAATTTCAGCAAAAATCTGACGTTCTGCAATTCACTCAAAAAGGCTTCCAAACTGTTGCAAACGATCCCCTGAAAGGTTTTTCGGTGGACACAGATGGGTTTTTATCATCAGAAACAGAATAAGCCCTCGACGTCTGAACAACTTTTTTTGAAAAAATCCCTAAGCCGCGCGGTCACAATTTCAGCAAGAATCTGACCTTCCGCAATTTACTCAGAAATAGTGGCAAACTGTTGCAAACGCTCTCCTGAAAGCTTTTCCGGTGGAAAGAGATGGGTTTTTATCATCAGAAACAGAATTTGCCCGCAACGTCGGAACAACTTTTTTTTGAAAAAATCCCTAAGCCGCGCGGTCACAATTTTAGCAAAAATCTGACGTTCTGCAGTTCACTCAAAAAGGATTCCAAACTGTTGCAAACAATCCCCTGAAAGCTTTTCCGGTGGAAACAGATGGGTCTTTATCATCAGAAAGAGAATTTGCCCTCGACGTCGGAACAACTTTTTTTGAAAAAAATCCCTAAGCCGCGCGGTCACAATTTCAGCAAAAATCTGACGTTCTGCAATTCACTCAAAAATCCTGACAAACTGTCACAAATGATCCCCTGAAAGGTTTTTCGGTGGAAACAGATAGGTTTTTATCATCAGAAACAGAATAAGCCCTCGACGTCTGAACAACTTTTTTTGAAAAAATCCCAAAGCCGCGCGGTCACAATTTCAGCAAGAATCTGACCTTCCGCAATTTACTCAGAAAGAGTGGCAAACTGTTGCAAACGCTCTCCTGAAAGCTTTTCCGGTGGAAAGAGATGGGTTTTTATCATCAGAAACAGAATTTGCCCTCGACGTCTGAACAACTTTTTTTGAAAAAATCCCTAAGCCGCGCGGTCACAATTTCAGCAAAAATCTGACGTTCTGCAATTCACTCAAAAAGGCTTCCAAACTGTTGCAAACGATCCCCTGAAAGGTTTTTCGGTGGACACAGATGGGTTTTTATCATCAGAAACAGAATAAGCCCTCGACGTCTGAACAACTTTTTTTGAAAAAATCCCTAAGCCGCGCGGTCACAATTTCAGCAAAAATCGGACCTTCCGCAATTTACTCAGAAATAGTGGCAAACTGTTGCAAACGTTCTCCTGAAAGCTTTTCCGGTGGAAACAGATGGGTTTTTATCATCAGAAACAGAATTTGCCCTCGACGTCGGAACAACTTTTTTTTGAAAAAATCCCTAAGCCGCGCGGTCACAATTTTAGCAAAAATCTGACGTTCTGCAGTTCACTCAAAAAGGATTCCAAACTGTTGCAAACAATCCCCTGAAAGCTTTTCCGGTGGAAACAGATGGGTCTTTATCATCAGAAACAGAATTTGCCCTCGACGTCGGAACAACTTTTTTTGAAAAAATCCCTAAGCCGCGCGGTCACAATTTTAGCAAAAATCTGACGTTCTGCAATTCACTCAAAAATGCTGCCAAAGTGTTGCAAACGATCCCCTGAAAGGTTTTTCGGTGGAAACAGACGGGTTTTATCATCAGAAACAGAATAAGCCCTCGACGTCTGAACAACTTTTTTTGAAAAAATCCCTAAGCCGCGCGGTCACAATTTCAGCAAAAATCTGACGTTCTGCAGTTCACTCAAAAAGGATTCCAAACTGTTGCAAACAATGCCCTGAAAGCTTTTCCGGTGGAAACAGATGGGTCTTTATCATCAGAAACAGAATTTGCCCTCGACGTCGGAACAACTTTTTTTGAAAAAATCCCTAAGCCGCGCGGTCACAATTTCAGCAAAAATCTGACGTTCTGCAGTTCACTCAAAAAGGATTCCAAACTGTTGCAAACAATCCCCTGAAAGCTTTTCCGGTGGAAACAGATGGGTCTTTATCATCAGAAAGAGAATTTGCCCTCGACGTCGGAACAACTTTTTTTGAAAAAATCCCTAAGCCGCGCGGTCACAATTTCTGCAAAAATCTGACGTTCTGCAATTCACTCAAAAATCCTGACAAACTGTCACAAATGATCCCCTGAAAGGTTTTTCGGTGGAAACAGATAGGTTTTTATCATCAGAAACAGAATAAGCCCTCGACGTCTGAACAACTTTTTTTGAAAAAATCCCTAAGCCGCGCGGTCACAATTTCAGCAAAAATCTGACGTTCTGCAGTTCACTCAAAAAGGATTCCAAACTGTTGCAAACAATCCCCTGAAAGCTTTTCCGGTGGAAACAGATGGGTCTTTATCATCAGAAACAGAATTTGCCCTCGACGTCGGAACAACTTTTTTTGAAAAAAATCCCTAAGCCGCGCGGTCACAATTTCAGCAAAAATCTGACGTTCTGCAATTCACTCAAAAATCCTGACAAACTGTCACAAATGATCCCCTGAAAGGTTTTTCGGTGGAAACAGATAGGTTTTTATCATCAGAAACAGAATAAGCCCTCGACGTCTGAACAACTTTTTTTGAAAAAATCCCTAAGCCGCGCGGTCACAATTTCAGCAAAAATCTGACGTTCTGCAGTTCACTCAAAAAGGATTCCAAATTGTTGCAAACAATCCCCTGAAAGCTTTTCCGGTGGAAACAGATGGGTCTTTATCATCAGAAACAGAATAAGCCCTCGACGTCTGAACAACTTTTTTTGAAAAAATCCCTAAGCCGCGCGGTCACAATTTCAGCAAAAATCTGACGTTCTGCAATTCACTCAAAAAGGCTTCCAAACTGTTGCAAACGATCCCCTGAAAGGTTTTTCGGTGGACACAGATGGGTTTTTATCATCAGAAACAGAATAAGCCCTCGACGTCTGAACAACTTTTTTTGAAAAAATCCCTAAGCCGCACGGTCACAATTTCAGCAAAAATCGGACCTTCCGCAATTTACTCAGAAATAGTGGCAAACTGTTGCAAACGTTCTCCTGAAAGCTTTTCCGGTGGAAACAGATGGGTTTTTATCATCAGAAACAGAATTTGCCCTCGACGTCGGAACAACTTTTTTTTGAAAAAATCCCTAAGCCGCGCGGTCACAATTTTAGCAAAAATCTGACGTTCTGCAGTTCACTCAAAAAGGATTCCAAACTGTTGCAAACAATCCCCTGAAAGCTTTTCCGGTGGAAACAGATGGGTCTTTATCATCAGAAACAGAATTTGCCCTCGACGTCGGAACAACTTTTTTTGAAAAAATCCCTAAGCCGCGCGGTCACAATTTTAGCAAAAATCTGACGTTCTGCAATTCACTCAAAAATGCTGCCAAAGTGTTGCAAACGATCCCCTGAAAGGTTTTTCGGTGGAAACAGATGGGTTTTATCATCAGAAACAGAATAAGCCCTCGACGTCTGAACAACTTTTTTTGAAAAAATCCCTAAGCCGCGCGGTCACAATTTCAGCAAAAATCTGACGTTCTGCAGTTCACTCAAAAAGGATTCCAAACTGTTGCAAACAATGCCCTGAAAGCTTTTCCGGTGGAAACAGATGGGTCTTTATCATCAGAAACAGAATTTGCCCTCGACGTCGGAACAACTTTTTTTGAAAAAATCCCTAAGCCGCGCGGTCACAATTTCAGCAAAAATCTGACGTTCTGCAGTTCACTCAAAAAGGATTCCAAACTGTTGCAAACAATCCCCTGAAAGCTTTTCCGGTGGAAACAGATGGGTCTTTATCATCAGAAAGAGAATTTGCCCTCGACGTCGGAACAACTTTTTTTGAAAAAATCCCTAAGCCGCGCGGTCACAATTTCTGCAAAAATCTGACGTTCTGCAATTCACTCAAAAATCCTGACAAACTGTCACAAATGATCCCCTGAAAGGTTTTTCGGTGGAAACAGATAGGTTTTTATCATCAGAAACAGAATAAGCCCTCGACGTCTGAACAACTTTTTTTGAAAAAATCCCTAAGCCGCGCGGTCACAATTTCAGCAAAAATCTGACGTTCTGCAGTTCACTCAAAAAGGATTCCAAACTGTTGCAAACAATCCCCTGAAAGCTTTTCCGGTGGAAACAGATGGGTCTTTATCATCAGAAACAGAATTTGCCCTCGACGTCGGAACAACTTTTTTTGAAAAAAATCCCTAAGCCGCGCGGTCACAATTTCAGCAAAAATCTGACGTTCTGCAATTCACTCAAAAATCCTGACAAACTGTCACAAATGATCCCCTGAAAGGTTTTTCGGTGGAAACAGATAGGTTTTTATCATCAGAAACAGAATAAGCCCTCGACGTCTGAACAACTTTTTTTGAAAAAATCCCTAAGCCGCGCGGTCACAATTTCAGCAAAAATCTGACGTTCTGCAGTTCACTCAAAAAGGATTCCAAACTGTTGCAAACAATCCCCTGAAAGCTTTTCCGGTGGAAACAGATGGGTCTTTATCATCAGAAACAGAATAAGCCCTCGACGTCTGAACAACTTTTTTTGAAAAAATCCCTAAGCCGCGCGGTCACAATTTCAGCAAGAATCTGACCTTCCGCAATTTACTCAGAAATAGTGGCAAACTGTTGCAAACGCTCTTCTGAAAGCTTTTCCGGTGGAAAGAGATGGGTTTTTATCATCAGAAACAGAATTTGCCCGCAACGTCGGAACAACTTTTTTTTGAAAAAATCCCTAAGCCGCGCGGTCACAATTTTAGCAAAAATCTGACGTTCTGCAGTTCACTCAAAAAGGATTCCAAACTGTTGCAAACAATCCCCTGAAAGCTTTTCCGGTGGAAACAGATGGGTCTTTATCATCAGAAAGAGAATTTGCCCTCGACGTCGGAACAACTTTTTTTGAAAAAAATCCCTAAGCCGCGCGGTCACAATTTCAGCAAAAATCTGACGTTCTGCAGTTCACTCAAAAAGGATTCCAAACTGTTGCAAACGATCCCCTGAAAGGTTTTTCGGTGGACACAGATGGGTTTTTATCATCAGAAACAGAATAAGCCCTCGACGTCGGAACAACTTTTTTTGAAAAAATCCCTAAGCCGCGCGGTCACAATTTTAGCAAAAATCTGACGTTCTGCAATTCACTCAAAAATGCTGCCAAAGTGTTGCAAACGATCCCCTGAAAGGTTTTTCGGTGGAAACAGATGGGTTTTATCATCATAAACAGAATAAGCCCTCGACGTCTGAACAACTTTTTTTGAAAAAATCCCTAAGCCGCGCGGTCACAATTTCAGCAAGAATCTGACCTTCCGCAATTTACTCAGAAATAGTGGCAAACTGTTGCAAACACTCTCCTGAAAGCTTTTCCGGTGGAAAGAGATGGGTTTTTATCATCAGAAACAGAATTTGCCCTCGACGTCTGAACAACTTTTTTTGAAAAAATCCCTAAGCCGCGCGGTCACAATTTCAGCAAAAATCTGACGTTCTGCAATTCACTCAAAAAGGCTTCCAAACTGTTGCAAACGATCCCCTGAAAGGTTTTTCGGTGGACACAGATGGGTTTTTATCATCAGAAACAGAATAAGCCCTCGACGTCGGAACAACTTTTTTTGAAAAAATCCCTAAGCCGCGCGGTCACAATTTTAGCAAAAATCTGACGTTCTGCAATTCACTCAAAAATGCTGCCAAAGTGTTGCAAACGATCCCCTGAAAGGTTTTTCGGTGGAAACAGATGGGTTTTATCATCATAAACAGAATAAGCCCTCGACGTCTGAACAACTTTTTTTGAAAAAATCCCTAAACCGCGCGGTCACAATTTCAGCAAAAATCTGACGTTCTGCAGTTCACTCAAAAAGGATTCCAAACTGTTGCAAACAATCCCCTGAAAGCTTTTCCGGTGGAAACAGATGGGTCTTTATCATCAGAAACAGAATAAGCCCTCGACGTCTGAACAACTTTTTTTGAAAAAATCCCTAAGCCGCGCGGTCACAATTTCAGTAAGAATCTGACCTTCCGCAATTTACTCAGAAATAGTGGCAAACTGTTGCAAACGCTCTCCTGAAAGCTTTTCCGGTGGAAAGAGATGGGTTTTTATCATCAGAAACAGAATTTGCCCGCAACGTCGGAAGAACTTTTTTTTGAAAAAATCCCTAAGCCGCGCGGTCACAATTTTAGCAAAAATCTGACGTTCTGCAGTTCACTCAAAAAGGATTCCAAACTGTTGCAAACAATCCCCTGAAAGCTTTTCCGGTGGAAACAGATGGGTCTTTATCATCAGAAAGAGAATTTGCCCTCGACGTCGGAACAACTTTTTTTGAAAAAAATCCCTAAGCCGCGCGGTCACAATTTCAGCAAAAATCTGACGTTCTGCTGTTCACTCAAAAAGGATTCCAAACTGTTGCAAACGATCCCCTGAAAGGTTTTTCGGTGGACACAGATGGGTTTTTATCATCAGAAACAGAATAAGCCCTCGACGTCGGAACAACTTTTTTTGAAAAAATCCCTAAGCCGCGCGGTCACAATTTTAGCAAAAATCTGACGTTCTGCAATTCACTCAAAAATGCTGCCAAAGTGTTGCAAACGATCCCCTGAAAGGTTTTTCGGTGGAAACAGATGGGTTTTATCATCATAAACAGAATAAGCCCTCGACGTCTGAACAACTTTTTTTGAAAAAATCCCTAAGCCGCGCGGTCACAATTTCAGCAAGAATCTGACCTTCCGCAATTTACTCAGAAATAGTGGCAAACTGTTGCAAACACTCTCCTGAAAGCTTTTCCGGTGGAAAGAGATGGGTTTTTATCATCAGAAACAGAATTTGCCCTCGACGTCTGAACAACTTTTTTTGAAAAAATCCCTAAGCCGCGCGGTCACAATTTCAGCAAAAATCTGACGTTCTGCAATTCACTCAAAAAGGCTTCCAAACTGTTGCAAACGATCCCCTGAAAGGTTTTTCGGTGGACACAGATGGGTTTTTATCATCAGAAACAGAATAAGCCCTCGACGTCGGAACAACTTTTTTTGAAAAAATCCCTAAGCCGCGCGGTCACAATTTTAGCAAAAATCTGACGTTCTGCAATTCACTCAAAAATGCTGCCAAAGTGTTGCAAACGATCCCCTGAAAGGTTTTTCGGTGGAAACAGATGGGTTTTATCATCATAAACAGAATAAGCCCTCGACGTCTGAACAACTTTTTTTGAAAAAATCCCTAAGCCGCGCGGTCACAATTTCAGCAAAAATCTGACGTTCTGCAGTTCACTCAAAAAGGATTCCAAACTGTTGCAAACAATGCCCTGAAAGCTTTTCCGGTGGAAACAGATGGGTCTTTATCATCAGAAACAGAATTTGCCCTCGACGTCGGAACAACTTCTTTTGAAAAAATCCCTAAGCCGCGCGGTCACAATTTCAGCAAAAATCTGACGTTCTGCAGTTCACTCAAAAAGGATTCCAAACTGTTGCAAACAATCCCCTGAAAGCTTTTCCGGTGGAAACAGATGGGTCTTTATCATCAGAAAGAGAATTTGCCCTCGACGTCGGAACAACTTTTTTTGAAAAAATCCCTAAGCCGCGCGGTCACAATTTCAGCAAAAATCTGACGTTCTGCAATTCACTCAAAAATCCTGCCAAACTGTCACAAATGATCCCCTGAAAGGTTTTTCGGTGGAAACAGATGGGTTTTATCATCAGAAACAGAATAAGCCCTCGACGTCTGAACAACTTTTTTTGAAAAAATTCCTAAGCCGCGCGGTCACAATTTCAGCAAGAATCTGACCTTCCGCAATTTACTCAGAAATAGTGGCAAACTGTTGCAAACGCTCTCCTGAAAGCTTTTCCGGTGGAAAGAGATGGGTTTTTATCATCAGAAACAGAATTTGCCCTCGACGTCTGAACAACTTTTTTTGAAAAAATCCCTAAGCCGCGCGGTCACAATTTCAGAAAAAATCTGACGTTCTGCAATTCACTCAAAAAGGATTCCAAACTGTTGCAAACAATCCCCTGAAAGCTTTTCCGGTGGAAACAGATGGGTCTTTATCATCAGAAACAGAATTTGCCCTCGACGTCGGAACAACTTTTTTTGAAAAAATCCCTAAGCCGCGCGGTCACAATTTTAGCAAAAATCTGACGTTCTGCAATTCACTCAAAAATGCTGCCAAAGTGTTGCAAACGATCCCCTGAAAGGTTTTTCGGTGGAAACAGATGGGTTTTATCATCAGAAACAGAATAAGCCCTCGACGTCTGAACAACTTTTTTTGAAAAAATCCCTAAGCCGCGCGGTCACAATTTCAGCAAGAATCTGACCTTCCGCAATTTACTCAGAAATAGTGTCAAACTGTTGCAAACGCTCTCCTGAAAGCTTTTCCGGTGGAAAGAGATGGGTTTTTATCATCAGAAACAGAATTTGCCCTCGACGTCTGAACAACTTTTTTTGAAAAAATCCCTAAGCCGCGCGGTCACAATTTCAGAAAAAATCTGACGTTCTGCAATTCACTCAAAAAGGATTCCAAACTGTTGCAAACAATCCCCTGAAAGCTTTTCCGGTGGAAACAGATGGGTCTTTATCATCAGAAACAGAATTTGCCCTCGACGTCGGAACAACTTTTTTTGAAAAAATCCCTAAGCCGCGCGGTCACAATTTCAGCAAAAATCTGACGTTCTGCAATTCACTCAAAAATCCTGCCAAACTGTCACAAATGATCCCCTGAAAGGTTTTTCGGTGGAAACAGATAGGTTCTTATCATCAGAAACAGAATAAGCCCTCGACGTCTGAACAACTTTTTTTGAAAAAATCCCTAAGCCGCGCGGTCACAATTTCAGCAAGAATCTGACCTTCCGCAATTTACTCAGAAATAGTGGCAAACTGTTGCAAACGCTCTCCTGAAAGCTTTTCCGGTGGAAACAGATGGGTTTTTATCATCAGAAACAGAATTTGCCCTCGACGTCGGAACAACTTTTTTTGAAAAAATCCCTAAGCCGCGTGGTCACAATTTCAGCAAAAATCTGACGTTCTGCAATTCACTCAAAAAGGCTTCCAAACTGTTGCAAACGATCCCCTGAAAGGTTTTTCGGTGGACACAGATGGGTTTTTATCATCAAAAAGAGAATAAGCCCTCGACGTCTGAACAACTTTTTTTGAAAAAATCCCTAAGCCGCGCGGTCACAATTTCAGCAAAAATCTGACGTTCTGCAGTTCACTCAAAAAGGATTCCAAACTGTTGCAAACGATCCCCTGAAAGGTTTTTCGGTGGACACAGATGGGTTTTTATCATCAAAAAGAGAATAAGCCCTCGACGTCTGAACAACTTTTTTTGAAAAAATCCCTAAGCCGCGCGGTCACAATTTCAGCAAAAATCTGACGTTCTGCAATTCACTCAAAAAGGCTTCCAAACTGTTGCAAACGATCCCCTGAAAGGTTTTTCGGTGGACACAGATGGGTTTTTATCATCAGAAACAGAATAAGCCCTCGACGTCGGAACAACTTTTTTTGAAAAAATCCCTAAGCCGCGCGGTCACAATTTTAGCAAAAATCTGACGTTCTGCAATTCACTCAAAAATGCTGCCAAAGTGTTGCAAACGATCCCCTGAAAGGTTTTTCGGTGGAAACAGATGGGTTTTATCATCATAAACAGAATAAGCCCTCGACGTCTGAACAACTTTTTTTGAAAAAATCCCTAAGCCGCGCGGTCACAATTTCAGCAAAAATCTGACGTTCTGCAGTTCACTCAAAAAGGATTCCAAACTGTTGCAAACAATGCCCTGAAAGCTTTTCCGGTGGAAACAGATGGGTCTTTATCATCAGAAACAGAATTTGCCCTCGACGTCGGAACAACTTCTTTTGAAAAAATCCCTAAGCCGCGCGGTCACAATTTCAGCAAAAATCTGACGTTCTGCAGTTCACTCAAAAAGGATTCCAAACTGTTGCAAACAATCCCCTGAAAGCTTTTCCGGTGGAAACAGATGGGTCTTTATCATCAGAAAGAGAATTTGCCCTCGACGTCGGAACAACTTTTTTTGAAAAAATCCCTAAGCCGCGCGGTCACAATTTCAGCAAAAATCTGACGTTCTGCAATTCACTCAAAAATCCTGCCAAACTGTCACAAATGATCCCCTGAAAGGTTTTTCGGTGGAAACAGATGGGTTTTATCATCAGAAACAGAATAAGCCCTCGACGTCTGAACAACTTTTTTTGAAAAAATTCCTAAGCCGCGCGGTCACAATTTCAGCAAGAATCTGACCTTCCGCAATTTACTCAGAAATAGTGGCAAACTGTTGCAAACGCTCTCCTGAAAGCTTTTCCGGTGGAAAGAGATGGGTTTTTATCATCAGAAACAGAATTTGCCCTCGACGTCTGAACAACTTTTTTTGAAAAAATCCCTAAGCCGCGCGGTCACAATTTCAGAAAAAATCTGACGTTCTGCAATTCACTCAAAAAGGATTCCAAACTGTTGCAAACAATCCCCTGAAAGCTTTTCCGGTGGAAACAGATGGGTCTTTATCATCAGAAACAGAATTTGCCCTCGACGTCGGAACAACTTTTTTTGAAAAAATCCCTAAGCCGCGCGGTCACAATTTTAGCAAAAATCTGACGTTCTGCAATTCACTCAAAAATGCTGCCAAAGTGTTGCAAACGATCCCCTGAAAGGTTTTTCGGTGGAAACAGATGGGTTTTATCATCAGAAACAGAATAAGCCCTCGACGTCTGAACAACTTTTTTTGAAAAAATCCCTAAGCCGCGCGGTCACAATTTCAGCAAGAATCTGACCTTCCGCAATTTACTCAGAAATAGTGTCAAACTGTTGCAAACGCTCTCCTGAAAGCTTTTCCGGTGGAAAGAGATGGGTTTTTATCATCAGAAACAGAATTTGCCCTCGACGTCTGAACAACTTTTTTTGAAAAAATCCCTAAGCCGCGCGGTCACAATTTCAGAAAAAATCTGACGTTCTGCAATTCACTCAAAAAGGATTCCAAACTGTTTCAAACAATCCCCTGAAAGCTTTTCCGGTGGAAACAGATGGGTCTTTATCATCAGAAACAGAATTTGCCCTCGACGTCGGAACAACTTTTTTTGAAAAAATCCCTAAGCCGCGCGGTCACAATTTCAGCAAAAATCTGACGTTCTGCAATTCACTCAAAAATCCTGCCAAACTGTCACAAATGATCCCCTGAAAGGTTTTTCGGTGGAAACAGATAGGTTCTTATCATCAGAAACAGAATAAGCCCTCGACGTCTGAACAACTTTTTTTGAAAAAATCCCTAAGCCGCGCGGTCACAATTTCAGCAAGAATCTGACCTTCCGCAATTTACTCAGAAATAGTGGCAAACTGTTGCAAACGCTCTCCTGAAAGCTTTTCCGGTGGAAACAGATGGGTTTTTATCATCAGAAACAGAATTTGCCCTCGACGTCGGAACAACTTTTTTTGAAAAAATCCCTAAGCCGCGTGGTCACAATTTCAGCAAAAATCTGACGTTCTGCAATTCACTCAAAAAGGCTTCCAAACTGTTGCAAACGATCCCCTGAAAGGTTTTTCGGTGGACACAGATGGGTTTTTATCATCAAAAAGAGAATAAGCCCTCGACGTCTGAACAACTTTTTTTTGAAAAAATCCCTAAGCCGCGCGGTCACAATTTTAGCAAAAATCTGACGTTCTGCAATTCACTCAAAAATGCTGCCAAAGTGTTGCAAACGATCCCCTGAAAGGTTTTTCGGTGGAAACAGATGGGTTTTATCATCAGAAAGAGAATAAGCCCTCGACGTCTGAATAACTTTTTTTGAAAAAATCCCTAAGCCGCGCGGTCACAATTTCAGCAAAAATCTGACGTTCTGCAGTTCACTCAAAAAGGATTCCAAACTGTTGCAAACAATCCCCTGAAAGCTTTTCCGGTGGAAACAGATGGGTCTTTATCATCAGAAACAGAATTTGCCCTCGACGTCGGAACAACTTTTTTTGAAAAAATCCCTAAGCCGCGCGGTCACAATTTCAGCAAAAATCTGACGTTCTGCAGTTCACTCAAAAAGGATTCCAAACTGTTGCAAACAATCCCCTGAAAGCTTTTCCGGTGGAAACAGATGGGTCTTTATCATCAGAAAGAGAATTTGCCCTCGACATCGGAACAACTTTTTTTGAAAAAATCCCTAAGCCGCGCTGTCACAATTTCAGCAAAAATCTGACCTTCCGCAATTTACTCAGAAATAGTGGCAAACTGTTGCAAACGCTCTCCTGAAAGCTTTTCCGGTGGAAAGAGATGGGTTTTTATCATCAGAAACAGAATTTGCCCTCGACGTCTGAACAACTTTTTTTGAAAAAATCCCTAAGCCGCGCGGTCACAATTTCAGAAAAAATCTGACGTTCTGCAATTCACTCAAAAAGGATTCCAAACTGTTGCAAACAATCCCCTGAAAGCTTTTCCGGTGGAAACAGATGGGTCTTTATCATCAGAAACAGAATTTGCCCTCGACGTCGGAACAACTTTTTTTGAAAAAAACCCTAAGCCGCGCGGTCACAATTTCAGCAAAAATCTGACGTTCTGCAATTCACTCAAAAATCCTGCCAAACTGTCACAAATGATCCCCTGAAAGGTTTTTCGGTGGAAACAGATAGGTTCTTATCATCAGAAACAGAATAAGCCCTCGACGTCTGAACAACTTTTTTTGAAAAAATCCCTAAGCCGCGCGGTCACAATTTCAGCAAGAATCTGACCTTCCGCAATTTACTCAGAAATAGTGGCAAACTGTTGCAAACGCTCTCCTGAAAGCTTTTCCGGTGGAAAGAGATGGGTTTTTATCATCAGAAACAGAATAAGCCCTCGACGTCTGAACAACTTTTTTTGAAAAAATCCCTAAGCCGCGCGGTCACAATTTCAGAAAAAATCTGACGTTCTGCAATTCACTCAAAAAGGATTCCAAACTGTTGCAAACAATCCCCTGAAAGCTTTTCCGGTGGAAACAGATGGGTCTTTATCATCAGAAACAGAATTTGCCCTCGACGTCGGAACAACTTTTTTTGAAAAAATCCCTAAGCCGCGCGGTCACAATTTCAGCAAAAATCTGACGTTCTGCAATTCACTCAAAAATCCTGCCAAACTGTCACAAATGATCCCCTGAAAGGTTTTTCGGTGGAAACAGATAGGTTCTTATCATCAGAAACAGAATAAGCCCTCGACGTCTGAACAACTTTTTTTGAAAAAATCCCTAAGCCGCGCGGTCACAATTTCAGCAAGAATCTGACCTTCCGCAATTTACTCAGAAATAGTGGCAAACTGTTGCAAACGCTCTCCTGAAAGCTTTTCCGGTGGAAACAGATGGGTTTTTATCATCAGAAACAGAATTTGCCCTCGACGTCGGAACAACTTTTTTTGAAAAAATCCCTAAGCCGCGTGGTCACAATTTCAGCAAAAATCTGACGTTCTGCAATTCACTCAAAAAGGCTTCCAAACTGTTGCAAACGATCCCCTGAAAGGTTTTTCGGTGGACACAGATGGGTTTTTATCATCAAAAAGAGAATAAGCCCTCGACGTCTGAACAACTTTTTTTTGAAAAAATCCCTAAGCCGCGCGGTCACAATTTTAGCAAAAATCTGACGTTCTGCAATTCACTCAAAAATGCTGCCAAAGTGTTGCAAACGATCCCCCGAAAGGTTTTTCGGTGGAAACAGATGGGTTTTATCATCAGAAAGAGAATAAGCCCTCGACGTCTGAACAACTTTTTTTGAAAAAATCCCTAAGCCGCGCGGTCACAATTTCAGCAAAAATCTGACGTTCTGCAATTCACTCAAAAAGGCTTCCAAACTGTTGCAAACAATCCCCTGAAAGCTTTTCCGGTGGAAACAGATGGGTCTTTATCATCAGAAACAGAATTTGCCCTCGACGTCGGAACAACTTTTTTTGAAAAAATCCCTAAGCCGCGCGGTCACAATTTCAGCAAAAATCTGACGTTCTGCAGTTCACTCAAAAAGGATTCCAAACTGTTGCAAACAATCCCCTGAAAGCTTTTCCGGTGGAAACAGATGGGTCTTTATCATCAGAAAGAGAATTTGCCCTCGACATCGGAACAACTTTTTTTGAAAAAATCCCTAAGCCGCGCGGTCACAATTTCAGCAAAAATCTGACCTTCCGCAATTTACTCAGAAATAGTGGCAAACTGTTGCAAACGCTCTCCTGAAAGCTTTTCCGGTGGAAACAGATGTGTTTTTATTATCAGAAACAGAATTTGCCCTCGACGTCGGAACAACTTTTTTTGAAAAAATCCCTAAGCCGCGCGGTCACAATTTCAGCAAAAATCTGACGTTCTGCAATTCACTCAAAAATCCTGCCAAACTGTCACAAATGATCCCCTGAAAGGTTTTTCGGTGGAAACAGATAGGTTTTTATCATCAGAAACAGAATAAGCCCTCGACGTCTGAACAACTTTTTTTGAAAAAATCCCTAAGCCGCGCGGTCACAATTTCAGCAAAAATCTGACTTTCTGCAGTTCACTCAAAAAGGATTCCAAACTGTTGCAAACAATCCCCTGAAAGCTTTTCCGGTGGAAACAGATGGGTCTTTATCATCAGAAACAGAATTTGCCGTCGACGTCGGAACAACTATTTTTGAAAAAATCCCTAAGCCGCGCGGTCACAATTTCAGCAAAAATCTGACGTTCTGCAGTTCACTCAAAAAGGATTCCAAACTGTTGCAAACAATCCCCTGAAAGCTTTTCCGGTGGAAACAGATGGGTCTTTATCATCAGAAAGAGAATTTGCCCTCGACATCGGAACAACTTTTTTTGAAAAAATCCCTAAGCCGCGCGGTCACAATTTCAGCAAAAATCGGACCTTCCGCAATTTACTCAGAAATAGTGGCAAACTGTTGCAAACGCTCTCCTGAAAGCTTTTCCGGTGGAAACAGATGGGTTTTTATCATCAGAAACAGAATTTGCCCTCGACGTCGGAACAACTTTTTTTGAAAAAATCCCTAAGCCGCGCGGTCACAATTTCAGCAAAAATCTGACGTTCTGCAATTCGCTCAAAAATCCTGCCAAACTGTCACAAATGATCCCCTGAAAGGTTTTTCGGTGGAAACAGATAGGTTTTTATCATCAGAAACAGAATTTGCCCTCGACGTCTGAACAACTTTTTTTGAAAAAATCCCTAAGCCGCGCGGTCACAATTTCAGCAAAAATCTGACTTTCTGCAGTTCACTCAAAAAGGATTCCAAACTGTTGCAAACAATCCCCTGAAAGCTTTTCCGGTGGAAACAGATGGGTCTTTATCATCAGAAACAGAATTTGCCCTCGACGTCGGAACAACTTTTTTTGAAAAAATCCCTAAGCCGCGCGGTCACAATTTCAGCAAAAATCTGACGTTCTGCAATTCACTCAAAAATCTTGCCAAACTGTTGCAAACGATCCCCTGAAAGGTTTTTCGGTGGAAACAGATGCGTTTTAAAATCAGAAACAGAATTTGCCCTCGACGTCGGAACAACTTTTTTTGAAAAAATCCCTAAGCCGCGCGGTCACAATTTCAGCAAAAATCTGACGTTCTGCAATTCACTCAAAAAGGCTTCCAAACTGTTGCAAACGATCCCCTGAAAGGTTTTTCGGTGGACACAGATGGGTTTTTATCATCAGAAACAGAATTTGCCCTCGACGTCGGAACAACTTTTTTTGAAAAAATCCCTAAGCCGCGCGGTCACAATTTCTGCAAAAATCTGACGTTCTGCAATTCACTCAAAAATCCTGCCAAACTGTCACAAATGATCCCCTGAAACTTTTCCGGTGGAAACAGATAGGTTTTTATCATCAGAAACAGAATAAGCCCTCGACGTCTGAACAACTTTTTTTGAAAAAATCCCTAAGCCGCGCGGTCACAATTTCAGCAAAAATCTGACCTTCCGCAATTTACTCAGAAATAGTGGCAAACTGTTGCAAACGCTCTCCTGAAAGCTTTTCCGGTGGAAAGAGATGGGTTTTTATCATCAGAAACAGAATTTGCCCTCGACGTCTGAACAACTTTTTTTGAAAAAATCCCTAAGCCGCGCGGTCACAATTTCAGCAAAAATCTGACGTTCTGCAATTCACTCAAAAAGGCTTCCAAACTGTTGCAAACGATCCCCTGAAAGCTTTTCCGGTGGAAACAGATGGGTCTTTATCATCAGAAACAGAATTTGCCCTCGACGTCGGAACAACTTTTTTTGAAAAAATCCCTAAGCCGCGCGGTCACAATTTTAGCAAAAATCTGACGTTCTGCAATTCACTCAAAAATGCTGCCAAAGTGTTGCAAACGATCCCCTGAAAGGTTTTTCGGTGGAAACAGATGGGTTTTATCATCATAAACAGAATAAGCCCTCGACGTCTGAACAACTTTTTTTGAAAAAATCCCTAAGCCGCGCGGTCACAATTTCAGCAAGAATCTGACCTTCCGCAATTTACTCAGAAATAGTGGCAAACTGTTGCAAACGCTCTCCTGAAAGCTTTTCCGGTGGAAAGAGATGGGTTTTTATCATCAGAAACAGAATTTGCCCTCGACGTCTGAACAACTTTTTTTGAAAAAATCCCTAAGCCGCGCGGTCACAATTTCAGAAAAAATCTGACGTTCTGCAATTCACTCAAAAAGGATTCCAAACTGTTGCAAACAATCCCCTGAAAGCTTTTCCGGTGGAAACAGATGGGTCTTTATCATCAGAAACAGAATTTGCCCTCGACGTCGGAACAACTTTTTTTGAAAAAATCCCTAAGCCGCGCGGTCACAATTTCAGCAAAAATCTGACGTTCTGCAATTCACTCAAAAATCCTGCCAAACTGTCACAAATGATCCCCTGAAAGGTTTTTCGGTGGAAACAGATAGGTTCTTATCATCAGAAACAGAATAAGCCCTCGACGTCTGAACAACTTTTTTTGAAAAAATCCCTAAGCCGCGCGGTCACAATTTCAGCAAGAATCTGACCTTCCGCAATTTACTCAGAAATAGTGGCAAACTGTTGCAAACGCTCTCCTGAAAGCTTTTCCGGTGGAAACAGATGTTTTTTTATCATCAGAAACAGAATTTGCCCTCGACGTCGGAACAACTTTTTTTGAAAAAATCCCTAAGCCGCGTGGTCACAATTTCACCAAAAATCTGACGTTCTGCAATTCACTCAAAAAGGCTTCCAAACTGTTGCAAACGATCCCCTGAAAGGTTTTTCGGTGGACACAGATGGGTTTTTATCATGAAAAAGAGAATAAGCCCTCGACGTCTGAACAACTTTTTTTTGAAAAAATCCCTAAGCCGCGCGGTCACAATTTTAGCAAAAATCTGACGTTCTGCAATTCACTCAAAAATGCTGCCAAAGTGTTGCAAACGATCCCCTGAAAGGTTTTTCGGTGGAAACAGATGGGTTTTATCATCAGAAAGAGAATAAGCCCTCGACGTCTGAACAACTTTTTTTGAAAAAATCCCTAAGCCGCGCGGTCACAATTTCAGCAAAAATCTGACGTTCTGCAGTTCACTCAAAAAGGATTCCAAACTGTTGCAAACAATCCCCTGAAAGCTTTTCCGGTGGAAACAGATGGGTCTTTATCATCAGAAACAGAATTTGCCCTCGACGTCGGAACAACTTTTTTTGAAAAAATCCCTAAGCCGCGCGGTCACAATTTCAGCAAAAATCTGACGTTCTGCAGTTCACTCAAAAAGGATTCCAAACTGTTGCAAACAATCCCCTGAAAGCTTTTCCGGTGGAAACAGATGGGTCTTTATCATCAGAAAAAGAATTTGCCCTCGACATCGGAACAACTTTTTTTGAAAAAATCCCTAAGCCGCGCGGTCACAATTTCAGCAAAAATCGGACCTTCCGCAATTTACTCAGAAATAGTGGCAAACTGTTGCAAACGCTCTCCTGAAAGCTTTTCCGGTGGAAAGAGATGGGTTTTTATCATCAGAAACAGAATTTGCCCTCGACGTCTGAACAACTTTTTTTGAAAAAATCCCTAAGCCGCGCGGTCACAATTTCAGCAAAAATCTGACATTCTGCAATTCACTCAAAAAGGCTTCCAAACTGTTGCAAACGATCCCCTGAAAGGTTTTTCGGTGGACACAGATGGGTTTTTATCATCAGAAACAGAATAAGCCCTCGACGTCTAAACAACTTTTTTTGTAAAAATCCCTAAGCCGCGCGGTCACAATTTTAGCAAAAATCTGACGTTCTGCAGTTCACTCAAAAAGGATTCCAAACTGTTGAAACAATCCCCTGAAAGCTTTTCCGGTGGAAACAGATGGGTCTTTATCATCAGAAACAGAATTTGCCCTCGACGTCGGAACAACTTTCTTTGAAAAAATCCCTAAGCCGCGCGGTCACAATTTCAGCAAAAATCTGACGTTCTGCAATTCACTCAAAAATCCTGCCAAACTGTCACAAATGATCCCCTGAAAGGTTTTTCGGTGGAAACAGATAGGTTTTTATCATCAGAAACAGAATAAGCCCTCGACGTCTGAACAACTTTTTTTGAAAAAATCCCTAAGCCGCGCGGTCACAATTTTAGCAAAAATCTGACCTTCCGCAATTTACTCAGAAATAGTGGCAAACTGTTGCAAACGCTCTCCTGAAAGCTTTTCCGGTGGAAACAGATGGGTTTTTTTCATCAGAAACAGAATTTGCCCTTGACGTCGGAACAACTTTTTTTGAAAAAATCCCTAAGCCGCGCGGTCACAATTTCAGGAAAAATCTGACGTTCTGCAATTCACTCAAAAATCCTGCCAAACTGTCACAAATGATCCCCTGAAAGGTTTTTCGGTGGAAACAGATAGGTTTTTATCATCAGAAACAGAATAAGCCCTCGACGTCTGAACAACTTTTTTTGAAAAAATCCCTAAGCCGCGCGGTCACAATTTCAGCAAAAATCTGACCTTCCACAATTTACTCAGAAATAGTGGCAAACTGTTGCAAACGCTCTCCTGAAAGCTTTTCCGGTGGAAACAGATGGGTTTTTATCATCAGAAACAGAATTTGCCCTCGACCTCGGAACAACTTTTTTTGAAAAAATCCCTAAGCCGCGCGGTCACAATTTCAGGAAAAATCTGACGTTCTGCAATTCACTCAAAAATCCTGCCAAACTGTCACAAATGATCCCCTGAAAGGTTTTTCGGTGGAAACAGATAGGTTTTTATCATCAGAAACAGAATAAGCCCTCGACGTCTGAACAACTTTTTTTGAAAAAATCCCTAAGCCGCGCGGTCACAATTTCAGCAAAAATCTGACCTTCCGCAATTAACTCAGAAATAGTGGCAAACTGTTGCAAACGCTCTCCTGAAAGCTTTTCCGGTGGAAACAGATGGGTTTTTATCATCAGAAACAGAATTTGCCCTCGACGTCGGAACGACTTTTTTTGAAAAAATCCCTAAGCCGCGCGGTCAAAATTTCAGCAAAAATCTGACCTTCCGCTATTTACTCAGAAATAGTGGCAAACTGTTGCAAACGCTCTCCTGAAAGCTTTTCCGGTGGAAACAGATGGGTTTTTATCATCAGAAACAGAATTTGCCCTCGACGTCTGAACAACTTTTTTTGAAAAAATCCCTAAGCCGCCCGGTCACAATTTCAGCAAAAATCTGACTTTCTGCAGTTCACTCAAAAAGGATTCCAAACTGTTGAAACAATCCCCTGAAAGCTTTTCCGGTGGAAACAGATGGGTCTTTATCATCAGAAACAGAATTTGCCCTCGACGTCGGAACAACTTTCTTTGAAAAAATCCCTAAGCCGCGCGGTCACAATTTCAGCAAAAATCTGACGTTCTGCAATTCACTCAAAAATCCTGCCAAACTGTCACAAATGATCCCCTGAAAGGTTTTTCGGTGGAAACAGATAGGTTTTTATCATCAGAAACAGAATAAGCCCTCGACGTCTGAACAACTTTTTTTGAAAAAATCCCTAAGCTGCGCGGTCACAATTTCAGCAAAAATCTGACCTTCCGCAATTTACTCAGAAATAGTGGCAAACTGTTGCAAACGCTCTCCTGAAAGCTTTTCCGGTGGAAACAGATGGGTTTTTTTCATCAGAAACAGAATTTGCCCTTGGCGTCGGAACAACTTTTTTTGAAAAAATCCCTAAGCCGCGCGGTCACAATTTCAGGAAAAATCTGACGTTCTGCAATTCACTCAAAAATCCTGCCAAACTGTCACAAATGATCCCCTGAAAGGTTTTTCGGTGGAAACAGATAGGTTTTTATCATCAGAAACAGAATAAGCCCTCGACGTCTGAACAACTTTTTTTGAAAAAATCCCTAAGCCGCGCGGTCACAATTTCAGCAAAAATCTGACCTTCCACAATTTACTCAGAAATAGTGGCAAACTGTTGCAAACGCTCTCCTGAAAGCTTTTCCGGTGGAAACAGATGGGTTTTTATCATCAGAAACAGAATTTGCCCTCGACCTCGGAACAACTTTTTTTGAAAAAATCCCTAAGCCGCGCGGTCACAATTTCAGGAAAAATCTGACGTTCTGCAATTCACTCAAAAATCCTGCCAAACTGTCACAAATGATCCCCTGAAAGGTTTTTCGGTGGAAACAGATAGGTTTTTATCATCAGAAACAGAATAAGCCCTCGACGTCTGAACAACTTTTTTTGAAAAAATCCCTAAGCCGCGCGGTCACAATTTCAGCAAAAATCTGACGTTCTGCAGTTCACTCAAAAAGGATTCCAAACTGTTGAAACAATCCCCTGAAAGCTTTTCCGGTG
Source organism: Podarcis filfolensis (assembly GCF_964270895.1). Lineage (NCBI taxonomy): Eukaryota > Metazoa > Chordata > Lepidosauria > Squamata > Lacertidae > Podarcis > Podarcis filfolensis. The sequence goes on from NC_139608.1 coordinate 87,783,680, forward strand.
GAAACAGATGGGTCTTTATCATCAGAAACAGAATTTGCCCTCGACATCGGAACAACTTTTTTTGAAAAAATCCCTAAGCCGCGCGGTCACAATTTCAGCAAAAATCTGACGTTCTGCAATTCACTCAAAAATCCTGCCAAACTGTCACAAATGATCCCCTGAAAGGTTTTTCGGTGGAAACAGATAGGTTTTTATCATCAGAAACAGAATAAGCCCTCGACGTCTGAACAACTTTTTTTGAAAAAATCCCTAAGCCGCGCGGTCACAATTTCAGCAAAAATCGGACCTTCCGCAATTAACTCAGAAATAGTGGCAAGCTGTTGCAAACGCTCTCCTGAAAGCTTTTCCGGTGGAAACAGATGGGTTTTTATCATCAGAAACAGAATTTGCCCTCGACGTCGGAACGACTTTTTTTGAAAAAATCCCTAAGCCGCGCGGTCAAAATTTCAGCAAAAATCTGACCTTCCGCTATTTACTCAGAAATAGTGGCAAACTGTTGCAAACGCTCTCCTGAAAGCTTTTCCGGTGGAAACAGATGGGTTTTTATCATCAGAAACAGAATTTGCCCTCGACGTCTGAACAACTTTTTTTGAAAAAATCCCTAAGCCGCGCGGTCACAATTTCAGCAAAAATCTGACTTTCTGCAGTTCACTCAAAAAGGATTCCAAACTGTTGAAACAATCCCCTGAAAGCTTTTCCGGTGGAAACAGATGGGTCTTTATCATCAGAAACAGAATTTGCCCTCGACGTCGGAACAACTTTTTTTGAAAAAATCCCTAAGCCGCGCGGTCACAATTTCAGCAAAAATCTGACGTTCTGCAATTCACTCAAAAATCCTGCCAAACTGTCACAAATGATCCCCTGAAAGGTTTTTCGGTGGAAACAGATAGGTTTTTATCATCAGAAACAGAATAAGCCCTCGACATCTGAACAACTTTTTTTGAAAAAATCCCTAAGCCGCGCGGTCACAATTTCAGCAAAAATCTGACCTTCCGCAATTTACTCAGAAATAGTGGCAAACTGTTGCAAACGCTCTCCTGAAAGCTTTTCCGGTGGAAACAGATGGGTTTTTTTCATCAGAAACAGAATTTGCCCTCGACGTCGGAACAACTTTTTTTGAAAAAATCCCTAAGCCGCGCGGTCACAATTTCAGCAAAAATCTGACGTTCTGCAATTCACTCAAAAATCCTGCCAAACTGTCACAAATGATCCCCTGAAAGGTTTTTCGGTGGAAACAGATAGGTTTTTATCATCAGAAACAGAATAAGCCCTCGACGTCTGAACAACTTTTTTTTGAAAAAATCCCTAAGCCGCGCGGTCACAATTTCAGCAAAAATCTGACCTTCCGCAATTTACTCAGAAATAGTGTCAAACTGTTGCAAACGCTCTCCTGAAAGCTTTTCCGGTGGAAACAGATGGGTTTTTATCATCAGAAACAGAATTTGCCCTCGACGTCGGAACAACTTTTTTTGAAAAAATCCCTAAGCCGCGCGGTCACAATTTCAGCAAAAATCTGACGTTCTGCAATTCACTCAAAAATCCTGCCAAACTGTCACAAATGATCCCCTGAAAGGTTTTTCGGTGGAAACAGATAGGTTTTTATCATCAGAAACAGAATAAGCCCTCGACGTCTGAACAACTTTTTTTGAAAAAATCCCTAAGCCGCGCGGTCACAATTTCAGCAAAAATCTGACCTTCCGCAATTTACTCAGAAATAGTGGCAAACTGTTGCAAACGCTCTCCTGAAAGCTTTTCCGGTGGAAACAGATGGGTTTTTATCATCAGAAACAGAATTTGCCCTTGACGTCGGAACAACTTTTTTTGAAAAAATCCCTAAGCCGCGCGGTCACAATTTCAGCAAAAATCTGACGTTCTTCAATTCACTCAAAAATCCTGCCAAACTGTCACAAATGATCCCCTGAAAGGTTTTTCGGTGGAAACAGATAGGCTTTTATCATCAGAAACAGAATAAGCCCTCGACGTCTGAACAACTTTTTTTGAAAAAATCCCTAAGCCGCGCGGTCACAATTTCAGCAAAAATCGGACCTTCCGCAATTAACTCAGAAATAGTGGCAAACTGTTGCAAACGCTCTCCTGAAAGCTTTTCCGGTGGAAACAGATGGGTTTTTATCATCAGAAACAGAATTTGCCCTCGACGTCGGAACGACTTTTTTTGAAAAAATCCCTAAGCCGCGCGGTCAAAATTTCAGCAAAAATCTGACCTTCCGCTATTTACTCAGAAATAGTGGCAAACTGTTGCAAACGCTCTCCTGAAAGCTTTTCCGGTGGAAACAGATGGGTTTTTATCATCAGAAACAGAATTTGCCCTCGACGTCTGAACAACTTTTTTTGAAAAAATCCCTAAGCCGCCCGGTCACAATTTCAGCAAAAATCTGACGTTCTGCAATTCACTCAAAAAGGCTTCCAAACTGTTGCAAACGATCCCCTGAAAGGTTTTCCGGTGGAAACAGAGGGGTTTTTTCATCAGATACAGAATAAGCCCTCGACGTCGTAACAACATTTTTTTGAAAAAATCCCTAAGCCGCGCGGTCACAATTTTAGCAAAAATCTGACGTTCTGCAATTCACTCAAAAATGCTGCCAAACTGTTGCAAACAATCCCCTGAAAGCTTTTCCGGTGGAAACAGATGGGTCTTTATCATCAGAAACAGAATTTGCCCTCGACGTCGGAACAACTTTTTTTGAAAAAATCCCTAAGCCGCGCGGTCACAATTTCAGGAAAAATCTGACGTTCTGCAATTCACTCAAAAATGCTTCCAAACTGTTGCAAACGATCCCCTGAAAGGTTTTCCGGTGGAAACAGAGGGTTTTTATCATAAAAAACAGAATACGCCCTCGACGTCTGAACAACTTTTTTTTGAAAAAATCCCTAAGCCGCGCGGTCACAATTTCAGCAAAAATCTGACATTATGCAATTCACTCAAAAATCCTGCCAAACTGTCACAAATGATCCCCTGAAAGGTTTTTCGGTGGAAACAGATGGGTCTTTATCATCAGAAACAGAATTTGCCCTCGACGTCGGAACAACTTTTTTTGAAAAAATCCCTAAGCCGCGCGGTCACAATTTCAGCAAGAATCTGAACTTCCGCAATTTACTCAGAAATAGTGGCAAACTGTTGCAAACGCTCTCCTGAAAGCTATTCCGGTGGAAAGAGACGGGTTTTATTATCAGAAACAGAATTTGCCCTCGACGTCTGAACAACTTTTTTTGAAAAAATCCCTAAGCCGCGCGGTCACAATTTCAGCAAAAATCTGACTTTCTGCAGTTCACTCAAAAAGGATTCCAAACTGTTGCAAACAATCCCCTGAAAGCTTTTCCGGTGGAAACAGATGGGTCTTTATCATCAGAAACAGAATTTGCCCTCGACGTCGGAACAACTTTTTTTGAAAAAATCCCTAAGCCGCGCGGTCACAATTTCAGCAAAAATCTGACGTTCTGCAGTTCACTCAAAAATCCTGCCAAACTGTCACAAATGATCCCCTGAAAGGTTTTTCGGTGGAAACAGATAGGTTTTTATCATCAGAAACAGAATAAGCCCTCGACGTCTGAACAACTTTTTTTGAAAAAATCCCTAAGCCGCGCGGTCACAATTACAGCAAAAATCTGACCTTCCGCAATTTACTCAGAAATAGTGGCAAACTGTTGCAAACGCTCTCCTGAAAGCTTTTCCGGTGGAAACAGATGGATTTTTATCATCAGAAACAGAATTTGCCCTCGACGTCGGAACAACTTTTTTTGAAAAAATCCCTAAGCCGCGCGGTCACAATTTCAGCAAAAATCTGACGTTCTGCAATTCACTCAAAAATCCTGCCAAACTGTCACAAATGATCCCCTGAAAGGTTTTTCGGTGGAAACAGATAGGTTTTTATCATCAGAAACAGAATAAGCCCTCGACGTCTGAACAACTTTTTTTGAAAAAATCCCTAAGCCGCGCGGTCACAATTTCAGCAAAAATCTGACCTTCCGCAATTTACTCAGAAATAGTGGCAAACTGTTGCAAACGCTCTCCTGAAAGCTTTTACGGTGGAAACAGATGGGTTTTTATCATCAGAAACAGAATTTGCCCTCGACGTCGGAACAACTTTTTTTGAAAAAATCCCTAAGCCGCGCGGTCAGAATTTCAGCAAAAATCTGACGTTCTGCAATTCACTCAAAAATCCTGCCAAACTGTCACAAATGATCCCCTGAAAGGTTTTTCGGTGGAAACAGATAGGTTTTTATCATCAGAAACAGAATAAGCCCTCGACGTCTGAACAACTTTTTTTGAAAAAATCCCTAAGCCGCGCGGTCACAATTTCAGCAAAAATCTGACTTTCTGCAGTTCACTCAAAAAGGATTCCAAACTGTTGAAACAATCCCCTGAAAGCTTTTCCGGTGGAAACAGATGGGTCTTTATCATCGGAAACAGAATTTGCCCTCGACGTCGGAACAACTTTTTTTGAAAAAATCCCTAAGCCGCGCGGTCACAATTTCAGCAAAAATCTGACGTTCTGCAATTCACTCAAAAATCCTGCCAAACTGTCACAAATGATCCCCTGAAAGGTTTTTCGGTGGAAACAGATAGGTTTTTATCATCAGAAACAGAATAAGCCCTCGACGTCTGAACAACTTTTTTTGAAAAAATCCCTAAGCCGCGCGGTCACAATTTCAGCAAAAATCTGACCTTCCGCAATTTACTCAGAAATAGTGGCAAACTGTTGCAAACGCTCTCCTGAAAGCTTTTCCGGTGGAAACAGATGGGTTTTTTTCATCAGAAACAGAATTTGCCCTCGACGTCGGAACAACTTTTTTTGAAAAAATCCCTAAGCCGCGCGGTCACAATTTCAGCAAAAATCTGACGTTCTGCAATTCACTCAAAAATCCTGCCAAACTGTCACAAATGATCCCCTGAAAGGTTTTTCGGTGGAAACAGATAGGTTTTTATCATCAGAAACAGAATAAGCCCTCGACGTCTGAACAACTTTTTTTGAAAAAATCCCTAAGCCGCGTGGTCACAATTTCAGCAAAAATCTGACCTTCCGCAATTTACTCAGAAATAGTGGCAAACTGTTGCAAACGCTCTCCTGAAAGCTTTTCCGGTGGAAACAGATGGGTTTTTATCATCAGAAACAGAATTTGCCCTTGACGTCGGAACAACTTTTTTTGAAAAAATCCCTAAGCCGCGCGGTCACAATTTCAGCAAAAATCTGACGTTCTTCAATTCACTCAAAAATCCTGCCAAACTGTCACAAATGATCCCCTGAAAGGTTTTTCGGTGGAAACAGATAGGTTTTTATCATCAGAAACAGAATAAGCCCTCGACGTCTGAACAACTTTTTTTGAAAAAATCCCTAAGCCGCGCGGTCACAATTTCAGCAAAAATCGGACCTTCCGCAATTAACTCAGAAATAGTGGCAAACTGTTGCAAACGCTCTCCTGAAAGCTTTTCCGGTGGAAACAGATGGGTTTTTATCATCAGAAACAGAATTTGCCCTCGACGTCGGAACGACTTTTTTTGAAAAAATCCCTAAGCCGCGCGGTCAAAATTTCAGCAAAAATCTGACCTTCCGCTATTTACTCAGAAATAGTGGCAAACTGTTGCAAACGCTCTCCTGAAAGCTTTTCCGGTGGAAACAGATGGGTTTTTATCATCAGAAACAGAATTTGCCCTCGACGTCTGAACAACTTTTTTTGAAAAAATCCCTAAGCCGCCCTGCAACAATTTCAGCAAAAATCTGACTTTCTGCAGTTCACTCAAAAAGGATTCCAAACTGTTGAAACAATCCCCTGAAAGCTTTTCCGGTGGAAACAGATGGGTCTTTATCATCAGAAACAGAATTTGCCCTCGACGTCGGAACAACTTTTTTTGAAAAAATCCCTAAGCCGCGCGATCACAATTTCAGCAAAAATCTGACGTTCTGCAATTCACTCAAAAATCCTGCCAAACTGTCACAAATGATCCCCTGAAAGGTTTTTCGGTGGAAACAGATAGGTTTTTATCATCAGAAACAGAATAAGCCCTCGACGTCTGAACAACTTTTTTTGAAAAAATCCCTAAGCCGCGCGGTCACAATTTCAGCAAAAATCTGACCTTCCGCAATTTACTCAGAAATAGTGGCAAACTGTTGCAAACGCTCTCCTGAAAGCTTTTCCGGTGGAAACAGATGGTTTTTTTTCATCAGAAACAGAATTTGCCCTCGACGTCGGAACAACTTTTTTTGAAAAAATCCCTAAGCCGCGCGGTCACAATTTCAGCAAAAATCTGACGTTCTGCAATTCACTCAAAAATCCTGCCAAACTGTCACAAATGATCCCCTGAAAGGTTTTTCGGTGGAAACAGATAGGTTTTTATCATCAGAAACAGAATAAGCCCTCGACGTCTGAACAACTTTTTTTTGAAAAAATGCCTAAGCCGCGCGGTCACAATTTCAGCAAAAATCTGACCTTCCGCAATTTACTCAGAAATAGTGTCAAACTGTTGCAAACGCTCTCCTGAAAGCTTTTCCGGTGGAAACAGATGGGTTTTTATCATCAGAAACAGAATTTGCCCTCGACGTCGGAACAACTTTTTTTGAAAAAATCCCTAAGCCGCGCGGTCACAATTTCAGCAAAAATCTGACGTTCTGCAATTCACTCAAAAATCCTGCCAAACTGTCACAAATGATCCCCTGAAAGGTTTTTCGGTGGAAACAGATAGGTTTTTATCATCAGAAACAGAATAAGCCCTCGACGTCTGAACAACTTTTTTTGAAAAAATCCCTAAGCCGCGCGGTCACAATTTCAGCAAAAATCTGACCTTCCGCAATTTACTCAGAAATAGTGGCAAACTGTTGCAAACGCTCTCCTGAAAGCTTTTCCGGTGGAAACAGATGGGTTTTTATCATCAGAAACAGAATTTGCCCTCGACGTCGGAACAACTTTTTTTGAAAAAATCCCTAAGCCGCGCGGTCACAATTTCAGCAAAAATCTGACGTTCTGCAATTCACTCAAAAATCCTGCCAAACTGTCACAAATGATCCCCTGAAAGGTTTTTCGGTGGAAACAGATAGGTTTTTATCATCAGAAACAGAATAAGCCCTCGACGTCTGAACAACTTTTTTTGAAAAAATCCCTAAGCCGCGCGGTCACAATTTCAGCAAAAATCTGACCTTCCGCAATTTACTCAGAAATAGTGGCAAACTGTTGCAAACGCTCTCCTGAAAGCTTTTCCGGTGGAAACAGATGGGTTTTTATCATCAGAAACAGAATTTGCCCTTGACGTCGGAACAACTTTTTTTGAAAAAATCCCTAAGCCGCGCTGTCACAATTTCAGCAAAAATCTGACGTTCTTCAATTCACTCAAAAATCCTGCCAAACTGTCACAAATGATCCCCTGAAAGGTTTTTCGGTGGAAACAGATAGGTTTTTATCATCAGAAACAGAATAAGCCCTCGACGTCTGAACAACTTTTTTTGAAAAAATCCCTAAGCCGCGCGGTCACAATTTCAGCAAAAATCGGACCTTCCGCAATTAACTCAGAAATAGTGGCAAACTGTTGCAAACGCTCTCCTGAAAGCTTTTCCGGTGGAAACAGATGGGTTTTTATCATCAGAAACAGAATTTGCCCTCGACGTCGGAACGACTTTTTTTGAAAAAATCCCTAAGCCGCGCGGTCAAAATTTCAGCAAAAATCTGACCTTCCGCTATTTACTCAGAAATAGTGGCAAACTGTTGCAAACGCTCTCCTGAAAGCTTTTCCGGTGGAAACAGATGGGTTTTTATCATCAGAAACAGAATTTGCCCTCGACGTCTGAACAACTTTTTTTGAAAAAATCCCTAAGCCGCCCGGTCACAATTTCAGCAAAAATCTGACTTTCTGCAGTTCACTCAAAAAGGATTCCAAACTGTTGAAACAATCCCCTGAAAGCTTTTCCGGTGGAAACAGATGGGTCTTTATCATCAGAAACAGAATTTGCCCTCGACGTCGGAACAACTTTTTTTGAAAAAATCCCTAAGCCGCACGGTCACAATTTCAGCAAAAATCTGACGTTCTGCAATTCACTCAAAAATCCTGCCAAACTGTCACAAATGATCCCCTGAAAGGTTTTTCGGTGGAAACAGATAGGTTTTTATCATCAGAAACAGAATAAGCCCTCGACGTCTGAACAACTTTTTTTTGAAAAAATCCATAAGCCGCGCGGTCACAATTTCAGCAAAAATCTGACCTTCCGCAATTTACTCAGAAATAGTGGCAAACTGTTGCAAACGCTCTCCTGAAAGCTTTTCCGGTGGAAACAGATGGGTTTTTATCATCAGAAACAGAATTTGCCTTCGACGTCGGAACAACTTTTTTTGAAAAAATCCCTAAGCCGCGCGGTCACAATTTCAGCAAAAATCTGACGTTCTGCAATTCACTCAAAAATCCTGCCAAACTGTCACAAATGATCCCCTGAAAGGTTTTTCGGTGGAAACAGATAGGTTTTTATCATCAGAAACAGAATAAGCCCTCGACGTCTGAACAACTTTTTTTGAAAAAATCCCTAAGCCGCGCGGTCACAATTTCAGCAAAAATCTGACCTTCCGCAATTTACTCAGAAATAGTGGCAAACTGTTGCAAACGCTCTCCTGAAAGCTTTTCCGGTGGAAACAGATGGGTTTTTATCATCAGAAACAGAATTTGCCCTTGACGTCGGAACAACTTTTTTTGAAAAAATCCCTAAGCCGCGCGGTCACAATTTCAGCAAAAATCTGACGTTCTTCAATTCACTCAAAAATCCTGCCAAACTGTCACAAATGATCCCCTGAAAGGTTTTTCGGTGGAAACAGATAGGTTTTTATCATCAGAAACAGAATAAGCCCTCGACGTCTGAACAACTTTTTTTGAAAAAATCCCTAAGCCGCGCGGTCACAATTTCAGCAAAAATCTGACCTTCCACAATTTACTCAGAAATAGTGGCAAACTGTTGCAAACGCTCTCCTGAAAGCTTTTCCGGTGGAAACAGATGGGTTTTTATCATCAGAAACAGAATTTGCCCTCGACCTCGGAACAACTTTTTTTGAAAAAATCCCTAAGCCGCGCGGTCACAATTTCAGGAAAAATCTGACGTTCTGCAATTCACTCAAAAATCCTGCCAAACTGTCACAAATGATCCCCTGAAAGGTTTTTCGGTGGAAACAGATAGGTTTTTATCATCAGAAACAGAATAAGCCCTCGACGTCTGAACAACTTTTTTTGAAAAAATCCCTAAGCCGCGCGGTCACAATTTCAGCAAAAATCTGACGTTCTGCAGTTCACTCAAAAAGGATTCCAAACTGTTGAAACAATCCCCTGAAAGCTTTTCCGGTGGAAACAGATGGGTCTTTATCATCAGAAACAGAATTTGCCCTCGACGTCGGAACAACTTTTTTTGAAAAAATCCCTAAGCCGCGCGGTCACAATTTCAGCAAAAATCTGACGTTCTGCAATTCACTCAAAAATCCTGCCAAACTGTCACAAATTATCCCCTGAAAGGTTTTTCGGTGGAAACAGATAGGTTTTTATCATCAGAAACAGAATAAGCCCTCGACGTCTGAACAACTTTTTTTGAAAAAATCCCTAAGCCGCGCGGTCACAATTTCAGCAAAAATCTGACGTTCTTCAATTCACTCAAAAATCCTGCCAAACTGTCACAAATGATCCCCTGAAAGGTTTTTCGGTGGAAACAGATAGGTTTTTATCATCAGAAACAGAATAAGCCCTCGACGTCTGAACAACTTTTTTTGAAAAAATCCCTAAGCCGCGCGGTCACAATTTCAGCAAAAATCTGACCTTCCACAATTTACTCAGAAATAGTGGCAAACTGTTGCAAACGCTCTCCTGAAAGCTTTTCCGGTGGAAACAGATGGGTTTTTATCATCAGAAACAGAATTTGCCCTCGACCTCGGAACAACTTTTTTTGAAAAAATCCCTAAGCCGCGCGGTCACAATTTCAGGAAAAATCTGACGTTCTGCAATTCACTCAAAAATCCTGCCAAACTGTCACAAATGATCCCCTGAAAGGTTTTTCGGTGGAAACAGATAGGTTTTTATCATCAGAAACAGAATAAGCCCTCGACGTCTGAACAACTTTTTTTGAAAAAATCCCTAAGCCGCGCGGTCACAATTTCAGCAAAAATCTGACGTTCTGCAGTTCACTCAAAAAGGATTCCAAACTGTTGAAACAATCCCCTGAAAGCTTTTCCGGTGGAAACAGATGGGTCTTTATCATCAGAAACAGAATTTGCCCTCGACGTCGGAACAACTTTTTTTGAAAAAATCCCTAAGCCGCGCGGTCACAATTTCAGCAAAAATCTGACGTTCTGCAATTCACTCAAAAATCCTGCCAAACTGTCACAAATTATCCCCTGAAAGGTTTTTCGGTGGAAACAGATAGGTTTTTATCATCAGAAACAGAATAAGCCCTCGACGTCTGAACAACTTTTTTTGAAAAAATCCCTAAGCCGCGCGGTCACAATTTCAGCAAAAATCGGACCTTCCGCAATTAACTCAGAAATAGTGGCAAACTGTTGCAAACGCTCTCCTGAAAGCTTTTCCGGTGGAAACAGATGGGTTTTTATCATCAGAAACAGAATTTGCCCTCGACGTCGGAACGACTTTTTTTGAAAAAATCCCTAAGCCGCGCGGTCAAAATTTCAGCAAAAATCTGACCTTCCGCTATTTACTCAGAAATAGTGGCAAACTGTTGCAAACGCTCTCCTGAAAGCTTTTCCGGTGGAAACAGATGGGTTTTTATCATCAGAAACAGAATTTGCCCTCGACGTCTGAACAACTTTTTTTGAAAAAATCCCTAAGCCGCCCGGTCACAATTTCAGCAAAAATCTGACTTTCTGCAGTTCACTCAAAAAGGATTCCAAACTGTTGAAACAATCCCCTGAAAGCTTTTCCGGTGGAAACAGATGGGTCTTTATCATCAGAAACAGAATTTGCCCTCGACGTCGGAACAACTTTTTTTGAAAAAATCCCTAAGCCGCGCGGTCACAATTTCAGCAAAAATCTGACGTTCTGCAATTCACTCAAAAATCCTGCCAAACTGTCACAAATGATCCCCTGAAAGGTTTTTCGGTGGAAACAGATAGGTTTTTATCATCAGAAACAGAATAAGCCCTCGACGTCTGAACAACTTTTTTTGAAAAAATCCCTAAGCCGCGCGGTCACAATTTCAGCAAAAATCTGACCTTCCGCAATTTACTCAGAAATAGTGGCAAACTGTTGCAAACGCTCTCCTGAAAGCTTTTCCGGTGGAAACAGATGGGTTTTTATCATCAGAAACAGAATTTGCCCTCGACGTCGGAACAACTTTTTTTGAAAAAATCCCTAAGCCGCGCGGTCACAATTTCAGCAAAAATCTGACGTTCTGCAATTCACTCAAAAATCCTGCCAAACTGTCACAAATGATCCCCTGAAAGGTTTTTCGGTGGAAACAGATAGGTTTTTATCATCAGAAACAGAATAAGCCCTCGACGTCTGAACAACTTTTTTTTGAAAAAATCCCTAAGCCGCGCGGTCACAATTTCAGCAAAAATCTGACCTTCCGCAATTTACTCAGAAATAGTGTCAAACTGTTGCAAACGCTCTCCTGAAAGCTTTTCCGGTGGAAACAGATGGGTTTTTATCATCAGAAACAGAATTTGCCCTCGACGTCGGAACAACTTTTTTTGAAAAAATCCCTAAGCCGCGCGGTCACAATTTCAGCAAAAATCTGACGTTCTGCAATTCACTCAAAAATCCTGCCAAACTGTCACAAATGATCCCCTGAAAGGTTTTTCGGTGGAAACAGATAGGTTTTTATCATCAGAAACAGAATAAGCCCTCGACGTCTGAACAACTTTTTTTGAAAAAATCCCTAAGCCGCGCGGTCACAATTTCAGCAAAAATCTGACCTTCCGCAATTTACTCAGAAATAGTGGCAAACTGTTGCAAACGCTCTCCTGAAAGCTTTTCCGGTGGAAACAGATGGGTTTTTATCATCAGAAACAGAATTTGCCCTTGACGTCGGAACAACTTTTTTTGAAAAAATCCCTAAGCCGCGCGGTCACAATTTCAGCAAAAATCTGACGTTCTTCAATTCACTCAAAAATCCTGCCAAACTGTCACAAATGATCCCCTGAAAGGTTTTCCGGTGGAAACAGATAGGCTTTTATCATCAGAAACAGAATAAGCCCTCGACGTCTGAACAACTTTTTTTGAAAAAATCCCTAAGCCGCGCGGTCACAATTTCAGCAAAAATCGGACCTTCCGCAATTAACTCAGAAATAGTGGCAAACTGTTGCAAACGCTCTCCTGAAAGCTTTTCCGGTGGAAACAGATGGGTTTTTATCATCAGAAACAGAATTTGCCCTCGACGTCGGAACGACTTTTTTTGAAAAAATCCCTAAGCCGCGCGGTCAAAATTTCAGCAAAAATCTGACCTTCCGCTATTTACTCAGAAATAGTGGCAAACTGTTGCAAACGCTCTCCTGAAAGCTTTTCCGGTGGAAACAGATGGGTTTTTATCATCAGAAACAGAATTTGCCCTCGACGTCTGAACAACTTTTTTTGAAAAAATCCCTAAGCCGCCCGGTCACAATTTCAGCAAAAATCTGACGTTCTGCAATTCACTCAAAAAGGCTTCCAAACTGTTGCAAACGATCCCCTGAAAGGTTTTCCGGTGGAAACAGAGGGGTTTTTTCATCAGATACAGAATAAGCCCTCGACGTCGTAACAACATTTTTTTGAAAAAATCCCTAAGCCGCGCGGTCACAATTTTAGCAAAAATCTGACGTTCTGCAATTCACTCAAAAATGCTGCCAAACTGTTGCAAACAATCCCCTGAAAGCTTTTCCGGTGGAAACAGATGGGTCTTTATCATCAGAAACAGAATTTGCCCTCGACGTCGGAACAACTTTTTTTGAAAAAATCCCTAAGCCGCGCGGTCACAATTTCAGGAAAAATCTGACGTTCTGCAATTCACTCAAAAATGCTTCCAAACTGTTGCAAACGATCCCCTGAAAGGTTTTCCGGTGGAAACAGAGGGTTTTTATCATAAAAAACAGAATACGCCCTCGACGTCTGAACAACTTTTTTTTGAAAAAATCCCTAAGCCGCGCGGTCACAATTTCAGCAAAAATCTGACGTTCTGCAATTCACTCAAAAATCCTGCCAAACTGTCACAAATGATCCCCTGAAAGGTTTTTCGGTGGAAACAGATGGGTCTTTATCATCAGAAACAGAATTTGCCCTCGACGTCGGAACAACTTTTTTTGAAAAAATCCCTAAGCCGCGCGGTCACAATTTCAGCAAAAATCTGACGTTCTGCAATTTACTCAGAAATAGTGGCAAACTGTTGCAAACACTCTCCTGAAAGCTTTTCTGGTGGAAACAGAAAGGTTTTTATCATCAGAAACAGAATTTGCCCTCGACGTCGGAACAACTTTTTTTTGAAAAAATCCCTAAGCCGCGCGGTCACAATTTTAGCAAAAATCTGACGTTCTGCAGTTCACTCAAAAAGGATTCCAAACTGTTGCAAACAATCCCCTGAAAGCTTTTCCGGTGGAAACAGATGGGTCTTTATCATCAGAAACAGAATTTGCCCTCGACGTCGGAACAACTTTTTTTGAAAAAATCCCTAAGCCGCGCGGTCACAATTTCAGCAAAAATCTGACGTTCTGCAATTCACTCAAAAATCCTGCCAAACTGTCACAAATGATCCCCTGAAAGGTTTTTCGGTGGAAACAGATAGGTTTTTATCATCAGAAACAGAATAAGCCCTCGACGTCTGAACAACTTTTTTTGAAAAAATCCCTAAGCCGCGCGGTCACAATTTCAGCAAAAATCTGACCTTCCGCAATTTACTCAGAAATAGTGGCAAACTGTTGCAAACGCTCTCCTGAAAGCTTTTCCGGTGGAAACAGATGGGTTTTTATCATCAGAAACAGAATTTGCCCTCGACGTCGGAACAACTTTTTTTGAAAAAATCCCTAAGCCGCGCGGTCACAATTTCAGCAAAAATCTGACGTTCTGCAATTCACTCAAAAATCCTGCCAAACTGTCACAAATGATCCCCTGAAAGGTTTTTCGGTGGAAACAGATAGGTTTTTATCATCAGAAACAGAATAAGCCCTCGACGTCTGAACAACTTTTTTTTGAAAAAATCCCTAAGCCGCGCGGTCACAATTTCAGCAAAAATCTGACCTTCCGCAATTTACTCAGAAATAGTGTCAAACTGTTGCAAACGCTCTCCTGAAAGCTTTTCCGGTGGAAACAGATGGGTTTTTATCATCAGAAACAGAATTTGCCCTCGACGTCGGAACAACTTTTTTTGAAAAAATCCCTAAGCCGCGCGGTCACAATTTCAGCAAAAATCTGACGTTCTGCAATTCACTCAAAAATCCTGCCAAACTGTCACAAATGATCCCCTGAAAGGTTTTTCGGTGGAAACAGATAGGTTTTTATCATCAGAAACAGAATAAGCCCTCGACGTCTGAACAACTTTTTTTGAAAAAATCCCTAAGCCGCGCGGTCACAATTTCAGCAAAAATCTGACCTTCCGCAATTTACTCAGAAATAGTGGCAAACTGTTGCAAACGCTCTCCTGAAAGCTTTTCCGGTGGAAACAGATGGGTTTTTATCATCAGAAACAGAATTTGCCCTTGACGTCGGAACAACTTTTTTTGAAAAAATCCCTAAGCCGCGCGGTCACAATTTCAGCAAAAATCTGACGTTCTTCAATTCACTCAAAAATCCTGCCAAACTGTCACAAATGATCCCCTGAAAGGTTTTTCGGTGGAAACAGATAGGCTTTTATCATCAGAAACAGAATAAGCCCTCGACGTCTGAACAACTTTTTTTGAAAAAATCCCTAAGCCGCGCGGTCACAATTTCAGCAAAAATCGGACCTTCCGCAATTAACTCAGAAATAGTGGCAAACTGTTGCAAACGCTCTCCTGAAAGCTTTTCCGGTGGAAACAGATGGGTTTTTATCATCAGAAACAGAATTTGCCCTCGACGTCGGAACGACTTTTTTTGAAAAAATCCCTAAGCCGCGCGGTCAAAATTTCAGCAAAAATCTGACCTTCCGCTATTTACTCAGAAATAGTGGCAAACTGTTGCAAACGCTCTCCTGAAAGCTTTTCCGGTGGAAACAGATGGGTTTTTATCATCAGAAACAGAATTTGCCCTCGACGTCTGAACAACTTTTTTTGAAAAAATCCCTAAGCCGCCCGGTCACAATTTCAGCAAAAATCTGACGTTCTGCAATTCACTCAAAAAGGCTTCCAAACTGTTGCAAACGATCCCCTGAAAGGTTTTCCGGTGGAAACAGAGGGGTTTTTTCATCAGATACAGAATAAGCCCTCGACGTCGTAACAACATTTTTTTGAAAAAATCCCTAAGCCGCGCGGTCACAATTTTAGCAAAAATCTGACGTTCTGCAATTCACTCAAAAATGCTGCCAAACTGTTGCAAACAATCCCCTGAAAGCTTTTCCGGTGGAAACAGATGGGTCTTTATCATCAGAAACAGAATTTGCCCTCGACGTCGGAACAACTTTTTTTGAAAAAATCCCTAAGCCGCGCGGTCACAATTTCAGGAAAAATCTGACGTTCTGCAATTCACTCAAAAATGCTTCCAAACTGTTGCAAACGATCCCCTGAAAGGTTTTCCGGTGGAAACAGAGGGTTTTTATCATAAAAAACAGAATACGCCCTCGACGTCTGAACAACTTTTTTTTGAAAAAATCCCTAAGCCGCGCGGTCACAATTTCAGCAAAAATCTGACGTTCTGCAATTCACTCAAAAATCCTGCCAAACTGTCACAAATGATCCCCTGAAAGGTTTTTCGGTGGAAACAGATGGGTCTTTATCATCAGAAACAGAATTTGCCCTCGACGTCGGAACAACTTTTTTTGAAAAAATCCCTAAGCCGCGCGGTCACAATTTCAGCAAAAATCTGACGTTCTGCAATTTACTCAGAAATAGTGGCAAACTGTTGCAAACACTCTCCTGAAAGCTTTTCTGGTGGAAACAGAAAGGTTTTTATCATCAGAAACAGAATTTGCCCTCGACGTCGGAACAACTTTTTTTTGAAAAAATCCCTAAGCCGCGCGGTCACAATTTTAGCAAAAATCTGACGTTCTGCAGTTCACTCAAAAAGGATTCCAAACTGTTGCAAACAATCCCCTGAAAGCTTTTCCGGTGGAAACAGATGGGTCTTTATCATCAGAAACAGAATAAGCCGTCGACGTCGGAACAACTTTTTTTGAAAAAATCCCTAAGCCGCGCGGTCACAATTTCAGCAAGAATCTGAACTTCCGCAATTTACTCAGAAATAGTGGCAAACTGTTGCAAACGCTCTCCTGAAAGCTATTCCGGTGGAAAGAGATGGGTTTTATCATCAGAAACAGAATTTGCCCTCGACGTCTGAACAACTTTTTTTGAAAAAATCCCTAAGCCGCGCGGTCACAATTTTAGCAAAAATCTGACGTTCTACAATTCACTCAAAAAGGCTTCCGAACTGTTGCAAACGATCCCCTGAAAGGTTTTTCGGTGGACACAGATGGGTTTTTATCATCAAAAACAGAATAAGCCCTTGACGTCTGAACAACTTTTTTTTGAAAAAATCCCTAAGCCGCGCGGTCACAATTTTAGCAAAAATCTGACGTTCTGCAATTCACTCAAAAATGCTGCCAAAGTTTTGCAAACGATCCCCTGAAAGGTTTTTCGGTGGAAACAGATGGGTTTTATCATCAGAAACAGAATAAGCCCTCGACGTCTTTACAACTTTTTTTGAAAAAATCCCTAAGCCGCGCGGTCACAATTTCAGCAAAAATCTGACGTTCTGCAGTTCACTCAAAAAGGATTCCAAACTGTTGCAAACAATCCCCTGAAAGCTTTTCCGGTGGAAACAGATGGGTCTTTATCATCAGAAACAGAATACGCCCTCGACGTCGGAAAAACTTTTTTTGAAAAAATCCCTAAGCCGCGCGGTCACAATTTCAGCAAAAATCTGACGTTCTGCAATTCACTCAAAAAGGCTTCCAAACTGTTGCAAACGATCCCCTGAAAGGTTTTCCGGTGGAAACAAAGGGGTTTTTTCATCAGATACAGAATAAGCCCTCGACGTCTGAACAACTTTTTTTTGAAAAAATCCCTAAGCCGCGCGGTCACAATTTTAGCAAAAATCTGACGTTCTGCAATTCACTCAAAAATGCTGCCAAACTGTTGCAAACAATCCCCTGAAAGCTTTTCCGCTGGAAACAGATGGGTCTTTATCATCAGAAACAGAATTTGCCCTCGACGTCGGAACAACTTTTTTTGAAAAAATCCCTAAGCCGCGCGGTCACAATTTCAGGAAAAATCTGACGTTCTGCAATTCACTCAAAAAGGCTTCAAAACTGTTTCAAACGATCCCCTGAAAGGTTTTTCGGTGGAAACAGATGGGTTTTTATCATCGTGGGGATCCAGGGCACAGTCCTTCAATGGCTGCGCTCGTTTCTCTCTGGTCGGGGACAGAGGGTGGCGCTTGGGGGGGAATTTTCATCGCGCCACTCCTTGGTGTGTGGAGTACCTCAGGGTGCGATACTCTCCCCAATGCTTTTCAACATCTTTATGCGCCCCCTCGCCCAGCTTGTCCGGAGTTTTGGGCTGGGTTGCCATCAGTATGCCGATGACACCCAACTCTATCTGTTGATGGATGGCCATCCTGACTCGGCCCCAGACACACTGACCAGATGTCTGGAAGCTGTGGCTGGATGGTTACGTGGGAGCCGGTTGAAGCTAAATCCTTCGAAGACAGAGGTCCTGTGGCTGGGACGGGACGATATGGGATTGGGGGGGCAACTCCCATCTCTTGCGGGGGCGCAGTTAGTGCCAGCACCGTCCGTTAAGAGTTTGGGTGTAATCTTCGACACCTCCCTTTCCATGGAGGCGCAGATTGCAGCTATAACAAAGGCGGCATTTTTCCATCTCCGCCAAGCTAAGCAGTTGGCTCCTTACCTCTCTCGCCCTGACCTAGCCACTGTGATCCACGCGACGGTCACCTCCAGACTGGATTATTGTAACTCGCTCTACGTGGGGCTGCCCTTAAGACTGACCCAGAAACTCCAGCGGGTGCAGAATGCTGCAGCGAGACTCCTTACGGGGTCTTCGCTGCGAGATCACATTCATCCGGTGCTATATCAACTGCACTGGCTCCCGGTGGAGTACAGGATCAGGTTTAAGGTGCTGGTTTTAACCTTTAAAGCCCTATACGGCCTTGGACCCTCGTACCTACGGGACCGCCTCTCCTGGTATGCCCCACAGAGAAACTTACGGTCTTCGAATAAAAATATCTTGAAGGTCCCAGTCCACAGAGAAGTTAGGCTGGCCTCAACTAGAGCCAGGGCTTTTTCGGCTGTGGCTCCGACCTGGTGGAACACTCTGTCACAAGAGACTAGGGCCCTGCAGGACTTGACATCTTTCCGCAGGGCCTGCAAGACAGAGCTGTTCCGCCAGGCCTTTGGCCAGGGCACAGCCTGACTCCCTCCCTCGGCAATCTTCGCGGAGCCCTGGCCCAATAGTGGCCAGTGGCTTGAACTTAATTAATTTTATAATGAATGATTTTAGAGCGTTGTTTGTGTTGTACTTTTGTATTGTTTTATTGTTGTTAGCCGCCCTGAGCCCAGCTTCGGCTGGGGAGGGCGGGATATAAATAAAATTTATTATTATTATTATTATTATTATCAAAAACAGAATAAGCCCTCGACGTCTGAACAACTTTTTTTTGAAAAAATCCCTAAGCCGCGCGGTGACAATTTCAGCAAAAATCTGACGTTCTGCAATTCACTCAAAAATGCTGCCAAAGTGTTGCAAACGATCCCCTGAAAGGTTTTTCGGTGGAAACAGATGGGTTTTTTCATCAGAAACAGAATAAGCCCTCGACGTCTGATCAACTTTTTTTTGAAAAAATCCCTAAGCCGCGCGGTCACAATTTCAGCAAAAATCTGATGTTCTGCAATTCACTCAAAAATGCTGCCAAAGTGTTGCATACGCTCCCCTGAAAGGTTTTTCGGTGGAAACAGATGGGTTTTATCATCAGAAACAGAATAAGCCCTCGACGTCTGAACAACTTTTTTTGAAAAAATCCCTAAGCCGCGCGGTCACAATTTCAGCCAAAATCTGACGTTCTGCAATTCACTCAAAAAGGCTTCCAAACTGTTGCAAACGATCCCCTGAAAGGTTTTTCGGTGGAAACAGATGGGTCTTTATCATCAGAAACAGAATAAGCCCTCGACGTCTGAACAACTCTTTTTGAAAAAATCCCTAAGCCGCGCGGTCACAATTTCAGGAAAAATCTGACGTTCTGCAATTCACTCAAAAATGCTTCCAAACTGTTGCAAACGATCCCCTGAAAGGTTTTCCGGTGGAAACAGAGGGTTTTTATCATAAAAAACAGAATACGCCCTCGACGTCTGAACAACTTTTTTTTGAAAAAATCCCTAAGCCGCGCGGTCACAATTTCAGCAAAAATCTGATGTTCTGCAATTCACTCAAAAATGCTGCCAAAGTGTTGCATACGCTCCCCTGAAAGGTTTTTCGGTGGAAACAGATGGGTTTTATCATCAGAAACAGAATAAGCCCTCGACGTCTGAACAACTTTTTTTGAAAAAATCCCTAAGCCGCGCGGTCACAATTTCAGCCAAAATCTGACGTTCTGCAATTCACTCAAAAACGCTTCCAAACTGTTGCAAACGATCCCCTGAAAGGTTTTTCGGTGGAAACAGATGGGTTTTTATCATCAAAAACAGAATAAGCCCTCGACGTCTGAACAACTTTTTTTTGAAAAAATCCCTAAGCCGCGCGGTCACAATTTCAGCAAAAATCTGACATTCTACAATTCACTCAAAATTCCTGCCAAAGTGTTGCAACCGATCCCCTGAAAGGTTTTTCAGTGGAAACAGATAGGTTTTGTCATCAGAAACAGAATAAGCCCTCGACGTCTGAACAACTTTTTTTTTGAAAAAATGCCTAAGCCGCGCGGTCACAATTTCAGCAAAAATCTGACGTTCTGCAATTCACTCAAAAACGCTTCCAAACTGTTGCAAACGATCCCCTGAAAGGTTTTTTGGTGGAAACAGATGGGTTTTTATCATCAAAAACAGAATAAGCCCTCGACGTCTGAAAAACTTTTTTTTGAAAAAATCCCTAAGCCGCGCGGTCACAATTTCAGCAAAAATCTGACCTTCCGCAATTTACTCAGAAATAGTGGCAAACTGTTGCAAACGCTCTCCTGAAAGCTTTTCCGGTGGAAACAGATGGCTTTTTATCATCAGAAACAGAATTTGCCCTCGACGTCGGAACAACTTTTTTTGAAAAAATCCCTTAGCCGCGCGGTCACAATTTCAGCAAAAATCTGACGTTCTGCAATTCACTCAAAAAGGCTTCCAAACTGTTGCAAACGATCCCCTGAAAGGTTTTTCGGTGGAAACAGATGGGTTTTTATCATCAAAAACAGAATAAGCCCTCGACGTCTGAACAACTTTTTTTGAAAAAATCCCTAAGCCGCGCGGTCACAATTTCAGCAAAAATCTGACGTTCTGCAATTCACTCAAAAAGGCTTCCAAACTGTTGCAAACGATCCCCTGAAAGGTTTTTCGGTGGAAACAGATGGGTTTTATCATCAGAAACAGAATAAGCCCTCGACGTCTGAGCAACTTTATTTGAAAAAATCCCTAAGCCGCGCGGTCACAATTTCAGCAAAAATCTGACGTTCTGCAATTCACTCAAAAAGGCTTCCAAAGTGTTGCAAACAATCCCCTGAAAGGTTTTCCTGTGGAAACAGAGGGGTTTAAAAATCAGAAACAGAATAAGCCCTCGACGTCGGAAACAACTTTTTTTGAAAAAATCACTAAGCCGCGCGGTCACAATTTCAGCAAAAATCTGACGTTCTGCAATTGACTCAAAAAGGATGCCAAAGTGTTGCAAACGATCCCCTGAAAGGTTTTTCGGTGGAAACAGATGGGTTTTATCATCAGAAACAGAATAAGCCCTCGACGTCTGAACAACTTTATTTGAAAAAATCCCTAAGCCGCGCGGTCACAATTTCAGCAAAAATCTGACGTTCTGCAATTCACTCAAAAAGGCTTCCAAACTGTTGCAAACGATCCCCTGAAAGGTTTTTCGGTGGAAATAGATGGGTTTTTATCATCAAAGACAGAATAAGCCCTCGACGTCTGAACAACTTTTTTTTGAAAAAATCCCTAAGCCGCGCGGTCACAATTTCAGCAAAAATCTGACGTTCTACAATTCACTCAAAATTCCTGCCAAAGTGTTGCAAACGATCCCCTGAAAGGTTTTTCAGTGGAAACAGATGGGTTTTTTCATCAAAAACAGAATAAGCCCTCGACGTCTGAACAACATGTTTTTTTGACAAAAATCCCTAAGGCGCGCGGTCACGATTTCAGCAAAAATCTGACGTTCTGCAATTCACTCAAAAATGCTGCCAAAGTGTTGCAAACGATCCCCTGAAAGGTTTTTCGGTGGAAACAGATGGGTTTTAAAATCAGAAAGAGAATAAGCCCTCGACGTCTGAACAACTTTTTTTGAAAAAATCCCTAAGCCGCGCGGTCACAATTTCAGCAAAAATCTGACCTTCCGCAATTTAATCAGAAATAGTGGCAAACTGTTGCAAACGCTCTCCTGAAAGGTTTTTAGGTGGAAACAGATGGGTTTTATCATCAGAAACAGAATAAGCCCTCGACGTCTGAACAACTTTATTTGAAAAAATCCCTAAGCCGCGCGGGCACAATTTCAGCAAAAATCTGACGTTCTGCAATTCACTCAAAAATGCTTCCAAACTGTTGCAAACGATCCCCTGAAAGGTTTTTCGGTGGAAACAGATGGGTTTTTTCATCAAAAACAGAATACGCCCTCGACGTCTGAACAACTTTTTTTTGAAAAAATCCCAAAGCCGCGCGGTCACAATTTCAGGAAAAATCTGACGTTCTGCAATTCACTCAAAAATGCTGCCAAAGTGTTGCAAACGATCCCCTGAAAGGTTTTTCGGTGGAAACGGATGGGTTTTAAAATCAGAAAGAGAATAAGCCCTCGACGTCTGAACAACTTTTTTTGAAAAAATCCCTAAGCCGCGTGGTCACAATTTCAGCAAAAATCTGACGTTCTGCAATTCACTCAAAAAGGCTGCCAAATTGTTGCAAATGATCCCCTGAAAGGTTTTTCGGTGGAAACAGATGGGTTTTATCATCAAAAACAGAATAAGCCCTCGACATCTGAACAACTTTTCTTGAAAAAATCCCTAAGCCGCGCGGTCACAATTTCAGCAAAAATCTGACGTTCTGCAATTCACTCAAAAATCCAGCCAAACTGTCAGAAATTTTCCCCTGAAAGGTTTTTCGGTGGACACAGATGGGTTTTTATCATCAGAAACAGAATTTGCCCTCGACGTCGGAACAACTTTTTTTGAAAAAATCCCTAAGCCGCGCGGTCACAATTTCAGCAAAAATCTGACGTTCTGCAATTCACTCAAAAAGGCTTCCAAACTGTTGCAAACGATCCCCTGAAAGGTTTTTCGGTGGAAACAGATGGGTTTTTATCATCAAAAACAGAATAAGCCCTCGACGTCTGAACAACTTTTTTTTGAAAAAATCCCTAAGCCGCGCGGTCACAATTTCAGCAAAAATCTGACATTCTACAATTCACTCAAAATTCCTGCCAAAGTGTTGCAACCGATCCCCTGAAAGGTTTTTCAGTGGAAACAGATAGGTTTTGTCATCAGAAACAGAATAAGCCCTCGACGTCTGAACAACTTTTTTTTTGAAAAAATGCCTAAGCCGCGCGGTCACAATTTCAGCAAAAATCTGACGTTCTGCAATTCACTCAAAAACGCTTCCAAACTGTTGCAAACGATCCCCTGAAAGGTTTTTTGGTGGAAACAGATGGGTTTTTATCATCAAAAACAGAATAAGCCCTCGACGTCTGAAAAACTTTTTTTTGAAAAAATCCCTAAGCCGCGCGGTCACAATTTCAGCAAAAATCTGACCTTCCGCAATTTACTCAGAAATAGTGGCAAACTGTTGCAAACGCTCTCCTGAAAGCTTTTCCGGTGGAAACAGATGGCTTTTTATCATCAGAAACAGAATTTGCCCTCGACGTCGGAACAACTTTTTTTGAAAAAATCCCTTAGCCGCGCGGTCACAATTTCAGCAAAAATCTGACGTTCTGCAATTCACTCAAAAAGGCTTCCAAACTGTTGCAAACGATCCCCTGAAAGGTTTTTCGGTGGAAACAGATGGGTTTTTATCATCAAAAACAGAATAAGCCCTCGACGTCTGAACAACTTTTTTTGAAAAAATCCCTAAGCCGCGCGGTCACAATTTCAGCAAAAATCTGACGTTCTGCAATTCACTCAAAAAGGCTTCCAAACTGTTGCAAACGATCCCCTGAAAGGTTTTTCGGTGGAAACAGATGGGTTTTATCATCAGAAACAGAATAAGCCCTCGACGTCTGAGCAACTTTATTTGAAAAAATCCCTAAGCCGCGCGGTCACAATTTCAGCAAAAATCTGACGTTCTGCAATTCACTCAAAAAGGCTTCCAAAGTGTTGCAAACAATCCCCTGAAAGGTTTTCCTGTGGAAACAGAGGGGTTTAAAAATCAGAAACAGAATAAGCCCTCGACGTCGGAAACAACTTTTTTTGAAAAAATCACTAAGCCGCGCGGTCACAATTTCAGCAAAAATCTGACGTTCTGCAATTGACTCAAAAAGGATGCCAAAGTGTTGCAAACGATCCCCTGAAAGGTTTTTCGGTGGAAACAGATGGGTTTTATCATCAGAAACAGAATAAGCCCTCGACGTCTGAACAACTTTATTTGAAAAAATCCCTAAGCCGCGCGGTCACAATTTCAGCAAAAATCTGACGTTCTGCAATTCACTCAAAAAGGCTTCCAAACTGTTGCAAACGATCCCCTGAAAGGTTTTTCGGTGGAAATAGATGGGTTTTTATCATCAAAGACAGAATAAGCCCTCGACGTCTGAACAACTTTTTTTTGAAAAAATCCCTAAGCCGCGCGGTCACAATTTCAGCAAAAATCTGACGTTCTACAATTCACTCAAAATTCCTGCCAAAGTGTTGCAAACGATCCCCTGAAAGGTTTTTCAGTGGAAACAGATGGGTTTTTTCATCAAAAACAGAATAAGCCCTCGACGTCTGAACAACATGTTTTTTTGACAAAAATCCCTAAGGCGCGCGGTCACGATTTCAGCAAAAATCTGACGTTCTGCAATTCACTCAAAAATGCTGCCAAAGTGTTGCAAACGATCCCCTGAAAGGTTTTTCGGTGGAAACAGATGGGTTTTAAAATCAGAAAGAGAATAAGCCCTCGACGTCTGAACAACTTTTTTTGAAAAAATCCCTAAGCCGCGCGGTCACAATTTCAGCAAAAATCTGACCTTCCGCAATTTAATCAGAAATAGTGGCAAACTGTTGCAAACGCTCTCCTGAAAGCTTTTCCGGTGGAAACAGATGGGTTTTTATCATCAGAAACAGAATTTGCCCTCGACGTCGGAACAACTTTTTTTGAAAAAATCCCTAAGTCGCGCGGTCACAGTTTCAGCAAAAATCTGACGTTCTGCAATTGACTCAAAAAGGCTTCCAAACTGTTGCAAACGATCCCCTGAAAGGTTTTTCGGTGGAAACAGATGGGTTTTTATCATCAAAAACAGAATACGCCCTCGACGTCTGAGCAACTTTTTTTTAAAAAAATCCCTAAGCCGCGCGGTCACAATTTCAGCAAAAATCTGACGTTCTGCAATTCACTCAAAATTGCTGCCAAAGTGTTGCAAACAATCCCCTGAAAGGTTTTTAGGTGGAAACAGATGGGTTTTATCATCAGAAACAGAATAAGCCCTCGACGTCTGAACAACTTTATTTGAAAAAATCCCTAAGCCGCGCGGGCACAATTTCAGCAATAATCTGACGTTCTGCAATTCACTCAAAAATGCTTCCAAACTGTTGCAAACGATCCCCTGAAAGGTTTTTCGGTGGAAACAGATGGGTTTTTTCATCAAAAACAGAATACGCCCTCGACGTCTGAACAACTTTTTTTTGAAAAAATCCCAAAGCCGCGCGGTCACAATTTCAGGAAAAATCTGACGTTCTGCAATTCACTCAAAAATGCTGCCAAAGTGTTGCAAACGATCCCCTGAAAGGTTTTTCGGTGGAAACGGATGGGTTTTAAAATCAGAAAGAGAATAAGCCCTCGACGTCTGAACAACTTTTTTTGAAAAAATCCCTAAGCCGCGTGGTCACAATTTCAGCAAAAATCTGACGTTCTGCAATTCACTCAAAAAGGCTGCCAAATTGTTGCAAATGATCCCCTGAAAGGTTTTTCGGTGGAAACAGATGGGTTTTATCATCAAAAACAGAATAAGCCCTCGACATCTGAACAACTTTTTTTGAAAAAATCCCTAAGCCGCGCGGTCACAATTTCAGCAAAAATCTGACGTTCTGCAATTCACTCAAAAATCCAGCCAAACTGTCAGAAATTTTCCCCTGAAAGGTTTTTCGGTGGACACAGATGGGTTTTTATCATCAGAAACAGAATTTGCCCTCGACGTCGGAACAACTTTTTTTGAAAAAATCCCTAAGCCGCGCGGTCACAATTTCAGCAAAAATCTGACGTTCTGCAATTCACTCAAAAAGGCTTCCAAACTGTTGCAAACGATCCCCTGAAAGGTTTTTCAGTGGAAACAGATGGGTTTTTTCATCAGAAACAGAATAAGCCCTCGACATCTAAACAACTTTTTTTTGAAAAAATCCCTAAGCCGCGCGGTCACAATTTCAGCAAAAATCTGACGTTCTGCAATTCACTCAAAAATGCTGCCAAAGTGTTGCAAACGATCCCCTGAAAAGTTTTTCGGTGGAAACAGATGGGTATTAAAATCAGAAACAGAATAAGCCCTCGACGTCTGAACAACTTTTTTTGAAAAAATCCCTAAGCTGCGCGGTCACAATTTCAGCAAAAATCTGACGTTCTGCAATTCACTCAAAAAGGCTTCAAAACTGTTTCAAACGATCCCCTGAAAGGTTTTTCGGTGGAAACAGATGGGTTTTTATCATCAAAAACAGAATAAGCCCTCGACGTCTGAACAACTTTTTTTTGAAAAAATCCCTAAGCCGCGCGGTGACAATTTCAGCAAAAATCTGACGTTCTGCAATTCACTCAAAAATGCTGCCAAAGTGTTGCAAACGATCCCCTGAAAGGTTTTTCGGTGGAAACAGATGGGTTTTTTCATCAGAAACAGAATAAGCCCTCGACGTCTGATCAACTTTTTTTTGAAAAAATCCCTAAGCCGCGCGGTCACAATTTCAGCAAAAATCTGATGTTCTGCAATTCACTCAAAAATGCTGCCAAAGTGTTGCATACGCTCCCCTGAAAGGTTTTTCGGTGGAAACAGATGGGTTTTATCATCAGAAACAGAATAAGCCCTCGACGTCTGAACAACTTTTTTTGAAAAAATCCCTAAGCCGCGCGGTCACAATTTCAGCCAAAATCTGACGTTCTGCAATTCAGTCAAAAAGGCTTCCAAACTGTTGCAAACGATCCCCTGAAAGGTTTTTCGGTGGAAACAGATGGGTCTTTATCATCAGAAACAGAATAAGCCCTCGACGTCTGAACAACTCTTTTTGAAAAAATCCCTAAGCCGCGCGGTCACAATTTCAGCAAAAATCTGACGTTCTGCAATTCACTCAAAAATGCTTCCAAACTGTTGCAAACGATCCCCTGAAAGGTTTTCCGGTGGAAACAGAGGGTTTTTATCATAAAAAACAGAATACGCCCTCGACGTCTGAACAACTTTTTTTTGAAAAAATCCCTAAGCCGCGCGGTCACAATTTCAGCAAAAATCTTACATTCTGCAATTCACTCAAAAAGGCTTCCAAACTGTTGCAAACGATCCCCTGAAAGGTTTTTTGGTGGAAACAGATGGGTTTTTATCATCAAAAACAGAATAAGCCCTCGACGTCTGAACAACTTTTTTTTGAAAAAATCCCTAAGCCGCGCGGTCACAATTTCAGCAAAAATCTGACATTCTACAATTCACTCAAAATTCCTGCCAAAGTGTTGCAACCGATCCCCTGAAAGGGTTTTCAGTGGAAACAGATAGGTTTTGTCATCAGAAACAGAATAAGCCCTCGACGTCTGAACAACTTTTTTTTTGAAAAAATGCCTAAGCCGCGCGGTCACAATTTCAGCAAAAATCTGACGTTCTGCAATTCACTCAAAAACGCTTCCAAACTGTTGCAAACGATCCCCTGAAAGGTTTTTTGGTGGAAACAGATGGGTTTTTATCATCAAAAACAGAATAAGCCCTCGACGTCTGAACAACTTTTTTTTGAAAAAATCCCTAAGCCGCGCGGTCACAATTTCAGCAAAAATCTGACCTTCCGCAATTTACTCAGAAATAGTGGCAAACTGTTGCAAACGCTCTCCTGAAAGCTTTTCCGGTGGAAACAGATGGGTTTTTATCATCAGAAACAGAATTTGCCCTCGACGTCGGAACAACTTTTTTTGAAAAAATCCCTTAGCCGCGCGGTCACAATTTCAGCAAAAATCTGACGTTCTGCAATTCACTCAAAAAGGCTTCCAAACTGTTGCAAACGATCCCCTGAAAGGTTTTTCGGTGGAAACAGATGGGTTTTTATCATCAAAAACAGAATATGCCCTCGACGTCTGAACAACTTTTTTTTCAAAAAATCCCTAAGCCGCGCGGTCACAATTTCAGCAAAAATCTGATGTTCTGCAATTCACTCAAAAATGCTGCCAAAGTGTTGCAAACGATCCCCTGAAAGGTTTTTCGGTGGAAACAGATGGGTTTTATCATCAGAAACAGAATAAGCCCTCGACGTCTGAACAACTTTTTTTGAAAAAATCCCTAAGTCGCGCGGTCACAATTTCAGCAAAAATCTGACGTTCTGCAATTGACTCAAAAAGGCTGCCAAATTGTTGCAAACGATCCCCTGAAAGGTTTTTCGGTGGAAACAGATGGGTTTTATCATCAAAAACAGAATAAGCCCTCGACGTCTGAACAACTTTTTTTGAAAAAATCCCTAAGCCGCGCGGTCACAATTTCAGCAAAAATCTGACGTTCTGCAATTCACTCAAAAATCCAGCCAAACTGTCAGAAATGATCCCCTGAAAGGTTTTTCGGTGGACACAGATGGGTTTTTATCATCAGAAACAGAATTTGCCCTCGACGTTGGAACAACTTTTTTTGAAAAAATCCCTAAGCCGCGCGGTCACAATTTCAGCAAAAATCTGACGTTCTGCAATTGACTCAAAAAGGCTGCCAAATTGTTGCAAACGATCCCCTGAAAGGTTTTTCGGTGGAAACAGATGGGTTTTATCATCAAAAACAGAATAAGCCCTCGACGTCTGAACAACTTTTTTTGAAAAAATCCCTAAGCCGCGCGGTCACAATTTCAGCAAAAATCTGACGTTCTGCAATTCACTCAAAAATCCAGCCAAACTGTCAGAAATGATCCCCTGAAAGGTTTTTCGGTGGACACAGATGGGTTTTTATCATCAGAAACAGAATTTGCCCTCGACGTTGGAACAACTTTTTTTGAAAAAATCCCTAAGCCGCGCGGTCACAATTTCAGCAAAAATCTGACGTTCTGCAATTCACTCAAAAAGGCTTCCAAACTGTTGCAAACGATCCCCTGAAAGGTTTTTCGGTGGAAACAGATGGGTTTTATCATCAGAAACAGAATAAGCCCACGACGTCTGAGCAACTTTATTTGAAAAAATCCCTAAGCCGCGCGGTCACAATTTCAGCAAAAATCTGACGTTCTGCAATTCACTCAAAAAGGATGCCAAAGTGTTGCAAACAATCCCCTGAAAGGTTTTCCCGTGGAAACAGAGGGTTTTTATCATAAAAAACAGAATACGCCCTCGACGTCTGAACAACTTTTTTTTGAAAAAATCCCTAAGCCGCGCGGTCACAATTTCAGCAAAAATCTTACGTTCTGCAATTCACTCAAAAAGGCTTCCAAACTGTTGCAAACGATCCCCTGAAAGGTTTTTTGGTGGAAACAGATGGGTTTTTATCATCAAAAACAGAATAAGCCCTCGACGTCTGAACAACTTTTTTTGAAAAAATCCCTAAGTCGCGCGGTCACAATTTCAGCAAAAATCTGACGTTCTGCAATTGACTCAAAAAGGCATCCAAACTGTTGCAAACGATCCCCTGAAAGGTTTTTCGGTGGAAACAGATGGGTTTTTATCATCAAAAACAGAATACGCCCTCGACGTCTGAACAACTTTTTTTGAAAAAATCCCTAAGCCGCGCGGTCACAATTTCAGCAAAAATCTGACGTTCTGCAATTCACTCAAAAAGGCTGCCAAATTGTTGCAAACGATCCCCTGAAAGGTTTTTCGGTGGAAACAGATGGGTTTTATCATCAAAAACAGAATAAGCCCTCGACGTCTGAACAACTTTTTTTGAAAAAATCCCTAAGCCGCGCGGTCACAATTTCAGCAAAAATCTGACGTTCTGCAATTCACTCAAAAATCCAGCCAAACTGTCAGAAATGATCCCCTGAAAGGTTTTTCGGTGGACACAGATGGGTTTTTATCATCAGAAACAGAATTTGCCCTCGACGTCGGAACAATTTTTTTTGAAAAAATCCCTAAGCCGCGCGGTCACAATTTCAGCAAAAATCTGACGTTCTGCAATTCACTCAAAAAGGCTTCCAAACTGTTGCAAACGATCCCCTGAAAGGTTTTTCGGTGGAAACAGATGGGTTTTATCATCAGAAACAGAATAAGCCCTCGACGTCTGAGCAACTTTATTTGAAAAAATCCCTAAGCCGCGCGGTCACAATTTCAGCAAAAATCTGACGTTCTGCAATTGACTCAAAAAGGATGCCAAAGTGTTGCAAACGATCCCCTGAAAGGTTTTTCGGTGGAAACAGATGGGTTTTATCATCAGAAACAGAATAAGCCCTCGACGTCTGAACAACTTTTTTTGAAAAAATCACTAAGCCGCGCGGTCACAATTTCAGCAAAAATCTGACGTTCTGCAATTGACTCAAAAAGGATGCCAAAGTGTTGCAAACGATCCCCTGAAAGGTTTTTTGGTGGAAACAGATGGGTTTTTATCATCAGAAACAGAATTTGCCCTCGACGTCGGAACAATTTTTTTTGAAAAAATCCCTAAGCCGCGCGGTCACAATTTCAGCAAAAATCTGACGTTCTGCAATTCACTCAAAAAGGCTTCCAAACTGTTGCAAACGATCCCCTGAAAGGTTTTTCGGTGGAAACAGATGGGTTTTATCATCAGAAACAGAATAAGCCCTCGACGTCTGAGCAACTTTATTTGAAAAAATCCCTAAGCCGCGCGGTCACAATTTCAGCAAAAATCTGACATTCTGCAATTGACTCAAAAAGGCTGCCAAATTGTTGCAAACGATCCCCTGAAAGGTTTTTCGGTGGAAACAGATGGGTTTTATCATCAGAAACAGAATAAGCCCTCGACGTCTGAACAACTTTTTTTGAAAAAATCACTAAGCCGCGCGATCACAATTTCAGCAAAAATCTGACGTTCTGCAATTGACTCAAAAAGGATGCCAAAGTGTTGCAAACGATCCCCTGAAAGGTTTTTCGGTGGAAACAGATGGGTTTTATCATCAGAAACAGAATAAGCCCTCGACGTCTGAACAACTTTATTTGAAAAAATCCCTAAGCCGCGCGGTCACAATTTCAGCAAAAATCTGACGTTCTGCAATTCACTCAAAAAGGCTTCCAAACTGTTGCAAACGATCCCCTGAAAGGTTTTTCGGTGGAAATAGATGGGTTTTTATCATCAAAAACAGAATAAGCCCTCGACGTCTGAACAACTTTTTTTTGAAAAAATCCCTAAGCCGCGCGGTCACAATTTCAGCAAAAATCTGACGTTCTACAATTCACTCAAAATTCCTGCCAAAGTGTTGCAAACGATCCCCTGAAAGGTTTTTCAGTGGAAACAGATGGTTTTTTTCATCAAAAACAGAATAAGCCCTCGACGTCTGAACAACATGTTTTTTTGACAAAAATCCCTACGGCCTGCGGTCACGATTTCAGCAAAAATCTGACGTTCTGCAATTCACTCAAAAATGCTGCCAAAGTGTTGCAAACGATCCCCTGAAAGGTTTTTCGGTGGAAACAGATGGGTTTTAAAATCAGAAAGAGAATAAGCCCTCGACGTCTGAACAACTTTTTTTGAAAAAATCCCTAAGCCGCGCGGTCACAATTTCAGCAAAAATCTGACCTTCCGCAATTTAATCAGAAATAGTGGCAAACTGTTGCAAACGCTCTCCTGAAAGCTTTTCCGGTGGAAACAGATGGGTTTTTATCATCAGAAACAGAATTTGCCCTCGACGTCGGAACAACTTTTTTTGAAAAAATCCCTAAGTCGCGCGGTCACAGTTTCAGCAAAAATCTGACGTTCTGCAATTGACTCAAAAAGGCTTCCAAACTGTTGCAAACGATCCCCTGAAAGGTTTTTCGGTGGAAACAGATGGGTTTTTATCATCAAAAACAGAATACGCCCTCGACGTCTGAGCAACTTTTTTTTAAAAAAATCCCTAAGCCGCGCGGTCACAATTTCAGCAAAAATCTGACGTTCTGCAATTCACTCAAAATTGCTGCCAAAGTGTTGCAAACAATCCCCTGAAAGGTTTTTAGGTGGAAACAGATGGGTTTTATCATCAGAAACAGAATAAGCCCTCGACGTCTGAACAACTTTATTTGAAAAAATCCCTAAGCCGCGCAGGCACAATTTCAGCAAAAATCTGACGTTCTGCAATTCACTCAAAAATGCTTCCAAACTGTTGCAAACGATCCCCTGAAAGGTTTTTCGGTGGAAACAGATGGGTTTTTTCATCAAAAACAGAATACGCCCTCGACGTCTGAACAACTTTTTTTTGAAAAAATCCCAAAGCCGCGCGGTCACAATTTCAGGAAAAATCTGACGTTCTGCAATTCACTCAAAAATGCTGCCAAAGTGTTGCAAACGATCCCCTGAAAGGTTTTTCGGTGGAAACGGATGGGTTTTAAAATCAGAAAGAGAATAAGCCCTCGACGTCTGAACAACTTTTTTTGAAAAAATCCCTAAGCCGCGTGGTCACAATTTCAGCAAAAATCTGACGTTCTGCAATTCACTCAAAAAGGCTGCCAAATTGTTGCAAACGATCCCCTGAAAGGTTTTTCGGTGGAAACAGATGGGTTTTATCATCAGAAACAGAATTTGCCCTCGACGTCGGAACAACTTTTTTTGAAAAAATCCCTAAGCCGCGCGGTCACAATTTCAGCAAAAATCTGACGTTCTGCAATTCACTCAAAAAGGCTTCCAAACTGTTGCAAACGATCCCCTGAAAGGTTTTTCAGTGGAAACAGATGGGTTTTTTCATCAGAAACAGAATAAGCCCTCGACATCTAAACAACTTTTTTTTGAAAAAATCCCTAAGCCGCGCGGTCACAATTTCAGCAAAAATCTGACGTTCTGCAATTCACTCAAAAATGCTGCCAAAGTGTTGCAAACGATCCCCTGAAAGGTTTTTCGGTGGAAACAGATGGGTATTAAAATCAGAAACAGAATAAGCCCTCGACGTCTGAACAACTTTTTTTTAAAAAATCACTAAGCCGCGCGGTCACAATTTCAGCAAAAATCTGACGTTCTGCAATTGACTCAAAAAGGATGCCAAAGTGTTGCAAACGATCCCCTGAAAGGTTTTTCGGTGGAATCAGATGGGTTTTATCATCAGAAACAGAATAAGCACTCGACGTCTGAAAAACTTTATTTGAAAAAATCCCTAAGCCGCGCGGTCACAATTTCAGCAAAAATCTGACGTTCTGCAACTCAGTCAAAAAGGCTTCCAAACCGTTGCAAACGATCCCCTGAAAGGTTTTTCGGTGGAAACAGATGCGTTTTTATCATCAAAAACAGAATAAGCCCTCGACGTCTGAACAACTTTTTTTTGAAAAAATCCCTAAGCCGCGCGGTCACAATTTCAGCAAAAATCTGACGTTCTGCAATTCACTCAAAAATGCTGCCAAAGTGTTGCAAACAATCCCCTGAAAGGTTTTTCGGTGGAAACAGATGGGTTTAAAAATCAGAAACAGAATAAGCCCTCGACGTCTGAACAACTTTTTTTGAAAAAATCACTAAGCCGCGCGGTCACAATTTCAGCAAAAATCTGACGTTCTGCAATTCACTCAAAAAGGCTTCCAAAGTGTTGCAAACGATCCCCTGAAAGGTTTTTCGGTGGAAACAGATGGGTTTTAAAATCATAAACAGAATAAGCCCTCGACGTCTGAAAAACTTTTTTTGAAAAAATCACTAAGCCGCGCGGTCACAATTTCAGCAAAAATCTGACGTTCTGCAATTGACTCAAAAAGGATGCCAAAGTGTTGCAAACGATCCCCTGAAAGGTTTTTCGGTGGAAACAGATGGGTTTTATCATCAGAAACAGAATAAGCCCTCGACGTCTGAACAACTTTTTTTGA
Organism: Podarcis filfolensis; assembly: GCF_964270895.1. Lineage (NCBI taxonomy): Eukaryota > Metazoa > Chordata > Lepidosauria > Squamata > Lacertidae > Podarcis > Podarcis filfolensis. Next base: position 87,817,213 of record NC_139608.1, read on the forward strand.
AAAAATCCCTAAGCCGCGCGGTCAAATTTCAGCAAAAATCTGACGTTGTGCAATTCACTCAAAAATCCAGCCAAACTGTCAGAAATGATCCTCTGAAAGGTTTTTCGGTGGAAACAGATGGGTTTTTATCATCAGAAACAGAATTTGCCCTCAACGTCGGAACAACTTTTTTTAAAAAAATCCCTAAGCCGCGCGGTCACAATTTCAGCAAAAATCTGACGTTCTGCAATTCACTCAAAAAGGCTTCCAAACTGTTGCAAACGATCCCCTGAAAGGTTTTCCGGTGGAAACAGATGGGTTTTTTCATCAGAAACAGAATAAGCGCTCGACATCTGAACAACTTTTTTTTGAAAAAATGCCTAAGCCGCGCGGTCACAATTTCAGCAAAAATCTGACGTGCTGCAATTGACTCAAAAAGGATGCCAAAGTGTTGCAAACGATCCCCTGAAAGGTTTTTCGGTGGAAACAGATGGGTTTTATCATCAGAAACAGAATAAGCCCTCGACGTCTGAGCAACTTTATTTGAAAAAATCCCTAAGCCACGCGGTCACAATTTCAGCAAAAATCTGACGTTCTGCAATTCACTCAAAAAGGATGCCAAAGTGTTGCAAACAATCCCCTGAAAGGTTTTCCCGTGGAAACAGAGGGGTTTAAAAATCAGAAACAGAATAAGGCCTCGAAGTCTGAACAACTTTTTTTGAAAAAATCACTAAGCCGCGCGGTCACAATTTCAGCAAAAATCTGACGTTCTGCAATTCACTCAAAAATGCTGCCAAAGTGTTGCAAACAATCCCCTGAAAGGTTTTCCGGTGGAAACAGATGGGTTTTATCATCAGAAACTGAATAAGGCCTCGACGTCTGAACAACTTTTTTTGAAAAAATCCCTAAGCCGCGCGGTCACAATTTCAGGAAAAATCTGACGTTCTGCAATTCACTCAAAAATCCTGCCAAACTGTCAGAAATGATCCCCTAAAAGGTTTTTCGGTGGAAATAGATGGGTTTTTATCATCAGAAACAGAATTTGCCCTCGACGTCGGAACAACTTTTTTTGAAAAAATCCCTAAGCCGCGCGGTCACAATTTCAGCAAAAATCTGACGTTCTGCAATTCACTCAAAAAGACTTCCAAAGTGTTGCAAACGATCCCCTGAAAGGTTTTTCGGTGGAAACAGATGCGTTTTTATCAGCAAAAACAGAATAAGCCCTCGACGTCTGAACAACTTTTTTTTGAAAAAATCCCTAAGCCGGGCGGTCACAATTTCACCAAAAATCTGACGTTCTGCAATTCACTCAAAAATGCTGCCAAAGTGTTGCAAACAATCCCCTGAAAGGTTTTCCGGTGGAAACAGATGGGTTTTATCATCAGAAACTGAATAAGGCCTCGACGTCTGAACAACTTTTTTTTGAAAAAATCCCTAAGCCGCGCGGTCACAATTTCAGCAAAAATCTGACGTTCTGCAATTCACTCAAAAATCCTGCCAAACTGTCAGAAATGATCCCCTGAAAGGTTTTTCGGTGGAAACAGATGGGTTTTTATCATCAGAAACAGAATTTGCCCTCGACGTCGGAACAACTTTTTTTGAAAAAATCCCTAAGCCGCGCGGTCACAATTTCAGCAAAAATCTGACGTTCTGCAATTCACTCAAAAAGACTTCCAAAGTGTTGCAAACGATCCCCTGAAAGGTTTTCCGGTGGAAACAGAGGGGTTTTTTCATCAGAAACAGAATAAGCCCTCGACGTCTGAACAACTTTTTTTTGAAAAAATCCCTAAGCCGCGCTGTCACAATTTCAGCAAAAATCTGACGTTCTGCAATTGACTCAAAAAGGATGCCAAAGTGTTGCAAACGATCCCCTGAAAGGTTTTTCGGTGGAAACAGATGGGTTTTATCATCAGAAACAGAATAAGCCCTCGACGTCTGAACAACTTTATTTGAAAAAATCCCTAAGCCGCGCGGTCACAATTTCAGCAAAAATCTGACGTTCTGCAATTCACTCAAAAAGGATGCCAAAGTGTTGCAAACAATCCCCTGAAAGGTTTTCCCGTGGAAACAGAGGGGTTTAAAAATCAGAAACAGAATAAGGCCTCGACGTCTGAACAACTTTTTTTGAAAAAATCACTAAGCCGCGCGGTCACAATTTCAGCAAAAATCTGACGTTCTGCAATTCACTCAAAAATGCTTCCAAACTGTTGCAAACGATCCCCTGAAAGCTTTTCCGGTGGAAACAGATGGGTTTTATCATCAGAAACAGTATAAGCCCTCGACGTCTGAACAACTTTTTTTGAAAAAATCCCTAAGCCGCGCGGTCACAATTTCAGGAAAAATCTGACGTTCTGCAATTCACTCAAAAATCCTGCCAAACTGTCAGAAATGATCCCCTAAAAGTTTTTTCGGTGGAAACAGATGGGTTTCTATCATCAGAAACAGAATTTGCCCTCGACATCGGAACAACTTTTTTTGAAAAAATCCCTAAGCCGCGCGGTCACAATTTCAGCAAAAATCTGACGTTCTTCAATTCACTCAAAAAGGATGCCAAAGTGTTGCAAACGATCCCCTGAAAGGTTTTTCGGTGGAAACAGATGGGTTTTATCATCAGAAACAGAATAAGCCCTCGACGTCTGAACAACTTTATTTGAAAAAATCCCTAAGCCGCGCGGTCACAATTTCAGCAAAAATCTGACGTTCTGCAATTCACTCAAAAAGGATGCCAAAGTGTTGCAAACAATCCCCTGAAAGGTTTTCCCGTGGAAACAGAGGGGTTTAAAAATCAGAAACAGAATAAGGCCTCGACGTCTGAACAACTTTTTTTGAAAAAATCACTAAGCCGCGCGGTCACAATTTCAGCAAAAATCTGACGTTCTGCAATTCACTCAAAAATGCTTCCAAACTGTTGCAAACGATCCCCTGAAAGGTTTTCCGGTGGAAACAGATGGGTTTTATCATCAGAAACTGAATAAGGCCTCGACGTCTGAACAACTTTTTTTGAAAAAATCCCTAAGCCGCGCGGTCACAATTTCAGGAAAAATCTGACGTTCTGCAATTCACTCAAAAATCCTGCCAAACTGTCAGAAATGATCCCCTAAAAGGTTTTTCGGTGGAAACAGATGGGTTTCTATCATCAGAAACAGAATTTGCCCTCGACATCGGAACAACTTTTTTTGAAAAAATCCCTAAGCCGCGCGGTCACAATTTCAGCAAAAATCTGACGTTCTTCAATTCACTCAAAAAGGATGCCAAAGTGTTGCAAACGATCCCCTGAAAGGTTTTTCGGTGGAAACAGATGCGTTTTTATCAGCAAAAACAGAATAAGCCCTCGACGTCTGAACAACTTTTTTTTGAAAAAATCCCTAAGCCGGGCGGTCACAATTTCACCAAAAATCTGACGTTCTGCAATTCACTCACAAATGCTGCCAAAGTGTTGCAAACAATCCCCTGAAAGGTTTTCCCGTGGAAACAGAGGGGTTTAAAAATCAGAAACAGAATAAGGCCTCGACGTCTGAACAACTTTTTTTGAAAAAATCACTAAGCCGCGCGGTCACAATTTCAGCAAAAATCTGACGTTCTGCAATTCACTCAAAAATGCTTCCAAACTGTTGCAAACGATCCCCTGAAAGGTTTTCCGGTGGAAACAGATGGGTTTTATCATCAGAAACTGAATAAGGCCTCGACGTCTGAACAACTTTTTTTGAAAAAATCCCTAAGCCGCGCGGTCACAATTTCAGGAAAAATCTGACGTTCTGCAATTCACTCAAAAATCCTGCCAAACTGTCAGAAATGATCCCCTAAAAGGTTTTTCGGTGGAAACAGATGGGTTTCTATCATCAGAAACAGAATTTGCCCTCGACATCGGAACAACTTTTTTTGAAAAAATCCCTAAGCCGCGCGGTCACAATTTCAGCAAAAATCTGACGTTCTTCAATTCACTCAAAAAGGATGCCAAAGTGTTGCAAACGATCCCCTGAAAGGTTTTTCGGTGGAAACAGATGGGTTTTATCATCAGAAACAGAATAAGCCCTCGACGTCTGAACAACTTTATTTGAAAAAATCCCTAAGCCGCGCGGTCACAATTTCAGCAAAAATCTGACGTTCTGCAATTCACTCAAAAAGGATGCCAAAGTGTTGCAAACAATCCCCTGAAAGGTTTTCCCGTGGAAACAGAGGGGTTTAAAAATCAGAAACAGAATAAGGCCTCGACGTCTGAACAACTTTTTTTGAAAAAATCACTAAGCCGCGCGGTCACAATTTCAGCAAAAATCTGACGTTCTGCAATTCACTCAAAAATGCTTCCAAACTGTTGCAAACGATCCCCTGAAAGGTTTTCCGGTGGAAACAGATGGGTTTTATCATCAGAAACTGAATAAGGCCTCGACGTCTGAACAACTTTTTTTGAAAAAATCCCTAAGCCGCGCGGTCACAATTTCAGGAAAAATCTGACGTTCTGCAATTCACTCAAAAATCCTGCCAAACTGTCAGAAATGATCCCCTAAAAGGTTTTTCGGTGGAAACAGATGGGTTTCTATCATCAGAAACAGAATTTGCCCTCGACATCGGAACAACTTTTTTTGAAAAAATCCCTAAGCCGCGCGGTCACCATTTCAGCAAAAATCTGACGTTCTTCAATTCACTCAAAAAGGATGCCAAAGTGTTGCAAACGATCCCCTGAAAGGTTTTTCGGTGTAAACAGATGCGTTTTTATCAGCAAAAACAGAATAAGCCCTCGACGTCTGAACAACTTTTTTTTGAAAAAATCCCTAAGCCGGGCGGTCACAATTTCACCAAAAATCTGACGTTCTGCAATTCACTCACAAATGCTGCCAAAGTGTTGCAAACAATCCCCTGAACGGTTTTTCCGTGGAAACAGATGGGTTTAAAAATCAGAAACAGAATAAGCCCTCGACGTCTGAACAACTTTTTTTGAAAAAATCACTAAGCCGCGCGGTCACAATTTCAGCAAAAATCTGACGTTCTGCAATTCACTCAAAAATGCTTCCAAACTGTTGCAAACGATCCCCTGAAAGGTTTTCCGTTGGAAACAGATGGGTTTTATCATCAGAAACTGAATAAGGCCTCGACGTCTGAACAACTTTTTTTGAAAAAATCCCTAAGCCGCGCGGTCACAATTTCAGCAAAAATCTGACGTTCTGCAATTCACTCAAAAATCCTGCCAAACTGTCAGAAATGATCCCCTGAAAGGTTTTTCGGTGGAAACAGATGGCTTTTTTGTTGGGATACTGCCAGGGAGATAAGATCCATCTGAGCCTCAAGCTCGGATGCCGGACGATCCATCGACCTCCCGTAGTCAGGCAATATCAGCAATTCAGCGACACTAAGCCTCTGGCTTAGAGCACACTCTTTCAGCAGAATTCACACAACAGAAGTTGCACAGCATGAGAGCAGAACTGCATATTTACAGTTTATTAGGCATTGGTCAGAACAAAGAAATCATGACCGTCTCCTCCGACTGCTCAGGCAAGACAGGCAAAATCGAAAGGAACATATAACATAAACATCCTGTGAGACAGGAACTTACGCAGGGTGTTATACAAACATCCTGCACCCTTTTAAGGTGGAACGGAAATATCCTAACATCCTCCCCCTTTCCGTGTAACCTGTAGTACCTGTGGTTCAACCCAATTGCAACCTTTGTGCGTAAACCTTAAGTTGTTCTCTGTTAACAACCTTAGACAACAGATCAGCAGGAATTTCATTTCCTGGCATGTAGGACACCTGAATAAGTCCTTTCTGAATACACTCTCTTGCACGATGTAGCTTAATCTGCAAGTACTTGGTCCTTTGCTTGCAACTCTCCGAGTTCAGCAAAGCCAAACAAGATCTATTGTCTTGATACACTTGTATAGGACATTTCACAGAAACCCCAATGTCCTTAAACAGTTGCATCAACCATTCACAATCCATGAGTGAAAATGACAGAGCATTGAGTTCTGCTTCACAGGAACTTAGGCTAACTGTCGTCTGCTTTTTGCACAACCTGTCAAACAGGCAGTGGTTGTACATGTAGCATACTCCAGACGTGCTTGTACCATCCGTGGTGTCACTTCCAAAACTAGCATCTGCAAAGATTTCAAGACCTCCAGTCTTCTGACTGGTGAACCTCAGCCTGTAGTGCATAGTCCCTTTCAAATACCGGGCTATGCGCTTCAGAGCTTTCCAATCCTGAACAGTAGGATTGTTAGCATGTCTGCTAAGCAGGTTAGTGCTTACAGCAATATCAGGTCTTGAACATCTTGCAATGAAATTCAACTTGCCTAGAATGCATCTGTACAGCGTTGTGTCAGAAAACGCTTCAGCAGTACTGTCTACCTGGTAACCTGTCACCATCGGTGTGTCTGCTGGGTTTGCATCAACCAAATTCAACCTGGTTAATACATCAGCAATTTTCTGTGTTTGGTGTACCAGAAAATTACCTGCTTGGTCCCTCTCCACCTGCAGAGAAAGATAGTTGGATACCTCACCAAGATCCTTCATGTCAAAGTGCTCCTTCAGCTGAGCTAGGGTGCTTTGGTAGAAAGCCTGATTCTTCCAAAACATCAGAAGATCATCAACAAAACATAAACAATACAGTTTGTTTTGCCCCTCCTCCTTGACAAACACACACGGATCAGCTTTGCCCTGGTGAAAACCTAGAGAAAGCAACGTTTCAGTGAGTTTTGTGTTCCAACACCTGGCACTCTGCTTGAGACCATATAAGGATTTCCGCAGTTTGCAGACCATTCCCTTCTGTATCTGCATCCCGTCAGGTGGAAGCATGTATAGCTCCTCCGCCAAAATCCCGTACAAAAAAGCTGTATTTATGTCATGATGGGAAACATGCAGTTTCTCCTCCGCAGCGATCTTGAGCATCAGCCGAATGCTCTCATATTTGACGGTGGGCGAGTAGGTCTCGTGGTAATCCTGCCCTGGTACCTGTGAAAAACCTCTGGCAACCAATCTGGCTTTGTGTCTGACAACCTTGCCATTCTGGTCTTTCTTGGCCTTGAAGACCCATTTGCTGCCAACCAGTCTCATTCCTGGGACTACCGGTACCAGCTCCCAAGTTTGGTTCCTGTTCAAGGAATCAACTTCAGCCTTCATGGCATTAAGCCAAGGCTCAGCATCTTTAGAGGTTAACTCCTGGACCTCTTTGAAGCTTGAAGGTTCCCACACCTTCTCTGAGCTACTAAGAACAGCAGTTGCCGTCTTAGCAAACTCATCAGCAAATCTCTTTGGAGGTCTGCCTTTGGTCGCCCTTTCAGACCTGCGAACTAGACGCAAATCTTCTGGACTCATCTCCTCCTTCTTAGGAGAAAAGTGACCAATGGTGAACAGTGGTTCTTCCAGTTCATTGTCAGACGCATCAGATGGTCTGACTGAGGCCTTTGCGCTCTTGTAGTCTGCTGTGTCATCACTGTCACTGACAGCAGCAGCAGCGCCGCCCACTGAACTGGAATCCGAACTCTGATCATCATCATCATCATCATCATCCTCAGTTTCCTCAGCTTTCTCAGCATGATCTGCTTTCTTCACATCACCTTCATCCTCCTCTGGGTAACTCTGGAAAATTCCCACATTTTCCCCCCACTTGGGATTGTACTCAACACTCCTTGTGAACTTTATGGATTTTGAGTTAGTCATCCATACTCTGTATGCACCTTTATCATACCCCATGAACAAACCATGTGCCCCACGCTTCCCAAGCTTGTTGCTTTGTGGGGTGTGTACCCACATGTCAGAACCAAAGATTCTCATGTGTTTGACATTAGGCTGCTTACCAAACATTTTCTCATAGGGAGTGCAGCCAATAGGTGATGACAGTCTGCGGTTAAAAGTATAAACAAAATTCGAGAGAGCTTCCCCCCAAAACTTCTCAGGGAGGTTGGCATCATGCAACAAGGTTTTTATTCCTTGCAGCAATGTTTGATTTGCTCTCTCCGCAAGCCCATTCATCCATGGCGATCTAGGCGTTGACAAGTCATGCTGGATTCCCTTCTCAGTCAGGAAAGCTTCAAACTGCTGAGAAGTGAACTCCCCGCCCCGATCAGTAAACAGACAGCCAATACGTTTACCATGAGCATTCTCCAACCAAGCACAGAATGCCTTGAACTTAGGAAATGCTTGCGATTTCTGCTCGAGCATAAACACATGAATGTACCTGGAAAAAAAATCAATTAGAACCATGAAGTACCTTGCTCCTCCCAAAGAGGGCGCTAGAGGACCTACCAGGTCTGCGTGAACTAGCTGGTAGGGTTTGGAAGCCTGCCTGCTAGACTCCTTGCCTTTTGGAGCAACCTTCACCTTGTTCTCTGCACAAGATACACATTTCATGTGAAATTTGCAAGGTTTGATGTCCAAACCTTCAACCAACTCAGGCATCTTGGCTAGCGCTTGCCAAGAGAGGTGACAAAATCTTCGATGTGCATCATGAATGCAACCTGCATGAAGAACCTTGTTAGTTTGTGCAACACAACAAGTATCAGCATTAGATATAGCAGCATCATCATAAGTTAGACAGAACAAACCATCCAACAACTTTGCATGCAAAATGTCCTCTTTGCCTTTTCTGATGACACAGACAGTCCTCTTGAAGGTAATTTCAAAACCACGCCGATTTAGCTGTGGGACACTAAGCAAATTGTCCGCAGCTCCTGGAACAAAAAGTACATTGCTAATGGTCGTATTCAGACTTGCAAGTTTCACAGTTCCAACTCCTGTAGCTTGCAAAGTCCTTCCATCAGCCAGCTGGACCTCTCCATCTTGAGGTGTGAAGGAGACAAACAGATGGCGGTCTTTGCTGAGATGGCGCGTGCAACCTGAGTCAACAATAAACCTGCCTTTGGCTTTCGGTGAAGCAGTGCCAGCAAACAAAGCCTTGTTTTCCACTGGCGTGGGCCTTTCACCCCCCTTCTGCTTCGGGCCATCTGCAGGCTTTTTCCTTTGTTTACTTCTGGCCTTCCGGCCTCTGCAAAGTTGACCTTGGCTCCCATGGGAAACAGAGCTCTCAGCTGCCGACTCCTTGGCTCCCCCTGGAGGCTGGAATGCTGCCTGGGATGACATCACAGTCAGCTCCCCCTGCAGCTTGCAACCGGTGCCCTCGGCATTCCTGCATTCACTCACATTCTGGGAAACAGCCAGGACCTCCGATGCATTCAAACTCTGGGCTGGGATTATTGGCTGGTGGGCCTTTTTCAAAGCATCCCACATGTCACGTGCCGTGAGATTTCCAGCAAGCGTCTTTATTTCCTCCAGAGAGACGGATAAGACAATAATATCCACGGCCTTCGAATCCTGGCCCTGCCATTTCTCTGTCCGAGGAACTGGAGTGGGCTCAAATACAGTATGCCAGACTCCAAACTGACGCAGCAAACTCTCACACCATCTTGCCCAGGTCTCATAATTGTCCCGATTTAATTTTGGGCACTCAGCAGCTTCAGAGGCTTGGAAAAACTCCATTCCACCTCTTAACATCAGCCGTGAGTCTTCTTCACTTCAGAGACTCCTTATCTTGGCACCCATAAATCACGAAGCCTGCTTGGCTCGGCTCCCAGGCCAATTAGTCTTTGCCGGACATCAAAGAGGCTGCCGCGGCAACAGAAAAGCCTCTGCTTTCGCTTTTCCAACATACCTTTCAGCAGTCTGTCGCAGTCTTACTCTCCTGCAAGTGCCGTGAATCTGGGCCCGAAACCTGTTGTTGGGATACTGCCAGGGAGATAAGATCCATCTGAGCCCCAAGCTCGGATGCCGGACGATCCATCGACCTCCCGTAGTCAGGCAATATCAGCAATTCAGCGACACTAAGCCTCTGGCTTAGAGCACACTCTTTCAGCAGAATTCACACAACAGAAGTTGCACAGCATGAGAGCAGAACTGCATATTTACAGTTTATTAGGCATTGGTCAGAACAAAGAAATCATGACCGTCTCCTCCGACTGCTCAGGCAAGACAGGCAAAATCGAAAGGAACATATAACATAAACATCCTGTGAGACAGGAACTTACGCAGGGTGTTATACAAACATCCTGCACCCTTTTAAGGTGGAACGGAAATATCCTAACATTTTTATCATCAGAAACAGAATTTGCCCTCGACGTCGGAACAACTTTTTTTGAAAAAATCCCTAAGCCGCGCGGTCACAATTTCAGCAAAAATCTGACGTTCTGCAATTCACTCAAAAAGACTTCCAAACTGTTGCAAACGATCCCCTGAAAGGTTTTCCAATGGAAACAGAGGGGTTTTTGTATCAGAAACAGAATAAGCCCTCGACGTCTGAACAACTTTTTTTTGAAAAAATCCCTAAGCCGCGCGGTCACAATTTCAGCAAAAATCTGACGTTCTGCAATTCACTCAAAAATGCTGCCAAAGTGTTGCAAACGATCCCCTGCAAGGTTTTTCGGTGGAAACAGATGGGTTTTAAAATCAGAAACAGAATAAGCCCTCGACGTCTGAAAAACTTTTTTTGAAAAAATCCCTAAGCCGCGTGGTCACAATTTCAGCAAAAATCTGACGTTCTTCAATTCACTCAAAAAGGATGCCAAAGTGTTGCAAACTATCCCCTGAAAGGTTTTTCGGTGGAAACAGATGCGTTTTTATCAGCAAAAACAGAATAAGCCCTCGACGTCTGAACAACTTTTTTTTGAAAAAATCCCTAAGCCGGGCGGTCACAATTTCACCAAAAATCTGACGTTCTGCAATTCACTCAAAAATGCTGCCAAAGTGTTGCAAACAATCCCCTGAAAGGTTTTTCGGTGGAAACAGATGGGTTTAAAAATCAGAAACAGAATAAGCCCTCGACGTCTCAACAACTTTTTTTGAAAAAATCACTAAGCCGCGCGGTCACAATTTCAGCAAAAATCTGACGTTCTGCAATTCACTCAAAAATGCTTCCAAACTGTTGCAAACGATCCCCTGAAAGGTTTTCCGGTGGAAACAGATGGGTTTTATCATCAGAAACTGAATAAGGCCACGACGTCTTAACAACTTTTTTTGAAAAAAATCCCTAAGCCGCGCGGTCACAATTTCAGCAAAAATCTGACGTTCTGCAATTCACTCAAAAATCCTGCCAAACTGTCAGAAATGATCCCCTGAAAGGTTTTTCGGTGGAAACAGATGGGTTTTTATCATCAGAAACAGAATTTGCCCTCGACGTCGGAAAAACTTTTTTTGAAAAAATCCCTAAGCCGCGCGGTCACAATTTCAGCAAAAATCTGACGTTCTGCAATTCACTCAAAAAGGCTTCCAAACTGTTGCAAACGATCCCCTGAAAGGTTTTCCCGTGGAAACAGAGGGGTTTTTTCATCAGAAACAGAATAAGCCCTCGACGTCTGAACAACTTTCTTTTGAAAAAATCCCTAAGCCGCGCGGTCACAATTTCAGCAAAAATCTGACGTTCTGCAATTCACTCAAAAATGCTGCCAAAGTGTTGCAAACGATCCCCTGAAAGGTTTTTCGGTGGAAACAGATGGGTTTTAAAATCAGAAACAGAATAAGCCCTCGACGTCTGAAAAACTTTTTTTGAAAAAATCACTAAGCCGCGCGGTCACAATTTCAGCAAAAATCTGACGTTCTGCAATTGACTCAAAAAGGCTTCCAAACTGTTGCAAACGATCCCCTGAAAGGTTTTTCGGTGGAAACAGATGGGTTTTTATCATAAAAAACAGAATACGCCCTCGACGTCTGAACAACTTTTTTTTAAAAAAATCCCAAAGCCGCGCGGTCACAATTTCAGCAAAAATCTGACGTTCTGCAATTCACTCAAAAATGCTTCCAAACAGTTGCAAACGATCCCCTGAAAGGTTTTTCGGTGGAAACAGATGGGTTTTTATCATCAGAAACAGAATTTGCCCTCGACGTCGGAAAAACTTTTTTTGAAAAAATCCCTAAGCCGCGCGGTCACAATTTCAGCAAAAATCTGACGTTCTGCAATTCACTCAAAAAGACTTCCAAACTGTTGCAAATGATCCCCTGAAAGGTTTTCCGGTGGAAACAGAGGGGTTTTTTCATCAGAAACAGAATAAGCCCTCGACGTCTGAACAACTTTTTTTTGAAAAAATCCCTAAGCCGCGCGGTCACAATTTCAGCAAAAATCTGACGTTCTGCAATTCACTCAAAAATGCTGCCAAAGTGTTGCAAACGATCCCCTGCAAGGTTTTTCGGTGGAAACAGATGGGTTTTAAAATCAGAAACAGAATAAGCCCTCGACGTCTGAAAAACTTTTTTTGAAAAAATCCCTAAGCCGCGTGGTCACAATTTCAGCAAAAATCTGACGTTCTTCAATTCACTCAAAAAGGATGCCAAAGTGTTGCAAACGATCCCCTGAAAGGTTTTTCGGTGGAAACAGATGCGTTTTTATCAGCAAAAACAGAATAAGCCCTCGACGTCTGAACAACTTTTTTTTTGAAAAAATCCCTAAACCGGGCGGTCACAATTTCACCAAAAACCTGACGTTCTGCAATTCACTCAAAAATGCTGCCAAAGTGTTGCAAACAATCCCCTGAAAGGTTTTTCGGTGGAAACAGATGGGTTTAAAAATCAGAAACAGAATTTGCCCTCGAAGTCTGAACAACTTTTTTTGAAAAAATCACTAAGCCGCGCGGTCACAATTTCAGCAAAAATCTGACGTTCTGCAATTCACTCAAAAATGCTTCCAAACTGTTGCAAACGATCCCCTGAAAGGTTTTCCGGTGGAAACAGATGGGTTTTATCATCAGAAACTGAATAAGGCCTCGACGTCTAAACAACTTTTTTTGAAAAAATCCCTAAGGCGCGCGGTCACAATTTCAGCAAAAATCTGACGTTCTGCAATTCACTCAAAAATCCTGCCAAACTGTCAGAAATGATCCCCTGAAAGGTTTTTCGGTGGAAACAGATGGGTTTTAAAATCAGAAACAGAATAAGCCCTCGACGTCTGAAAAACTTTTTTTGAAAAAATCGCTAAGCCGCGCGGTCACAATTTCAGCAAAAATCTGACGTTCTGCAATTGACTCAAAAAGGCTTCCAAACTGTTGCAAACGATCCTCTGAAAGGTTTTTCGGTGGAAACAGATGGGTTTTTATCATAAAAAACAGAATACGCCCTCGACGTCTGAACAACTTTTTTTTGAAAAAATCCCAAAGCCGCGCGGTCACAATTTCAGCAAAAATCTGACGTTCTGCAATTCACTCAAAAATGCTTCCAAACTGTTGCAAACGATCCCCTGAAAGGTTTTTCGGTGGAAACAGATGGTTTTTATCATCAGAAACAGAATAAGGCCTCGACGTCTGAACAACATGTTTTTTTGAAAAAAATCCCTAAGCCGCGCGGTCACAATTTCAGCAAAAATCTGACGTTCTGCAATTCACTCAAAAATGCTGCCAAAGTGTTGCAAACGATCCCCTGAAAGGTTTTTCGGTGGAAACAGATGGGTTTTAAAATCAGAAAGAGAATAAGCCCTCGACATCTGAAAAACTTTTTTTGAAAAAATCCCTAAGCCGCGCGGTCACAATTTCAGCAAAAATCTGACGTTCTTCAATTCACTCAAAAAGGCTGCCAAATTGTTGCAAACGATCCCCTGAAAGGTTTTTCGGTGGAAACAGATGGGTTTTATCATCAAAAACAGAATAAGCCCTCGACGTCTGAACAACTTTTTTTGAAAATATCCCTAAGCCGCGCGGTCACAATTTCAGCAAAAATCTGACGTTCTGCAATTCACTCAAAAATCCAGCCAAACTGTCAGAAATGATCCCCTGATAGGTTTTTCGGTGGACACAGATGGGTTTTTATTATCAGAAACAGAATTTGCCCTCGACGTCGGAACAACTTTTTTTAAAAAAATCCCTAAGCCGCGCGGTCACAATTTCAGCAAAAATCTGACGTTCTGCAATTCACTCAAAAAGGCTTCCAAACTGTTGCAAACGATCCCCTGAAAGGTTTTCCGGTGGAAACAGATGGGTTTTTTCATCAGAAACAGAATAAGCCCTCGACATCTGAACAACTTTTTTTTGAAAAAATGCCTAAGCCGCGCGGTCACAATTTCAGCAAAAATCTGACGTTCTGCAATTCACTCAAAAATGCTGCCAAAGTGTTGCAAACGATCCCCTGAAATGTTTTTCGGTGGAAACAGATGGGTTTTAAAATCAGAAACAGAATAAGCCCTCGACGTCTGAAAAACTTTTTTTGAAAAAATCACTAAGCCGCGCGGTCACAATTTCAGCAAAAATCTGACGTTCTGCAATTCACTCAAAAATGCTTCCAAACTGTTGCAAACGATCCCCTGAAAGGTTTTTCGGTGGAAACAGATGGGTTTTATCATCAGAAACAGAATAAGGCCTCGACGTCTGAAGAACATGTTTTTTTGAAAAAAATCCCTAAGCCGCGCGGTCACAATTTCAGCAAAAATCTGACGTTCTGCAATTCACTCAAAAATGCTGCCAAAGTGTTGCAAACGATCCCCTGAAAGGTTTTTCGGTGGAAACAGATGGGTTTTAAAATCAGAAACAGAATAAGCCCTCGACGTCTGAAAAACTTTTTTTGAAAAAATCACTAAGCCGCGCGGTCACAATTTCAGCAAAAATCTGACGTTCTGCAATTCACTCAAAAATGCTTCCAAACTGTTGCAAACGATCCCCTGAAAGGTTTTTCGGTGGAAACAGATGGGTTTTATCATCAGAAACAGAATAAGGCCTCGACGTCTGAAGAACATGTTTTTTTGAAAAAAATCCCTAAGCCGCGCGGTCACAATTTCAGCAAAAATCTGACGTTCTGCAATTCACTCAAAAATCCAGCCAAACTGTCAGAAATGATCCCCTGATAGGTTTTTCGGTGGACACAGATGGGTTTTATCATCAGAAACAGAATAAGCCCTCGACGTCTGAGCAACTTTATTTGAAAAAATCCCTAAGCCGCGCGGTCACAATTTCAGCAAAAATCTGACGTTCTGCAATTCACTCAAAAAGGATGCCAAAGTGTTGCAAACGATCCCCTGAAAGGTTTTTCGGTGGAAACAGATGGGTTTTTTCATCAAAAACAGAATAAGCCCTCGACGTCTGAACAACATGTTTTTTTGAAAAAAATCCCTAAGCCGCGTGGTCACAATTTCAGCAAAATCTGACGTTCTGCAATTGACTCAAAAAGGATGCCAAAGTGCTGCAAACGATCCCCTGAAAGGTTTTTCGGTGGAAACAGATGGGTTTTATCATCAGAAACAGAATAAGCCCTCGACGTCTGAAAAACTTTTTTTGAAAAAATCACTAAGCCGCGCGGTCACAATTTCAGCAAAAATCTGACGTTCTGCAATTGACTCAAAAAGGATGCCAAAGTGCTGCAAACGATCCCCTGAAAGGTTTTTCGGTGGAAACAGATGGGTTTTATCATCAGAAACAGAATACGCCCTCGACGTCTGAGCAACTTTATTTGAAAAAATCCCTAAGCCGCGCGGTCACAATTTCAGCAAAAATCTGACGTTCTGCAATTCACTCAAAAAGGATGCCAAAGTGTTGCAAACGATCCCCTGAAAGGTTTTTCGGTGGAAACAGATGGGTTTTTTCATCAAAAACAGAATAAGCCCTCGACGTCTGAACAACATGTTTTTTTGAAAAAAATCCCTAAGCCGCGTGGTCACAATTTCAGCAAAATCTGACGTTCTGCAATTCACTCAAAAAGGCTGCAAAATTGTTGTAAACGATCCCCTGAAAGGTTTTTCGGTGGAAACAGATGGGTTTTATCATCAAAAACAGAATAAGCCCTCGACGTCTGAACAACTTTTTTTGAAATAATCCCTAAGCCGCGCGGTCACAATTTCAGCAAAAATCTGACGTTCTGCAATTCACTCAAAAATCCAGGCAAACTGTCAGAAATGATCCCCTGAAAGGTTTTTCGGTGGACACAGATGGGTTTTTATCATCAGAAACAGAATTTGCCCTCGACGTCGGAAAAACTTTTTTTAAAAAAATCCATAAGCCGCGCGGTCACAATTTCAGCAAAAATCTGACGTTCTGCAATTCACTCAAAAAGGCTTCCAAACTGTTGCAAACGATCCCCTGAAAGGTTTTTCGGTGGAAACAGATGGGTTTTAAAATCAGAAACAGAATAACCCCTCGACGTCTGAAAAACTTTTTTTGAAAAAATCACTAAGCCGCGCGGTCACAATTTCAGCAAAAATCTGACGTTCTGCAATTGACTCAAAAAGGCTTCCAAACTGTTTCAAACGGTCCCCTGAAAGGTTTTTCGGTGGAAACAGATGGGTTTTTATCATAAAAAACAGAATACGCCCTCGACGTCTGAACAACTTTTTTTTGAAAAAATCCCTAAGCCGCGCGGTCACAATTTCAGCAAAAATCTGACGTTCTGCAACTCACTCAAAAAGGCTTCCAAACTGTTCAAACGATCCCCTGAAAGGTTTTTCGGTGGAAACAGATGCGTTTTTATCATCAAAAACAGAATAAGCCCTCGACGTCTGAACAACTTTTTTTTGAAAAAATCCCTAAGCCGCGCGGTCACAATTTCAGCAAAAATCTGACGTTCTGCAATTCACTCAAAAATGCTACCAAAGTGTTGCAAACAATCCCCTGAAAGGTTTTTCGGTGGAAACAGATGGGTTTTTTTCATCAAAAACAGTATAAGCCCTCGACGTCTGAACAACTTTTTTTTGAAAAAATCACTAAGCTGCGCGGTCACAATTTCAGCAAAAATCTGACGTTCTGCAATTCACTCAAAAATGCTTCCAAACTGTTGCAAACGATCCCCTGAAAGGTTTTCCGGTGGAAACAGATGGGGTTTATCATCAGAAACTGAATAAGGCCTCGACGTCTGAACACCTTTTTTTGAAAAAATCCCTAAGCCGCGCGGTCACAATTTCAGCAAAAATCTGACGTTCTGCAATTCACTCAAAAAGGATGCCAAAGTGTTGCAAACGATCCCCTGAAAGGTTTTTCGGTGGAAACAGTTGGGTTTTTTCATCAAAAACAGAATAAGCCCTCGACGTCTGAACAACATGTTTTTTTGAAAAAAATCCCTAAGCCGCGTGGTCACAATTTCAGCAAAATCTGACGTTCTGCAATTCACTCAAAAAGGCTGCAAAATTGTTGTAAACGATCCCCTGAAAGGTTTTTCGGTGGAAACAGATGGGTTTTATCATCAAAAACAGAATAAGCCCTCGACGTCTGAACAACTTTTTTTGAAATAATCCCTAAGCCGCGCGGTCACAATTTCAGCAAAAATCTGACGTTCTGCAATTCACTCAAAAATCCAGGCAAACTGTCAGAAATGATCCCCTGAAAGGTTTTTCGGTGGACACAGATGGGTTTTTATCATCAGAAACAGAATTTGCCCTCGACGTCGGAAAAACTTTTTTTAAAAAAATCCATAAGCCGCGCGGTCACAATTTCAGCAAAAATCTGACGTTCTGCAATTCACTCAAAAAGGCTTCCAAACTGTTGCAAACGATCCCCTGAAAGGTTTTTCGGTGGAAACAGATGGGTTTTAAAATCAGAAACAGAATAACCCCTCGACGTCTGAAAAACTTTTTTTGAAAAAATCACTAAGCCGCGCGGTCACAATTTCAGCAAAAATCTGACGTTCTGCAATTGACTCAAAAAGGCTTCCAAACTGTTTCAAACGGTCCCCTGAAAGGTTTTTCGGTGGAAACAGATGGGTTTTTATCATAAAAAACAGAATACGCCCTCGACGTCTGAACAACTTTTTTTTGAAAAAATCCCTAAGCCGCGCGGTCACAATTTCAGCAAAAATCTGACGTTCTGCAACTCACTCAAAAAGGCTTCCAAACTGTTCAAACGATCCCCTGAAAGGTTTTTCGGTGGAAACAGATGCGTTTTTATCATCAAAAACAGAATAAGCCCTCGACGTCTGAACAACTTTTTTTTGAAAAAATCCCTAAGCCGCGCGGTCACAATTTCAGCAAAAATCTGACGTTCTGCAATTCACTCAAAAATGCTTCCAAACTGTTGCAAACGATCCCCTGAAAGGTTTTCCGGTGGAAACAGATGGGGTTTATCATCAGAAACTGAATAAGGCCTCGACGTCTGAACACCTTTTTTTGAAAAAATCCCTAAGCCGCGCGGTCACAATTTCAGCAAAAATCTGACGTTCTGCAATTCACTCAAAAAGGCTTCCAAACTGTTGCAAACGATCCCCTGAAAGGTTTTTCGGTGGAAACAGATGGGTTTTTTCATCAGAAACAGAATAAGCCCTCGACGTCTGAACAACTTTATTTGAAAAAATCCCTAAGCCGCGCGGTCACAATTTCAGGAAAAATCTGACGTTCTGCAATTCACTCAAAAATGCTTCCAAACTGTTGCAAACGATCCCCTGAAATGTTTTTTGGTGGAAACAGATGGGTTTTTTCATCAAAAACAGAATAAGCCCTCGACGTCTGAACAACTTTTTTTTGAAAAAATCCCTAAGCCGCGCGGTCACAATTTCAGTAAAAATCTGACGTTCTGCAATTCACTCAAAAATGCTGCCAAACTGTTGCAAACGGTCCCCTGAAAGGTTTTTTGGTGGAAACAGATGGGTTTTATCATCAAAAACAGAATAAGCCCTCGACGTCTGAACAACTTTATTTGAAAAAGTGCCTAAGCCGCGCGGTCACAATTTCAGCAAAAATCTGACGTTCTGCAATTCACTCAAAAATGCTTCCAAACTGTTGCAAACGATCCTCTGAAAGGTTTTTCGGTGGAAACAGATGGGTTTTTTCATCAAAAACAGAATAAGCCCTCGACGTCTGAACAACTTTTTTTGAAAAAATCCCTAAGCCGCGCGGTCACAATTTCAGCAAAAATCTGACGTTCTGCAATTCACTCAAAAATGCTGCCAAAGTGTTGCAAACGATCCCCTGAAATGTTTTTTGGTGGAAACAGATGGGTTTTAAAATCAGAAACAGAATAAGCCCTCGACGTCTGAACAACTTTTTTTGAAAAAATCACTAAGCCGCGCGGTCACAATTTCAGCAAAAACCTGACGTTCTGCAATTCACTCAAAAAGGCTTCCAAACTGTTGCAAACGATCCCCTGAAAGGTTTTCCGGTGGAAACAGATGGGTTTTTTCATCAGAAACAGAATAAGCCCTCGACATCTGAACAACTTTTTTTTTGAAAAAATGCCTAAGCCGCGCGGTCACAATTTCAGCAAAAATCTGACGTTCTGCAATTCACTCAAAAATGCTGCCAAAGTGTTGCAAACGATCCCCTGCAAGGTTTTTCAGTGGAAACAGATGGGTTTTAAAATCAGAAACAGAATAACCCCTCGACGTCTGAAAAACTTTTTTTGAAAAAGTCACTAAGCCGCGCGGTCACAATTTCAGCAAAAATCTGACGTTCTGCAATTGACTCAAAAAGGCTTCCAAACTGTTTCAAACGGTCCCCTGAAAGGTTTTTCGGTGGAAACAGATGGGTTTTATCATCAGAAACTGAATAAGGCCTCGACGTCTGAACACCTTTTTTTGAAAAAATCCCTAAGCCGCGCGGTCACAATTTCAGCAAAAATCTGACGTTCTGCAATTCACTCAAAAAGGCTTCCAAACTGTTGCAAACGATCCCCTGAAAGGTTTTTCGGTGGAAACAGATGGGTTTTTTCATCAGAAACAGAATAAGCCCTCGACGTCTGAACAACTTTATTTGAAAAAATGCCTAAGCCGCGCGGTCACAATTTCAGGAAAAATCTGACGTTCTGCAATTCACTCAAAAATGCTTCCAAACTGTTGCAAACGATCCCCTGAAAGGTTTTTTGGTGGAAACAGATGGGTTTTTTCATCAAAAACAGAATAAGCCCTCGACGTCTGAACAACTTTTTTTTGAAAAAATCCCTAAGCCGCGCGGTCACAATTTCAGCAAAAATCTGACGTTCTGCAATTCACTCAAAAATGCTGCCAAAGTGTTGCAAACGATCCCCTGAAAGGTTTTTCGGTGGAAACAGATGGGTTTTTTCATCAAAAACAGAATAAGCCCTCGACGTCTGAACAACTTTTTTTTGAAAAAATCCCTAAGCCGCGCGGTCACAATTTCAGCAAAAATCTGACGTTCTGCAATTCACTCAAAAATGCTGCCAAAGTGTTGCAAACGATCCCCTGAAAGGTTTTTTGGTGGAAACAGATGGGTTTTATCATCAAAAACAGAATAAGCCCTCGACGTCTGAACAACTTTATTTGAAAAAGTGCCTAAGCCGCGCGGTCACAATTTCAGCAAAAATCTGACGTTCTGCAATTCACTCAAAAATGCTTCCAAACTGTTGCAAACGATCCCCTGAAAGGTTTTTCGGTGGAAACAGATGGGTTTTTTCATCAAAAACAGAATAAGCCCTCGACGTCTGAACAACTTTTTTTTGAAAAAATCCCTAAGCTGCGCGGTCACAATTTCAGCAAAAATCTGACGTTCTGCAATTCACTCAAAAATGCTGCCAAAGTGTTGCAAACGATCCCCTGAAAGGTTTTTCGGTGGAAACAGATGGGTTTTTTCATCAAAAACAGAATAAGCCCTCGACGTCTGAACAACTTTTTTTTGAAAAAATCCCTAAGCCGCGCGGTCACAATTTCAGCAAAAATCTGACGTTCTGCAATTCACTCAAAAATGCTGCCAAAGTGTTGCAAACGATCCCCTGAAAGGTTTTTTGGTGGAAACAGATGGGTTTTATCATCAAAAACAGAATAAGCCCTCGACGTCTGAACAACTTTTTTTAAAAAAATCCCTAAGCCGCGCGGTCACAATTTCAGCAAAAATCTGACGTTCTGCAATTCACTCAAAAATGCTGCCAAAGTGTTGCAAACGATCCCCTGAAATGTTTTTTGGTGGAAACAGATGGGTTTTAAAATCAGAAACAGAATAAGCCCTCGACGTCTGAACAACTTTTTTTGAAAAAATCCCTAAGCCGCGCGGTCACAATTTCAGCAAAAACCTGACGTTCTGCAATTCACTCAAAAAGGCTTCCAAACTGTTGCAAACGATCCCCTGAAAGGTTTTCCGGTGGAAACAGATGGGTTTTTTCATCAGAAACAGAATAAGCCCTTGACATCTGAACAACTTTTTTTTTGAAAAAATGCCTAAGCCGCGCGGTCACAATTTCAGCAAAAATCTGACGTTCTGCAATTCACTCAAAAATGCTGCCAAAGTGTTGCAAACGATCCCCTGCAAGGTTTTTCGGTGGAAACAGATGGGTTTTAAAATCAGAAACAGAATAACCCCTCGACGTCTGAAAAACTTTTTTTGAAAAAATCACTAAGCCGCGCGGTCACAATTTCCGCAAAAATCTGACGTTCTGCAATTCACTCAAAAAGGCTTCCAAACTGTTTCAAACGGTCCCCTGAAAGGTTTTTCGGTGGAAACAGATGCGTTTTTATCATCAAAAACAGAATAAGCCCTCGACGTCTGAACAACTATTTTTGAAAAAAATCCCTAAGCCGCACGGTCACAATTTCAGCAAAAATCTGACGTTCTGCAATTCACTCAAAAATGCTACCAAAGTGTTGCAAACAATCCCCTGAAAGGTTTTTCGGTGGAAACAGATGGGTTTTTTTCATCAAAAACAGTATAAGCCCTCGACGTCTGAACAACTTTTTTTTGAAAAAATCACTAAGCCGCGCGGTCACAATTTCAGCAAAAATCTGACGTTCTGCAATTCACTCAAAAATGCTTCCAAACTGTTGCAAACGATCCCCTGAAAGGTTTTCCGGTGGAAACAGATGGGGTTTATCATCAGAAACTGAATAAGGCCTCGACGTCTGAACACCTTTTTTTGAAAAAATCCCTAAGCCGCGCGGTCACAATTTCAGCAAAAATCTGACGTTCTGCAATTCACTCAAAAAGCCTTCCAAACTGTTGCAAACGATCCCCTGAAAGGTTTTTCGGTGGAAACAGATGGGTTTTTTCATCAGAAACAGAATAAGCCCTCGACGTCTGAACAACTTTATTTGAAAAAATGCCTAAGCCGCGCGGTCACAATTTCAGGAAAAATCTGACGTTCTGCAATTCACTCAAAAATGCTTCCAAACTGTTGCAAACGATCCCCTGAAAGGTTTTTTGGTGGAAACAGATGGGTTTTTTCATCAAAAACAGAATAAGCCCTCGACGTCTGAACAACTTTTTTTTGAAAAAATCCCTAAGCCGCGCGGTCACAATTTCAGCAAAAATCTGACGTTCTGCAATTCACTCAAAAATGCTGCCAAAGTGTTGCAAACGATCCCCTGAAAGTTTTTTCGGTGGAAACAGATGGGTTTTTTCATCAAAAACAGAATAAGCCCTCGACGTCTGAACAACTTTTTTTTGAAAAAATCCCTAAGCCGCGCGGTCACAATTCCAGCAAAAATCTGACGTTCTGCAATTCACTCAAAAATGCTGCCAAAGTGTTGCAAACGATCCCCTGAAAGGTTTTTTGGTGGAAACAGATGGGTTTTATCATCAAAAACAGAATAAGCCCTCGACGTCTGAACAACTTTATTTGAAAAAGTGCCTAAGCCGCGCGGTCACAATTTCAGCAAAAATCTGACGTTCTGCAATTCACTCAAAAATGCTTCCAAACTGTTGCAAACGATCCCCTGAAAGGTTTTTCGGTGGAAACAGATGGGTTTTTTCATCAAAAACAGAATAAGCCCTCGACGTCTGAACAACTTTTTTTTGAAAAAATCCCTAAGCTGCGCGGTCACAATTTCAGCAAAAATCTGACGTTCTGCAATTCACTCAAAAATGCTGCCAAAGTGTTGCAAACGATCCCCTGAAAGGTTTTTCGGTGGAAACAGATGGGTTTTTTCATCAAAAACAGAATAAGCCCTCGACGTCTGAACAACTTTTTTTTGAAAAAATCCCTAAGCCGCGCGGTCACAATTTCAGCAAAAATCTGACGTTCTGCAATTCACTCAAAAATGCTGCCAAAGTGTTGCAAACGATCCCCTGAAAGGTTTTTTGGTGGAAACAGATGGGTTTTATCATCAAAAACAGAATAAGCCCTCGACGTCTGAACAACTTTTTTTGAAAAAATCACTAAGCCGCGCGGTCACAATTTCAGCAAAAACCTGACGTTCTGCAATTCACTCAAAAAGGCTTCCAAACTGTTGCAAACGATCCCCTGAAAGGTTTTCCGGTGGAAACAGATGGGTTTTTTCATCAGAAACAGAATAAGCCCTCGACATCTGAACAACTTTTTTTTTTAAAAAATGCCTAAGCCGCGCGGTCACAATTTCAGCAAAAATCTGACGTTCTGCAATTCACTCAAAAATGCTGCCAAAGTGTTGCAAACGATCCCCTGAAAGGTTTTTCGGTGGAAACAGATGGGTTTTTTCATCAAAAACAGAATAAGCCCTCGACGTCTGAACAACTTTTTTTTGAAAAAATCCCTAAGCCGCGCGGTCACAATTTCAGCAAAAATCTGACGTTCTGCAATTCACTCAAAAATGCTGCCAAAGTGTTGCAAACGATCCCCTGCAAGGTTTTTCGGTGGAAACAGATGGGTTTTAAAATCAGAAACAGAATAACCCCTCGACGTCTGAACAACTTTATTTGAAAAAGTGCCTAAGCCGCGCGGTCACAATTTCAGCAAAAATCTGACGTTCTGCAATTGACTCAAAAAGGCTTCCAAACTGTTTCAAACGGTCCCCTGAAAGGTTTTTCGGTGGAAACAGATGGGTTTTTATCATAAAAAACAGAATACGCCCTCGACGTCTGAACAACTTTTTTTTGAAAAAATCCCTAAGCCGCGCGGTCACAATTTCAGCAAAAATCTGACGTTCTGCAACTCACTCAAAAATGCTTCCAAACTGTTCAAACGATCCCCTGAAAGGTTTTTCGGTGGAAACAGATGGGTTTTTTTCATCAAAAACAGTATAAGCCCTCGACGTCTGAACAACTTTTTTTTGAAAAAATCACTAAGCCGCGCGGTCACAATTTCAGCAAAAATCTGACGTTCTGCAATTCACTCAAAAATGCTTCCAAACTGTTGCAAACGATCCCCTGAAAGGTTTTCCGGTGGAAACAGATGGGGTTTATCATCAGAAACTGAATAAGGCCTCGACGTCTGAACACCTTTTTTTGAAAAAATCCCTAAGCCGCGCGGTCACAATTTCAGCAAAAATCTGACGTTCTGCAATTCACTCAAAAAGGCTTCCAAACTGTTGCAAACGATCCCCTGAAAGGTTTTTCGGTGGAAACAGATGGGTTTTTTCATCAGAAACAGAATAAGCCCTCGACGTCTGAACAACTTTATTTGAAAAAATGCCTAAGCCGCGCGGTCACAATTTCAGGAAAAATCTGACGTTCTGCAATTCACTCAAAAATGCTTCCAAACTGTTGCAAACGATCCCCTGAAAGGTTTTTTGGTGGAAACAGATGGGTTTTTTCATCAAAAACAGAATAAGCCCTCGACGTCTGAACAACTTTTTTTTGAAAAAATCCCTAAGCCGCGCGGTCACAATTTCAGCAAAAATCTGACGTTCTGCAATTCACTCAAAAATGCTGCCAAAGTGTTGCAAACGATCCCCTGAAAGGTTTTTCGGTGGAAACAGATGGGTTTTTTCATCAAAAACAGAATAAGCCCTCGACGTCTGAACAACTTTTTTTTGAAAAAATCCCTAAGCCGCGCGGTCACAATTTCAGCAAAAATCTGACGTTCTGCAATTCACTCAAAAATGCTGCCAAAGTGTTGCAAACGATCCCCTGAAAGGTTTTTCGGTGGAAACAGATGGCTTTTAAAATCAGAAACAGAATAAGCCCTCGACGTCTGAACAACTTTTTTTGAAAAAATCCCTAAGCCGCGCGGTCACAGCTTCAGCAAAAATCTGACGTTCTGCAATTCACTCGAAAAGGCTGCCAAATTGTTGCAAACGATCCCCTGAAAGGTTTTTCGGTGGAAACAGATAGTTTTTTTCATCAGAAACAGAATAAGCCCTCGACGTCTGAACAACTTTTTTTTGAAAAAATCCCTAAGCCGCGCGGTCACAATTTCAGCAAAAATCTGACGTTCTGCAACTCACTCAAAAATGCTTCCAAACTGTTCAAACGATCCCCTGAAAGGTTTTTCGGTGGAAACAGATGGGTTTTTTTCATCAAAAACAGTATAAGCCCTCGACGTCTGAACAACTTTTTTTTGAAAAAATCACTAAGCCGCGCGGTCACAATTTCAGCAAAAATCTGACGTTCTGCAATTCACTCAAAAATGCTTCCAAACTGTTGCAAACGATCCCCTGAAAGGTTTTCCGGTGGAAACAGATGGGGTTTATCATCAGAAACTGAATAAGGCCTCGACGTCTGAACACCTTTTTTTGAAAAAATCCCTAAGCCGCGCGGTCACAATTTCAGCAAAAATCTGACGTTCTGCAATTCACTCAAAAAGGCTTCCAAACTGTTGCAAACGATCCCCTGAAAGGTTTTTCGGTGGAAACAGATGGGTTTTTTCATCAGAAACAGAATAAGCCCTCGACGTCTGAACAACTTTATTTGAAAAAATGCCTAAGCCGCGCGGTCACAATTTCAGGAAAAATCTGACGTTCTGCAATTCACTCAAAAATGCTTCCAAACTGTTGCAAACGATCCCCTGAAAGGTTTTTTGGTGGAAACAGATGGGTTTTTTCATCAAAAACAGAATAAGCCCTCGACGTCTGAACAACTTTTTTTTGAAAAAATCCCTAAGCCGCGCGGTCACAATTTCAGCAAAAATCTGACGTTCTGCAATTCACTCAAAAATGCTGCCAAAGTGTTGCAAACGATCCCCTGAAAGGTTTTTCGGTGGAAACAGATGGGTTTTTTCATCAAAAACAGAATAAGCCCTCGACGTCTGAACAACTTTTTTTTGAAAAAATCCCTAAGCCGCGCGGTCACAATTTCAGCAAAAATCTGACGTTCTGCAATTCACTCAAAAATGCTGCCAAAGTGTTGCAAACGATCCCCTGAAAGGTTTTTCGGTGGAAACAGATGGCTTTTAAAATCAGAAACAGAATAAGCCCTCGACGTCTGAACAACTTTTTTTGAAAAAATCCCTAAGCCGCGCAGTCACAGCTTCAGCAAAAATCTGACGTTCTGCAATTCACTCGAAAAGGCTGCCAAATTGTTGCAAACGATCCCCTGAAAGGTTTTTCGGTGGAAACAGATAGTTTTTTTCATCAGAAACAGAATAAGCCCTCGACGTCTGAACAACTTTTTTTTGAAAAAATCCCTAAGCCGCGCGGTCACAATTTCAGCAAAAATCTGACGTTCTGCAATTCACTCAAAAATGCTGCCAAAGTGTTGCAAACGATCCCCTGAAATGTTTTTTGGTGGAAACAGATGGGTTTTAAAATCAGAAACAGAATAAGCCCTCGACGTCTGAACAACTTTTTTTGAAAAAATCACTAAGCCGCGCGGTCACAATTTCAGCAAAAACCTGACGTTCTGCAATTCACTCAAAAAGGCTGCCAAATTGTTGCAAACGATCCCCTGAAAGGTTTTTCAGTGGAAACAGATGGTTTTTATCATCAAAAACAGAATAAGCCCTCGACGTCTGAACAACTTTTTTTGAAAAAATCCCTAAGCCGCGCGGTCAAAATTTCAGCAAAAATCTGACGTTCTGCAATTCACTCAAAAAGGCTTCCAAACTGTTGCAAACAATCCCCTGAAAGCTTTTCCGGTGGAAACAGATGGGTTTTTTTCATCAGAAACAGAATAAGCCCTCGACGTCTGAACAACTTTTTTTGAAAAAATCCCTAAGCCGCGCGGTCACAATTTCAGCAAAAATCTGACGTTCTGTAATTCACTCAAAAAGGCTTCCAAACTTTTGCAAACAATCCCCTGAAAGCTTTTCCGGTGGAAACAGATGGGTTTTTTTCATCAGAAACAGAATAAGCCCTCGACGTCTGAAAAACTTTTTTTGAAAAAATCCCTAAGCCGCGCGGTCAAAATTTCAGCAAAAATCTGACGTTCTGCAATTCACTCAAAAAGGCTTCCAAAGTGTTGCAAACGATCCCCTGAAAGGTTTTTCGGTGGAAACAGATGGGTTTTATCATCAAAAACAGAATAAGCCCTCGACGTCTGAACAACTTTATTTGAAAAAATGCCTAAGCCGCGCGGTCACAATTTCAGCAAAAATCTGACGTTCTGCAATTCACTCAAAAATGCTTCCAAACTGTTGCAAACGATCCCCTGAAAGGTTTTTCGGTGGAAACAGATGGGTTTTTTCATCAAAAACAGAATAAGCCCTCGACGTCTGAAAAACTTTTTTTGAAAAAATGCCTAAGCCGCGCGGTCACAATTTCAGCAAAAATCTGACGTTCTGCAATTCACTCAAAAATGCTGCCAAAGTGTTGCAAACGATCCCCTGAAATGTTTTTTGGTGGAAACAGATGGGTTTTAAAATCAGAAACAGAATAAGCCCTCGACGTCTGAACAACTTTTTTTGAAAAAATCCCTAAGCCGCGCGGTCACAATTTCAGGAAAAATCTGACGTTCTGCAATTCACTCAAAAAGGATGCCAAAGTGTTGCAAACGATCCCCTGAAAGGTTTTTCGGTGGAAACAGATGGGTTTTAAAATCAGAAACAGAATTTGCCCTCGACGTCGGAACAACTTTTTTTGAAAAAATCCCTAAGCCGCGCGGTCACAATTTCAGGAAAAATCTGACGTTCTGCAATTCACTCAAAAAGGATGCCAAAGTGTTGCAAACGATCCCCTGAAAGGTTTTCCGGTGGAAACAGATGGGTTTTTTCATCAGAAACAGAATAAGCCCTCGACGTCTGAAAAACTTTTTTTGAAAAAATCCCTAAGCCGCGCGGTCACAATTTCAGCAAAAATCTGACGTTCTGCAATTCACTCAAAAAGGATGCCAAAGTGTTGCAAACGATCCCCTGAAAGGTTTTTCGGTGGAAACAGATGCGTTTTTATCATCAAAAACAGAATAAGCCCTCAACGTCTGAACAACTTTTTTTTGAAAAAATCCCTAAGACGGGCGTTCACAATTTCACCAAAAATCTGACGTTCTGCAATTCACTCAAAAATGCTGCCAAAGTGTTGCAAACAATCCCCTGAAAGGTTTTTCGGTGGAAACAGATGGGTTTAAAAATCAGAAACAGAATAAGGCCTCGACGTCTGAACAACTTTTTTTGAAAAAATCACTAAGCCGCGCGGTCACAATTTCAGCAAAAATCTGACGTTCTGCAATTCACTCAAAAATGCTTCCAAACTGTTGCAAACGATCCCCTGAAAGGTTTTCCGGTGGAAACAGATGGGTTTTATCATCAGAAACTGAATAAGGCCTCGACGTCTGAACAACTTTTTTTGAAAAAATCCCTAAGCCGCGCGGTCACAATTTCAGCAAAAATCTGACGTTCTGCAATTCACTCAAAAAGGCTTCCAAACTGTCAGAAATGATCCCCTGAAAGGTTTTTCGGTGGAAACAGATGGGTTTTTATCATCAGAAACAGAATTTGCCCTCGACGTCGGAACAACTTTTTTTGAAAAAATCCCTAAGCCGCGCGGTCACAATTTCAGCAAAAATCTGACGTTCTGCAATTGACTCAAAAAGGCTTCCAAACTGTTGCAAACGATCCCCTGAAAGGTTTTTCGGTGGAAACAGATGGGTTTTTATCATAAAAAACAGAATACGCCCTCGACGTCTGAACAACTTTTTTTTGAAAAAATCCCAAAGCCGCGCGGTCACAATTTCAGCAAAAATCTGACGTTCTGCAATTCACTCAAAAATGCTTCCAAACTGTTGCAAACGATCCCCTGAAAGGTTTTTCGGTGGAAACTGATGGGTTTTTTCATCAAAAACAGAATAAGCCCTCGACGTCTGAACAACATGTTTTTTTGAAAAAAATCCCTAAGCCGCGCGGTCACAATTTCAGAAAAAATCTGACGTTCTGCAATTCACTCAAAAATGCTGCCAAAGTGTTGCAAACGATCCCCTGAAAGGTTTTTCGGTGGAAACAGATGGGTTTTAAAATCAGAAAGAGAATAAGCCCTCGACGTCTGAACAACTTTTTTTGAAAAAATCCCTAAGCCGCGTGGTCACAATTTCAGCAAAATCTGACGTTCTGCAATTCACTCAAAAAGGCTGCAAAATTGTTGCAAACGATCCCCTGAAAGGTTTTTCGGTGGAAACAGATGGGTTTTATCATCAAAAACAGAATAAGCCCTCGACGTCTGAACAACTTTTTTTGAAAAAATCCCTAAGCCGCGCGGTCACAATTTCAGCAAAAATCTGACGTTCTGCAATTCACTCAAAAATCCAGGCAAACTGTCAGAAATGATCCCCTGAAAGGTTTTTCGGTGGACACAGATGGGTTTTTATCATCAGAAACAGAATTTGCCCTCGACGTCGGAAAAACTTTTTTTAAAAAAATCCATAAGCCGCGCGGTCACAATTTCAGCAAAAATCTGACGTTCTGCAATTCACTCAAAAAGGCTTCCAAACTGTTGCAAACGATCCCCTGAAAGGTTTTCCGGTGGAAACAGATGGGTTTTTTCATCAGAAACAGAATAAGCCCTCGACATCTGAACAACTTTTTTTTTGAAAAAAATGCCTAAGCCGCGCGGTCACAATTTCAGCAAAAATCTGACGTTCTGCAATTCACTCAAAAATGCTGCCAAAGTGTTGCAAACGATACCCTGAAAGGTTTTTCGGTGGAAACAGATGGGTTTTAAAATCAGAAACAGAATAACCCCTCGACGTCTGAAAAACTTTTTTTGAAAAAATCACTAAGCCGCGCGGTCACAATTTCAGCAAAAATCTGACGTTCTGCAATTCACTCAAAAATGCTTCCAAACTGTTGCAAACGATCCCCTGAAAGGTTTTCCGGTGGAAACAGATGGGTTTTATCATCAAAAACAGAATAAGCCCTCGACATCTGAACAACTTTATTTGAAAAAGTGCCTAAGCCACGCGGTCACAATTTCAGCAAAAATCTGACGTTCTGCAATTCACTCAAAAATGCTTCCAAACTGTTGCAAACGATCCCCTGAAAGGTTTTTCGGTGGAAACAGATGGGTTTTTTCATCAAAAACAGAATAAGCCCTCGACGTCTGAAAAACTTTTTTTGAAAAAATCCCTAAGCCGCGCGGTCACAATTTCAGCAAAAATCTGACGTTCTGCAATTCACTCAAAAATGCTGCCAAAGTGTTGCAAACGATCCCCTGAAATGTTTTTTGGTGGAAACAGATGGGTTTTAAAATCAGAAACAGAATAAGCCCTCGACGTCTGAACAACTTTTTTTGAAAAAATCACTAAGCCGCGTGGTCACAATTTCAGCAAAATCTGACGTTCTGCAATTCACTCAAAAAGGCTGCAAAATTGTTGCAAACGATCCCCTGAAAGGTTTTTCGGTGGAAACAGATGGGTTTTATCATCAAAAACAGAATAAGCCCTCGACGTCTGAACAACTTTTTTTGAAAAAATCCCTAAGCCGCGCGGTCACAATTTCAGCAAAAATCTGACGTTCTGCAATTCACTCAAAAATCCAGGCAAACTGTCAGAAATGATCCCCTGAAAGGTTTTTCGGTGGAAACAGATGGGTTTTATCATCAAAAACAGAATAAGCCCTCGACGTCGGAAAAACTTTTTTTAAAAAAATCCATAAGCCGCGCGGTCACAATTTCAGCAAAAATCTGACGTTCTGCAATTCACTCAAAAAGGCTTCCAAACTGTTGCAAACGATCCCCTGAAAGGTTTTCCGGTGGAAACAGATGGGTTTTTTCATCAGAAACAGAATAAGCCCTCGACATCTGAACAACTTTTTTTTTGAAAAAATGCCTAAGCCGCGCGGTCACAATTTCAGCAAAAATCTGACGTTCTGCAATTCACTCAAAAATGCTGCCAAAGTGTTGCAAACGATCCCCTGAAAGGTTTTTCGGTGGAAACAGATGGGTTTTAAAATCAGAAACAGAATAACCCCTCGACGTCTGAAAAACTTTTTTTGAAAAAATCACTAAGCCGCGCGGTCACAATTTCAGCAAAAATCTGACGTTCTGCAATTCACTCAAAAATGCTTCCAAACTGTTGCAAACGATCCCCTGAAAGGTTTTCCGGTGGAAACAGATGGGTTTTATCATCAAAAACAGAATAAGCCCTCGACATCTGAACAACTTTATTTGAAAAAGTGCCTAAGCCGCGCGGTCACAATTTCAGCAAAAATCTGACGTTCTGCAATTCACTCAAAAATGCTTCCAAACTGTTGCAAACGATCCCCTGAAAGGTTTTTCGGTGGAAACAGATGGGTTTTTTCATCAAAAACAGAATAAGCCCTCGACGTCTGAAAAACTTTTTTTGAAAAAATCCCTAAGCCGCGCGGTCACAATTTCAGCAAAAATCTGACGTTCTGCAATTCACTCAAAAATGCTGCCAAAGTGTTGCAAACGATCCCCTGAAATGTTTTTTGGTGGAAACAGATGGGTTTTAAAATCAGAAACAGAATAAGCCCTCGACGTCTGAACAACTTTTTTTGAAAAAATCACTAAGCCGCGCGGTCACAATTTCAGCAAAAACCTGACGTTCTGCAATTCACTCAAAAAGGCTGCCAAATTGTTGCAAACGATCCCCTGAAAGGTTTTTCAGTGGAAACAGATGGTTTTTATCATCAAAAACAGAATAAGCCCTCGACGTCTGAACAACTTTTTTTGAAAAAATCCCTAAGCCGCGCGGTCACAATTTCAGCAAAAATCTGACGTTCTGCAATTCACTCAAAAAGGCTTCCAAACTGTTGCAAACAATCCCCTGAAAGCTTTTCCGGTGGAAACAGATGGGTTTTTTTCATCAGAAACAGAATAAGCCCTCGACGTCTGAAAAACTTTTTTTGAAAAAATCCCTAAGCCGCGCGGTCACAATTTCAGCAAAAATCTGACGTTCTGCAATTCACTCAAAAATGCTGCCAAAGTGTTGCAAATGATCCCCTGAAAGGTTTTTCGGTGGAAACAGATGTCTTTTAAAATCAGAAACAGAATAAGCCCTCGACGTCTGAACAACTTTTTTTGAAAAAATCCCTAAGCCGCGCGGTCACAGTTTAGCAAAAATCTGACGTTCTGCAATTCACTCAAAAAGGCTGCCAAATTGTTGCAAACGATCCCCTGAAAGGTTTTTCGGTGGAAACAGATGGTTTTTTTCATCAGAAACAGAATAAGCCCTCGACGTCTGAACAACTTTATTTGAAAAAATGCCTAAGCCGCGCGGTCACAATTTCAGCAAAAATCTGACGTTCTGCAATTCACTCAAAAATGCTTCCAAACTGTTGCAAACGATCCCCTGAAAGGTTTTTCGGTGGAAACAGATGGGTTTTTTCATCAAAAACAGAATAAGCCCTCGACGTCTGAACAACTTTTTTTTGAAAAAATCCCTAAGCCGCGCGGTCACAATTTCAGCAAAAATCTGACGTTCTGCAATTCACTCAAAAATGCTGCCAAAGTGTTGCAAACGATGCCCTGAAATGTTTTTTGGTGGAAACAGATGGGTTTTAAAATCAGAAACAGAATAAGCCCTCGACGTCTGAACAACTTTTTTTGAAAAAATCACTAAGCCGCGCGGTCACAATTTCAGCAAAAACCTGACGTTCTGCAATTCACTCAAAAAGGCTGCCAAATTGTTGCAAACGATCCCCTGAAAGGTTTTTCAGTGGAAACAGATGGTTTTTATCATCAAAAACAGAATAAGCCCTCGACGTCTGAACAACTTTTTTTGAAAAAATCCCTAAGCCGCGCGGTCACAATTTCAGCAAAAATCTGACGTTCTGCAATTCACTCAAAAAGGCTTCCAAACTGTTGCAAACAATCCCCTGAAAGCTTTTCCGGTGGAAACAGATGGGTTTTTTTCATCAGAAACAGAATAAGCCCTCGACGTCTGAACAACTTTTTTTGAAAAAATCCCTAAGCCGCGCGGTCACAATTTCAGCAAAAATCTGACGTTCTGCAATTCACTCAAAAAGGCTTCCAAACTGTTGCAAACAATCCCCTGAAAGCTTTTCCGGTGGAAACAGATGGGTTTTTTTCATCAGAAACAGAATAAGCCCTCGACGTCTGAAAAACTTTTTTTGAAAAAATCCCTAAGCCGCGCGGTCACAATTTCAGCAAAAATCTGACGTTCTGCAATTCACTCAAAAAGGCTTCCAAAGTGTTGCAAACGATCCCCTGAAAGGTTTTTCGGTGGAAACAGATGGGTTTTATCATCAAAAACAGAATAAGCCCTCGACGTCTGAACAACTTTATTTGAAAAAATGCCTAAGCCGCGCGGTCACAATTTCAGCAAAAATCTGACGTTCTGCAATTCACTCAAAAATGCTTCCAAACTGTTGCAAACGATCCCCTGAAAGGTTTTTCGGTGGAAACAGATGGGTTTTTTCATCAAAAACA
Source organism: Podarcis filfolensis (assembly GCF_964270895.1). Taxonomy (NCBI): domain Eukaryota; kingdom Metazoa; phylum Chordata; class Lepidosauria; order Squamata; family Lacertidae; genus Podarcis; species Podarcis filfolensis. Next base: position 87,850,474 of record NC_139608.1, read on the forward strand.
GAATAAGCCCTCGACGTCTGAACAACTTTTTTTGAAAAAATGCCTAAGCCGCGCGGTCACAATTTCAGCAAATATCTGACGTTCTGCAATTCACTCAAAAATGCTGCCAAAGTGTTGCAAACGATCCCCTGAAATGTTTTTTGGTGGAAACAGATGGGTTTTAAAATCAGAAACAGAATAAGCCCTCGACGTCTGAACAACTTTTTTTGAAAAAATCACTAAGCCGCGCGGTCACAATTTCAGCAAAAACCTGACGTTCTGCAATTCACTCAAAAATGCTGCCAAAGTGTTGCAAACGATCCCCTGAAATGTTTTTTGGTGGAAACAGATGGGTTTTAAAATCAGAAACAGAATAAGCCCTCGACGTCTGAACAACTTTTTTTGAAAAAATCACTAAGCCGCGCGGTCACAATTTCAGCAAAAACCTGACGTTCTGCAATTCACTCAAAAAGGCTTCCAAACTGTTGCAAACGATCCCCTGAAAGGTTTTCCGGTGGAAACAGATGGGTTTTTTCATCAGAAACAGAATAAGCCCTCGACATCTGAACAACTTTTTTTTGAAAAAATGCCTAAGCCGCGCGGTCACAATTTCAGCAAAAATCTGACGTTCTGCAATTCACTCAAAAATGCTGCCAAAGTGTTGCAAACGATCCCCTGAAAGGTTTTTCGGTGGAAACAGATGGGTTTTAAAATCAGAAACAGAATTTGCCCTCGACGTCGGAACAACTTTTTTTGAAAAAATCCCTAAGCCGCGCGGTCACAATTTCAGGAAAAATCTGACGTTCTGCAATTCACTCAAAAAGGATGCCAAAGTGTTGCAAACGATCCCCTGAAAGGTTTTCCGGTGGAAACAGATGGGTTTTTTCATCAGAAACAGAATAAGCCCTCGACGTCTGAAAAACTTTTTTTGAAAAAATCCCTAAGCCGCGCGGTCACAATTTCAGCAAAAATCTGACGTTCTGCAATTCACTCAAAAAGGATGCCAAAGTGTTGCAAACGATCCCCTGAAAGGTTTTTCGGTGGAAACAGATGCGTTTTTATCATCAAAAACAGAATAAGCCCTCAACGTCTGAACAACTTTTTTTTGAAAAAATCCCTAAGACGGGCGTTCACAATTTCACCAAAAATCTGACGTTCTGCAATTCACTCAAAAATGCTGCCAAAGTGTTGCAAACAATCCCCTGAAAGGTTTTTCGGTGGAAACAGATGGGTTTAAAAATCAGAAACAGAATAAGGCCTCGACGTCTGAACAACTTTTTTTGAAAAAATCACTAAGCCGCGCGGTCACAATTTCAGCAAAAATCTGACGTTCTGCAATTCACTCAAAAATGCTTCCAAACTGTTGCAAACGATCCCCTGAAAGGTTTTCCGGTGGAAACAGATGGGTTTTATCATCAGAAACTGAATAAGGCCTCGACGTCTGAACAACTTTTTTTGAAAAAATCCCTAAGCCGCGCGGTCACAATTTCAGCAAAAATCTGACGTTCTGCAATTCACTCAAAAAGGCTTCCAAACTGTCAGAAATGATCCCCTGAAAGGTTTTTCGGTGGAAACAGATGGGTTTTTATCATCAGAAACAGAATTTGCCCTCGACGTCGGAACAACTTTTTTTGAAAAAATCCCTAAGCCGCGCGGTCACAATTTCAGCAAAAATCTGACGTTCTGCAATTGACTCAAAAAGGCTTCCAAACTGTTGCAAACGATCCCCTGAAAGGTTTTTCGGTGGAAACAGATGGGTTTTTATCATAAAAAACAGAATACGCCCTCGACGTCTGAACAACTTTTTTTTGAAAAAATCCCAAAGCCGCGCGGTCACAATTTCAGCAAAAATCTGACGTTCTGCAATTCACTCAAAAATGCTTCCAAACTGTTGCAAACGATCCCCTGAAAGGTTTTTCGGTGGAAACTGATGGGTTTTTTCATCAAAAACAGAATAAGCCCTCGACGTCTGAACAACATGTTTTTTTGAAAAAAATCCCTAAGCCGCGCGGTCACAATTTCAGAAAAAATCTGACGTTCTGCAATTCACTCAAAAATGCTGCCAAAGTGTTGCAAACGATCCCCTGAAAGGTTTTTCGGTGGAAACAGATGGGTTTTAAAATCAGAAAGAGAATAAGCCCTCGACGTCTGAACAACTTTTTTTGAAAAAATCCCTAAGCCGCGTGGTCACAATTTCAGCAAAATCTGACGTTCTGCAATTCACTCAAAAAGGCTGCAAAATTGTTGCAAACGATCCCCTGAAAGGTTTTTCGGTGGAAACAGATGGGTTTTATCATCAAAAACAGAATAAGCCCTCGACGTCTGAACAACTTTTTTTGAAAAAATCCCTAAGCCGCGCGGTCACAATTTCAGCAAAAATCTGACGTTCTGCAATTCACTCAAAAATCCAGGCAAACTGTCAGAAATGATCCCCTGAAAGGTTTTTCGGTGGACACAGATGGGTTTTTATCATCAGAAACAGAATTTGCCCTCGACGTCGGAAAAACTTTTTTTAAAAAAATCCATAAGCCGCGCGGTCACAATTTCAGCAAAAATCTGACGTTCTGCAATTCACTCAAAAAGGCTTCCAAACTGTTGCAAACGATCCCCTGAAAGGTTTTCCGGTGGAAACAGATGGGTTTTTTCATCAGAAACAGAATAAGCCCTCGACATCTGAACAACTTTTTTTTTGAAAAAATGCCTAAGCCGCGCGGTCACAATTTCAGCAAAAATCTGACGTTCTGCAATTCACTCAAAAATGCTGCCAAAGTGTTGCAAACGATACCCTGAAAGGTTTTTCGGTGGAAACAGATGGGTTTTAAAATCAGAAACAGAATAACCCCTCGACGTCTGAAAAACTTTTTTTGAAAAAATCACTAAGCCGCGCGGTCACAATTTCAGCAAAAATCTGACGTTCTGCAATTCACTCAAAAATGCTTCCAAACTGTTGCAAACGATCCCCTGAAAGGTTTTCCGGTGGAAACAGATGGGTTTTATCATCAAAAACAGAATAAGCCCTCGACATCTGAACAACTTTATTTGAAAAAGTGCCTAAGCCACGCGGTCACAATTTCAGCAAAAATCTGACGTTCTGCAATTCACTCAAAAATGCTTCCAAACTGTTGCAAACGATCCCCTGAAAGGTTTTTCGGTGGAAACAGATGGGTTTTTTCATCAAAAACAGAATAAGCCCTCGACGTCTGAAAAACTTTTTTTGAAAAAATCCCTAAGCCGCGCGGTCACAATTTCAGCAAAAATCTGACGTTCTGCAATTCACTCAAAAATGCTGCCAAAGTGTTGCAAACGATCCCCTGAAATGTTTTTTGGTGGAAACAGATGGGTTTTAAAATCAGAAACAGAATAAGCCCTCGACGTCTGAACAACTTTTTTTGAAAAAATCACTAAGCCGCGTGGTCACAATTTCAGCAAAATCTGACGTTCTGCAATTCACTCAAAAAGGCTGCAAAATTGTTGCAAACGATCCCCTGAAAGGTTTTTCGGTGGAAACAGATGGGTTTTATCATCAAAAACAGAATAAGCCCTCGACGTCTGAACAACTTTTTTTGAAAAAATCCCTAAGCCGCGCGGTCACAATTTCAGCAAAAATCTGACGTTCTGCAATTCACTCAAAAATCCAGGCAAACTGTCAGAAATGATCCCCTGAAAGGTTTTTCGGTGGACACAGATGGGTTTTTATCATCAGAAACAGAATTTGCCCTCGACGTCGGAAAAACTTTTTTTAAAAAAATCCATAAGCCGCGCGGTCACAATTTCAGCAAAAATCTGACGTTCTGCAATTCACTCAAAAAGGCTTCCAAACTGTTGCAAACGATCCCCTGAAAGGTTTTCCGGTGGAAACAGATGGGTTTTTTCATCAGAAACAGAATAAGCCCTCGACATCTGAACAACTTTTTTTTTGAAAAAATGCCTAAGCCGCGCGGTCACAATTTCAGCAAAAATCTGACGTTCTGCAATTCACTCAAAAATGCTGCCAAAGTGTTGCAAACGATCCCCTGAAAGGTTTTTCGGTGGAAACAGATGGGTTTTAAAATCAGAAACAGAATAACCCCTCGACGTCTGAAAAACTTTTTTTGAAAAAATCACTAAGCCGCGCGGTCACAATTTCAGCAAAAATCTGACGTTCTGCAATTCACTCAAAAATGCTTCCAAACTGTTGCAAACGATCCCCTGAAAGGTTTTCCGGTGGAAACAGATGGGTTTTATCATCAAAAACAGAATAAGCCCTCGACATCTGAACAACTTTATTTGAAAAAGTGCCTAAGCCGCGCGGTCACAATTTCAGCAAAAATCTGACGTTCTGCAATTCACTCAAAAATGCTTCCAAACTGTTGCAAACGATCCCCTGAAAGGTTTTTCGGTGGAAACAGATGGGTTTTTTCATCAAAAACAGAATAAGCCCTCGACGTCTGAAAAACTTTTTTTGAAAAAATCCCTAAGCCGCGCGGTCACAATTTCAGCAAAAATCTGACGTTCTGCAATTCACTCAAAAATGCTGCCAAAGTGTTGCAAACGATCCCCTGAAATGTTTTTTGGTGGAAACAGATGGGTTTTAAAATCAGAAACAGAATAAGCCCTCGACGTCTGAACAACTTTTTTTGAAAAAATCACTAAGCCGCGCGGTCACAATTTCAGCAAAAACCTGACGTTCTGCAATTCACTCAAAAAGGCTGCCAAATTGTTGCAAACGATCCCCTGAAAGGTTTTTCAGTGGAAACAGATGGTTTTTATCATCAAAAACAGAATAAGCCCTCGACGTCTGAACAACTTTTTTTGAAAAAATCCCTAAGCCGCGCGGTCACAATTTCAGCAAAAATCTGACGTTCTGCAATTCACTCAAAAAGGCTTCCAAACTGTTGCAAACAATCCCCTGAAAGCTTTTCCGGTGGAAACAGATGGGTTTTTTTCATCAGAAACAGAATAAGCCCTCGACGTCTGAAAAACTTTTTTTGAAAAAATCCCTAAGCCGCGCGGTCACAATTTCAGCAAAAATCTGACGTTCTGCAATTCACTCAAAAATGCTGCCAAAGTGTTGCAAATGATCCCCTGAAAGGTTTTTCGGTGGAAACAGATGTCTTTTAAAATCAGAAACAGAATAAGCCCTCGACGTCTGAACAACTTTTTTTGAAAAAATCCCTAAGCCGCGCGGTCACAGTTTAGCAAAAATCTGACGTTCTGCAATTCACTCAAAAAGGCTGCCAAATTGTTGCAAACGATCCCCTGAAAGGTTTTTCGGTGGAAACAGATGGTTTTTTTCATCAGAAACAGAATAAGCCCTCGACGTCTGAACAACTTTATTTGAAAAAATGCCTAAGCCGCGCGGTCACAATTTCAGCAAAAATCTGACGTTCTGCAATTCACTCAAAAATGCTTCCAAACTGTTGCAAACGATCCCCTGAAAGGTTTTTCGGTGGAAACAGATGGGTTTTTTCATCAAAAACAGAATAAGCCCTCGACGTCTGAACAACTTTTTTTTGAAAAAATCCCTAAGCCGCGCGGTCACAATTTCAGCAAAAATCTGACGTTCTGCAATTCACTCAAAAATGCTGCCAAAGTGTTGCAAACGATGCCCTGAAATGTTTTTTGGTGGAAACAGATGGGTTTTAAAATCAGAAACAGAATAAGCCCTCGACGTCTGAACAACTTTTTTTGAAAAAATCACTAAGCCGCGCGGTCACAATTTCAGCAAAAACCTGACGTTCTGCAATTCACTCAAAAAGGCTGCCAAATTGTTGCAAACGATCCCCTGAAAGGTTTTTCAGTGGAAACAGATGGTTTTTATCATCAAAAACAGAATAAGCCCTCGACGTCTGAACAACTTTTTTTGAAAAAATCCCTAAGCCGCGCGGTCACAATTTCAGCAAAAATCTGACGTTCTGCAATTCACTCAAAAATCCTGCCAAACTGTCAGAAATGATCCCCTGAAAGGTTTTTCGGTGGAAACAGATGGGTTTTTATCATCAGAAACAGAATTTGCCCTCGACGTCGGAAAAACTTTTTTTGAAAAAATCCCTAAGCCGCGCGGTCACAATTTCAGCAAAAATCTGACGTTCTGCAATTCACTCAAAAATGCTTCCAAACTGTTGCAAACGATCCCCTGAAAGGTTTTTCGGTGGAAACAGAGGGGTTTTTTCATCAGAAACAGAATAAGCCCTCGACGTCTGAACAACTTTCTTTTGAAAAAATCCCTAAGCCGCGCGGTCACAATTTCAGCAAAAATCTGACGTTCTGCAATTCACTCAAAAATGCTGCCAAAGTGTTGCAAACGATCCCCTGAAAGGTTTTTCGGTGGAAACAGATGGGTTTTAAAATCAGAAACAGAATAAGGCCTCGACGTCTGAACACCTTTTTTTGAAAAAATCCCTAAGCCGCGCGGTCACAATTTCAGCAAAAATCTGACGTTCTGCAATTCACTCAAAAAGGCTTCCAAACTGTTGCAAACAATCCCCTGAAAGCTTTTCCGGTGGAAACAGATGGGTTTTTTTCATCAGAAACAGAATAAGCCCTCGACGTCTGAACAACTTTTTTTGAAAAAATCCCTAAGCCGCGCGGTCACAATTTCAGCAAAAATCTGACGTTCTGCAATTCACTCAAAAAGGCTTCCAAACTGTTGCAAACAATCCCCTGAAAGCTTTTCCGGTGGAAACAGATGGGTTTTTTTCATCAGAAACAGAATAAGCCCTCGACGTCTGAAAAACTTTTTTTGAAAAAATCCCTAAGCCGCGCGGTCACAATTTCAGCAAAAATCTGACGTTCTGCAATTCACTCAAAAAGGCTTCCAAAGTGTTGCAAACGATCCCCTGAAAGGTTTTTCGGTGGAAACAGATGGGTTTTATCATCAAAAACAGAATAAGCCCTCGACGTCTGAACAACTTTATTTGAAAAAATGCCTAAGCCGCGCGGTCACAATTTCAGCAAAAATCTGACGTTCTGCAATTCACTCAAAAATGCTTCCAAACTGTTGCAAACGATCCCCTGAAAGGTTTTTCGGTGGAAACAGATGGGTTTTTTCATCAAAAACAGAATAAGCCCTCGACGTCTGAACAACTTTTTTTGAAAAAATGCCTAAGCCGCGCGGTCACAATTTCAGCAAATATCTGACGTTCTGCAATTCACTCAAAAATGCTGCCAAAGTGTTGCAAACGATCCCCTGAAATGTTTTTTGGTGGAAACAGATGGGTTTTAAAATCAGAAACAGAATAAGCCCTCGACGTCTGAACAACTTTTTTTGAAAAAATCACTAAGCCGCGCGGTCACAATTTCAGCAAAAACCTGACGTTCTGCAATTCACTCAAAAAGGCTGCCAAATTGTTGCAAACGATCCCCTGAAAGGTTTTTCAGTGGAAACAGATGGTTTTTATCATCAAAAACAGAATAAGCCCTCGACGTCTGAACAACTTTTTTTGAAAAAATCCCTAAGCCGCGCGGTCACAATTTCAGCAAAAATCTGACGTTCTGCAATTCACTCAAAAAGGCTTCCAAACTGTTGCAAACAATCCCCTGAAAGCTTTTCCGGTGGAAACAGATGGGTTTTTTTCATCAGAAACAGAATAAGCCCTCGACGTCTGAAAAACTTTTTTTGAAAAAATCCCTAAGCCGCGCGGTCACAATTTCAGCAAAAATCTGACGTTCTGCAATTCACTCAAAAATGCTGCCAAAGTGTTGCAAACGATCCCCTGAAAGGTTTTTCGGTGGAAACAGATGGCTTTTAAAATCAGAAACAGAATAAACCCTCGACGTCTGAACAACTTTTTTTGAAAAAATGCCTAAGCCGCGCGGTCACAATTTCAGCAAAAATCTGACGTTCTGCAATTCACTCAAAAATGCTGCCAAAGTGTTGCAAACGATCCCCTGAAATGTTTTTTGGTGGAAACAGATGGGTTTTAAAATCAGAAACAGAATAAGCCCTGGACGTCTGAACAACTTTTTTTGAAAAAATCCCTAAGCCGCGCGGTCACAATTTCAGCAAAAATCTGACGTTCTGCAATTCACTCAAAAATGCTGCCAAAGTGTTGCAAACGATCCCCTGAAAGGTTTTTCGGTGGAAACAGATGGCTTTTAAAATCAGAAACAGAATAAACCCTCGACGTCTGAACAACTTTTTTTGAAAAAATCCCAAAGCCGCGCGGTCACAGTTTCAGCAAAAATCTGACGTTCTGCAATTCACTCAAAAAGGCTGCCAAATTGTTGCAAACGATCCCCTGAAAGGTTTTTCGGTGGAAACAGATGGTTTTTTTCATCAGAAACAGAATAAGCCCTCGACGTCTGAACAACTTTATTTGAAAAAATCCCTAAGCCGCGCGGTCACAATTTCAGCAAAAATCTGACGTTCTGCAATTCACTCAAAAAGGCTTCCAAACTGTTGCAAACGATCCCCTGAAAGGTTTTTCGGTGGAAACAGATGGGTTTTTTCATCAAAAACAGAATAAGCCCTCGACGTCTGAACAACTTTTTTTTGAAAAAATCCCTAAGCCGCGCGGTCACAATTTCAGCAAAAATCTGACGTTCTGCAATTCACTCAAAAATGCTGCCAAAGTGTTGCAAACGATCCCCTGAAATGTTTTTTGGTGGAAACAGATGGGTTTTAAAATCAGAAACAGAATAAGCCCTCGACGTCTGAACAACTTTTTTTGAAAAAATCACTAAGCCACTCGGTCACAATTTCAGCAAAAACCTGACGTTCTGCAATTCACTCAAAAAGGCTGCCAAATTGTTGCAAACGATCCCCTGAAAGGTTTTTCAGTGGAAACAGATGGTTTTTATCATCAAAAACAGAATAAGCCCTCGACGTCTGAACAACTTTTTTTGAAAAAATCCCTAAGCCGCGCGGTCACAATTTCAGCAAAAATCTGACGTTCTGCAATTCACTCAAAAAGGCTTCCAAACTGTTGCAAACAATCCCCTGAAAGCTTTTCCGGTGGAAACAGATGGGTTTTTTTCATCAGAAACAGAATAAGCCCTCGACGTCTGAAAAACTTTTTTTGAAAAAATCCCTAAGCCGCGCGGTCACAATTTCAGCAAAAATCTGACGTTCTGCAATTCACTCAAAAAGGCTTCCAAACTGTTGCAAACGATCCCCTGAAAGGTTTTTCGGTGGAAACAGATGGGTTTTTTCATCAGAAACAGAATAAGCCCTCGACGTCTGAAAAACTTTTTTTGAAAAAATCCCTAAGCCGCGCGGTCACAGTTTCAGCAAAAATCTGACGTTCTGCAATTCACTCAAAAAGGCTGCCAAATTGTTGCAAACGATCCCCTGAAAGGTTTTTCAGTGGAAACAGATGGTTTTTATCATCAAAAACAGAATAAGCCCTCGACGTCTGAACAACTTTTTTTGAAAAAATCCCTAAGCCGCGCGGTCACAATTTCAGCAAAAATCTGACGTTCTGCAATTCACTCAAAAAGGCTTCCAAACTGTTGCAAACAATCCCCTGAAAGCTTTTCCGGTGGAAACAGATGGGTTTTTTTCATCAGAAACAGAATAAGCCCTCGACGTCTGAAAAACTTTTTTTGAAAAAATCCCTAAGCCGCGCGGTCACAATTTCAGCAAAAATCTGACGTTCTGCAATTCACTCAAAAAGGCTTCCAAACTGTTGCAAACAATCCCCTGAAAGCTTTTCCGGTGGAAACAGATGGGTTTTTTTCATCAGAAACAGAATAAGCCCTCGACGTCTGAAAAACTTTTTTTGAAAAAATCCCTAAGCCGCGCGGTCACAATTTCAGCAAAAATCTGACGTTCTGCAATTCACTCAAAAAGGCTTCCAAACTGTTGCAAACGATCCCCTGAAAGGTTTTTCGGTGGAAACAGATGGGTTTTATCATCAAAAACAGAATAAGCCCTCGACGTCTGAACAACTTTATTTGAAAAAATGCCTAAGCCGCGCGGTCACAATTTCAGCAAAAATCTGACGTTCTGCAATTCACTCAAAAATGCTTCCAAACTGTTGCAAACGATCCCCTGAAAGGTTTTTCGGTGGAAACAGATGGGTTTTTTCATCAAAAACAGAATAAGCCCTCAACGTCTGAACAACTTTTTTTGAAAAAATGCCTAAGCCGCGCGGTCACAATTTCAGCAAAAATCTGACGTTCTGCAATTCACTCAAAAAGGCTGCCAAATTGTTGCAAACGATCCCCTGAAAGGTTTTTCAGTGGAAACAGATGGTTTTTATCATCAAAAACAGAATAAGCCCTCGACGTCTGAACAACTTTTTTTGAAAAAATCCCTAAGCCGCGCGGTCACAATTTCAGCAAAAATCTGACGTTCTGCAATTCACTCAAAAAGGCTTCCAAACTGTTGCAAACAATCCCCTGAAAGCTTTTCCGGTGGAAACAGATGGGTTTTTTTCATCAGAAACAGAATAAGCCCTCGACGTCTGAAAAACTTTTTTTGAAAAAATCCCTAAGCCGCGCGGTCACAATTTCAGCAAAAATCTGACGTTCTGCAATTCACTCAAAAAGGCTTCCAAACTGTTGCAAACAATCCCCTGAAAGCTTTTCCGGTGGAAACAGATGGGTTTTTTTCATCAGAAACAGAATAAGCCCTCGACGTCTGAAAAACTTTTTTTGAAAAAATCCCTAAGCCGCGCGGTCACAATTTCAGCAAAAATCTGACGTTCTGCAATTCACTCAAAAAGGCTTCCAAACTGTTGCAAACGATCCCCTGAAAGGTTTTTCGGTGGAAACAGATGGGTTTTATCATCAAAAACAGAATAAGCCCTCGACGTCTGAACAACTTTATTTGAAAAAATGCCTAAGCCGCGCGGTCACAATTTCAGCAAAAATCTGACGTTCTGCAATTCACTCAAAAATGCTTCCAAACTGTTGCAAACGATCCCCTGAAAGGTTTTTCGGTGGAAACAGATGGGTTTTTTCATCAAAAACAGAATAAGCCCTCGACGTCTGAACAACTTTTTTTGAAAAAATGCCTAAGCCGCGCGGTCACAATTTCAGCAAAAATCTGACGTTCTGCAATTCACTCAAAAATGCTGCCAAAGTGTTGCAAACGATCCCCTGAAATGTTTTTTGGTGGAAACAGATGGGTTTTAAAATCAGAAACAGAATAAGCCCTCGACGTCTGAACAACTTTTTTTGAAAAAATCACTAAGCCGCGCGGTCACAATTTCAGCAAAAACCTGACGTTCTGCAATTCACTCAAAAAGGCTGCCAAATTGTTGCAAACGATCCCCTGAAAGGTTTTTCAGTGGAAACAGATGGTTTTTATCATCAAAAACAGAATAAGCCCTCGACGTCTGAACAACTTTTTTTGAAAAAATCCCTAAGCCGCGCGGTCACAATTTCAGCAAAAATCTGACGTTCTGCAATTCACTCAAAAAGGCTTCCAAACTGTTGCAAACAATCCCCTGAAAGCTTTTCCGGTGGAAACAGATGGGTTTTTTTCATCAGAAACAGAATAAGCCCTCGACGTCTGAAAAACTTTTTTTGAAAAAATCCCTAAGCCGCGCGGTCACAATTTCAGCAAAAATCTGACGTTCTGCAATTCACTCAAAAAGGCTTCCAAAGTGTTGCAAACGATCCCCTGAAAGGTTTTTCGGTGGAAACAGATGGGTTTTATCATCAAAAACAGAATAAGCCCTCGACGTCTGAACAACTTTATTTGAAAAAATGCCTAAGCCGCGCGGTCACAATTTCAGCAAAAATCTGACGTTCTGCAATTCACTCAAAAATGCTTCCAAACTGTTGCAAACGATCCCCTGAAAGGTTTTTCGGTGGAAACAGATGGGTTTTTTCATCAAAAACAGAATAAGCCCTCGACGTCTGAACAACTTTTTTTGAAAAAATGCCTAAGCCGCGCGGTCACAATTTCAGCAAAAATCTGACGTTCTGCAATTCACTCAAAAATGCTGCCAAAGTGTTGCAAACGATCCCCTGAAATGTTTTTTGGTGGAAACAGATGGGTTTTAAAATCAGAAACAGAATAAGCCCTCGACGTCTGAACAACTTTTTTTGAAAAAATCACTAAGCCGCGCGGTCACAATTTCAGCAAAAACCTGACGTTCTGCAATTCACTCAAAAAGGCTGCCAAATTGTTGCAAACGATCCCCTGAAAGGTTTTTCAGTGGAAACAGATGGTTTTTATCATCAAAAACAGAATAAGCCCTCGACGTCTGAACAACTTTTTTTGAAAAAATCCCTAAGCCGCGCTGTCACAATTTCAGCAAAAATCTGACGTTCTGCAATTCACTCAAAAAGGCTTCCAAACTGTTGCAAACAATCCCCTGAAAGCTTTTCCGGTGGAAACAGATGGGTTTTTTTCATCAGAAACAGAATAAGCCCTCGACGTCTGAAAAACTTTTTTTGAAAAAATCCCTAAGCCGCGCGGTCACAATTTCAGCAAAAATCTGACGTTCTGCAATTCACTCAAAAAGGCTTCCAAAGTGTTGCAAACGATCCCCTGAAAGGTTTTTCGGTGGAAACAGATGGGTTTTATCATCAAAAACAGAATAAGCCCTCGACGTCCGAACAACTTTTTTTGAAAAAATCCCTAAGCCGCGCGGTCACAATTTCAGCAAAAATCTGACGTTCTGCAATTCACTCAAAAAGGCTTCCAAACTGTTGCAAACGATCCCCTGAAAGGTTTTTCGGTGGAAACAGATGGCTTTTAAAATCAGAAACAGAATAAGCCCTCGACGTCTGAACAACTTTTTTTTGAAAAAATCCCTAAGCCGCGCGGTCACAATTTCAGCAAAAATCTGACGTTCTGCAATTCACTCAAAAATGCTGCCAAAGTGTTGCAAACGATCCCCTGAAAGGTTTTTCGGTGGAAACAGATGGGTTTTATCATCAAAAACAGAATAAGCCCTCGACGTCTGAACAACTTTATTTGAAAAAATGCCTAAGCCGCGCGGTCACAATTTCAGCAAAAATCTGACGTTCTGCAATTCACTCAAAAATGCTTCCAAACTGTTGCAAACGATCCCCTGAAAGGTTTTTCGGTGGAAACAGATGGGTTTTTTCATCAAAAACAGAATAAGCCCTCGACGTCTGAACAACTTTTTTTGAAAAAATGCCTAAGCCGCGCGGTCACAATTTCAGCAAAAATCTGACGTTCTGCAATTCACTCAAAAATGCTGCCAAAGTGTTGCAAACGATCCCCTGAAATGTTTTTTGGTGGAAACAGATGGGTTTTAAAATCAGAAACAGAATAAGCCCTCGACGTCTGAACAACTTTTTTTGAAAAAATCACTAAGCCGCGCGGTCACAATTTCAGCAAAAACCTGACGTTCTGCAATTCACTCAAAAAGGCTGCCAAATTGTTGCAAACGATCCCCTGAAAGGTTTTTCAGTGGAAACAGATGGTTTTTATCATCAAAAACAGAATAAGCCCTCGACGTCTGAACAACTTTTTTTGAAAAAATCCCTAAGCCGCGCGGTCACAATTTCAGCAAAAATCTGACGTTCTGCAATTCACTCAAAAAGGCTTCCAAACTGTTGCAAACAATCCCCTGAAAGCTTTTCCGGTGGAAACAGATGGGTTTTTTTCATCAGAAACAGAATAAGCCCTCGACGTCTGAAAAACTTTTTTTGAAAAAATCCCTAAGCCGCGCGGTCACAATTTCAGCAAAAATCTGACGTTCTGCAATTCACTCAAAAAGGCTTCCAAACTGTTGCAAACGATCCCCTGAAAGGTTTTTCGGTGGAAACAGATGGGTTTTTTCATCAGAAACAGAATAAGCCCTCGACGTCTGAAAAACTTTTTTTGAAAAAATCCCTAAGCCGCGCGGTCACAATTTCAGCAAAAATCTGACGTTCTGCAATTCACTCAAAAATGCTGCCAAAGTGTTGCAAACGATCCCCTGAAAGGTTTTTCGGTGGAAACAGATGGCTTTTAAAATCAGAAACAGAATAAGCCCTCGACGTCTGAACAACTTTTTTTGAAAAAATCCCTAAGCCGCGCGGTCACAGTTTCAGCAAAAATCTGACGTTCTGCAATTCACTCAAAAAGGCTGCCAAAGTGTTGCAAACGATCCCCTGAAAGGTTTTTCGGTGGAAACAGATGGGTTTAAAAATCAGAAACAGAATAAGGCCTCGACGTCTGAACAACTTTTTTTGAAAAAATCACTAAGCCGCGCGGTCACAATTTCAGCAAAAATCTGACGTTCTGCAATTCACTCAAAAATGCTTCCAAACTGTTGCAAACGATCCCCTGAAAGGTTTTCCGGTGGAAACAGATGGGTTTTATCATCAGAAACTGAATAAGGCCTCGACGTCTGAACAACTTTTTTTGAAAAAAATCCCTAAGCCGCGCGGTCACAATTTCAGCAAAAATCTGACGTTCTGCAATTCACTCAAAAAGGCTTCCAAACTGTCAGAAATGATCCCCTGAAAGGTTTTTCGGTGGAAACAGATGGGTTTTTATCATCAGAAACAGAATTTGCCCTCGACGTCGGAACAACTTTTTTTGAAAAAATCCCTAAGCCGCGCGGTCACAATTTCAGCAAAAATCTGACGTTCTGCAATTGACTCAAAAAGGCTTCCAAACTGTTGCAAACGATCCCCTGAAAGGTTTTTCGGTGGAAACAGATGGGTTTTAAAATCAGAAAGAGAATAAGCCCTCGACGTCTGAACAACTTTTTTTGAAAAAATCACTAAGCCGCGCGGTCACAATTTCAGCAAAAATCTGACGTTCTGCAATTCACTCAAAAAGGCTTCCAAACTGTTGCAAACAATCCCCTGAAAGCTTTTCCGGTGGAAACAGATGGGTTTTTTTCATCAGAAACAGAATAAGCCCTCGACGTCTGAAAAACTTTTTTTGAAAAAATCCCTAAGCCGCGCGGTCACAATTTCAGCAAAAATCTGACGTTCTGCAATTCACTCAAAAAGGCTTCCAAACTGTTGCAAACGATCCCCTGAAAGGTTTTCCGGTGGAAACAGATGGGTTTTTTCATCAGAAACAGAATAAGCCCTCGACATCTGAACAACATGTTTTTTTGAAAAAAATCCCTAAGCCGCGCGGTAACAATTTCAGCAAAAATCTGACGTTCTGCAACTCACTCAAAAAGGCTTCCAAACTGTTCAAACGATCCCCTGAAAGGTTTTTCGGTGGAAACAGATGCTTTTTTATCATCAAAAACAGAATAAGCCCTCGACGTCTGAACAACTTTTTTTTGAAAAAATCCCTAAGCCGCGCGGTCACAATTTCAGCAAAAATCTGACGTTCTGCAATTCACTCAAAAATGCTACCAAAGCGTTGCAAACAATCCCCTGAAAGGTTTTTCGGTGGAAACAGATGGGTTTTTTCATCAAAAACAGTATAAGCCCTCGACGTCTGAACAACATTTTTTTGAAAAAATCACTAAGCCGCGCGGTCACAATTTCAGCAAAAATCTGACGTTCTGCAATTCACTCAAAAATGCTTCCAAACTGTTGCAAACGATCCCCTGAAAGGTTTTCCGGTGGAAACAGATGGGGTTTATCATCAGAAACTGAATAAGGCCTCGACGTCTGAACACCTTTTTTTGAAAAAATCCCTAAGCCGCGCGGTCACAATTTCAGCAAAAATCTGACGTTCTGCAATTCACTCAAAAAGGCTTCCAAACTGTTGCAAACGATCCCCTGAAAGGTTTTTCGGTGGAAACAGATGGGTTTTTTCATCAGAAACAGAATAAGCCCTCGACGTCTGAACAACTTTATTTGAAAAAATGCCTAAGCCGCGCGGTCACAATTTCAGGAAAAATCTGACGTTCTGCAATTCACTCAAAAATGCTTCCAAACTGTTGCAAACGATCCCCTGAAAGGTTTTTTGGTGGAAACAGATGGGTTTTTTCATCAAAAACAGAATAAGCCCTCGACGTCTGAACAATTTTTTTTTGAAAAAATCCCTAAGCCGCGCGGTCACAATTTCAGCAAAAATCTGACGTTCTGCAATTCACTCAAAAATGCTGCCAAAGTGTTGCAAACGATCCCCTGAAAGGTTTTTCGGTGGAAACAGATGGGTTTTAAAATCAGAAACAGAATAACCCCTCGACGTCTGAAAAACTTTTTTTGAAAAAATCACTAAGCCGCGCGGTCACAATTTCAGCAAAAATCTGACGTTCTGCAATTGACTCAAAAAGGCTTCCAAACTGTTTCAAACGGTCCCCTGAAAGGTTTTTCGGTGGAAACAGATGGGTTTTTATCATAAAAAACAGAATACGCCCTCGACGTCTGAACAACTTTTTTTTGAAAAAATCCCTAAGCCGCGCGGTCACAATTTCAGCAAAAATCTGACGTTCTACAACTCACTCAAAAAGGCTTCCAAACTGTTCAAACGATCCCCTGAAAGGTTTTTCGGTGGAAACAGATGCGTTTTTATCATCAAAAACAGAATAAGCCCTCGACGTCTGAACAACTTTTTTTTGAAAAAATCCCTAAGCCACGCGGTCACAATTTCAGCAAAAATCTGACGTTCTGCAATTCACTCAAAAATGCTACCAAAGTGTTGCAAACAATCCCCTGAAAGGTTTTTTCGGTGGAAACAGATGGGTTTTTTCATCAAAAACAGTATAAGCCCTCGACGTCTGAACAACATTTTTTTGAAAAAATCACTAAGCCGCGCGGTCACAATTTCAGCAAAAATCTGACGTTCTGCAATTCACTCAAAAATGCTTCCAAACTGTTGCAAACGATCCCCTGAAAGGTTTTCCGGTGGAAACAGATGGGGTTTATCATCAGAAACTGAATAAGGCCTCGACGTCTGAACACCTTTTTTTGAAAAAATCCCTAAGCCGCGCGGTCACAATTTCAGGAAAAATCTGACGTTCTGCAATTCACTCAAAAAGGCTTCCAAACTATTGCAAACGATCCCCTGAAAGGTTTTTTGGTGGAAACAGATGGGTTTTTTCATCAGAAACAGAATAAGCCCTCGACGTCTGAACAACTTTTTTTTGAAAAAATCCCTAAGCCGCGCGGTCACAATTTCAGCAAAAATCTGACGTTCTGCAATTCACTCAAAAATGCTGCCAAAGTGTTGCAAACGATCCCCTGAAAGGTTTTTCGGTGGAAACAGATGGGTTTTATCATCAAAAACAGAATAAGCCCTCGACGTCTGAACAACTTTATTTGAAAAAGTGCCTAAGCCGCGCGGTCACAATTTCAGCAAAAATCTGACGTTCTGCAATTCACTCAAAAATGCTTCCAAACTGTTGCAAACAATCCCCTGAAAGCTTTTCCGGTGGAAACAGATGGGTTTTTTTCATCAGAAACAGAATAAGCCCTCGACGTCTGAAAAACTTTTTTTGAAAAAATCCCTAAGCCGCGCGGTCACAATTTCAGCAAAAATCTGACGTTCTGCAATTCACTCAAAAATGCTGCCAAAGTGTTGCAAACGATCCCCTGAAAGGTTTTTCGGTGGAAACAGATGGCTTTTAAAATCAGAAACAGAATAAGCCCTCGACGTCTGAACAACTTTTTTTGAAAAAATCCCTAAGCCGCGCGGTCACAGTTTCAGCAAAAATCTGACGTTCTGCAATTCACTCAAAAATGCTTCCAAACTGTTGCAAACGATCCCCTGAAAGGTTTTTCGGTGGAAACAGATGGGTTTTTTCATCAAAAACAGAATAAGCCCTCTACGTCTGAACAACATGTTTTTTTGAAAAAAATCCCTAAGCCGCGCGGTCACAATTTCAGAAAAATCTGACGTTCTGCAATTCACTCAAAAATGCTGCCAAAGTGTTGCAAACGATCCCCTGAAAGGTTTTTCGGTGGAAACAGATGGGTTTTAAAATCAGAAAGAGAATAAGCGCTCGACGTCTGAACAACTTTTTTTGAAAAAATCCCTAAGCCGCGTGGTCACAATTTC
This sequence comes from Podarcis filfolensis, assembly GCF_964270895.1. Classification (NCBI taxonomy): domain Eukaryota; kingdom Metazoa; phylum Chordata; class Lepidosauria; order Squamata; family Lacertidae; genus Podarcis; species Podarcis filfolensis. Next base: position 87,868,265 of record NC_139608.1, read on the forward strand.
AGCAAAATCTGACGTTCTGCAATTCACTCAAAAAGGCTGCAAAATTGTTGCAAACGATCCCCTGAAAGGTTTTTCGGTGGAAACAGATGGGTTTTATCATCAAAAACAGAATAAGCCCTCGACGTCTGAACAACTTTTTTTGAAAAAATCCCTAAGCCGCGCGGTCACAATTTCAGCAAAAATCTGACGTTCTGCAATTCACTCAAAAATCCAGGCAAACTGTCAGAAATGATCCCCTGAAAGGTTTTTCGGTGGACACAGATGGGTTTTTATCATCAGAAACAGAATTTGCCCTCGACGTTGGAAAACGCACCAAACGAAGGGAAAGCTGAATTCTTTAAGAAGTTGCATGAAATTTTGATGGACCATATGGATTACAACTTAATTTTGATGGGAGATATGAATGGAGTGGTTTCAACAAATATGGACAAGGCACAAAGACAGGTAATAACAAAAGATGGAAGACTACCAAAGACTTTTTTTGAAATGACTGACAATATGGACTTGATTGATATTTGGAGAACAAAACACCCATTAGAAAGAGAGGGAACCTTCTTTTCTGAAGCCAAAATGACATGGACAAGGATTGACCAAATCTGGGTGACTAGCAGTATGGCTCCGAATATAAAAAAAGTAGAAATCTGCCCAAAAACTTTCTCCGACCATAATGCTGTAAAGATGGTGATGAGGCAAACAACAACTGGTTCCTTCAGATGGAGAATGAATGACACCTTATTTAGAGACGAGGAGATCTGTAAGAAGGCCCAAAAAACCTTGAAAGACTATTTTGAAATCAACTTAAGGTCTGAAGTAGAAAAAAGAATAGTATGGGACGCAAGCAAAGCCGTGATGAGAGGGTTTTTGATTCAGCAAAATACTTTAAAGAAGAGAAAGCAAAATGAGAAAAAGGAGAGAATTTTGGAAAAGATAAAAGAAGGGGAAAAACAATTAAGATCGAAGCCAAAATCCCAAGAGATTCTAAGAGAAATCAAATTTCATCAAACACAATATATGGAACTGATGAATCAAGAATTAGAGTGGAGAATTAAACAAATGAGACAAAAGACTTTTGAATCTGCTGATAAATGTGGCAAGTTACTGGCTTGGCAAATAAAGAAGAGACAAAAACTCAACACGGTAACAAATATAGAAGTGGAAGGAAAAAACATAAGCAACCCAGCGGAAATTAGGAATTGTTTTCAGAACTACTTTAGACAACTTCACACACAAGGGCCGCAAAAAGAAATGGACATACAACAGTTCCTCGAGGAAAATGGGCTGAAAAAGGTTTCGCATGAAAGTAAGATAATATTGAACCAGGAGATATCAGCACAAGAAATAGAAGATGCCATTCAAGGCATGACGCTGGGCAAATCCCCTGGACCGGATGGACTGACTTCCAAATACTACAAAGTTTTGAAGGAATGGTTGATACAACCTTTGAAGGAAGTCTGCAATGAGATTATGGAAGGGAAAAGGGCACCCGATACGTGGAGAGAGGCCTACATTACACTTATACCAAAGACAGAGACTGAAAAGACCCAACTTAAAAACTACCGACCCATCTCGTTATTGAATGTGGATTACAAAATCTTTGCTGATATTTTGGCAAAAAGACTGAAGAGAGTTTTGATGGAGGAGATTCACGGGGACCAAGCGGGCTTTCTCCCAAAAAGGCACTTGTCGAACAATGTAAGGAATATAATTGACATTTTGGAAAAGCTGGAAGTGAACATAAACACTAAAGCTGTTTTGATATTTGTGGATGCCGAGAAAGCCTTTGACAACATTTCTTGGAGTTTTATGTTGAAGAACCTCCGGGGGATGGGGGTAGGCCAAGGGTTTGAAAATGGTATAGGTGCAATATACTCTGAACAGAAAGCCAAACTAATTGTAAATAATGTGGTTACAGAAGAGTTCAAGATTGAAAAAGGGACACGTCAGGGGTGCCCTATCTCCCCATTACTCTTTATATCGGTCCTGGAGGTTTTGCTTAATATGATTAGGAGGGACCAGTTGGTTAAAGGGATTCAGGTCGGAGCTAAACAATATAAACTGAGAGCATTTGCAGATGACTTAGTACTTACATTGCAAGAGCCAGAAGCTAGCACGAAAAGAGTTTTGGAAATAATTCAAGAGTTTGGTCAAATGGCAGGATTTAAATTGAATAAGTCTAAGACAAAGGTTTTGGAGAAAAATTTGACACAGATAGAAAAGGAAAGGTTCCAGAATGAGACAGGGTTGACTGTGGTTAAAAAAGTGAAATATTTGGGTATAAATATGACAGCTAAAAATGTGAATTTGTTTAAAGATAATTATGAAAAAACTTGGAGAGAAGTGAAAAAAGATTTGGAGATTTGGTCCAACTTGAAGCTTTCCTTGTTAGGCCGTATTGCAGCTATAAAGATGAATGTATTGCCAAGAATGTTGTTTTTGTTTCAAGCATTGCAAATAATTGATAAAATGGATTGTTTCAAGAGGTGGCAAAAAGACATATCTAAATTTGTCTGGCAGGGCAAAAAGCCCAGAATTAAATTTAAGATACTAACGGATTCAAAGGAAAGAGGGGGGTTTGCCCTGCCAGACTTTAAACTTTACTATGAAGCGGCAGCTTTCTGCTGGCTGAAAGAATGGCTACTTCTTGAAAACACAGACATTTTGGATTTGGAAGGTTTTAATAACATTTTTGGGTGGCATGCATATTTGTGGTACGACAAGGTTAAAGCACATAAAAGTTTTAAAAATCATATTGTCAGAAAAGCACTACTAAATGTCTGGGACAGATATAAAGACTTGCTGGAAAATAAAACTCCAAGGTGGCTGTCGCCAATGGAAGCTAAGGCAGTTAAAAAGTTAAATATGGAGTCCAAGTGGCCAAGATACTGGGAAATTTTGGAAAAGGAAGGGGACAAATTGAGATTGCAGAGTTTTGAGAAATTAAAAGGGAAGGTGAGAGACTGGTTCCACTACCATCAAATTAATGAAGCGTTCAAACTGGACAGTAAAATTGGCTTCCAGGTGGAAAAATCAAAATTGGAGACAGAACTGCTAGAACCCAGTACTAAGAATTTGTCCAAAATGTACAATTTGCTGCTGAAATGGAATACACAAGATGAAACGGTTAAATCGGTCATGATTAAATGGGCTCAGGACATTGGTCATAATATTTTGTTTGCTGATTGGGAAAAGTTGTGGACCACCGGGATAAAATTTACGGCATGTAATGCCTTAAGAGAAAACATTATGAAAATGATATATAGGTGGTACATAACCCCAGTCAAGCTTGCAAAGATTTACCATGTGCCTGACAACAAATGTTGGAAATGTAAAGAAACTGAAGGTACATTTTTTCATCTTTGGTGGACCTGCCCGAAGATTAAGGCATTCTGGGAAATGATCTATAATGAACTTAAAAAGGTATTTAAATATACTTTCCCCAAGAAACCAGAGGCCTTTCTCTTGGGTATTGTCGGCCAAGGGGTGTTAAAGACGGATATAACTTTCTTTATGTATGCTACAACAGCAGCTAGAATACTCATTGCGAAGTACTGGAAGACGCAAGAACTACCCACACTGGAAGAATGGCAGATGAAGGTGATAGACTATATGGGCTTGGCAGAAATGACGAGCAGAATCCGAAACCAGGGAAGAGAAGCAGCGCAAGAAGAATGGAAAAAATTCAAGGACTATTTAAAGAAATATCATAAAGTTAATGAAAGTTAGAATGATGTTGGACTGGAAAGTAAATGGTTACTATTAGCAATGGTTAAGACAAGGAAAATAAGGAAGAATAGTCTAAATTTAAATTAAAATAAGGGAAGATTTGCTGAACAATCGATAAGAATTTGGAATACAGAAAGGGGAAGCATGAGGAAGTCGGGGAAGATAGGATATGAAATTAGGATATGAAATGATACATGTTTTTTGTTTTGTTTTTGTTTTTGTATGTTTATGTTTGTTGTATTGTGTTTATATGGAAAAATAAAAATACTTAAAAAAAAAAAAAAAAAACTGTTGCAAACGATCCCCTGAAAGGTTTTCCGGTGGAAACAGATGGGTTTTTTCATCAGAAACAGAATAAGCCCTCGACATCTGAACAACTTTTTTTTTGAAAAAATGCCTAAGCCGCGCGGTCACAATTTCAGCAAAAATCTGACGTTCTGCAATTCACTCAAAAATGCTGCCAAAGTGTTGCAAACGATCCCCTGAAAGGTTTTTCGGTGGAAACAGATGGGTTTTAAAATCAGAAACAGAATAACCCCTCGACGTCTGAAAAACTTTTTTTGAAAAAATCACTAAGCCGCGCGGTCACAATTTCAGCAAAAATCTGACGTTCTGCAATTGACTCAAAAAGGCTTCCAAACTGTTTCAAACGGTCCCCTGAAAGGTTTTTCGGTGGAAACAGATGGGTTTTTATCATAAAAAACAGAATACGCCCTCGACGTCTGAACAACTTTTTTTTAAAAAAATCCCTAAGCCGCGCGGTCGCAATTTCAGCAAAAATCTGACGTTCTGCAACTCACTCAAAAAGGCTTCCAAACTGTTCAAACGATCCCCTGAAAGGTTTTTCGGTGGAAACAGATGCGTTTTTATCATCAAAAACAGAATAAGCCCTCGACGTCTGAACAACTTTTTTTTGAAAAAATCCCTAAGCCGCGCGGTCACAATTTCAGCAAAAATCTGACGTTCTGCAATTCACTCAAAAATGCTACCAAAGTGTTGCAAACAATCCCCTGAAAGGTTTTTCGGTGGAAACAGATGGGTTTTTTCATCAAAAACAGTATAAGCCCTCGACGTCTGAACAACTTTTTTTTGAAAAAGTCACTAAGCCGCGCGGTCACAATTTCAGCAAAAATCTGACGTTCTGCAATTCACTCAAAAATGCTTCCAAACTGTTGCAAACGATCCCCTGAAAGGTTTTCCGGTGGAAACAGATGGGGTTTATCATCAGAAACTGAATAATGCCTCGACGTCTGAACACCTTTTTTTGAAAAAATCCCTAAGCCGCGCGGTCACAATTTCAGCAAAAATCTGACGTTCTGCAATTCACTCAAAAAGGCTTCCAAAAGGTTGCAAACGATCCCCTGAAAGGTTTTTCGGTGGAAACAGATGGGTTTTTTCATCAGAAACAGAATAAGCCCTCGACGTCTGAACAACTTTATTTGAAAAAATGCCTAAGCCGCGCGGTCACAATTTCAGGAAAAATCTGACGTTCTGCAATTCACTCAAAAATGCTTCCAAACTGTTGCAAACGATCCCCTGAAAGGTTTTCCGGTGGAAACAGATGGGTTTTTATCATAAAAAACAGAATACGCCCTCGACGTCTGAACAACTTTTTTTTGAAAAAATCCCTAAGCCGCGCGGTCACAATTTCAGAAAAATCTGACGTTCTGCAATTCACTCAAAAATGCTGCCAAAGTGTTGCAAACGATCCCCTGAAAGGTTTTTCGGTGGAAACAGATGGGTTTTAAAATCAGAAAGAGAATAAGCCCTCGACGTCTGAACAACTTTTTTTGAAAAAATCCCTAAGCCGCGTGGTCACAATTTCAGCAAAATCTGACGTTCTGCAATTCACTCAAAAAGGCTGCAAAATTGTTGCAAACGATCCCCTGAAAGGTTTTTCGGTGGAAACAGATGGGTTTTATCATCAAAAACAGAATAAGCCCTCGACGTCTGAACAACTTTTTTTGAAAAAATCCCTAAGCCGCGCGGTCACAATTTCAGCAAAAATCTGACGTTCTGCAATTCACTCAAAAATCCAGGCAAACTGTCAGAAATGATCCCCTGAAAGGTTTTTCGGTGGACACAGATGGGTTTTTATCATCAGAAACAGAATTTGCCCTCGACGTTGGAAAACCTTTTTTTAAAAAAATCCATAAGCCGCGCGGTCACAATTTCAGCAAAAATCTGACGTTCTGCAATTCACTCAAAAAGGCTTCCAAACTGTTGCAAACGATCCCCTGAAAGGTTTTTCGGTGGAAACAGATGGGTTTTTTCATCAAAAACAGAATAAGCCCTCGACGTCTGAACAACTTTTTTTAAAAAAATCCCTAAGCCGCGCGGTCACAATTTCAGCAAAAATCTGACGTTCTGCAATTCACTCAAAAATGCTGCCAAAGTGTTGCAAACGATCTCCTGAAATGTTTTTTGGTGGAAACAGATGGGTTTTAAAATCAGAAACAGAATAAGCCCTCGACGTCTGAACAACTTTTTTTGAAAAAATCACTAAGCCGGGCGGTCACAATTTCAGCAAAAACCTGACGTTCTGCAATTAACTCAAAAAGGCTGCCAAATTGTTGCAAACGATCCCCTGAAAGGTTTTTCAGTGGAAACAGATGGTTTTTATCATCAAAAACAGAATAAGCCCTCGACGTCTGAACAACTTTTTTTGAAAAAATCCCTAAGCCGCGCGGTCACAATTTCAGCAAAAATCTGACGTTCTGCAATTCACTCAAAAAGGCTTCCAAACTGTTGCAAACAATCCCCTGAAAGCTTTTCCGGTGGAAACAGATGGGTTTTTTTCATCAGAAACAGAATAAGCCCTCGACGTCTGAAAAACTTTTTTTGAAAAAATCCCTAAGCCGCGCGGTCACAATTTCAGCAAAAATCTGACGTTCTGCAATTCACTCAAAAATGCTGCCAAAGTGTTGCAAACGATCCCCTGAAAGGTTTTTCGGTGGAAACAGATGGCTTTTAAAATCAGAAACAGAATAAGCCCTCGACGTCTGAACAACTTTTTTTGAAAAAATCCCTAAGCCGCGCGGTCACAGTTTCAGCAAAAATCTGACGTTCTGCAATTCACTCAAAAAGGCTGCCAAATTGTTGCAAACGATCCCCTGAAAGGTTTTTCGGTGGAAACAGATGGTTTTTTTCATGAGAAACAGAATAAGCCCTCGACGTCTGAACAACTTTATTTGAAAAAATGCCTAAGCCGCGCGGTCACAATTTCAGCAAAAATCTGACGTTCTGCAATTCACTCAAAAATGCTTCCACACTGTTGCAAACGATCCCCTGAAAGGTTTTTCGGTGGAAACAGATGGGTTTTTTCATCAAAAACAGAATAAGCCCTCGACGTCTGAACAACATTTTTGAAAAAATCCCTAAGCCGCGCGGTCACAATTTCAGCAAAAATCTGACGTTCTGCAATTCACTCAAAAAGGCTGCCAAATTGTTGCAAACGATCCCCTGAAAGGTTTTTCAGTGGAAACAGATGGTTTTTATCATCAAAAACAGAATAAGCCCTCGACGTCTGAACAACTTTTTTTGAAAAAATCCCTAAGCCGCGCGGTCACAATTTCAGCAAAAATCTGACGTTCTGCAATTCACTCAAAAAGGCTTCCAAACTGTTGCAAACAATCCCCTGAAAGCTTTTCCGGTGGAAACAGATGGGTTTTTTTCATCAGAAACAGAATAAGCCCTCGACGTCTGAACAACTTTTTTTGAAAAAATCCCTAAGCCGCGCGGTCACAATTTCAGCAAAAATCTGACGTTCTGCAATTCACTCAAAAAGGCTTCCAAACTGTTGCAAACAATCCCCTGAAAGCTTTTCCGGTGGAAACAGATGGGTTTTTTTCATCAGAAACAGAATAAGCCCTCGACGTCTGAAAAACTTTTTTTGAAAAAATCCCTAAGCCGCGCGGTCACAATTTCAGCAAAAATCTGACGTTCTGCAATTCACTCAAAAAGGCTTCCAAAGTGTTGCAAACGATCCCCTGAAAGGTTTTTCGGTGGAAACAGATGGATTTTATCATCAAAAACAGAATAAGCCCTCGACGTCTGAACAACTTTATTTGAAAAAATGCCTAAGCCGCGCGGTCACAATTTCAGCAAAAATCTGACGTTCTGCAATTCACTCAAAAAGGCTTCCAAACTGTTGCAAACAATCCCCTGAAAGCTTTTCCGGTGGAAACAGATGGGTTTTTTTCATCAGAAACAGAATAAGCCCTCGACGTCTGAAAAACTTTTTTTGAAAAAATCCCTAAGCCGCGCGGTCACAATTTCAGCAAAAATCTGACGTTCTGCAATTCACTCAAAAAGGCTTCCAAAGTGATGCAAACGATCCCCTGAAAGGTTTTTCGGTGGAAACAGATGGGTTTTATCATCAAAAACAGAATAAGCCCTCGACGTCTGAACAACTTTATTTGAAAAAATGCCTAAGCCGCGCGGTCACAATTTCAGCAAAAATCTGACGTTCTGCAATTCACTCAAAAATGCTTCCACACTGTTGCAAACGATCCCCTGAAAGGTTTTTCGGTGGAAACAGATGGGTTTTTTCATCAAAAACAGAATAAGCCCTCGACGTCTGAACAACTTTTTTTGAAAAAATGCCTAAGCCGCGCGGTCACAATTTCAGCAAAAATCTGACGTTCTGCAATTCACTCAAAAATGCTTCCAAAGTGTTGCAAACGATCCCCTGAAATGTTTTTTGGTGGAAACAGATGGGTTTTAAAATCAGAAACAGAATAAGCCCTCGACGTCTGAACAACTTTTTTTGAAAAAATCACTAAGCCGCGCGGTCACAATTTCAGCAAAAACCTGACGTTCTGCAATTCACTCAAAAAGGCTGCCAAATTGTTGCAAACGATCCCCTGAAAGGTTTTTCAGTGGAAACAGATGGTTTTTATCATCAAAAACAGAATAAGCCCTCGACGTCTGAACAAATTTTTTTTAAAAAAATCCCTAAGCCGCGCGGTCACAATTTCAGCAAAAATCTGACGTTCTGCAATTCACTCAAAAATGCTGCCAAAGTGTTGCAAACGATCCCCTGAAATGTTTTTTGGTGGAAACAGATGGGTTTTAAAATCAGAAACAGAATAAGCCCTCGACGTCTGAACAACTTTTTTTGAAAAAATCACTAAGCCGCGCGGTCACAATTTCAGCAAAAACCTGACGTTCTGCAATTCACTCAAAAAGGCTGCCAAATTGTTGCAAACGATCCCCTGAAAGGTTTTTCGGTGGAAACAGATGGTTTTTTTCATCAGAAACAGAATAAGCCCTCGACGTCTGAACAACTTTTTTTTGAAAAAATCCCTAAGCCGCGCGGTCACAATTTCAGCAAAAATCTGACGTTCTGCAATTCACTCAAAAATGCTGCCAAAGTGTTGCAAACGATCCCCTGAAATGTTTTTTGGTGGAAACAGATGGGTTTTAAAATCAGAAACAGAATAAGCCCTCGACGTCCGAAAAACTTTTTTTGAAAAAGTCACTAAGCCGCGCGGTCACAATTTCAGCAAAAATCTTACGTTCTGCAATTCACTCAGAAATGCTTCCAAACTGTTGCAAACGATCCCCTGAAAGGTTTTTCGGTGGAAACAGATGCGTTTTTTCATCAAAAACAGAATAAGCCCTCGACGTCTGAACAACTTTTTTTTGAAAAAATCCCTAAGCCGCGCGGTCACAATTTCAGAAAAATCTGACGTTCTGCAATTCACTCAAAAATGCTGCCAAAGTGTTGCAAACGATCCCCTGAAAGGTTTTTCGGTGGAAACAGATGGGTTTTAAAATCAGAAAGAGAATAAGCCCTCGACGTCTGAACAACTTTTTTTGAAAAAATCCCTAAGCCGCGTGGTCACAATTTCAGCAAAATCTGACGTTCTGCAATTCACTCAAAAAGGCTGCAAAATTGTTGCAAACGATCCCCTGAAAGGTTTTTCGGTGGAAACAGATGGGTTTTATCATCAAAAACAGAATAAGCCCTCGACGTCTGAACAACTTTTTTTGAAAAAATCCCTAAGCCGCGCGGTCACAATTTCAGCAAAAATCTGACGTTCTGCAATTCACTCAAAAATCCAGGCAAACTGTCAGAAATGATCCCCTGAAAGGTTTTTCGGTGGACACAGATGGGTTTTTATCATCAGAAACAGAATTTGCCCTCGACGTTGGAAAACCTTTTTTTAAAAAAATCCATAAGCCGCGCGGTCACAATTTCAGCAAAAATCTGACGTTCTGCAATTCACTCAAAAAGGCTTCCAAACTGTTGCAAACGATCCCCTGAAAGGTTTTTCGGTGGAAACAGATGGGTTTTTTCATCAAAAACAGAATAAGCCCTCGACGTCTGAACAACTTTTTTTAAAAAAATCCCTAAGCCGCGCGGTCACAATTTCAGCAAAAATCTGACGTTCTGCAATTCACTCAAAAATGCTGCCAAAGTGTTGCAAACGATCTCCTGAAATGTTTTTTGGTGGAAACAGATGGGTTTTAAAATCAGAAACAGAATAAGCCCTCGACGTCTGAACAACTTTTTTTGAAAAAATCACTAAGCCGGGCGGTCACAATTTCAGCAAAAACCTGACGTTCTGCAATTAACTCAAAAAGGCTGCCAAATTGTTGCAAACGATCCCCTGAAAGGTTTTTCAGTGGAAACAGATGGTTTTTATCATCAAAAACAGAATAAGCCCTCGACGTCTGAACAACTTTTTTTGAAAAAATCCCTAAGCCGCGCGGTCACAATTTCAGCAAAAATCTGACGTTCTGCAATTCACTCAAAAAGGCTTCCAAACTGTTGCAAACAATCCCCTGAAAGCTTTTCCGGTGGAAACAGATGGGTTTTTTTCATCAGAAACAGAATAAGCCCTCGACGTCTGAAAAACTTTTTTTGAAAAAATCCCTAAGCCGCGCGGTCACAATTTCAGCAAAAATCTGACGTTCTGCAATTCACTCAAAAATGCTGCCAAAGTGTTGCAAACGATCCCCTGAAAGGTTTTTCGGTGGAAACAGATGGCTTTTAAAATCAGAAACAGAATAAGCCCTCGACGTCTGAACAACTTTTTTTGAAAAAATCCCTAAGCCGCGCGGTCACAGTTTCAGCAAAAATCTGACGTTCTGCAATTCACTCAAAAAGGCTGCCAAATTGTTGCAAACGATCCCCTGAAAGGTTTTTCGGTGGAAACAGATGGTTTTTTTCATGAGAAACAGAATAAGCCCTCGACGTCTGAACAACTTTATTTGAAAAAATGCCTAAGCCGCGCGGTCACAATTTCAGCAAAAATCTGACGTTCTGCAATTCACTCAAAAATGCTTCCACACTGTTGCAAACGATCCCCTGAAAGGTTTTTCGGTGGAAACAGATGGGTTTTTTCATCAAAAACAGAATAAGCCCTCGACGTCTGAACAACATTTTTGAAAAAATCCCTAAGCCGCGCGGTCACAATTTCAGCAAAAATCTGACGTTCTGCAATTCACTCAAAAAGGCTGCCAAATTGTTGCAAACGATCCCCTGAAAGGTTTTTCAGTGGAAACAGATGGTTTTTATCATCAAAAACAGAATAAGCCCTCGACGTCTGAACAACTTTTTTTGAAAAAATCCCTAAGCCGCGCGGTCACAATTTCAGCAAAAATCTGACGTTCTGCAATTCACTCAAAAAGGCTTCCAAACTGTTGCAAACAATCCCCTGAAAGCTTTTCCGGTGGAAACAGATGGGTTTTTTTCATTAGAAACAGAATAAGCCCTCGACGTCTGAACAACTTTTTTTGAAAAAATCCCTAAGCCGCGCGGTCACAATTTCAGCAAAAATCTGACGTTCTGCAATTCACTCAAAAAGGCTTCCAAACTGTTGCAAACAATCCCCTGAAAGCTTTTCCGGTGGAAACAGATGGGTTTTTTTCATCAGAAACAGAATAAGCCCTCGACGTCTGAAAAACTTTTTTTGAAAAAATCCCTAAGCCGCGCGGTCACAATTTCAGCAAAAATCTGACGTTCTGCAATTCACTCAAAAAGGCTTCCAAAGTGTTGCAAACGATCCCCTGAAAGGTTTTTCGGTGGAAACAGATGGATTTTATCATCAAAAACAGAATAAGCCCTCGACGTCTGAACAACTTTATTTGAAAAAATGCCTAAGCCGCGCGGTCACAATTTCAGCAAAAATCTGACGTTCTGCAATTCACTCAAAAAGGCTTCCAAACTGTTGCAAACAATCCCCTGAAAGCTTTTCCGGTGGAAACAGATGGGTTTTTTTCATCAGAAACAGAATAAGCCCTCGACGTCTGAAAAACTTTTTTTGAAAAAATCCCTAAGCCGCGCGGTCACAATTTCAGCAAAAATCTGACGTTCTGCAATTCACTCAAAAAGGCTTCCAAAGTGATGCAAACGATCCCCTGAAAGGTTTTTCGGTGGAAACAGATGGGTTTTATCATCAAAAACAGAATAAGCCCTCGACGTCTGAACAACTTTATTTGAAAAAATGCCTAAGCCGCGCGGTCACAATTTCAGCAAAAATCTGACGTTCTGCAATTCACTCAAAAATGCTTCCACACTGTTGCAAACGATCCCCTGAAAGGTTTTTCGGTGGAAACAGATGGGTTTTTTCATCAAAAACAGAATAAGCCCTCGACGTCTGAACAACTTTTTTTGAAAAAATGCCTAAGCCGCGCGGTCACAATTTCAGCAAAAATCTGACGTTCTGCAATTCACTCAAAAATGCTTCCAAAGTGTTGCAAACGATCCCCTGAAATGTTTTTTGGTGGAAACAGATGGGTTTTAAAATCAGAAACAGAATAAGCCCTCGACGTCTGAACAACTTTTTTTGAAAAAATCACTAAGCCGCGCGGTCACAATTTCAGCAAAAACCTGACGTTCTGCAATTCACTCAAAAAGGCTGCCAAATTGTTGCAAACGATCCCCTGAAAGGTTTTTCAGTGGAAACAGATGGTTTTTATCATCAAAAACAGAATAAGCCCTCGACGTCTGAACAAATTTTTTTAAAAAAAATCCCTAAGCCGCGCGGTCACAATTTCAGCAAAAATCTGACGTTCTGCAATTCACTCAAAAATGCTGCCAAAGTGTTGCAAACGATCCCCTGAAATGTTTTTTGGTGGAAACAGATGGGTTTTAAAATCAGAAACAGAATAAGCCCTCGACGTCTGAACAACTTTTTTTGAAAAAATCACTAAGCCGCGCGGTCACAATTTCAGCAAAAACCTGACGTTCTGCAATTCACTCAAAAAGGCTGCCAAATTGTTGCAAACGATCCCCTGAAAGGTTTTTCGGTGGAAACAGATGGTTTTTTTCATCAGAAACAGAATAAGCCCTCGACGTCTGAACAACTTTTTTTTGAAAAAATCCCTAAGCCGCGCGGTCACAATTTCAGCAAAAATCTGACGTTCTGCAATTCACTCAAAAATGCTGCCAAAGTGTTGCAAACGATCCCCTGAAATGTTTTTTGGTGGAAACAGATGGGTTTTAAAATCAGAAACAGAATAAGCCCTCGACGTCCGAAAAACTTTTTTTGAAAAAGTCACTAAGCCGCGCGGTCACAATTTCAGCAAAAATCTTACGTTCTGCAATTCACTCAGAAATGCTTCCAAACTGTTGCAAACGATCCCCTGAAAGGTTTTTCGGTGGAAACAGATGCGTTTTTTCATCAAAAACAGAATAAGCCCTCGACGTCTGAACAACTTTTTTTTGAAAAAATCCCTAAGCTGCGCGGTCACAATTTCAGCAAAAATCTGACGTTCTGCAATTCACTCAAAAATGCTGCCAAAGTGTTGCAAACGATCCCCTGAAATGTTGTTTTGGTGGAAACAGATGGGTTTTAAAATCAGAAACAGAATAAGCCCTCGACGTCTGAAAAACTTTTTTTGAAAAAATCCCTAAGCCGCGCGGTCACAATTTCAGCAAAAATCTGACGTTCTGCAATTCACTCAAAAAGGCTTCCAAACTGTTCCAAACGATCCCCTGAAAGGTTTTTCGGTGGAAACAGATGGGTTTTTTCATCAGAAACAGAATAAGCCCTCGACGTCTGAAAAACTTTTTTTGAAAAAATCCCTAAGCCGCGCGGTCACAATTTCAGCAAAAATCTGACGTTCTGCAATTCACTCAAAAATGCTGCCAAAGTGTTGCAAACGATCCCCTGAAAGGTTTTTCGGTGGAAACAGATGGCTTTTAAAATCAGAAACAGAATAAGCCCTCGACGTCTGAACAACTTTTTTTGAAAAAATCCCTAAGCCGCGCGGTCACAGTTTCAGCAAAAATCTGACGTTCTGCAATTCACTCAAAAAGGCTGCCAAAGTGTTGCAAACGATTCCCTGAAAGGTTTTTCGGTGGAAACAGATGGCTTTTAAAATCAGAAACAGAATAAGCCCTCGACGTCTGAACAACTTTATTTGAAAAAATGCCTAAGCCGCGCGGTCACAATTTCAGCAAAAATCTGACGTTCTGCAATTCACTCAGAAATGCTTCCAAACTGTTGCAAACGATCCCCTGAAAGGTTTTTCGGTGGAAACAGATGGGTTTTTTCATCAAAAACAGAATAAGCCCTCGACGTCTGAACAACTTTTTTTTGAAAAAATCCCTAAGCCGCGCGGTCACAATTTCAGCAAAAATCTGACGTTCTGCAATTCACTCAAAAATGCTGCCAAAGTGTTGCAAACGATCCCCTGAAATGTTTTTTGGTGGAAACAGATGGGTTTTAAAATCAGAAACAGAATAAGCCCTCGACGTCTGAAAAACTTTTTTTGAAAAAGTCACTAAGCCGCGCGGTCACAATTTCAGCAAAAATCTTACGTTCTGCAATTCACTCAGAAATGCTTCCAAACTGTTGCAAACGATCCCCTGAAAGGTTTTTCGGTGGAAACAGATGCGTTTTTTCATCAAAAACAGAATAAGCCCTCGACGTCTGAACAACTTTTTTTTGAAAAAATCCCTAAGCTGCGCGGTCACAATTTCAGCAAAAATCTGACGTTCTGCAATTCACTCAAAAATGCTGCCAAAGTGTTGCAAACGATCCCCTGAAATGTTTTTTGGTGGAAACAGATGGGTTTTAAAATCAGAAACAGAATAAGCCCTCGACGTCTGAAAAACTTTTTTTGAAAAAATCACTAAGCCGCGCGGTCACAATTTCAGCAAAAACCTGACGTTCTGCAATTCACTCAAAAAGGCTGCCAAATTGTTGCAAACGATCCCCTGAAAGGTTTTTCAGTGGAAACAGATGGTTTTTATCATGAAAAACAGAATAAGCCCTCGACGTCTGAACAACTTTTTTTGAAAAAATCCCTAAGCCGCGCGGTCACAATTTCAGCAAAAATCTGACGTTCTGCAATTCACTCAAAAAGGCTTCCAAACTGTTGCAAACAATCCCCTGAAAGCTTTTCCGGTGGAAACAGGTGGGTTTTTTCATCAGAAACAGAATAAGCCCTCGACGTCTGAAAAACTTTTTTTGAAAAAATCCCTAAGCCGCGCGGTCACAATTTCAGCAAAAATCTGACGTTCTGCAATTCACTCAAAAATGCTGCCAAAGTGTTGCAAACGATCCCCTGAAAGGTTTTTCGGTGGAAACAGATGGGTTTTATCATCAGAAACAGAATAAGTCCTCGACGTCTGAAAAACTTTTTTTGAAAAAATCCCTAAGCCGCGCGGTCACAATTTCAGCAAAAATCTGACGTTCTGCAATTCACTGAAAAAGGCTTCCAAACTGTTTCAAACGACCCCCTGAATGGTTTTTTGGTGGAAACAGATGGGTTTTTTCATCAAAAACAGAATAAGCCCTCGACGTCTGAACAACTTTTTTTTGAAAAAATCCCTAAGCCGCGCGGTCACAATTTCAGCAAAAATCTGACGTTCTGCAATTCACTCAAAAAGGCTTCCAAACTGTTGCAAACGATCCCCTGAAAGGTTTTTCGGTGGAAACAGATGGGTTTTATCATCAAAAACAGAATAAGCCCTCGACGTCTGAACAACTTTATTTGAAAAAATGCCTAAGCCGCGCGGTCACAATTTCAGCAAAAATCTGACGTTCTGCAATTCACTCAAAAATGCTTCCAAACTGTTGCAAACGATCCCCTGAAAGGTTTTTCGGTGGAAACAGATGGGTTTTTTCATCAAAAACAGAATAAGCCCTCGACGTCTGAACAACTTTTTTTGAAAAAATGCCTAAGCCGCGCGGTCACAATTTCAGCAAAAATCTGACGTTCTGCAATTCACTCAAAAATGCTGCCAAAGTGTTGCAAACGATCCCCTGAAATGTTTTTTGGTGGAAACAGATGGGTTTTAAAATCAGAAACAGAATAAGCCCTCGACGTCTGAACAACTTTTTTTGAAAAAATCACTAAGCCGCGCGGTCACAATTTCAGCAAAAACCTGACGTTCTGCAATTCACTCAAAAAGGCTGCCAAATTGTTGCAAACGATCCCCTGAAAGGTTTTTCAGTGGAAACAGATGGTTTTTATCATCAAAAACAGAATAAGCCCTCGACGTCTGAACAACTTTTTTTGAAAAAATCCCTAAGCCGCGCGGTCACACTTTCAGCAAAAATCTGACGTTCTGCAATTCACTCAAAAATGCTGCCAAAGTGTTGCAAACGATCCCCTGAAATGTTTTTTGGTGGAAACAGATGGGTTTTAAAATCAGAAACAGAATAAGCCCTCGACGTCTGAACAACTTTTTTTGAAAAAATCCCTAAGCCGCGCGGTCACAATTTCAGCAAAAATCTGACGTTCTGCAATTCACTCAAAAAGGCTTCCAAACTGTTGCAAACGATCCCCTGAAAGGTTTTTCGGTGGAAACAGATGGGTTTTTTCATCAGAAACAGAATAAGCCCTCGACGTCTGAAAAACTTTTTTTGAAAAAATCCCTAAGCCGCGCGGTCACAATTTCAGCAAAAATCTGACGTTCTGCAATTCACTTAAAAATGCTGCCAAAGTGTTGCAAACGATCCCCTGAAAGGTTTTTCGGTGGAAACAGATGGCTTTTAAAATCAGAAACAGAATAAGCCCTCGACGTCTGAACAACTTTTTTTGAAAAAATCCCTAAGCCGCGCGGTCACAGTTTCAGCAAAAATCTGACGTTCTGCAATTCACTCAAAAAGGCTGCCAAAGTGTTGCAAACGATTCCCTGAAAGGTTTTTCGGTGGAAACAGATGGCTTTTAAAATCAGAAACAGAATAAGCCCTCGACGTCTGAACAACTTTATTTGAAAAAATGCCTAAGCCGCGCGGTCACAATTTCAGCAAAAATCTGACGTTCTGCAATTCACTCAGAAATGCTTCCAAACTGTTGCAAACGATCCCCTGAAAGGTTTTTCGGTGGAAACAGATGGGTTTTTTCATCAAAAACAGAATAAGCCCTCGACGTCTGAACAACTTTTTTTTGAAAAAATCCCTAAGCTGCGCGGTCACAATTTCAGCAAAAATCTGACGTTCTGCAATTCACTCAAAAATGCTGCCAAAGTGTTGCAAACGATCCCCTGAAATGTTTTTTGGTGGAAACAGATGGGTTTTAAAATCAGAAACAGAATAAGCCCTCGACGTCTGAAAAACTTTTTTTGAAAAAATCCCTAAGCCGCGCGGTCACAATTTCAGCAAAAATCTGACGTTCTGCAATTCACTCAAAAAGGCTTCCAAACTGTTGCAAACGATCCCCTGAAAGGTTTTTCGGTGGAAACAGATGGGTTTTTTCATCAGAAACAGAATAAGCCCTCGACGTCTGAAAAACTTTTTTTGAAAAAATCCCTAAGCCGCGCGGTCACAATTTCAGCAAAAATCTGACGTTCTGCAATTCACTTAAAAATGCTGCCAAAGTGTTGCAAACGATCCCCTGAAAGGTTTTTCGGTGGAAACAGATGGCTTTTAAAATCAGAAACAGAATAAGCCCTCGACGTCTGAACAACTTTTTTTGAAAAAATCCCTAAGCCGCGCGGTCACAGTTTCAGCAAAAATCTGACGTTCTGCAATTCACTCAAAAAGGCTGCCAAAGTGTTGCAAACGATTCCCTGAAAGGTTTTTCGGTGGAAACAGATGGCTTTTAAAATCAGAAACAGAATAAGCCCTCGACGTCTGAACAACTTTATTTGAAAAAATGCCTAAGCCGCGCGGTCACAATTTCAGCAAAAATCTTACGTTCTGCAATTCACTCAGAAATGCTTCCAAACTGTTGCAAACGATCCCCTGAAAGGTTTTTCGGTGGAAACAGATGCGTTTTTTCATCAAAAACAGAATAAGCCCTCGACGTCTGCACAACTTTTTTTTGAAAAAATCCCTAAGCTGCGCGGTCACAATTTCAGCAAAAATCTGACGTTCTGCAATTCACTCAAAAATGCTGCCAAAGTGTTGCAAACGATCCCCTGAAATGTTTTTTGGTGGAAACAGATGGGTTTTAAAATCAGAAACAGAATAAGCCCTCGACGTCTGAAAAACTTTTTTGAAAAAATCACTAAGCCGCGCGGTCACAATTTCAGCAAAAACCTGACGTTCTGCAATTCACTCAAAAAGGCTGCCAAATTGTTGCAAACGATCCCCTGAAAGGTTTTTCAGTGGAAACAGATGGTTTTTATCATCAAAAACAGAATAAGCCCTCGACGTCTGAACAACTTTTTTTGAAAAAATCCCTAAGCCGCGCGGTCACAATTTCAGCAAAAATCTGACGTTCTGCAATTCACTCAAAAAGGCTTCCAAACTGTTGCAAACAATCCCCTGAAAGCTTTTCCGGTGGAAACAGGTGGGTTTTTTCATCAGAAACAGAATAAGCCCTCGACGTCTGAAAAACTTTTTTTGAAAAAATCCCTAAGCCGCGCGGTCACAATTTCAGCAAAAATCTGACGTTCTGCAATTCACTCAAAAATGCTGCCAAAGTGTTGCAAACGATCCCCTGAAAGGTTTTTCGGTGGAAACAGATGGCTTTTAAAATCAGAAACAGAATAAGCCCTCGACGTCTGAACAACTTTTTTTGAAAAAATCCCTAAGCCGCGCGGTCACAGTTTCAGCAAAAATCTGACGTTCTGCAATTCACTCAAAAAGGCTGCCAAAGTGTTGCAAACGATTCCCTGAAAGGTTTTTCGGTGGAAACAGATGGCTTTTAAAATCAGAAACAGAATAAGCCCTCGACGTCTGAACAACTTTATTTGAAAAAATGCCTAAGCCGCGCGGTCACAATTTCAGCAAAAATCTGACGTTCTGCAATTCACTCAGAAATGCTTCCAAACTGTTGCAAACGATCCCCTGAAAGGTTTTTCGGTGGAAACAGATGGGTTTTTTCATCAAAAACAGAATAAGCCCTCGACGTCTGAACAACTTTTTTTTGAAAAAATCCCTAAGCCGCGCGGTCACAATTTCAGCAAAAATCTGACGTTCTGCAATTCACTCAAAAATGCTGCCAAAGTGTTGCAAACGATCCCCTGAAATGTTTTTTGGTGGAAACAGATGGGTTTTAAAATCAGAAACAGAATAAGCCCTCGACGTCTGAAAAACTTTTTTTGAAAAAGTCACTAAGCCGCGCGGTCACAATTTCAGCAAAAATCTTACGTTCTGCAATTCACTCAGAAATGCTTCCAAACTGTTGCAAACGATCCCCTGAAAGGTTTTTCGGTGGAAACAGATGCGTTTTTTCATCAAAAACAGAATAAGCCCTCGACGTCTGCACAACTTTTTTTTGAAAAAATCCCTAAGCTGCGCGGTCACAATTTCAGCAAAAATCTGACGTTCTGCAATTCACTCAAAAATGCTGCCAAAGTGTTGCAAACGATCCCCTGAAATGTTTTTTGGTGGAAACAGATGGGTTTTAAAATCAGAAACAGAATAAGCCCTCGACGTCTGAAAAACTTTTTTTGAAAAAATCACTAAGCCGCGCGGTCACAATTTCAGCAAAAACCTGACGTTCTGCAATTCACTCAAAAAGGCTGCCAAATTGTTGCAAACGATCCCCTGAAAGGTTTTTCAGTGGAAACAGATGGTTTTTATCATCAAAAACAGAATAAGCCCTCGACGTCTGAACAACTTTTTTTGAAAAAATCCCTAAGCCGCGCGGTCACAATTTCAGCAAAAATCTGACGTTCTGCAATTCACTCAAAAAGGCTTCCAAACTGTTGCAAACAATCCCCTGAAAGCTTTTCCGGTGGAAACAGGTGGGTTTTTTCATCAGAAACAGAATAAGCCCTCGACGTCTGAAAAACTTTTTTTGAAAAAATCCCTAAGCCGCGCGGTCACAATTTCAGCAAAAATCTGACGTTCTGCAATTCACTCAAAAATGCTGCCAAAGTGTTGCAAACGATCCCCTGAAAGGTTTTTCGGTGGAAACAGATGGGTTTTATCATCAGAAACAGAATAAGTCCACGACGTCTGAAAAACTTTTTTTGAAAAAATCCCTAAGCCGCGCGGTCACAATTTCAGCAAAAATCTGACGTTCTGCAATTCACTCAAAAAGGCTTCCAAACTGTTGCAAACGATCCCCTGAAAGGTTTTTCGGTGGAAACAGATGGGTTTTTTCATCAAAAACAGAATAAGCCCTCGACGTCTGAACAACTTTTTTTTGAAAAAATCCCTAAGCCGCGCGGTCACAATTTCAGCAAAAATCTGACGTTCTGCAATTCACTCAAAAATGCTGCCAAAGTGTTGCAAACGATCCCCTGAAAGGTTTTTCGGTGGAAACAGATGGCTTTTAAAATCAGAAACAGAATAAGCACTCGACGTCTGAACAACTTTTTTTGAAAAAATCCCTAAGCCGCGCGGTCACAATTTCAGCAAAAATCTGACGTTCTGCAATTCACTCAAAAAGGCTGCCAAATTGTTGCAAACGATCCCCTGAAAGCTTTTTCGGTGGAAACAGATGGGTTTTTTCATCAGAAAAAGAATAAGCCCTCGACATCTGAACAACTTTTTTTTGAAAAAATCCCTAAGCCGCGCGGTCACAATTTCAGCAAAAATCTGACGTTCTGCAATTCACTCAAAAATGCTGCCAAAGTGTTGCAAACGATCCCCTGAAAGGTTTTTCGGTGGAAACAGATGGGTTTTATCATCAGAAACAGAATAAGCCCTCGACGTCTGAAAACCTTTTTTTGAAAAAATCCCTAAGCCGCGCGGTCACAATTTCAGCAAAAATCTGACGTTCTGCAATTCACTCAAAAATGCTTCCAAACTGTTGCAACCGATCCCCTGAAAGGTTTTTCGGTGGAAACAGATGGGTTTTTTCATCAAAAACAGAATAAGCCCTCGACGTCTGAACAACTTTTTTTTGAAAAAATCCCTAAGCCGCGCGGTCACAATTTCAGCAAAAATCTGACATTCTGCAATTCACTCAAAAATGCTGCCAAAGTTTTGCAAACGATCCCCTGAAAGGTTTTTCGGTGGAAACAGATGGGTTTTAAAATCAGAAACAGAATAAGCCCTCGACGTCTGAACAACTTTTTTTGAAAAAATCCCTAAGCCGCGCGGTCACAATTTCAGCAAAAATCTGACGTTCTGCAATTCACTCAAAAATGCTTCCAAACTGTTGCAAACGATCCCCTGAAAGGTTTTCCGGTGGAAACAGATGGGTTTTTTCATCAGAAACAGAATAAGCCCTCGACGTCTGAACAACTCTTTTTTGAAAAAATCCCCAAGCCGCGCGGTCACAATTTCAGCAAAAATCTGACGTTCTGCAATTCACTCAAAAATGCTGCCAAAGTGTTGCAAACGATCCCCTGAAAGGTTTTTCAGTGGAAACAGATGGGTTTTATCATCAGAAACAGAATAAGCCCTCGACGTCTGAAAAACTTTTTTTGAAAAAATCCCTAAGCCGCGCGGTCACAATTTCAGTAAAAATCTGACGTTCTGCAATTCACTCAAAAAGGCTTCCAAACTGTTGCAAACGATCCCCTGAAAGGTTTTTCGGTGGAAGCAGATGGGTTTTTTTTATCAAAAACAGAATAAGCCATCCAAGTCTGAACAACTTTTTTTTGAAAAAATCCCTAAGCCGCGCGGTCACAATTTCGGCAAAAATCTGACGTTCTGCAATTCACTCAAAAATGCTTCCAAACTGTTGCAAACGACCCCCTGAAAGGTTTTTCGGTTGAAACAGATGGGTTTTAAAATCAGAAACAGAATAAGCCCTCGACGTCTGAACAACTTTTTTTGAAAAAATCCCTAAGCCGCGCGGTCACAATTTCAGCAAAAATCTGACGTTCTGCAATTCACTCAAAAATCCTGCCAAACTGTTGCAAACGATCCCCTGAAAGGTTTTTCAGTGGAAACAGATGGGTTTTATCATCAGAAACAGAATAAGCCCTCGACGTCTGAAAAACTTTTTTTGAAAAAATCCCTAAACCGCGCGGTCACAATTTCAGCAAAAATCTGACGTTCTGCAATTCACTCAAAAATCCTGCCAAACTGTTGCAAACGAACCCCTGAAAGGTTTTTCAGTGGAAACAGATGGGTTTTATCATCAGAAACAGAATAAGCCCTCGACGTCTGAACAACTTTTTTTGAAAAAATCCCTAAGCCGCGCGGTCACAATTTCAGCAAAAATCTGACGTTCTGCAATTCACTCAAAAATCCTGCCAAACTGTTGCAAACGATCCCCTGAAAGGTTTTTCAGTGGAAACAGATGGGTTTTATCATCAGAAACAGAATAAGCCCACGACGTCTGAAAAACTTTTTTTGAAAAAATCCCTAAACCGCGCGGTCACAATTTCAGCAAAAATCTGACGTTCTGCAATTCACTCAAAAATCCTGCCAAACTGTTGCAAACGAACCCCTGAAAGGTTTTTCAGTGGAAACAGATGGGTTTTATCATCAGAAACAGAATAAACCCTCGACGTCTGAAAAACTTTTTTTGAAAAAATCCCTAAACCGCGCGGTCACAATTTCAGCAAAAATCTGACGTTCTGCAATTCACTCAAAAATGCTGCCAAAGTGTTGCAAACGATCCCCTGAAAGGTTTTTCGGTGGAAACAGATGGGTTTTTTCATCAAAAACAGAATAAGCCCTCGACGTCTGAACAACTTTTTTTGAAAAAATCCCTAAGCCGCGCGGTCACAATTTCAGCAAAAATCTGACTTTCTGCAATTCACTCAAAAATGCTGCCAAAGTGTTGCAAACGATCCCCTGAAAGGTTTTTCGGTGGAAACAGATGGCTTTTAAAATCAGAAACAGAATAAGCACTCGACGTCTGAACAACTTTTTTTGAAAAAATCCCTAAGCCGCGCGGTCACAATTTCAGCAAAAATCTGACGTTCTGCAATTCACTCAAAAAGGCTGCCAAATTGTTGCAAACGATCCCCTGAAAGGTTTTTCGGTGGAAACAGATGGGTTTTTTCATCAGAAACAGAATAAGCCCTCGACGTCTGAAAAACTTTTTTTGAAAAAATCCCTAAACCGCGCGGTCACAATTTCAGCAAAAATCTGACGTTCTGCAATTCACTCAAAAATCCTGCCAAACTGTTGCAAACGAACCCCTGAAAGGTTTTTCAGTGGAAACAGATGGGTTTTATCATCAGAAACAGAATAAGCCCTCGACGTCTGAACAACTTTTTTTGAAAAAATCCCTAAGCCGCGCGGTCACAATTTCAGCAAAAATCTGACGTTCTGCAATTCACTCAAAAATCCTGCCAAACTGTTGCAAACGATCCCCTGAAAGGTTTTTCAGTGGAAACAGATGGGTTTTATCATCAGAAACAGAATAAGCCCACGACGTCTGAAAAACTTTTTTTGAAAAAATCCCTAAACCGCGCGCGGTCACAATTTCAGTAAAAATCTGACGTTCTGCAATTCACTCAAAAATTCTGCCAAAGTGTTGCAAACGATCCCCTGAAAGGTTTTTCAGTGGAAACAGATGGGTTTTATCATCAGAAACAGAATAAGCCCTCGACGTCTGAAAAACTTTTTTTGAAAAAATCCCTAAGCCGCGCGGTCACAATTTCAGCAAAAATCTGACGTTCTGCAATTCACTCAAAAAGGCTTCCAAACTTGCAAACGATCCCCTGAAAGGTTTTTCGGTGGAAAGAAATGGGTTTTTTCATCAAAAACAGAATCAGCCCTCGACGTCTGAACAACTTTTTTTGAAAAAATCCCAAAGCCGCGCGGTCACAATTTCAGCAAAAATCTGACGTTCTGCAATTCACTCAAAAATCCTGCCAAACTGTCACAAATGATCCCCTGAAAGGTTTTTCGGTGGAAACAGATAGGTTTTTATCATCAGAAACAGAATAAGCCCTCGATGTCTGAACAACTTTTTTTTGAAAAAATCCCTAAGCCGCGCGGTCACAATTTCAGCAAAAATCTGACGTTCTGCAATTCACTAAATAGTGCTGCAAAAGTGTTGCAAACGATCCCCTGAAAGGTTTTTCAGTGGAAACAGATGGGTTTTATCATCAGAAACAGAATAAGCCCTCGACGTCTGAAAACCTTTTTTTGAAAAAATGCCTAAGCCGCGCGGTCACAATTTCAGCAAAAATCTGACGTTCTGCAATTCACTCAAAAATGCTTCCAAACTGTTGCAAACGATCCCCTGAAAGGTTTTTCGGTGGAAACAGATGGGTTTTTTCATCAAAAACAGAATAAGCCCTCGACGTCTGAAAAACTTTTTTTGAAAAAATCCCTAAGCCGCGCGGTCACAATTTCAGCAAAAATCTGACGTTCTGCAATTCACTGAAAAAGGCTTCCAAACTGTTTCAAACGATCCCTTGAATGGTTTTTTGGTGGAAACAGATGGGTTTTTTCATCAAAAACAGAATAAGCCCTCGACGTCTGAACAACTTTTTTTTGAAAAAATCCCTAAGCCGCGCGGTCACAATTTCAGCAAAAATCTGACGTTCTGCAATTCACTCAAAAAGGCTTCCAAACTGTTGCAAACGATCCCCTGAAAGGTTTTTCGGTGGAAACAGATGGGTTTTTTCATCAAAAACAGAATAAGCCCTCGACGTCTGAACAACTTTTTTTGAAAAAATCCCTAAGCCGCGCGGTCACAATTTCAGCAAAAATCTGACGTTCTGCAATTCACTCAAAAATGCTGCCAAAGTGTTGCAAACGATCCCCTGAAAGGTTTTTCGGTGGAAACAGATGGCTTTTAAAATCAGAAACAGAATAAGCACTCGACGTCTGAACAACTTTTTTTGAAAAAATCCCTAAGCCGCGCGGTCACAATTTCAGCAAAAATCTGACGTTCTGCAATTCACTCAAAAAGGCTGCCAAATTGTTGCAAACGATCCCCTGAAAGGTTTTTCGGTGGAAACAGATGGGTTTTTTCATCAGAAACAGAATAAGCCCTCGACATCTGAACAACTTTTTTTTGAAAAAATCCCTAAGCCGCGCGGTCACAATTTCAGCAAAAATCTGACGTTCTGCAATTCATTCAAAAAGGCTGCCAAAGTGTTGCAAACGATCCCCTGAAAGGTTTTTCAGTGGAAACAGATGGGTTTTATCATCAGAAACAGAATAAGCCCTCGACGTCTGAAAAACTTTTTTTGAAAAAATCCCTAAGCCGCGTGGTCACAATTTCAGCAAAAATCTGACGTTCTGCAATTCACTCAAAAATGCTTCCAAACTGTTGCAAACGATCCCCTGAAAGGTTTTTCGGTGGAAACAGATGGGTTTTTTCATCAAAAACAGAATAAGCCCTCGACGTCTGAACAACTTTTTTTTGAAAAAATGCCTAAGCCGCGCGGTCACAATTTCAGTAAAAATCTGACGTTCTGCAATTCACTCAAAAATGCTGCCAAAGTGTTGCAAACGACCCCCTGAAAGGTTTTTCGGTGGAAACAGAAAGGTTTTTATCATCAGAAACAGAATAAGCCCTCGACGTCGGAACAACTTTTTTTGAAAAAATCCCAAAGCCGCGCGGTCACAATTTCAGCAAAAATCTGACGTTCTGCAATTCACTCAAAAAGGCTTCCAAACTGTTGCAAACAATCCCCTGAAAGCTTTTCCGGTGGAAACAGATGGGTTTTTTCATCAGAAACAGAATAAGCCCTCAACGTCTGAACAACTTTTTTTGAAAAAATCCCTAAGCCGCGCGGTCACAATTTCAGCAAAAATCTGACGTTCTGCAATTCACTCAAAAAGGCTTCCAAACTGTTGCAAACGATCCCCTGAAAGGTTTTTCGGTGGAAAGATATGGGTTTTTTCATCAAAAACAGAATAAGCCCTCGACGTCTGAACAACTTTTTTTGAAAAAATCCCAAAGCCGCGCGGTCACAATTTCAGCAAAAATCTGACGTTCTGCAATTCACTCAAAAATCCTGCCAAACTGTCACAAATGATCCCCTGAAAGGTTTTTCGGTGGAAACAGATAGGTTTTTATCATCAGAAACAGAATAAGCCCTCAACGTCTGAACAACTTTTTTTGAAAAAATCCCAAAGCCGCGCGGTCACAATTTCAGCAAAAATCTGACGTTCTGCAATTCACTCAAAAAGGCTTCCAAATTGTTGCAAACAATCCCCTGAAAGCTTTTTCGGTGGAAACAGATGGGTTTTAAAATCAGAAACAGAATAAGCCCTCGACGTCTGAACAACTTTTTTTTGAAAAAATCCCTAAGCCGCGCGGTCACAATTTCAGCAAAAATCTGACGTTCTGCAATTCACTCAAAAATGCTGCCAAAGTGTTGCAAACGATCCCGTGAAAGGTTTTTCGGTGGAAACAGATGGGTTTTAAAATCAGAAACAGAATAAGCCCTCGACTTCTGAACAACTTTTTTTGAAAAAATCCCTAAGCCGCGCGGTCACAATTTCAGCAAAAATCTGACGTTCTGCAATTCACTCAAAAAGGCTGCCAAATTGTTGCAAACGATCCCCTGAAAGGTTTTTCGGTGAAACAGATGGGTTTTATCATCAAAAACAGAATAAGCAATCGACGTCTGAACAACTTTTTTTTCAAAAAAATCCCTAAGCCGCGCGGTCACAATTTCAGCAAAAATCTGACGTTCTGCAATTCACTCAAAAAGGCTTCCAAACTGTTGCAAACAATCCCTTGAATGGTTTTTTGGTGGAAACAGATGGGTTTTTTCATCAAAAACAGAATAAGCCCTCGACGTCTGAACAACTTTTTTTTGAAAAAATCCCTAAGCCGCGCGGTCACAATTTCAGCAAAAATCTGACGTTCTGCAATTCACTCAAAAAGGCTTCCAAACTGTTGCAAACGATCCCCTGAAAGGTTTTTCGGTGGAAACAGATGGGTTTTTTCATCAAAAACAGAACAAGCCCTCGACGTCTGAACAACTTTTTATGAAAAAATCCCTAAGCCGCGCGGTCACAATTTCAGCAAAAATCTGACGTTCTGCAATTCACTCAAAAATGCTGCCAAAGTGTTGCAAACGATCCCCTGAAAGGTTTTTCGGTGGAAACAGATGGCTTTTAAAATCAGAAACAGAATAAGCACTCGACGTCTGAAAAACTTTTTTTGAAAAAATCCCTAAGCCGCGCGGTTACAATTTCAGCAAAAATCTGACGTTCTGCAATTCACTCAAAAAGGCTGCCAAATTGTTGCAAACGATCCCCTGAAAGGTTTTTCGGTGGAAACAGATGGGTTTTTTCATCAGAAACAGAATAAGCCCTCGACATCTGAACAACTTTTTTTTGAAAAAATCCCTAAGCCGCGCGGTCACAATTTCAGCAAAAATCTGACGTTCTGCAATTCACTCAAAAATGCTGCCAAAGTGTTGCAAACGATCCCCTGAAAGGTTTTTCAGTGGAAACAGATGGGTTTTATCATCAGAAACAGAATAAGCCCTCGACGTCTGAAAAACTTTTTTTGAAAAAATCCCTAAGCCGCGTGGTCACAATTTCAGCAAAAATCTGACGTTCTGCAATTCACTCAAAAATGCTTCCAAACTGTTGCAAACGATCCCCTGAAAGGTTTTTCGGTGGAAACAGATGGGTTTTTTCATCAAAAACAGAATAAGCCCTCGACGTCTGAACAACTTTTTTTTGAAAAAATGCCTAAGCCGCGCGGTCACAATTTCAGTAAAAATCTGACGTTCTGCAATTCACTCAAAAATGCTGCCAAAGTGTTGCAAACGACCCCCTGAAAGGTTTTTCGGTGGAAACAGAAAGGTTTTTATCATCAGAAACAGAATAAGCCCTCGACGTCGGAACAACTTTTTTTGAAAAAAACCCAAAGCCGCGCGGTCACAATTTCAGGAAAAATCTGACGTTCTGCAATTCACTCAAAAAGGCTTCCAAACTGTTGCAAACAATCCCCTGAAAGGTTTTTCGGTGGAAAGAAATGGGTTTTTTCATCAAAAACAGAATAAGCCCTCGACGTCTGAACAACTTTTTTTGAAAAAATCCCAAAGCCGCGCGGTCACAATTTCAGCAAAAATCTGACGTTCTGCAATTCACTCAAAAATCCTGCCAAACTGTCACAAATGATCCCCTGAAAGGTTTTTCGGTGGAAACAGATAGGTTTTTATCATCAGAAACAGAATAAGCCCTCAACGTCTGAACAACTTTTTTTGAAAAAATCCCAAAGCCGCGCGGTCACAATTTCAGCAAAAATCTGACGTTCTGCAATTCACTCAAAAAGGCTTCCAAATTGTTGCAAACAATCCCCTGAAAGCTTTTTCGGTGGAAACAGATGGGTTTTAAAATCAGAAACAGAATAAGCCCTCGACGTCTGAACAACTTTTTTTTGAAAAAATCCCTAAGCCGCGCGGTCACAATTTCAGCAAAAATCTGACGTTCTGCAATTCACTCAAAAATGCTGCCAAAGTGTTGCAAACGATCCCGTGAAAGGTTTTTCGGTGGAAACAGATGGGTTTTAAAATCAGAAACAGAATAAGCCCTCGACTTCTGAACAACTTTTTTTGAAAAAATCCCTAAGCCGCGCGGTCACAATTTCAGCAAAAATCTGACGTTCTGCAATTCACTCAAAAAGGCTGCCAAATTGTTGCAAACGATCCCCTGAAAGGTTTTTCGGTGAAACAGATGGGTTTTATCATCAAAAACAGAATAAGCAATCGACGTCTGAACAACTTTTTTTTCAAAAAAATCCCTAAGCCGCGCGGTCACAATTTCAGCAAAAATCTGACGTTCTGCAATTCACTCAAAAATGCTGCCAAAGTGTTGCAAACGATCCCCTGAAAGGTTTTTCGGTGGAAACAGATGGGTTTTAAAATCAGAAACAGAATAAGCCCTCGACGTCTGAACAACTTTTTTTGAAAAAATCCTTAAGCCGCGCGGTCACAATTTCAGCAAAAATCTGACGTTCTGCAATTCACTCAAAAATGCTTCCAAACTGTTGCAAACGATCCCCTGAAAGGTTTTCCGGTGGAAACAGATGGGTTTTTTCATCAGAAACAGAATAAGCCCTCGACGTCTGAACAATTTTTTTTTGAAAAAATCCCTAAGCCGCGCGGTCACAATTTCAGCAAAAATCTGACGTTCTGCAATTCACTGAAAAATGCTGCCAAAGTGTTGCAAACGATCCCCTGAAAGGTTTTTCGGTGGAAACAGATGGGTTTTAAAATCAGAAACAGAATAAGCCCTCGACGTCTGAACAACTTTTTTTGAAAAAACCCCTAAGCCGCGCGGTCACAATTTCAGCAAAAATCTGACGTTCTGCAATTCACTCAAAAAGGCTGCCAAATTGTTGCAAACGATCCCCTGAAAGGTTTTTCGGTGAAACAGATGGGTTTTATCATCAAAAACAGAATAAGCTCTCGACGTCTGAACAACTTTTTTTGAAAAAATCCCTAAGCCGCGCGGTCACAATTTCAGCAAAAATCTGACGTTCTGCAATTCACTCAAAAATGCTGCCAAAGTGTTGCAAACGATCCCCTGAAAGGTTTTTCGGTGGAAACAGATGGGTTTTAAAATCAGAAACAGAATAAGCCCTCGACGTCTGAACACCTTTTTTTGAAAAAATCCCTAAGCCGCGCGGTCACAATTTCAGCAAAAATCTGACATTCTGCAATTCACTCAAAAATGCTTCCAAACTGTTGCAAACGATCCCCTGAAAGGTTTTCCGGTGGAAACAGATGGGTTTTTTCATCAGAAACAGAATAAGCCCTCAACGTCTGAACAACTCTTTTTTGAAAAAATCCCTAAGCCGCGCGGTCACAATTTCAGCAAAAATCTGACGTTCTGCAATTCACTCAAAAATGCTTCTAAACTGTTGCAAACGATCCCCTGAAAGGTTTTCCGGTGGAAACAGATGGGTTTTTTCATCAGAAACAGAATAAGCCCTCGACGTCTGAACAATTTTTTTTTGAAAAAATCCCTAAGCCGCGCGGTCACAATTTCAGCAAAAATCTGACGTTCTGCAATTCACTGAAAAATGCTGCCAAAGTGTTGCAAACGATCCCCTGAAAGGTTTTTCGGTGGAAACAGATGGGTTTTAAAATCAGAAACAGAATAAGCCCTCGACGTCTGAACAACTTTTTTTGAAAAAATCCCTAAGCCGCGCGGTCACAATTTCAGCAAAAATCTGACGTTCTGCAATTCACTCAAAAAGGCTGCCAAATTGTTGCAAACGATCCCCTGAAAGGTTTTTCGGTGAAACAGATGGGTTTTATCATCAAAAACAGAATAAGCTCTCGACGTCTGAACAACTTTTTTTGAAAAAATCCCTAAGCCGCGCGGTCACAATTTCAGCAAAAATCTGACGTTCTGCAATTCACTCAAAAATGCTGCCAAAGTGTTGCAAACGATCCCCTGAAAGGTTTTTCGGTGGAAACAGATGGGTTTTAAAATCAGAAACAGAATAAGCCCTCGACGTCTGAACACCTTTTTTTGAAAAAATCCCTAAGCCGCGCGGTCACAATTTCAGCAAAAATCTGACATTCTGCAATTCACTCAAAAATGCTTCCAAACTGTTGCAAACGATCCCCTGAAAGGTTTTCCGGTGGAAACAGATGGGTTTTTTCATCAGAAACAGAATAAGCCCTCGACGTCTGAACAACTCTTTTTTGAAAAAATCCCTAAGCCTCGCGGTCACAATTTCAGCAAAAATCTGACGTTCTGCAATTCACTCAAAAATGCTGCCAAAGTGTTGCAAACGATCCCCTGAAAGGTTTTTCAGTGGAAACAGATGGGTTTTAAAATCAGAAACAGAATAAGCCCTCGACGTCTGAACAACTTTTTTTGAAAAAATCCCTAAGCCGCGCGGTCACAATTTCAGCAAAAATCTGACATTCTGCAATTCACTCAAAAATGCTTCCAAACTGTTGCAAACGATCCCCTGAAAGGTTTTTCGGTGGAAACAGATGGGTTTTAAAATCAGAAACAGAATAAGCCCTCGACGTCTGAACACCTTTTTTTGAAAAAATCCCTAAGCCGCGCGGTCACAATTTCAGCAAAAATCTGACATTCTGCGATTCACTCAAAAATGCTTCCAAACTGTTGCAAACGATCCCATGAAAGGTTTTCCGGTGGAAACAGATGGGTTTTTTCATCAGAAACAGAATAAGCCCTCGACGTCTGAACAACTCTTTTTTGAAAAAATCCCTAAGCCTCGCGGTCACAATTTCAGCAAAAATCTGACGTTCTGCAATTCACTCAAAAATGGTGCCAAAGTGTTGCAAACGATCCCCTGAAAGGTTTTTCAGTGGAAACAGATGGGTTTTAAAATCAGAAACAGAATAAGCCCTCGACGTCTGAACAACTTTTTTTGAAAAAATCCCTAAGCCGCGCGGTCACAATTTCAGCAAAAATCTGACGTTCTGCAATTCACTCAAAAATGCTTCCAAACTGTTGCAAACGATCCCCTGAAAGGTTTTCCGGTGGAAACAGATGGGTTTTTTCATCAGAAACAGAATAAGCCCTCGACGTCTGAACAACTTTTTTTTGAAAAAATCCCTAAGCGGCGCGGTCACAATTTCAGCAAAAATCTGACGTTCTGCAATTCACTGAAAAATGCTGCCAAAGTGTTGCAAACGATCCCCTGAAAGGTTTTTCGGTGGAAACAGATGGGTTTTAAAATCAGAAACAGAATAAGCCCTCGACGTCTGAACAACTTTTTTTGAAAAAATCCCTAAGCCGCGCGTCACAATTTCAGCAAAAATCTGACGTTCTGCAATTCACTCAAAAAGGCTGCCAAATTGTTGCAAACGATCCCCTGAAAGGTTTTTCGGTGAAACAGATGGGTTTTATCATCAAAAACAGAATAAGCCCTCGACGTCTGAACAACTTTTTTTTGAAAAAATCCCTAAGCCGCGCGGTCACAATTTCAGCAAAAATCTGACATTCTGCAATTCACTCAAAAATGCTTCCAAACTGTTGCAAACGATCCCCTGAAAGGTTTTCCGGTGGAAACAGATGGGTTTTTTCATCAGAAACAGAATAAGCCCTCAACGTCTGAACAACTCTTTTTTGAAAAAATCCCTAAGCCGCGCGGTCACAATTTCAGCAAAAATCTGACGTTCTGCAATTCACTCAAAAATGCTGCCAAACTTTTGCAAACGATCCCCTGAAAGGTTTTTCGGTGGAAACAGATGGGTTTTAAAATCAGAAACAGAATAAGCCCTCGACGTCTGAACAACTTTTTTTGAAAAAATCCCTAAGCCGCGCGGTCACAATTTCAGCAAAAATCTGACGTTCTGCAATTCACTCAAAAAGGCTGCCAAACTGTCACAAATGATCCCCTGAAAGGTTTTTTGGTGGAAACAGATGGGTTTTATCATCAAAAACAGAATAAGCCCTCGACGTCTGAACAATTTTTTTTGAAAAAATCCCTAAGCCGCGCGGTCACAATTTCAGCAAAAATCTGACGTTCTGCAATTCACTCAAAAATGCTGCCAAAGTGTTGCAAACGATCCCCTGAAAGTTTTTTCGGTGGAAACAGATGGGTTTTAAAATCAGAAACAGAATAAGCCCTCGACGTCTGAACAACTTTATTTGAAAAAATGCCTAAGCCGCGCGGTCACAATTTCAGCAAAAATCTGACGTTCTGCAATTCACTCAAAAATGCTTCCAAACTGTTGCAAACTATCCCCTGAAAGGTTTTTCGGTGGAAACAGATGGGTTTTTTCATCAAAAACAGAATAAGCCCTCGACGTCTGAACAACTTTTTTTTTACAAAATCCCTAAGCCGCGCGGTCACAATTTCAGCAAAAATCTGACGTTCTGCAATTCACTCAAAAATGCTGCCAAAGTGTTGCAAACGATCCCCTGAAAGGTTTTTCGGTGGAAACAGATGGGTTTTAAAATCAGAAACAGAATAAGCCCTCGACGTCTGAACAACTTTTTTTGAAAAAATCCCTAAGCCGCGCGGTCACAATTTCAGCAAAAATCTGACGTTCTGCAATTCACTCAAAAAGGCTGCCAAATTGTTGCAAACGATCCCCTGAAATGTTTTTCGGTGAAACAGATGGGTTTTATCATCAAAAACAGAATAAGCAATCGACGTCTGAACAACTTTTTTTTGAAAAAATCCCTAAGCCGCGCGGTCACAATTTCAGCAAAAATCTGACGTTCTGCAATTCACTCAAAAATGCTGCCAAAGTGTTGCAAACGATCCCCTGAAAGGTTTTTCGGTGGAAACAGATGGGTTTTAAAATCAGAAACAGAATAAGCCCTCGACGTCTGAACAACTTTTTTTGAAAAAATCCCTAAGCCGCGCGGTCACAATTTCAGCAAAAATCTGACGTTCTGCAATTCACTCAAAAATGCTTCCAAACTGTTGCAAACGATCCCCTGAAAGGTTTTCCGGTGGAAACAGATGGGTTTTTTCATCAGAAACAGAATAAGCCCTCGACGTCTGAACAACTTTTTTTTGAAAAAATCCCTAAGCCGCGCGGTCAGAATTTCAGCAAAAATCTGACGTTCTGCAATTCCCTGAAAAATGCTGCCAAAGTGTTGCAAACGATCCCCTGAAAGGTTTTTCGGTGGAAACAGATGGGTTTTAAAATCAGAAACAGAATAAGCCCTCGACGTCTGAACAACTTTTTTTGAAAAAATCCCTAAGCCGCGCGGTCACAATTTCAGCAAAAATCTGACGTTCTGCAATTCACTCAAAAATGCTTCCAAACTGTTGCAAACGATCCCCTGAAAGGTTTTCCGGTGGAAACAGATGGGTTTTTTCATCAGAAACAGAATAAGCCCTCGACGTCTGAACAACTTTTTTTTGAAAAAATCCCTAAGCCGCGCGGTCAGAATTTCAGCAAAAATCTGACGTTCTGCAATTCCCTGAAAAATGCTGCCAAAGTGTTGCAAACGATCCCCTGAAAGGTTTTTCGGTGGAAACAGATGGGTTTTAAAATCAAAAACAGAATAAGCCCTCGACGTCTGAACAACTTTTTTTGAAAAAATCCCTAAGCCGCGCGGTCACAATTTCAGCAAAAATCTGACGTTCTGCAATTCACTCAAAAAGGCTGCCAAATTGTTGCAAACGATCCCCTGAAAGGTTTTTCGGTGAAACAGATGGGTTTTATCATCAAAAACAGAATAAGCTCTCGACGTCTGAACAACTTTTTTTTGAAAAAATCCCTAAGCCGCGCGGTCACAATTTCAGCAAAAATCTGACGTTCTGCAATTCACTCAAAAATGCTGCCAAAGTGTTGCAAACGATCCCCTGAAAGGTTTTTCGGTGGAAACAGATGGGTTTTAAAATCAGAAACAGAATAAGCCCTCGACGTCTGAACACCTTTTTTTGAAAAAATCCCTAAGCCGCGCGGTCACAATTTCAGCAAAAATCTGACATTCTGCAATTCACTCAAAAATGCTTCCAAACTGTTGCAAACGATCCCCTGAAAGGTTTTCCGGTGGAAACAGATGGGTTTTTTCATCAGAAACAGAATAAGCCCTCGACGTCTGAACAACTCTTTTTTGAAAAAATCCCTAAGCCTCGCGGTCACAATTTCAGCAAAAATCTGACGTTCTGCAATTCACTCAAAAATGCTGCCAATGTGTTGCAAACGATCCCCTGAAAGGTTTTTCAGTGGAAACAGATGGGTTTTATCATCAGAAACAGAATAAGCCCTCGACGTCTGAAAAACTTTTTTTGAAAAAATCCCTAAGCCGCGCGGTCACAATTTCAGCAAAAATCTTACGTTCTGCAATTCACTCAAAAATGCTTCCAAACTGTTGCAAACGATCCCCTGAAAGGTTTTCCGGTGGAAACAGATGGGTTTTTTCATCAGAAACAGAATAAGCCCTCAACGTCTGAACAACTCTTTTTTGAAAAAATCCCTAAGCCGCGCGGTCACAATTTCAGCAAAAATCTGACGTTCTGCAATTCACTCAAAAATGCTGCCAAACTTTTGCAAACGATCCCCTGAAAGGTTTTTCGGTGGAAACAGATGGGTTTTAAAATCAGAAACAGAATAAGCCCTCGACGTCTGAATAACTTTTTTTGAAAAAATCCCAAAGCCGCGCGGTCACAATTTCAGCAAAAATCAGACGTTCTGCAATTCACTCAAAAAGGCTGCCAAACTGTCACAAATGATCCCCTGAAAGGTTTTTCGGTGGAAACAGATGGGTTTTTTCATCAAAAACAGAATAAGCCCTCGACGTCTGAACAATTTTTTTTGAAAAAATCCCTAAGCCGCGCGGTCACAATTTCAGCAAAAATCTGACGTTCTGCAATTCACTCAAAAATGCTGCCAAAGTGTTGCAAACGATCCCCTGAAAGTTTTTTCGGTGGAAACAGATGGGTTTTAAAATCAGAAACAGAATAAGCCCTCGACGTCTGAACAACTTTATTTGAAAAAATGCCTAAGCCGCGCGGTCACAATTTCAGCAAAAATCTGACGTTCTGCAATTCACTCAAAAATGCTGCCAAAGTGTTGCAAACGATCCCCTGAAAGTTTTTTTGGTGGAAACAGATGGGTTTTAAAATCAGAAACAGAATAAGCCCTCGACGTCTGAACAACTTTATTTGAAAAAATGCCTAAGCCGCGCGGTCACAATTTCAGCAAAAATCTGACGTTCTGCAATTCACTCAAAAATGCTTCCAAACTGTTGCAAACTATCCCCTGAAAGGTTTTTCGGTGGAAACAGATGGGTTTTTTCATCAAAAACAGAATAAGCCCTCGACGTCTGAACAACTTTTTTTTGAAAAAATCCCTAAGCCGCGCGGTCACAATTTCAGCAAAAATCTGACGTTCTGCAATTCACTCAAAAATGCTGCCAAAGTGTTGCAAACGATCCCCTGAAAGGTTTTTCGGTGGAAACAGATGGGTTTTAAAATCAGAAACAGAATAAGCCCTCGACGTCTGAACAACTTTTTTTGAAAAAATGCCTAAGCCGCGCGGTCACAATTTCAGCAAAAATCTGACGTTCTGCAATTCACTCAAAAATCCTGCCAAACTGTCACAAATGATCCCCTGAATGGTTTTTCGGTGGAAACAGATAGGTTTTTATCATCAGAAACAGAATAAGCCCACGACGTCTGAAGAACTTTTTTTTGAAAAAATTCCTAAGCCGCGCGGTCACAATTTCAGCAAAAATCTGACGTTCTGCAATTCACTCAAAAATGCTGCCAAAGTGTTGCAAACGATCCCCTGAAAGGTTTTTCAGTGGAAACAGACGGGTTTTATCATCAGAAACAGAATAAGCCCTCGACGTCTGAAAAACTTTTTTTGAAAAAATCCCTAAGCCGCGCGGTCACAATTTCAGCAAAAATCTTACGTTCTGCAATTAACTCAAAAATGCTTCCAAACTGTTGCAAACGATCCCCTGAAAGGTTTTTCGGTGGAAACAGATGGGTTTTTTCATCAAAAACAGAATAAGCCCTCGACGTCTGAACAACTTTTTTTTGAAAAAATCCCTAAGCCGCGCGGTCACAATTTCAGCAAAAATCTGACGTTCTGCAATTCACTCAAAAATGCTGCCAAAGTGTTGCAAACGATCCACTGAAAGTTTTTTCAGTGGAAACAGATGGGTTTTAAAATCAGAAACAGAATAAGCCCTCGACGTCTCAACAACTTTTTTTGAAAAAATCCCTAAGCGGCGCGGTCACAATTTCAGCAAAAATCTGACCTTCCGCAATTTACTCAGAAATAGTGGCAAACTGTTGCAAACGCTCTCCTGAAAGCCTTTCCGGTGGAAACAGATGGGTTTTTATCATCAGAAGCAGAATAAGCCCTCGACGTCTGAAAAACTTTTTTTGAAAAAATCCCTAAGCCGCGCAGTCACAATTTCAGCAAAAATCTGACGTTCTGCAATTCACTCAAAAATGCTGCCAAACTGTTGCAAACGATCCGCTGAAAGGTTTTCCGGTGGAAACATATGCATTTTTTCATCAGAAACAGAATAAGCCCTCGACGTCTGAACAACTTTTTTTTGAAAAAATCCCTAAGCCGCGCGGTCAGAATTTCAGCAAAAATCTGACGTTCTGCAATTCACTGAAAAATGCTGCCAAAGTGTTGCAAACGATCCCCTGAAAGGTTTTTCGGTGGAAACAGATGGGTTTTAAAATCAGAAACAGAATAAGCCCTCGACGTCTGAACAACTTTTTTTGAAAAAATCCCTAAGCCGCGCGTCACAATTTCAGCAAAAATCTGACGTTCTGCAATTCACTCAAAAAGGCTGCCAAATTGTTGCAAACGATCCCCTGAAAGGTTTTTCGGTGAAACAGATGGGTTTTATCATCAAAAACAGAATAAGCCCTCGACGTCTGAACAACTTTTTTTTGAAAAAATCCCTAAGCCGCGCGGTCACAATTTCAGCAAAAATCTGACATTCTGCAATTCACTCAAAAATGCTTCCAAACTGTTGCAAACGATCCCCTGAAAGGTTTTCCGGTGGAAACAGATGGGTTTTTTCATCAGAAACAGAATAAGCCCTCAACGTCTGAACAACTCTTTTTTGAAAAAATCCCTAAGCCGCGCGGTCACAATTTCAGCAAAAATCTGACGTTCTGCAATTCACTCAAAAATGCTGCCAAACTTTTGCAAACGATCCCCTGAAAGGTTTTTCGGTGGAAACAGATGGGTTTTAAAATCAGAAACAGAATAAGCCCTCGACGTCTGAACAACTTTTTTTGAAAAAATCCCTAAGCCGCGCGGTCACAATTTCAGCAAAAATCTGACGTTCTGCAATTCACTCAAAAAGGCTGCCAAACTGTCACAAATGATCCCCTGAAAGGTTTTTTGGTGGAAACAGATGGGTTTTTTCATCAAAAACAGAATAAGCCCTCGACGTCTGAACAATTTTTTTTGAAAAAATCCCTAAGCCGCGCGGTCACAATTTCAGCAAAAATCTGACGTTCTGCAATTCACTCAAAAATGCTGCCAAAGTGTTGCAAACGATCCCCTGAAAGTTTTTTCGGTGGAAACAGATGGGTTTTAAAATCAGAAACAGAATAAGCCCTCGACGTCTGAACAACTTTATTTGAAAAAATGCCTAAGCCGCGCGGTCACAATTTCAGCAAAAATCTGACGTTCTGCAATTCACTCAAAAATGCTTCCAAACTGTTGCAAACTATCCCCTGAAAGGTTTTTCGGTGGAAACAGATGGGTTTTTTCATCAAAAACAGAATAAGCCCTCGACGTCTGAACAACTTTTTTTTTACAAAATCCCTAAGCCGCGCGGTCACAATTTCAGCAAAAATCTGACGTTCTGCAATTCACTCAAAAATGCTGCCAAAGTGTTGCAAACGATCCCCTGAAAGGTTTTTCGGTGGAAACAGATGGGTTTTAAAATCAGAAACAGAATAAGCCCTCGACGTCTGAACAACTTTTTTTGAAAAAATCCCTAAGCCGCGCGGTCACAATTTCAGCAAAAATCTGACGTTCTGCAATTCACTCAAAAAGGCTGCCAAATTGTTGCAAACGATCCCCTGAAATGTTTTTCGGTGAAACAGATGGGTTTTATCATCAAAAACAGAATAAGCAATCGACGTCTGAACAACTTTTTTTTGAAAAAATCCCTAAGCCGCGCGGTCACAATTTCAGCAAAAATCTGACGTTCTGCAATTCACTCAAAAATGCTGCCAAAGTGTTGCAAACGATCCCCTGAAAGGTTTTTCGGTGGAAACAGATGGGTTTTAAAATCAGAAACAGAATAAGCCCTCGACGTCTGAACAACTTTTTTTGAAAAAATCCCTAAGCCGCGCGGTCACAATTTCAGCAAAAATCTGACGTTCTGCAATTCACTCAAAAATGCTTCCAAACTGTTGCAAACGATCCCCTGAAAGGTTTTCCGGTGGAAACAGATGGGTTTTTTCATCAGAAACAGAATAAGCCCTCGACGTCTGAACAACTTTTTTTTGAAAAAATCCCTAAGCCGCGCGGTCAGAATTTCAGCAAAAATCTGACGTTCTGCAATTCCCTGAAAAATGCTGCCAAAGTGTTGCAAACGATCCCCTGAAAGGTTTTTCGGTGGAAACAGATGGGTTTTAAAATCAGAAACAGAATAAGCCCTCGACGTCTGAACAACTTTTTTTGAAAAAATCCCTAAGCCGCGCGGTCACAATTTCAGCAAAAATCTGACGTTCTGCAATTCACTCAAAAATGCTTCCAAACTGTTGCAAACGATCCCCTGAAAGGTTTTCCGGTGGAAACAGATGGGTTTTTTCATCAGAAACAGAATAAGCCCTCGACGTCTGAACAACTTTTTTTTGAAAAAATCCCTAAGCCGCGCGGTCAGAATTTCAGCAAAAATCTGACGTTCTGCAATTCCCTGAAAAATGCTGCCAAAGCGTTGCAAACGATCCCCTGAAAGGTTTTTCGGTGGAAACAGATGGGTTTTAAAATCAGAAACAGAATAAGCCCTCGACGTCTGAACAACTTTTTTTGAAAAAATCCCTAAGCCGCGCGGTCACAATTTCAGCAAAAATCTGACGTTCTGCAATTCACTCAAAAAGGCTGCCAAATTGTTGCAAACGATCCCCTGAAAGGTTTTTCGGTGAAACAGATGGGTTTTATCATCAAAAACAGAATAAGCTCTCGACGTCTGAACAACTTTTTTTTGAAAAAATCCCTAAGCCGCGCGGTCACAATTTCAGCAAAAATCTGACGTTCTGCAATTCACTCAAAAATGCTGCCAAAGTGTTGCAAACGATCCCCTGAAAGGTTTTTCGGTGGAAACAGATGGGTTTTAAAATCAGAAACAGAATAAGCCCTCGACGTCTGAACACCTTTTTTTGAAAAAATCCCTAAGCCGCGCGGTCACAATTTCAGCAAAAATCTGACATTCTGCAATTCACTCAAAAATGCTTCCAAACTGTTGCAAACGATCCCCTGAAAGGTTTTCCGGTGGAAACAGATGGGTTTTTTCATCAGAAACAGAATAAGCCCTCGACGTCTGAACAACTCTTTTTTGAAAAAATCCCTAAGCCTCGCGGTCACAATTTCAGCAAAAATCTGACGTTCTGCAATTCACTCAAAAATGCTGCCAATGTGTTGCAAACGATCCCCTGAAAGGTTTTTCAGTGGAAACAGATGGGTTTTATCATCAGAAACAGAATAAGCCCTCGACGTCTGAAAAACTTTTTTTGAAAAAATCCCTAAGCCGCGCGGTCACAATTTCAGCAAAAATCTTACGTTCTGCAATTCACTCAAAAATGCTTCCAAACTGTTGCAAACGATCCCCTGAAAGGTTTTCCGGTGGAAACAGATGGGTTTTTTCATCAGAAACAGAATAAGCCCTCAACGTCTGAACAACTCTTTTTTGAAAAAATCCCTAAGCCGCGCGGTCACAATTTCAGCAAAAATCTGACGTTCTGCAATTCACTCAAAAATGCTGCCAAACTTTTGCAAACGATCCCCTGAAAGGTTTTTCGGTGGAAACAGATGGGTTTTAAAATCAGAAACAGAATAAGCCCTCGACGTCTGAATAACTTTTTTTGAAAAAATCCCTAAGCCGCGCGGTCACAATTTCAGCAAAAATCAGACGTTCTGCAATTCACTCAAAAAGGCTGCCAAACTGTCACAAATGATCCCCTGAAAGGTTTTTCGGTGGAAACAGATGGGTTTTTTCATCAAAAACAGAATAAGCCCTCGACGTCTGAACAATTTTTTTTGAAAAAATCCCTAAGCCGCGCGGTCACAATTTCAGCAAAAATCTGACGTTCTGCAATTCACTCAAAAATGCTGCCAAAGTGTTGCAAACGATCCCCTGAAAGTTTTTTCGGTGGAAACAGATGGGTTTTAAAATCAGAAACAGAATAAGCCCTCGACGTCTGAACAACTTTATTTGAAAAAATGCCTAAGCCGCGCGGTCACAATTTCAGCAAAAATCTGACGTTCTGCAATTCACTCAAAAATGCTTCCAAACTGTTGCAAACTATCCCCTGAAAGGTTTTTCGGTGGAAACAGATGGGTTTTTTCATCAAAAACAGAATAAGCCCTCGACGTCTGAACAACTTTTTTTTTACAAAATCCCTAAGCCGCGCGGTCACAATTTCAGCAAAAATCTGACGTTCTGCAATTCACTCAAAAATGCTGCCAAAGTGTTGCAAACGATCCCCTGAAAGGTTTTTCGGTGGAAACAGATGGGTTTTAAAATCAGAAACAGAATAAGCCCTCGACGTCTGAACAACTTTTTTTGAAAAAATGCCTAAGCCGCGCGGTCACAATTTCAGCAAAAATCTGACGTTCTGCAATTCACTCAAAAAGGTTGCCAAATTGTTGCAAACGATCCCCTGAAATGTTTTTCGGTGAAACAGATGGGTTTTATCATCAAAAACAGAATAAGCAATCGACGTCTGAACAACTTTTTTTTGAAAAAATCCCTAAGCCGCGCGGTCACAATTTCAGCAAAAATCTGACGTTCTGCAATTCACTCAAAAATGCTGCCAAAGTGTTGCAAACGATCCCCTGAAAGGTTTTTCGGTGGAAACAGATGGGTTTTAAAATCAGAAACAGAATAAGCCCTCGACGTCTGAACAACTTTTTTTTGAAAAAATCCCAAAGCCGCGCGGTCACAATTTCAGCAAAAATCAGACGTTCTGCAATTCACTCAAAAAGGCTGCCAAACTGTCACAAATGATCCCCTGAAAGGTTTTTCGGTGGAAACAGATGGGTTTTTTCATCAAAAACAGGAATAAGCCCTCGACGTCTGAACAATTTTTTTTGAAAAAATCCCTAAGCCGCGCGGTCACAATTTCAGCAAAAATCTGACGTTCTGCAATTCACTCAAAAATGCTGCCAAAGTGTTGCAAACGATCCCCTGAAAGTTTTTTCGGTGGAAACAGATGGGTTTTAAAATCAGAAACAGAATAAGCCCTCGACGTCTGAACAACTTTATTTGAAAAAATGCCTAAGCCGCGCGGTCACAATTTCAGCAAAAATCTGACGTTCTGCAATTCACTCAAAAATGCTGCCAAAGTGTTGCAAACGATCCCCTGAAAGTTTTTTTGGTGGAAACAGATGGGTTTTAAAATCAGAAACAGAATAAGCCCTCGACGTCTGAACAACTTTATTTGAAAAAATGCCTAAGCCGCGCGGTCACAATTTCAGCAAAAATCTGACGTTCTGCAATTCACTCAAAAATGCTTCCAAACTGTTGCAAACTATCCCCTGAAAGGTTTTTCGGTGGAAACAGATGGGTTTTTTCATCAAAAACAGAATAAGCCCTCGACGTCTGAACAACTTTTTTTTGAAAAAATCCCTAAGCCGCGCGGTCACAATTTCAGCAAAAATCTGACGTTCTGCAATTCACTCAAAAATGCTGCCAAAGTGTTGCAAACGATCCCCTGAAAGGTTTTTCGGTGGAAACAGATGGGTTTTAAAATCAGAAACAGAATAAGCCCTCGACGTCTGAACAACTTTTTTTGAAAAAATGCCTAAGCCGCGCGGTCACAATTTCAGCAAAAATCTGACGTTCTGCAATTCACTCAAAAATCCTGCCAAACTGTCACAAATGATCCCCTGAATGGTTTTTCGGTGGAAACAGATAGGTTTTTATCATCAGAAACAGAAATAAGCCCACGACGTCTGAAGAACTTTTTTTTGAAAAAATCCCTAAGCCGCGCGGTCACAATTTCAGCAAAAATCTGACGTTCTGCAATTCACTCAAAAATGCTGCCAAAGTGTTGCAAACGATCCCCTGAAAGGTTTTTCAGTGGAAACAGACGGGTTTTATCATCAGAAACAGAATAAGCCCTCGACGTCTGAAAAACTTTTTTTGAAAAAATCCCTAAGCCGCGCGGTCACAATTTCAGCAAAAATCTTACGTTCTGCAATTAACTCAAAAATGCTTCCAAACTGTTGCAAACGATCCCCTGAAAGGTTTTTCGGTGGAAACAGATGGGTTTTTTTCATCAAAAACAGAATAAGCCCTCGACGTCTGAACAACTTTTTTTTGAAAAAATCCCTAAGCCGCGCGGTCACAATTTCAGCAAAAATCTGACGTTCTGCAATTCACTCAAAAATGCTGCCAAAGTGTTGCAAACGATCCACTGAAAGTTTTTTCAGTGGAAACAGATGGGTTTTAAAATCAGAAACAGAATAAGCCCTCGACGTCTCAACAACTTTTTTTGAAAAAATCCCTAAGCGGCGCGGTCACAATTTCAGCAAAAATCTGACCTTCCGCAATTTACTCAGAAATAGTGGCAAACTGTTGCAAACGCTCTCCTGAAAGCCTTTCCGGTGGAAACAGATGGGTTTTTATCATCAGAAGCAGAATAAGCCCTCGACGTCTGAAAAACTTTTTTTGAAAAAATCCCTAAGCCGCGCAGTCACAATTTCAGCAAAAATCTGACGTTCTGCAATTCACTCAAAAATGCTGCCAAACTGTTGCAAACGATCCGCTGAAAGGTTTTCCGGTGGAAACATATGCATTTTTTCATCAGAAACAGAATAAGCCCTCGACGTCTGAACAACTTTTTTTTGAAAAAATCCCTAAGCCGCGCGGTCAGAATTTCAGCAAAAATCTGACGTTCTGCAATTCACTGAAAAATGCTGCCAAAGTGTTGCAAAACGATCCCCTGAAAGG